>NC_134235.1:31008883-32478883 GCF_965152275.1 Natator depressus
GATCTTGAAAAGTCTGTTGTGTGGATGGGGGAGTGTTGCAAACAAGTCTGTTAGAGCATTTAAAAAGGAAATCAACATGTGCTTCAATTCAGCTGCTCATAGAGCTTTAACTAGCTGAATTAACACAGCTGAGACATTCATTTATGCAAGCTACATAAAGCAAGGCTTATACAATCTTATTTGTAATGAAGAATCTTTGCTTCCTCTTATTCTGGATTTGTTTGTGTTCATATTGCATGCATTACACAATGGAGCTGCAGCTCCTGATGCAATCGTTAAGACTGCATTCTGAAGGAGGTTTAAAAGTCTCTAAGGTGCCACAAGTCCTCCTTTTCTTTTTGCGAATACAAACTAAAACGGCTGCTACTCTGAAATCTCTCCATACTGTAGTTCTTTCAGAGTGACATTTCACAATGTTAGAGAAAATTCAAAGAACGTAAAAACTATTTTCATTTTTTTGTAATATATATTAATAGAGGATTTGAAACTGGTCTCTGGCTGAAATCTGTCAGAGTTCCTAGGGTTTTACTCCTGACATGTATCTTAAAAACATTGTGTATTTACACAAAAATTAGTAGATAAGTGAACCTTGAGTAAATGTGGTCTAGGGAACAATTTTTTTAAAGGACATATTTAGACTTAAGGGTCACTTGTACCATTGTGCTTTAAAATTGAACATTTATCTTAGGAGACACTAGTGCACAAAATCTTCTCCTTCAGAGAACCTGACAAAGAACTGTGCCTTTTCACAATGGCACCATCTCCCACTGTTTTCAATAGGACTGCAGCCACAGTCTGCCTTCAATTACAATGGTCTTTTCAAAATGGCCACCATCTTGCATTATTTTCATTGGGCTTAATGCCACAAGCTGCCCTCAGTTGAAATGGCTGCCATTTCTCTACAGCTGGTTCAGGAGGAAGTTTTGGTTGCTCTTGGCAAAGATGGCCACCACTTCCATCATTCATAACTAGGCCCCTGCCAGATTCACAGCCATGAAAAATGTGTCACGGACTGTGAAATCTGGTCTCTGCCATGAAATCTGGCTATTGTAGGAGGGTTGCAGTATTGCTTTCCTTACTTCTGTGCTGCCCTCAGAGCTGTGCTGTGGAAGAGCGATGGCTGCTGGCCATCCATCCAGTTCTGAAGGCAACAGTGCAGAAGGGTGGCAATACCATAGCATGCCACCCTCACTTCTGTGTTGCTGCTGCTGGCAGTGCTGCCTTCAGAACTGGGCTCCCAGTCAGTAACTGCTGCTTTCCAGCCACCCAGGTCTGAAGGCAGTGCCAGTGCCAGCAGCAGTGCAGAAATAAGAGTGGCTGTGGCAAGGCAGAAGTAAAACCCCTTGAATGCCCTGCTACAATGCTGGCTAAGCCCTGCTTTCTGGCAGAGAGGTCAGGTGCAGTGGCTCAAAGCAGCCAGCACGGAGCCCAGCTGCGGGCCCTAACAAGGGCTGGCTCACTGCAATAGGCTGAGCTAAGCAGCGACAGCTGGGCTGAAGACTGGGAGGGCTATAAAAGCCCTGAACAAAACTCAGTTGGGAGGCTAGCCTGGGAGGGGACAGGAGGCTACAGCTCTGTCTCCTCACCACAGGAAGGGAGTCTCACGGCTAGGAGACCCTGGAATGGGTTAGAAAGGGGCTAACTGTTGTGGGATAAAGGGGACTACACTATGGCACTGTAAATAAAAGCACAAGGGTGAAACACCAGAAGGTGTGAGGGCTCTTATTTTGCCAGCTTAATCACAGGGAGCAGGGGGGAGAAGGAGGAAACCTGTGCAGACCCTGTGACAGTACCACAACCCCCATTCAATATCCTTGCAATCCCCCCTGTGGCCATCTTTTGGGTGAGGACCCCCTGGATACAACACTGTGAAATTTAAATACCTGAAACTGTGAAATTTAAGATATTTAAAATTCTGACTGAAATTTACCAAAATGGATCATGAATTTGGTAGGGTCCTACTCCTAACACATGATTTTTGCTAACACCACACATTCAGAAATCATGAGCCAGGCCCCCAAAGGATAAAATTTTAAAAAGTAATACACCATTTTGGGGTCGTCTTATTTACCTCCTGCTTCCTGAATTTTTAGGATATGAGCATATCAGGTTTTTAAGCTTCTCTGCAACCAGGGTGGCTAGAAACTTGCTTTTTTTTTTTTAAATGAAAGCAGAGATTTTTACATCTCTTGATTCCAGAAGCTGACACATTAGGAAAATCACAAAGTATCATGCGACTCACAATAAAATTAGAGAGATGGCAACATTAGGAGCGAAGCTAGAGATTGCCCTATAGGAAGATGGAGGTCCCTATGTTTTCAGGAGACAGGGATGACTGTGCGGAGTAGGTGAATATAGGGGGACGTGGATGGCAAAAGGAAAAACTCCTCTGTGTGTGGAAGGCAGGTGGAAAACTGAGATTATGTCCAAGGGAATTTATGGAGTGGAAGAGGTATTCCTAGATTCCAAGGCCAGAAAGGGGGATCATTGTAATCATCTAGTGTAACCTCCTGTAAAAACACAGGCCATAGAACTTCCCCCAAATAATTCCTAGAGTGAATCTTTTAGAAAAAGTAATCCAGTCTTCATTTTAAAATTGTCAATAATGGAAAATCTGCGATGGTCCTTGGCAAATTGTTCCAATGGTCAATTCTCATTAAATTAAAAAATGTACACCTTATTTCCTGTCTGAATTTGTCTAGCTTCAATTTCCAGGGTTTGGATTGTGTTTGACCTTTCTCAGCTGCATTGAGAGCCCATTATTAAGTGTATATATATATATATATATATATATATATATATATATATCCCCATATAGTTTCTTGTAGGCTGTAATCAAGTCACCCCTTAATCTTTTCTTTGTTAAACTAAATAGATAGACTCAAGGAGCTTAATCACTATAAAGTATGTTTTCTAATCCTTTCATCATTCTCATGATTCTTCTCTGAACTCTCTCCAACCCTTTTGGAATTGTGGACACCAGAACTGGACACATTATTCCAGCAGCAATCATACTAGTGCCAAATACCAAGTAAAATTACTTCTCTACTCAAGAGTCCCCTGTTTATGCATCCAAGGATTACATTAGCCCTTTTGGCCACAACTTTGCAGAAGGAGCTCATGTTCAGCTGATTATCCACCAAGACCTCCAAATCTTTAGAGTCCCCCATCATGTATGTGTGCCTATATTCTTTGTTCCTAGATGCATACATTTAGCCATATTAAAATATGCATTATTTGCTTGCCCATCTTATCAAGCAATCCAGATCACTCGGCATCAGTGACCTGTCCTCTTCGTTATTTACGACTCCCCCCAGTTTTTGTATCATCTAAACTTTCAGTGATAATTTTGTTTTCTTCCAGGTCATTAATAAAAATGTTAAATAGTGTGGGGCCAAGAACCGATTCTTGTCAGACCCCACTAAAAACACCCATTAGGTAATGATTCCCTGTTTACAATTGCATTTTGAGACCTATCAGTTAGTCATTTTTAATCCAATTAATGTATGCCATGTTAAACTGGCTGTACCTGAGAAGGGAATGTAGATAGGTCAAAAGAGGAGAAAAGTTGGGACTTCATGAAACTCCTTACATTCCTCTTCACAGAGAGGAAACTGAAGTTGTGGGAAGGGGAATGTAGGGCTCTGCAACAGAGAGAGACAGTGGGGAGAATGTGGTGGAGTGGGGAGTTAGTAGATTGTGGGGGGAAAGAGGAAATTTGGAAGTTAGGAGAAAATTGAGGAGCATAGAGGGAATGTGAGTGAGATTGAAGACTGAGCGTGTTGGCGGGGGAGGCCGGGAAGGAAGTGGCAGGGAAGATCAGGAACGAGGCAGGATATTGTTAAAAGAGAAGGATGGAAAGGTGTAAAATGGAATTTCACATTGCACTGGGTAACCCTAAATCTCTGACTGCTAGAAGCAGAGACTGGATAAAACGTTCAATGAGATCCTGCAAGCCAGTGCTGCCCCAGATCCTGACTAGCCAACACTGATGTTCGTGAAGTATCGCCAGTGATCCACCAATGCTTACATAACCACAGAAAAGTAGTCTGTTAATTTACTCTGGCAAGGTGGTTTGGTGCCAAAATAGACATATGGATGCCATCTATCACCCTACCACAGTCTAAGAACTCCATTGCTGCAAATCCATCCACTACATCCGGCATATTGCCAAAAGTCAGTCCTCACAGAAAGACAATTAATGGCCCTGGACACTTGCATGACAATGGCCCCAGCAGTGGATTTTCCAGCTCCATAAATAACTTCCCACTGACTGGTAGCAATCCAGCATTGCAAGTTTCCATGGTGATTTAGTTCTTATAGGTCTGCAAATACTGGAGGTTTGTGCATCCTGTGTTTCTAGTACTTATGACAATAGCGCAGAACTATGGAGGCTCCATGCTTCTGTCAGAGATGGTGGACAGCGAGGAGAGTTGCTCAGGTTCACTGGATTTTTAATAAAGGGTTGAAAATTATGAGATATAGATGATATCAGCTGGAGATGGTTGCATGCTGGGAAGTTGAACCCCTTATTCCCAGTCACTCCTGTTTCAACTGTTTGTGCCCCACCATGGACTGCTAAAGCTTCCAGAAAGCCAGTGTGCTGGATGGTTAGAGGTTGTGCACTGGGATACCTAACCATGGTGCACCACACCATGCATCGACATAAGCACTCCTGGTGAGCGTCCACAGAGCCAATGCAAGGAGTCAAGTAATCATGCGCAAAAGCATTATACTAACTGCAGCAGCTTTATGCCAATGTAACTTGCGTTGACTAATGTTTGTAGAGTAGACATGGCCTGAGTGAACCCCTGGGACTAACAAACTTTGTTTCCAACACTTTCATTTTTATTGCCTGCCTTTCAATATTTGGTGTTTCTTCAAGCCCCACTTGGCATTGGCAATACGACATGACTCACCATAAAAGGAGCTCCTCTGTGGTGAAGCAAACAATGAATACTGCTGGGAAGCTGTGAATAGTGAAGAGAAAGTTTCAAGGGATAGACCAATGTTGGGAGGGGCGGTTGGCAAAGGGGATACTGAGAAGATGGCATTATGGGAGGCTTAGACGTACAGCCCACAATGTACAATAGCTGTGCTAAGGGTAGGTATGTGCCTGTGGGCTTAGGACATGTATCTTTAAGTGGCATAAATCTGCATTTCCTTTGTTTTTGTGTCAGGTATGTTATGAGTAGCAAGTTTAACTATTTCGCAAAAAAGATTTTTGCCTTTATAGGATAAAAATGTCAGCATAACTGTTTTGTTAGCATGAATTTTAAGGAAGCAGATCTGGAGCTGAAGACCCTGGCTAAGGGCAGATAAATAATCTTTGCTACCGTAGAAAAGGTTCGTTTTAACTGTGTGACCCAAATGGAGGGCCGAGCCACTGAAGACCCACCAAGCAAGGCTGACAACCTAAAGAGGGTACTAGGAGTGGGGGAAAGCCTGTGGTACTGCATGCAGCCGCAGAAGGCACTCAAGAGGTGAGTTACCCTCATCACAGGCCTGGAGCCCACTGTCCCCTTACCATACTGCTGCAGTTACAGCCATCCAGGGATGGCTTCAGCTGGATCTCCATGATACAAAGGAGAGGGATGCTGGCCAGGTGTTCTCCATGAAGACCCCTTTCCTCTGGAACTTACTCCTCCCCCATGGTCTGAAGGTACTGATCTTTAAGGTAGGCTGCAAACCTATCTATTTCCCCTGGCTTTTGGGCAGCAGACTGAAATGTGGTAGTATGGTGTTGTCTGTTGGGATTTTTTTGTGGTTGGTTGTGGCGGGGGGGGGGGGGGGGAGAAAGGTGATTGTAGGAGATAATTGCACATCTAGCTCCTGTCGAAGGTGCTGAGAGCTGTGAATAGATATTCAAACAGATATAAAAGTAGAACCTTTGAGTTACAAAACACCTCAGGAATGGACATTGTTCATAACTCTGAAATGTTCCTAACTCTGAACAAAACTTGATGGTGGTTCTTTCAAAAGTTTACAACTGAACATTGACTGAATACAGCTTTGAAGCTTTACTATGCAGAAGATAAATGGTGCTTTCCATTTATTTATTTTTTTATTAGTTTATGGTTAACACAGTACTCTAGTGAATTTGCTTTTTTTTTTTTTTGTCTCTGCTGCTACCTGATTCCATACTTCTGGTTCCAAATGAGGTGTGTGGTTGACTGTCCAGTTCATAAGTCTGGTGTTTATAACTGAGGTTCCACTGTAAGTGGAGAATCAGTGAAGCAATGATATTGAAGAAGAGTGGATTATACAGACTTCATGGTTAAGAAATGAATTAATGTTAAAAATTGAGAGAAATTAGACCAGTCAGTAAAGTGACTAAAAAAAGCTCAGCAATTAAATTGACAAGTAGACAAGACATTGCAGACTAGATCATTAAGCAAACAGAAAATTAATTAATGAATGAATTAAGCAGTGGAGAAATAAAGAGCAGTCAAACAATGTGAGGGTGCCCTGTTGCCAGAAGGGTACAAGGTAATTGCAGAAGAGAAGCAAAGATGTCAACAGCCATTATGGCTGCAGAGGTATGTCCTTCTCCCCCATGGTGCCATGCAGTATCCCACAGTGAATGGAAGGGGGCAAATGGAGAGAGGTCTGGGGAGTATGAGGAAAAGAGGATAAGACTGAGCTTGAAATTGCTCAGCTGAAAATGTAAACATCTTCAGTCATCTGACTTTTGACTTGATCATGTGTGTGTAATGCTTACTATAAAAACCCATGTGTGAAAGTTCTAATAAGGAAACAGTTGACACAGTGGCTATTATCTCACTTATTCTTGCTATACATCTTCATTCTGTCTTTCTTTAAAGTTATGAAGAGCTGGAGCTAACCAGAAGGAAGAGAGGGTCATCTGTTATTGCTTGCTAAACTAACAATAGCATTAGATCTAAATCCTGGCTGGCTGGCAGCAAGAAAGAGCTCAAAAATGAGATGGTAAAAGCCAATCGAATTTTTTAGAAGTTTTTTCTACAGCTACCTCCCCACAAGGAGAAAGACTTGCAAGGACCCATGCAGGAAAACCCTGGTTATGAACCTGCTTCTGAAAGAATGTTAATTTCCATCCCCTGCCTCTAGTTTCTTTTGGTTGTGTTATTTAAGCATGGGTCTAAATGAGGAAAATTAGCGTTCATGAATAATTCATAAACTGATCTGGATACCATTTATTTGTACTGCAAGTAATGAAGTAAAGAGGAGAATGAATTTATACAGCTGTTATCCGTGTTCTGTCTGGGTAACTTAATCCCTTCATGAGAAAGAACTTTAAATCAATGTGTAAAGTATATTGGAAAAGAAATGGCAATAAGTTGCATAAAATGCATTATAATATTTGGAGTAACCATTATACCAGGCTACCTTTCGCATGCGGCCTGTCAGGGAAATCTGCAGGCAGGATTGTTTGTTTACCTGCAGCATCCACAGGTTTGGCATATTGCAGCTCCCACTGGCCACGGTCCCCTGTTCCAGGCCAATGGGGGCTGCGGGAAGCAGCAGCCAGCACATTCCTTGGCCCACGCTGCTTCCTGCAGCCCCCATTGGCCTGGAATGGGGCACCACGGCCAGTGGGAGCTGCAATATGCCAAACCTGTGGATGCTGCAGGTGAACAACCCAGCCCGCCAGCAGATTTCCCTGACAGGCTGTGTGCCAAAGGTTTCTGAGCCCTGCATTATACCATCCAAAGATGGAGATCAAATCTAGAACCCTATAAATTATACCTGTTAACTCAGGGATTGCACTGAAACATGGAGGGGTAGACATGCTGTTTTAGCAAAATACTTTGAGGTTTGTTCCCCTGATGTGGAACTTGTGTGCAACTTCCCACAAGTAACTTCTACTCCCAAACTTGAATGGACCATGGGGAAGGACACAGCAGTACATGGTAGCACAGTAAGCCACTATAAGTGGTAGGAAAGCAGAGCTTAGAATTGTTCCCTCTACCACTCCACAACTGGCCCAACCACAAGTCCAGGGCAATCAAACAAAGAGAAGGAGACCTAGGAGACTTGGTTCAGTTCTGGCCTAATCAGGAATTATACTGCAGCCAGCACAGTGATGTGTTGCTTTTCCTCCATGACTTTTATTGTGTCAAGAGGAAGACTTGACCCTGTGTGTCTGGAAACTCATCTGAAGGGACACTGCTGATTGATGGTCATTCATATGGTATCAAATCAGCTAGACCACTTAGGCATGCTGAGATAAGTTACAGATCTAACAACCTTGAACTGAATTTACTTCCTTTGTAAATGCAGGGCAAATCCTTGATATTACTTTAATTTACTAGATAAATTTTATTTTACATCATGTTATTTAAGTAAGTCTCTCTAAAACTCTAATTTCCAAGAATGTTACCAAGTATGTCACCTAACAAATTCAGAACTGTAGGCTTGCAAACATCTTTAAGGCACTGAAAAGAGGTAAAAAAAATTTTTAATTGCCTTTTTTACTTTAAGTATGTCTTTCTCTACTGGCAGAAAATACTCTAGAAATAAGACTCCACTTCCAACAGTTTATCCAAGAGGGCTTACAATGAATAATCTATAGATATATACAAAAAGTAATAATTGTTAACATTCTGTAAGTCAAATGAGATCAGTGTTCATACTGGTGACATTAACCACAAGCCTTATGGATTTTTATTTTATTAAAAAAATGCTCTTTGTACTGTTTTGATAACATCTGCCACATTTATGATTTCAAGGGATAATAGTTTATTGCAAGGTTAAATCTTGAACAGTATGTATTAATAGGATTTATATTTGTTTTGTCTTCACCCAGTGTTGCTGTAGGTTAAATTTTGAAATTTTAGAAATATTTGAATCCCCAATTTTAGTTTCATTCCAGCTATGTGAGATTATTGTAATTTTTAAAAAAGCCACTTCATTTAACACCAAAGTAAGTCCTATCACTTGAATCATTTTAAGATTAGCCTGGAAAAAAAAAAACACACTAAATGTATGGTAGATAGAAAGTTGACTCAGATCTTCAGTCTGAACTGAATGGGACTATTTACATGCATATTTACAAAGCCAGGGCCTTCATTCTTTGTGTTGTAAGCATTATGTATAGGTCTACTAGAATGAATATAAAACAATGTAGGGGGTTGTTTCTTTTACATTAGTATAATTTCTAATTGTAGTGACTGTACCATACATCATGACTAATATGCACAAATGGCTTGATCCATAGGTCATTGGAGTCAATGGCAAGACTTAGTAATTTCACTGGCTTTTGGCTTGTGCCCATAATCTTTGTTAAATTACTTTTCTGCATAACTAAACTATATAGTGATAACAACCAAAGTTGCTCAAAGCATGGTGTATTGTGTGGTTAATGTCAATCCAATATATCATGACCTGTTTATAATTAATAAGTAGACATAAATGTCAAAATTGCTATTGAAATCATGCCACAAGGATATTTTTTGCATATTTAAATGTTGAGTGGCTGCATTTCATATCTTAAAATCAGATTCCTACTGTGATTGTTCTCAGGGTCCCCAAGACTTGAATCACCTCCTGCCTCCAGCAAGAGGGAGATTTGCTTGTACTTAATGAGCTCCCCGACATCCCCAGCCTGTTAGCTAATGTAGCAAGGTCAAGACTCACCGGCACAGCACCTCCTGCTGGTTGTCCTGGGAATTAGTTCTTCCAGCCCCAAACACCCTCTGCAGGCCGGTGTCTCACCTACTGCTGGCCCCCATGTCCTTCCTGGACCCGGTGCCCCTCTACATCAGGGTTCTGCCCCCAGCAGAAACACAATCTGGGTCTCCCCACCCAGGGGAACCCCCAACCCTCTATCCCCACCTTGCCTCAGTGGCTACTGCCAGTCACCATCTAGGCCCCGCTCACTGGGGCAGACTGCAGTCTGTAAATCACTCATGATCAGCAAGGGGTTGGACCAGCTGCCTCTGTCTATTCCCAGGCTACACCTCTGTAGCCCCAGTACCTTTCCAGGCCTTTCACAAGGCCTGCAGCCTCAAGGTTTTCCAGGCTGGAGCTCCCCAGCTCCTCCAGCCTTCCCCAAGCCCTGCTGCATCCTGGTACCCTGCTCAGCTCCCAGGCAGCCAGGTCCTTCTCTCTCAGAAGCTAGAGAGAGATTGCCTGAGCTCCTGGCTCACAGCCCTTTTATAGGGCCTGCTGAGGCCTGATTGGGGTGTGGCCCCAGCTGTGGCTGCTTCCCCATCAGCCTAGCCTGTTGGCTCCCTGGGGCAGCCCTTTCCCAGGGCTTTAACCCCTTCAGGGCCAGAGCGGGTGACCACCCCGCTACAGCCAAGCAAACAATCTCCTCTGGGCTATGCCAGCCCTTCATTGTGCAGTGCTGCATACCCATCCTAGATTGTGTCACTGATTAGAAGAAACCCAGGGACTATAGAACTTGCTGCAGGTGCATGCAGGGAGGCAGTCTTAAGTATAGATGCATCCCATGAGAGATGAAAGTCTTTGCAGCTTGTAATTCCAACAGTTGCCTTACAGATTAACAATAGGTGTACCCAGTCCCCGAGTCCCTTTGAAATGTCCCTTGTAGCCCCTTATCCACTGAACACACAGAAATACCAGGTCTGCTGTCCCCAGAGGAGCAGTGTACACAACACTTTGTATGATTCAGCTCAGGATCAGCACCTATGTTAATATCACATTATTTAGATATATTTGTAGTGAAATCAAGGATAAGCTTATTAGAAAAGATTCAAATGATAGTGAGTAAGGATAATGGAAAAGAAATGTGCTATGACTTTGTTTTATATGTGTAACCCTTCTGCCAGGCCGAGTTGATAGCAGCAAGGGCCAGGCTCAGTACACAGGGGTTCCCTCTCATCAAAGCAAATGCAAAACTGGCTCAAGCCCCCACCCAGTGACCTGGGAAAATCTTACACACACCCCTGGGCGCCTCAAAGAAGCAATACTTCCCCTCTGGCAAGCACAGAGTCTCGGTGTAGCAGAGAATCTTTAATAATATGAGGTAAACAACATCAGCATTAAATTGGGAACACACCACAACTAGGGTTCATCAACCAACCATGAGCTAAGACCCACCCCAGAAAATTGGGCCATGTCCTTTCCCTCGGGTTCTTGAGTCCAACAACCCAAAAGTCCAGCCCCAGAGTTCAAAAGTTCATCTGCAGAGTGTTACTCCCCCATCTGCGTGAAAATGTGAGTGTGGGGGGGAAGAGGTAAGGGGCACCTTACATGATCTGAAGCTGACTGCCCTGCAGCTCCATAGAGCTTCACTCCGATCCACTCCACAAGCCGCTCCGTTCCGCTCCACCAGCCGTCCCACAAACCGCTCTGCTCCGCAAGCAGCTCCCGCCATCCCACGAACTGCTCCGCCTTCTGGTCCGTGAGCCTCTCTAGCTGTCCCACGAACTGCTCCGCTCTGCTCGCTGTCCCGCAAGCAGCTTCTGCCATCCCACGAACTGCTCCGCCAGCCGGTCCGCGAGCCTCTCCAGCCATCCCACGAACTGCTCCGCTCGGTGTCCCACAAGCAGCTCCCGCCGTCCCGTGAACTTGTCCACCAGCCGGTCCACAAGCCGCTCCACTCTGCAATAGATCTTCAGGCTCCCCACTACTTAACACAGTGCTCAGTGATTTCAGCTCTTAGTAATTCTAGCTCTTCAGTGATTTCAGCTTGTAGTAGTGGGAGCCTCAGTGCTGGTGCACCATAAGGCCAAAGTGAATTCAGCTCAGCACCTGTAGCTAGACTCCTAATAGACTCAAAATTAGCTCTGATGTTTCACAGTGGAGAGAGACAGAGGTGCAATTGATGTTTCAGGCCCTTACAAAGGGGCCCACACCACCAGGTACTAATACCTGTCTCCAGCCTCTCGCAATTCACAGAGTTTTGGAACCCATGTCCCTTGCCTAGCAAGTGCTACTTAGTTGATGGCGAGTCCCTCCATCATAACAAAAGGCCAAGTACAGTTCCACAGTCATTGATTCCCATAATCAGGATACTAACAATTTATTCTTCCTGCCCCAATAACAGAGACACTGGGGATCCCACAGCAGCCAAAGAGTATCTCAAAGATAGCTGGGAGAGCTGGTAGCGTAGGGCCTGCACAGCAAATTTCACAAGCCAAAACAAAGAAAACCTAATGCATTTTCTAGCTAGATTACTTACTTACTTTACAGAAGTTGAAGGGCTTGTATTCTTGATCTGTTCCCGGCAAAGGTATCACACAGACAGACAAAAGCCTTTTTCCCGCCCCCTCCAGATTTGAAAGTATCTTGTCCCCTCATTGGTCATTTTGGGTCAGGTGCCAGCGAGCTTCTTAACCCTTTACAGGTAAAAGGACTTTGCCTCTGGCCAGGAGGGATTTTATAGCACTGTATACAGAAAGGTGGTTACCCTTCCCTTTATATTTATGACACATGCCAAAAGAAACAAGTGAATAAACACTTTTGTCTGATAGAAAACCTTTTTTAAAGTCTGTCTCAAGGCACAGTTGACAAACACATTTTCACTACACATACATCACTCCTTACATACTATCATTTCACAATGATATTAATAACCAGCATGACTCGGGCTTTCATTTAAGAGCTCACGTGATATGCTTTGGTGAACCAGAATGTATATAACAGAATCAGGATATTCTTCTAATCCCCTCTCAGGTGGCGTTGAGGGGTTCATGACTTATGAAGTTCAAGTTAAAGCCTTAGCAAAACCTGCAGAATTTAATTGTAATCAACTAATATCTGCTAACTTATTTGGTTAAGGCTATACCTACAATTTTCTCTCCCTCACAACTCCCCCTGCCTAACCCCACAAAAAAGAAATGACAAGTAAAAACCATTGTAAGTCATGCATCAAAGTCCCAAATGATGTAGTTCTGAAGCAAACCTTGGATTAATGTCACTTCAAATAGGTACTGTGTGGCAGAATCCCCAAATTGTGTCCAATATGACCATTTGATTTCGTGGCCGGCAGCAAGAAAGTATCCAGAACACTATCTTATGGTGGCAGCAAGACACTCTGTTATGATGGAGCCATTCAAAAATCCCCAATTTAGATTTAGAAACCGGGGTCCGTATGAACCCTTCTTTTCACACTGAATAAATCACAAAGGTGCAGGTGTGCATGCCAGTTTCATGTGGCCCGAATATTTAGTGTGAAATGTCCTTTAGGGAAGACAGTATTCAAAAACAAAGTTTGTTTTAAGTGTTTAAGATTGAAGCTCATCTCTTCATTTCCCATAATACTGCTTCAATAATTGATAAACAGATTCTGTAAGTAAAGTATAAGCCCTTTGCAGTCAATATTCTGATGAACTCTCTTTACAGGTGATTGGTAGAAATGTTCCCCACCATTGGTAGTATGTAAATAATAAGACTATAAAGGCCTCCGGAGGTAGGGATAGTATGCCTGCCACAAATACTATGATTGCATCTGCCCCACTGATTAATATTTGATATGAGCAATTTCTGACTACTGATAAGATCTATTAATAATTAATGCAATGTTATTGTGGATGATTAAGGCTATTTCTTTTAATGGGATTCTCAAATAACTTCTAACACTTCAGTATAAATTCTTTATGATCTCTAGCCATGCATGCATTTCAGCAAGACTGCTGCGGAAAGCTTTGTAATTACAATTCAACCAACCCTGCAATAACAACAAAGAACCAACTTACATGTTAAAATCACTTGCAAGAGAATACTTTAGGGACCTGAATTTTGCTCTTTTTACTTGATGTTATCATCTCTATTTTATGAAATTTATCTCCTCTCTGCTGTCTACTTGACTGAATTTCTCATTAAAATTAATAACATCTCTGTTCAAATTAGCAAGCGACAAAGAAAATAAAGTATTTTGTCAAAGTAGGTTTACAAGACAGCAGATATTTCAATAATGTGACAATAACAATGAAATTGGGAGTGTGAAGAAGAAAAGCTCTCAGATATAGTCAACAGAGATGAAAGAAGAGTAAAAGATTGTTTATATCCAGCTGCAAATCTCTGGTGTCTTTGCCACATTACATATTATGGAGTTATCCATCAGAAAAATGGGTATCTTCAGTCTGAAATCAGTAAATTAAACTTCAGAAATGAACATTTTATTAGTTAACTTTACCCTTGTAAATTCATAAAATTCTTGCAAATACAAAAATATTTTGGTACATTTTTTGTCTAATTGACATAGATTTAATCTTAGATCTTAGTGCATGATTTTTTTTTTAATTTGTATTTGTACAGTGCCTACCACAACAGAGTACAGGTCCGTGCCTGGGACTCCAAGGTGCTACCACAATACTACTACTAATAGTGGTAAAATACCATATTTGTGGAGATTTCACATAATTTAAAAGAAGTGAATACAGAGGAAGATACATACTCCTTGATGCTAAATCTAATCAGTTGCCAAACAACTTTGTAAACTAGATGGCACAACAAGCTTCTGGCAAATTCCTTTCACAAAAGAAAAGGAGTACTTGTGGCACACTGGAGACTAACAAATTTATTTGAGCATAAGCTTTCATGAGCTACAGCTCACTTCATCGGATGCTCATGAAAGCTTATGCTCAAATAAATTTGTTAGTCTCTAAGGTGCCACAAGTACTCCTTTTCTTTTTGCGAATACAGACTAACACGGCTGCTACTCTGAAACCTTTCACAAAAGAGTTGTCATAGACTCTCTTGTAAACAGGGTGATGAATGTGATATAATGATCCCCTATTCATTAAGTCTGTAGTACCAGAACATTTCCCAAAGAGAATCACTTAGTTTAGGATAGGATTTTCTAGCATTCTTTATCAGATAAGTGATTTGGCACATGGACTAGACAAGACCTGTTACTGTTCTGAAATACATTAAAAACTGACTTTGCTCTGAATAAAATAAGTGATTTGGGGAGAGATCGCATACATTTCACAGGGTACATCGTTACCAGAAACAGAACCGAGCCTGAATTGGACAAACTGAAAAAATGCCTGCTTCTTCCTTGTTAGTCAATACATATATGTTAGGCATCAAACACCACATTGAGTATGATGTACATGATATTAATACAATATACATTTTGTGTCTGTACATGCTCACGTGTGCATATTGAAAAGTAATGTTAGCCAAATCTACTATGCTCTCCCCACTATTCTATTCACCCATGTCAATCATTCTATGACACTTTGCAATGCTGAAGTCAGCTTAGGCATTAGAAAATAAGCAGCCTGTCAAAGCCCAGATCTATGAATGGAGTATTCTAGCACAGATCGGGATGCCCAACTGGTTTGGTATGTAATATCCAAAACTTAGATAAAAAAAGTACAAAACAAAACAACAAGTTAAGGAACGGTTATTAACTGGTGGGTTGGATTTTACTAAGGTGTGAAGAGTTTTGTAACTTGTAAAATCATACTATAAATACTACTAGCTAAAATGCAGGTCTTTGAAGCACACATTCCATGTAAGAAGAACATGCTGTGAGATAAGAATTGTTGCCTGGAAGGAGGGTACTTTTGTTTCCTTTTTATATTGTACTGCTTTGTCTTTACACAATAAATTTGGCTATGTCCAGTTTTTTGATCTCTAGAATATCTTTAAGAACAAACCATGAGTGTAGTCAAACCATTTGCTACACCTTTTATTCATTATCCTGAACCCTAGTGCACTTTTATGATAAAAGATTCCATGCAGGTTCCATGTAGAAATTATTAGCACTTTCAGCACAGCTTACTTACCTTCTCAGTGGGTGAAACAAGGGACCTGGAAGAGTCCACAAGAAAAACATTTACAAATATAAAAGAATTGGCAGCCTCCTCACCTACTTCTGCACAATTCAATACTTTTCAAAAGAATAGCAGTTGATGTATCTTCACACTCCAGGGTGCAGTGCTCTCATCTGAAACAACTAAGGGAAATAGGAAACCAGTCCTTTTCACCTCAAGAAGCCTCATGGAACAAGAATAGCACTGTGTCCAAGTGGAAAATGAAACATTAATGGTGACTTGAGCACATGAACATCTCAATGTATATTGGACTGGGAATTTCAGTAAACACAGACCACAAACACTTAGTGGCAATATAAATTTCTCTATCACCTTCCGTCCAGAAACCAAGGGATAGGTTCTTAGCTTCACCCAGTTTCCACTGGGAAAGGCTCAAGAGACAGTCTGGAAAAGAGCTGCTTGTGGCTGCCTTATTTTGGGTCTCTAGCTTTGGTTTACTTTACAGTAGTCTAAGGGCTGCCCTTAAGTAGTGGCCATTATATTATCTCAGACTAGCTAGCTAGCATTAGCACTCTGGCCTTGTCATTCCTACCCGCTATGCAGAAGTCCACAAAGCAACAGATTAGGAGTACAAATCTGGGAAGAGCAGGCTGCTTTCTGAATCCTTTGCACCATCAAAGTAGAGCAAACAGATGGGATTGCAGATGAACATCTGATCCTAAGATCCTCACTGCAGCTCTACAGCAATTTCCCCTCAAAATGAACACATAGCAGGGACAGCACTCATAGCAGCAGGAACAAAAGTAACAGCCGCAATAAAAAAAACTATATCAGAAAAAGAAACTTTAGAGATAGGAATGGTCTATACTGACCTTCTGAGGCAGCAAATTTTGCAATTATCAGCAGTCTGCAACAAACAAAAAGTGCACAACTGACAATGAGATTTGCCAGAAACTTGTCAAGTTCTGCCAAAGTGAAACCATGAGCACTCAACTCTTGAGCAGCTGCAGTGATTCCATCCTTAAACAAAGGGAAGCAAAAAATGGCACAGGGGAATCTAGGTAGCCGTTTCTGAAGATTTAACAGCCTGTCTGAAATTAGGGACAGGGGACAAATGAAAACTACTCGGAAGTGGAGACTTGAGGACTCAGAATCAGTTTGTTACTTTCTAGTATTAAAACATCTCATTTTGAAAAGCTGTTATCTAGAGACAATTGAATTGGGAACTCTTAAGATCATGGGTTGCAATCCTATCTTAGCCAGTCTCTCACTCTCACTCTGGACAAATACTTCATATGACTAGCATAGAACATCCACACCAGAGTACCCTCAACTTGCTATGTCCAAAATATAGGATGCACTGTGTGACAAAGACCCAAAATGAAGAGGACTTAAAACTACTGTGGGATTAATTCCGTTAGCATATATAAATCAGTGACCTCCATTTCATAATTCTTTATTTCTGATTCTCAATTCAATGCTGAAAGTGAGGGGACCCAAATTTGTTGCAAATCTAGATAACTTTGGGTCTAGGAAGAGTGATGTCCCTAGAAACCAGAGATAGTTGAGAGGTCTGTAAACCAGTGTTGTTCACATGATAAATCATTGCCGAAGTCCCATTAGCATTAAGACAGGGCTAAGTTTGAACCACTTCTTATTCTTTTCACACTTCTTGTTTTGGGGTATATGATTGTCAATTCACTCTTTACAACAAGAATTTGGCATTAAGACTCTGATTCCTCAGATGTTTAACATGTTGTAATAAGGTGCTGAATTGCCTTTACTTTTTGTTTTTAAAAATTATGTCCTTACTACCTGGTCAGTTGCAAATACTGCTTAGGTGTTGTACAAAATCCTGGTGCAGAGTTCAGCACATCTCCAGAAAAAACGTACGCAGGTTTTCCAGTGTTATTTATAACTCCAATGTTATATTTTAATGGAACATTCCAACAACAAATACATATTGTTGCTCCCATGGAGAGGTGGAGAATACAGACACCTTAAAGATCAAAGATTCAAAATAAAACTTTATAAGCAATGCTTATATTAATCTTCATCAGATAGTTGTTATTGCTTTTTATTTATTTTATCTAACAACTGGAAATGCATATATTTCTTTAAACTATGCAAATTTGCTTTGCTCTAGAAAACAATCTAATACATATCTTAAGCATATTTCTGTCTCAAATAATCAAATTGAATTAATATGAAAAGGAAGATAATGTGGATTTTTCAACAAAAACATCTTATTTCCATAATGTATTGAACTTTTGTCACTCTTAAAAGGGTAGGAAAACAAGACCTAACAAGGAAAGATGCCAACAAGAAAGATATGAGTAATGGATTTACGGGACACAATTAGATATATGTATTCGTTACAAAAGGTTAATACAGATTGTAAAAGAAGTTGCAAAAGTTACTGGTGCCCTGAGGCAGCTGTAACTTATGTACTGAGCATTTATATAGATTTTTAAGTGTCCATTAAATATGCTAGTCTGAAATGTGCAGATACTTTAGCAGCTTTCCCTTCACTGAGCAATAGACAGTCTCCTTAGCATAAGCGATCTTTTTAGCATCCGCTTGTATCACAATGTCTTTTCCTTTTAGATTTTCTTCAGATAATTAAAAGAGCGATCATAGTAATTGTATATCATTATTTTCACAGGCATGGTATATATTCTTTTCCATGCTAAGCTTTCATAACTTTTCATTTTACAGTCTGAGAGAGAGTCAATGGTTATTTACAGGAAGAGGAAAGTTGTGTGCGTTTGGCATACCAGTTACCTGTTCTTCTATTCACAAATCTTACTCACAAAATGAATTCAGACTGACCTTGACATCAGCATTTAGTAGATTAAAATCAGATCAAGGTCTGCAAAGGGTAAAAGATAGATGGCAAAGTATCAGTATAAGTGGAGATATCTAGCTGATATATAGCAAGCTTGGTGTTAGGTCTGGTCTTATTTAACTTCAACATTGCTGACCTGGAAGAGACGTAAAAAGCACATTAATATCAGCTGGAAATTTATTTGAGATGGATGGTTGGTGTTGCAATCAGTAGTGAGGACAGAGAAAAGGAGACCTTGAAGGGCAAAGGAATGCCCTTAGATTAAACTTGACAAAATGCAAACTAACAAAACACAGATACTTAGGATTCTGGAAAACAGTAAAGTGAAAAGACACAGAGGTGTGCAATAGTGAACAAGGAATCAGATACAGATCTGCAAGTAATATGGCAACACAAAGTCAATTGTCTGCGCAGAAACACCAGATTGTGGAGGATAATAATTTAATTCTTTACATCTCATTACTAGAAAGAAGTAGACAAATGGGAAGGAGTTCAGAGATGAGCATTAAAGTGATTAAGTGGGCAGTCCAAAGGAGCCCACTAGTACAGCTTTCCTGCCATGGTGTAGAATGGGAGGACAGGGCCCGGAAAGGTGAACAAAGGTGTGGTAGTGCTGAGGCAGTCTCCGTCTCTGAGAGCTTCCATACCCAGGCAACATTGGACTAATAGGCTGAAGCCCAGAGAGGACCAAAAAGTATAAAGTTACCTAATGCAGGTAATTCTTCAAACTCTTTCAGAAAGACTTATGGGACAGCAGAGGCTAATACTACTCAAGAGGGCACATCTGAAAACAGGAGAGGTCTTCTCTGTGTGCACCCATGACAATAGGTATCAGATGGGAAATAAATCATCCATTTCTGGAAGGTAAGACCTTATGTAGGTATATGGAAACTTGCAAGTGGTGGAACAAGGTAACGTTAAAAGGGCAAAGCAATTACCCAATACTGAAAAAAATGGTGTTGTTCTCCAATTATAGTATATGTGTGAATGTGTGTCTAACCTTATGTTATTCACTGAAAAGTGACTTCATTAAATAATGACACCATGTCAGATAGCCTCATTGTACAAGTCAAAAGCTGGTTTCATAATTGCCAAGATTTCAAACTCAACCTGGGATTTTAAATTCAAGTTCTGCTTTTTCTGCCTTTTGAGGCATCACTGTCAACATCCTACAAAATAAGGGAACTAAGAATTTTGAAGAAAAGAAGAATCCTGCTCACTCTTTTATAGCTGTCATAGCTCCATGGTTCTAATTAGTTTTTTAAAAAGCTGGTATGGCTTGAAATCATGCAGGGAGAAATTATATTAAGAATGTGGTATTTTTTCATAACTACTTTTCTGATCATAATCACACTTTTAAAAGCAGTGATGTGTGCAGTAGGATTCCCTTTCTATGTTACTACATTTATTATTCATGTACGACGCGTATGAGCTGTGTTGTGAAAATGTGAAATGAAAGACATGGTCCCTACCCCAAGGAACTTACAATCTAAGGTCCTGATACTGCACCATACTCCATGTGGACAGATCCTGGCAAAGTCAAGAGATCTGTGCACAGAAGTCTGGCCCTGTGGAGCTTATTCAAGGATAAGGCCCTACATCAGACAAACACAAAACAATTTAGACACCTGTGACACTATAGAAGGTCCAGTTTCAAAGCAGAACAGGTATTGTTGAGGGTTGAACAGTGAAAAGCTTGTGGAAGAAATAGAGATTTAGAAGAAGAGAAAAGCTGTTTATTACATGAGATGAGGAAGGGTGTTATAAGTGAAAGAGGAAAGGGCATGACAGAATGCAGTAAAATGAGAGAGAATTGTCTCTTTAAAAAATTGAGTCTGTCCATGAAAAGTTCAATATATTTTAACATGTGCAGTAACAAGCTAGCTTCAAGTACTCTTCCTTAAAGCATGGTTCATTTAATTGATATGTTGCAAATTTCCAAACAATATTTACTAAATCTGGTCCTGATTAAGGCTACTGTAATCTTCAATTTACTGCAGGCTGCTCCTGAAAATTGAAAGTAAACACAACGATATACACAATATTAAAAAGATTGTATTTTTAAGCTGTCTCCTAAAAGGGCTGTTATGCCTGTGATGGGGTTGAGGATGAGCTCCCAACTCATATAAAATGACCCCAATGACAAGCAAAACCAACTATCCGTGACAGACAGACACCCCATCACTTGCCTTCATTTGGCGGAGGTATTTCTACTAAAAGTGGGGATGTGAAAGGCAAGTGGTTTGGCACCTTTTAAAGAAACCATCAGAGCAGGATGGGCTCTTTAGCCTTGGAAGGCAGTCCATCTAGGAGAACAAATTCTGAATTCAAACCAGGGCTGCCAGGCCCCTCAAGGAGGATGATCATCCCAGGGTGACAATGGCAGTGGATGCTGGAGAAGAGATGGAAGCTGTTAGGGGGCTTATTCCTTCAACCACTCACTTCCCTGGTCCTTCTCGCATGAACAGAGAGCAACAATACCCGAAGTCCAAAGGTGCAAACAATTTGATGTTTATTGGGGTGAACTTCCAGCAAGCATGATTCCGGTTTCCTTCCTTAGTATCCTCCTTCCCAGCTCTGACACCACAGAGTCTTACACCTGTGTCCCTGTTCCCATTCCTGCCCTTAGCCAAACATTATTCCAATTTCCTTACCCCCATTCCCTGGTCCCATTTCCCCCTTTAGCAAAACATGATTCCAATTTCCGCACCCCCATTCCCTGTTCCCATCTCCCACACCCACCCCCTCCCACCCACGCCCACTCACTTCCTCATTGACTACAGATTATATAGTAAAACTTGAGTTCTGCTTAGCTATACCTTAACCAATCATTTTCCTGAAATTTAACTAACCAATCCTAACATATTGTAACATGATTATGTAACCAATTATATCCCACCACCTTAATTAGTTTACACCCAGCAAAATTAATTACACAGCAGACAGGAACAATCACAGAACCAGACAGAGATTATACAGACAAACAATAGCAAAGCGGGAACTATAATGACAAGACAATACAGAAGTGAGGATTTCACATCCCAGCTATTGATAAGTGAGTTCTTGCCAGACAGGATGCTATCAAACTAAGTTTCCTTTTACATTTTCCAGGCACTTCCCTTTCTCTGGAGGTGATAGGAATACAATCCTGTCCTGATAGTGCCTAACAGCCCAATAGCACCTTATTTCAATGTGACTAGTTTGGAATGTGAGGATGTGACTGTTCGCTTCCTAGCTTATGGCTGCCTCTGCTGCTTAGCCAAAGGCCTTAGCCTAAGAACAGGGCCTCAGACTGTCACAGTAAGAGAAGGCCCTTACACCAGCAGACAGTGATTTTATACCTCTAGAACTAGCCAAGTGATAAGAATACACCTAAATTCTTAAAGTACAGGCCTTTGCAGACAGGCCTGAATATCTATATCCTAACAGAAGCCACCACCATTATTGTCCATAACCACTCACAATGACAGCAACAGATGAAAAAAACTTGAGTTTGTGGGACATGTGTGTTGGATGAGTAGAGATAGATTGCCAAAGCAAGTGTGCAAGGACTGGTGCCAAGCAGTAGTGACACCCACAGCAAGTGTGGCTTAGTGATGTGACTGACTGGACAGGATGTAGTATCGCATGCTACTCAGGGCTAGGTGAAGACTGCGAAACATGGAGGAACATTGCTGGGCAATAACTTGTGTGTGTGCTTACTGTTCTTATAACATGACTCTATGGTGCTCTGCACCATGAGAGAATATATGTATGTATGTATTCTTAAACATTCAAAATCCTAAACTCTCTTGTTGCCCTCTATTCTGCCCTCTATTGATCACATCTGCATAAAGTTATTTCTGATGACCTTCATACAATATGAAATGCGCTGTATCTCTGTATATTCTCCAGTGTTTTCAATAAAAATGTTTCCAATATATGCAGATAGTGCTCATCATGATTTAGCACATTAAATTCTGAATTAGCAATATTACCTTGTTACATCTAATTATATTGAATTGTCTAACCCAGGAACATAATATTCATACTAATTTGCTAGGACTAGAACAATGGGTATTAGAAAGTTTAGAGGTCATGAGGCAAGTACTGAGTGCTTTTAAAACCTTTTCTTCCTTTGAAAATAAATTCAAGTGCTTGTGAATGGTACTATATAGCTCACAGAACTGCTGGGTTGAGGGTCCCTGGACTGCAACCTGGAGTAAAGAGCAAGCCCAGGTTCCCTACTGAACGAGTGATACCGAGGCAGTGAATAAGAAGACTGCCTAGGGCAGCTGAAGGAAAAACTTTGATATACCCCTGAAGGGGGGAACGCTGAGTGACCTGGCCAGAGGTCTGAGTCATGAAGAAGATGCTGTGGTTCCTGGAGTGAGAGAGGGGCTGCAGACCAGCGGGAGAAAGAGACTGATGGCGTGCAACCACAGGAATGGGCATTGACCTGATGAGCTAACCCCCAGAGCAGCCAGGAGGAGGTGCCAGACTAGTGATAAGTGGTGAACAGTACCATAAGTACAAGGATACCTAGGAAAGCAAACTGATTTTTAAAACTTGTTGAGATCTGCTTTTGATGATAAAACACCATTCTATTATTTTTGGTCAAATCTGGTCTCAGTCTTTGAAGTGTCTGCTCAACTTCAGAGGGTGTTTTGCAAATTCTTGTGGAGCCTGATAAATCCATAGTGAAGGTTGATAGGCACATGATGCTGTATCTAACGTTGGTCCCCCTCCGCATTTGCTTTATGCCACTGAATGCAGCACTCTTTTTGTTAAGCTCAGCTGAGAAGTAAGGAAAAAAGAAATTTTGTGGCCATTGTACATAAGGGTTTCTGGTAGCCTTCATTAACATTACTTTCTCAGAAAACTTCAGCAGCTTGAAGATGATGTGTCTGGGCTCATCAGACTCCTGCCTTCTGGTACCAGGCATTCAATGAGCTCTTTCAATAGCTAATGGGTGACCTGGGGATCCAATTTAAGTATGTCAGGGAGCAGCTTCTGAATAAAGCTGATAATATCCTTTCCCTCTAGATTCTTATTAATGCCCAAGAGGTGAAGGTTGTTTCTTCACGATCTGTTTTCCACATCCTCCTGTTTTTCTTCCAGTTTGTTTAGTCTAAGCTTTAAGGAGGCAGTTTCTTCTTTAATTTGACTGATTTCAATGGCAGCCTCTTTTGTAGCTCATTTTCCAAGTGAGCCATTTGGGATTTTACATCATATACATTTTTGGAGAGGCCATGAATATCTTTTGAGGTTGAATCCAGTCAATCTCTGAGGAATTCTTTCAGTGCCCCAACATCCTAGGCTAGGTTCTGCTGTGGCCTTATGGTTTCCCTCTTCAGCTGTTTAGGTGAGTCAGCCTTAGGTCTTTTGTTGCCTCTCATTTTTCACTGGAATCCATATTCAGCCATTTAAAGTTTATCCGGGGAATTAATTTAAACTTTTATGACAGAAACTTATTGTCAATTTGCTAGGAAAGTTATTAGAGATTAATTGTTATGTGGGGGAAAAGGAGTTCTAGGACTAAGCAGACATCTTCTTGGATTTTTCTTTTTCGTAAACATAAAATATGTTTTTAAAAATGACAGGTCCTAAATTGAGAAAATTATCCATGAAGGAATATTTCTATTTGATTTAAAATTCTATAATCTTTTTTCTAGCCAAATCTGCAGTCATGTCACATAAATAAACCTTGTCAAGAGGCAAACAGTCAAAGTATAATCCCTGGAGGCAACATTTATGTACCATAGATGAAATATGCAGTGCCCACTGAAAAAACATGTACCTTTATATTTTAATGCTTCTCATTCCAAAAGCTAAATGCAACAAATGATTAAACGTATATTTTCTTCGTACAAAACTTTTTAGTGGTGCTACACACACGTTGGATATTCTTGCAATGTGCTATAGGACGATTATTCCAATCTAGCATATTAAAAAGATTTAATATTTCAAGATTGATAAGCTTTTCTGCATAGCTTTTTATGTTTTTTAGTAGCTCAGCTTTCTAAAAATGAATTGAGGACCAGGGATTATATATGGCCTATCGTAATCATAAATTTAGAATCTTGTTTCTCATTTTATTTTTTAACACTGGTACTTTATCTTCTTAATCAGATTAATTGTGAAAGTATTTCTTTTACAGTGGTTTTATGTTAGTTACCTAGGCATACTTCTGTTACCTATTGATCATGCTGGTTAATTGCTTTTGAATCTTATAATTAAAATATAGCTTTTAAATATACTGTGCGACAAAATGTTTTATTGACATTGAAAAAAGAGCCCTTTCCAAGCCAATGGTGTTAATATAGATTTATCCAACAAGCAGGTGAAGTAGTGTATATTTCAGCAGAGCTACATTTTGGGATCCCCAAAATTAGACACTGGCTAAACCTAGAATCTCAAATTTAAAACCTTTCAAATCTCAAGGAGTTTAGCTAAGAAGAATCTCAGCATCAGAAACCATCCCTACTACTTCCTGGTTGGATCCAAAACTGGAAAATGCCTATCTTCTGATTTGATTTGGGTGCAGCTAAAATTTAACAAGAAATTAGGAAAGCTTGACTCAAGTTGGCAGAAATATAATAAGTACTCACAGGATGTCAGTGTGGTCAGATATGAAACCACGCTGTAGCCACAATTTATTCTTGAACCTAAAACGAAAACCCTGCCCAAAATCTAAGCCACCATGAATCTCAACATCAACTCTTTGGCCCAGCTTTACCCAAAATGAATAGGAAGTGTATCTCCATCTTTTCATGAGGTATGAAATTCATTCAGCCCCAAGAAAAATGTTTTCAATTATATAAAGCACTCGGTTAAATGCATTTGTGTGGGTATTTGAGAAGTACCCACACTGGTGATACCTTTTTAATTAAACATTTTTTATTAAACTGCTTTTTTGATAGAGAACGTTATACCCAAATTCTTCTCCTACCTAGAACCCATGTTACCCCATTAGACAATGAGATTTCATGGATATAAATAAGGGCAGAACTTGGACTAAGGCCTAGTGATTTATAAGCTTGTGTAGTTCAAATTTGTATGTGCGCTATGGAGCAAGTTTAAGCACAACAGATGAAAACCAACATCAGGATACCAATTGTCAAACAACAAACAAATTATGTTCACAGGATGGTTTAAGAATGTTGTCTTTTTCAATTCTGTAGAGCTGGCAAAAGCGACTTCCAAATGAGACAAAAAACTATTTTAATTTCAAAACTAAAATGTTCTTTGACATTAACCTTTGAAGAGAATTAAGGCATGTTGAGCATTATAATGGGAAAAACAGTTAGTTCATGCTATCGTTCAGTCTGATAAGTAGCTGCTGGTAGATAGTACATTGGTCATAAGCCTGGCTTCTTTAATGTCACATATGTTGGAAATCATCCACTAGATATTTATTTAAAGATTTTATTTTGTTTATATTTTTGCATTTCTCAAACACTAAGAATAGTTACAAAAAATCAGCATTCACTGGTATAGTCTAATTAAACTAAGAGTTTTCTTCCCTTTTCATGAAGAAGGAAAGGCAAGAACACTTATTATTCAACCTATTTCCTCAGTAAAAGCTTGAGATTCATATTCTACCTGGCTTTTACACAAGCGCACAGTGAAGGCAGAGTATAGGGAGCTTCCACACCCATTTGACCGGCACTTATAAAAGGGTAGTGAGGATGTGAGTAGAGGTGGAAGAAATTTTTCAGAAAAAATAGTTTATTCACCATAAAAATGCAGTTTCAGTCAACCAAAACATATTTGTGAATTCAGCGTAAATAGTTTTGGCCATAAACAAAATGGCTGGAGGAGGAGGAACTGATGGTGATGCTGTTGCCTAACACTCCCTTTCTCTTCCCTTTGCCCCATAACCTTTATATCAGTAGTTAGGGTATTCACCTAGATGTAGGAGACCCAGGTTCAAATGCCCACACTAGAACAGACTCAGAATGGACTTTTTTGATTCACCGAAAATAGCAAAACCCCTCAGATTCGATTCAACCAAAATCATTTTTTCAGAATTGCCACTGAACTAAAAAATAATTTCCCAGCTCTAGGTGATGGGGATCACAGTCGCTTTCCACCATACTCCGGACAGCTACCTGGAAAGGATAATAATCTGTATCCAGAAAGTGGCATACTAGTAATAGGATGCCTCCTGGAGAGGCTTTGCATCTTCATGAGGCAGAACGCTTAGTGGGACTTCTTCTGGGACAGTGCAACTTTACATCTCCTCTTACAATTGACAGTGCTTACAAGGTGAAACCAGGCCCTGAATAAATATATGGAGTTTGCCACAAGGCCTAAAAGAGTAAATTAGGCCAATTAGCCTATAGGCTGCAGCTGGAGGGGAGCCAAGTGGCCTGATAAGGCCTAATAGTGGATGATGTCCAGCTGTGGGACAAGGGGGGCTAGGCTTATAAAGAGAGGAAGTTGGTAAACAAGAGTGCCAAAGGAGTTGGCGGATGTGATTGCAGAGCCATTGGCCATTATCTTTGAAAACTCATGGCTATCGGGGGAGGTCCCAGACGACTGGAAAAAGGCTAATGTAGTGCCCATCTTTAAAAAAGGGAAGAAGGAGGATCCGGGGAACTACAGGCCAGTCAGCCTCACCTCAGTCTCTGGAAAAATCCTGGAGCAGGTCCTCAAGGAATCAATTCTGAAGCACTTAGAGGAGAGGAAAGTGATCAGGAATAGTCGGCATGGATTCACCAAGGGCAAGTCATGCCTGACTAATCTAATTGCCTTCTATGATGAGATAACTGGCTCTGTGGATGAGGGGAAAGAGGTGGACCTGTTATTCCTTGACTTTAGCAAAGCTTTTGACATGGTCTCCCACAGTATTCTTGCCAGCAAGTTAAAGAAGTATGGGCTGGATGAATGGACTATAAGGTGAATAGAAAGCTGGCTAGATCGTCGGGCTCAACAGGTAGTGATCAATGGCTCCATGTCTAGTTGGCAGCCGGTGTCACACGGAGTGCCCCAAGGGTCAGTCCTGGTGCCGGTTTTGCTCAATATCTTCATTAAAGATCTGGAGGATTGTATGGATTGCACCCTCAGCAAGTTTGCAGATGACACTAAACTGGGAGGAGAGGTAGATACGCTGGAGGGTAGGGATAGGATACAGAGGGACCTAGACAAATTGGAGGATTGGGCCAAAAGAAATCTGATGAGGTTCAACAAGGACAAGTGCAGAGTCCTGCACTTAGGACAGAAGAATCCCATGCACCGCTACAGACTAGGGACCAAATGGCTAGGCAGCAGTTCTGCAGAAAAGGACCTAGGGGTTACAGTGGACAAGAAGCTGGATATGAGTCAGCAGTGTGCCCTTGTTGCCAAGAAGGCTAATGGCATTTTGGCTGTATAAGTAGGGACATTGCCAGCAGATCGAGGGACGTGATCGTTCCCCTCTATTCGACATTGGTGAGGCCTCATCTGGAGTAATGTGTCCAGTTTTGGGCCCCACACTACAAGAAGGATGTGGAAAAATTGGAAAACATCCCACAGAGGGCAACAAAAATGATTAGGGGACTGGAACACATGGCTTATGAGGAGAGGCTGAGGGAATTGGGATTGTTTAGTCTGTGGAAGAGAAGACTGAGGGGGGGATTTGATAGCTGCTTTCAACAACCTGAAAGGGGGTTCCAAAGAGGATGGATCTAGACTGTTCTCAGTGGTAGCACACGACAGAACGAGGAGTAATGGTCTCAAGTTGCAGTGTGGGAGGTTTAGGTTGGATATTAGGAAAAACTTTTTCACTAGGAGGGTGGTGAAGCACTGGAATGTGTTACCTAGGGAGGTGGTGGATTCTCCTTCCTTTGAGATTTTTAAGGTGAGGATTGACAAAGCCCTGGCTGGGATGATTTAGTTGGGGATTGGTCCTTCTTTGAGCAGGGGGTTGGACTAGATGGCCTCCGGAGGTCCCTTCCAACCCTGATATTCTATGATTCTATGGTAGTAAGAGTGGGCTGCAGGGAGGAGTTCTGTAGTCACTCCCATGAGAGGAATGGAGTTGGCTGGGTTACAAGGAGGAGTTCTAGGGGGAGAGCAGGCTGTGGGACCCTACCTTGGACTACAGACTCTGCTAAGAAAGTGAAAGGGAGAAGTAGCCATGGGGAGTGGAGGAAGTTGCAATGCTAACCTGAAGGTTGGCCAGAAGATAGGGAAGAAATGAGAGGGTGTCAGACCTGTCAAGAGCTAATCCCCACATAAGTCACGAGGAGGTAGAAAATAGAGGAGGAGTAAGTAGAAAATCTTGTGACAGCCATGTGCCCTACAAGTAATCAAACTCAGGCCTTTTCAAACAATGAGAAGTAACAAACTGCTGAGACAATCGTCCCTTGAGAATGCTCAGCCTCTTGGTGTATGAAACCAGAGATTATCAGATCTAACTCCACCAATATCACCTATCATTCAAGAATACAAAAAGAGAGGCAGTCTCTAAGGTACCCAGGACTCTGGCCATGAAAGGCTTGATAGGTCAACACCATGAATGGCACCTGAAAACAAATTGGACCCTCCAAGTCGCTAATGGAATACGGGTGTGCCCAAGTGAAACATGTGTCTTTCCAAGATACATTAGAAAGCAAAGCATGTATAGCCCCATTGTTTGCCATGAAATGATGTCAACAAACTGTTCTGCTGTTTTCTGTGATGACTTGGGGAAAGAGTAGGGTAGTGATGAGCTGCCAGAAACTGAAGATCCGGTTCCTTCAGTCGCTCCAGGTCTTCGGCGGCACTTCAGCAGCAGGTTCTTCACTCGCTCCGGTCTTCGGCGGCACTGAAGGACCTGCCGCCGAAGTGTCACCGAAGACCCAGAACAAGTGAAGGGCCCGCCACCAAAATGCCGCCGAAGGCGCGCAGTGCCACCGGGTGAGTACAAATTCACAGGAAGAGCCGAGAGCTCAGGCAGGACGGGCAGGAGAGGAGTCAGGGGAGCCGAGAGCTTGGGCAGGTTGGGCAGGACAGGAGTTTGCCCACCCCTTTAACAACCAGTTCTCAACCGGATGCAAAATTTAACAACTGGTTCTCAACCGGCTGCAAAATTTAAAAACCGGTTCACGCGAACCGGTGTGAACCAGCTCCAGCTCACCACTGGAGTAGGGGACCTGAACTCCTGTGTTATAGAAGTGAGAGAACAGCACCACTTTAAGGATTCAGGTTGGTAGCCACAGAAGTTTACTGCGAAGCCTATAGCATCATTTCCCTTCACAGGCTCAGTTACTTCCCTCATCCACTGGCTACTGAGCAATTCTTGAGTAGGGATGAGACCTATCTGCATGAATAGACAAATTGTTATGTCTATTATCGTAGCACATAGGAGCCCCAGTCATGGACTAAGACCCTAGTGTGCTAGGCACTGTACAAACAGAACAAAATGACAGTCCTTGCACTGCAAAGCTTTTAAGACAGGAGACAACAGATGGATACAGATAGAGAATACAAGGAAACAAAGAGACAATACTGTTCAGCATGATAGGCAGTGGTCTCAGCACAGAATTCTAACCACTTTCAAGTTTTTCATTGGCCTCACAGCAAAGTAGAATTTTAAGGAGAATAATGAAGTACCTTTGAGGGTGTTTCTTCCAAGTGGGAGGAGCTGCATAAAAGAAAGCACACAAACTAGCTCAGAGTAGAGGAACTGAACAGGGCATCTCTTCAGGCAATCAAACCCATGACTATTAGTGGGAGAGGTAAACTACAAGATGTTGCATCTGATATTTCCACAGAAAGGACCCTGAAATACATTCAGCATTTGCCCCTGTACATCTCTCCACAGACCACATAGTTTTGCTTTAGAGGGAACTATGCAGCAGTATGCCCAAAGGATGAGGTGGGAGACAACATGATGAAACTCAATGTGGTGTCTTCAGGATCTAACTCAATTATATGACTGCCTTTCTTAAATCAGCATACAAATGCTATTCTGAAGTCATCACAAATCATGTCTGACAATAGAAATGCAAGTCTGTGAAGACGAGTCTATAAAATGTAGGATTTAAACCCAGTGTCGGTGCAAGTCAGGGAAGCAGACGTTAGGGTGTAAACAAACAGTAAACCATTGTAATGCAAATGCACTATCTGAGGAAAGGCAAAGTAATGTCCATACATAACTATGGAGAGAATCACAGATCGCTTACTTGGAGTAATAACTAATGAAAAGCGTGTGAGAATAGGGAAGTCATAGACCCAAATTAACTGAGTTTCCTTTCTTTTAATGGCTGTAATTCAAAGTTTGACATAAGTTATAATTTTGATAGTGTTGGGGTTTGTGCGGGTTTTTTAATGGAATGATAGTTTTAATCCTTTTTTAAAATATCCAGGGCTTTTTCAACACATTTTATTTTTTTTTAATGTTAGAATTTGATACGCATCAAAATTGACAAAGATATGTGAAATTCTGAATATGCAAAATCTCAAAATTCCAAGCTGACCTGGGGAAAATTTGGGGAAAACTTCAGGAGAAACAAAATTTTGAAGATTAAAAAAACACAAGAAATAAAATGGGGGGGATCTAAATGTATATTTTTCTTATTTTTTTTCTCAGTAATTTTGATTAGTCTTGCTTAGAAAAAGTGTTTTTGTGAATGTTACTTCCTGCTTAAATAAGATGATACATGAATAATGGTAGCACAGGTATTAAAAACAGCCACAACCCACGCTATGAAATATTCTGGGATTCCACTATCTTCCAAACTCTCTCACTTCCAAACTTGGAAAAATTAATCTTCTCTCCTACACAATTTATGAATGCAGAACATTTTGTAAAAGTGTTCAAATGCATGTTATGCCATATGCAGTCGTATTGTCCCTGCAAGAGCATAAAAAATGAAACAGTAGTGTTCTTTGTCCATGTGTTTCTTTTAATTAGAATTTTCTTCCATTTAATTCATTAGCTTTTGCCAGCTATGACCTTGATCCCGTAAAGACATGTTCTTAACTTTAACCATGTGAGTAGCCCTATTGTACAGTACTATAAGAAATACATAGTGGCAACATATTAAGATGGGACTACTTACATCCTTCAAGTTATGCACTTGCACAAACCTTGTCAGGAACAGGGCCTATATTTGTTACTTATTTCCTTTCTAAAACATAACTGTCACTGCTTTTGGGGGGAGGAAAGGTTAAACGTCTACTTGAGTCTAAATATTAAATTACTCATACTAAAGGAGCCAGTTAGAATCAGGGATTCTGAGCATCTACAGAAAAACAAATGTTTTGGTACTTACCAGGGTGAAAGATTATTGTGCTACAAATGAGTTATTTTTCTTCTTTTGGTACCCAAAAGGGCAAAGCACCCTCAAAGGTGAACTTTAGTGTCTATTTGGACAATTAGAAACTAAATATCTCATTCTTTTTCAGTTCTTCCCAATACCCAGCCTGAAAAATAACTTTGTCTGCTGTCAGACCATAGACACTACAAATTCAGCATTTTTGCGTCTGAGCCCTGGTCTACACTACAAGTTTAGGTCAAATTTAGCAGCGTTAGGTCGATTTAACCCTCCACCAGTCCACATGACCAAGCCTGTTTTGTCAACTTAAAGGGCTCTTAAAATCGATTTCTGTACTCCTCCCTGGTGGAAGGAGTAGCACTAAAATTGACTTCTCTGGGTCGAATTTGGGGTAGTGTGGACACAATTCGACGGTATTGGCCTCCGGGAGCTATCCCAGAGTACTCCGTTGTGACCACTCTGGACAGCACTCTCAAATCAGATGCACTGGCCAGGTAGACAGGAAAAGCCCCGGGAACTTTTTAATTTCATTTCCTGTTTGGCCAGCATGGTGAGCTGATCAGCACAGGTGACCATGCAGAGCTCATCAGCACAGGTGACCATGTAGTCCCAGAATCGCAAAAGAGCTCCATCATGGACCGTACGGGAGGAACTGGATCTGATCGCTGTATGGGGAGAAGAATCCATGCAGGCAGAACTCAGTTCCAAAAAATGCCAATATATTTGCCAAAATCTCCAAGGCCATGATGGACAGAGGCTACAACAGGGACACACAGCAGTGCCACGTGAAAGTCAAGGAGCTCAGGCAAGGCTACCAAAAAACAAAGGACGCAAACGATCACTCTGGGTCAGAGCCCCATACATACCGCTTCTAAGATGAGCTGCATGCAATTCTAGGGGGAGCCCGTACCACGACCCCACCACTGCCCATGGACATCTGCAAGGGGGGAGTCTCACGCAACAGGGATGAGGATTTTGTGGATGATGAGGAGGAGGAGGTTGAGAATAGCGCACAGCAGGCAAGTGAAGAATCCCTTCTCCCCAGCAGCCAGGAACTGTTCATCACCCTGGAGCCAATACCCTCCCAACCCTCCCAAGGTGGGCTCCTTCTTCAACCTTCATAACATGTAGGAATGGTACACTCACCAGAGGTGCCTTCATGGTCCGGGCTCTCCCTCCCAGAGTCTAGCACAGATTAGAAGGCGAAAAAACCACACTCGCGATGAAATGTTCTCAGAGCTCATGCAGTCCTCCTGCACTGAAAGAGCTCAGCAGAATGCGTGGAGGCAAACAATGGAAGAGTCCAGGAAAGCGTTAAATGAACGCAATGAGAGGAGGGAGGAGTGTGATGAAAGGAGGCAGGATGCAATGCCGAGTCTAATGGGGGAGCAAACTGACATGCTCAGGTGCCTGGTGGAGCTGCAGGAAAGGTAGCAGGAGCACAGACCACCACTGCAACCCCTGTATAACCGCCTGCCCTCCTCCCCAAGTTCCATATCCTCCTCGCCCAGATGCCCAAGAACACGGCTGGGGGGGCCTCTGGCCACCCAGCCACTCCACCCCAGAGGATTGCCCAAGCAACAGAAGGCTGGCATTCAATAAGTTTTGAACTGTAGTGTGGCCTTGTCCTTCCTGCCTCCCCTCATCCACCACCCCACCCGGTGCTTCCCTCCTCACCTACCCCTCCCAGGCTACCTTGCGAGTTTTCTCCCTATTTGTGTGATGAATTAATAAAGAATGCATGATTTTGAAACAATAATGACTTTATTGCCTCTGAAAGTGGTAATCGAAGGGGGGAGGTCAGTTGGCTTACAGGGAAGTAGAGTCAACCAAGGGGGCTGGTTTTCATCAAGGAGAAACAAACAGAACTGTCACACCGTAGCCTGGCCAGTCATGAAACTGGTTTTCAAAGCTTCTCTGATGCGCAGGGCGCCCAGCTGTGCTCTTCTAATCACCCTGGTGTCTGGCTGCACATAATCGGCCGCCAGGTGATTTACCTCAACCTCCCACCCCACCATAAACGTCTCCCCCCTTCTCTCACAGATATTGTGGAGCACACAACAAGCAGCAATAACAATGGGAAAATTGGTTTCGCTGAGGTCTAACCTCGTCAGTAAACTGTGCCAGCAAGCTTTTAAACATCCAAATGCACATTCTACCACCATTCTGCACTTGCTCAGCCTATAGTTGAACTGCTCCTTACTACTGTCCAGGGTATCTGTGTATGGCTTCATAAGCCATGGCATTAAGTGGTAGGCTGGGTTCCCAAGGATAACTATAGGCATTTCAACATCCCCAACAGTAATTTTCTGGTCTTGGAAGTAAGTTCCTTCCTGCAGCTGTTCAAACTGACCAGAGTTCCTTAAGATGTGAGCGTCATGCACCTTTCCTGGCCATCCCACGTTGATAGTGGTGAAACGTCCCTTGTGATCCAACAGTGCTTGCAGCACCATTGAAAAGTACCCCTTGTGGTTTATATACTGGCTGCCAAGGTGGTCTAGTCCCAAGATAGGGATATGTGTTCCGTCTATCGCCCCACCACAGTTAGAAAACCCCATTGCAGCAAAGCCATCCACTATGACCTGCACATTTCCCAGAGTCACTACCCTTGATAGCAGCAGCTCACTGATTGCGTTGGCTACTTGGATCAGAGCATCCCCCACAGTAGATTTTCCCACTCCAAATACTGCAGGATAATGCGCGAGGTGTTTGCAATGCTCACAACAGCAGTGGTGAGCTGAGCGGGCTCCATGCTTGCCGTGGTGTGGTGTCTGCAGGAGAGCAGAGTTGTAGCGGAAGCGGTGGATGATGACGGATGCCACGAGAATAGATATTTATACAGAATGACGAGAGGACCTGGGAGGTGGATTCATGGCACCAGGAGAGCAGAGGTGCAGCGGAAGTGGTGGATGCCAACGACAGTTAGCAGTTCTACTGCACCATCTGCTGACAGCAGTATGGCGTCTGCATGGAAAAAAGGCGCGAAAAGATTGTCTGCCATTGCTTTCATGGAGGGAGGGGCGACTGTTGACATGTACCCAAAACCACCCGCAAAAATGTTTTTGCCCCATCAGGCATTGGGAGCTCAACCCAGAATTCCAATGGGCAGCGGAGACTGCAGGAACTGTGGAATAGCTACCCACAGTGCAATGCTCCAAAAGTCGATGCTAGCCACGGTAGTGAGGATGCACTCTGCCAACTTAATGTGCATAGTGTGGACATACGCAATCAACTGTATAAAATTGATTTCTAAAAATTGACTTCTATAAGATCAACCTAATTTCATAATGTAGACATACCCCGAGACTGAACTGTATTTTTACTTCAACAGTAATATTACCTCTTCCATCACTGGGTGCATAAAACACAACCAAAGTTATTACAACAGCTTTATAGACTTCAAACACGTTGTGACTGAATTCACCCCATAGTCACACCCTACACAGTATTGTAGTAATCTTTGCATAAAATATGTATTGTGAGGTATTGTGAAAACTAATAACTGATCAATAATATGGAGAACTACAGATAGCAATATTATATGTGAAGTTATGGAATCCCATCTGTATGATAAAAGCACATGTTCAAACTCACATAGCCCCGATTAGGTAGAACTGGTCAAGTAGGCCTGTCTTAAACAAAGGGATATGTGTTTCTCAATATGCATAAAAGATGTAAACAAAGTCCTCAGACAGTGAGAGGGGGAAGGAACAAGACAAAGAAAATATGCATTTCAGCATACTCAGGTGGAAAGAGAACATGAAGCCTCCTTCCTCCACCAGACTCCATGTCTTCTGGCTCTCAGCTGGAAAGAAATTTAACTAGGGGTCATGTTCAGGAAAATGTATGAGGGGCAAAAATACCGCAAATCAAAACTTATCTAGTGTTGGGAACAGTATGGGTAATTCTATCTGAAGTGGCAAATTCTTGTATATTGACCCCTAAGGGGCAGAAAGGACCTAATATATCTGGACCGTCCAGGAGAGGGCTGGACAGTGCAGAACATATCTTTTGGAGGGGGAAAATCTGGGCTTTGGAGTGCATTGGGGTCACCCTGCACATGGTAACCAAGGCTGGTGGAAAACAGTAACTGGTGTGTGCTGACGGGCTGCTGGGATCAGAACTGCTTGATCAAGGCTGTGGAAATACACAGACTAGGTGTGATCTGCATGGTGGCAGGCCATTTGTGAGTGACCCATCTTGGAAACTACGACAGCAAAGCATTTTGAAGCACCCAGGATTCCATGGCAGGGGTGATACCGGCCCTCAGTAGTCTGGATTGCACCCCAGGATGTCATACAGGTGTAAATGTCCCACCTGTATTGGTGGCTGTTAGGTCAAAACAGCAATGGGAGCAGCACAAGTTGTCTGCTCAGAAGAAGCCTCCTGGTGTTTACAATGTTTGCTTATTTAAAAAAAGGGTGGGGGGGGCAAACCAGATGCTCTTGGTGTGGTTGGGGTGAGTGGCTCTTAGTACCAAGGATTCCAGGGCAGATGAAGCAAATTGAGTTCAAGCCCAGGATGGTTTTTGGCGTGGAAAAAAGACAAACAGGGGATGGGAAACAGCAGAGGAGAGAGGATGGCTGCTTCCCTTATCCCTTCCCCCACACCTGAACAGGCCAAACAGGCAGAAATGGCTGGTGGGCTCTGGAGGGAGGCTTCCCAGCACTCGGAGTGTGGGGGGAATAGGAGGGAGAGGCCAGCAAGGCAGAAATGCACACCAGAAAAGAAAAGACACAGGAAATGGGGACCCAGTGGATCGGGACTCCAGGGGCTGGGTTGCATTGTCAGGGTTGGGTGGGGGGGGGGGGGTCCCAGGAACTGAGCTGAAAGGGAGAAAGTCCAGTTCAGGAAGGACAGGAAAAACAGGAATAGTAGAGATAGCCACAAAAGGGACAGTACCTAGAAAAAGATAAGACAGTGGTATAAGAGGGAAAGATAAAGGAAGAACAATGCAGTTAAACAAGATAAAGATGAAAAATAAAACTAAAAAGAGTCTTTAAGTAATCTAATAAACTGTTAAAAAAACATTAGAAAACTGTAAAAAATGAAGCAAAAATGAAATGTGAAGGAAATTAGCTGTAATAAACTGTGATTAAAAAGAAGCAGACTTAAGAAATAAGGAGAAAGTGAGCTGTAGCAGAAGTAAGCGACTAGTAAAGCCTGTAGAACAAAATATCCAGTCAGCATTTTAAGTTGTACCAGATGAAGTGACAGGAATAGAGAAATTGTCAGGCAAAAAGGGATTGTAAACCAGAAAGGAATAGAGGGATAATTGTTCAGTCATAAAGTCAGTACATCACATCAAGGAATATGTGTCTTTATTTAAGCTGTAACTCAAAATAGTACACAAAGATTGCATAAGAGAATTGCCCAAAAGATAACTCAACTTCCTAAGAACTTTTTCTCCAAATTCTGGGCGTAAAGAGGCTGAAAACTGAAAAGGGAATGTAAAATGGTGGGGTTTATGTTCTAGTCCATTGTGTTTTCTAAATTATATTATTTCATAAATGTAAATTGTTAACAATCTAAGGTGAGTCTAAGTTAATATACAGTAGATAACAGTAAATAGGTTACAGTAGCTTATGGTGTATGCCTAAATCAGGGATCGGCAACCTTAGGCAAGGGACCCATCAGGGAAATCCGCTGACAGGCCCGGACAGTTTGTTTACCTGCAGCGCCTGCAGGTTCAGCCCACCGCAGCTCCCACTGGCTGTGGTTTGCCGTTCCAGGCCAATGGAGGCTGTGGGAAGCAGTGGCCAGCACATCCTTTGGCCCATGCCGCTTCCCGCAGTCCCCATTGGCCTGGAACAATCAGCATATATGAGAATTGTCATATCAATTCTGCTGTGCAGATTGAAATACTGGAATATGAGGACAACTGATGAACAAAAGATATTGACTGCAGAAACGAATTGGCTGATGGGTATACTGAGAATTTCAAGACTGCAGAAAATAAAAAATAAAGTGAAAATTATTATTTATAGCCATAGCTATTTTCTTAACAGAGAATTCAAGAAAGACAACTGCAATGGTTTGGAGACATGTCAAGAATGTACCCAAAAGGGATAACATACATGATACATACCAGAGTGAAAGGAATTAGAAATAGAGGTAGGCTGAGGATGCTTTGGAGATAGACAGTGAAGAATAACAGAACAAAAAAGGTTTGAAGATTAACCAAGCTGTAAATCTGGTATAAGACAAAGTGATGGAAAGAATTCTTTTGGCCCTATCATTGCTGAGCTGACAAATGAGAATCAAAGGAGACTAGAGTGTCATTTATCATCATGCAATCATAGTATCCATTTGTGCCACCAGTTCTGAACCTATCTAAATATATCAGGCAAATAGAGCTTAATCATCTTCATCCCCACTTTTTCTAATTCCAGATCTTCCAAAGTCACGTGAGTAGTTATTACTTAGCAAAATAGTTCCAATAAATTTCAGTGTCACTGTTGCATGATTAAGAGTTGGAAAGATCCAGCTCTTAGATTGATAAAAGACCTATTATGGTCCATTGTGATTTTTTTCATGAATTCATTAGCTCTAATATTGACTGAAACACTGATTAAAAACTCAAAGGAATTTATATTGTGTCCAATGTTTATCTTGTCTATAAAAGTGTTATTGATTTCTGGATGAGTTAAGTTATAGGCTTCTCAAAAAAAATCATTGCAAATTAAAGTTGGAGACTGATTTCATTTTCTAAAGGAGGAAAAAAAGATTGATTTTCAATATCCTACTCCAGTTTTCTTAAGGTCCCAGGCCTGTGTGGGATCCTTTTTGCCTGTGCATTCCAGCTGAAGCTACTGGGATTCTGCAGGAGACCAGCCTAGCAGACTCTGGTATCATGGAGCTTAAAAAAGATGTATAGAAAAATAATAGTTACTTGAATGTATTGGCTAAAATTCAGTCATGAGTTCCACAAAAGTTGTCTTTAAATAAATACTGTCCTGAGGAAAAGGAGATGCTATGGAAATATTCCAATTTCTAAGAATATATTGGTTTTCTTGACTCAATTTAGATTATTTTCATTTTTTAACACTATGTGGATTAATTTTCGTGCAAAAAGGTGCTAGATTGTCATGCCTGAATAAGGGACCTCTGTTAATCCACAGAGCAGACTGCAGTAGCAGCAAGAACTTTCCCACGTTGCTTCAACTCTGACCACTAACTTTAATCAAATCCCCTGAATGGCTTTGAAAATCTCAGTCAATGTGATTAGATCAAATTGTTCTATTTAAAACTTAGGTATACAAAGATCTGTTTTATTTAAATCACATACTGGATCAGATTTAGTTTGCGTAAATTGGCAGCACCATGGAAGTCAATGAAATTAACTCAGCTTACTCAAATGAGGATCTGGCCCATAGTACACTTCAGCTTTTCTGAATTTTAATTTTGCTTTCAGAGCACACAAGCTGTCCTGGATGCTATATTAGCAGTAAATGATACCCTCTCTTTTGCCACTTCCACTGTTATAGAATATGCAGCAAAGTAAAGATTTTATTTTATAAAGACCAGACCCCTCCACACATGGCAAAATTGCATTTGCTTTTTATTTTCAAATAATAACTTTAAATAGCTCAGCCACTCACATTACTAAAGATCTTCCAGGCTGTTTGTTGGCCAGAGTTTGAAAACTCAAACTAGCTTTCTGTAGTAACTCCAGGGTCTAGAATTCCTGTTATTCATTAGGGGTGTGATAGGGTCACAAAGGTAAAGAATCAAATTAAAAGTATTTCTTGCACAGGTATGATCTTAGGTCGTGTGCTTCATGAACCAGTTAATAAAAGGAAACATCCTGGTCTTTCTCCTGGTCATTATACAATCTTGAGGGTAAGGACTTTTGAAGAACAAGTCAGATTCTGGGGTATCATGAGAGTTGATTGCTAGAATGCCATAGCTGAGCAGGATATAACATAGTTGTGTGCGAAGACAGATAATGGGTGAAAAGAGAAGAACTACTGTAGTATTGTATTGATGACCATTTCTAGGGCTGTTGAGAGCTTTGGAGTGCAGAAAATTTTGCCATGCTACAGGTAGGAACAAACAAGCCAGGAGGTTAATCAAGTTTCTGTTGAAACAACTATTAATCCACAGAAGGTTGTGAGCTCAGTAAAGTCAGTGGTTTTTTTTTCATTTGAAATATTTGCCTGGATTTTTTGGGGGGGTAGTTTGGGGAGAGGGGAAGAATTATCAAATGTAATAGAGCTTGTTTATTTAGCTTTGTGTTAGGATGTGAGTGATTCTGTAATATCATTTCCCTCCATATTTTCCAATTTCTTTTTTCCTCTAGATATTTGAGTGATCATAAAACAACTTGTTATGAAATCCTGGAATTGGAATCCTTATGCAGTCCATATGAATTAAGAAAAAGTAGTAATTGTCTTGACTGATGTGTCTAACTTGCAGCCACATTGGAGAGCTGAGCTACAACCATTCAGAAGGGGCAGTTATCTGGGCTATGACTTCTCCTTTGCCACCTTTTGCTTCATTAGGACGAGGCAGCTCCATGGAAGTGGTGCATCACAACCAGAGGCAGTTTCCAATCTACACCAACAGAAAAAACTCCTTCCTTCACTGTAGGCTGCATCTACCCTACAGGGTTATGCCAGCCTAGCTATGATGTTGTAGCTATGCTGGTATAGTCCCAGTAGTGTAGACTGTCTGATCTCCTGTATTGCATAGGCCATTAGAGCTCATCCAGTTACCCCAATATTTGTTAAAGCCAAGCTAGCTTGTAGACATTCCAGGCTCTGTTCTTCAGAATGGATATCACACACTTATTTCTTTCCTATTTGTCTTTGTCATGTTTTGATCTCTCTCTGTCTAAAAATATGAGATTGCCAAGCAATCAGATGCTCACAAGGTAAAGCTTTTACTAGTATATACTTGAGTATTTATTTACCTTTCTAGATGTTGAACAAGGATTATCAAATATTTACTTAAGATAATGAAATTTAGATAGGACATGACACACAGTTGTTCTAATCTATCTGGCCATTGCACTGGTTAGATTCAATACGATTGTTCATTTCTGCAGAAAAAATGAAAATACTTTGCAAATAGAATGCTCTAAGATTACTTCATTCTCCATGGAATACAGTATCTAGTTTGTTGAGCAGGTTCACACCTCTTTGCACCTTACCATATTGAGTTGCTAAATTGAATTCCTGTAAGAGGAACATTTCTGTCAGCTAAGCTTCACCCCAGTGCCTTATAGAGCTAGGAAATATTGTCTATGGAATAGGGTATTCAATTAACACTCAGAAGACCTAGGGTCAGTTCCTGGTTCTGATACAGACTTCCTGTGTCACCACTGGCAAATCACTTAATCTAACCTTGCCTCAGATTCCCTCCTGTAAAATAATACCCCCTCTCCCAATCACAGGACTGCTGTGAGGATAAACTCCATTAATAATTGCAAGGTGCTCAGGTACTACAGTATCCAGGGCCATTCCAAGAAGTGGCAGAATTTCTTAACTGAGGTCTGTGTTCTTAAAATAGAATTTAAATTATTTTATTTATATTCATACTGATGTATTATATTTTACTATACACTTTATTTTTTTAAAACATGGGGGATTTCAGTCCAACAGACTGACCTCATAGCATGTCTTGTTATATTGCCATATATTAATGTGGAAGTTGAAGGTTGTGTCTTCCAAGAAGAGTTAACTCTCCTCTGAATATTGTAGAGGTGAGAGACAAGACTAGACTCCAGAAAGGAGAGCATCATTATGGGGGATCCACCCAGTGATTACTGACTTTTTACCATTTATTACCCAGGGCAAGAATAGTTTGCATTTCTATCATGCTTTTCATCCAAGGATGTTTAGCATTGTTGCTAATATTATGGCCTGATTTTTCACACATGCCAGTGGAAATCAAGAGTAATACCACTGAAGTGAATGGAGTTGCACTACAGATGTAAATGGGGAGAATCCATGCCTCAAAGGGACAAATCCTTCCCTGCCCTGCTTCCAGGATGGCACAGCTGTGCACCACCCCATATGCAGGGCATATGTCTAATCTAACGTTGTGTGGCTTACTGTGAGGTCTTATCTGATCCATGCTGTAGAAAGAAGGATACAAAGGATAGCTTATGGTTTCAAACTCTCCAGGAAATAGCACCTAAGCCAACAGTCCCAGTATTAATTGAGTTTATTCATGGTTTTGCATAACTTGCACAGCATTATGGAGCTTCTGAACGAAGATAGTTCCCTAGTTATTGAGAGGTCTCAGTTTCTTCCTATACATCTAAGTTTATAGATTTCCGCTAGAGCTTCTTAGAGAGATAATCAAGTCACCACATCTAGGAAGTATTTCATATATGATCCAACAATGTCGAAAAGGCAAGGAGAGTATGCAAATGGTATTTTTGCACACTATCATCAAGGAGAGAATACTTCAATGGTCCATCCTTTGCCTTATTATAATGAATATATTAAAATAAAAGTGTCATATAATTGTCAACCCAAAATTAATGTAAATGATGACAGTTTAAATGAAACATTTTACCTTCTCAAACCAACTCATTTCAACACCAAAGATATAAAATCAAAACTATTCTCTTCTACTTTTTCCCATAAAAATATTCTGAAAAATTGGCACATTCCCACAAAACATTTCAATTTCAAGGAAACTGCATTTTTCAATGAAAAAACTATGGCACTGAAAAATTTTTGACTAGCTTTTGACTAGCTTTAGAAGGGAGGTAAAATTAAACTAACTACCAAAAAAAAAACCCATGAAAAACTGTTTGGCTAGAACGCCCATTTTCTCTGCTTTTGTTTCCATATGAAAAATCATTACCTTTTAAAGGGCAAAAGTAGAAGCAGAGGGTGTAACCATAGTACATAGTCATAAGTAAAATATATTTAGAACTACACAGCCCCATACAGCCCCAAAATATCAACAGTTATTAGTGGGCAAAGATGAAAAAAATCTCTCTTGAATTAAGCTGTGTTGGGAAACTAATCACAGGTCTTAAAAGAGTCACCTTTTGAATGTGCAAATCCTTAATTCCTCTTGCAGTCTCATACCCTTTACATGGAAGAAATATAACAACATAAAGTCAGAAGTCTGGCATTTGAAAGTAGTTATCCTGCAGGTTACACTCTTTTGACTCCCAATCCTGCTTTTAAACTGATAGTTCATTTTTTCTGCTTCCTACACAAATGGCCACAAGGGCATTGAAGTTCTACCAAACAATATTCAGAGCTTGATTACAGATGGTGTCAAGGCTGAATCCCCACTCTGTCACTTTGAGTGCAGAAGGTAGGGACCCGCAAGGATTCTAAAAATTAATACGTGCCACTCCAGGCTTGTATTAAACTCCCAAGGTTACAGCTTTTCTCTGACCTTGGCTTGGTAAATGCTGCCACACCCAAATGCAAAACCAACCCAAAACAAAACAAAAAACCTTTGGGCCCAGGAAGGAACACTTGGGAATTCCTCCCTGTGGGATACCCTCAAGCTCTTTACCCCCGACCCCATGGAAGAGCTGAGAAAGAAAACAAAGGAAATTAGCTGTACTACCAGCTAATCAAACAACATGCACAAACCTCTTAGGACACTATCATAACCATACAGCTAAGAGTAGCCTAGAATTCCTCCTTACCTGTAAGGGGTTAAGAAGCTCAAATAACCTGGTTGGCACCTGACCAAAAGGACCAATGGGGAAAGAAGATACTTTCAAATCTTCACTGGGGGGTGGGAGGGTAGGAAGAGGCTTTGTTTGGTGTGTTCTCTTGGGAAGTAGAGAAGCATCAGGTCAGAAAACTCCTTCTCCTATAAACCATCCTAAAAGTCTCTCATATTACAAAAATTGTAAGTAAAAGCCAGGCAAGGCGTGTTAGATTATCTTTTGTTCTGCTTGTGAATTTTTCCTTTGCTGGAGGGAGGTTTATTCCTGTTTTTTGTAACTTTGAAACTAAGCCTAGAGGAAGTTCTGCTGTTTTTGAATCTTTTGTTACCCTGTAAAGCTATTTTCCATCCTGATTTTACAGACTTGATTTTTTACCTTTTTTTAAAATAAAATCCTCCTTTAAGAACCTGACTGATTTCTCTATTGTCGAAAGACCCAGGGGTTTGGGTCTGTAATCGCTTTGTAACCAATTGGTTAGGATATTATTCTCAAGTCTCCCCAAGAAAGGGGGTGTAAGGGCTTGGGGGGATATTTTGGGGGAATAGGAACTCCAAGTGGTCCTTTTCCTGATTCTTTGTTAAATCACTTGGTGGTGGCAGCGTACCCTCCAAGGGCAAAGACTTTGTGCCTTGGGGAAGTTTTAACCTAAGCTGGTAGAAATAAGCTTAGGGGGTCTTTCATGTGGGTCCCCACATCTGTACCCTCGAGTTCAGAGTTGGGAGGGAACCCTGACAGACACCAAAAATCCAATCCTGTTCTTAAAAAAGGTAAATTTTCTAAAAACAAAAAGAAAGAAAATGTATCTGGAACTTAGGCATTTGCTAGATTTTAAAAGAGCAATTCCAAAAATTAATCACCAAAACTAATTTTCTTGGGGGTTCAGCTTAAAGGTTTCAAGCAAACAAAAGCATCAAGGGTTAGCACAGAGGAAATCTACAAGCCAAAATAAGAAATAAACCTGATAGCATCTAACTAAACATTCCCTGTCCAAATTATTTCTTCTAGGTATGGAAGATACTTTTTCGTACCTGGTTCAAATCTTAAATAGCATTTCTCCTTATAGCATTGCTGCTCTGTGTCCCTGCAGCCCAGAGAACAACAGACAAAGGGAAAGTTTCTTTTCCCATTTTAAAAAGTTCTAGCCTTCCCACTGGCTCTTTTGGTCTGGTATCCACTTTTTTTTCTTTACCTGGGGGACTTTTTAACCCTTTACGGGTAAAGCAAGTAAAGAACAGCTACCAAGAGGGATTTTACAGCTAACTGGCTGGCTGGGTGTCCATCAACGGGAGCTATCTCCCCTACTTTATTTATCACAGATGGCATTACTGTGTTTTTGCAGCAGGAATAGAACATAGGCTTTAACTATCTATCCAGTTGTTTGTTCAAGGGCCAAAGTCATAATTTTCAGAGCCCAAAGACTGTTTTCCATGTTTCTTATAATTTATTTCATTCCTCCACACTTTCAGATTTTCACCTCATCCCACTTGTTCACTCCTTTTATCTATTTTACTAGCTTGAATAATTAGTAGTTTTCTCATTTTTAGTGTTAATTTTTCTACAAACTGTATAGTGTGTCACATTCTTATTTATCTCCACCAGCTCAGGTGGGGCAGGTGACTAGACATTAGAAGTCAGGACAGCAAGCAGATGAGGCAAGCACCAGGGGTGTCCTTTTTGAGGTGTGGGTCTCTAGTCACTGAATAATCCTGTACCCAGTGCCACCCACTAACTCATGCTCTTTCCCAACCCAGTTAGCCACTGCTAATCCCCCAACTCCATTCACTTGCAGAATGACCACTACGATATACAACCCCTCCACTCATCCTTCCCTCCACACTACCACCACTCAGATGCCTAACATACACAGACCTCCCTCACACATGTCCCATCCCCCCAGTCTCCCATCCACATGACCACTTCCTCACCACACTCACTCTCCAGCCCCCTCCAAAACTCATGCCAGCACAATGCACCACACTTGGATTTCTCTTCTGGCAATGCCAGTGGGGATCTTCTTTCCATCTCAGAGGCCAGGAAAAGGGTCAAGAATAACCAGGAACTCCTTCTTTCCTGGTTCCCTCTGAGGAGCCAGGACTTCTCTTTGCAGCACACTGAGGAAGAGCATTATCCTTCCCTTCACTAAGTTTTCAAGACAAGAAACCCTTTGGGGTTCAGCAAGCCACAGGGCAGGCAACATTTGCAGTGGACTCGTGTGTATTTTTCCCTTGGCTAGCTCCTTCCCATCTCAGCAAGTATCAGGCTGTAGAAGAGAGAAATTTATCATAAATAGCAGCCTAAAACACCTCACGGGGGCTAAATGTTTTCCCTGGGAACAACTTGCCTGAAAGGGGGCAGCAAGGTGTGCACAGTAGTTAAAGCCAGACTCCATCATCCCTACTCTCCAACAAGCAGAGCTGGCTGGACATGCAAAGTAGGGTGACCAGAGTCCTGATTTTATAGGGACAGTCCTGATATTCGGGGCTTTTTCTTATATAGGTGCCTATTATACCCCACACTCTGTCCCAATTTTTCATACTTGCTATCTGGGCACCCTAATGCAAAGAGGGGTACGCAGTACTCCTTAAGGGGCTCTAGCAAACTGCACTCATCCCAGTGCAACTGAGGAGGCATCCTGCCGGAGAGTGCTCCACACTGGGCCATGTAGCTCTGCAGGGCCCCTTGCTACCGGCTATGGTAAATGCCAGTTTCTTGCCTGATCCTGGACCTTTGAAATCAATGTGAGTTATGCTAATGGCTTCAACAGGGAGAGGATCAGTTCCTTAAGTACCATCACAGCTCCATTCAGGATCAGCAGGAAAGAAAATATGCTTCCCCCAGATTTTTGTTCAGATTTTGAAGTCAATTGGACTAAGTGAGCCCCATAGCTGTTATCCTTTTCAACATTAATGGAACTAATCTGCTACATTCATATTTAATAAGAGAGGGATCAGCCAAGTATTAACATGACACAAAATCTCACTAATGCTTTCTGACTGTAAATACCATTTAATGCCTTTGTGGAATAAGTCTGAACTGCTACACGCTATAGTTGAGCAAACCACCTCTATGGAATCTCTCTCCTAATATACCATAATACCAGTGGAGTCCGAAACTTATACTAGCTGCTGCTGTTGCTGGAGTCACTGATTAGCAGAGCGGGCAATCTCAAAACTTGCAGCGGGTTTGGTTAGAGATAGGCAAAATGGTCTGGGTAAAATTCAAACTGGACCAAACCTTTGAGAAGAGCAGGGCTATGTGGTGAGAAGGAGGAGCAGTGTGGCAGGATGGGGTACTCCTGTCAGGCAACAGAGGAAGCTGGAGGCGGGAGGAGGGGAGAACCAGCGATAATTCTGTTCCATTTCACTGAAAGAAAGAGTAAGATATCAAAGCAATGGAAGAGTTTAAATGGCCCATTCTATAAGTCAAACGTGAGAAAACTTTGCTGTAAAACATTTATTTGCCTTTATGAAACAAAATAAAAATACTCAAAATTGTTCTGATTTTTTTGTTTTCTCTTCAGAACCCTACATGGCACACTTTTTGCTTATTATTTGTATGACAGTAGTAGCTAGAAAGGAACTGGCAACGGTGCACCATTGTGCTAGGTACTATACAGACACATGGGAAGTGAAAGCCCTGCTGTGTCCTAACTGGCTAGGAGCTTCTGAAATGAATCACACAGATGCTGTCTATAGTTTTACAATAAGATTCCACAGACCGCTGGTTTAATCGTGCAGCTCACAGAACACAGTTTCTCCATTTGTAGCTAGCTCATCTCGCTATGCAGATACATGGGAAGTGACAGTCCCTCCTGGAAAGATTTTACCAACCAAATAGAGAAGACCGACAAAGGATGAGAGAAAGACAATACTTTTATCCCTATTAGGCATAAGTAAGTGATTAAGTGACTGGACCAAAGTTACACAGGAGATCCATGACAGAGCCCGAAAGTGACCTGGAAGTCCCGAATCCCAGGTCAGTGCCTTAACCAAAAAGGGAGTGTGTGTGTGTGTGTGTGTGTGTGTGTGTGTGTATAATGGCAACAAAGGAGTCAAATATACTCAAACAACATTAAGGCCTCAGTATTAAGAAAAATTCCAAATGAAGGCTGAATGTTCATCTTTTTAATACTGTGTTATTGAATTTGAAGTAAGACAAAGCATAACAAAACATAACACCAGGGCTACCAGAAGAGAAGCAGGGAATGTTTTAGTCTTATAACTGATGTGATCTGCTATACTCAATTGTCTAATGAATTTACAGTTAAACACATTAACTCATTAAAGGGAAAATAAAAACCTTGTAGATGACAGCCTAATGATGAAAACATGTATAAATTGTGAATTTTTATCAGAAATTCCAAATGAGAATGGAAGTCTCTGGTGGGCAAAGGTGTTTGGGTTTCAGTTTGGTAGAAAATTTAATTGATCAAAGGATTAGCATTAGACACTGTATCTAGTGTCATTAACTTACACAGGAAATCAGGTACTTTATCAGGTTGCAGACTTATGTTAATAAACTAGTTTAGATTAAAGAGAAGTTTTTTGTTTATTCCTCTTACCCTGCACATCTTTTTTACTTCAGAGGAACAGCTTGTAGATCCAGTCTTTAAACGATGGCCACTTCTCAGATTTCCACAGCAAGTGATGCGCTCTCTGGCTACCATAAAGGTAGAATTAATACATTTTGTTTTATACTGAAGAATTCCTTGTGGAATCCCACAGCTGCAGAGGGAACCTTGGCAGAGGAAGTAGTGCAGCTCCACTGGAGAAATAGGGGCTAACATGGGCCTGCCCACAAAGAAGTTAGAGTCCTGTTCCATACAGGCTCTGTATAGCAGTATGGAAACAATGGGAGAAAGTAGGGGAAGGGAGGGACCAGAGGATCCACTGCTGCACAGATCTTTCCACCTCCCACATGGATCAAAAGGAATTGTTGTTTCTGTTGTTCTTGATACATGTTTTGCTGTTTCCTGGTATCTAATTCAAATGGGACAATACCAAAACATGGGCAATTAGATGTGCCCTTAAGTCTTACTTCTCTGACATAGCAGTGGGACTGTTGGACAAAAAGAAGCTATTTTTTGAGATGTAAAGTACAACCTGTCACATGTTTAAAAAAAATAAATGTAAAGTTTCTCATTACATTTGAGATAACGGCATGTGCTTCATTCCATGGGGATTCTTACCACTTGGTAACGAGAAGAAAATAGAAATACTCACTAATTTCTATTTTCTTCTTTTCTTGTATTATCCACAGGAATTAAAAAATTGTATTGATATGTGGTGAAAATGTTCATCATTATTTCTTATTCTTAGCTGTTACAGCAGTCTTGTAAATGTGATGGGCTAACTCTGAGACCTAGTGAGGTTGGGGAATTAAATTTATTTCTTGATTTGCTTTTATTGATTTAGCTCAGACCCTTATCAGACTTTGAATGTATATTGTGACAGTTTAGCATGATCTAAAATTCTTCACATATCAACTTAATGTTCTAGGCTTAACTATTCAGTATTTTTTTCAAATCACTATTTTGTAAAGCTCTTCATTTTCATTATATCAGAATGTTGCAGTTTATTATAAAAATAAATTTTAAAATATCATCCATCCCAAATTCAATTTTGGAAAAATATTTAATTTTTAAAACAAATAATTTCTAACCATTTGCCCTAACCTCATTTTGCAAAGTTTCCTATCATGCCAGATTACTGATATTTACACTTAAAACCCTTAGAAAGGCAGAATGGATCTTTTACTTATTTATTTTATTATGAGAGAGTGAGCGTACAAATCAAAGCTCTTCTCCAAAAGTTCTCCTGTCTTCCTGTTCACTTCTGGGACAAAGTCAAGATGCTGATTTTGATCTATAAGTAGTGTATAGGTCCAGATTACACAAAGGCTGGCTCCTTCCCTGTAAACTACTGGTGGCCTCAAGATTTAATAATCTGTGAAATGGTGGGGGGGGCAGTTTCTGACACTGTTGAACTTTAAGGCATTGTGTGATTCTTTCATACATTCACCTGAGGAAGCTCAAGGTGGTGATAAGGGGGACGTGGTGTTTGAGGTGCAGGGAGAACTTCTAATTAATAAGGAGTTGTCTGTTTATTTTGTTCTTTGGTATGTGCACCTAGAGTGAAAGATCATCCCTGTGCAGAAAGCCTGTAGCCTGTAGTTTATTAGACAGGTACTTTTTTTTAGAAATAAAAATAAATTAAATATGCAGCATGATGAACTTAAATGTGCCAGCTAAAGCCCTGTTGGTATGCTGACTAGAGATGGACAAAAAAATTTGGATGAATAGTTTATTTGCCAAAAAATACAGTTTTGGGTCAACCAAAGACATTCACAAATTCATATAGCGTTCACCACATAGTTTTGACCACATCAAAACATTTTGACTTTGTTGGCAATGTTGTTCGTTTCCTGGCTCAATGGTTATTATTCATACTGGCAATTCATAGTCATTTGGCCAGAATAAGAATAACAATGACTCTATAGTCTGGTAAATAGGGCTTTGGTGAGGTGAGAGACCCTAGCTCAAGTTCCTGCTTCAATGACTATTTAATTATTTTAAAACAATACAACAGCTTCAAGAGAAGACACTGAGAAAACACATGCACCAGAATATCCTATGGCCCACTGGTTAGGACATTGACCTAAAATGTGGTAAACCAAGGTTCACTTTCCCACTTTTGCCTGCTGTGGAGAGTTGAGGTTGGGCTAAGGTTTATTAGGGAGGTTGCTCTGCTGCTTCTTCCCACTTTGTGGATCATTGTGCTTGCTTTTGCCAAATCCTTAAGTCTAAATGAAAATTTTCATTTTGATATTAACAAATCATTTTAACTCAAAATGTTTTGTTGCATTAATGTCAATGTTTTGATTCACCAGAAGAAACCCTGAAAAATGTCATTTTCAGTTTGAACCGAATTTTTTCAAAACCGCCAGTGAACCAGAAAAAAAACATTACTTGCCCAGCTCTCGTGCTGACATTCGTGGCTGGTATTAAAATTGTGAAATAAACTAGACATTTCAGTTGAAAGAAATTGTGGCAACTAGAACTGGTCAAATACTATTGGTTGAATAGCTTATTGTATGAATTTTACAAGATTTGAGTAAATTGTTCAAGTAAAGTTTGTATTTATTCACCCATTTTAATTTCAGTCAACTATATATCCCACAACTATCACCTGGAACATGTCACCTGTCTGCCCACCCCCTCCATTTCCCTGCCCCTCACCAGGAACAAAATCAAAGCAGCAAAAACAGTCTGGGCATAAGTGTTTGCAGGATTAGAGCCATAATCCCTAACACTACTACAGATAAGGAAGATTATCCTTTAGTTCAAATGGCAGGGAGAAGGAACTCCTGAATTGTATTCCCCATTTATTACTCTGAAGTGTATGTGACTATAGGTTCAATAGGATCATAGTGTAGTCAAGGGAAAATTCTGGTAAATTAAGTTTACCCACTTCGTATTGGGGAATATGGAGGTTAGTTTACCCACTTTTTTTTTTTTAAAACCACTATGCCACTGATTAGAATATGCAGAGAACAGACTGTTGAATTAATGTTCAGTTGTCAAAAGTAAAAACGTAGCCTAGAAGGTTAAAAAGCAAATGGTAACAAAAGGTTTGTTACCAGCTGTGCAACTCACTTGCTGTGTGATGTTGGGTAAATGCCTTCTCCTCAGTTTATCCATTTGTGAAATGGATATAATAATATTGACCAACTCATAGCAGTGATGGGTAATTAATTAACAGTTTACAAAGCACTTTGACATCTTGATGAGTTTCCTGATGAGTTGTCATCAGGTAACAAAAGGTAACAAAGAGTGGCATGTAATTCTCCTCCACTAGCCATGTGTGGACAGTGCTAAATTTAAATATTTATTGACAGTTTTCTATTGGCTTTAATATTTCTGAATTAACCTTTTGGAATGCAAAATAAGCAATCAAATTGCTAAGGCAAAAATGATTTACATTGCTAATACTTTAATCATTCTTTTATTAAAAATTGCATATAACCATGATTTTAAAATGCAGCTTACGGCAAATAAAATTAAAAATGTGTTGACAACAGTACAAGTTTAGCTTGTGTTGAATGAGATGAAATTTTTTGATATGATGGGAGACGGTTGGTAAGAAATATGATTCCCTTCTCTCTTATCTGAACAAATGAGCATGTATTATTCAGAAATGAAGCCTTTTGTCTTTAGTATCATGTGCTGTTAAGAAAGCTAGTAGCAGCCACATACCATATTGCATTAAAACCACAGGAAAAACAGTGAAAGCAACAGTGACAGGTAATCTGTGGATACACTGGGTAATTTTTGGGCTTCACCACTTCTGCCAACCATGAAAGAAAAAATCCAGTTAGAGGTCTGCAGGCTAAATCTCCACTCTGGTATTCCTCTCTTCCAACTTTTGAGGAACCCACAATTTTCTGTTAATAAATCATACCCTTTTGTGGGGATTCTCTCCTGTTCAGGGCCAACAGAGCATGATGATTCCCCTTGCTCAGTTCCATGTAAAGATCTGCCCACATTTTGAAGCTGTCCCACACAGATGTTGCGGGCTCAACTCTAGTACTTTGATTGGCAGCATTAGGAGCAATCAGCATCTTGCAAGTGCATAATGACTAATAGTGGGGACTGAAGCAGGGACCTCCTGAGCTAAAAGCATGTGTCTTTATAGCTGGAGCTAAAAAATCAACTTTTCAATCTGAGAACAGTAAGAGGCCCACATCCTCTGTGCATTGTGTACAGTTGGGTTTACACAACACACTCACTAGTGAGTTACACAAGACTGAATTTTTATGACTGCAATGGAAGTTGCAAGTACTCAGCACTTCTCAGGATTTGGGCCACTGCCTTCACTGGGAATTATGGGTGCTCAATACCTCTCAGAATATCCAACTCACCCTCCAATTACTCCTCATATCAAGAGAGACCTTTTGTAAATTTAAGACTAGGATCCCATGGGGGAACTGTAAATGTCTTGTGAGTTTTCAAATAAAATGCAAAGCATCTAACACTCAGATACTCTGGGGATGCATGCTATAGAAATGCCAAATTAATTAAATGCCACACCAAAGGCACAATAAAAATGGTAAGTACTTTATATAAATAACCACCCAGAGGAATTTACAGGTGTTAAATTAGCTGCAGCCTTTGTTTGAATTATGCAATCCTGATCTTCAATTTTTTAATTAAGTTCTTTTCTTTTCCAGTAATTCTCAAGGTTTCCGTTGAATCCAGAATCAATTGAAACACTGTACAAAGAAAAATGTAATTAAAAATAGAAGATCAGAGCTACATAATTCAAAAAAGCTTGTTCCCCAGTTAGTACAACGATCTGGAACTCTTAGTAAGCTAGGCCCATTCAAACCAAATTCATTTTAATATAGCCAAATGAAAAGTTTTATACATCTAGGAACAAGGAATGCATGCCATATCCACATAATGGGGAACTGAATCCTGGAAAGCAATGACTCCGAAAAGGATTTAGGGGCCATAAGGGGTAAACTACTGAACATGAGCACCCACTGCAAAACTGTGGCAAAAAGGACTAATTTAATTCCTGGATGTCTAAATGGGAATGGTGAGTAGGAAGGTGATTTTATCTCTGTATACAGCATTAATGACTCTGATACTGGAATACTATGTATAGTTCTGGCATCCACATTTGAAAAATTAGAGAGGGTGCAGAAAAGAGCCACAAATTATTTGAGGGCCAGAGAAAATGCTTCACGGTGAGAAACCTAAAGAGCTCCACCTTTTTAGCTTATCAAAACAAAGATTCAGAAGTGACTTGATTACAGTGTGTAAATATCTTGATGATGGGGAGGAAATACTAGGTACTAAAGGGCTCCTTAATCTAGCAAAGAAAGCATAACAAGAACCAAAGATGGGAAGCTGAAGCCAGACAAATTCAAATTAGAACCTAACACAATTTTTTAATTCCAAGGATGAATAACCATTGGAACAAATTACCAAGGTTAGTGGTGAATTCACTATCTCTTCAAATCTAGATTGGGTGCCTTTCTGGAAATTACCGGTGAGCTTTATCCAAACAAGTTTGTTTTATTCAAACAAGTTATTGGGCTCAATATAGGTGTAAATGGGTGAAATGTAATGGCCTGTAATAGACAGGAAGTAAGACTAGATGACCTAATGATCCCTTCTGGCCTTAAACTCTCTGAATCTATGAGCATGAAAAAACATGTCTTTAAAACACTATGTTGATTGTTGTTCTCCCATATCATTTTCTATACATGGAATATGATCTGTGATCCAGTCTGGGGCTGCTCACAGTATGTTAAGCATGTGCATAAGTTTTTTGCAGGATTGGTGCTTAAAACACAATTCACAATTTGTGCTGAAACTTATGTAGCTAAACAAAGTCGCATTACAGTTACATGATTAGCAACTGGCAAATTGTGCCATAGTTGATTATGTAACTAGCCTGAATTGTTAATTTTACAATTGAATAGTCAACAAATGTAAATTTTGGGTTGTGTATTTAAGTATTTGAGGTAGTATTTACATTAACACAAGTGTTTACATTAACAAACTCTGAATGCTTGAAAGTTCTTAGCTTATCTTCCTGTTTTCAGACTATCAGAGAACTGAACTATTTTCTCAAATTTACTCCACTTTTTTTTGCAGTATGGATTAACTGTATCTAATAATCAAAGTCTGAGCTGTGTTGCTTAGTTGTGATTGGTCACATGCTTTTTGACCCATTGCTGGATGAGCATAATTTTAACAGGGACAGATCTATCTTCCAGTGGAGTCATTGTACTGGCTTAAAAAGGGCCTTGGACCATTCCCATAAACCAGAAAAAGGTTAAAAATCACAAGTATTTCTTTAACTCCCTTGGAGAGTGGTAGCAGTTTAGAGAGAAGTGAATAAGCAGGCTTAGGGATTGTCTATATAGTGCATTAGTGTACACAAGCTGGCATGTAAATTCTAGTGTACACTTACACATTGTGCCATAACTAGCCTGTGTAGAACCTGCTGGCATGCACTAAAAGTTCGCTACTGCACTTTGAGAAGGGAAGTAGGGAAGTACTGTTTGAAATGGGACTACATTAATGCACACTAGGGAACTATTACTGCATGCCAGGAGGGTCCACATAAGCCCGTTAGTGTGTGACACACTGGTGCACACTAGAATTTACACCCCAGCCAGTTCACACTAACTCACCATGTAGGCAGACCTTTAGTGAATTTTATACATTTTTTTCTGTGCTAGTAATTTTACACATAGTTCTTGAATAAAGGGGTCTGGTTAGATTCTTGCATTGTTCAGCTAACTACCTCTGTGATGGAGCTGAGAGATTTGGAGTATCCTGTCCCACTGAAGGGTCCTATACCATGTAAAATGAACAACAACCAGTGCAAATACTTGACTCAGAGGTTAAAATTCACTTTCTGTGAGCATCTATGGAAATAAAACAAAATTACTTGAATGATGGTGGAAAGTGACCAAATAAAATGGGTGCACGCAAAGAAAGTTAGTTCATTTTTAAATTCAGACAAATACTTATGGAAAAAATGTTGTAGTGTTCATCTAGCTTTAACAAATAAATGATATTGTACATCTGGATAGTGGCTTTTATCCTGAACTATCCCAAAGTACTTTATACATCTCATCGAAAACATTACATTTAACATTCTTTTAAAGTACACATTTCAGCATCTGAATCCAGGCATTGACAAAGTTAAGATAGAATGTGCAACTTTAAATCTGTCCCTTTGTACATCTTAATTGTGATACAGGCTTAATTACATGGTCATATACTATTTCTCAGATAATACTATTGGATAACATACCATTTTTCTACAATATTAGACAGACCTGTGTAGAATCCTTACTATGTACTACTCTGTTAATGCCAAACAACCAGCCATAAAAGTCATTTATCTGAAAAGTATGGCGTAGATACACAACAGGCTGTAGGTTAAATGTAATTGAGTGTAATAACAAAAATTTCTTGCTATATTTTCAATTCAGTAACTGCCTAACCTTGGCGCCTTTCTAAAGTCCACAAGAATCTTTCCATTAATTTCAATGGGCTTTAGATCAGGCCCCCTGTGAATAGCACCCAGTGAAAGCTGGCTGTTGATTGAAAATAAATTGTATAATATATGACTTCAGACGAAGACATATTACAGCAAAGCACTAAGGACACGCTTAACTCTCAGAACATCAGTCGTCCCATTGGCTTTACTGTAGCATTCAGTCACTTACCAACGAGAGATGGGGGGTTTTGCTTTCTACTCATAACTATGAAAAAATTTCTGTGAAAGCCTGAACTGAAATGGAGAAAATGTATTTTGTCCCCTTTCCTTATATTCAAAAATTGCTAAACCAATTTTCCTCAAACTTTCTAGAAACAAACCAAACAGAAAATACAATTTACTTTTGAGCAGTGAGCAAACCTGGAAAATGTTAGCTCCTAAACTGAAAATTTTTGCAAATTTTGTGACTGACTGAGTGAGTGAAAATAGGAGATTGGGATGGAAAAATCTTCTCTGACCTTTGCGATAACTTCGACCTTTGCTGCCATTTCTGCTTTAATAGTAGTAATTTCAGCCATCATTCAAATGTGTCATCCCTATGATGAAATGTGGCAGCTGTACAACAGTGCACAGGAATGTAGGACAGGAACAATTCTGTTTGTAACAAATGCTTTTTTCTCTGTTGAATTTTAACAGTTTGATTTTTAAAAAAGTGACCAAGTCTACAGTCTGGTGCAGCGCTTTATATTCTCTTTATACGCAATTAACATGGATTTATTTTGGCATCTCATTATGACTGAGTCCCCAGGTTCACCATCTAGTTATTTTCTATTTGCATGAATTTGCAACTCCTTATTTTGTAATGTTTAGGTATACACCCTTGCTTCTCTGAATTACAAATGATTCATAGGTTCCAAAGCCAGAGGGCCCATTGTGATCATCTAGTCTGACCTCCTGTATAACACAGGCCATATAAGTTCCCCAAAATGATGCTAACTCTTTCACATAGTCTTGTAGTTATAGGACGATAGTATGAGAGTTTTATGGATAAGTGGATGTAAGTGCTATTAAAACAGGTTTTAGGCAAAACGTTTCTAGACTGCTTAAGATAACAAAGGGACACTTTCCATTGTCCAGTGTGGATCTCCTAGCTCCCAATTGCTACCAATCTCCTAGATGTCTTTTGTCCAAACTCTGAATTCAAATAAGCATGCAGCTCTTACAGAAGCACTTGAGAAGTGGATTCCCAATCTTGTGCAGGGGATCCAGCACTGTATGCAGAGCACGTTTCTGCTAATGATAACCCCTCTATGTGTTGCTGAATGGAGGGGTTCGGTCAGCTATGAAGGCAGTCTGAGTACATTTGCACTGCCTATGAGCCTTAGGAACCAGCTGGAGTTCCTGCTGCAGGAGAAATTCGCTGAAATATCCTTGCAGGATTGTGGGGGAATTAGAATGGAAAGTGATTACATTCTGAGCCAGAAAGCGGTGATATCATGCCATACGTGATCTGAGCCACAACCCTCACACTGCTGGCAGTGCCAGAGAATTTTGTGCCTGTACCTGCATGATGACAGTGACATGGACAAGGAAGGAGAGAAATACTGCATCTTCATTCGTTTTCCTGAAAATCCAGCTCCTCACCATAAGCCCAAACCTCACACAACAGGAAAGAAGCATGACACTCATTTTTCTACAACCATTGAACCAGACATTTCTCCCTCACCCCCAGCATGTTTCTCTGTACCTTTTCCTTACAAAAATGTAAGTTTTAAATAACTTCTCTCCCTTCCCCAAGCAGGACCTTTCCCTTCTCTCCCTCTTCCCACAGGCAGAATAGCTGTTCTCTGTATGGGAAAAACGAAACAACAAGAGCTGGGAAAAGCACTGTAACTTTACAAAGTTCTTAGGGACCAAGCAGGGTTGTAAATACCTTTTCCTTACAGAAATGTAAATTGTCTTGACATGATTCTCCCCACCCCACCATGCCTAGGCTCCAGGAGCCTTGCTGCCTGACATGGGGCCAAGAAACAGAGAGACACAGAGGCAGACACATTTATACTTTGCAAGCTGTTTACAAAATCTGCTTTAGAAACCAAGACACATCCTTTCAGTTTGGTTCCTCAAATCAATAAAACCATTGATTTTTAACTTTGTCTCACTTAAAAACTTTAACATAGGGAATTTAGCAACAAAGAGGAAATATTGGTGGGGAGGATTGGGGCCATTGTAACTTACCAGCCTGGGGTTGTGGTTCCTGTGACAGCACTGGTCCTTCCTCAGGATACTCTTTGGGGGATTCTGCAGCTGGACCAAGTTAAAGATGCCAAATAAACTCATCCTCACCCTCCAGGTCTTCTGCTATCTCATCGCCCACCTCATTGTCTTGTTGGACAATCAGGCTGGCTGGGTTTTGGATTAAATCATTAACCACTTCATGCCCTTGACAGCATCCAGTCCTGCTCCTCGTAGAAGGAGCTTCTACAACAAGCCCTCCCAAACTGACTGAGTCCATGGCCTTCCTGTATGGGAGCCTCAAGTGCTTCATCCGTTGCCTGCACTTTTGTGCAGTCCAATGAATCCCTGCCTGCTCCAGCCTCCATGACGACATTTGTGGGTACAGTTGAAGGTTCCTACTTCTCTGGCTGAAATCATGGAGGACACAGTACTCTGCCCAGACAGTGATCAGCACCTGGGAATGCTCCATGGGCAAAGTGGCTGCTCTCAGAGCTGGATCCATTGTTGATCTGTAAAGAGTGCAGCCAGAAAGTTGTTCTGATGCAGTCAGTGCAGCACACTACTCGTGGCGCATACGGGGGGGGGAGGAGAGGGACAGGCCCTGTGTAACGGTCAGGAAGAAAAGGGTTTAGGCCATAGTGGAATTGGCGTGGAGGACTATTGATACTCAAGACCCCTTACCCCATGCCACACTGCAAACTGGCATGGTACAGGGCCATGCCCTAGTCTTACATGTGCACTTATGCACCACACCCCTTGGCCATGCCAGGTTGCTCACCCGCTACTCACTTTGAGACACATGCTTCAGAGTTTTCAGTGTGGATAATAGGAGTTCTATAGCGCAAACCTGCTCAGGGACAGCTGTACTGTCGCTAGTGTAGATGTAGCTTGAGAGCTGTATGCTCTGACTGCTCACCCATTCTTCAAGCTTTGATATGCAGTGAGGTCACAGCCCTTTTTGTTATGATGACAGCAGTCCCTTAGCTGCAGAGTGTGATATCAACGTTAAAATAGTTTGACTTCATTGCATGACTAAACACCTTGAGGGGGAAAAGAAAACCTGAGTTATACAGAACTATCACAAACCTTTAAAGTATGTTTCTGTCATAAAGATAAAGGTTACCTCCTGTGTTGCCTCTGGCAACATTCTGAAAGGTTGCTATAGCAACCTCTGCTATGTAAATTAGCACAAGCTTTATCACAAGATTTTTAAATTGTTGGATTTAGAAAAAAGGGAACAGCAGTTGAAGTGAAAAAATGAGCTGCAGAATGATGTAAAGGGACCAATTAGTAGTCAGCTGTGGTCCATTGGCAACTAGACACTAAATGATTTAAAAAAAAAAACTATTGCCCTATGTCCATCATCTGATGAGTACTGTGATTTCTAGCATGATTTTGTTTCCCTTTACACTATCTATGCTAGAAAAAGTAGAGGTATTTTGGATAAAAAACTACCCTTAAGTATTAAAGTAATTTGAAACAATCCAGTTATGCTTGGGAGTAAAGTATAATGTCTCCAAAATACTGGAATTCACTTAGATGCTGACAAAAACCAGGTGCAGAATCTCACAGATTAAACGGTTTATTTTACTTGCACCCCAAAAAAATGCTGATTTCTGATTTGCCTGAATCACTGGAAGATCATTTTCAACATGATTTTTTCCAAGTGATCAGTGGTTAAATAGTGAAATAATAGCACCTTCTAATCAGTCTTCCAGGTCTGAAGGGAAAAATGAATTGTTGCATTTTAAATGTCATGGGGTCTGATCCCACAAGTTGGTGGAAAGGCATTTATTGGCCACAGGGCACTTTGGATCACTAGAAGGGTTAGGATCATAGGAGTTATAGATGGCAAAGATCTATTGAATCAGAGATTTGCATGGAGCACTAGCATTCTGCTGTGCATTTACTGTGTGAACAGCTGGCTCCTTGTTTTCAGGGGAAAGAAATAGAACATTTGGGAGAGGAGATGAAATGAAGAGGAAAAACTAGCAATTATCTCTTTTCCAAAAGGAAAAACAATATGTAAATATTTCCCTAATGTTAATTTTTCAGCAATTTTCCAGGTGCTGTAGTTGTAACTGGGATGTTATGCAATTGTGAAGCAGGTGGCTCACACTACTATGAATGGGACAGGATGTGCTCTGTGTGACCAGGAATAGAAAAGCAGGTGGAGACAAGAGACAATCTCTCTGTAAAGATATGGAAAACATTATGGAAAAGTTTGAGAACCTTCTTTGTTAGATCAAAAAGTTTCTCTCTGTTAGAGCAAGTTATTGCTCCCCAACAAAGGATAGATCAGATGTTAAATATACACTGAGCTTGATTTTTGCCAAAACTATCTGAAAACCATTCCTGTAAAGGTGAGGTACAAAGCTTTTGCTGAAATTTAAAAATGTTTGAATGATCATAAGGCAGTGGGGGAGGAATGGGATATATTGTTGTTGATTAAAATATAATGTATTAAAATTCTATGAACATAGACTGCATTTCTTAAAGGTGGACTGGATTCTGATTAGACTTACCTTCTGCTTAAATCCAGTTTCACACAGTTTGGTTAGGATAGTCTCATCTAGTTCCTTTCGTATCTGGTATTTGATGAGAAATTATAATTTTGCTACCTAAAGTTTTCATTGCCTATCAGAAAGCACATCTGGCACTGTAAAGGAAAAGGAAGGTATCAAAGGATGGCAGAATGCATAGGAAAAGAGGAAGATTGTATCTAAAACAGAGCATTTTAGACACTTAGAAATGTGAAAACTAATATCAGAAATTCCCTTTGCCTCTTCCTCCCCCTGCACCATTGCATACTCAGTCTTCTCCCATCAGCAGCAGCTAGGCCAAAATCTCACTGAAACTGTCAAGTTATGATTAAACAATTCCATAAAAATAAAGAGCCACATTCTGATGTCAAATAAACCAGAACAGGTCCTGACCCTAACTGTTTTTGAGCAGTTTATACATTTTGTTCAGCCAACTCTGCTTCTTTGGACACATAGTCAAGACTGTAGTGCTCAAAACTAGTGATAAAGTTTCATATAATTGCTGCTCTCTTGATGGTTGTTGATCTGGAGCCCAAAGCAATCAAATAAAAGTTAAGCCTGGCACTAATTCCTATACTCACTCCTTCAAGGACAGTCCTTCCCAAATGCATGTACTGCACGTTGCACATCAGCATTTCCCTTTGCTTATGGCCAGGAAAGTATCCAAGACTGTGATTGCAGAGCCATCGGCCATTATCTTTGAAAACTCATGGCAATCGGGGGAGGTCCCTGACAACTGGAAAAAGGCTAATGTAGTGCCCATCTTTTAAAAAGGGAAGGAGGAGGATCCTGGGAACTACAGGCCAGTCAGCCTCACCTCAGTCCCTGGAAAAATCATGAAGCAGGTCCTCAAGGAATCAATTCTGAACCACTTAGAGGAGAGGAAAGTGATCAGGAACAGTCAGCATGGATTCACCAAAGGCAAGTCATGCCTGACTCATCTAATTGCCTTCTGTGATGAGATAACTGGCTCTGTGGATGAGGGGAAAACAGTGGATGTGTTATTCCTTGACTTTAGCAAAGCTTTTGACACAGTCTCCCACAGTATTCTTGTCAGCAAGTTAAAGAAGTATGGACTGGATAAATGGACTATAAGGTGGATAGAAAACTGGCTAGATCGTCAGGCTCAACGGGTAGTGATCAATGGTTCCATGTCTAGTTGGCAGCCGGTATCAAGTGGAGTGCCCCTGGGGCCAGTTTTGTTCAATATCTTCATTAATGATCTGGAGGATGGTGTGGATTGCACCCTCAGCAAGTTTGCAGATGACACTAAATTGGGAGGAGAGGTAGATACGCTGGAGGGTAGGGATAGGATACAGAGGGCCCTAGACAAATTAAAGGATTGCGCCAAAAGAAATCTGATGAGGTGCAACAAGGACAAGTGCAGAGTCCTGCACTTAGGACGGAAGAATCCAATGCACCACTACAGACTAGGGACCGAATGGCTAGACAGCAGTTCTACAGAAAAGGACCTAGTGGTTACAGTGGACAAGAAGCTGGATATGAGTCAACAGTGTGCCCTTGTTGCCAAGAAGGCCAATGGCATTTTGGGATGTATAAGTAGGGGCATAGCGAGCAGATCAAGGGACGGGATCGTTCCCCTCTATTTGACATTGGTGAGGCCTCATCTGGAGTACTGTGTCCAGTTTTGGGCCCCACACTACAAGAAGGATGTGGAAAAATTGGAAAACGTCCCACAGAGGGCAACAAAAATGATTAGGGGACTGGAACACATGACTTATGAGGAGAGGCTGAGGGAACTGGGATTGTTTAGTCTGTGGAAGAGAAGAATGAGGGGGGATTTGATAGCTGCTTTCAACTACCTAAAAGGGGGTTCCAAAAAGGATGGATCTAGACTGTTCTCAGTGGTAGTAGATGACAGAACGAGGAGTAGTGGTCTCAAGTTGCAGTGGGGGAGGTTTAGGTTGGATATTAGGAAAAAAATTTTCACTAGGAGGGTGGTGAAGCACTGGAATGCATTACCTAGGGAGGTGGTGGAATCTCCTTCCTTTGAGGTTTTTAAGGTCAGGCTTGACAAAGCCCTGGCTGGGATGATTTAATTGGGGATTGGTCCTGTTTTGAGCAGGGGGTTGGACTAGATGACCTCCTGAGGTCCCTTCCAACCCTGATATTCTATGATTGAAGACAATTGGCACTAATTTTTCAAGATGTGTTTCAGGACACACTGGGCTTGATTCACTCTTACTATTGCAGGGGGTGGTAAATTCACCTCTCTATTTTAGCAATTACCTATTCAGATTACCTGATGAAAGGGGGCAAGTAGTATTTTACCACCATCCTCTAGGAAAAGGGAAGCTTTGGGTACACCACTGGAGCCTCTTGCATGGAGGTTGCCTTTGAGTTTTTCTAAATCAGGTGCCTTTCACATACCACCTCCTCACTCAACGCTGCAATGCTGAGTGCGACTGATTTGCTGAGGGTTTTCTATGGGAGGGGACATTGACGGAGCTTTTTGTAATGCTAGGTTGACTCAATTATCAAACACTTTATTAATGTCCTGATATATCATATATAATCCCACACCTCCCTTATCTGGAAATCATTGGAGTCACACTAGTGTAAAACTGGAATGATACAGGAATAAATCAGTCTCTTTATATGTGAAATTCAGTCAAAAGCAATGACAATAGCTGGTCACCAGATGTAGGTGAATCATGATAGGTGTCCTGTGACCCTTGATCTTGCTAGATACTGCGTGCCTCAGCAGCCATTGCATCCAAGGAATACAAGCATCCAAGGAATACAATCTTGTAAAATACTGCATAGTTTTTTCTATGAAGCTAATGTTTTCCCTTCCATAACTATGATTTAATAATATCTGCTATATAATTTGCTACTTGAAACCACTCCTGAATCATAAAGACTAGCTTCTCTCTTCAAGCAAATTGTTTCATGGGGGAACACTGCTCTCTGGTGATCAAAGAAAGGAACTGCTTGATTAATACAGGTAATTATGATCTCCTTTATTGTCTAAGCTTCACCTCTTGTTTTCTGATGATCTTCTATATATGCACATTTTCTCTCCAATAATTTCTGCCTCCTTTTTAAAGTGAAACATATGTGACAGTCGTAATTATTTTATAATTTGTTATAATTGAAAATCCTATGGCTATTTTTAATTATTATGAATTAATTAGTATTATTATTACTGAAACAGTTGAATATCCAGACTTGTGAAAATAGAAATTTGATTGATGACATGAATATTAGCAAAGAGAGAGATGTTCTATTTGCAAAACTGTTGATCCCTTCTGTTCATATAAATTATGAATCAGTGACTAATTATGAGCAAGGCTGCGAGTTTGTCACAGAAGACATGGATTCCATGACCTCCATGACTTCTGCAGCAGTGGGTGTGGCTGGCCTGAGGGCCACCTGAGCTCGGGTGGCCCTCAGGCCATCTGCACCGGCCACTTCTGGGGCAGTCTCAAACCACCCCACACACACACTGGCAGGAGTTTGGGTCAGGGGTTGTGGGTTGGGGCGCAGGAGGGGATGAAGGCTCTGGACAGTGCTTACCCCGGGGGGGGCTCCCTGTAAGCAGTGACATCCCACAACTCCTAGGGGGAGGCACAGCCAGGGGGCTCTGTGCTCTACCTCCACCTGCAGGTACCGCCCCCACAGCTCCCAATGGCCAGGAACCACGGCCAATGGGAGCTGCGGACCTGGTGCTCAGGGAAGAGGCAGCATGCAGAGCTGAGTGGCCATGCTTCCACCTCCACCTAGAAGCTGAGGGATGTTGTCACTTCTGGGGAGGCACAAAGCCGGATAGGGAGCCTGCCAGCCCTGCCAACCCCGCACCGCCCCGCATCAGCGCTGGTCCTGGCTGAGCTGTGCCCTGCTGCCCACCCCTCCAGTACCAGTGGGGATCCTGTGGTGCACCCACATCCCCCTATGAGAACCTGAAGCATCCCTGGATCCCCCCACCCCCTGGGATTTAGCAGGGCTGTATAATACAAGTCATGGACAGGTCACAGGACATGAATTTTTGTTTACTGCCCGTGACCTAACCGTGACTTCTACAAATATACCCATGAGTAAAACATAGCCTTAATTATGAGTTATAGTGAACATCCACCATGCTTCATATTAAAAATTTTTAGTGAGAAAAACACAACAACTTTGGTGGCATTTTCAGCTAAAGAGATAGAAATATGCCTGGCAACTTTGTGATTTCATATGCCTAATATTTAGGGAAAAAATCTACTAAACCTTCATTTAGTTACTCCTTCTGTCCTTTGTAAGAAAAATTATTAAGTGATTTGTAGACTATGGGCCAGAGCTTCAGCTGGTATAACTCAGTGCTTTTCCACTGAAGTTAATGGCACTAAGCTTACTTACATCAGTTGAGAATCTGGTCCTATGGCTCCAGGGTCAATGAAATAACTTGTAAAGGAAACCAAACATGTTGCCTGAAAAAAGATTCCAGAGCTGTACCCATGTATCCATCACATAGCTTAGTACATGAGGTGCTTCCTTGGCACTTTTATGACTGCTATTGAAGTACAGTGCTAAATACTGATGGAGAATTGTGGCTTGAAGCAGAGTCATCCTGCAGTAATTGTATATTTGTGTAAGTAGGAGAGGTCTTTGGTCCTCATCACTGGTCTAACATACCAATTTCCTTTCATGCCTTTAGAGTAACAGCCGTGTTAGTCTGTATTCACAAAAAGAAAAGGAGGACTTGTGGCACCTTAGAGACTAACCAATTTATTTGAGCATGAGCTTTCGTGAGCTACAGCTCACTTCATCGGATGCATACTGTGGAAATTGCAGAAGACATTATATACACAGACACCATGGAACAATACCTCCTCCCACCCCACTCTCCTGCTGGTAATAGCTTATCTAAAGTGATCATCAAGTTGGGCCATTTCCAGCACAAATCCAGGTTCTCACCCTCCGCCCCCCCACAGACAAACTCACTCTCTTGCTGGTAATAGCCCATCCAAAGTGACCACTCTCTTCACAATGTGTATGATAATCAAGGTGGGCCATTTCCTGCACAAATCCAGGTTCTCTCACCCCCTCACCTGGATTTGTGCAGGAAATGGCCCACCTTGATTATCATACACATTGTGAAGAGAGTGGTCACTTTGGATGGGCTATTACCAGCAAGAGAGTGAGTTTGTCTGTGGGGGGGCGGAGGGTGAGAAAACCTGGATTTGTGCTGGAAATGGCCCAACTTGATGATCACTTTAGATAAGCTATTACCAGCAGGAGAGTGGGGTGGGAGGAGGTATTGTTCCATGGTGTCTGTGTATATAATGTCTTCTGCAATTTCCACAGTATGCATCCGATGAAGTGAGCTGTAGCTCATGAAAGCTCATGCTCAAATAAATTGGTTAGTCTCTAAGGTGCCACAAGTCCTCCTTTTCTTTTTTCATGCCTTTAGGCTCCTTGAAACACTAACAGCCAGTTGTGGCTAGTGTTTAACTTCCAAGTAACAAACTGAGAAAGAATTTACAGATGTTCACCTTGTTCCTACTGTTGTACTGATGGGGTTTTCTTTTGTTTTTTTCGGGGTGGGCAGGGGTTGGACACTGCTTGGGATTTGCTGTACTTTGTCTCTAAAGTTGCTGATTGGGAGCTCCAGTTGCTATTATAATTCAGATCATAATAATATTCCTTTCCAATCATCCAAACAGAATACTTTTGTTCAGACAGGTGCTCTGTAGGCTACAATATTATTATCCAAATAGTACATCCACATTCATTTTGGTTTGTTTTACTTTACTCGTTTGTAGCTTTGCTTTTGTCAAAGAACTTTCCTGTTGAAAAATCAAACCAAATGGAAACAGCTAAAGAAGCAGGTTGCATCTCTAACCTCATCTTTTTCAAGACAATATTGAGTCAGGCAAACACGTTGAAAAGCAGCCTGTGATGTTTGGCTTCTGAAGCCACTAGTTAGCTCTTCACATTACAGAACATGAGTACCAGCTCATGCATTCATTTTCTATCTGCTTTATGGTGTTACTTATAATACTGTCAGTTGGAAAATACGGGGAACTTGAGACTAGCCTAAAATATCCATTGCTGGTTCCACAAAGTGTGTGTGTATTTTTACAGAACCTCCCACCCCATCTCTCCAAAAAAGAAATGTTCCACAAAACTCCTAAGAAATAATAAATGGCAACAAGCTGGTGCCATAGCTCATTAACTATGAATAATGAATTATGTTTTACCATAAGAGCCAGCACCACACAGCACAATTGCACTGGAAGTCTGAAGAGCTGATATCAAGGTGTTTATAAGCCTTTTCCCTAAAGATTTTTTTGAGAATATGGAGCAAATGCTTTTCCTAAGGGTGTTGCCACCACCAGAGGAGAAGGACTTTCCCAACAAAGTAAGGACAGGGGAGATGGACTGCAGGAGGGGACCATCTCAAAATATTTGGATAATTCAGATGACCTTCAAATACTTAATGGATGGGTTAGAAAATCCTAGAATAATCCAGACTTGATTGTTCTTTTCTGAGTTGAACTCTGAACCTTCATAAGTTTGTTCATTCCTACATAGCATACCCTTTTTGAAATCACACTCTTTTCTTCTGAATGGAGCTACAGTAAAGGTATTCTCAGTGCTGAAACCTGCCTCCCTCTCCTGTTAGCTACAATTTATTAAACCAAGAATATAGGCAATTTCTTCAATGGGTACTCAGGACAAGGAGTGATGTGGGTACTCAGCATCCTTCAAAATCAGCCCAGTTTGATTTAGTTGCCTAGATAAGAAATTAGTTGCCTAGCACTTGTATCTTTGTGATCCAAAACAAAATATTAAAACAAGCTTGTCCCTGCCCTGCATATCTGTCTATGACAAATTTTGCTGAAAAGAAAACAAGATGGCCAAAAGATTATTTTTCACATTAACTTCCTGAATAGTGACTGACTACTGAGATGACAATTATAAAACCCAATGCATCACATAGAGGAGTAATTTTATACACATCAGTTCTGTACATAGCAAAATACTGACCTATTAAATCTTTGGAAATATAGTTTAATCTTTTAGATTGTAAAATTTAGGAACAGAGATTGTGTTCCTATATGTCTCTACAGCACCTACCACAGTTTAGGCAATACTTTAATATAAATAGCAAAAGCATCAGTCACAGGGAAGTATTACCCCAAAAATGGATTTGGGGATGCCTCTAGGATACCTCTCACCCTCTGTCTGTTCTTCCCCAGGTTATAAATTTACAGAGGTTTTTAAGGAAACACTAAAGGAAACAGATATAACCCTCTGATAAAGTAATTGACACAGGCAGTATTCCTCTTATAATAAACAAAGTATCTGTTTATTAAAGTAAGTAATAATCCCTACTACAGTATAATCTAAAAATCCTGAACAAGGCACAAAATCCCTGATACTAATCCCTTATTGCAAGTTTAAAGAACATTTAAGCCACAATAGAATCATAGAACTGGAAGGGACCTCGAGAGGTCATCTAGTCGAGTCCCCTGCACTCATGACAGGACTCAGTATTATCTTGACCATCCCCGACAAGTGTTTGTCTAACATACTCTTAAAAATCTCCAATGATGGAGATTCCACAACCTCCCTAGGCAATTTATTCCAGTGCTTAACCCCTCTGACAGGAAGTTTTTCCTAATGTCCAACCTAAACCGCCCTTGCTGCAATTTAAGCCTATTGCTTCTTGTCCTATCCTCAGAGGCTAATGAGAATTTTTTTTTCTCCCTCCTCCTTGTAACAACTTTTCACATACTTGAAAACTGTTGTCCCTTCTCAATTTTCTCTTCTCCAGACTAAAAAACCCAATTTTTTTTTCCAATCTTCTCTCATAGGTCATGGTTTCTAGACCTTAATTCATTTTTGTTGCTCTTCTCTGGACTTTCTCCAATTTGTCCAAGCAGGGCCAAGCAGGCACATATAAAGAGAACCACAGGGCAAAGCAGGGTCAGTAGCTGCCTAGAGCTTGAGGAGGGAGAACTGTGTCTGGAGAAGGCTGCAACCCTATAGCACCTTGGACAGAGCAGTGCAGGCAGGAACCCAGGGAGAACAGAAGAAGCTCCAGATGTGCTGCTGAGACTGAGGAGGTTGCTGGGGCCACGGCAAAGTGACCCAGGGAAATGCAGTCGTAGTAGAGGCAAAGGGACACAGTAAATGACTGTGGTCCGGAGGGTCCCTGGGCTGGGGCCCAGAGTAGTGGGCAGGCCTGTGTCCTCCCTACTGTCCACTGGGGAAGTGGCAAGACAATGGACTGCAATTGCCACTGGGGAAGTGGCTGGACTGTATGATAATCAAGTGGCTGTATGATAATCAAGGTGGGCCATATCATATCATACACATTGTAAGGAGAATGATCACTTTACATAAGCTATTACCAACAGGAGAGTGGGGTGGGGGGAGAGAACCTTTTGTAGTGATAATCACCCATTTTTTCATGGTTTGTGTGTATAAAAACGTCTTCTGTACTTTCCACAGTATGCATCCGATGAAGTGAGCTGTAGCTCACGAAAGCTTATGCTCAAATAAATTGGTTAGTCTCTAAGGTGCCACAAGTACTCCTTTTCTTTTTACCCTGTCAAAGAAAGCTATTGGATTGATTTGTTCATGATAAATCCATGCTGATTGTTACTTTTCAACTTATTATCTTCTAGGTGTTTGCTGCTTAATTATTTGCTTCATTCTCTTTCAGAGTACCGTAGTTAATCTGACTGGTCTAATTCCCAGAGTTGTCCTTCTTTCCCTTTTTATAAATGTGCAGTATATTTGCCCTTTTCCAGTCTTCTGGAATCTCTCCTGTCTTCCATTACTTATTGAAGATAATCATTAATGGCTCAGATATTTCCTCAGTCAGCTACTTGAGTACCCTAGGATGTATTTCTTGAAGACATCTAACTTATTTAAGTAATTTTTAATTTGTTCTTTCCTTATTTTGGTCTCTGATCCTACCTCATTTTCACTGGCATTCACTATGTTAGACGTCCAATTGCTACTAATTTTTTTGTTGAAAACTGAAACAAAATAGTCATTTAGTACTTCTGCCATTTCCACATTTTCTGTTGTGAATCCCGCACCATTGAGTAACAGCCCTACCCTGTCCTGGGTCTTCCTTTTGCTTCTAATGTATTTGTAGAATTTTTTCTTGTTACCCTTTTGTCTCTAGCTAGTTTAATCTCATGTTGTGCCTTGGCCTTTCTAATTTTGTTCCTACATATTAGTGTTATTTGTTTAACCCAAATAACACAAGCATATAGTTGAAATGATTCTAAGTGTAGCACTTTGTTACAAATGGCCAGTTTGTAACAAATCACTGACAGCAGTTCTTAAGTTTTACACAAGTAAAATACAAAGAAGACACACACTTCAAACATACATGTAGAATACTATATGTTAAAAACTGGCAAGCTTACTTTATAAATCCATTGATATCCCTTTCAATTCACTGCTTCTTTATAAGTTCTTTGGTATTTTTCTTTTAATCACTGTTGCTGCTCAGTTCCCAGTCAGTCAGTGTTGTTCCGCTTTGGTTTTCATTTCTCTCTTTTTCTCTGTAGCAGCTTTTCTTTGGCTTCCCTTGCTGGCTTTCATCTTCTCCTGATCATCTCCCTCTTGCTGCCTAATGGCTAGCCTTTTATACTGTCCTATTGGGACTTCTTTATATACCCTTAAGCAATTATCCCATTTGCACATGCTTAGTACCAGCTGTTACCTCAGAATTATGACTGACAGCGCTGACCTTTAAAACAAGTTGTGACTGATATGAGGTAGGCTATGACTGGCTAGCAGCTCCATTAACTGACCTCTCTGTCACCCCTTACCATATATGCTTGATAGCCACAATCTCGCACATGCTCACTGTTTGTCATTTACCTCAGAGCTGTGATTCTGCAGATTTCCCGCCCCCGCCCCCATATATATGTCTGGCTTTTGGCCTGGGCACATTTCAGAAGTTCTGGGTTTTCACCTGAGCATGTTCAGGGTCCACAGCATTCATCTCAGGGTGGAGTGAATCTTGCTTATTCAGAATAAAGATCAGGCAAGCAAAGTGGAGACTGGAGAATTTTTCTAGTAATAGAGGCACTGACCCTTTAAGAGGGAAGAGGCCAATGCACCTCTGACTCATCAGCTGCTTTCTAATTGGATTTTAAGAGAAGGCACCTGGGCTGCATACATGCAATTTGTTCCCACATAATTTAAACAAAAGGTGAAATTCACAACCCAGTGCCGAGTATCAATGGAAGAACTATGTACCACTTACATCTCAAGCTCTCAAAATAAAATGTAAGTGATGCATAGGCCTTGTCTGACCCTCTGGAGACTACGTTTCCTCTAACTATTTGATTTAGGCTTGTAATCAGGTAGCTAGAAGGAGGAGTATTCACATTGGGTAAAATTCTGACTTTACTGAAGTCAATGACAAAACTCTCACTGACTTCAGTGCGACCAGGATTTTACCCATTGTCCTGAGTGCAAATGTGAGAGCAAATTGCATCTCCAAAAAGATGAAAGTTTGGCTGTAAAAGAGCTAAAGGTTGTTTCCCAAAAAATCTCTCCAGTTCATTCCAGTATGTGCTCATTTCCCACCTTTATTGATTGAGCTACTGAATAACTTATCCCCCACACTTCCTAAACTGCAGATCTTTCCTGCCAACAGCAAAATGAATGCCAGAAAAAAAATCTATTTTTTCCTAAAACTTCTTCAAACATTTTATTTATATTTTTCATATTTCATCCTGACCAATACAAAATCAGGCAATTGTTATGTGCATTTCCAAACAGGAAACAGAAGCTGCAACTCCCAGAAGTCTTTGTGTTAACATTTAAAAGTTGCAAGTCTTAGATAAAACATAAGCTATTGGGAGTTGCCTCTTCACATTTTGCTGATAAATGGTATGAAAGATATTTGGCTGAACATTTTGAGCTAAAAGACTCTAGTTGTAGCAGCACTAGGATATATGAATCATCATTTTTATAGCTGGTTGAAAAATTGTTGATGATGCAGTTTTCTGTTGGAAGATGCAGGTTCGTCAAAACCTAAATGTTTTGCAGAAACATGTTGCTCTGAACACAAATGTTCAACAGGAAAGTGCCAAAATGAATTGTTTTGATGTCTGAATGTTTCATTTTACTAGGGTTGAAATGCTTCACTTTTCACTTTATAATTTTATTTCAATTTCTATATTATAGCAATATTGTAATGATATTTGTATATATTAACATAATATTGAAATAGATATTTATATATTTCATTTTTACATTACTGAAATTAAATGGTTTGACATTGTTTCAATAAGTTTTGTTGTTTCCAAAACAATTTTTTTAAACTTCCGTTCCAGGAGAAATGTCAAAATTTAGACTTTTTGTTCTAATTCTGAACAATTTTTTTGGAAAGGTTAGAATTTCCAACAAAATGGAAATCCCATTTTCCTGTCAGGTCTCATTTGGAACAGCTGTGATTCCACCCAGCAGAGGGCAGTGGTAGGCATACATAGTATCCAAGGCATTATGCTACCACTTCTTGTCTATACAAACAGTCCACAGAAAGTCTGTGTCTAAATCTGCAGTGCACTAGTCTGCCATGCACTAACTTGCCATGTGGACCTGGCTGCTGCACACTCAGAGTGCCCTAGTGCATTTCGATCTACCCAGCTTTGAAACAGGAGTAGATCAAAGTGCACTAGGGAACTCTCAGTGTGCAGCAGCAGGGTCCCGCATGGACAGTTACTGCACAGCAGGCTAGTGCAAAGTAGATTGACACTCCATTTGCCCACACTAACAGCATAGACAAGGAAAGGAAGGAGGAAATAGAGAGCAATTATTAAGTGAATGAAGTGATGCTAGTGTTAAACTGTGGAAATAAGGGAAATGAGAGACATTATGGGGAGGAAATGGTGCCACTGGGCTGCAAGTGGGTAGCAATGGAGGAGAACATGAGAAGGGGAAACCAACATAATATCTGAACCTGAAAATATGCAGGGCTTTTGACTTGACTGACTCAAGGACAAGGCAAAACAGAAGGCAGCAATGAGTAATTACAAGAGGAAAGAGTGTGAGACAAAGTACAATGGAAGTGCTGATTACACACAGGGCTGGATAAAGCCAGCACAGAGATATAAAAGCCTTCTCAGCAGGGAGAGTTAGCTCTGCAGCTACCGCATGGCCTTTGTAAGAGGTGTAGTGTCAGAGGTTGAGCAGTAATGTACTTTTACTCCACTAATGTATTTTTCACAAGTGCCATTTGTTAATTTACTGGGAGGATTGTTCCAGCTGCCCTTATCACTGCTAGTTCAAACATCTGAATTAAATACACTATGCTGAAGACACACTTTTTGTGCCCGATTGTGAAAGACCCTTGAGCCTGGCCACTCTTTCTGTGCTCACAAATATTGGCTGGCACAACTAATTGTAAGTGCAAATGGTGCGTCTAATTAACTGGTGCCTGGAAGCAATCTCTAGCTCTATCCCAGCACACAATTGCAAATAACTCCATCAGTAAAACTATGCCTCCAATTATTTGTGATGGGAGAAATGGGGAAGATGGAGGGTTAAATCAGGCACTTTATTAACAAAATTACACAGATGATTACATTTAATTACAGATACAATTACAAATATGGGAGGGTTTTTTTTAATCTTTCAGTGTGCTGGAACTGTAGAGAAGAACTATTTACTCTGAACACCTTTCAGAGTAGCAGCTGTGTTAGTCTGTATTCGCAAACAGAAAAAGAGTACTTGTGGCACCTTAGAGACTAACCAATTTATTTGAACATAAGCTTTCGTGAGTTACAGCTCACTTCATGCATCCAATGAAGTGAGCTGTAGCTCACGAAAGCTTATGCTCAAATAAATTGGTTAGTCTCTAAGGTGCCACTAGTACTCCCTTTCTTTTTTCTGAACACTTTGTTCAGTAGTTGAGAGTGGAAGAAAACATAATGATGTTTTTAATGGAAAACATTGTAGATTAAGGACCATCTGTCATTGAAAGTCCCTTTCCCTCTTAAAGTTGATAGGTATAGTTGTTTCAATGGTTAGTATTGTTTGTGGTAACTTCAGTGATCCTGTTCTCCTGCACAGAGAGTGTCCAGCATCCAGTGGTTTAGAATGTAAGTGAAAATATGGTGCATTTCAAGACCAATTTATTATGTTAACATTTCCTTTTGCTTTTACTTCCAGTAGGTGTACTTTGGGGTCTATGCGAATTCTAAGAGCAAACATTTGCCTATTGTCCAGCAGATCTCTTCCCTACATATCCAAGGACTGAGTCAGACAGCATCAAACTTTTGCCTTGTCTTTTCAAGTAATATCTAAACTGTCTTGTGTGAGTGTGTAGGAGAATGGAGGAGGGCTTCTTGCCTATCCCTGCATAGTTATGAGGCAATAGGACCATAATTTTTCTGGCTTTTCCACTGATTTCAATGGATGCAGGATCAGATAGTTGAACAGTAGTGGTGGGTCCTGACTAATGTGCTTAACATGTCTCTTTCAGTTCTGAATGTCTTCAGCACTGGATCATTGTCTCCAGTGGGAGTGGATAGTGTTAATCACTTCACAATACTTGTCCCTAAAAATGCTTCATGAGTAATTTAAAATGCACTGTTAAAAACCCTTCAAACTCCTTTAATTATTTAGGGAATTTGGCTTCAGACAAAGCTCACCAGAAGATATATTTAACAGTTGCTGCAATACAGAACTCATTTCTTTTGAAATAATCATATGATTTAGTCTTCTATATTTCCTACCCTATTTATGAAGCAATGTGCTAATAATTAATTACGCTCACTGTTAAAAGTTTACACCTGTCTTGTAAGTATGGCTTACTGTAGGGAGAGTTATGGAATCAAAGAATTAAAGTCATCTTAAGTTTGGTTAAAAACATTTGCTTTATAGCTTGACTACTAAGCCAGAAAAGACCCTAAGCAGTAAGTAAAGGAAGGCCATTAGAATCACTAGTAGTATTGCTTAGTTTTTGAACCATATATCCTTTCCACACTACAAATAATAACTAATAAAATTAAAAGCTGCAGTAACAAGACAAAGAAAAACTGTCTTAAAAGAAGCAAGCATAAACCTTCCCACTGTTCTACTGGTAAGCAAGGATGGGGGAGGAGATAAGGAAGGTCTTGCAGAAAGGAAAGTAGCAAGTGGGTTTTTTGCTAAAGCTAGCAGAAGGATATAAAGTAGGGCTGTCAATTAATCACAGTTGACTCAAGTGATTAACTCAAAACAAATTAGTATTGGACCATTAATCAATGGAAATAGTAGAATTATCAGTCATAATGCATAAAAAGCAGAAATGTTCAGTAAATATTGCCCTTAACTCTGTTGCCCATACATTTCTCCTTGGCTTCCCGTACCAATTTTCTACAATTCCTAACTTCTGATTTATATTTATTACTCTCAACTTCCCATTTCTTCCATTTTTTATGTCTGCCTTTACTTCCCCTCAAAACCAGATTGTGTTGGATTTTATTGTTTGTTTGTTTGTTTGTTTGTTTTTTAAACCAGTATGGCCATCTTCCTTCATTATGGCTTTTTGGGCATCTAGTAAAATGTACTTAAATGATTCCTAATTATAAGACACATTTTTCTTATTAAATTCTTCCTCCCAACTGATTTGGCTCATAACTGTTTTCAACTTTGTAAAAGTGGCCTTATTAAGACACCAAGTATATATTACTCATCTGGACTTTATTCTGCTTGCATATTATAAATGTGATCAAGACATGTTCACTTAGACCTAAGATACCATTAATATTTAGTTCTGTGATCCGTTCTTCATCTGTTAAGACAAGGTCAAATAAAAAATTCTCCCATGTTGGCTATAATACTTTTTGAGCTAGGAAATTGTCATCCATAATATTTAGAAATTCCCAGGATGTTTTGGTACAGGCAGCATAACACCTCCAGCATGTGTCACTCAAATTTAAGTCCTCCGTGATCACAGAGCTTTTCTTCCCTGCATATAATAGGTAAGAAAGGAGGCAGTCATCCTGTTCCCTATTGTGATTTGGTGGTCTGTAGCAGACACCAACTAATACCCCATCTTGTGGTGTATCCGTTAGGACATTGATCCATAATCATTCAAGATCATTTTTGTCCAAGGTATCAGTGATTCAGAAACTGATATTGCCAATTTTGACACAGAGTGCCACTCCCTCTCCCCTTTTGCCCACTAGCTTTTTCCTAAATAGTTATATCCATTGATTTTTAACATTCCAATAGTGTGAATCATCCCACTGGGTTTCAGTAATTCAAACTAGATCTAAATTTATGCTCATAAATGAGCAATTACAATTCCTCTTGTTTGTTTCCCAGGCTCCTAGCATTGGGGTATACTCAATTCAAGAATTTCTTCTATCATGTCCTTTGGTTTCTTTTTAAATTTTGTTCTCAACATCTCAGTTTTGTGCTGAGTGAGCATCTCTCTCCTCTTTTTACCTTTCCCTTTTGTTATTACTTTAACAGCCTCCTGACTAGTCTACCCAGCTTATCCAAGGAGATTGGTCTACTTTCTATGAGAAAAGGGGGCTGTATAGCTTGGACGGCTTCCACCTCTGTAGAATGGGAACCAATGTTCCAAGAAAAACCAAAACCCCTCCACCCTACACCACTTACCTAGCCAGCAGTTCACGTCCAGAATCATCTGCCTTCTGTCTTCCTTCGGTCTTGGGACAGGAAGGATCTCAGAGAAGATCACTTGAAGACTTTTCTTCTTCAGCATGTTCCTGAGTTCCCTGAAGTCATCCATTATCTGAGATATCCCATTGTACAGTGCCATTCGTGCCAGTATGAAGCATTGCCAATGGATCTTTGCTCAACAACTTCAGAAGCCTAAACAGTCTTATAGTGACTTCTCATGGCTTGGCTCCAGGAAGGTAGCACACTATCCTGTGGTCCATCTGTTCCTTCCTTTCTATTCATCTTTGTACTGAATTTCCAGCAAGGATCTTCTGTCTTCCCTGGATGTTTGGAGAACAATTTGTGGGCTAGCTTGATTTTATTTAGGCTGGGCTGAACTGCCATCCACAAGTGTGTCTATTACATCTCTCCATTCTGGTGGATCCTGCTGGATCTTGAGAGTACTCTTCCATAGTTTCCATATTGAGGAACATGGCATATCCATTGCAGGTCACCACTGCTGTTTCCTCACTGGCCATTTTGATGTCACACACAGAGCTGAACCTGGAAGGAAAGCCCGTCACAACTCCCTCCAAAATTCTAGCTGCCTCTGTTCACAGCTCTCAAGTTTGCCTAGCAAGTCAGTCATAATTGTAAATATTTTTCATCACCAATGAAAGAAGGTCAAGAAGAGGATGGCAAACATCCTGTCCTATGCTAGTCATCAGGCATGTTTTATCTATTCTGTTGAGATAAAGCTTAGTGTCTCATGCTAATCCATATCAGACCCAAAAAAACAAAGTAATATCTTTGGCTTAAAATTCTGTGTCCTGTTCCTGTTCAGCTAAGTGTCTTTGCTTTGCCCAAACTATGACTCTAATAGCATCTGCATCTCATTCCCACAGATATTAGTCAGAGTGAAATGATATTAAATACTACTTCAAGGAGCTTCATTAGTCACCTCTAATTCATGTTGCTAATTTGCGAACTAGGCTGCACAAAGCATGAGAAAACATATTGAGGAGACCAATTCTGCACTGTCTTGGGAGAGTGATTAGCTGACCTTGTAAGCTTTGTATTCTCTCACCATTATCTATAAAACCTGTGCCTCACTTGTTGCAATTTAATAAAAAACACATTCTTTACTGTAGCCTAAAATTAGACTAATTAGTCACTATGAAACCAAATATTGTGTTGATGGAACATAAAAACCAAAACTATACTAAAAATCTATATGCTAGTAAAATAGCAATTCCACTATTTTTGGGGAAAGGACAATTTTGCAGTTTCATCTAGGATCTTTTTGGGGGATCGGGAGGTGTTTTCCACCAAAAAAAAATAGATAATGTCATGGGAATAGAGATGGTATTATTGCAAATAGTTAAATATTTCTGTAATATTTGTAATTAGTTCCAGTACACAGTCTTTCAATTTTTCATCTGACCAAAAAAAAGAAAGAAAAAAGACTCTTATCACTGACAGAAATGGTGAAACTTTACCCTTGGTTAAAATTTCCAATTCTCAATAAATGAATAGATTCACAGAGAAGCTTTGCTTAAATGGTCAGCCTCACTTCAGTCCCTGGCAAATTCATGGAGCAGGTCCTCAAGGAATCCATTTTGAAGCACTTAGAGGAGAGGAAAGTGATCAGGAACAGTCAACATGGATTCACGAAGGGCAAGTCATGCCTGACCAACCTGATTGCCTTCTATGATGAGATAACTGGCACTGTGGATATGGCGAAAGTGGTGGATGTGATATATCTTGACTTTAGCAAAGCTTTTGATACGGTCTCCCACAGTATTCTTGCCAGCAAGTTGAAAAAGTATGGATTGGATGAATGGACTATAAGGTGGATAGAAAGCTGGCTAGATTGTCGGGCTCAACAGGTAGTGATCAATGGCTCCATGTCTAGCTGGCAGCTGGTATCAAGCGGAGTGCCCCAGGGGTTGGTCCTGGTGCTGGTTTTGTTCAACATCTTTATTAATGATCTGGACGATGGGATTAATTGCACCCTCAGCAAGTTCGCAGATTACACTAAACTGGGGGGGAGAGGTAGATATGCTGGAGGGTAGGGATAGGGTCCAGAGTGACCTAGACAAATTGGGAGATTGAGCCAAAAGAAATCTGATGAGGTTCAACAAGGACAAGTGCAGAGATCTGCACTTAGGAAGGAAGAATCCCATGCACCGCTACAGGCTGGGGAGTGATTGGCTAAGCAGCAGTTCTGCAGAAAAGGACCTGGGGATTACAGTGGACGAGAAGCTGGATATGAGTCAGCAGTGTGCCCTTATTGCCAAGAAGGCAACAGCATATTGGGCTGTATTAGTAGGAGCATTGCCAGCAGATTGAGGGAAGTGATTATTCCCCTCTCTTCAGCACTGATGAGGCCACACCTGGAGTATTGCGTCCAGTTTTGGGCCCCCCACTACAGAAGGGATGTGGAGGGCAACAAAAATGATTAGGGAGCTGGGGCACATGACTTATGAGGAGAGGCCGAGGGAACTGGGGTTATTTAGTCTACAGAAGAGAAGAGTGAGGGGAGATTTGATAGCAGCCTTCAACTACCTGAAGGGGATGTTCCAAAGAGGATGGCGCTTGGCTGTTCTCAGTGGTGGCAGATGACAGAACAAGAAGCAATGGTCTCAAATTGCAGTGGGGGACGTCTAGGTTGGATATCAGGAAACACTATTTCACTAGGAGGGTGGTGAAGCACTGGAATGGGTTACCTCAGGAGGTGGTGGAATCTCCATCCTTAGAGGTTTTTAAGGCCCAGCTTCACAAAGCCCTGGCTGGGATGATTTAGTGGGTGTTGGTCCTGCTTTGAGCAGGGGAATGGACTAGATGACTTCCTGAGGTCTCTTCCAACCCTAATATTCTATGAGTCTATGATTATGTAACCATGATCCTTGATCCTGCAAAGATTTACATATGCGCTTAATTTTACCCAGAGTGCTTAAAATTAAGTCTTTGCAGGATTAGAGTCTTTCACTTCTATGTCACTGTTTCATGTAGAGCCCAATCCAACGTTGGCCCATTAAGATCAATGAAAAGACTCCTACTGACACCAATGGACATTGGATCAGGCTAACAATCTAGGAGCCTGTCAAGGTTCCTTCCCCACTCTGAACTCTCGGGTACAGATGTGGGGACCTGAATGAAAACCCTCTAAGCTTCTTTTTACCAGTTTAGGTTAAAACTTCCCCAAGATACAAACTATTTTACCTTTTGCCCTTGGACTTTATTGCTGCCACCACCAAGCGTCTAACAAATATATAACAGGGAAGAGCCCGCTTGGAAATGTCTTCCCCCCGCAAAATCCTCCCCAAACCCTACACCCCCTTTCCTGGGGAAGGCTTGGTAAAAATCCTCACCAATTTGCATAGGTGAACACAGACCCAAACCCTTGGATCTTAAGAACAATGAAAAAGCAATCAGGTTCTTAAAAGAAGAATTTTAATTGAAGAAAAAGTAAAAGAATCACCTCTGTAAAATCAGGATGGTAAATACCTTACAGGGTAATCGGATTCAAAACATAGAAAATCCCTCTAGGCAAAACCTTAAGTTACAAAAAGACACAAAAACAGGAATATACATTCCATTCAGCACAGCTTATTTTATCAGCCATTTAAACAAAACAGAATCTAACGCATATCTAGCTAGATTACTTACTAAGTTCTAAGACTCCATTCCTTTTCTGTTCCTGGCAAAACAACACACAGACAGAGAGAGCCTTTGTTTCTCCCCCCCCTCCAGCTTTGAAAGTATCTTTTCTCCTCATTGGTCATTTTGGTCAGGTGCCAGCGAGGTTATCCTAGCTTCTTAACCCTTTACAGGTTAAAGGGTTTTTCCTCCAGCCAGGAGGGATTTTAAAGGTGTTTACCCTTCCCATTATATTTATGACAGGGCCCAATCCTACAAACCTGTTTTGTCTATGAATAACTTTGCCTAAGCGAGCAGCCTGATCTTAGTCCTACATCTTCAGCCTTGCAATGCTGAATGGGGCAATGTCTAAATATTCTTAAAAATTTGGACCTGAGTGACTTGTCCAAAATCATAGAGGAAGGCTGTGGCAAAGCACGAATTTAACCTAGGTGTTCTAAGTCCCAAGCAAATAGCCTAACTCCTGGACCATCCTTCCTTTATGTTATATATTGCTGTAACACTGAAGTGGGGTGATGGAGTGGAAAATCAAGCCGATGTTCTTACTGAAAAGTGAGCAGCAGCAATGAGTGAAATTCACCCCTAGCCCGAGGGCCCGCTCGAAGCCTATGCCTCACTTAACCAGGGATTGCAGTTGTGACTGCAGTAGGCTTTTTTAATGAGAACATCTATCAGCTAAAACTTGGACTGTGACTGTCAATGTATTCCACACCCAAACAGTTACCTTAGGGCAATGATTTTTAGTTACCTCAGGTGCAATCGTGCAAGTGCATATAACTTTTATCACAATTCCTTCGTGACCTTGAGCAAATCACTTAAAATCATTTTTAAAGGTATGGAGGGGTTGCTGTACTCAGCATTGCAAGGCATAAGTGACTTAGAAGAAGAAGTCTCACTGAAAATCACTGAAAATCACCAATGCCTAAGTCACTTTTGAAATGAGTTAGGCTCCTACACCTAACTACCTTTACAAATCTGGACTTTAGTCTCTCTGTGCCTCAGTTCCCCATCTGTAAAATGGGACTAGCATAGGAGTGTTGTGAGAATAAATATGGTAAAGCCAGTGAGGCACTCAGATACTGTGGTGATGGGGGGGCATATAAATAAAAAACCCAGACCAAAAAAATCCATATTCTCCATTCCTGATCACTCACAATTTACAGTGAGAACCTCTTCCCCTGACAGTCACACCAATGTAAAACTTGGGAGTAACAAAGTGGAGATTCAGACCATGAATCCATATATTTTAGTTGAAGAAAACTTATAAGGTAAGAAGGCCATTTACTATTTCACTACATACTGCGCCTGTTCCCAGGAAGGAAGGAAGAAGAGCAAGGATGATCCTGCTCCTGCTGATGAGTACCTCATTGGGAGTGAAAACAATGGGGTCTGAGACTTCCTCAGGTACTCCTCCAACAGAAAAGTCCCTGCCACAACTTCCTAGTCATGAGAAGGGCATCCTTGCCAGCTGTCCCTTTCTTTTTTGTAGTAAATGCTACAATAGGTCTATTTTGGAATTTTTCTCTTCCATGACATTTTTCCTTTCTTACCCTTGCTCCATGCATATTGTCTTCCTCTTTTCTGTTTATATTTTCCCACTCAGTCCCCCACTTTACTGTTCTGAAAGTCCCTTTTCTCTCTTTCTCTTTCTCCCTCTGTACCTTTCCTCAGTGTGTAGTGGAAATGTGTGCCAATAGGTTGCAGTGATCAGCCAGGATCTGATCTAAGGGGTCCTATAAAGGTAGCAGCCAGTCAGGCAGCGGCACAGACAGCTGCAGCGGCACAGGAGCTAGCAAACAGAGCTGTAAACAGGGGAGTTTGCACGGGGAGTTTGTCTTGTGGGGTTTGGTTTTGCTGTGGGTGGTGGTGTTTTGGTGTGGTTTGTGTTTCCCAGATTAACAGGATTTAGGTGGGAAGGCTATGACAGATACAGAGGTGGCAGTGGGAGTGACCCATGTAGCGGAAGACACACTGAGGATGACTGGATGTGGAAGCTGTGGTATGTACATGATCCTGGAGGGGGCAGCTGGTAAGAGTTTTGTCTGCATGAAGTGCCGTCTGATAGAGCTGATGGAGGAAAAGATCCGAGGTTTGGAGATGCAGGTGGAAAGTCTGGTAGAGTTTAGGAAGGGGTTTGAGCAGATTATGGAGCAAAGACATGAGGTATCTGAAGGGAAAAGCTCAGACTTGCAGATGGAAGCAGGACTGGGGAATTCTGAGGGGAGACGGGGTGAGGAAAGTGGTCAGTGGAAGCATGTGACTAAAAGAACTAGGCAGAGGAAAAGACGGGCTAGTGAAGGAGAAATAGAGCTTAGGAACAGGTTTGCAGAGTTGGAAAATGAAGAAGGGGCTCAGCGGGTAGTCACTGAAGGTGGAAGGGCAAGGAAGAAGAGAAGAGCGGCTAGTCCTATAGGAAAAGGGGAAGAGTTAATGGAGATTACACCAAATCTGAGCCCCAGGAGGATACAGGATGGGTTAAAAAGGATTACAAGGGAGAATGGGAATGGGAAGAACTTGCAGCCAGAGGGAACAGGGGATAGACTGGAGAATAGCACCGTCACTAGGAAAAGGCAGGTCTATGTGATTGGGGACTCTTTACTGAGAAGAATAGATAGGCCTGTAACCAGAGCTGATCCAGAAAATAGGAGGGTGTGCTGTCTTCCAGGTGCTAAGATACGGGATGTAGACCTGAGGTTGAAAAGGATTCTAAAGGGAGCGGGAAAGAATCCCCTAATTATCCTTCATGTGGGAACAAATGATACGGCTAGATTCTCGCTGGAAAGTATTAAGGGAGACTATGTTAGGCTGGGGAGGACACTTGAGGAAATTGAGGCTCAGGTGATCTTTAGTGGGATTCTGCCTGTTCCTAGAGAAGGGCAACAAAGGTGTGACAAGATTATGACTATCAATAGATGGCTTAGGCAGTGGTGCTATAAGGAGGGCTTTGGGATGTATGGCCACTGGGAGGCGTTCATGGATAGAGGACAGTTCTCTCGGGATGGACTTCATCTGAGTAGGGAAGGAAATAGACTTCTAGGATGGAGGCTGGCACAACTGATTAAGAGAGCTTTAAACTAGGAATTTGGGGGAGATGGTTGGGAGATGTCCAGGTAATCTCCATGCCAGAATTTAGCACTGAGTGGAAAGAAAATGAAGTAAGAGTGGATACAGCCGTAGGTAGGAGGAAGGGCAGTGTAGATACAAGTCTAATAGGTTATACTGGTAGTAAAATAACCGTGCCTAATAGGGTACAGAATGTGAGTGAGGCCAAACAGCAAAAATTAAGATGTTTGTACACTAATGCGAGGAGCCTAGGTAACAAAATGGAGGAACTAGAGCTACTGGTGCAGGAAGTGAAACCAGATATTATAGGTATAACAGAAACCTGGTGGAATAGTAGTCATGACTGGACTACAGGTATTGAAGGGTATGTGCTGTTTAGGAAAGACCGAAATAAAGGTAAAGGTGGTGGAGTAGCACTGTATATCGATGATGAGATAGAATGTAAAGAAATAAGAAGCGATGAAATGGATATGACTGAGTCTGTGTGGGCAAAAATTAAATTGGGGAAGAAAACTATTAGAGCCTCCCCTGGGATAGTGCTTGGGGTGTGCTATAGACCACCGGGATCTAATTTGGATATGGATAGAGCCCTTTTTAATGTTTTTAATAAAGTAAATACTAAAGGAAACTGTGTGATCATGGGAGACTTTAACTTTCCAGATATAGACTGGAGGACAAGTGCTAGTAATAATAATAGGGCTCAGATTTTCCTAGATGCGATAGCTGATGGATTCCTTCAGCAAGTAGTTGCTGAACCGACTAGAGGGGATGCCATTTTAGATTTGGTCTTGGTGAGTAATGAGGACCTCATAGAAGAAATGGTTGTAGGGGATAATCTTGGCTCAAGTGATCATGAGCTAATTCAGTTCAAACTGAATGGAAGGATTAATAAAAATAAATCTGCAGCTAGGGTTTTTGATTTTAAAAGGGCTGACTTTCAAAAATTAAGAAAATTAGTTAGGGGAGTGGATTGGACTGAAGAATTTATGGATCTAAAGGTAGAGGAGGCCTGGGATTATTTTAAATCAAAGCTGCAGAAGCTATCGGAAGCCTGCATCCCAAGAAAGGGGAAAAAATTCATAGGCAGGAGTTGTAGACCAAGCTGGATGAGCAAGCATCTTAGAGAGGTAATTAAGAAAAAGCAGAAAGCATATAGGGAGTGGAAGAAGCTACCTTATTGAGGTCAGAACATGTAGGGATAAAGTGAGACAGGCTAAAAGTCAAGTAGAGTTGGACCTTGCAAAGGGAATTAAAACCAATAGTAAAAGGTTCTATAGTCATATAAATAGGAAGAAAACAAAGAAAGAAGAAGTGGGACCGCTAAAAACTGAGGATGGAGTGGAGGTCAAGGATAATCTAGGCATGGCCCAATATCTAAACAAATACTTTGCCTCAGTCTTTAATAAGACTAAAGAGGATCTTAGGGATAATGGTAGCATGACAAATGGGAATGAGGATATGGAGGTAGGCATTACCATATTTGAGGTAGAAGCGAAACTCAAACAGCTTAATGGGACTAAATCGGGGGGCCCAGATAATCTTCATCCAAGAATATTAAAAGAATTGGCACAAGAAATTGCAAGCCCATTAGCAAGAATTTTTAATGAATCTGTAAACTCAGGGGTTGTACCGTATGATTGGAGAATTGCTAACATAGTTCCTATTTTTAAGAAAGGGAAAAAAAGTGATCCGAGTAATTATAGGCCTGTTAGTTTGACATCTGTAGTATGCAAGGTCTTGGAAAAAATTTTGAAGGAGAAGGTAGTTAAGGACATTGAAGTCAATGGTAAATGGGACAAAATACAACATGGTTTTACAAAAGGTACATCGTGTCAAACCAACCTGATCTCCTTCTTTGAGAAAGTAACAGATTTTTTAGACAAAGGAAACGCAGTGGATCTAATTTACCTAGATTTTAGTAAGGCGTTTGATACCGTGCCACATGGGGAATTATTAGTTAAATTGGATAAGATGGGGATCAATAGGAAAATTCAAAGGTGGATAGAGAATTGGTTAAAGGGGAGACTACAACGGGTCCTACTGAAAGGTGAACTGTCAAGCTGGAGGGAGGTTACCAGTGGAGTTCCTCAAGGATCAGTTTTGGGACCAATCTTATTTAATCTTTTTATTACTGACCTGGGCACAAAAAGTGGGAGTGTGCTAATAAAGTCTGCAGATGATACAAAGCTGGGAGGTATTGCTAATTTAGAGAAGGACAGGGATACCCTACAGGAGGATCTGGATGACCTTGTAAACTGGAGTAATAGGAATAGGATGAAATTTAATAGTGAGACGTGTAAGGTCATGCATTTAGGGATTAATAACAAGAATTTTAGTTATAAGCTAGGGACGCATCAATTAGAAGTAATGGAGGAGGAAAAGGACCTTGGAGTATTGGTTGATCATAGGATGACTATGAGCTGCCAATGTGATATGGCTGTGAAAAAAGCTAATGTGGTCTTGGGATGCATCAGGAGAGGTATTTCCAGTAGGGATAAGGAGGTTTTAGTACCGTTATACAAGGCACTGGTGAAACCTTACCTGGAATACTGTGTGCAGTTCTGGTCTCCCATGTTTAAGAAGGATGAATTCAAACTGGAACAGGTACAGAGAAGGGCTACTAGGATGATCCGAGGAATGGAAAACCTGTCTTATGAAAGGAGACTCAGGGAGCTTGGCTTGTTTAGCCTAACTAAAAGAAGGTTGAGGGGAGATATGATTGCTCTCTATAAATATATCAGAGGTATAAATACCAGAGAGGGGGAGGAATTATTTAAACTCAGTACCAATGTGGACACAAGAACAAATGGATATAAACTGGCCACTAGGAAATTTAGATTAGAAATTAGACGAAGTTTCTAACCATCAGAGGAGTGAAGTTTTGGAATAGCCTTCCGAGGGAAGCAGTGGGGGCAAAAGATCTATCTTGCTTTAAGATTAAACTCGATAAGTTTATGGAGGAGATGGTATGATGGGATAACATGGTTTTGGTAATTAAATATTCATGGTAAATAGGCCCAATGGCCTGTGATGGGATATTAGATGGGGTAAGATCTGAGTTACCCGGGAAAGAATTTTCTGTAGTATCTGGCTGATGAATCTTGCCCATATGCTCAGGGTTTAGCTGATCACCATATTTGGGGTCGGGAAGGAATTTTCCTCCAGGGCAGATTGGAAGAGGCCCTGGAGGTTTTTCGCCTTCCTCTGTAGCATGGGGCACGGGTCACTTGCTGGAGGATTCTCTGCTCCTTGAAGTCTTTAAACTACGATTTGAGGACTTCAATAGCACAGATATAGGTGTGAGGTTTTTTTTGTAGGAGTGGTGGGTGAAATTCTGTGGCCTGCGTTGTGCAGGAGGTCAGACTAGATGATCATAATGGTCCCTTCTGACCTAAATATCTATGAATCTATGAATCAGTTTTTCATACAGTAAACTAAGGCTATGTCTACACTACCGTGGTAAGTCGACCTACGCTACGCAACTCCAGCTACATGAATAATGTAGCCGGAGTCGACGTACCTTAGGTCGAGTTACCATGGGGTCTGCACCATGGGGGGTCAATGGGAGAAACTCTCCTGTCGACTTACCTTACTCTTCTCATCGGGGGTAGAGTACAGAAGTCGACTGGAGAGCGATCTGCTGTCGATTTGGCAGGTCTTCACAAGACCCACTAAATCGACCACCAGTGGATCGATCTCAGAACATCGATCCCAGCTGTAGTGTAGACCTGCCCTAAAAGGGAGAGTCAGATTCCAACAATTTTCCACCTAAATTGTGAGAAAGCAAGTGTGTCCACTCACAATAGGGTTCTAACCATAAACTACAATCTATGTGATACATTCCTTTAAAGCTGCAAGACTGCAGTGCATTTACAATATAAAGATATTGCAGATAAAATCTTTTGAAGTCCAGTACAGTTAGAAGCCTTTTTGTGAAATGAGTATTATCCTTTTCACTTACAGCAAATAAATTGGGCATTTTTAAAGCATTGAATACTTGGTTAAAGATAGAAATGCTACAAATCTATTGGTTCATGAAGGTCAAACACGTAACATGTTAATCTTCTAAAGACTTTACAAAACTGTATATCTTTAGGGGAAACATTAGAAAATAAAGTCCTAGTTCTAAAATAAGATACACATAGGAACTCCACTGAGCTCAAAGGGGCTTCGTGTGAGTATAAAAGTCTAACTGCCTGCATCTGATTGCAGAATCAATGTTGAAAATGAACATATTTAATCATGTAGCATCACAGTTATTTACGTTTTTCTGCTGAAGCTGAAAGATAACTTTCAAATGCTATATCATTTTTCCCATTTCAGTTTACATACAATTATTTATGCTTCCACTACAGCAGACACATCATGCTTTCTTTCCCCCTGGAGAATTACAAGTGTGAAAAAACATATATGCTTGTTCTCTTCACCATATATATAAAAGAAAGCTGCATTGCAGAGAAAATTAAGGCTTTCCCACCCCTTCCCCAATCTGATCTACTGTAACTTTTAAAATATTCAACCTGGATCCCTAAAACTGTACATTTTCCCTCTTCAGTCACAAAGGAGAAATATATATCGAGTTCTGGAGAAATATGCAAATCTCCCAGGGGCTAATTATGTAACAGCATTTAGGTGGTTGTTTTAAACAAAGTTAAATCTGGCTACATGCTAGAAAAGTTATTCACCTTTTGACCAATAAACCAACTCTCAGTAGCTTAAGCACATGAAAGTGCTGTTAAAGGAGAAAACAATTATCTTAACTTATTTGTATTGTACAATGGTAGCACCAGAGCTTGGCAACTGATTTGGGGGACTGCATTATCAGAGCAATACAGACACACAACTGTTCACAGGCTCATTTATCTTAACAGCTGGTATTATTTTCCTCAGGAAAAAAAATAGTATTTTTTTAAAAACTGAAGAGAATTCCTTTTCATTTGAATCAGTGATCGCTAAAGCACACACATTCATTACAGAACAGAAATTAGGTAGCAGAGTGAAGCACTTGACAGAATTGCCTTCATGCAGTTATGAAGAAGCAGCTTGAGTAATTTGCCACTTTGTTTCTTGTCACTGCTCCAAACCCAAAACTCCTGCACTCAGTGCTCTACCAGCTTAACTTTGGAAATGCATTTCTTATCTAATCTGACATGGAAGATGCCAAGAGGGGTCTTCCTTTCACAGGAACAACTTGCTCCTTTCATGTTCCCAGTAGTCTTTTCTCCCACCCGAGTCCAACTAACATCATCCTGCCTGAAAAAACCCTGTTCCTTCACCCTTTGCTCTGGCAGAGTTCTAAAATCTTTCCCATTTCCACTGAGTCCATATCAGCCTCTAGATCCTTTCTTTCTCGCTCACAGTAAGGCCATTCTTCATTGGATTATTGCCCTACTGACTCATGCCTGCTGTACACTTAAAACTTTGGTCAACATAGCTACTGTGCTCAGGGGTGAAAAATCCTCATCACTGTGTGCCATAGCGATGCTGATCTAGCGCATGCTGGAAGCACTGCAGGGCCAGGGTCGATGGAAGAATGCTTCCATTGCCTAGTTACCATCACTAAGGGAGGGGGAGTTCCTACACTGATGGGGAAAAAAACCTTTCTTCTGTAGCTTGTGTCTACACTACAGAGTTAGAGCAGCATAGCTAGAGTGTTGAAGCATCCGTAGTGTAGACGTTGCCTTTGTCTGTGATCCCATCGGATCTTACAAACTAGAGTTTGGCTAGAAATTTGCACCAGTTTAACTTAAATCAGTTTTTAGTCCAATTTAGTTAAACTGGCATAACCTCCTGTGTGTACTTAAGTTAAAACATGGCTTATTTTGATTTAGCTTACATTGATTAGGGATTGATTTAAGATAAGCCAAAGTACTCTGAAACTAAAATAAGAATGTCTTGCCAGGGTTTAACTAAACTGGTTTTAAATACCACCTTTAGTTTAAATCAGTGCAACTTTCCTGGGTTGACAAGGAATTCATTGTACGGAGTCCCACTGATTGCAGAGGGGCTCTGTGCATGTCCACTGATGTGTGCACAGGCAGTCTATGCCAAGACCAGAGCCAAAGCAAGACCAGGCCTTATCAGTACTTAGATGGGAAAACTCTGAATGCTTCCAGTAGGTACTGCAGAAACCAATTCGCTAGGCAGCATTCCACCCTCTCAGTCATGCCCTAGAGCAGGGGTTCTCACGATGAAATTTTTGGTGGCCTCAAAATGCGGCCACCAACTCTTGCTGGTAGCCACTCTCATACTTTTTTCTAAAATATTTAATTAGCTTTAGGAAAAGCAAATAAATATGCATATATACATGTCCAAATCATTGTAATTTATTTATTGCTAGCTAGTAAGTCTGTTGAGAAAAGTGATATTTACAAACATACAAGTATCACTTTTCACAGCAGACTTACTCAGCCCTGGCAAGCCTGAGAACAAATTAATCCCTGGAAGGAGGGTCGGGGGAGGTAGTGCGGGTCAGGGGAGATAGGGTTGGGAGCTGGGGGAGTCAGTGTGGGGCTGGAGTCTGAAGCCCTGCTGCCAGAACCTGAAGCCTCGCGGCTGGAGGACAGGACCTAGGAATGGAGCCTGAAGCTGTGTGGCTGGAGCCTGGGGCCTGCCATCACACAGCCTGAGCCTGGGACTGGAGTCCAAAGCCCCATATCCAGAGCCTGCTGCCCCGCCACCCCAGGGATGAAGCACAAAGCCTGAGCCCCGCCACCCTATGGAAAGTGGGGAACTCGATGGCTGCCTACTCCAACAGCATTGTGCCCCAGGTGACTCCAGAAGGGGGCAGGGCCCCATCCCTGCTGGTGGTCCCAGCAGCCAACACCAAGGCATTGCATCCAGGAGCAACAGGGAGAAGGAAGGAGAGCTATTTTGCCCTCCCTCCCCCATCACATCCCAGGCGGCTGTGGCTACAGGAAAAGCCCCTGGTGGCTGCATGTAGGTAGCAGACCACTACCTGTCCGCTATAAACATCCAAGGTAAGATGGGACTTGCTGAAGTGATATAGAGAATCTGTTAATTGGAAGGAAGGAGGCTGGCTGGGGGTAAGAAGGGCTCTAAGGGTAAGTCTAGACTAATAAAAAGCCCGTGGCACCAAATCTCAGAGCCAATGTCAGCTGACTGGCTCACGGGGCTCAGACTGAGGACCTAAAAATTGTGGTGTAGATATTCAGGCTCATGCTGGAGCCTGAGCTCTGAGACCCTCCCCCCTCACAGTGTATCAGACCTTGAGGTCTCAAACTTGAAGATTGACACTACAGTTTTATAACTCTGCAGCCCGAGCCCCATGAGCCTGAGTCAGCTAACCTGGGCCAGCCATGGCCATGCAGTAGGTCTTTTATTGCAGTGTAGACATACCTTGAGAAACCCCGCCCATGTGCAATGCTTTTTACGTTCGTGGGCTGAAGTTTGACAATGTGCCAAGTCTGGACCCCAGAGTAAGAGGAAGTAGATTTGCATTTTGTTGTGTATTTTCCACGCAGTTCTACTTACAACATGCACCAAAAGAAAAAACAGGCCTTTCTCATGCCTCATTAGGCCACAGAATAAATAAGAGAATACACTTGTCCCCTGGGGGGCTGACTGGTATTATAGCAGACAACTCTTTCTCTCTCTCTCTCTATATGTGTGTGTGTGTGTGTGTGTGTGTATATATATAAATAGATAGATAGATGATAACAATTACACACACTATTTCCCAGGGGAAGAGGAGTCATGCTTCAGCAGAGTACAAACAATACAACACAGGACACTCAGCCTAAATTAGCAGAGAAAATTAGGTTTTCCATCTCTAACCAAAATCTTTTCCCTATTCCAGCTCCAAACCACAGTGAGAGGATATGCCAATTGGCACCGGAACAATGAGCAGAAGTGGTTCAGAAATGTTTTCCTAAATATTTTCTTAAATCGCTAGCAGTTAAACTCAAGTGTCAGGAGCAGTGGAGAAAGGGAAAGTGTTTGAGTGAATACAAACAATAGAGGTAGGTACTGACTGCAGAAAATAACACAACAAAATGATGAAAGCCTCATTTTTGCGAATGGAGAAAACTTTTTAACAGCCAGACATTTTTAATCATTCTCCAGTAATAAATGAATAGAATACTCAATGTTAGTATAATTTGCCATCTCTCAGGAATAATAAGTGAACAAGATCACTTACTATTCACATATCGCTACTGCTAATGCCCCTTTCACATTGTAATACACTACCAAAGCTCCACACACAAGAAACGCTAAGATGGCAGTCACAGTGTGTAAGCAATTTTCCTATCATGTTTTAAAATCACCAGAAAGGTACATAATTCACAGCAGAACTAGAGCTGCAGTTTTATTTTCAAGACAGAAATAACTGCCCATGGTCATTCCATATCCGTATTCTTAACTTGTCCGAAATAAAAGTTCATTTTACTCACTTCTAGCAGATATTATCTAGCCACACTGAACAATAATTTCATTTAGAGCTACGTGTGTGGACAGATAGTTCAGTTAAATCTACCTCTACCTCAGTGCAGACCCAAAGTACCTCTATTGACCTCAGTGGAGTTACTCCAGGCTTACACTGGTATAATTGAGTGAATAATCCAGCCATACTTTTCCACTCCCTAGAATAGATGTTATAAGAGTGTAATGTCCAAAGAACATATTACTGCATATTTTTAGTGTAAGTATTTTAAAATGTACCTTTAAAACAATTCTAACCATTGACTGGCTGAAGCAAGAACAGCCAAGGCTCCACTACAATATAAAAATAATTTCAGGGAGTTCTTTTCCCCCTTTAAGCCATAGCAGTGGTCCCTAGGCAGCCATATTCATTTTATTGGTTTGAATATTGACCACTCTTTGGGGTACTGGATATGGCCGGATTGTGTGTATTTTGAAGAAGCTGTAGTTAATAAGCCAGATCTTCTTCAGCTGATGAAGTAAGTCAAAGGAAATATGTGGTATAACGCATCTGTAACTGGAGAACTCTTTGCAGCTGCATAGCTCAAGGACATCCTTATAATAATAATCAGCTTCATGTGATATTATTTTACATCAGAATGGCATCAAAAAGGAAAGAGCTTTCCCAGGATCTTTGACTAAATGTAATTGTGTTTGAGAAAGAGATGTAGCACCTACCACAGCTAAAATGGCTGAATGCTCCGCTGTGCACCTCTGATAAATGGAGCACTCAGAAGTCTGAATTACACTAGTTTTGCAATTTAAATGGTGAATTATGAAAATGCTGAGCTACATTGCTGGGCTCTGACTGGATTAACTAACAGAGAAATGCAAAGAAAGAAAACGGCTCAGATCAGAGTCTCTGATCAGACAGTAAAAATGAAAGCATCATAATGGCTGTAACTGGATAAACTCAGCAGTTTTACAACTAATAATAGAGAGGCTGGACACGATGTTTAAGGAAATCCAATTTATTTTCATTGACATGACAAATTCAGGCTGAAGAGTTCAGTTAATGGAGGATAGTTACTTGGAAAGTTGAAATCACTTCAGTCCCATGGGGAGAGAAAAACTCAACAGTTGCAGAACTGTCTTCAGAAATGAAACTGGCATTGTAAGTACTGAGAAAATAGATCAGGCAAGAGTCATTTTAGGACATGTGGCATGTAGCAAGACTATGTGAAAACTACTTTCAAAATCTTCTGTAGGAGAGTTCAAATTTCTTTCTAAATTATTTGAGAATTGAGAGTGAAAGATCTTGCCATGCTGTGAAGACAAGAGCTATGGCTGGCAGAGACACAAAAGAACTTTTATCTGTTCTTGGCTTCATTTTCGCGGGAAGATTATCATAAACCCTTGAATAGTTGGCTTGCCAAGTTCTTTTCTGTTTAGCCATCAATAAGTTCAGGTTTCTCACCTAACCAGAGTGAGAAGAGGACCAATTCCACACCCATTATCGAAAGCATGGACCTTGCAATATGCAATCATAGAAAGTGTGATGCTACCATCCTTACTTTGAGGAGTACTGTACTCCCTGATGGTCCATTGAAATCAATGTGGCAACATGGACAGTAAAGTGTTACTCACAAGTAAGTAAGCATAACTGAATGAGGCCCACAATGAGCATCTATTTTACATGGTTTCAAGGGTGCCCATGCTGCCGTTTTCAGCCTGTGTAAATGGCTGTAGTGTTTCAGCATAAGGCATTTTGCTCATATTTTTAAGAGACCTCCAGAGATAGCATCTTAAAGGGTTTTCTTAGAAAGGCTGATATTGTATAGTGTGAGGGTCATCATGCTTAAGAATGTAAATGAGCTTCCGATTTTCAGGGTGAATTGTAGCACTGAAACAATGCGGAGTAGAAGACTGAAACTTGGCATGAAAGTAGCTGTGATTGCAAAGTGACTTTAAATCTATTGCAAAGTGAAAATTGGTTATGATATGATGGAATTATAACCCACTGAACATTGCACATTGTGCACTCCTATTGTACTTTGCACAGGGTGTTCTCAATGTAGCCAGATTCTGCAGAAATGCACAGATTGGTAACTCTAGCATAGAAATAGTCCCAATGAACTCAATAGAATTATTTGCATGTGTCTTATTTCCTAACTTCTAATGTGCTTATCTCTGTTATTCTTATAATAGAGTGATAGAACAGGGAAGAATAAAAAATGGTTACAAAAGACATTGAACCTTGCCAATTTGATTTATAAACAATATTATTAAATGTTTTAGATGCTAAATATGTTACCCTATATAAGGCTCTGACTGTGCAGTGAGCTCAACATAAACCTAGCTGTCAATTTGCATGGATCTCAGTGCAGGATCAGGGCCTAATGCCTCGATCCAGGACAGTGCTTAAGAATGTGCCCTAACTTTAAGCACATGTTTAAGTCCCATTAAAATTAAACATAAACTTAAGTCCTGTGTGGATATTTTTCTATAGAGAGTGTTATGCCAGGATATTCAAACTTGGATATTTACAGTTAGTCACCTAAATGAATATTTAGGCACTGATTTTCTGCAGAGCACAAGAACTCCAGCCAACTTCAATGAGGGCTTAAGTATTCAGCATTCAAATCAGGACATTTATTCAGGTAGCTAAAAATACACGTAGGTGCCTAATTTAAAATAGCAATGTTGGCACCTACATGTTGAAAATGTTGGCCATGGTATTCCGAAAAAAATTACAACATTTACAAGAACTCACCTGAACTGTAATGGGACATCCAGTTGGCTCCATCACAGCCTAGAGGTATATGTGAAAGATTTGTAACAGAGAAACAACATCTCCCAGAAGCATTTCTGTCAAATGAAGTAAGAGAGACAAGGTGAGTGAGGTAATAGCTTTTATTGGGCCAACTTCTGTTGGTGGAAGGTACAAGCTTTCGAGCTACACAGAGCTTTTCTTCAAGCCTGCTTCCTTTCCCAGACCTGAGGAAGATCTTTGTGTAGCTCGAAAGCTTGTACCTTCCACCAACAGAAGTTGGCCCAATAAAAGGTATTACTTTACCCACATGGTGTCTCTCATATCCTGGAACCAACATGCCTACAGCAGCGCTGCCAATCATAGTAACAGTCCTCAGGGTAAACTGAAAGGGAAAAAATTACTTAGGGCTGTTCAATTTCTAAGATAAAGCCTCAGTAACGCTCTCACTCAATAGCTCTGATTAATCTTCCAGTGGATTTAGACTGTCATGGTATATACTGTATGCTTTTTCTTTGTGGTTTAATAGTAGCTTTGGTGGAAAGAGCAGTACAGAGTTCATGATTTCATGCAGTAAGGCTAAAGTCTTCTGCCCTGCACCTACATCCTGTGGCTTCCAGCAATGTCTTTTATATGGACTGTCCCTGTAAAATCGGGACATCTGGTCACCCTAATGCATACACTTGCACCCTTCTAATTTATTCACGCAGATACCAACATGCACAATCACTACTCATGCAGAATGATGTGAGTGTGCCTCTGAACGTGTATATCTCTGTCCTGGCTTTAGTGTTTTATACATCACTGTCTCTTGGTTTCACTTTGCCAAAGTAAGTTTTAATTTTGTCAGGTTTCAGAGTAACAGCCGTGTTAGTCTGTATTCGTAAAAAGAAAAAAGAAAAGAAGTACTTGTGGCACCTTAGAGACTAACCAGTTTATTTGAGCATGAGCTTTCGTGAGCTACAGCTCACTTCATCGGATGCATAGCATATCGTGGAAGCTGCAGAAGACAATGATCAATGATCACTTTAGATAAGCTGTTACCAGCAGGAGAGTGGGGTGGGAGGAAGTTTTGTTTCATGGTCTCTGTGTGTATATAATGTCTTCTGCAGCTTCCACGATATGCTATGCATCTGATGAAGTGAGCTGTAGCTCACGAAAGCTCATGCTTAAATAAACTGGTTAGTCTCTAAGGTGCCACAAGTACTTCTTTTCTTTTTTCTTTTTAATTTTGTGAAGCTTTCTGAATGGGAGCTGTAAATATTTAGAGGTTCATCTATCACTAATTCATCTATCTAATGGCCAGATTCTGTTCTATGTTACACTGGTATAATACTGGAGTAACTCTGAATTTACACGGCTGTAAATGAGAAAAGAATTTGACTCAAAAAATCTAAACTAAATGGATAAATGCAGAGAAATGTTCTGCCACCCACCTTAAATCATTATTTAAAGTACTGCAACACAAAATTAATGTTCTGATTTCTTTCTCTCTGTGTAATAGGCTAAGCACAGGGGAGTTGTGATAAGGATGGAGCCTTGTGACAGCCTGAACGGAGTGTCCATTGCTTTTGTCAGTCTGTTAGACACTTAATGTTACTTTCATGTAGATTTTTACTTTTCATCCCACAGCAGATCATCACTTAGTGGTACACACAGAAGAACAAATCCATTATTTTAGTTCTAATGTCATCCATTTGCTATGTAATTATTATAAATAGTATTCATATAAAATTGCAGTCAGATAAAAGTTTTGTAGAACATTAAAGGAATAAATGAGCCAATAAAATCACTTTACTTCGAGAGGCACATTAAGTAAAGGAAGAGGCAGAAACCCTCAAGGAAAAATATACATCAAAATTTTCTTCTCTTTTCATTTCTAAATGTAGGAATGTTTCCTGCTTTCCTGGCCAGATGAGGAAGTTAGATTTAAAATAAATCTAAGGCAATTGCCCTTGCCCTTTGAAACAACTAGAGAGTACATAAAACCTCAATGGTATGTTATCATAACGCAATGGAAAAGAGTAATTTCTTATCCTAATATTCATTATAATAATACTATGCAAGGATATGTCTAAAATTTCTTTCCTAAATGCTTATTAATTCAGAAATGTTCATAATAGGTGAAATTCAAAAGACCACCACATGGCTTTATTTTAAGACCTTAATTGGGACTTAAATGATGCATACCCTTGTATGTAGTCCTTTTGCACAGGGGATGAATATCACCAATGTGCCTGATACTCAGTTGCATCCCTTTACAAAGTTCTGGAAGTGTAAAGCATTCTTAGTGTAACTGAAAAAATGAGAACCACTGTCTTTATTGTTTTCTTGCTTTTACTCTCTGTGAAAATTTGTGGTTTTTTCCCCCACCGCTTGGACCACCTCCATTAACAACAACAACAACAGCAAAAAGGGAAAATAAACAATGGAAGAAGGTTAGTCTGCAATACATAACAATTATCTGATCCATTCCAAAAATGTTTGGTAATATTTTTCCAGGGGAATTCTCCCGGATCTTGCTACCACAGGGCTCAGTTAAAATGTGCAGGTTCTCTCATAGTAAAATTATTACTTCATTATGCTTACATAAAATAGACATTTAAACTATAGGATTTTACACTCATTCATTTGATTTAACAAGTATTCATATAAATAAGATTACAAAAAGAACTACTTTTTTTCTTATAAGTTACTCCTTTTCCTCTCCTTTCCTCCATTAAAATCTCATTACGGTTATACAGCTTCTGCTGTCAAACAAAGTTCAAGAGCAAAGTGACTGTTAAATTACCCCAGGAACATGAAATAACATATTTGTGCCTGTTCAATTGAAAACCACTTGAGGTTTTTTTTTTCCTTTAAAGGAACATTTTTTAAGTAATTGAATGGTATCACATTAATAAAGGCATAATTTTACTGACAAGAGTCTCTACTATTAAATTATTGATCATATGAGTGAAATCCATCTGTGACGGTGCACCGCATAAGGCTTTATGGAAATATGTTTATGAATGTATATATGACATATGTGAATATGTATGTGTATATGAGAAACTGGAATATTAATGTATATATGACAAACTGGAATATGTTTTATGCTACATATGCCATGTAACTTATCTATGTAAAGGTTATGATCTACTGAATATATTCATCCTATTTGTGTGCATATGTCATTGTTGTATTCGAAGTTATGAATATTGGCTGTATGCTTGTTTGATTTTAAATAGCCTTCATAAGGCATTTGGTCATCTTCTTTAGAAAGGAATTTGCAAGTTAAGTGCCCAATCAAGAAGCACTTAACGCACAATGGATCTTGGAAGGCTCCAATCCACATAAAAATTCTACATGAGGACGTTCAAGGTAGCATGTGGACAATGGCTGCTGCCTGTAAAAACTGAGTCATGCATGGACATGTGACTTGCCCATGTGACTCCAAAACTCCACCTTGGAGCTGGACTTTGCATAGGAGGGCAGAGGGGGGTCTCCACCCACAAGAGAAAGTCTATTTAAACCCCTGGGAGACCCCTCCATTTTGTCTTCAGCTGGCTCAAGAGATAGCCTCTCCAAGCAAAGGCTACCTGAAAGAAACTGGAACAAAGAACAGTAACTACAGGGGGTGTGAGTGATTGCTGGACCCAGACTAGAAGGAGACTAGTCTATAAAAGGAATTCCTCTGAGGGTGAGGTTTTTATTTGTATTCAGTTTTCGTACTGTATTAGACATAGACTTGTGTGTTCTATTTTATTGTGCTTGGTAATTCACTTTGTTCTGTCTGCTATTACTTGGAACCACTTAAATCCTACTTTCTGTATTTAATAAAGTCACTTTTTACTTATTAATTAACCCAGAGTATGTATTAATACCTGGGGGGGCAAACAGCTGTGCATACCTCTCTATCAGTGTTATAGAGGGCAAATAATTTATGAGTTTAACCTGTATAAGCTTTATACAGGGTAAAACAGATTTATTTGGGGTTTGGACCCCATTGGGAGTTGGGCATCTGCGTGTTAAAGACAGGAACACTTCTTAAGCTGCTTTCAGTTTAAGCCTACAGCTGTTAGGGGACGTGGTTCAGACCTGGGACTGGGTTTGCAGCAGCCTAGCGGGTCTGGCTCAATCCAGGCAGGACAGTGAAGTCCCAAGCTGGGAGGACAGGGAAAGCATGGGCAGAAGTAGTCTTGGCACATCAGTTGGCAGCCCCAAGGGGGTTTCTGTGATCCAACTCGTCACACCATCCCCCTATGACTTACAATTAATTGTAACTGCTTCATTACACAGTATCCTCAGTGGATTAAATGAAGCTATTGATGTGTACCATTGTCAGTCCAAAAAGGGAAGGAAAAATCAATCCAGTATCAATGAAGAACACATTAACTGGATTAAGAACTGGCTAACTGACTGATATTGAAAAGTAGTTGTCATTAAGGAATGACCATAGAATGGGAATGTTTCTAGTGGGGTTCTCCCAGATTTGGTTCTAGGCCCCATGCTAGTCAGTATTTTTATCAGTGATCTGAAGTAAATAAAAAAAAATTGCTGATAAAATGACACAGAGATTAGTGGAGTGGTAAATAAGGATGAGGACAAGACAGTCTTACAGAGCAATCTGGATTGCTTGGTAACCTGGGCCCATTCTAACAAAATGCATTTTAATATAGTCAAATGCCAAGTCATACATCTAGGAGCAAGGAATGCATGTCATACCTACAGAATGGGGAAACTCAGTCTTGGAAAGCAGAGACTCTGAAAAGGATTTAGGGGTCATAGCGAACAAGCAACTCAACATGAGCTCTCAGTGCAAAGCTGTGGCAAAAGGGCTAATTCGATGCTTACATGTGTTAAGAGGGGCATAGTGAGTAGGAATAGGGATGGGATTTTACCTCTATGTGGCCCTAGTGTGACCAATACTGGAATACTGCATACTGTCTGGTTCCAACATTGTATGGAGGATGTTGAAAAATTGGAGAGGGTGCAGAAAAAGCCACAAATGTGATATGAGGTGTGGAGAAAATGCCTATAGTGAATGATTTAAACAGATCAATCTATTTAATTTATCAAAAAGAGGATTGAGAAATGACTAGATTACAATTATAAGTACCTTCACAAGGAGAAAATAATGGATACTAATGACCTCTTTCATGTACCAGAGAAAGGCACAGCAAGAATCAATGGCTGGAAGATAAAGCCAGAGAAATTCAAACTAGAAATGAGGCACACATTTTCAACAGTGAGGGTGGTTAATTATTGGAACACATTGCCATGGGAAGTGATAGATTCTCGGTCTCCTGATGTCTTCAGACTGGATGCCCTTGTGACGGTATCAAATAGGGGATATTGGGCTCAATACAGGAGGAATACCTGGATGAAATTCCTATGGCTGTGCTATACAGGAGATCGGACTAGATAATCTAATTGTCCCTTCTGGCCTTAAAATTTAGGAATCTATGAACGGTTTGAAAAAGGAAATGAAAATTTGAATGGATGGGACTGGGAGCTGCCATTACAGCTTTTCATTCACTTATGCTTTGTGTTGTCTTCTGCCGGTACAGCAGAAGGTTCATCAACAGTGCAGGGCATTCACAATGACCCCTCCACTGGAGAGCCTGCAGTAGTCTGAAAGGTGGGTGGCACAGGAACATACTGCTTCATTGTATCCACTTGACAACTTTGGCCATCAGGCTCCTATGAAACTCTGGCATAATGTAAAGCTTCTGGGTAACATTTTCAAAAGTTCTGAAGTGCCTTAGGGGCCTAAGTTCCATTTTCAAAATATGATGTAGGAGCTTAAGTCCCATTGGCTTTCAGTGAGACTGAGGCTCATAAGTCACTTTTAAAAATTGAATTTAGGCTTCTTAATCATTTAGATGCTTTGTTACCCGCTGTACCCAGAGGGCACTGGAGTTTGTAACACTTACTGTCCTCCTCTAGTGATGAATCCCACTTTGAATGATGGGAATGTTCGGGCCAAACTAACACCTGCTGGCACAGGAATAATTAACCTCTTTATACCTTTTTGGGTCCTTGCATTCCAATGCTGACTCTCTCTTTCATTGTGTGCAGGAAGCTTTGTATTTGTTATTGTATCAAAGACGCGTCTGACTTCATTTAATACATAAGCCCTTGCTGTAAATATTCCCTGTGTTACTAGAAGATGATGTTGCAGCAGCACAATGGAAGCTTGAAGCTAGGCAACAGCTGAGGATTCCCCTGGTGCAGATTTAGGGAGAGTTCCAGGCCAGGCTGGTAGCAGAGAGGTGCATGTCGGAGACAGCAGGGGCAATCCTGGCCAGCAGAACAGCCACTTGGGAGCTTCTGTACATCTGAATAAGTCAGAGCAGCTCTGAAGTTTGAGGGAAAGGTGGCTCGGCTCTAGCAAGTCAGGAAGTACAGCAAACTCCTTTATTACCATCAAAGAAAAGTTAAAATACAAAGCTTAAAAATAAAACTCTTGTAATGTAAAAATACTGCATGGACAAACACTGGAGGGCTGATGGGAGGTTGTGAAAAGGGTGATTCAGGGGAGACACAAGGCTATGGTGGGTCATGATGGTGGCTTCTCTAATTGTAGCTGTTATTCTAAGTTGGTAGAAACACTTGATTCCCACTTGCTGACTGGGACTTGTATGGGTCAACAAACAGACCACTGGTCAGACACATGACCACTTGGTGTAGATTAATTAAAGAAACATCACTGAGTAGGACTGATGGTCTAGTGAATAGATCACATGACTGGGATTTACCTGAGTTTACTTCCCATCTCAGCCACAGACTTCCTGTATCACCTTGAACAAATCTCTTAATATCTACCCTGTGCTTCACTTCCCCATCAGTATAATGGGAATAGTACTTCTCTGCTTCACAGGGGTCTTGTGAGTCTAATTAGTGATCATGAAGCACTCTCATACTATGGCAATGAGGGCCATATAAGTGTAGGCACTGATTTTGCTGGGCATGAGTAAACTTGCATATGGCTTGATTTGAATGAAGGTTAATCTGTAAACAAGGGTGTGATAGGCTGTATGGTGGAAACAGTAGATAAACTACTGGTCCTTACACAATCTGCACAATGATTGGTCCTTACATGATCCATGCGTTGTCCAAACCAATTACATTCAAGTAGTATATATGTAGCTAGGAAAAATATATATCAATTGTGTAGTGTCTGACATGATTTGGAATTGTGGTGTCACCCCTGTACCTAAGTCCCTTGCTTCAGGCCTGTTAATTTAACCTGATTGATGAGCTGGAATCAAACTGAGTTTTTGGATCCCAGAGAACTGGATGTTCTCCCAGAACTGGACAACGTGCTCTTGATAAGCTGAATGAAAAAGGCCTTGGAGGGAATCCCAACAATAAGTACCGAGATAAAACAGGGAGAAGAGATCCGGTAATGTTTTAAAGGGGAAAATATCCATTGCGTTTGAACTTCATGGAAAAGCGACATTTAAAGGGTATGAATAACCCAATAGAAAATGACAAAAGATTTTGTGCATGATTTTACAACCAATTTTTCACCAGTTTTCCATAGATTCCATAGATGGCTTTGAATTTTTCCTCCCCTGTTGGAATGGCCATGTCTCCCTCTGCTGCATGGAACTGAATTCCACTGTAGCAGAAAAGGGAGATGATTCAGCAATGAAAAGCTGCTTCTGCCTTTTCACTCCATGCACCCAATCCCAATCCTTGCCTTCACAAATTCTTCAGGCTTGCAGTGATTTGGCATCCCTCCAAAAAATAGGAGTATAGTCCATTCTCAGGATTATTGTTGTTGTTTTAATTTTGCTATAAAGCATCAGTGATGTGTATAGCACTTTGCATGGTGAATGAAGGTGTGGTCCCCTGACGTAAAGAGCTTAGATATGACATGACATGATGCCAGGCATAATGACATAGGGAAAGAAGAAGACATGGAGTAAGGTTACATGGTTGCTTGTTTTGTATGACATGTATTATGCACTTTCTATTTACTTATTTCTAATTTCGTAGGGGAAAGTTCTTTGGCTGCATTATGCAGGAAGTCAGACAAGATGATCATAGTGGTCCCTTCTGGCTTTATTTCAGCATCAAGCCCATCACTAGCTCTTTAGACATTGTTTCCCAGAGTGTGGATCACTCCCCAGCTGCTGGGCATAAATGTCTAACCAGGGTGCCTGGAAGACATGTCCATTAAGATACAGAGACCTTTGAGAACACATGACAGAGATGAAGAGGAGTATGACTAGTTTCATTTTCCTGAAAGACTGAGAGACAGAACAGCTTGAAAAGCTTAGAAAAATTTTTCCTTAGAAGTTGATTTAGGAGACTGAGTTATCATTGAAGGGATAGCAGGAAAAGGTCCCTGGTCCCTGGTCCAATGTTTGGTCAGAACATTGGTAGGTTGATAATTCATGATCTCCCAATACATGCCATGGACAACAAAATAATGTGTCTGTCCCATCAAAGATGTTTTAGGGTGTGTCTACACTAGAAAGGTAAATTGACCTATATTACGTCAGCTTACAGCCACCACAGTAATTACTGGAGTGGTGCATGTCCACAGTACCCTCCTTGGGTCATTGGTGCGCGTCCTCTCCAGGAGCGCTTCCACCGACCTAAAAGGGGTAGTGTGGGGAGCTGAGAGCCCAGTCCCTCAGCTCCACTAACAGCTCCCTGCCGGGAGCCCAGCTGCCCCACAGACTCCTGGGCTCCTGGCAGGTTCCCCAGCCCCTATCCCCCTCCCCCGCTCCACTTTTCCCACCAGGTGTGCGGGGGTATCCACCTGGGGCTTCTCGCCTCCCTATTCCCTGCTGGAAGCAGGGGGAAGCCACCCGGGGCTTGTTGCCCCCAGGGATCAGGGTCCAGCTGCCCTGGCTTCTCCACACCAGCCAGGTAGCCTTGTAAATTTCACGGTTCCAGCATAGAGCCATGAAATTAACAAGACAGTCAATGTTCCTAGCCAGGAGCGGGAGGGAAGCCACCTGGGCTTCTCGCTCCAGCTCCCAGCTGTGAGCAAGGTCCATTCTTGCCCTGGCTCCCAGCCAGCCAGGAGCAGGATCCAGCTGCCCCAGCTCTCCAGGGAAGCAGGGGGCAGCTGGGCTCTAGCTACCCAGATTTCTTGCCAATTTCATGACTCCTGCCATGAAATTGATAAGACAGCCAACAGTCCATGTAAATAATGCAGTGTCTACCCAGACACTGTGACGTCCTAAGTACACAGACATAAGCCCTACACCTCTCATGGAGGTGGAGTTATTATGTTGATGTAGCAGGGCACTTACATCGCTGGGAGCAAGGCTGTAGTGTAGACACTGACATAACTAGGTCAATGTAGGGCAACTGTGTGGTGTAGACAAGGCCTTAAATATGTCTTTCCTCCCATTATAAATATATATTTCCATTAGTTTATCCAATAGATTATGTTAGCCTATAACCTCCATAATTCAAGTGCTGTGGCAAAGTATTGGCTTGGAATTAAAATAACTTGAGTCATGTTAATGAGATGTAAATAGAAGCAGTCTCAGTAATATGAAATGCTGGTTATTTAATTATGTACATAAAGCTACCCAAATGTAATTAGAAATTGTTTATTACTTATAGAGCTCATGCTGAGAAAAACATAGTGGGAGATAGAGTAAAATCTCAGACAACATTATATTCAAACACACAGTATATTTACTCTAGATGCATGTGTTATTTACACTTATGTGCATGACCCAAAAATGAAAATTTACGCAAATAAATTGATTTTTAATATCAGCATCCGATAGACATCTAGAAAGCACCAACAATCATCTCATCATCAGATCATCTAACAAAATTAGTCTCGACTTGTAAGAATCCTCTTGGGTTGTTATGATCATCTGCTTATCAGAGCACATCCACCTCTCAAAGATGAATAATGCCACATGCATAAACATTGAATATTTATGTAAACAATGTTTTTTATGAAACTTCAAGAACTCAGACACCTACTGCAACAGATATTGGATACCAATAATAGCTTTTTTCCACCTCTTGATACAAGATTAATTTAAAGAAATCTATTATACTGTATGATTGAAATATGACCATGTATACCATTAATATTTCCACTGTTAGACAATAGCAACACATCTTGTACAAAGTATGTCATGTAAAGGTGTCAATAGAAAAAGTTACGCCTTGCTAAATATGATCATCCTGTTTAAATCCACGTATCATCACTGTATCTGAAGTTATGAATATTGACTACATACCTGTATTTCAAATGTGTTTTCTCCTTGAGTAACACCCACAAGGTAGTTTACATGCAGTCTAGCCAGCCATTGTGAATGGACCATTCAAGCCAGATGGCCCATTAAGGACACTTAACTCTAACAATGGGCCATAGAAGAAACACAGTACCACCCAGCAAGACTTCCTGTGGACACCATATGGGCAATGGCTGCCCCGAGAGTCAGCAAGCCATGTAAGAGCATGTGACTTGCTCATGTAACCCTGGATTCCATCTTGTGCCAATAATTTTCCACCGTCTGTGCTGTGAGCTTTGTGTTGAGACAGTAAAATTCCAAGCACATGGCAGAAAGTATAAAAGAACCTTGGATCATCTCCATGTTGCCTCTTTCCTGCTGTAACTCTCTGAACCCTGAATTTACAACTGAAAGGAGCATATTGACTATGGACTGAGGACCTTCCAATCTTTTGGAAGTTATCAGACACTTTACAAGCCAGCAGCCTATACCATCACTGCTACAAACCTGATACAAGAATTTTGCAATGATTCTATGTATATGATCTATTAACCATTTTAACTCTCTTCTTTTCTTTATAAATTCACCTTTAGATTTTAGTTACTAAAGAATTGGCAGCAGTGTGATTATTGGGTAAGATCTGAGTTATATATTGACCTGGCTATGAGGCTGATCTCTTGAGATCAGAAGAATCCTTTGTTTGATTAAATTGGTTTTCAATAACCACTCATTATAAAGTCTAGTGTCTGAGTGGTAAATAAGGGCTAGCATACCTAAGGAGACAGCAGTTCTGATTTCTTGTTAACCCATGTGGTGAGATAGAAGTTTACTTTTGTTTCTGGCTTGGTATATCTAATGATAGAATAACCACCAATTTGGGATGAATCTGCCTTATTTCTCATCAGTTTATCATGAATCTGGTATTCTCAGCTGTGACCCACTGAGGCACGGTGACATATACTATCTGTCACAATCAATTTAAAATAAAAAGCAAATCCATTTTTATTTTATCTTTCATTTCTATACTGCAATTATTTGTCCAAAATTATGGTTACTTAGATCTGGCAGTCTGCTACTAGGGCAATAGTGACAGTTTTTATTTTAAATCTAATACAGAAACTAAATGAGTGGAATTTTTTGAATTAGAAATGGATTAATCCAAGTATGGCATTATAAACCCATTAAAATAGCACATGGATCTACTAAAGGAAAATAAGAATTGCCATACAGGGTCAGACCAATGGTCCATCTGGCCCAGTATCCTGTCTTCTGACAGTGGCCAATGCCAAATGCTTCAGAGGACATGAATAGAACAGGGAAATTGACAGTGGCCAATGCCAAATGTTTCAGAGGACATGAATAGAACAGGGAAATTGACAGTGGCCAATGCCAAATGGATCAAAGGACATGAATAGAACAGGGAAATTATCAAGTGATCCATCCCCGTCATCCAGTCCCAGCTGCTGGCAGTCAGGGGTTTAGGGACACCCAGAGCATGGGGTTGCGTCCCTGATTATCTTGGCCATTGTTGGACCTAATCTCCATGAACTTATCTAATTCTTTTTAGAACTCAGTTGTACTTTGGGCATTCACAACATCTCACGGGAACAAATTCCATAGGTTGACCATGTGTTGTGTGAAGAAGCACTTCCTTATGTTGGTTTTACACCTTCTGTCTATTAATGCCATTGGGTGACCCCTGGTTCTTGTGTTATGTTAAGGGGTAAATATAAGGTGACCAGATGTCCCGATTTTATAGGGACAGTCCCAATTTTGGAGGCTTTTTTTTATATAGGCACCTATTGCCCCCCACCCCCTGTCCCAATTTTTTACACTTGCTATGTGGTCACCCCAGGTAAATAATATTTCCCTATTCATTTTCCCTACACTGTAAGTTACTGTAAGAGAGTAAGTCACTCTCCCAGTCCCCATCTTGTGAGGCTGTGGAAGGGCCAGACACAGTTGCAGCCCCACTGCTTGGGGAGCATGGGGGCTGTGCCCCAAGTGCCTTCCCCAGGAGCATAAGGGAGGGAAGGGGCAGAGAACAGGCAGATGCAAGTCTCCAGCCTCCTACATGCTGCCTTCTTAGCTGACTCACTGCATGGGAAACTGGGAATCTGCTACACCCCCAAAAAGGGGTTATAACAACTTATTCCTCTCACCACAGCCCAAATGAGGAGCCCCAGGAAATTCCCACAGGGGTGCTGCACATACACCCCACTCCTTCCCATCAGCTGCATGCTGAAAGCACAGTCTAGCCCTTAACCTCAATCTGTTTTTAACAGCAAAGTATTTCCCAGGTTTCCACTGAATATTTACTGTTCTCAGAGGCTAATGGCAGGGAATATTCTCACTTCATTCTGCATATTAGAAACTATCCCCTTCTACACCTTGCCTTTTATGCTCTCTGTAAGCATAACCACATCTTTAACACCTCATCAAGTGCTTTACAATGCATGGTGAACATCACTATCTCCCCATGTGTCTTTTTCCAGCTTCCTCGGCCACTTGGAGCCCTCTGAAAATTAAAATGAATGGGAGGATGATGATAGTGAATCATACCTAGGGCACAAACAGTTGCTACTTCATATGACTGGTTTTGTATTTCTAGAAACAACTTCAAGTTTTGCAAGGATCGGTAAAATTTTTATCTAAGTATATTACACATTAAGTATATGAAACCTGTTATATCCCATGGGGATTTTTTTACAGCTGCACAGGAAAAAATTATTGTCAACATCCACTGCTAGCAAAATAATTACCATCCTGGCACCATACACAGAGCAGATTCACCTTTTTGTTCACTGCAGAAATGAATCAAGACATTTTTATAAATTATTTTGTAATCGATACGTATTAGCTGTGGTTGTTTTGCATTACGTTTGTCATTCTTTGTTTATATGTGTATGTAGCAAACCAGTATGAACAGTTTGACTCTGAGGGCCGAATCCTGCCTGCCACAGGGGAAACAGGGAAGCTGGCAGATGCTCCAAGAATCCTGCCACAGAAGGGAATGCAGCCCAGGTATACGTCTACACTACAAACACTGCATCAATGCTACTCCAGTGCTTGATGAAGAGAGCTCTCCCATTAGCTTAATTACTCCCCCTCCATGAAAGACAGTAGCTCTCCTACCAACATAGCGCTGTCTACGTCGGGGGGTTAAGGTCGATATAACTATGTCACACAGGGTGTGGATTTTTCACATCCCAAGCAACATATTTATACCAAAGTAAGTGTATAGTGTAGACCTGGTCAAAGTGTAGGACTATATGCCCACATTGGACCTGAGTGAATTACACTTTTAAATTGGGTTTGGATATTAGTATGAGGAATAGGCCCAAAACATGTGACCAAAAAGACTGAGATCATGAGAAAGAAAAGTATTTTTGTTAAACTTGTAGAGATCCTTGAAATGCCAGCATTATCTTGTTTAAAATTTGTATTGAGGTAATGAAAATAAAGAAAATGTGGTTAATTGGACACAATGTGCAGTCACTAACTGGTTCAAAATGCTTAGTCCAGTAGTTGGTGAAATATGGCAAAATAAGATAAGAAGTAGACCTTGAGAAAGAGGCCCAGCCTTTAATCTTGTCTTGGCTGGGCAAAAGAACAGGGTCCCTAACTTCCCCGTTGGCCTTAGATAAGGTCCGATAACCAGCAATGACATCACTTGTTTGTCATTGTATATAAAAAAACAAGGGTTTTAGAGGTTTCTTTGTCAGACCTTCCCTTACCTCTGTGGAGTCATGCCATGATAGAAAGATACCGCCCAGGCCTGATCCTGTTGTTAGTATCTTGGCCAATACTTATAACTGTATGGTTGTCAGGATATAAAATATAGGTGTATGTATGTGCTTATATTTGTATTTTGGATGTAAGACGCACCGAGTGGCCTTTGGACTATAAAGGAATGCTTGTGTGGAAACTGAGTCACAGTAAACCTTAATAAAATTATTAGGAAAATTATTTCCAACACTTTCAGGTGTACGCTGCTTCTGCTCTGAATAGGAGGAGTGTGCATTCCAGGCCAGTGTGGGAAGAACGATGCATCATGTGCAATAGCTGGCTGGTACAGAGGGGCTCCAACAGCAGGCTCTGACCCTTTGTGGAACCTAAGATGTATCTGGCACAGAAGCTGATCAACTTCCCTAACACATTTTTGAGTGCTAGGAAGAAAGTCCACACTACTGCTTGTGCGGAGGAATGGGCTCTTTACGCTGCCTCGGACCTCCCACATTGCACACTAGTACAGGTCCCCATTGAGTGTGAGATGTAGTTGTTTGATGATACCCCATATGGGTTCCAATGTGGGGTGGTAGGTGACAAATTGGGGTGTGCGGTCGAAGGGAGTTTTATTTCTGTATTAAAGCAGGTTCTCCCAGGTATTTGGGCTGTCCATTCCATGATATGATCAACCTTAGTGTCCTTATTTGGTGAAAGCAGTTTTAAGTATGTTAAGGCGTATATCTGGGACTTTCTTCTCAGAGCATATTCTGTGGTATCTGAGTGCCTGGCTATAGATAATAGATTTCTTGGTGTGTTTGAGGCGGTTACTAGATCTATGAAGGTAAGTGTGGTGATCCATAGGTTTCCGGTATATGGCTGTCTGTAGGGTTCCATTGTTGAAGCTGATTGTGGAGTCCATGAAATAGATACTAGCGTGAGAGTGTTCCAGGGAGAGTTTAATGGACAGGTGGTGGTTGTTGAAGTTGTGGTGGAAATCTACTTGCAAACTTGCTGGGAGTGGACATTTTAAAATGCACGGGACATAGAATATTAATGTATACAAATATCTTCATTTGAACAACTTGAAAAATTGTAAAAGGGTCATTTGTAATTAGCTAGAGAAGCAAGGAACTGTTCTGTATGTAGATGGCTACTAGATCATAGAGCCATAGAGTTTAAGGCCAGAAAGGATCATTAGGTCATCTAATCTGACCACCTGTATTTCAAAGGCCCCCAATACCACCCAGCACCTGCACACTAAAACCAACAAACAAAATGAAACCAAAATATTACAACCGAAAGGAGACTAGACTATTATGTGCCACAGGTGGAGAACACATCAGTGCCTGATGCCTCCATAGTGGCAGGGAAATGGTTAAATGAGGTATATCCAGATAATCCTGGCAAGTGACTTGCACCCACACACTGCAGAGGAATATGAAAAATCCGTAAGGTCACTGCCAATCTGACCTGGGGGAAAATTCCTTCCTGACCCCATGTGTGGTGATCAGATAGACCCTGAGCATGTGAGCAAGCATCAGCCAGTAAAGCATCTGAGAGAGAGACTGCTAGGTGCCACCTCCGAGCCCTGACCCACCCTGCCCAATTTGCATCTCCAACTGTGGCCATCCCTGATATTTTAGAGGAAGATTTTAAAAAAACCCTCCCAGAATACATTGGGGATAGAGGAGGAAATCCCTTCCTGACTGCCACTGGTGGCCAGCTGAAACCCTGAAGCATGAGCTTTAGGAACATAAGACATATACCAGAAGTGAGTCCCAAGGCTACTGAGCCTTGTCCCAGCACCATCACAAACAACCCCATCATACAATTGCACCTGTCAGGTTTCCTTCCCCACTCTGAACTTTAGGGTACAGATGTGGGGACCCGTATGAAAGACCCCCTAAGCTTATTTCTACCAGCTTAGGTTAAAACTTCCCCAAGGCACAAAGTCTTTGCCCTTGGATTAGGTAAAACACTACCACGACCAAGTGTTTTAGGCAAAGAGCAGGGAACGGACCACTTGGAGTCCTATTCCCCCAAAATATTCCCCCAAGCCCTACACCCCCTTTCCTGGGGAAAGCTTGATAATAATATCCTCACCAATTGGTACAGGTGAACACAGACCCAAACCGTTGGATCTTAAGAACAATGAAAAATCAATCAGGTTCTTAAAAGAAGAATTTTATTGAAAGAAAAGGTAAAAGAATTACCTCTGTAAAATCAGGAGGGTAAATACTTTACAGGGTAATCAGATTCAAAACATAGAGAATCCCTCTAGGCAAAACTTTAAGTTACAAAAAGACACAAAAACAAGAATATACATTCCCTCCACCACAGCAAATTTACAAGCCAAAACAAAGAAAAAACTAACACATTTTCTAGCTAAATTACTTACTAACTTTACAAGAGTTGGAGGGCTTGCATCCTTGATCTGTTCCCAGCAAAGGTATCACACAGACAGACAAAAAACTTTTTCCCCCATCCAGAATTGAAAGTATCTTGTCCCCTCATTGGTCATTTTGGGTCAGGTGCCAGTGAGGTATCTTAGCTTCTTAACCATTTACAGATGAAAGGATTTTGCCTCTGGCCAGGAGGGATTTTATAGTACTGTATACAGAAAGGTGGTTACCCTTCCCTTTATATTTGTGACAGCACCCATAAATGTGTCCAGCTCATTTAAAACTAATTGAGTTGTTTGTCCCCACAACTCCTAATGGGAGGCTGTTCCAGAATTTTATCGTTCTGATGGTTAGAAACCTTCTAATTTTCAGCCTGAATTTGTTCATAGCCAATGTATATCCATTTGTTCTTCTGCTAACATTGTCCTTTAGCTTAAATAGGTCTTCACCTTCCCCTAGTATTTACCCCCTAATGTATTTATAGAGAGCAATTGTATCCCCTCTTAGACTTCTTTTTGCTAGACTAAACAAGCCAAGCTCTTCTAGTATCCTTTCATCAGATAGGCCCGCCAGCCCCTGATCATCCTTGTAGCTTTTCTCTGCACCTGTTCCAATTTAAATCAATCCTGCTTGAAGATGGGTGACCAAAATTGTACTCGGTGTTCCAAATGAGTTCTTACCTGTGCCTTGTACAAAGTCATTAATACTCTCTATTTCTTCTGGAAATGCCTCATCTAATACATCCTAGGATCCCATTTGCCATTTTCACAGATGCATCACACTGGTGGCTTATAGTCATCCTGTGATTGACACACATACCCAGGTCTCTCTCCTCCTCTGTCACTTCCAATTTATGAGCACCGAGCTTGCAGAAGAAATTCTGATTATTAGACCCTAAGTGTATGACCTCGCATTTTGCAGTACTGAATTTAATCCCATTTCTGTCACTCCAGTCTTCAGTCTCATCCAGATCTTCCTGTATATCATTCTGATTCTCTTCGGTATTAACAATGCCTCTTAACTTTGGTATTATCAGCAAATTTCATTAGCAGAGTCCTACTTTGTATCAGAGTATTTTCAAAAAATACAATTTTTGAGAGAGGCATGATATTTGTTGTATTTCATTAAAACCCCAGCTTCTGGAATCATGTGATTGTAAAAATAAATCTCATCTTTTGTCTTAAGACAAAGTTTCGAGCCATCATAGTTGCAGAGAACTCATGAGTGACTCATGGTTTTTAAGCACTTGGTATTGGCAATCTGCTATACTGACAATACTGTCAGGTTTCAGAGTAGCAGCCGTGTTCGTCTGTATCCACAAAAAGAAAAGAAGGATTTGTGGCACCTTAGAGACTAACAAATGTATTAGAGCATAAACTTTCGTGGGCTACATACTGAATCTATTTCCCCATGTTAAGTATCCTCACACCTTCTTGTCAACTGTCTAAATTGGCCATCTTGATTATCACTACAAAAGTTTTTTTTCTCCCGCTGATAATAGCTCATCTTAATGAATTAGCCTCTTTCAATTTGTATGGCAACTTGCACCTTCTCTGTATGTATATATATATATATCTTCTTACTATATGTTCCATTCTATGCATCCAATGAAGTGGGCTGTAGTCCACAAAAGCTTATGCTCTAATAAATTTGTTAGTCTCTAAGGTGCCACAAGTACTCCTGGGGTTTTTTTTGACAATACTGTGAATTTTTCATATAATAACAAAAAGGAATGCAAGAAAAAATATGGGAACATTATTAGAAGGGGAATAAAACATTTCCTGGGGATAAGGACAGCTCATTGTCTCTAAAGTTTTCCTCTCCTAGTTGCTCTTTTGAATTAGGATATAGCAAGGAATATATCTGACTGTGCCCATAGATTAGGTATGGAACTTCTATCGCTCTTGGCTGCAACAGATGATTCCTGCAATTGACTGAAAATGCAAAATTAGAAGCCAGGTTAATTAGCGAGGAAACTTTCCCCAAGCCAATTTATTGAGTGTTACATCATCATAACCTAAAGTAACAAACCTCAGTCAGGTCAGTGTTATATAGCATCCTTTCACTGACCCAGATTTCAAATGATCTTCACTCACCAGCTCTGTGTGGGATCTGAAATGGTCACTGGCAAGTAAGAGGATCCATTGCCCATTTCCAAATCTTTGCCATATTGATTTCTGACTATTCTCAGACACCTAAGGTGAGATGTTGTGCTGTGCATCATAGAGGCTCAGCACAGATCACACTGTCCGGGGTAAAGCTAAGGTGACTTTAAGACACACTTGCTCCTTCCTGATCTTAGACTGCTCTGAGTGCTGGACTGGCCACTGCTTTCCTGAGCTGCCCTATGGACTGCATCACTGCCCAGAATCTCCACAGCACTGCATGCTGCAATCTTCCCCCACCTGCTCCCAAGCATTTCCAGCCATAGCCACGACCCCAGCACACCTTTTATGCCAGGTCTTGCACAGAGAGGTCCTTGAAGGACAGGCTGATGCTATCTAGGTCAGTTTCTGCACTGGGGGAATCTTACCATGCTGGAAGCAGGGCTCTTCGCATATGCCGACGTGGGGATAAAAAAAATGTGGCTGGCCCACGTCAGCTGACTCAAGTTCATGGGGCTCAGGTTCCAGGGCTGAAAAATTGCTGTGTGAACCTTTGGGCTTGGGCTCCAGCCTGAGCTCTGGAATACTGCGAGGGGGAAGGGCCCCTGAGCTCAGGCTCCAGCCTGAGCCCAAACATCTACACAGCAATTTTTAGCCCTGCAACCTGAATCCCCATAAGCCCGAGTCAGCTGACCTCATCCAGCCACAGCCATGCCACAAAGTTTTTATCCCCATGTAGATGTACCCTCAGAGTCCCTTTACACAGTTCCAGCCCCCAAGACCACAGCAGGGGTGAGGGTCTCACTCTGATTCTCAGAAAAATCTACTTCTAGACTCATTTTAAGGCCAGATGGATCCTCACCTTTCAAGCTTTTCAATTCTAGATGGAACTACTGTATAGTGGGTGCATAACTGGTTGGAAAACCATTCCTGGAGAGTAGTTATCAGTGGTTCACAGTCAAGCTGGAAGGGCATATCAAGTGGGATATCTCAGGGATCCATTCTGGGTCCAGTCCTATTCAATATCTTCATCAGTGATTTAATAATGGCATTGAGGGTACACTTATAAAATTTGCAGACGATACCAAGCTAGGAGCAGTTGCAAGGGCTTTGAAGGATAGGATTAAAATTCAAAATGATCTGGGCAAACTGGAGAAATGGTCTAAAGTAAATTGGGTGAAATTCAATAAGGACAAATGCAAAGTACTCCACTTAGGAAGGAACAATCAGTTACACACATACAAAATGGGAAATGACTGTCTAGGAAGGAGTACTGCAGAAAGGGATCTGGTGGTCATAGTAGATTACAGGCTAAATACGTGCGAACAGTGTAACACTGTTCTAAAAAAGCAAACATTATTCTGGGATGTATTAGCAGGAGTGTTGTAAGCAAGACACAAGAAGTAATTCTTCTGCTCCATTCCGCGCTGATTAGGCCTCAACTGGAGTATTGTGTCTAGTTCTGGGCGCTACATTTCAGGAAAGATGTGGACAAACTGGAAAAAGTCCAGAGAAAAGCAACAACAATGATTAAAGATCTAAAACACATGACCTAAGGGGGAAGACTGAAAAAACTGGGTTTGTTTAGTCTGGAGAAGAGAACACTGAGAGGTGATGTGATAACAGTTTTCAAGTACATAAAAGGTTGTTACAAGGAGGAGGGAGAAAAATTGTTGTCGTTAACCTTGGAGGACAGGACAAGAAGCAATGGGCTTAAATTGCAGCAAAGACAGTTTAGGTTGGACATTAGGAAAAGCTTCCTAACTGTCAGGGTAGTTAAGCACTGGAACAAATTGCCTAGGAGTCTCATTAGAGATTTTTAAGAGCAGGTTAGACAAACACCTATCGGTGTAGTCTAAATAATACGTAGTCCTACCATGAGTGCAGGGGACTGGACCAGATAACCTCTCGAGGTCCCTTCCAGTCCTATGATTCTAAGCACCCCCATCCTAGAAATCCAAGACAAAGTGCTCATACTTGGATGTCTAGAATTATAGATGAAAGATTCATATTTAGGCAGCTAAGTAAATGGTCTGACTTTCAGTCATACTGATCATCTGCAGGTCCCACTGACTTCAGCCTCTGGATAGGAAAAAATATTCAGTGGTGCTGTGGGTGCTCAGTATCTCTGGGAATTGACAGAATTGAAGGTTGCTTATATGAACGTTGAACCAATCTTCAGAAGGTGCCTGCACAGAGATCTATATAATTTGAGATGTTGGCTACTATTCCTACTCCCTCCAACTTGTGGATGCCTGGAAATAGAGACTATTTTGTGAACAATTGGAAATGTTGCTGGATGCAATATAGAGTGTCTTTCACATTGGTACAATGTGAAAGACTCTCTTCCCTTCTTTTCTTTACACAGACTCTAGATGTGATGTTGGTCACATCTAATATTAAGATTGCATTTTTAAATAGTTTATAAAGGGTTAATAAACTAGTAATAGATGTCTGAATGGAATTACAAAATTACTAACTGTAGTGTGTAACCTATCGCTGAAATCAGCCTCTGTACCAGACGACTGGATGGTAGCTAATGTAACATTGATTTTTTAAAAGGGCTCCAGAGGCAAACCTGGTTATTACAGGCCAGTGAGCCTAACTTCAGTACCAGGCAAACTGGTAGAAACTACAGGAAAGAACACAATTATCTGACACATTAGATAAACATGGATTTTATCTCTTGATGCAAGGATATTGGAAGAAAAATGAATTCCAGTTTTGAAATTAAGAATCAAGTGGACTATTTCCTCCCTGATGCAATTAAGACTGACGAATCTTTAAGATCCAAACACCCACATACTGGGTCACTTAGAACTAAAGCTGTGTGTGATTTTGATTTTGTACTGTGAAATCAACAAAACGTCTGGGGTTTTTTAAATAAGACTTAGCTATCAATGAACAGGCATGAGCTCCCAAATGAAGAATGTCCTGATTTCACCTACACTTGGGGCAGTGTCACAGGGTAGCTGATCTCTGTGGATAGACTGAGCCTAGCAACCATGGGCTGGAGCAGGTGAGCCTAATCCAGCTAATTAAATGGGGCTGGGTTACACCTGGGCCTGTAAAGAGCTGTTGGTTTGCAGATAGGGAGGAGGAAGGATTGAGAGAGGCTGAGTCCTGGGCAGCAGAGGCCATGCTGGAGTGGACCTAACTCCTGTGGTGGGTCCCTGGGACTCAAGGAAACACCCCTGTACTCTGAGAGGAGAGCAGACCTGGAGGAGGCAACGAAGCTGCCAGGTGCTAGAGAGTCAGAGACCCCTGGGAGAGGTGGCCCTGAAGCCTGGGGGGCCAGTTATGGATTTAAGGCTGTGTTCTGTTTGTTTGTTAACCTTTTGTTATAAAAGAAGACATATCTTTGACTGAGACTGGGTGTGGCAGTGCATGCTTGGAGTAGGGGTGCAAAGGCACCCCTGGTGACAGGCAGATCCTTAACTTGTGTAAACTGGCTTAGTTCCAAGGACCAAAATGGAACCTTAATTTTAGGATACTGCCCCATGACTCTGTGCATCCCTTTTATTTAGTCTGTAATCCAAAAAAACTCTTGCGTTTAAATTATAAACCCCTGGCAGAACAGACCTTGTTATCTTCTTTTTCTGAAAAGTCCTTAACACATTTTTGGCACCAGGTAAACACTGATAGCAAATAATATCCTTTTACACACTACAGTTCATCTGAAGCTTCAACAGCATTTCACAGTTAGCTGCAAATGGGTGTGATGGAAAAACGTTGGCCTCTGGCTCAAGGTCTAGTGGTTTCACTTGAATAAGGGTTATGTCTACACTGCAAAAAACCTGAGGCTGGCCCTTGCCAGCTAACTTGGGGTCACAGGCCTCAGGTTAAGGGGCTGTTTAATTGCAAGGTAGATGTTCAGGCCTGGCGGGAGGCCAGGCTCTAGGACTCTGTGAAATGGGAGGGTCCCAGAGCTCTGGCTCCAGCCAGAGCCCAAACATCTACACCACAATTAAACAGCTTCTTAGTCCGAGCCCCGCAAGCCCAAGTCAGCTGGTGTCTGGTTGCTGTGTAGACATACCCTAAGTTTTCTGTGTGCTGGAGCACGAGCTTAACTACTGACATTTACTGTGTAAAGTGTCCTGAACATGTTCACAGGCCAAGCATGTTTTGGGCCAAGCCATAACAATATATCGACCACCATCAGTGCAGCATGCAATAAGCTATTATAGAGAAAAAAAACGCCCAGACCAGACAGAAAAATCCATCATGTTACCTCTGGGCAACAGCATTCCAAGAAAACACATGCCATGAGCCTTTACTAGAATACCTGAATCCAATGATGAAACAAATGATTGAAAGTGTAACAGAGGCTGCTTGTTAATGTCAGCATGTTTGAGTAGATACTCTTCATCATTCTTTCTCAGGCACAGGATCTTGATTCTGTTAATGTAACTTTTATTGGCTTTGTGGGCAGCTGTACATTTCTGGTTGATTGTCTCCCAACTGCTTGTATAACTCACGCAGTAGTATATTAAATGTTTTATTATGGCATATTGCCACTTACTACAGGCGTGTAATGACATAGTTAGCATGTTCTTTCAAGATACTATTTTCTGTGCTTAGGAGTGTTGAAACAATTACATTCCTTTCCCTCGGTTATTCAAATATCAGGCTGTGTATTATTTTACTAACGGCATGAATGACTTTCCTTCATTTGATTACTGTAATTACACTTCTCTGGTACTTACTGATAGCTGCTGCAATTGCTACTAAAAACTTTCCGTTTTGTTACCCTTGCAGCTGTTTTTTCTTCAGAAGGCTGAAAGACAAAAAGTAGTCTGAATTAAAGGAGGTCATTGCAAACTCCGGATAATGGCACAGACTATAATCCAACATCTATAGAAGTTTCACACACTCATCATGTGAATTTTAATGAGTTCTGGCAGGATCTTCCCCCAACATTTTGTAACAAACTTCTGTTAAAAGATATTTGGACAATGTACATTATAACCTACAGGAAATAACTCTGACACTATTGGATCACTACAAGATAGTATTGCTGGAAAATAGTCTTGGCCTACAAAACGGATAAAGGACCAGAATCACTGATACACTGCTGATGCCATCTGCTTTCCAATGCTGTGGTGATGCCAAACAGCTGCAAACCCAGCTTTACAGTTGCTTTGCATCACTGGACCGGTACAAAACAGCCTGAGTATGCTGGTGAATCCAGGCCAAGTACTCTAAATAATTCATTCGAATCTAACGATGACAACTTCTTAAATAACGTTAAGGTTCAGTGTCACTAATTTAAAGAACCTTTTCTGGGGGTATAACTAACGCTATGGGGAGATTGATAGAAACACTTTTCCTCTATTGCTGGCCTTTATTAGTTTGTAAAGTAGCATATTTAATATTTTCCATATCCTATCCAGTCAGTACTCTCAAGATATGTGAAAACACAGACTAATTTACTTCCTTTGTTCTATAACCACTTAAATACTCAATGTTACAGAAGAATAGCTTTGCAGACTCTAAGTGTAATAGGTCTTCTGCACACCAAGCACTAAGGCCCTGATTCATGAAGTTCATTGCTCACATTCTTAAAGTTAGGCACGTGCTTAAGAACCGTGCAGAACTGGGGCTAAATTCTGCCCTCAAGTATCATTGGATTCTGAAACTGACTTGAGTGACTGAATACATTTCCACAGTTCTCCTTGTCATAATGTAAAGGAGGGGAGAGGCAGGACTTACTGAGATGAACATTTTGGGGATGTTTTTGCTAGAGACAAGGTAGCATAAGCCTCCAAAGCTGGGAGTGAACCTTTCATGCTCCTGTGTACTGGAGGTGAACCAGGTTGCAGCATTTCACTTAGGGTCTATGGAAGCAGCTAGAAGAGAAAGGAGGAGAAAGTTATATTTGTGTGAGATCCCTCAAATAGATGCTTTAGAAATAGATTTATATTGTTTGTGTTCAGTAATTTGGAATATTTATTATTGTATATATTTTTGTTAATAGTGATATCAATCATATAAAAGAAATGGGAGCTGCCCCTTTAACAGTAGGGCCGGGGAACAGAATGTGAGCTACTGCAGGGGCTAGAGTGTTCAGAGACTGAGAATGTGCTGCAATCTGGGAAGTTTCCTTCTGCAAGAAGGTCCTAACGCAAAATGCCTGAATCCCAGAATAAACAATGTTGTCCTTGAAAAACTGAATCTTGGGATTGCAAACTGTTCTATCTGATCTGACTGGAAGTGGTAGGCCAGACTGTGCAATTAGATCTAGCCAAACTTTTTCAACCATAACTTTTTAACTGACAAAAATGCAGATTTGATGACACCAAAACATTTTGTAAATTCGCATCAAGTTTGTCAAATTATTTAGGTCAAAAAAATCTGAAAAAAATTAAAAGTTCTGTTTCAGTGTTTCTGAGATATTTTTTACTTGAAATTCTTGTTTTGAAGTTTTTCAAAAAAAATGTAAACATTAAAAAATGCTCAATCTATATTAAATGTTTTGTTTCAGGTTGAATAAAATGTTTCATTCCATCAAATTATTTTAAACTTTTTGATATGCCCAAAAAATTGAAAAATTTTATTTTTGGCATTCCACTCCACTGATAACACGCACGTGCAAAGAAAACAGAGAAAACGGATAAATATACATTAACCTTAAGCATCCTTGGCAATGTTTAGAACGGAGGCTGTTAATTTAGGAAACTTCAGATGAGTGAAGCTTTGACTCAAACACATCTCCTGAGCGAGTAGCATATTGTATGAAATCATCATTTTTAAATGTGTTTTTTGAAGCCTGATGTTAATTTGCTATGGGAAAATGTAGATACTTGTTTTCACTGAGACACCTGCTGGAATCCTGAATTAACGGAGTTAGCCACTGAAATATCTTGAAAGCGTTTAATGTGAGGTAACAATTGTGATTAAAGTAACTTAATGATACAGTGTTTCACTGATTGACATTTCATGTTGAGCCATGTGGAAAATAATCCGAATATATTTTCCCTAAAGGCAATAAAAAGGGCTCCAATTAACTGATTTTTGTCATGGTCAACAGTAGCCATCATATAGACTTGAAACTAACTGGTGAAAGAATTAAATGGCTGATTGGCAAAGGGTGCACATGCTAGCTAAGAGAATATGTTTTGTTCGGTAACGCCCTCTGAGACCAATTCAGTGGTGAAGATAGCCAGATCCTCTATAATTTTAGTTTTCACTTCCTAAATTACATCAGTAAACTATATGTAGACTGTTTATAAGTAAAAGTAGATGATTTAACATGAAAGTATAGTCAAGATCCAGTGTACTCTACAATTCAGTCAGTGCAGCATTCATCACAGAAACCATGTCGAACCTCAAGGTGGCTCTCAAGAATTTAAGCTGTTATTTTTTAAAAGTTTCATTTTAACCATCCAGGCTGCAAAATGAACTTTCCAAATGTGGATCAAGTGTTTAAAAAAAAAATGCAGCAGCATCTTCCTGAGTCTTCAGACTGCTTGATGCAGCTTATACAAAAAGGTTGTGACCTCCCAACACTAACCCTGAAAACTAAGCTTTGTTCATATAGCAAGGACCAAAATGAGTCCATGTGGCAAAGGCATATGAGCATGCCCCTGAAAGGACAGATACCACTCAGCAGAGTTTCACGAAATAGTGCAACAGGAGGTCCCACGTGTGCTTGGGTTGAAAAGATGTCTGCAAATGCAGATGATCAAACAGGCAAGTAACTTGACTGCAGAATAAGCAGCACAATATAGGAGGGGGCTGGTAGCTTAACCTATTCAGATTACACCTAATATTTCCAATTATAAGACCCTGTTTTTAATTGTTTATAACTTTGCCAAACCACTGGACTGCAATTTTCCAACCTGGATGTCTGTCTCAGGCTGAATTTTATTTGGAAAAATTCAGCCAAAACTGTTCAGCTGCATCCAAGAATAAGAGGAGGGGGAAATACATTGTTTTGACCATACTGAAAAATTTAAGACCTTTTATTTGAAATGCTCTAGTGTCCATGTGTTTTGGAGAAGGGACTTCAAATTGGCCAGGGAAATTGGCCTTTATATTAAAGATATAATAATATCTTTAGACATATAAATATATCTTTTGCCATGCCTATGAAAATCCGCTTAAACTTGTCCAAGTCAAAAGCCTTTGAGAATCACAATTTGCCCTGGCTCAGTAGAGCCTTCTACGATTTTATCAGTAAAATCTCTGAAGATTCTATCCTCACTGACTATGCTGCAACCCCTCACAGCTCCTAATGCTGACCACACTGTGCATGCACCATTTCTGCAAACCAGCTGAGCCATGCTCCATCCCGTTACAGCTCCCACATGTGCCCGGACTGTGAGTTTTCTATATAAACAGCTCCTCTCACTGGTACAGTCTTTACAATCCCAAAGAATATGATCTGTCATTTTCTGGACCTTACACATAACCCATCTTTTTGCTTGCTAATTAGAAATAAATTGCTATTTAATCCACAGTGCCCTGTTGGGCATACCTCTTGAAATTCTTTCCCCTCCATTTTGTTTGCCCCCCAGTTCTTGCCATTCCCTCCGTAGCTCATTTTTGATTAGGTGTTTAAATTCCAGTTTGTTTAAGGGGATTCCTTGGTTGATTTGTTCATGATTAATAGCACTTTTTGCCTATTTGTTCACCAATTCGTTGCCTGCGATCCCAACATGTGCCAGGATACATGCTATTTCTGTGGTTATATCTGGTTGTGCCAGTTTGGTTGTTAGCAGTAATATTTCATTTAATTTCTGCTGTCAGACTTATCACTGTAAAGCCTTCTGCCCTGATAAGGAATCAGACAGGATGGCCACAGCAGCTGGCCACACATCTAAAACCCAAGTTAGTGCTAGTATCGTCCCTTTTAGCTCAGCCATAAAGAGGGATACAAAGTTAGTAGCCTTATGGCTTCCTTGAGTCCAAGTGAGGGCATACAAAAAGCTGTTCACTCTCTCCCTGCTCCTTCCTCTTTGGAGCTGTCTGCATATATTTGGAAGTAATGTCACCATTTATCACAAATATATTGATTTGCTGTATCTTGTATATTTATCATTCCTCTCTGATTCATTTCATTATATAATTACATGTCGATCTCAGAGGAATGGTTTTCCAGGGATAGAGTATTTTACCATAGCTATAGATCTTGGTGTCTCTTTCAATCTTTTATTTTCATTAAGATCCTTTATCCAGTTCCAGACACTACTTACATGGGAAATTTTGAGGTTTTGTCCTACCCAGCCTCCACTTAATTCCCAACAACCATTAATTTGTGTTGTCATCGTCGTTATTACCTTGTACTTTGGCCCAAAAAGTTAAGTCTAGGAGCTTCATTCTAGGAGTGACAGGTATTTCACTGGCTAGTATCTATAGTACACACAGAAGCATAGTAATGAAGATACCACATGTGATACACAATGCCTGTGCTTGGATATTGTCTAGTTTACTAAGATTTGTGTTCACTGCTGACCCAAAGGCTTGGCATCTATACTCAATAATTGTCTAATTAGCACTGCGTATAGTATTACCATCGTTCTCTTATCTGCTTCCCAGGAAGTTCCAGAAATACTTTTAAGTAAGTTAATTATACCTTTGCACTTATTTATAACATTTTCAGTGTGGGACCCCAAAGTGAGCTTGTTATCAGATACCACACCTGGGAATTTGTAAGTTTTCACTCTATTTATCTGTTGGTCATACTGCTATAACTTTACATCTTTTGGGATGTTTTCCCTTGTTGTGAAGGGATCATTCTCTTAGTTTTGTTTATGGAGAATTTGAAGCCCCACCTGTTTCCCCATGCTACACTTCTCTTAATTGCATCATTGATTCTTTTGGCAGCACTTTAAAGGTTTTTGCTTTTGATCCATATGGCAGGGTCATCAGCAAATAATGCAATCCCTGTTGCTCTCCTCATCTCCTTAGGGAGGTCATTTATCATGATGAGGGTTGAGCTAACTACACTCCCCATGTGGAGTTCCATTTGTAATTGAATGTATGCTGGAAAAACTTTCCCTATTCAAACTTGTATAATTCTTTGACTAAAGTCCCCTACCCATCTATACATTGTTCCTATAATACTCATGCAGCACACTCTGTGAAGTAGTCCCTCTCTCCATAACACATTGTAGGCTTTTCTATGTCCAGGAATGTTACTGTCATTAATATTTTGGTTCTTATGCTTTTTTGTGCTTCTGGCTTTATCCTTACAAAGCGATCAAGCACACTCCAGTCCTATCTCTTCTGAATCCACTTTGCATTCCATCTATGAACCTGTTTCTTTCTATAATTCTATTACCTTTCTTTCCATGACTGTACCTAAACCTGCTGTGATGGGAATTGGTCTGTATGCCTCAGGTCTTCAGTGTGACTTAACCGGCTTCCTCACTAGGACAATAATTATATTTGCAGTCCTTTGCTATTTCACCTTTTTGCCATATGTTGTTATATAATTTTAGTATCACCCTCAAGCTTCCTTCACGTAGGTGTTTAAGCATTTCAAAGCTTATTTTAGCTTTGCCTAATTTAGTGATTTTGCTCATTTGGGGGGGGGGGGAGTTTTCTTATACAAAAGTGTTAATTTAAAATAACATCCACATCCTCCCCACTTCTTCATCACTTCATAATTATCCTTAATGAATGTTCTTTAACTCTCCCTAATTTCTATCCTCTGATCCTTGTCATTACTGACTTTTTGAAACATGGTGGCCAGAATTTCCACTTTTTCTTTGTTGGAGCTTGTTATTCCATGCTCTCCAACTGTAAGGCTTAGTATTAAATGGCTCTTACTCTTTATTCCATTCATTTTCCTAATTTGTTTATATACCTCTACTAATATTGGTATCATTATTTACTTTCCTGCAGTATGTTCTCCAGCTGTCTCTTTTTGCCCTTTTTACAGCCCTTTGTTCAACTGCCTTACTCTTTTTATATTTCATTGAGTCCTCACTATTTAAGGATTTTGGTTTTTGCTGCTTTATTTCTTTCCCTAATACCATTTCACATTCCTTGTTCTGCCACGGTACACTTTTCCTATCTTTAAGTAGCATTTGTATCCTAGTAATAGCTAGGCTGGCTGTCTTTGATTCCTTTAGTAACATTACTACAGAATTCCTCAATATCTTCCTTTATACACTGCTTAGTCACTGATTCCTCACTTTTGTTTTTAAAGAATTTCCAATTTTTTTTAGATTCCAAATACAGATATTATCCTTGTCTTCAGTATTTACTTTTCCTTGATATGTAATTAATGTTGGGAAGTGGTCACTACCCATTCTGTTCTCTCTGTAAGTTTCTCAGCTGCATTCACTTACTACGATGCTGGAAGCTATTCCCAAGTCTAGGCACATCATCTGCTACCCCTCTTGTTTCTGTGAGGAATTTGGGTAGCTAACAGCTTATTTTTATTTTACCTAGCACCTTTCTCTTAAGGAGCTTCCATACTTGTTCCATACTTGTTCTTTGTGCTTCTTTGTGTTTTTCTGCCCTGTAGTGTCTTAGCTCTTACTAGTGGCAAAGAGTCCTGTGGCACCTTATAGACTAACAGACGTATTGTTATCATCTTTATGGGCTTTCGCGGGTGAATACCCACTTCGTCGGATGCATGTAGTGGAAATTTCCAGAGGCAGGTATAAATATGCAAGCAAGAATCAGGCTAGGGATAACAAGGTTAGTTCAATCAGGGAGGATGAGGCCCTCTTCTAGCAGTTGAGGTGTGAACAGCAATATACAAAACCTGCAGGAGAACACTTCAATCTCGTTGGACACACAATAGCAGATTTAAAGGTAGCCATCCTGCAGCAAAAAAACTTCAGGACCAGACTTCAGAGAGAAACTGCTGAGCTTCAGTTCATTTGCAAATTTGACACTATCAGCTCAGGATTAAACAAAGACTGTGACTGGCTAGCCAACTACAAAAGCAGTTTCTCCTCCCTTGCTGTTCACACCTCAACTGCTAGAAGAGGGCCTCATCCTCCCTGATTGGAACTAACCTCGTTATCCCTAGCCTGATTCTTGCTTGCATATTTATATCTGCCTCTGGAAATTTCCACTACATGCATCCGATGAAGTGGGTATTCACCCACGAAAGCTTATGCTCCAATATGTCTGTTAGTCTATAAGGTGCCACAGGACTCTGACGCTTTTACAGATCCAGACTAATACAGCTATCCCTCTGAAGCTTAGCTCTTACTATATATCCAAAACTTTTTTTGATTCACCCTGCAATCTCCAGGGGGTTGATATCCCCTATTGTTATGTCCTTACCTACGGATTTTACTATTATGTAATTTTTACCCATTTCCCTTTCTTACCATCCTGTTTGCTGGTCCTTCTGGTTTCAGAGAATCTATCCTTTTCTTTTTCTTTGTTTCCATCCAGTCTTCTTCAGTGCTTTCCCTATCCTCACTGTCTGTCTAATCTGGGCTCAGTTTTGTCTGTTTTCTCTTCCACCTCACTCTGCCAGCCTGCCTAGCCTGTCAGCTACAGCCTCAGACAGCCGGCAGCCTAGGGAGCCCTAGTTCAACAGCTCCAATCATATCACAGCCCCTCTCCCAGCAGCCAGCTGGCCCTGAAATGAGCCCAGTTCTCCCCTTTTCTTCCCCCATCAGGCCTGGCACTGAAAGCAGGTATAGCAGGCCCCCACTGGGCCCATAGACTCTCTTTAACCCCTTCTCTGCTGATGTGGGGTTTCTCTGCTCTATCACACCAGACTTTCCCTGTAATAGCTGGCTGAGCTTCTGCAGGCAGTGTGAGGCCAGAAACTGGAACTAAGAGTAGGAAGCCTGTCTCTCTTGTGCTGCCCATGATCCCCTGCTGGCACCGAGGTATCGGGAAGGAGGAAGCTGTCTGATTTGAATTCAGAGGGGGGAGAAGTGGATCAGAGGGAGGGAAAATAGTAGATTGGTGAGACTGGTACTGGCTGGGTAAGCAGATTGACACTGGGAGCCAGGTAGGGTGGGAGGGTAGACTAGTACTGGGAGCTGAGAGGGGAGCAGACGGGGGATCCTGAGACTTGGGTGGTAAGTCTGGGAGTGGGTGGTAGGGTGAAGGGAAGGCTGGGTCTGGTTGGACAATGAAACTGGGACAGAGCTGAGGGAGGCAAGACTGGGAACCAGAGGGCAGGAAGAGGGGAACGCTAAGATCAGATGTCTGAGTCCTTGAATTTGCAAACTTCATAATGTTTTGTGTGTGGAATTCCTATATAATTTGATCAGGTGTTTAGTGGATTTAGATGAGTACAGGCTATAATAGTGTGATATATCCCAGAGTGTCACGCAACTATATATGCCTCAAGTAAAGGTCCATTAGCACTGAGAAAAGGGAAATTTGAACACCGTGTATATTAATGTTCCATTTATAAAGGTTTGATAAATGATTAACAGATGTTTTGAGAAACGGTTGATTGTTATAGAGCAGGTCAACATGTTGCTTACAATTTCCACAGATGTACTTATGAACCTATTAGTTTATTAACCCTTTATAAATCATTAATAAATGAATCCTTAATATATAGTGTGACCAAAAATAAAAGCTGACAGATGGTAAAATGAGAGTCTCTTGAGAAACTCCCGACAGTCAGGCCTGGATCCAGTGGCATAGCTAGCGGGGCAGCGGCCGCTCCCCCACGGAGCAGAAGTGGCGCTTTTTTAATTCTTTGGTGCCTTTTAAATTTTTACTCACCCGGCGGCGCTCCAGGTCTTCAGCAGCGGGTCAGGGGGCTTGGAGATAAGAAAAGGCGCCACCCCCTGATACTCACCCGGCGGTGCTCAGGGTCTTCAGCAGCACTTCGGCGTCGGGTCCTGCACTGGCTCTGGAGCGAGAAGTGCTGCTGAAGACCCGGAGTGACCCTGGGTGAGTACCAGGGGGTGGCGCCTTTTCTTATCTCCGCGCGCCCTGTTTTTTCCACCTGGCTATGCCACTGCCTGGAGCCATAAATGGACTTAAGCACTGCAGTGCTCAGCATTGCAATTCCTAACTTTTAGGTGCCTGGAAAATCACAGGAACAACAATCCACAGAGCCTGGGTTAGGTACGTAGGCTCCCTCTACAATGAATGGCAAGAGAGAGGCTCCTTAGCCCTGGTCTACACTGGGGGGCGGGATCGATCTAAGACTAGACGCGATAAATCGATCCCTGCTGGATCGATGGCTGCCCGCCGATCCAGCAGGGCTGCCCGCCGATCCAGTGAAGACATACCCTTAGATTGCAATCTGTAAAGCCAGCATGCTAGTTGGCCCCCGGCCTGATCTTAGCACACACACACCAAGGAGAGGTGTGTGTGCTAAGCCGCAGAGTTCGGCATCCAAGTCCAGGCTGCAGGGAAGTGCCTATCTCTGCCAGTGATCTGTGACCTGGGGAAGAAAGGTGCTCCTCTGACTAACTCATGTGGGGCCAGATCTGTTAGGCAGGCTCAGAGGCTGCCTACCACTACAGACAAAACAGCCCAGGGTGGGAAATGAGGAGGAGACGGAGAAGGACCCCCCTCATAACTTTTAGCCCAGCTGTAAGGGTACTCACCGGGATGTGGGAGACCCGCAGCTCATGTCCCCCGTCTCCCTGATGAGAAGTGATTTGAAGAGGCATTGGCCACCCCTCAGGTGAACGGCCTAATCCCTGGGCTATGGAATATTCTGATTTGGTTCTCCCTTAACCTCTTCTGTTGAAGCTTTTCTACTTTAATTAAATAATTAAATATTAATTTGAGCCAGAGAGTGAAAATCACTCTCTAGCCTAGCAGCTTGGGCACTTACCTAAGATGTTGCAGATCACTGTTCAAAACCTCTCTGCTTCTCATCAGTCAGAAAGTCCCCCACATCCTAGCAGGGTACCCTAACCACTGCACCAAAGGTTGCAGGCGGTATGCTGCCACCTATTTTATATGGAGTTACGAAGCCTCTTAGCTCAACTACCAGATCAGGCCGTGCATGCTAGTAGGCAGAGGAACAACTATCTTCCCACCATTCATAGATCACTCTGGGGCTTGGGCAGAAGGGCAGACATCTTGATACCTAGAGTGAGGTAGCACCTTGCATGCTCAGAGGCAGAAACATAGGTACTGAGGGAATGTTTACTGTGTTCCTTTGGCACTGTTCTTCGTGTCCCATGAAGGTCAACATGGGCATGATGCCCCACACTCTTCCATACCCTCACCTTCATGCCCGTAACACCACAGGCTGAAACATTTGCTTTTGATTGATCTTTGATATTACAATGAAACCAGTTAAACAAAGTAGTAGTATTCTTCCAAGTACATTCAGTCACAGACTGTGACTGAATAAATGCCAACTCAAAACTCAGGCATTTAATCAGTCTTGAAAGTAATTTATTGTGAATATAGTATAAAGGAATAGAAATCATTACTGGATTATATAACCAACCAAAATATACTTTGCATTTCTGTTGTGCCTTTCCACCAGGGATCTCAGGGCACGTCATGAACAGTAATTAATGAAGCTTCCAATACACAGTAATACAGTACATAAGTAACAATACAAACAATTCAAAGAAAGCAATTGTGATTTTGTTTTTGTTTGTTTTGTCCCTTACTGAGGGTTTCCTAGTGATCTGCTGCCTGTTGTTTTCTAGCACAAGTACATCAGGGAAATAGCTGAAATGAATAACTGGGGAAAGCTGGAGTTAAGCTCTTACTGAGGTTGGAAATAATGCATCAGAGAAGAGTAACTTTTTGGAAATCTGTGATACATTGGAAACCAGTCCTTCTTTTGTCACATAGGACCATGTTTTTATGCCTGCATATATTAATCTAGGCAGGCATTATTTTGTGTACAATTATTGTAATACACCCAGTGCCAATAATTATTCACTCAAATGACTACTGCGCACACACATCAATTACACATGCACACTCACACAAACATGTGCAGATTTTTGTATGAACTTTGGTTGTGTGTATCCCAGGCTGGCCTTTTAAGGGAAGTTGGGCTCAAATTTGCCTGTGTGGTAGCTGTTAATCCCAGTTCGTACTGAGTGGTTGACTCAATTACAGTTAATGAAACCAGCAGTGAAAGGGCCGGGGAGAACTAAACAGAAAAGGAAGAGAATTTCTCAGTGAGGAGGAGACCTACAAGTGAGCAGCAAGGGCAGTTCCTGCTCTCTATGAAGGTATTGGTAAAGGCAGGCTGGAGATAACGAGAGAGAGCAGATTAAGCTCCTGTGGGAGGCCTTGAGATAGGGTCTGTAAGAAACACAGAGGTTTCTGGGAGACACAGCTGGAGTCCCTGGGGAGGAGTCGGTGGGGAAACCTGCCACGAAGAAAGGCCTCTAGGGGAAAAAAGCCCTGGGAGCTCAGTGCTCAGCCAAAGGAGTAAAGATGGAACTCTGCAGCCCCGAGGAGTACAGTGAAAAGCAGGAAACTTCAAAGTAGCCAAAGAGCTGCAGAAGGATCTTCTGTAGTTGGACTTTCCTTACCCCAGAAGGGGACAAAGCTGGAAACAGGTAGCCTGGCCAAAAGGCTGAGCCCTGGACAATGTATGCAGAGACATCATGCTTCAGTAAATTACTGTATTAAACTGATAGAGTTACGCTGAGGTGAGTTTCCTTAATGCTGATAGGATCATACTCACTTCTTTACTCCATATGTGCCAGACTCTCCTGAAATCACCCACCTGTGTGCAAAGTGGGTATAAAATGCTATCCAAGGAGAATGGTGCAAGGCAGTGAGAACAGGTCCTAAACACGTCTGGAGATTGGATTTGCATGTCTGTATTACAGTTTTGTCCACTGTCCATATGCTTTAAGGTGCATAGGACTCTGGGTTTGTCTACATGTCACCTGAGCTAACTGTGCATAACATATGCACCTGAATTCGGTTGGCCTAGCCCATAGATGAGCATTCCCATAGCCCTGCCCATGTTAGTGTCCTCACTGTTTCTGCAGTTGCCCATGGATGTCCTCGGACATATCCCATGGTTCTGTGTGCTGAGATGCTCTAGGACTCTTTCAACATTAAATCTCGGATAATTTGTCTTCCCCTGCTTGGGTGGCGGGGGGCATGAATTGTAGGATGGGCACTGGAAGACTGTCAGCACTGGAGTGATCTTTCCTGTGTCCTCACTGCAAAGTGGGCGGGTAAGGTTTCAGCCCGAGCTAAAGCAGAACTCTCATCTATGCTAGCAAGCTCAGGTTCAAAACACAAACAAACACATGCTTAAGGAATTTATATGTGGATGGCCAGGATTTGTTGGGATGGAATGATTATTGTTACAGGATACCTCCATGACACCAATTTAACCATAAATTCTTTCATTAAATCCAAAGGCTGAAAGGTGTGTGTATATATATACAGCTGCTCCAAACATACTTATGCAATTGTCGCACCCATACAGTAACATGCACTTACAGGTATTGGTCAGGTACTTACAACAGGACTAGCCCTGGGATGCTCACACCCATGTTGGCTGACTCCAACCAGATAGGCAGGCACTAGCAACCTACCTTCTCAGAATCCACCCTTCTATATCTTGTTTGTTAGAACCTACACAGCTATGGTCACTACTTCTTGAATCACTTTCTTTGCTAAAACCAGTTAGAACCATCCCTTGATAACTGGGGCCTCTTCTTCAAAGATCTTCCTCCTATTTTATCAGCCACGTTCCAGGTCCAGTGTTTCCAGTTAAGCCACATTCCAAGCCCTGTATTTCCGATCAAGCATACCGTCTTTAAGGCCTTCCACAACTGCTAAACAACTGCACTTTATACAAACTGTAAAGCACATATATACTTTTAGCCAAGCTAATTTAACCCTTTATATATACCTGTCTAATCCTACCGGTTGGGCAACAACACGTATAGGATACAGTGTAATTGGACCTTGCTGAAGAGTGAGTACAAAGGGATGTGTGTGATGGTCTGAAAATGGATCTGCGCTGGATCATTGTGGAGTAGCCTGGACATCCACTTGCCTTGTTGTCGCTTTTTAAATGTGTCAGGCCTCTTCTGCACTAAATATCTGGCACTGTGTGACTAACAGATGTGATATTTGTTGTTCATTTTCTCATTATATAACTAAGATTAGCATTATTAATCTTTTTTTAACTCATATACCTTAAGCAAACAGAGAATAAAAATCTCTTTTATAACTGAATAGTCTTTACCCAAGGGTCTTACTTTTATTAAAGCTCTTAAGACTGAAGGAAAGCACTATTGGGAACAATTGTAAAGAATTAATGGAACTTAATTTGAGAAAATAATTGTTGTAAACTGTAGTCTAATTTAATAGATATGACTAACAAAATAACATAACTTAGTGATAGAAACTTGTTCAATATTCTGATGTTTGTAGTTTCTTGAATCTAAATGGCTACAGAATGTTTGTCCATGTGAATACCCATATTCATAAGCACACAGAAGTTATATCTGATATTTGGTTTCATACCAAAAGTTTGTTTATAGTTTACAAAATGAAACTAATCTATAAAGTTTCATTCATTCATCCAGAGAGCAGAACTAATACCATCATTTGGCATAGTGATTGTCAATAGCCATGAAAGCCTACAGGATGTAATATGTTTGTTAATCATAATTATTCAATTACCTCTTGTACAAATAAGTTACTAAGAATCAAAGGCCCAAATTTCCAAATGTGTTCTTTAATTCTTAGTGCCTAACTTCAGGATTTTCAGACATGCTAAGCACTGTTGTATTAATTTAGATGGAATATACGGGCCACAGATGTTAAAATAACCCAGTCACTGTCCAACGTTAAACAGTGTTAAACACAGTCTGGGGTTTTGTGATGGAACGTCAACCCCCCACCTGGTTGAAAGGAGTTAAGGTGGCCAGGCTGGCCAATTAACTCCACCGGGTGCACTTGGAGGAGGAGCCAAGGAGCAGCCACTAATTAGAAGTAGGCTCAGCTGGGCAGGAACAGATGGGGCCAGTATAAAGACCAGGAGCAGTGAGCAGTAAGAAGGCTGCAGGAAGGCAGGGAAGTAGGCTGCAGTTACTCCTTGAATGGAGGGAGTTGGGAGGATGGCAAGCCCAGAGAGGGAGGAAGCCACATGAGTAGGAAGGTGCTCAGGGATACAGCAGCAAGGGGTCAGACTTTGCAGAGACCTTGGCTGCTTGTTATAGGGTATCTGGGCTAGAATCCAGTGTAGAGGGTGGACCTGGGTTCCCCTACCAGCCACTCAGAAGTGGCAAGGAGATTGGAGACACCAGCCAGAGAGCGGGTCTGGAAGGACTTTGAATTCCCTGAAATGGGAGAACCTTAGTGACTTAGCCGGAGAGCCAAGCCATGAAGAGCAAACTGCAGTCCTTGGAGAGAGAGGGGCCACAGGGCGAGACAGATCGGGGGAAGACCCTGCGGAGGGAGAGCGCAAAGCCTGGCAGAGCTAATTCCATAATGGCCAGGAGAAGGTGCTGCTAGTGGTGAGTAAATCCCGTGACAGGTTTGGTATACAGAGACCTCAGCCTGCTCAGTATCGTGGCAAACACACCACTAAAAATCCTTTTAACTCTTTGCTAATGATAGAGAGGAGAAGGAAAAACAGTTAAAGCATTGGAAGTGAAAAGTATTAAGTAAGGCTGTCATTTTTAACAACATCCCTTGTTCCCTTTCCCTTTATCTAGAGAGAGAGAGAGTTTTTTAGAAGGAAATCACCCTTTTTTGACACTCTTTTAGGTGGTATAAAATATAGTAATAACTGTCCTTTTGGGGAAAAGAAGTTGTTTCTGTTGTTGAAGTCAGGTGTTTAGGATTCAGCTGGAGCTGGTAAGGTGGTGTTGTCATCTGGATCCCACTCTCTGGCCTGGTCTGGTCTAAACATCCCTCATGATTATGACCAAGAAGGTCCAGGGTTCCAGGATTTGGGGAACAGGGAAGGGACAGCCACGATGGTGAAGTTTGCCCCAGTAGCCTTTGTCTGTTCTGTCTTTTCTTCCTCAGAGCATCTTTCTTTAAGGACCCAAAAAGAGAGTGATGGGTGGATAGCCTATCCTCTCATTTATTTTGTCCACTAATTAGTTCAAATGTCCAACACACCAATTTGGCTCATTAATTTCTAGAACCACATTTTCTTGTACACCAGGCACCTCTGTGTAGGAGCTGGAGGGGGGACATGCCGCTGCTTCTGGGAGCTGCTTGAGGTAAGTGCCCCCTAGAGCCTGCACCCCGATCCCCTCCCGTGCACCTGGCCCAGCCCTGATCCCCCTCCTGCCCTCTGAACTCCTCAGTCCCAGCCCGGAGCACCCTCTTGTACCCCCAACCCCTCATCCCCAGGCCTACCACAGAGCCCACACCACCAGCCAGAGCCCTCACCCGCCCTGCACCCCAACCCCCAATTTTGTGAGCATTCATGGCCCGGCATATAATTTCCATACCTAGATGTGGCCATCGGGCCAAAAAGTTTGCCCACCCCTGCTCTAGGTACATAAACATATTTAGTCTCCTTCCTTCCAGTGATTTCAGTGGAAGCTAGGTGCCTAAATATCTTTGTGGATCTGGGCCTAAATGTCTAAATCTGGGTGCACAAAATGAAAGGCCTATCTTCAAAATTTAACCAAGTCTGCTAGTGCAGAGGTTCTCCACCAGGGGTCTGGGGCCTCCTAGGGAGCTTCAAGCAGGTTTCAGGGGGGCCTCCAAGCAGGGCCAGCATTAGACTCGCTGGGGCCCAGGGCAGAAAGCTGAAGCCCAGGTCCCTGAGCCCTGCCACCCGGGGCTGAAGTCTGACCAATGTAGCTGCATGGGGGCCCCAGGCAATTGCCCAGCTTGCTACCCTCTAGTGCCAGCCCTGGCTTTTATACGCAGGAAATCAGTTATCGGTGGGCCGTGGAGTTTTTATAGCTGTTGGGGGGGAGGGGGGCCTCAGAAAGAAAAAGGTTGAGAACCCCTGTGCTAGAGGATAGTCTGAACAGCAAAAAGATCCACACTCATTCTTTCTAGGAAACAATCACCCAACTCTATGTATAACTATTTTATTTTGTTCTAAAATTTGGTGCCATTAGCTCTGAAAAGCAAACTAGATGACCAGCTCCTTATTTTTGATATCTGGAGCCAGATTCATCCTTGGGACATTTCCTTTGGTTCTAATAGAGTTACACTAGGAATGAATTTAGCCACTGGTGACTTACTCATGATGTCAGAAAAGTTGCTAGATATTGTCTGATGACTCCAATGGGGAAAGCGAAGAAGATGAGCTGCTGTTCTTTGGGCTTGTCTGTAAGGAGAAGCAAAGTACACCAGAGAGGTTAGTATTAAGGTAATTTTTAGTGTGCCAGCCGGATCTTCACAGGGCAGTTACAGCACAAAACATTAGAGGGCTTTACAACTCACACCCCTAGTATGCTTTGCCATGCCATGTAAATAAGCCACGGGATAAAAGAAAATTAACCAAAGAAATAATTATAAACTAGGTCAATGAAGGCTTGAGCCCTGCTTCTCCTCTCACATCAATTTTAAACAAGCACAACTCCACTGACTTCAGTTGAGTTACTCCTGATTTAAACATGGTGAGCTAGAGGACAATCAAAATATTCATAACTTAATGTGGAAGTTATGAAGCAAATTCCACTATCCCCGAGTAAACCAATGTACCTGAGTGTAGACTTGGTCCCATCAAGCCATATATTATGCTGGAACAATGTTTTATATTGACAAGGAGGAAAAAAATACTTAACAGGAATCCACAGAGATGGTAAATGAGTGATAGACAGATGGTACCAAGCTCTTTCTGGAGCAGTATCTCTGTGCCAGAATGTAGATGGCAGCAGTCACACATTAGAAGTGTGACCCACTAGGACCGGGCCATAGATCCAGTAGGCCACCAACCCACAAGGAGAAAGGAGGTGGTAGCTAGTCATGTGGGCTCCCCCTCCCCTTAACTGTAGGGTGACCATATGTCCTGTTTTGGCCAGAACAGTCCCTTTTTAAGCCCTCTCCCAGCCATCCCGACCTTTTTGGCAAAAGTGGGCATTTGTCCCATTTGTTCTTGCCAGCTTGAACTGGGATATGGAGGAACATGCAGAAGGAGTGATGCCAGGCCTGTGCAGGGGGGAGGCAGGGCTAGGGCAGGGGGAAGGTAAGGCTTGGGTGAGCAGCGACGCCAGCCCCGTCTGGAGGCGGGGGGCTTGGACGAGCAGTGGGGCCAGCCATGTGTGTGGGGGCACCCTCAGGCAAGCAGCTCAGGCAAGCCCTGTGGGAGGGTAGGGGAGGGTGGGCTCAGGCTAGCCCAATGCGGTGTTCCGTTTTTCTTTTGGGACAATATGGTCCCCCTACTTAACTGGCCGTGGACCATCTCTGTAGATTGCCCAGTTCCCATTTGTAGCCGGGGGCAGGAGGATTCGCACAAGCAAAGCCTTTTCACTCAGGACACAGGAGAGTAAAGACATGGATCCTAGGTCTATTGTCAGAAAGTTGGGGCCAGAATGATAATTTTTCAGTTAAATTACAGAAGAAAGGCAGAAGCTAATACCTAAAAGCCAATACTACAAGAAGAATAGAGCATTTTCCCATTAGCCCTCTGCCTTTATTGGAGTGTATGGATGAGCAGTAACTAGGTGTTGTAACAAAGGCCCAATATTAAATGTGCACATTCCACATAGAAGCATTTTTCTGTACCTTATGACCTTGTCTATCCTTGGGCAGACAGAGAAATGATACCGTACACTGCATTTTTAATTTCCCTCTCCTTCTTTTAGGCACATGTTAGTGTTTGTGCAGATGGCTGGGATTTTTTAGCACATGTGTACAGTGCCATCCACTGTTCAGCAAAATTTCTCTTTGCTCTATGCTGTCTCTCTCCTGCTGGCATCACCTGCCAAGTACCTGGGTTAGACTTCAAAATGGGAAACTTGGAGCTAGCAGATATAAAAGGCAACATTTTCACAATGCACGAGTGATTTAGGCTCCTAAGTCCCATTTTCAAAAGTGACTTAGGCACAGATTTTTTTTTTAATCAATGCTGTCTTGGGGCCTAAGATGCAGATAGGTACCTAGAAGTATTTTCAAAAGCTCCAAGGCACCTGATTCCCATTGTTGTATGTGGGGTTTGTTTTTATTTGTTTGTTTGTTTATTTTTAAAAAATCCCATAAGGCATGTATCTGCATCTTGAGGTTAAAACAATATACTAACCTCATAACAGGGACTGCTTGGGGGGGACGGAGAGGGGGAAGGGACCTTAACAGGAATCCCCAGAGGTGGTGAATGAGTGATAGACAGATGGTACCATGCTCTTTCTGGAGCGGTCTCTTTCTGCCAGAATGTAGATGGCAGCAGTCAGCATGTTGGAAGTGTGACCCACTGCATCTTGAGGTGTCTAAATACCTTTAAAAATCCAGCCCTTAGGAGCATAAGTCACTTTTGAAAATTGGTCCTAGGATCCAAAGATATTCAGATGCTTTTAAAAATCTTACCCAATGTGCATAGTGGGCTTTTGAGTTGTTTTCAGATTGATTTCTTTGTTACTGAACAGGCAGACCTATCGTTATTTCTAATTGCTTATTTGAAAATGTTATGGGCATATGGCTGGTTTTTTTTAACAGTGGAAATCATCCAGAGTTTCAACTAAACCCTGAAGAAATCTAAATAAATTAAAAAATCAATTACTCACTTAAAGTCGCATGCTATTAACAATCTAATTACAAGATGCTCTTTGTTTTGCCTGTATATTACCTTGAATTCTTTAATTGTAGTTATGTGGTTATTAACTGTTTCGATTTTAATATTAACACACCCCAAGCTTTAGGCTATGACAGAAGTGTAGAAAGTATTACACAAAGATAACAGCAGATGGCAATGTTGATGCACTCATTTCATGTTCATATTTATGAATAAAATGGTTAGTGAAACAAATGTGTGGTTTGTAAATTTGCCCAATATAGTTATGTTCTGCTAAATATTCTGTTCATTCCTTGTATAACAAGTTGACTTCTTGCAGTGTTTTATTCATGTATCTGTAGGGTTACTGGCTATTTTACATCACCAGCACAAGACAACTGGAGCATAGAGATGAATCTAACCTTTCATGTGTACTGTAAAGGATTTGGCCTGGGAAATTAGAAAGAGGTTTGTGGGTGTTTTTGTTTATAAGAGAAGCTAGTTTGAGCACTAGATAAATTAGGCAGATTGAGGTAGTAATCTCATAAAAGTGAGATAAAATAAACTTTGTGACTTCTTGCAAAGTCACTCTTCTAAAATTTACTGTGCTGTTATGTTTTTAGAAAAATCAAAATAGATTTCCTTTGCTTCCACGTGCATATTGCAGAGTGAAAGGTGCTATGAAGAAGATAAGGAGTGATCAAAGTTTATTTCCCCTGAGCCCTGGTACCGTGATTAATGTCCTATCACACAGCTACCTGTAATTCAGAAATCATCATTGAATGGAACAGGGCATGAGCAGTCTAGCCAGTACGCAAAATCTGTAGTTGTACCAGATGGGCTTATCTGCAAAAGGGTGTCACAGAGTAACCACACCACTGGAGAAAGGCTTCAAACTCATGCCCTTTATTTGATAAGTGTGAGATGCATGTGAGAGCTGCTGTCCCTGGTACTGATAAACTAAAGATATTTGTTGTTCCCATGTTTCTGACTCCCAGATTGTTGCCAAATTTCCCCAGTACAATTCTGTAGGGGTCAGTGGGTCACTACTTGAGAATAAAACAGTTTGTTTGGACTTTATAGCGATCAGTGATCGTCTGCCTTCTGAACTGCATCTTTTTGAAAACTCTCTGAACCCTGGCTATTTCCATTAATCACAGGATAGACTTATAACATAGGATGTCTGCCCTGTAGGAACAGTGCATCTTGAGCTTAAAACAGAGGGGGGTAACTATCTATCTGTAACAAGGGTATAACCTTCACATGCCCCTCTGGGTCCCAGATTTGAGCAGAAAGCTACAGATGCTTATCGTAGCTTAAACCATCTACTGCTATAGGAAAAGGGAAGAATCACAGGTGGGGAGGAGGTTGTTTGGTTCAATCCAATAATAAAACAAAACAAGTTTCAAGTTAAATTTGGGGAAAATGTTTAGATTGTGGAGCATGGTTGTAGGAGGCTCTCATTTTATTTCTGATCTCCACTTCTGTGTGTGTGTCAGCCTCTGTCTAGAGCCCTGCTCAGATACAAAATTTGTATTCGCATCTGATCTGTGATCTGCAAACATGGGCAATGGATATCCACAGATATAAAGTGGATATTCTCACATTTGAGGGCTCTACTTCTGTCATTCCTCCTAAGCTACACACTCTCTCTAAGGCTCAAATTAAACCTAGTGTCAACTTCCCTGCTAAGAGTATTTGATCACTAGATGGAGACAATAGTTTAGCATAAGCATAGCACAGTATATAGATTGTAACAGAATCTACAAGCTGCTTCTTACTATTTGCAGCTATAATATGGCTACCCTCAAGCATTCAAGAAGTATTAATTAGGTGTCAAAAGTGATGGGACTGGTTTAAGATTCATAAGGGCTTAAAAATAGTACATCTGAGGTTATTTTTTATTTCCATTCTGGTTTTTGAACAAAGCTTTACTTCACAGCCATGAGGGCTAGAATCTTTAAAATAAGATTATCACATGAATCCCAGAGCCAGAGCTTTAAGAAAAACACCTAATAGTGTGAGACTTGGAAAAGAATCAAAAGGCTGGCCAAAGGGCTTGAGAGCTGGCATTAGAGCTGTTCGAAAAAATGGCATTTCCATCACATCAGAAATTCCAACCTTTTGAAATTTCCCTTCATCCTAAATGAAAAGTCAAAATTTCAAAATCTACTGCAGAATAGAAATTCCAAAAAATATGTGTTTTGGAAACATCTAAATGATCTTATTGAAATGTTTCATTTTAATGTCAATATTATAGTACCAATATAAAATGGCATATTGTAGAAATATATAAATATAGTAACTTTAAAAGTTTGAAAAGTTTAAAAAATTGAAAGTAAAAACAAAATGAAACCAAAGTCAAAACAAAATGTTCCTTTTCAATTTAAATTGCTTCCGAACTTTTCCATTGAAAATGTAATTGGCTATCTATGTTTATCTTAACTTGCTTTTCAGTTTTTAATATGCTGCTGAATTTGGCAACACACAAAATGTTGAGGGGGAAGTTGGAAGGTCTGGATAGCAGTTGGTTAGGGGGCAGTTAGTGCTTTTGGTGCCTGGGAAAGCACGGGAAGAAGTTTTGAATAAGCACAGGAACTGGATGTTCCTGTGAAATAGTGAACAATATTGACATATGAACTACTATCTGAGATTCACAATTAGCATTCATTGAAATGAATGGGGCAGTTACCACCTATATCAAGAAGCTACCTTGTTCCCTTGGTGGCTTTCCAAAGTAGGTCCATCTTTACACAGTACCCATTTCATGTTCCATACCAGCCTGTATAGGGAACACTGAATGGATTCAGATAACTGAGCCTTTGGATAATCAAGAGACTTTTTAATGTAATTAACAGATATTGATAGTCACAACTGGACAGTGTCCAACAAGGAGTTTTTGTAACTGGGGTTTGGCTAATCAAGTCTCTGGCATTCCTGGGATAGATCATTAATACTTAAGACACATACAATCTGGTTCCTCTGTTGCACTGGCATAAATAGAAGTCCATTGAACTCAGTGGATTTACATAAGTGTAAGCGAAATTCAGATCAGGCCCATAATGCTTTTGAACTTCAAAGTTCATGTAAACTGGTGGGATGACACAGCGGATACAATGAACTAGTGAAGTCATCAAAGCCTTTCCCTCACAGGTAAGTGACCATGTTCCCAGCTACACCATTGCTCTGGTGCAAGTCAGTGAAGCTTACACCATTTTACAGCAGCTGAAGACCTGGCCTATCTATATCTTTAAACTTGGCTGGTCCTGCTCATGACTGATTTTTGGTCTGGCACACATACCACAGTGTTGTTTTCAATATAAACTCCTAGTTAGTTTTTTCTCTTCTTCCCCCCTCTCCCCCAGCCCCCCCATGACTGGAGTGGTGTTAATGGGCCATTTCATCTTGAATGGTCCCTTGAAATATGTGTTAAATAATTATGATAAACAATCTGTTCTATCTTGTATTTAGCTGTGATACTGAGTACATTTCCCAGACCTGAAGAAGAGCTCTGTGTAAGCTCAAAAGCTTGTTTCCCTGGTGGGTTAGCTTTTAGTATCTTACAGAAAGTTTTGTAACTTGTAAAACCATGCAATAAATATAGCTCGTTTAAATGCATATTTCCAAAGCAAATCTTATGTGCTAGGTGAACAGGCTGTGAGAGATTCCTCCCAGGAAGGAATTCATATGTATGTCTCCTTTTCTTTTCCTTTTTCATTTAACTTTATTTTTATACAAAAATATAATTACATAATGACAAACATTCACCAGGTGTCTCCTACTTATCTGGTGAGTGCCCTGACCACTGCGCTATTGGCTATTCAGGTCAGGAGTTCCTCTCTGTGTTTGATTAGAAATTCCAACCTAGACCAGGGAAACTTTTCCTGACTAAAGTTTTGTCAAAACCAAAACTTTTCATGGGAATATAACGTTTTGACAAATTGGGAATTTGACCCAAAAAAGCCAACCAGTTCTACTCCTTAGTCCATATGTGACTGTTTGTTTCCCTTTCACATAGGTATCAGTTTCTGAGGACCTTTCTCAGATCTGAAGAAGAGCTCTGTGTAGCTCGAAAGCTTGCCTCTTTCAGCACCTGAAGTTGGTCCAATAAAAGAGTTTGCCTCAACCATCTTGACAGTGTGACTATGTGACATAGACTGGCAAGTACCATTATGACAAAAACAGTCTTAGCTGAAAATAGACCTAAATATTGTGTAACCCCATTGGGGTTTAGAGAGAATGGCCCCTTTAAAACCTTGTCCTAAGGCACAGGAACTGCTGGTTGTTTGAGGGGCGAAGAGAGGGAAAGTGACAGTTGTGTGTGTGGTTCCAGACAAGAGGGCTACAGTGAGCAGGCCCTCATGTAGTGAAGCAGCTGAGAACCTCCCTGAAGCCTAGGAGGGACATAGCGGTCAACTGGGGACACCCCAGGACAAGAAGCAGGAGGAGCACTGTGCCAGGGAAGAATCACCCAAAGACAAACCAGAGGTGGACCCAGTATCACTGATGCCCAAAGCTGTATGGGGTTGTGAGTACTTGAGCTTGTGACCTTGCATTGGGAATAAGGAGGGAGGCTGTAGCTAGTTGTCACTTTGTGTGGGTTTGTAGAGAACAGCCAAAGAGGACATGGGAGGGGTTTACTGGGAAAGTTTTCTGGTGCTGAAGACAACCAGGAGTATCCAAGACTCACTGGTGGACTGGAACTCTGCCCAGGACTCCTGAACTCTGAATGTAGATGCATTTCTTGGTGTCTGCCCTTCTGTATTGTGGTACCACTGGGCCTGTGGGGCCTCATGTTGAATGTAATCCTGTTTTTTGCTCCCCCAGTCTTCTCTCCTGTGTTGTCTCTATTCATCTCTCGGTGAAAAATATTTCCCTTTCCTATATTCATTGTACTATTTGTGTGTGTTCATTCACCAAGGAGGGTGCGGGGGTTGGAACAGGTGCCCTGGTGTTGAAGGGAGTTTTCCTGCATGCGCCTTTTCTTGGCCAGAGGTGCCTGCAGAGCAGACTCCATCTTGGCCCCAAGGGTGCTAAAGGTACAATTTGTATTTCTCTGGAAAACAGGAATAAATGCATTTAGGGAATACAGTAGTGTTCTTGGAAGTCGGGAAGCCAAAACCTAACTTGGATGATCTAACAGTTGATTTGTTTAAGGGGTTTAACAAAATCCATAGGCCCAAATTTTCCAGTCCAGCTGAGTAGTGCTTGGCACAAGTCTGAGACAAAGGTAGGTGCAAATCACTTTGCCAGTGCCTGTATTGTGGGTCCATCAATGATTCCCAGCCTTGGGATAAAATAGAGCAGCTTAAGTCCTGGCAGCCAGGGTTTGGCCCTTTTCCCTAGCGGGTGCCCAAAAGAAGAATGGCAAAGAAGCACCGACAGTGTCTCCAACAGTAAAAGATTCCCCACCCAAAGAGACACCTCAGGCTCAATGGGTTTATGGCGGCTTTGCACCAGCAGAATGGCACAAAGTAACTGAATCTGACCAGGGCACTGAGCCCATAATTACTAAAGTTGTGAAAAGTTGCTAATAATGGAACTGTGAAAGGGCTGGAATGAATTCATTCGTATAACTCACTGTTATTAGGTAAACCTGATGATCTCAGCACAGGAATTCTATTCTTTAAATAAATAAATAAATAGGACCGAGCCTAGGGTTATATTGAGCCTTCACATGTAGAAGTGGAATAAAGTGAAGGGACAAATAAAACTAAACAGCAGATAATTCCTTAGGACAGTGTTTTGTCTCGGTATCCATAGAACACAAGGCAAGCTGGTGAAGTAAATCAGAAGCAGTTTGTGGCCCTTAAGAGTCTAAACTATTAAAAACGAACTCAAGGTGGTGCATGCTATATTAAGCACTGACGTTGAATGTTCTCAGCAGCCAACACTACTGTAAAAGGAAGGATAAGCACACAGCAGCCCATAATTCTCAGCTTGCCGGCTGAAAAATGCCTTAACCACTGTTAAAACCCATGCCAGAATTATCCAAACCATTTGCGGTTTAAACCGCATTCCATTACATATAATGAATGAAATACAGCTCTACCCTAGCATCAGTTCTTCCACCACTTTTGAAAATATTCTTTTCTATTGAAATAATAGAAAATGATACATATTGCAGGAATAAAAAAGCATACTTACACCCCAATCCTGGGAAGCATTTAGAAAGTACTGATGCCACTGACGAGAGTCAAAATACTTTGTTTAGAACACACCTGTAACACATAATATGATACTGAGTCATTAATCAATGGTAGGCACACCCGATCTGGCAAATGCGCATGGGTTTAAGCTTAACCTCAGTATGCTCATAATGTAATTCAAGTCAAGATACAAGCAAGTGTAATAAAGGGAAGGACTAAAGGAGGTAGGACCAGGGTAATAAAGATAGGAACACCTGTTTACACAGCCAATCTGTGGGCCTCATCCAAAGCCCATTGAAATCGGTTTTCCACTGCCTGGCTTCAGTGGGCTTTGGATCAGGCCCTACGTGCCCAGTTAGCAGGTAAAGATTCTGAAATGTTTGGAAATATCTCTGTGCAGTTCAGGTTTTTATCAGGAACTGAAAACAGAATTGACACAATTCTTATGAGAAAATTTGATCTTGTATTTCTAGCCCAGGTTTACACTCAGCATTCTGGATAGTTATCTGAAATGGGGAGGCTTAACTAACCCATGTGTAAAGTTGACTCCCTCCCTAAGAATAATCTAATATCACCTTTTAGGAAGGTTTGGAAATTCACCCAAATATTTCCATATAAGTACAACTGAAAGGTTACATTTAAAATCTTAAGCAGAAAATATGAAAGCATCCTTCTAAAACATAAAAGAAATTACATCAATCATATCTGAGAGCATGCATATAACAAGTCAATTGATCTATGTTTATATAATTTTATATTATTCCTTTTTTACATACATTACGGAACTAATTACTCGCCCTAGGAATGCTGGAAAAGAAGAACTCTTCCTTAATATTAATGTATTATTGACTTTTTTAAAGACTTGCTAAAACTCAGCAGACTTTACAAACCTAGCTGAAGAGTAAAAAAAAAAAATGCATGTAATGGCAGCAGCATTATAAGTAATGTGTCTTTTGGGGCTTTTAAGAGCATGGTAATCAACTGGCAAAGAGTGAACTAACAAGAAGTTAGGCCTGGTTTACTGTACCAAGTTAGGTTATCACAAGGCAATGTACATTGCTTTATCTGTACATTCAAATTTGTTTCCAGCTGATGTATGCACTCCATTATAGTAATGCAGTAAAACCACCTCCTCAAATAGCATAGAGCCATAGTTGACCTACCAAGGTCAATACAGTGCAAGTGTAGATGCTACATGATCTGTGTTATCCCTAAGTCTTCCCGCAACTGCCCCACAATGCCCCATTCCCTGCAACAGTTACTTCTCTGGTCACAATTTTAAACTCCGTTGCCCAGGGTTCACCAAGAGTAGAAGCCCCCCTACCCCTCTTTAAAGCCACTGCATGATTTTAAAATACTTTTTCCTGAGTGCCCACCCTGTGAGCACACCTAGCAGCTCACCCAGGTTGTGTGAAACTGCCCAGCAGACTGTCAGCTCCATTCACGAGATGTGCTTCTGCCTGCAGTGGATAGGAAGTATTGGAGTTCCTGGTCCTGTGGGGAGAAGAGGCTCTGCAACCACAGCTACGAACAAAATAGAAACATGCACATCTATGATCAGACTGTACAGGGGATGCAGGCAAAGAGATATGGCAGGGATCAGCAGCAATGCTGTGTGAAAGCAAAGAAACTTCACCAGGGATACCACAAGGCCAAGGAGGCCAACAGTAGATCCGGTGGTGGTCTACAGACCCACCAGTTTCACAACAATCTGTATGCCATACTAGCTGGAGACCACATCAGCACCCCTGACATTACTGTGGACACCTTGGAGGACCTCACGACAGAGACCCCTTCTGTGAACAGCAAGGAGGAGGATGAGAAGGATGTGGGGAGAGATGCAGCAGGGGACTCCAGCCATGTCACAAGCCAGGACTTGTTCAAGACTCCACCATAGTCTAGCCCAGTTTTTTACAAAGCGTAGGTCGTGACCCAGTACTGTGGTCGCGGCATGTAAGGCACTGGGTCACCTTGCACTGCCAACCAGGATGTTAAATGTCCCACTGGTGGTGCTGCCCAGCTAAGGCAAGCTAGTGCCTAACTTTTCTGACACCACTCTGTGCCCCAGAAGTGGCCAGCAGCGGGTCCAGCTTCTAGGCGGGGGGCCACTGGGCTCCATGCACTGCCCCTACCCCAAGCACCAGCTGCGCACTCCCATTGGCCAAAACCGGCCAATGGGAGCTTGGGGGAGCAGTGCCTGCAGGCGAGAGTTGCACAAAGCCACTTTCGCACCTCCGTCTAGGAGCCGGACCTGCTGCTGGCCGCTTCCAGGGTGCAGCATGGTCCACGGTGCTAGGACAGGTGGGAAGCCTGCCTCTGCACCCCAGCTGCACCGCTGACTGGGAGCCACCAGAGGTAAGTCCGTGCCCCAACCCCAGACCCCAATCCTCTGCCCCAGCCCTGAGGCTCCTCCCACACCATGAACCCCTCATTTCCGGCCCCACCCCGCAGCCCTCACTCCTGCACCTCAACCCTCTGCCCCAGCCCTGAGCCCCTCCCACACCTCAAACCCCTCATCCCCAGCTCCATTGGGTCAGGGGCATCAACAATTTTCTTCAACTGGGTCCCCAGAAAACAAGTTTGAAAACCACTGGTCTAGCCAGTCCTGCCAGGCAAACATTGATGAGCCTGATGAAGGGGAAGGGAACTGGCTAGGTGTGTTCATGCACTTTTCTTTACCATCTTTAAAAATAGCACCTGGCTCATCCTCAAGATAACAAGACAAAGGTATTGAAATTTCATTGTTTTACTTGTACAAAAAGAAGTAGAGGTACAACAAACAGATAGAGATTGCACCTGCTTTTCATTCCCCTGTTGGGTTAGGTGTGGAGAGTGAGGGCACATGTGGAATACTTTGTTTATGTATACAGGTATGTCCCTTGTATCCTTCTGAGAGATCTCAATGAAACTCTCATAGAGATACTCTGCAGTCGTCTCTCCAGGGTTTCTAAGGATGGCTGCCTTATTTCTTCCTTTATGGTAGGACACTTACCACACCATCCTATAATGAGTTTGTCTGGCACCTTTGCAGTAAACAACTAGCAGCATATGGGCCCGGGCATTTCCAGAAAGCCAGTAGCACCTTTCTCTGCACCTTTGTGACTGTCAGGAGTGAGATATCAGCTAAAATTACCACCATCTGTGGAAAACAGTGCCAATATTCAGTGCCATTCCCCTATACCCATGGAACAGGGACTGAAATTTTATTGCTTCTGCAACAGAAAAGCCTTTTCCCCTGCCCCCCACCTCCCATTTACACCTGGCAGGCCATACTCATGGTGGCTGGGGCTGGGGAGCAGTGCTGGGCCAAGGCACTCCAAAGCTGAAGTGTCAATAAGCGTGTTTTATTAAAAGGAAGGGAGTTTTTGAACTTTTCTTTCCCTTTCTGTTGTGACTGTAAATCCAATGGTACATCTGTTTTTATCAGCAGCTTCTGGCATGAAGGCCTTGCAGGGTGCCCCTTCTACCTGCGCAGAATGCCCAGCCCTGATGAAGAGAACTAGGGAAGACGTGTTCTGAGAGATCCCAAAAGCCAATGCTGTATTGGACTGTACGCAAAGGGCTTGGAGGGCCAATATGACTGACAGTATGGTGAAAAAGAGAGAGGAGAGGAGAAAGGCCCAGGGGTTCCAGCAGGATAAGTAGAAGGAAATGCATCAGGACATAGTGGGCCTTCTCAGGCCACAAACCCAGATGCTGGTTCACCTACAAGTCCAAAAATCCTGGACTCTTCATCCTTTGCAGTTCTTGGAGAACTCCACAGTCACTGTTCTCTACATACCATATTGCACTGTGGACTGCATCTTTACCCCTATCACTCCACACCAGGGAACAGCAAAGAAACCCACAACTTCACAAACACTGACCTGTGCCTGGTGCCTGTGTAGCCACAACAGACTACATCTGTGCATTGAAATGGACAGACATGTTTACTACATTTTTAAAGTTACACCCCATTAAAAATGTATATAACTGCCTGGTTGGGGGGGGGATGGGAAAGGTGCAGAATGCTTCTTTTGATTGGTTGGGTTCTTTTGCACATAAATTTTCTGCACTATAATTTTACATTCCATCAAGTTCTATTTCTGGAGAATCAAATTATTTTCATTTTGTTCACAACAAATATTGCAAAATGCATAGTGATAATCAAAACAAACAGTATTTGTAAATGCAAACGAGCACCACATGATTCATAACTGCATGAAAACACCCAGTCACATTTACATACACTGTATGTTTGCAATGTTCATGAGAATTTTGCAGAGCTCTTCTGGATCCATGCTTCTGTAAGAGATGGCATACACTGAAAAGTATTCCACAAGTTTTAAGGTGTGAAAGCTATGGAATATGGATAGCATTGTGGGATGGAGAAAGTTGCATGCTGGGAACTTGATCCCCTAGTTTCTAGATATGCCGGGATGAGTAATTTCTATCCCATAACACACCACAAACATTTCCCAAAAGGCATTGTGCCAGATGGTGGCACACTAGGATACCTACCTGTGTTGCATCACCCTGTGCATCAATACAAGGACTCCTGATGAGTACGCGCATTGGCAGTGCAAGGAGCCAAGTGCGCACAAGTGATATACTAACTTTGGCAGCTGTATACTGATGTAACTTGCATTAACTGAAGTTTGTAGTGTAGACACAGCCTTAGTCACTGCAAATTTTAATGTTGTAAAACAAATAGCACCAGAGAAAATAGAGACAGATACACCTAGTCAGGGGTGGCAGGTGGCCCGCCAACTCGGGGAGGCTAGCCCTCAACTGGCCATGCCCCTCCAGCCCCCACCTCCTCCACTGGAGCCCAGATTTCCCCCCTCCCAGCCCCCAATTGCCAGGTGGGCAGTACACAGTCCCTCCAGCCCCCCCCCCCGTGTCCCTCCCCCAAAGTGCTGGGCAGGAGAGTGGCCCCCCGAGCGCCAGGTGGGCAGTGGGAGTCCCCTCAAGCCTCTGAGTGCTTGGTGGGTGCCCCCCCAGACCCAGTGCCCCCAGTCCCCCCTGCGCACTAGGCGGCGCAGCCCCAGTGCCTGGGGGCCCCCCAGCAGCCCTAGCTCTAGCCCCAGCCCCAACCTGCTTCCCTGAAGAGGAGCAGCCAATCGGCCTGGGCTGGGGCCAAAGGGGAAGGGCAAGCAGGATGCAGCCTTCTGGGTGGAGAGTGGGCAGGGCCATGCTGGACTGTTTGGGGAGGCACAGCCTCCCCCAGCCTACGATATGTGCTGCCCATGCACCTAGTTAAATGAGAAACTGCAAAACTCTCTCGGAGAACTCAGGCAGTGGGATCTTAAAACTGAGAGCTGAATAATTTAAGGGTAGAGCTTGTGCAGACATTATAAATAGCATCAAGTGAGACATCCCTGACTCTGATGGATTCTGAAGGACGCCTACAAAGGAGGAAAGTTGACAGGAAGTGTTTCTTGCTTGCTGAGATGACATGTCTGATTAACCCTGAAGCAAAGCTGACTACTGTCACTCCAGCAAGAACAGAAGAGGAGCCAAGCTATCAGTCGAGCTTACCCATCACCATCTCCCATGGAATCCTGCTTCATAATAAAGACTTACAAAATCCAAGGGCTGAAACTGATTTTCTCTGACACCCTCACATATAAACATACACCTATAACATCTATAAAAATATTTCTTGGTGAAGTTTTATTCAGCTTAGACCTGAGATACTGACACTGAAGCACTGTAATTTGAATCCTAGATGTGAGAGAAACTGAGGTTAACATACTTTTATAGTCACATAAGATGATAACTTAATTTGATGTTAATATATTTCTGATGTACAATTGTTTCCCCTTGGTAATTGTATTCAACCATATTTAGCTCTGATTATTTATGTTATGTTGGAATAATTGGCAAGATGTCTTATTTCTTTTGATGAAATCTATAGTAAGTGATATGGTTGGTTATCTTGGCTAATCAGTTTATTGAGCTGGTGTTTAGTCACTGAACATTAATGATGGTCTGTGTTTTCTCTTGTACTATTGAGTTGTAACAAAATAGAACTTGGTTCACTTAGTTACAGAGTCAAGTCCTTTATCTCATAAGAGCATGAGTAAATATATCATGAGGCAGCATCCTGAAAAATACCTTTAAGATTTTTATCTGATTCATTTTTAAGTGTTGTTTAGCCCCTACTTCCAGAGTCTTATTTTTCCCAGCCATTTCTAGGACATGATGACTTGTACATGGCACAGCCCAAAGGACTGGGATCTAATGGGTTCTGTCCCTATCCTGTCACCAGTCTAATGAGAAACCTTAGGAAATCTGTCAGGGCTGGTTTATGCAAGTGTGGGAAAGGGAACGTAAACCATTCTTCCATGTGCCTCCTGTCCTGAACAGGTACCAATTGCAGCTGCATTCACAGTGCTCTCCTAAGCACAAGGACTACTCACACTTACATCCTCAATCCAGGAGGAGAAGCTGAGGAGATGAGAACAAGGCTCTGCCCCCATGCTGCACCAGCCAGCAGAGCTGTGTGCCCATCCAGAGGAGTGCATGTTATGTAGGTTATTTGGTGGACACAGTCCCTGTCTATGCTAAGGAGCTCTGATAGGCATTCTGCATCCTTGAAACATGATGTTTCCTGGTGCTCCCACTGGAGTAATGTAACTCTGAACAGACCCCAACATAGAGCAGCAATTAACTATCACAATCTGGCCTTCAACTTCTTTGTTCATCATTATTTAATAATAATGCTTCCTACCTCATAAGTATGTTGTGAGGACTGATTAACTAGTGCGCTTCAAAAGTGCTTTGGCATGTCCAGATGAAGGATGCTATATAAGTGTATTATCATAGTTATGATAACCACTTAAAAGCTACCGTTTGTCATGAAAATGTAACCTGTTGAAAGGATAAATGTGAGGCTCACCAATGTGTTCAAATTACCCAAGTAAAATGAAACTCTCTTAAGCCACTTCAAATGAAGGAACAACCAGTAAACAAGTAACACTGTGTGCTGTATCAAGTGATTAAACAGGTTTCCCCAAAAGTTCTAATTGAAGAAAGTTGTTGAATAGATAAAATTGCTGCTGCAATAATGTGGGTAAAATGAACCAAATTCATTAACCTTGATAACACATTACAGTAAATAGAGTTACAATAAAGATGAAGTCATTTACTATGAATGGAAATGTTATTTACCATGACACTTTTCAATACACACAAAATGTACAATGACTATTTCCAGTTCTCCTTGTTTGTTATATATGATGATCAGATATTATGCTGGTGAAGGCTGTATACTGAATTGATAATTACCTAGCTAGAGGGATTGAATCGGTCTTTTTCTTCCTATATACATATACTCAAACAACTCAATTATGATCTAATTTTTATGTGAAGAGATACAGTTGATTCTTTATTTAGGCACCATGTGCACTTGCACAATGCTATGGTGTGTGTGTGTAAAAGCAAGCATTGGAAGTAAAATTTTATTCATATATATCATATGAGTGACTCTATGAATGTTTATTTTAAATCTGACAGTGCTGCTTAGTTAGTTATGCAAATTAACAAATAATAGTCATATAACCAGCAGTGCCTAATCTCACTATTTGTCATATTAACAGAGGATGAAAGAGTGCTCCTGAATTAAAAAGAGAAGCTAACATTTTTTATAAGCTATAACTGGCTAAATCATTCTTTTCAAAGAAGACATATCTGCCTCTGGTTGTTACACATTTTATCCTTTTATAGCTGTGACAATTAGATGTCATAAAATTAAAACAAAACAAAAAAAGTGATTATGTCACTACAAGATGGCTTTCTACAACTCATTCTTCAGATTCAGGAGCCAACTTATTCAAAGGCTGAAGTCTTTTACTGCCTAAAAACTTGCTCATGACTTAATAGAACATTATCATCTATCTCTGTCAATGTGTGATATTAAAAAGATAACTAGAATCTCCACAGAGGGCTTGCTCTAATTATTACACACATCACACAACTGCACACAGTATCCAAGTAAAGAATCAACCATGTCTCCTCATGTCAAAAGTAGATCACAATAAAGAGTTGACTAGTACTATTATTATTATTTTTATTTATCACTTTATTTATTTAGAGAACCCCAAATTATGCAGGGAGTCTCACAGAAACACAAGGTCCCCACCCAGCAGAGCTCACTACCTGGGGCCCCAGGTCTGTGAAGATTTGTACACACATTTAACTTGAAGTCATCAGGGCAATTCACAGTGTGTAAAGTTCACAGTGTAAAGTTAAGCATGTGCATAAGTCTTTGCAGGGTCAGGATCTGCCCACATGGAGCTTGGTTGACTTAATTGGGTCTCTGTGCAGGGGATCACTCCAGGCTGAGCAGCTTGCAGAATCAAGGCATAATTTCACATGACACAATGAGTTAACAACACGGTGAGGTGGAGTAAGGAAGACAATGGTTACAGTTAGACAAACTATTGTAGCAATTTTTGTGGGAAGGAGGGATATTATTTGCTGAATAGTTTTTAATAAATATGAATATTGTTTCAGCAGGTGTCACCAGATACCACAATAACACATAGTTTTCCAAGTTCTTTTTCTTCATGTGTGAGCAAATGTTAAGTCTTGGGAAGACATGTTGTGTTGCAGTTATTTGTAGATATGCAAGGTTCTGTGCAGAGGCCATTGTCCTTGGAAAGGGAGCTTTGACTGGAGTCAATTCATGAGGAAGAGTTGCTCACTGAGAGCTGGGCCGATGTTGGGTTGAGACTCCTGAAAGAAGGGATTGCCCTGCATATTGTTTGACCACCTCTGTCCCAGGACTGGTGCATATGAATAAATTCAAAAAGTGATATTTAGAATGTGTTCAGACTCCTCATGACTAATTTCTCCTTTGTTGGAAACTGGACTGGACATTTGCTACTGCTCAGCAGAAAGAAGATGCTAGTGTCAGAAATGGGACACTGGTCTTGGAAGAAAGGGTAACAATATAAAATAACATCTTTCTTTGGCTTACCTCTTATGGACATCAAGTTAGAAGAGGAATTGAATAAAAAGTGTGAGGTGGGCTACTGAGATGCTTCAGGAAGACGTTCAAGACCTCAGTTTGATTTCAATAGAATAAAGTTTGATTTCAATAGAATTACTCCTGATTTACACAGGTGTAAGTGAGAAGAGAATTAAGTGTAAATGACCAGAGAACAGGGCCAATTTCTGCTTTCATAAACCTTGGTATAAATCCAAGCAATTTCCAGTGTGGTGATCACCCAGCTCTTAAAAAAAAAGCCCCCCAAAGTTGCCATGATAAAAACACAGCCCTAATATGAGAACTACAAACTAAAAGGCATTCAATGCAATAGGAAATTAATGAGATTTTTGTAACACCTCCTTTCATATCGCCGCAAATTTTCAATTCTCATAACAGACATGTTGGGCAGCAACTCTGATATTTCCACAGTGGCAAAATGTTTCTTTTCTGACTCCCAGAAAAATGAAATTTATTTATTTAGTCAAGGCATCACATTAGTGAGATCCAGCCTGGGGCCTTGTGCAGGATGGCAATCCAATTGTTATGAACATTTATTGCATAACAGTACAGTATTATGTAGTCACTCTAGCTTGAACCAGAGCTAAGAGCGTTAAACCAAATAGACTTGGTTCAAGGTAGAAGCTTGGCAAATACATACAGCTGACCTAATAATCCTAGGAGCCAAATAGCTCAGGAAATTTACCAAGTCCACTGATGTAGAGTTTTTAAATTCTAATGGGCAGTTCTTTGTCCATTAATGTCAATTGGAGATTTTGCCATTGTCTTCAGTGAGACAAGGATTTTGCCTCATGAAAGGATTACCAGGGAAATTACTAAACTACTAAGCCGGTTGTTCTGGCTCCCCATGTGCAAGTGAGAAGGACCAGCTGATGTTCTGAGTCTCCCAGGGAATGAAAAATAGCCCAGCAGTCCTGTTCCCTGAGTCTCTTGCGGTGAAGAAAAGCCTGGCCATGCTTGATCCCTAGCACCCCCGGGAAGCGAAGTGCAACCTTGTTTCTCTCATTTCATTGAAATACTTCTGCTTTATTTTATTGGTATATGTTTGAAAATTGATGTTTTTTCTGCATTCTTTCTAAAAAATTCCCTTTTAATAAAGTAAAAACTTACAAATAAGAAAAAGGAGAATTCAGACTTTAAACACATTGGTTCACTTTCTTTTTAACTAAAAATTAAAATCTCAGACAGTGAGCCAGAACCTTGGCTAGTATAAATTGGTATAACTCTGTTGAAGTCAGTTGAACCTTGCTGACAACAACTGAGAATTGACATTGTTTGGAATATATAGCAGTTACACAAAGTTAACCTTGGAGAAATAACTTAACAAGTAACTTTGCGAGAAAAGCCCCATTGGCACTAGGGAGGATCACAGTTCCCTTTTATGAAGACTAAAGCGTTAATACTGGGGAGAGATACATATACAGGATTCCTGAGCTAAAAAAAAAACGGATACCAGCTTCACAGAAGTATATTTTTCTTAAAAGATAGAGGTAAACGCAAAACATGACCCTGATCTTGCAAAGACTTACCTGTTTAAAATTATGCATGAGTATTTGCAAGAACTCTACTCATGGCAGGTTTCACTGAAATACGCACTTCAGTATGTGTAGCTTTCCCATAGTGGGGATTCCTTTACTTGAGCGGATTTTGTCTGTTGGTGGTGGGAGTGGCTTAAGGCAGTAATGTATTATGTATTTAGGAACCCATCATAGCTGTTAATTATATATGACACCTCTAGTAACATGGGGAGGGATGCAGACTTCATATTTGAAATAATACATAATAAAAGGCATGTATTTTGACACTGTTCCTCTAATTTATTATAAAAAGGTTATACTTTTTGTTTCAGAGTGCTCTTTAGCTTTTCAGAAGGCTTTGTCTGTGTAACTATAGTGTACTCATTGTGAATAGATAAAGGCAGTGCATACGCGTGTGAGTATAAAATGGAGGCATAATGAATACATAAAGGAGCATATAATACACAGGTTCACATTTCTGTGGCACTCACATGTCTGGATGGCAACATGATCCATATGTATTTGGTGCAGAGGAAGCAGCTAGATTTATTTTCATGCTACAATTTGGGGATTGATGGCGAGGATACACAGCAGGGACAGTTAGGGAACGTATGTGAATGCAGTGACAGTGGGTATGTTAATGTGGATATGAGGAGGTGGTTTATACAGCGGTGACAGGGGGTATATCAGTGGAGGGACAGGGGAGGGGCTACAGGACAGAGACAGTGGGTATGTCAGTGGATAGTCAGGGGGTATATAGCAGTGACAAGGGTACATCAGTGGAGGGTAGGGGGTATACAGCAGTGCCTGTGGATATATCAGTGGGGTACGGGGAAAGGGGCTATAGGGCAGTGACAGTATCTATGTCAGTGGAGGTAGGAGGGGGCTATAGGGCAGTATCAGTGGGTATGTCAGTTGGGGCTATAGGGCATTGCTGGTGGGTATGTCAATGGGTATGTCAGCGGAGGCTTAGGGCAGTGCCATTGGGGGCATAGGAGGAGGCTATAGGGCATTATCAGTGGATATGTCAGTGGGGAATAGCAGGGGGGTATAAGGCAGTGCCAGTGGGTATGTCAGTGGGGGGGCAGGGCAGGGACTATAGGCAGTGCCAGTGGGGGTGGGGAGTGGGCTATAGAGCAGTGACAATGAGCATGTCAGTGCAGGGGTAGGAGGGGGCTCTAGGGCAGTGCCAGTGGGGTTAGTGGGGAGGGGGCTCTAGGGCAGTGCCAGTGAGGGTTAGCGGGGAGGGGGCTCTAGGGCAGTGCCAGTGGGGGTTAGAGGGGAGGGGGCTATAGGCAGTGCCAGTGGGCTTAGCGGGGAGGGGGCTCTAGTGCAGTGCCAGTGGGGGTTAGTGGGGAGGGGGCTCTTGGCAGTGCCAGTGGGATTAGCAGGGAGGGGGCTCTAGGGCAGCGCCAGTGGGGTTAGCGGGGAGGGGGCTCTAGGGCAGTGCCAGTGGGGTTAGCGGGGAGGGGGCTCTAGGCAGTGCCAGTGGGGTTTAGCGGGGGGGGGGCTATAGGCAGTGGCAGTGTGGTTAGCGGGGAGGGGGCTCTAGGGCAGTGCCAGTGGGGTTAGCGGGGGGGGCTATAGGCAGTGCCAGTGGGGTTAGCGGGGAGGGGGCTATAGGCAGTGCCAGTGGGGTTAGTGGGGGGGGCTCTAGGCAGTGCCAGTGGGGTTAGTGGGGGGGGGCTATAGGCAGTGCCAGTGGGGTTTAGCGGGGGGGGGCTATAGGCAGTGGCAGTGTGGTTAGCGGGGAGGGGGCTCTAGGGCAGTGCCAGTGGGGTTAGCGGGGGGGGGGCTATAGGCAGTGACCATGGGGTTAGCGGGGGGGGGCTATAGGCAGTGCCAGTGGGATTAGCGGGGAGGGGGCTATAGGCAGTGCCAGTGGGGTTAGTGGGGGGGGGCTCTAGGCAGTGCCAGTGGGGTTAGCGGGGAGGGGGCTCTAGGGCAGTGCCAGTGGGGTTAGCGGGGGGGGGGCTATAGGCAGTGACCATGGGGTTAGCGGGGGGGGGGGGCTATAGGCAGTGCCAGTGGGGTTAGCGGGGAGGGGGCTATAGGCAGTGCCAGTGGGGTTAGTGGGGGGGGGCTCTAGGCAGTGCCAGTGGGGTTAGCGGGGAGGGGGCTCTAGGGCAGTGCCAGTGGGGTTAGCGGGGGGGGGGGGCTATAGGCAGTGACCATGGGGTTAGCGGGGGGGGGGGGGCTATAGGCAGTGCCAGTGGGGTTAGCGGGGAGGGGGCTATAGGCAGTGCCAGTGGGGTTAGTGGGGGGGGGCTCTAGGCAGTGCCAGTGGGGTTAGCGGGGAGGGGGCTCTAGGGCAGTACCAGTGAGGTTAGCGGGGAGGTGACACGCAGCTCCCCCACACTGCCCCGTGCAGGCGGCGCCGGCCCGTTCACACGGAGCCCGCGGGTCCCCAGCCACGGGGCCGACGGCGGCGGTGGAATTGCGCCCCCCCCCCCCCCCAGTTCCCCACAGCACATGACCCGGAACGCGGGCCTGGCGCTCCCGGGAGCTGAGCGCGCGGGGCTGTGGCGAGGCGCGGGCGGGCAGCGAGGAGCCCTGCCGGAGCCGCCGCGCCCCGCTCCCGGCCGGGGGAGCCACTCAGGAGGAGGAGCCGCCAGCAGCAGCATCAGCCCAGATGCGCAGCGAGGCGGCCGGGCAGGTAAGGCACAGCTGGCTCGGGCTCTCTATGCCCAGCATCGCGCCGCCGAGCTCGCCGGGCGCTCGGGAAGGAGCCGCTGAGCAGAAGAGTTTCTCGCTCTGCCTCCCTTGAACAACCCTCCGGCTCTTGCCCGCCAGCCCCGGGACAGCGGCGCATCAGCGAATCCTCTCGTGCATGTCTGTAGATTTGACAACGTCTCAGTCAGATGCAAGCCCGCTTTTAAAACTTTGCAGCGGGCTCGTGTTCCCACAGGCGTTCGTGCGCGGTACTGGGCTTTTCAAAACACTTGTATCGCAAGTAACAAATTATGATAAGGATGAAATTGTGATACTTCGGGGGAATTTTAACCGACCCCGTTAGACTTTTAGCCATTCCAGCTGCTTAACTTTTTAAGTAGGTCTATTATTGCTACCGCGTGCAAACAGAGTGGCAGCTTTGATGGCCAGCTGGTGCATGCAGATATTTTAGGGAATGGTTATTTCGTATGTAGCCTTGGTTAATGGTCATTCTTAAGTACAAAACATGCACAACTTTCTCCTCCTCTCTAAAGTCTCTGTGGAGTTGTTTCCATATAGTTGGCATCCAGCTCTTTACCTCAGAAAAGTAGAAGGCTAACATCTCCAGTTCTGTATGGGAGAGGTGCTATGATGCTGGATAAAGTGTATGAGTTACTGGGTTGCGGTATGCTTAATTTGCCCTTTTTTTTCTTTCTTTCTTTTATGACTCATCAAATGTTGTCTGAGAGACAGGTGATGATGATGATGCTAAAATGCTAAAGACAATATTCCCCTGGATAGTTGCAAAGAAGGCACATATAGTTACAATCCCAAATTTCAAAGCAACTGGATCTTACGTTGATGTCTCATTATGGTAATAAATAAATCTTAGCATGAAACATGACCCTTTAGGGAATGTAATTTTAAAATTTTAGGACATATCTACAGCCCTTTCAAGTCAATGGGAGTTTTTCCATTGACTTTAATGGGATTTGGATCAAGCCCTTAATGATCAATCAAATTCCAATTGGTGTGAAACCAATGCAAGGTAAACATATTTCAAGGATCATTATTATTTATTATTAACCAGATGTATATCCTGCTTGGCTACTTCAGTCTCTTTTTTAAGCTCTATCTGAGATGGACGCTTTGCTCTGAGCAAGTGAGGGCAGGAATGTCCCCTTGAATCTGTAAGGAAATTATATGAAAGAAATACACTTAAAAACTGGGTTGGCCCATTTCCCTCAACTGGGCTGTCTTCTCTTCACCTTTGCTGTGTCTTTTAACACAGGAGACCGTGGGCTGCTACTGGCAGCTGCAGGATGAAGTCGCCTCCCTGCTGCATGTCCCTTTCTTCCCAGACAACCGGACAGGAGCCAGGGGACAGCACATCGCTGGGTTCCCTGGAGTCCAGCGTCTTCTGCAGTGAGGAGGAGCAGGGGCCCTTGCTGCAGAAAGTTGACCCCACCTTAGACTGTTTCACCATCAATGTGGGAGGCAGCCGCTTCGTACTGTCCCAGCAAACTCTGTCTTGCTACCCAGACACCCGGCTCGGCAAGCTGGCCATGGTGGTGTCCGCTGCCCGGGATGTAGCCTCTAGCCTCCTGGAGCTCTGCGACGATGCCAACCTGGTGGAGAACGAATATTTTTTCGACCGGAGCTCACAGGCATTTCGCTACATCCTGAATTACTACCAGACAGGAAGGTTGCATGTGATGGAGCAGCTGTGCGCCCTCTCCTTCCTGCAGGAGATCCAGTACTGGGGTCTGGACGAGCTCAGCATTGACTCCTGCTGCAGAGACAGGTGAGCACTGGGAAAAGGAGGAAAATAATAATGTGGGCTGGATGCTCTCACTATCAACTCCTGCTGCAGAGACAGGCAGGCCCTGGGTTGTGAAGGGAAGAGATCCAGCAGTGTGGGTTGGAGGAATTCAGCATCAGCTGCTCTTACGGGGTAGATGGGTGCTGGGGAAGGAGCTGAGCTGCACAAACTCAGCACCAACTCCCACTACATGGACAAGTGGATATTAGACGGGGGAGGGAAAAGGTTGGAAGAGATCAGTGATGACTCTTACTAGAGGGCAGGTTGGCACTGGGGGGGCAGGATGATGAGATTCAGTATTGGAACAGTGGCTGGGCAAATGCTGCATCGACTTCCTCTAAAGGGACAGGGTGGCACTGGGAGTTCTGGGTGGGAGGAGGAAGAGACAGAAGGAAATCACTGGGGGGGACAGGCTGAGGCAGAAGTGACAGCAGATGAAAATGTTAAATAGGGACAAGGAGAAGGCAGAGAAGATGGACATCTGTGACGTTTGTGCTAGGATATTTTTATTCTTTTGATTCTATTAGTTGTGGTTAATTTTGGTTCCTGGTTTATTTGTTAATATTGAAGTGTGGGGTGTTCTAAAAATGATAAATAAAAAATCCAAAATACTTACATTAAAATCATTGTAATCAGATGAATGCGATGCAAAAACCAGTGCACACCTGCACTGCCTGACAGTCCAACAGTATCTATTCCAGAATGGCTTCAAGGTGCTATTCAATTTCACTGATTTTTTTAATAGATTTTCAGGCCAGAAAGGATCATTATGGTCTGACCTGCATAACACAGGCCATAGAATCACATCTAGTAATTCCTGAATCATGCCCTTATCCTGTGTCTGAGCTAGAGCATATTTTTAGATAGCCTTCCAACCTTGATTTAAAGACTGATGAAAATCCACCACATCCCTTGGCATGAGGCTTGACTATCAACAGCAATCAATAAATGTAGTGACTACCAGCATGTACATATGAAAAGAAGGATTGTCTCATGTTTCTTGGTAATCTCCTTGTTTGAAGAAAATGTTCTATAAATATGGCCTTGATTCAGCAAAGCATTTAGCACATGCTTAAAATCCATAGTAACTACTCAATAAAGATGGTTAATTGCTTTGCTGAATCAGGACCTAAGTGTTTAAATAAGGTGCAAATAACAGGTATAATAAAATACGTTCTTGAGCTAATTGTATGTTTTGGACAAACCTTTGTATAAAGGATTATATACCTCCCTTCTAAGCATTGCAACGGTAAGCAATGTAATAAAAAATAAGTACAATATTATTAGTAAAAATGACAAGATGGTTGAGAATCATAGGGCCTGATTCTGCCAGCCTTACATGAGCATCCCCTACTCTCACAGTTAGTCTCACTGACGTTAAGAGTAGAATCATAGAATCATAGTACTGGAAGGGACCTCGAGAGGTGATCTAGTCCAGTCCCCTGCACTCATGGCAGGACTAAGTATTATCTAGACCATCCCTGACAGGTGTTTGTCTAACCTGCTCTTAAAAACCTCCAATGACAGAGATTCCACACCTCCCTAGGCAACTTATTCCAGTGCTTAACCACTCTGACAATTAGGAAGTGTTTTCCTAATGGGCAACCTAAATCACCCTTGCTGCAATTTAGGCCCATGGCTTCTTGCCTTTTCTCAGACGTTAAGGAGAACAATTTTTCTCCCTCCTCCTTGTAACAACCTTTTATGTACTTGAAAACTGTTATCATGTCCAATCTCTCTCTCTCTCTCTCTCTCTTTCCCCCAGTGTGTGTGTGTGTGTGTGTGTGTGTATATATATATATATATGTATATATATATGGGAGAGGGAGCGAGAGAGGGAGGGAGGGGAAGAGAACACTCACATATCTAAAGCTTTGTGGTATCAAGCACATATTTATATCTTTGTTCTGGCATAATTTCCCAAACTGTAGGCCTGATCTTGGCGCATTCAAAGCTCTCACTGATATGAATGAGCACCACAGGAACATAATGGCTGTGTGGATGTGCTCTATGGCCCTAACTCAACAAAGCACTTTATCACATGCTTGAAGTTAAGGATGAGCTTATGTCCTTTGCTGTATCAGGACGTATCAAATTCCCTTTAAGAAGATTTACTCTGGTTGCAGGGTTTTTTCATGTGAAAGGCAGTTTCCATAATAGTGCAAAAATTGTTATTCAAGGTTTATATTTTGGGTTGGATTCCCTGCGCAGGTACTTCAGGAGGAAGGAACTGAGTGAAGCCTTGGATATCAAGAAAGATGCAGAAGAGCTGGATGCCCAGGATGAGGAAGAGGATTTCTCTGGGAGTCTCTGTCCCAATGTCAGGCAGAGGCTCTGGGAGATGCTGGAGAAGCCTCGCTCTTCTGTAGCTGCCAGGACTTTTGGCACCCTCTCTATGGCCTTTGTTGTCGTGTCCATTGCCAACATGGCCTTGATTTCTGTGGAGCTGAGCTGGTTGGCGCCCCCACTACTGGACGCCCTGGAGTATGTGTGCATTGTCTGGTTCACAGCAGAGTTTGCCCTGCGGCTCCTGTGCACACGGGATCGGTGGAGCTTCCTGAGGAGCGTGGCGAACATCATCGACCTGCTGGCCATTTTACCCTTCTACATCACCCTGCTGGTAGAGAGCATGTGCGGTGGGGAGAGCTCTCAAGAGCTGGAGAATGTGGGGCGCATCGTCCAGGTGCTGAGGCTGCTCAGAGCTCTGCGTATGCTGAAGCTGGGCAGACATTCCACAGGTACCTTTAGCTCATGGATTTAACACAGTATTGGTTTTAGCGTTTTACAGGCCATAAGAGGTCAAAAGAAATTAACCAAGCAAGTTAAATGTACAGACACATAGTAACCCTTACAGATTATCCAGGGTGCTGTTGCCACAGTAATAAAACTGAATCTGCATAGAAGGGATAGAAGGAAATGACCTGTTGGTCAAAAACACTAGGTACATACTCAAGGTGGCTAGTCCCCCACTTCTGCCACTGCAATTTTAGTGCACTAGGTAGCAGAGATAGCATGGGAATGGAATGACACCTGCAGGTCGAAGTGTAGCAGACCCTATGACAGCTCCTAGTGGCAATTCCCCAGGTTTGTAATGACGATTGTTGACATCAGAGAACTTCACTTTGAATTTTGGGGTCACACCTTTCTATCTTTCATATGTTTATTTAAAAACCATTCAGGAAATTATTATCCTATTGGTTTAGCATCACCTGTCTCTCTCCCATATAGAGTTTAGTGATTTCTTGTCATAGAAAGGAAAAAGTTGAATTAATCTTATCAAAACCTGATAACTCTCCTAGTCTGAGAGTGAAGTATCACTTCACCATTAAAACTGAAAATAGTAGTCCATTTCTTTAGCATACAGAATTAGATGCCACTTAACTACACATGTAAGCAGCTCAAAACAGCTTAAATGCCGTAGTGTTAATTGTATAGTTTTTGATATTTAAGTTTTACCAGTCACCCAGGCTCAGAGCAGTAAATCAAAAACTGCAGCTCACTATAATTTGAATGTTGTCGGAAACAGTTCTCGTCTTCTGGCAGAGCAAGGTGTTAACATAAACCTAGTAAACCAGAATGGAAATATACACTATACAGATCTGGAGCCTGCTTCCTGTTAGTTAAAGATGACAAAATGGTGAGGGTTTTTCATTTTGATTCTAACGTATACATAAACATAGTCATTAATATGGAAAGTTCTGCACACAGAGGGGATCATCCATAATCACATCTCTCCCTCCCACCTAGAAGTCAAGTCACCTACCTGTATGGCATCATCCTTGGGATATTGAAGTTGGGATCCACTCCAGGGGAATGGATGAGGGCGGGGCAGGTTGGGGGAAGGGACGGGGTAGCCCTGCTCTGCGTAGTGGGGTGTGACTGAGGAATGCTCACTATGCTCTGCACATTTTGTGAAGAAATGGCAGATCCAAACTATTCCTGTGGGTGGGGGTGATAAAGACATATAGGACACAAAACTATGCCTCTGCAAAGGCCGAGGGAAGGGAAGGGATGTGGTCATAAAGGGGACATAAAGCAGGCTGTGTGGGCTGAGCAGTTGGATTTGATATATCTATTCGACCTAGCACTTCCCTGGCACAGCCCTAGTGGCACACAGGGCCAGGGCCACTGCTCTGCCTCACTTAGACTCACCGTTACTGGCACGCCTTGTGCTACTGGCAGTGCTACCAAGACTCACTCCTTGCACTCCCCAGCACCTACAGAGAAGTTATTGCAGCCCTCCGCACAAGAGGAAAGCAGGACTCCCTATGGCCTTTCTGCTAAACCTCAATGTGCTTGTGCTGGAGCAACCGTGGTTTGCCTTGGCCATATAAATAATTTGAAAAGAATTGCTTTCATATGGTAAGAAATTAAAAAACCTGCACAGCCACTGACACCCACTGATCACTGAGAACATGCTTATTGTGTGCCCTATAACTTGTGTTTGGCTAAAGCATATCTTCCAGAAACGCATCCGTCCTTGAACTGAAGACATCAAGAGATGAAGAATCTACCACTTCCCTTCATAGTTTTGTCCAATAACTAATCACCCTCACTGTAAAAATGTGTGCCTTCTTTCCAATTTGAAGTTGTCTGGCTTTGACTTGCAGCCACTGGTTCTTCTTATGCCTTTCTCTGCCAGATTAAAAAGCCATTTAGTACCTAGTGTTTGCTCCCTACGAAGATACTTATACATTGCAATCAAGTCACCACTTGATCTTCTATTTGCTAAATGAAACAGGTTGAGCTCTTTACGTCTGTAAGGCATTTTTTCCAGCCCTCAGATAATTTTAGTGGCTTATTTCTGTATCCTCTCCAATTTTTCAGCATCTTTTTTTAGAATATGGACACCAGAACTATGTACAGTATTCCAGTATCAGTCTCATCTCTAGGTAGAGTGGAGGAAAAGAAAAATTCTCCAAAAACCAAAGAGCCCAATTGCACTCTCTGAGGTGCATGCACCAAACCAAGGGCTTTGTGTGTGCACTGGCAAACAGAGATTGGCCCAAAAGTAACAAGAAATCTTAAACATATTTATGTCTCAACCTCCCAGAGACTCCAATGGCTGGCTGAGACATGCAAAAATGTATGAGTTCAACCTTAGTTTCCAACATTATTTGGTTTAGTTGGAGCTCAGTGGGGGTAATTTATAAGCATTGCATTTCTCCCCTTCAAAAATAAAAACAATATTCATTATTTAAAAAATTAGTGGGAGAAACACTTTGTCAGAATTCATAACATCCTCAGTGATCAAGAAGATATAATACAGAGATCCAAGTTATCATAACTGGCTTTAGAGGATGCCTTGTTTTGTGGATATATTTTGTTTTTAATTTGTGTGCATGTGGCATTTCTTCCTTTGCACTGTTATTGTATTTGCTTTTTCACCCCCGCACTGGCCAGCCAAGGGGCACTGCATACCCTGGGGGGGGGGGCAAAGAGCTACCACACGTGCACACTTGTCTTTGTCCTGTGCAAGTCTCTGCACACTCATGCTCCCTTACCCTACCCACCCAGCTTTTGAATAGGGGTGCAAGTGAGGCTAAGGGGTTTGTAAAGTTGGACAAAGGTGATCTCCTTATGCCTAGATCCCAGTCCCCCAAATTGAATGGATCATTTCCCTTATAACAAGTTACTCCTACAACATTGTAACTGAAGGGATGTACCTGGCAGAGCTGGCAGTAACCAGCATAAGAGAGGAAGGCATGAGATGTGTATCTCCCACTCCTGTCTTTGCCCATCTTCCCCCTCACTCTAATATGATTCAAGATCAGCCCCTTATTCATCTTATTCATTTTAATTTCAAAATAGGGACCATAAATCAGAGACCTCTGTGTTTTATTTCTTGAATAATCATGTTTTCCCATTGGTTCTCCAAACAGCATTGCCTTCTCATAAAGGCATTCCTGAGGCAGAAACATAAAACGCAAAGTGTCTAGCTTTCAGAACAAGTGCTTCTTAACAGAGGTGTGAAGACAGTTACATGGATCAACATACTGACAACATTTCTTGTGTTCCAGGCTTGCGATCTCTTGGGATGACTATTGCACAATGCTACGAGGAGGTTGGCCTGCTGCTGCTTTTTCTCTCTGTGGGAATATCTATATTTTCCACGGTGGAGTATTTTGTTGAACAAGGTGTCCCTGGCACAACTTTCACAAGTGTGCCCTGTGCATGGTGGTGGGCAACAACTTCCATGACAACCGTTGGTTATGGCGACATTAGACCAGACACTACCACTGGCAAGGTAGTGGCCTTTATGTGTATATTATCGGGAATATTGGTCTTGGCTTTGCCTATAGCTATAATAAATGACCGTTTTTCTGCTTGTTATTTTACGCTGAAGATAAAGGAGGCTGCTCTTCGACAGCGTGAAGCTTTAAAGAAGCTCACAAAGAACACATCCACTGACTCAAATATCAATGTTAATTTGCGAGACATATATGCTCGCAGTATCATGGATATGTTACGGTTAAGAAGCAGAGAGAGAGCAAGCACCAGGAGCAGTGGTGGAGATGATTTTTGGTTTTGACTTCATAAAGCCTTGTATAACATACAGACAACTTCAAGGTGTAGTAGTGAATGGTAGGACATCTGTCATTTTACATTATTCACTCTTAGCATATTTGCTCTCCAATTTGCAATTTTATTGTCTTGGTGCATTTAAGATAACTAGTGTAGGCCAAAGGCATAACTCAAAACCTGGGAACTCCCAAGGGGCTTTGAAACTAATTTTCACAATTGGTTCTTGAACTGGAAAAATATAGGGACCCATCAAAGTAAAATAGTGATCCAAATATTTGTCTATGAATCTTATGTTTTTGCTAACATAGAGTAATAAAGTTTTACACCCTCTCCCCCCTGCCCCACAAAAAAGGGGGGAGGCTTTTGGTGGAAAGAATGAGGGAATTAAAAATACTTGAAAAGAAAGAAGCTTACGGAGGAAAGCACTGGCAACATTTATGATGGCTTTTATATTATGTATTATTGTTTGTAGACATAAACAAGAGTCAAGGGGCTGATCCTTGTCCCCATTCTGGCCTCCATCTGCTGCATCATCAGTGGCATAAAAAGAGTCCACAATAGGCTGGGGGGAGAATTTTCCCCAGTTCAGGAGCAGCATAGAGCTAGCATAAGCAGGCCCCCTCACATGCCCCAGTGTAGGGCACATGCTTATGCCAGGACTGGTGATTAAAAGAAGTATGACTGTGGTGCTCTATATTATACAGATTCTGGGTTGCTGTACAGCCCATAGGCAGCCGTGGAAAAGCAGCCATAAGTTGGAGCAGCCTCTCGGGCTATTCTAACTTACATCAGGGTCTGTATCAGCATCTGCAGCACAAAAGTGCCTTTTGTTTCACTCCCCCCAGGGCTGATCCTTGTGTATTGTGCCTATCAAGAGGCACTGCCTAGAAGCTACCATCATGGAGTTCAAGACAAATGTTGCCTCTATTTGTCTATATAAGCACTTTTCTCAGTTTTGAGGTGACACTGAATTAAAAGAGCCTGTATTTAGAAACTGTAGCATCAAAAATTCCAGGGGAAGAATTTAGCTTATTTTAATTAACTGAGTCCTCGCTGAAAGCATCAGGTTGACATCAGAAAAAGCATAAGTTCTCTTTTTAATCATAGAGGAAATAAGACATTTGCTTCAGCTTAGCCCATAGAAATCAGTAGGAGTTTTGGGTGGCTCAGGGCTCCAAGATCAGGTCTAAATAAGTTAATAGTTGTCACTGAGGCATGAGAGAAATCCTAAATGAAATACATGCATGTCTTCCATCCCTCCCCCCAAAAAAACACTATGGAATGCTCATGAGATGTTGTATTCAGATGTTTTTGGTGTGAGAGGGTGGGTTATAGGTCTAGTTAGACAACAAAAAAATCTAAACTTTCCTTAGTTCCCCCCCCCATGCTTTTTAGCAAAATGGAGTGTTGCTTAAATTTAATTTGCATTGCCTAAGGGACAATGTACCTGTAGAAATAACTCATCAATATGATAAACTAAATCAAAAGCTTCAAACCCCCTTGATTTCTTAACTCTCATGGATAATACAAGCACAAGTGTATGTGTAACCCACACACCTCCTGAGTATGATGTTCTGTCCCATCTAGTGGCACTGAGACACTTAGAAAGAGAGATAAAATGAGTCTGCTCTACCATCTTAGCTAACAGCCAGTTAGCTTTTAGCTCATGTAGTAGAGGCTCATGCATTTAGCTCCAGAGGCCCCAGCTTTGATCTCGCCCATCGACGACCAGGGTCTGTCGGCATTACATATGCACCAGTTTACTGTGTGTGTTTGAAATAAAATTAAACAAACACATAAAAACAACCATATAGTAACTGCAGCTAATCTAACTTGCTGCTTTATTCAGGACACCTAAATAAAATTTTCTTTTAGGACATATAAATGGATGAACAAAGTTGCTTTTAAGAAACATTAAATAACTCCTATTTTGAATTATTAATATGATTATCTAGCCATTGAACAAAAACTACATTGCAAGATTATACAGAAAACGATTACAGGACTCTTGCAAGCAACTCTAATAGAAATTCAACACAAAACTTAACCATTTCCTCCTAGTTCTAGCCAGCAATTTGGTTTTGGAACAATCCAACAAGTCTGTTGGGCTACTGGTTCCAACAGTAATCAGTTGGCCAGAGTGGGTCTGATCCTACTTCAACTGAAATGGACTAGATGCACGAAGTACTGGTGAGGTTCTATGGCCCATTATACAAAATGGCAGACTAGATGATGATAAAGGTCCGGTCTGGCCTAAAAAGCTATTGGATTTCGCTGCTTGCCATACTTAGAATAGACATGTATAGGGAGGGAATCCATTCCATGTAAGCTTCCACATTGTGCAGGGGCCCTCTGAATGAGGTAGGTGATTGGGGAGAAAAGATAGGGCAGCAGTAATTACATACAAGGGGGAAGCAAGATTTGCACTCCCTTTGCCAGCAGGGGCTTTTCATGTGCAGGGAAAAACAGACGATGTTTGCACAGTTGACCTCCTTCTGAATTCTTGTTGGGGGAGGGGAGTTTTTATTTGCAGCCTGTACTGAACTCTGTCAAAAATTCTGGAGAGGTGTGCTGGTCATCGTGACTGTGCCCCTTCTCCAGGCAAAGCTTTAATTTCTCTCTCAGAATATCTGTTGCTGACTCCTTCCCCCTAATCTAGTGATAAAGGTTCTTTTAAATGCCCACAGTGAAATCAGACACAAAAACTTACCAAATAGCTCTTCCCAGGTACCCATGCCTTCATTTTCAGGACTCCTACTTTGAAATTCTGGAGTTCGCCAATCATGTCAATTGCACAGTGTCTTGTTATCAAGGCAGATGTCAATAAGATTATGGGGGGAGGCTATCAAAAGTCAGTTCAGAATTCAGATCTTCAAGACAAAAATACTAGAGCACTAGCCCTCTCTGTCAGTGAGCACTACAAGATAGTACAACTGTACAGTGTAAAAATATTCCCTATTCTTAAAAGGTCAGACACTGAAAATAGATCAATCCCCATTTAGGCACCATAATCAGTTGCAAGATTTGAAAAGAAGCTCAGCATGTTGGGAGCTAAGCTTTTTTAAAAATCTGGCCATAAGTGTCATGGTGGAAGCTACTAGGTTTCTGAGGACAGTAAAGAATCTGGCCCACAATGGAGAAAGCTTCTGGAGCCAGTAAGATCTCTAAAATTGCTATTACCTTTATAAGTGCAACCACTGTAAAACGCTATTCATTTTTGGTCTTGATTTAGCCAGTACTATATCATGACCAGGGTGCCAGGGAAGCCCCACTGAGATTGCTTAGTTAGGGCAGCCTGCAAAGAATGGGGCAGACAATCCCCAAAACTGGTGGTTATTCCAATACATAGCTAGCCACCAAGCTAACAACAAAACAGCTTCTACAATACCTTACTGGCTACCCAGAAGCCAAAAACCCAGTTCCCTTAAAGCAACCCAGCCTTGGGCTCCCTGCCAGACAGTCAGGTCAAATATGATGAGGATTACTGAAAATCTTGTTCATCAAATAAAAAGTTCTACCAATCCCAAAGGATTGGACACATTACCCACCAGGTCAATGAATATTTCAGATTTTACCCAAATGCACACTTACAGCCAATTCTTATTAATTAAACTAAAATTTCTTAGAAAAGAAAAGAGTGCAAGTCTTGGTTACAAGGTTATTCAACATACTGACATTAATAGAGTCCTTAGGTCATTTTTACAGTAGCGATAGTGAGCTTTGGAATTGCAGAGAGTCCTTTTCAGAATCAGTTCATCAGGTTATAGTCCTATGTCCAAATATTCAATACCAGGGCAGTCCAGATGGGATTGAAGATCTTAAACTTGTGGCTCAGGCTTCCTCTGATGAAGCATAATAAGATTTCAGATAAAAAGGATCAGGTCCCAAGACAGCTTTATACAGTTCCAGGCATCTTCTTGACAGCACACGGTTCTCAGATGAACAATAGTGTCTTCGAAGTAACCTCGTATTTTCTAAACATCAATGGTAATTAGCTCCATGGATTAACATAATGTAATTGCCTATCTCCCACCATTTGCAAGTGATTTGCAGTATATTTCAAAGAGAAACCAAGACAGTGATATCACTATATTACACTACATAAAGTTTAAATTTTAACATCTTCCATTGATCTCTGAATTAACAGAATACAGCGATAGACAGGAACTATTTGGTTACATTGTCAACCTCTAACAATATATACGTAAACACACAAAAACATAAACCTTATCTACTAAGACATCTCTAAAGGTTGAATTTGGGTCAATTTGCCTTCAAGTTGCTTAACGCTTTCTGACCCTGTGTCACAAAGTTCAACCACTGTAAAATGTTATTCATTTTCAGTCTTGATTTAGCCAATACTGTATCCTATAACCTTGTTTTTCAATTAAAATATCTCTGGTAGAAAACAGAAATATTTTTGCTCAAAAGCTGAAATGACAAGACACCCAATATTTATAACATTTTCATAGGAATAGAAAAAAACATAGAGGATTTTAATACTTGGGGTAAACTGCAAAGGCTTAACATGTAGCCACCAGCCACCAGCTACATGTTACACCAGCTACATCGCTTTAGAGAATGTACCTCAAATCTGGAAGATGCATTGTTAATTAGCATTTTTTTAGCCAATGTGTGAAATCTAACAGTTCAAGATAGAAGCCTGCACCACTACTTGTTTAATCAGTGCTGTCAATTGGATGGTGGGATTGTGAAAGCAGAAGTAATACCACCAATCATTACAAGAAAGAACATAGCACATTATGTGCGTACCTCTTTCAGATACTGCATCTCATTAGAAAATTATGTATTTACATAAACACACACACACACACACCCCATGTGGGGCAATTTTAAGTAAACTGAACTTAATTGCAAGTGCTCTTTTTTGGTGTGAAATGTAGGAACGTCTGTGCAGCAGTGAGGGCCTCTATAGGTGTATTTTGTAGATACTAAGCCAGAAGGGACCCTGTGATCATCTGCTGTGCCCTTCTGTATAACAGCCTTAGAGCTGCCCCCAAAATAATTGCTATTTGAATTAGAGCACATCTTTTAAAAAAATCTTACCTTGATTTTAAATTTGCCCTTGTTGGAAAATCTATCATGACCCTTGGTAGAATATTCCAATGGTTAACTACCTTTACTGTTAAAAATGTACACGTTATTTCCAGTCTGAATTTGTCCAGCTTCAGCTTCCAGCTATTGGAGCATGTTATACCTTTTCTGGTAGGTTGAAGAGCTCATTATCAAATTTTTGGCCCCCATGTACAAGTACAAGCACCCCATTCACATTGCATTTGTGGAGATCAAGGTGGTGTTTGACTCTGAAAGAGAATCACTTTGAAACTCACAGGCCTCCTAGAATGTCCTGAACCTTGTATGATGACTCCTCATTTCTGTAAATGGGAAAAGAGGCATATTCTTCCAAATTAGGTCAGGTGTTCAACAAGGATGCATTGTAACCCTAGAACTCTTCAATGCTGCCATAGACTACATGCTTAACCAGACACTAATTAAATGCATTTTAGGCATACATCTTGATATGAACCTCACCGGCACTGATTTTGCTGGTGCTATAACTCTAGTTATATCATGAATGGGCAAACAGGTTCAGGCACTTAAAGCCATGGAAAGCTCAGTGGCAAAAATTGTCCTGAAAATTAATTGGGTAAATTCAAAACTCTTCCGGTGAGTGATTTCAAACACTCTGCAGATTCTAGCATCTTAGTGTGTGACCACCTATCTCAGCCTGGGTAGTCAATTACATGGATGTCATCAAGAAAGAACTTGAAGCTCACACTGCAAAAGCATCATCAGTAATGGAGCGCCTTATCTTGTCAAGGTTCCTCCCCCACTCTGAACTCTAGGGTACAGATGTGGGGACCTGCATGAAAAACCTCCTAAGCTTATCTTTACCAGCTTAGGTCAAAACTTCCCCAAGGTACAAAATATTCCACCCTTTTGTCCTTGGATTGGCCGCTACCACCACCAAACAAATACTGGTTACTGGGGAAGAGCTGTTTGGACACGTCTTTCCCCCCAAAATACTTCCCAAAAACCTTGCACCCTACTTCCTGGACAAGGTTTGGTAAAAAGCCTCACCAATTTGCCTAGGTGACTACAGACCCAGACCCTTGGATCTTAAGAACAATGAACAATCCTCCCAACACTTGCACCCTCCCTTTCCTGGGAAATGTTGGATAAAAAGCCTCACCAATTTGCATAGGTGACCACAGACCCAAACCCCTGGATCTGAGAACAATGAAAAAGCATTCAGTTTTCTTACAAGAAGACTTTTAATAAAAATAGAATTAGAAATAAGAAATCCCCCCGTAAAATCAGGATGGTAAATACCTTACAGGGTAATTAGATTCAAAACATAGAGAACCCCTCTAGGCAAAAACCTTAAGTTACAAAAAAGATACACAGACAGAAATAGTTATTCTATTCAGCACAATTCTTTTCTCAGCCATTTAAAGAAATCATAATCTAACACATACCTAGCTAGATTACTTACTAAAAGTTCTAAGGCTTCATTCCTGGTCTATCCCCGGCAAAGACAAAATGTAGACAGACACACAAACCCTTTGTTTCTCTCCCTCCTACCAGCTTTTGAAAGTATCTTGTCTCCTCATTGGTCATTTTGGTCAGGTGCCAGCGAGGTTACCTTTAGCTTCTTAACCCTTTACAGGTGAGAGGAGATTTCCTCTGGCCAGGAGGGATTTTAAAGGGGTTTACCCTTCCCTTTCTATTTATGACACTGCAGATTCTAGCATCTTAGTGTGTGACCACCTATCTCAGCCTGGGTAGTCAATTACATGGATGTCATCAAGAAAGAACTTGAAGCTCACACTGCAAAAGCATCATCAGTAATGGAGCGCCTTATCTAGAATGTCTTTTGCAAACCAAACATCTTGGTAAGTAGAGAGACAAAACTGAGGATATATATTGCTTTGTTGGTCCCTATTCTGATCTATGAGACTGAAACACAGTCCCTCACTGCCAGGATTGAAAAGTTAGACACCATTCAGACGAACTATGATCAAAAACATCAAATGGTACATATTCAAGTCAAATTAAGGGATCTTCTTCCTTAATAAACGTCTCACTCTCTCAAATGGTTGCCCAATGCTCTTTAAGGTGGTATGGGCATCTGCTCTGAATATCTACCAATTTCCTTGCAAGAATCATCTTCAACTTTGACACAACAAAAGCAGGATGGAAAAGAACCCATGGAAGACCTAAAACATGATGGCTGGATGGCATCAGACACTAGTCCCTCGCAGGTATCCTACACCTGTCCCGCCAGACGTGCAATCATGAAGGCACATAATGCATTCAGTGGCCTCTATGCTGTCCAAGCAACAGCATAAGAACTAACCTAGTCATGTAGAACTAACCTAGTCATGATCAAGTCACTCCTTAACCATCTCTTTGTTAAGCTTAATAGATTGAGTCCCTTGAGTAACTATATGGCATGTTTTCCAATCCTTTAATCATTTTCATGTTTCTTCTTTGAAACCTCTCCTCCACAAAATTCCAGAAGGATATTGATACATAGACCAGAACTGGACACTGTATTTCAGTAGCAGTCACACTAGTGCCAAATACAGAGGTAAAATAACCTGTCTACTCCTACTTGAGATTCCGTTGATGCAGCCAAGAATCACATTAGCCCTTTTGGCCAGTGTCGCACATGGAGCTCATGTTCAACTGATTATCCACTACAACCACCAAATGTTTTTCAGAATCACTGCTTCCCAAAATAGAGTCTCCATCCTGTAAGAATGGCCTACATTCTTGTTTTCTAAATGTATACATTTACCTTTGGCTGTATTAAAATGGATATTGTTTGCTTGTGTCCAGCTTACTGAGTGATACAGATCATTCTGTATCAGTGGCCTGTCCTCTTCATTATTTTCCACCCCCTCAATCTTTGTGTCATCTACAAACTTTATCAGTGATGATTTTATGTTGCAGGCCATTGATAAAAATGTGAAATAGCATAGCGGCAAGAACTGAACCCTGCGGGACCCCACTAGAAAAACACCCACTCAGTGGTGATTCCCTGTTTACGATTACATTTTGAGGTCTATCAGTTAGCAAGTTTTAAATCCGTTCAATGTGTTTCATATTAATTTTCTATCATTCTAGGGTTTTTTGAGAGGCTAGTTGCTATTTTACAATGTTAAGATTCTAGTCCTCTGCAGCAGACATTGTCAATAACTCCTGCTCTGAAGGGAAGGAAAGGATCTCTCTAATGTCATAGAGGCAGGAGGTGAGTGAGAAGTTGAACACCTATTGCTTCCCCCCTCCCTCAGAGCCCTGAACAAGTTGCCTCCAAGACATGTATGATCTCTGACATCCCAGGTGTTCAGATTCCCAAAGTAGGCCAGAGGTTATTTTTGTTCTTCTTAAAAGAAGCCCCCTGTGTTTATTTAAACAATCATATATTTGAGTAAACATGTGCTTCTTGGACAGAGTGAAGACCATGTGCACATGACAGAATTGAAAGCAATGAATTTTATTTCAACAAGAGATCAATTTCTTCATCAAGGCAGGAAAGCATAATTGTTCACCCTCTTATAACTTTGTGGAATTTTCAATATTGAATGTGTGTACTTTTGAATAATACATCAAATATTACAATTTGGTCTCTTAGTTTAATGTATTCTTTCCACCTCTGATTGATTGCTTTGGAAAGACATTTTATTCCAAACTTTGTGCAGCAGAGGTGAACCTTCGGAAATAGATTTTTGACCATGGTTTAACCTCTTTCCTGTTTCATAATGTAAAATTAACACATTTCTAAGGGAAGCTTGTAAGAGGTTATTGAAATTGTTACTGGAAACAAAAATAAAGACCTGAATGAGCCCAGTTTTTATGTTTTCAAACATGAATAAGAAGGGGAAGGTTTTAGCAGGCAATTGCCTGAAACACTGATCATCTCGGTCATGGCCCAATCATTTTTTGGCTGGGCCAAGCCTGAATGCTGCTGTGATATTATACGCCAGGTTGCGATGCCACTCACTCACATTTGGAGGTGCTGGGTGTAGGGCTCACGGGCCAGGATGGTCAGGCACTTGGTGGGGGATGAGGTGCCTTAAAGGGGAAAAGGAGGGTCAGGTGGGAGGAGGGGAATCTATGCCTCCTCCCATACACACACACTTTAAATGATGCTCCATAGCCCCTGGACTTAAGAAATGAACAGTTAAGTGTTGTAGAGAAGGGGTTCTCAAACTTCTTTGCTCCTTCTAACAACAAAAATTACTACATGACCCCAGGATGGGGGGAATGAAGCCTGAGCCCGCCTACATCCCATCAGCCCCAGGCGGGGTGCCTATAAATTGAGCCCTGCCACCCTGGACTGAAGCCCTCAGGCTTCAACTTTGTCCCCGGGCGGTGGAGCTCAGGCTTTAGCCCCGGACCCCAGCAAGTCTAATGCCAGCACTGGTGACCTCATTAAAATGGGGTCAGGACCCACTTTGGGGTCCCGACCCACAGTTTGAGAACCGCTGTTGTAGAGGATTGTATCATTCTCTAACTGATGAGATTTCTAAACTGTAACTCAGCCTGATTCATGAAATATGTGGTAGCATTATGCAATCAAAACATACTAAAGAATTAAGACTGTTCATAGACTATAAGGCCAAAAGGAGCCATTGTGACCTAGTCCGATATCTGGTATTACACAGGCTACAGGACTTCCCTGATTTACATCCTTGATTAATTTTCAGAGAGCCCATACAATTTAAAGTATTAATACATCCATGCTCAAGAATTATTGCCCAATAGAATGACACTCACGATACTGATATCAGCTTAACTCCTATTGTCAGTCTACCCAACCAAAACCAAAAACCCTACTCAAAACAGAGTTATGACTAAGGCTAATATTTTGTCACACATATGTTTAGTAAAAATCACAGATAGGTCACCGGCAATAAAGAAAAATTAATGGAAGCCCGTGACCTCTCCGTGACTTTTACTAAAAGTCAAAATGACAAAATGGGGAGCTGAGGGGTCCGCACACGACTCCGGGCGTCCAGCTGGGAGCTGCGGGGCACCCCACTGCCTGTGGTGGCCAGGAACTCTGGGGCACCCGGACTGCCCACTGCAGCTCTAAGCTCCCAGGCGCCCTGCCACCCATGGCAGCCAAGAGCTGCAGAGCTCCCCAGCCGCCCACAGCAGCTCTGATCTCCCGGTGCACCCTGGCCGCCCACAGCAGCTCTGAGCTCCTGAAGCACCCCCACCGCCCACAGCGGCTCCAAGCTCTTGGGGACCCCGCCGTACATGGTGGCCAAGAGCGGCAGGGCTCTCCCGCTGCTGGTGATGTCCGGGAGCTGTGAGGCATTCCCTCCCCTGCCTGCGGCAGCTGGGAGCTCAGGGCCTACAGTCCCCAGCCACTACGGGCGATGGGGGACCCTGCAGCTCCCAGGCGCTGCGGGCTCAAGTCACGGCGGTCTCTGGAAGTCACAGATTCTATGACCTCCATGACAAAAACGTAGCCCTAGTATGACCCCCACAAACAGAGAAGTGCCGGGGACTCCAGGAAGTCTGCTAGGGATTTCACTATTGCTATTGATTACATGTGGAAGGCACTCAAATACTCTGGTGATAAGCAGCCATATAAAGCCCCGAGATAGATAGATTAGGTAGAATCATTATCAATGTTTATTATTTGGGGGGAAAGAATGTACTATACAAAGTATTCAATGATAAAAATTTCATACCTAGCCTCATGCAGCACAGCGAGAGCTTCTGAACCACACGCACAGAAACAGCTTCACAGATGCCCCCTACAGCAAAAGACCAGCACCAGAAAATATATATTTTGAGAAGGTGAGGAACAACTCTAGGGAGAAGAGCAGATATACGGAGTTCCCAATTCTCCCTTATGTCACTACTCTCAGTCGTCCCCTCCCCACTGCAGGAGTTACATTATTAAAATTGGATGAGTTCCCATGCATGACCCTTTCAGGTTCGAAATGTAAACAAGCCTAATTTCTATGCCTGTTTTCCATTTTATTTCTTTATGATATTAAAAATAAAATTGTTGTCAAGAGGGCAGGATGGGATGTTTTGCCCAGCAGTACAAAGACTGTAGCTGCATGGCATGGAATATGAGCACTGCATCCAGTGTCTGCCAAATCAATGGAAGTTGCTGTCCTGCTTTCTGACCACATCACGTACTACATGTAAAACTGCCATTTACATCACTGCAGAAGTTGACCCATTGTAGTAACTAAAGAGGGAGTAGAAGAAGTAAGAGGTTTGGGGGACTTGCTGTCTTCCTGACCTTGGATAATTATCATTATTATTATTTGTATTTTTGTAAGCACATATGAATCCCTGTCATGGACAAAGACCCCATTGTGCTGGGCACTGTACGAGCAAAAAGACAATCCTTGCCCATAGAGCTTACAATCTCAGTAAACAGAACAAGCCCTACAATCAGATTCAGATGTGTAAAAGAGGGACATTTCATACAAGAACTTTTGTTTGTATTTGTTCATCACTGGTAGAACGCTATTGATTTAATGGAGCGACAGGAGGGATGAATTTGGCCCACTGTTCTGTGGGGTGATGGCCAAAGGGACTCTTTCAATGCTATGTGTGGGGGTTGAGGTGAATGTTTTGCCTGCGATATGGCAGCCAAGAGATCCAAAACTGACATGTAAAATTATGGACTTTACTATGCGGACTGATTCCTTCTGCATGGAGATGAAGCCAGCCTACCTGCGCTAAGGGCTTTGTCATGGAAATGTTGGCAGACTCCACTATGCCATGCCAGTGGGCATTACTGTGAGTTGCATTGTGCTGCAAACACACTAGCTGTCCAGCAAGAGACTTGATAAGAACAGATGCGATGACACATGAAACACAAACAAAAAAGGAAAGGCTCTTCTAATTGTCAACCATCACCAGGCTTTCAGTGTGGCTCAGAGTTAGCATGTTTCCCATATCAATTATTTAATGTTTTTAGAGTTCAACACAAGTGCAGCTAGCATAGGCAATGCATCCATTACAGAAATGATATGTGTAATGGGAGTCAGTTATTCAAGATCCTTCTGTACCAGGCATGTTGCTCCCCTATACGAAAAACTGTACCTTGGAGCAATCACGTCTAAAGATCCCTGTCGCATGTGCCACCACGAGTGCTGAATCTATCTTCTGGCAGGCAAGTCGGGAAGGTTTTCTTTAATTATGTTTCCACCAATATCTTCTTAGGGCAGAATGTGATTCTCTCCCCTCTGCTTCTTTTCTTATCTCATTTCTAGGGCTAGATTGTGCCAGATAGGCACAGCACTGTGCAAGATATATTATAAAGCCACATGGCCCCTAGAGGAGCAGAATTGGGCCCTAATCTCAGCTGGTGCCTCTAAGCACTATCATAATGCAAATGCTAATAGTAAGAGGCACATGTTGCGGCTACAATAGTCTAAATACAGTTGCACGCATATCAGTTACTCCTTTTCTTTTTGAGCATAGCATGCTGGACTTGTGGCACCTTAGAGACTAACCAATTTTTTTGAGCATAAGCTTCCGTGAGCTACAGCTCACTTCATCGCATCCGATGAAGTGAGCTGTAGCTCACGAAAGCTCATGCTCAAATAAATTGGTTAGTCTCTGAGGGGCCACAATTCCTCCTGTTCTTTTTGTGGATACAGACTAACACGGCTGCTACTCTGAAACCTGTCAGCATGCTATACTTTATGTTGTAAGCCAAATTCAGCTCTAAATTACACTTGTGCAACCCCTTGAGTTTGTACATGTGTAGCTAAAAGTCCAGATATGCTCTAGAAATAATACAGGACCCATTAGACATTTTTAAAAGCTGACAGTACTTGATATATCACATTCAAGACAGGGACTTTCATCCAGCCTATTTTATTTCATCACCTACTTTTCAGTGCATACAGATGTTCAACTAGCAGAGTAAAAAGTAATCTACTAAGTAAAGAGAAAATTTTAGCAACATTTATTAGGTGAGAAGTCTAAATATGGGGTGTAACCTGCAAACAGACAATAATTTGTCAATTATAACAAAACTTAAAAGAAGATCTTGAGAGGTCAACTAAACTGTAAAAATGAGAAAAGGTAAAAGGTAGAAAATATTTACTTATAAAATCAGAAAGAAAGAGGTATACTAATAATAATTCATCTTAAAATGAAACCAAGTCTAACATGCAAGATCCAACTTTCAGATATTGAAGGATCTTAAATGAGATGAAATTACTAGTCATATACTGTATAAGAACTATTTTAAGTACTGCTGCTTATCTGAAGTCCTCACTTCAGGGGAACTTGTTCGTAATATTGGTGATCCAACAGTGTTTTTTAACTCTAAGTCAGTTTCTTATTACATGACATTACCAGGATCCTCACACTGAAGCACAATGTCCTGTCTGAGAGGCTCCATTCAGAAAAGCTCTTCTAGCAAGTTTGCTATCACTGTTATGTCTAAATGGTAATTTCTTTGGTAACAGGGCTAAATTGAGATCTTAAGCAACACATAGCCACATGCCTGAAAAGCAGAGCCAGAAGTATGTTGTGGGTTGCAACGTCTGCACCCACTCAAAAAACTATGAAGCTACCTCCATTGGAGCCACCAATGGCTGGGTAGTCCAGAGTTAGGCTTAGGTTGTACCCATGAGCTTGAGATAGTGAACACAAGTGACTCTGTAGCCCAGAGTGGTTAGTGCTCTCGTCTGGACTTTAGAAGACCTGCCTTCAAGTCCCTGTTCCAAAGACTGTGTCATCATTTATACAAAGTGGAACAGCTTCTACAGAAGAGATTGAAAGGAGGGTGTAAGGAGGACACCACCAAAACCTCATCCTCCAACTCTGTTTTTTAGGGGACCCAATCTTTAGGTGTGCTCTAAGGTAACCTCTGAGCATGCCTAGCAAATTGGGCCTCAGAGGCAAGATAGTGTGCTAGTGTGAGGATCCTGCTGGGCCGTAGGCCTGACCTCAGTGTTGAGCATCAGGACTTAGGCAGCTGTATGCTTGCCCAGCAGCAGAAATTTAGGTGCCATGGTGATTTTTTGTGCAGAAATGTAAGTGCCAAGGGCATTTAAGCCTGTACAGGGTTCCATGTTCTCTCTAATTTTTGACAGGCCGTGTGTGCAAAAAATTTCTTCTGTGCAAATTGTTGTGCTTCTGTGCAAATTTTTGTGCACTCAGTGTTTCGCTGTGTGCATGGGGTTTAGGATCTGTGTGCGCACGCACATGCGCACAGCTTAGAGGGAACAGTGACAGGGTTAGGTGGCAGCCGAGCAGGGGGTCTGAGGATCTAAATTTTGGACTTCGGTGCTTAAAGTGGAAGTTAAGCACCTAAATCCCTTTGGGATCTAGCCTTAGGACCTGTATTTTACACATACTGTTGAATTGGCCCATTTATTTTTACATAGTAAATCCTCAGTAAATTTTTATTTTTCCTATATTTCATAACTGGGAAGGCTGCCCATGAATTTATCCATAGCACACAACTGTAATTCTAGTCCATGTAAACAGTATGGTGTATTTTCCTCGAAAGAAAGGTTAGACTTCGTTACCACAATGCATATGAATAGTTTTAGATTATAGGTTTCAGAGTAGCAGCTGTGTTAGTCTGTATTGGCAAAAAGAAAAGGAGTACTTGTGGCACCTTAGACTAACAAATTTATTTGAGCATAAGCTTTCGTGAGCTACAGCTCACTTCATTGAATGCATTCAGTGGAAAATACAGTGGGGAGATTTATATACACAGAGAACATGAAACAATGGGGGTTACCATACACACTGTAAGAAGAGTGATCACTTAAGATGAGCTAATACCAGCAGGAGAGCGGGGAGGGGGAGAACCTTTTATAGAGATAATCAAGGTGGGCCATTTCCAGCAGTTGACAAGAACATCTGAGGAACAGTGGGGGGTGGGGGAGGCGGGAATAAACATGGGGAAATAGTTTTACTTTGTGTAATGACCCATCCACTCCCAGTCTCTATTCAAGCCTAAGTTAATTGTATCCAGTTTGCAAATTAATTCCAATTCAGCAGTGTCTCCTTGGAGTCTGTTTTTGAAGATTTTTGGTGAAGAATTATCACTTTTAGGTCTCTAATCAAGTGACCAGAGAGATTGAAGTGTTCTCCGACTGGTTTTTGAATGTTATAATACTTGACGTCTGATTTGTGTCCATTTATTCTTTTACGTAGAGACTGTCCAGTTTGACCAATGTACATGGCAGAGGGGCATTGCTGCCATATTTCCAACACACCTCTGAACAACATACTAACCCACAGAGACTTCCTACCAAGACTACAAAAAGAAGGATTCTGGGTGGACTCCTCCTGAAGGTCGAAACAACAGCCTGGACTTCTACATAGAGTGCTTCCGCCGACGTGCACGGGCTGAAATTGTGGAAAAGCAGCATCACTTGCCCCATAACCTCAGCCGTGCAGAACACAATGCCATCCACAGCCTCAGAAACAACTCTGACATCATAATCAAAAAGGCTGACAAAGGAGGTGCTATTGTCATCACGAATAGGTCGGAATATGAACAAGAGGTGCTAGGCAGCTCTCCAACACCACTTTCTACAAGCCATTACCCTCTGATCCCACTGAGGGTTACCAAAAGAAACTACACCATTTGCTCAAGAAACTCCCTGAAAAAGCACAAGAACAAATCCGCACAGACACACCCCTGGAATCCCGACCAGGGGTATTCTATCTGCTACCCAAGATCCATAAACCTGGAAATCCTGGGCGCCCCATCATCTCAGGCATTGGCACCCTGACAGCAGGATTGTCTGGCTATGTAGACTCCCTCCTCAGGCCCTACGCTACCAGCACTCCCAGCTATCTTCGAGACACTACTGACTTCCTGAGGAAACTACAATCCATCGGTGATCTTCCTGAAAACACCATCCTGGCCACTATGGATGTAGAAGCTCTCTACACCAACATTCCACACAAAGATGGACTACAAGCCGTCAGGAACAGTATCCCCGATAATGTCACGGCAAACCTGGTTGCTGAACTTTGTGACTTTGTCCTCACCCATAACTATTTCACATTTGGGGACAATGTATACCTTCAAATCAGCAGCACTGCTATGGGTACCCGCATGGCCCCACAGTATGCCAACATTTTTATGGCTGACTTAGAACAACGCTTCCTCAGCTCTCGTCCCCTAATGCCCCTACTCTACTTGCGCTACATTGATGACATCTTCATCATCTGGACCCATGGAAAAGAAGCCCTTGAGGAATTCCACCATGATTTCAACAATTTCCATCCCACCATCAACCTCAGCCTGGACCAGTCCACACAAGAGATCCACTTCCTGGACACTACGGTGCCAATAAGCAATGGTCACATAAACACCACCCTATACCAGAAACCTACTGACCGCTATTCCTACCTACATGCCTCCAGCTTTCACCCAGATCACACCACATGATCCATTGTCTACAGCCAAGCTCTACGATACAACCGCTTTTGTTCCAACCCCTCAGACAGAGAGAAACACCTACAAGAACTCTATCAAGCATTCTTACAACTACAATACCCACCTGCTGAAGTGAAGAAACAGATTGATAGAGCCAGAAGAGTACCCAGACGTCACCTACTACAGGACAGGCCCAACAAAGAAAATAACAGAACGCCACTAGCCATCACCTTCAGCCCCCAACTAAAACCCATCCAACGCATCATCAAGGATCTACAACCTATCCTGAAGGACGACCCATCACTCTCACAGATCTTGGGAGACAGGCCAGTCCTTGCTTATAGACAGCCCCCCAAGCTGAAGCAAATACTCACCAGCAACCGCACACCGCACAACAGAACCACTAACCCAGGAACCTATCCTTGCAACAAAGCCCGTTGCCAACTGTGTCCACATATCTATTCAGGGGACACCATCATAGGGCCTAATCACATCAGCCACACTATCAGAGGCTCGTTCACCTGCACATCCACCAATGTGATATATGCCATCATGAGCCAGCAATGCCCCTCTGCCATGTACATTGGTCAAACTGGACAGTCTCTACATAAAAGAATAAATGGACACATATCAGATGTCAAGAATTATAACATTCAAAAACCAGTCGGAGAACACTTCAATCTCTCTGGTCACTCGATTAGAGACCTAAAAGTGACAATTCTTCAACAAAAAAACTTCAAAAACAGACTCCAAGGAGACACTGCTGAATTGGAATTAATTTGCAAACTGGATACAATTAACTTAGGCTTGAATAGAGACTGGGAGTGGATGGGTCATTACACAAAGTAAAACTATTTCCCCATGTTTGTTCCCGCCTCCCCCACCCCCCACTGTTCCTCAGATGTTCTTGTCAACTGCTGGAAATGGCCCACCTTGATTATCTCTATAAAAGGTTCTCCTCCTCCCCGCTCTCCTGCTGGTATTAGCTCATCTTAAGTGATCACTCTCCTTACAGTGTGTATGGTAACACCCACTGTTTCATGTTCTCTGTGTATATAAATCTCCCCACTGTATTTTCCACTGAATGCATTCAATGAAGTGAGCTGTAGCTCACGAAAGTTTATGCTCAAATAAATTTGTTAGTCTCTAAGGTGCCACAAGTACTCCTTTTCTTTTTAGATTATAGTACTTCCAAGAAGAGATCTTGTTCACAGGAACCTGTATTGTATCCAACCTGTCTGAATGTTTCTTTTGATCACGTAGAGATATGGGGCCAGCTCCTCAGCTGATGTAAATTGGCATAGCTATACTGAAGTTAATGGAATTATGCTAATTTACCCAAATGAGAATCTGGCCATAATTTATAACTAGATCATTATTTACTATTTCCCCTCAGATTCTTACGGGTAGGAAACCATGAAAACTGTGTACCTGTCTCAAGGGACACATTATGGGAAGAGAGCCAGGTGACTAGGATATCTGTCCCAGGGGACAAAGTGCCAATCCATGAGGGGAACAACATGGCAGCTGGGTGTAAAAGAATACATATGAATCATTTTAAATGTTTATTCTTTTTCTTTTAAGGAAAAGGAGTTCTCAAGCATTGCGTTTGGTTTTTTTTAAGAAACAGGAAACTGAACATTCCAATAGTTATTGGAAACAGGATGATACTTTGCCAAATTCACCCCATCCAGTCTCACTCTGCCATACACAGAGTGGGCTCTTTTCAAGTGAATGACCATCATGGGTAGAATATTTGGGGATTTTGATTGCACACTTTGCTGTGACTTTAGATCCAAGATTCAAAGGCTGAGTAGTGTTTTTGCTTCAGCCTACTGAGAATTGTAATGTCTGTATGATATTGTAATGTACTCTTACCTTACTGGTATGACAAGGAAATGATAAAAATAAGAAGCCAATCATACCAGTGTATTTGATGGTACTTATTGACACTGATATAATACAACTGGTGGCCAGCCAGAAAGCTATATTGATGTGGACACAGAAACAGTGAGACACAAACCATAGTAAGGTTAAATGCACTGCAATTTTAAAACTATTATTCAGCTGGGAAACCACCCCAAATTACCCAGCAGGGTTGTTCCAATGCCAGCCTCAATTGGCACCAGTGGCCCTGAGTACCATTAGCCTGAGGGTGAGGGTGAAGGCTGTGCACCCTTTATACCTTCAGGGCTATCCAAGGACCCTGACTAGAAGCCCCTCCTGCATGCCCATGATAGGAGAAGTAAGATGATGAAAGCCCCACAGTGAGCAGGACATGGAGGCAAACCCTCTCACAATGCAATACTGTGAACAGCCAGCCCACTGGGTTCCAGGGACTTTAGATCGAACACTTTCTAACCTGGGGTAGCCAATTGTAGCCACACCCTTCCCACTCCAGATAGGAGTCAATCAACCTCGAGCAGTGGTGGCTAGGACAGGCTTTAAAAGCCTGTGTTCAGATGAAGCACGTGACACCACACACACACACACACACACACACAATACTCTGCAGTGTGAGGAATGGCTAGGAAAGAAGGAAGAGAAAAAGTACCAACACACACACACTGAAGGCATTGGGAAAGCAAAAGAAGCACAAATACCACAGCCTCAGTGGCTCCTGATTAAGATCTGTCCCCCTGCCCTGATCCCAGAGGGAGCCTCTATTGCTCCCAGCTCTATCAGAGCTGGACCCAGATCCTGAGGTGAGGGTTTGTAGCAAGCATTTTAATGCTACTTTATGCCATTAAATGTTGGTGGTAATTCATAGAGGGTGAAATTCAGCAAGAAGTGGACAGACCACACACGGCCCAAGAAAATGATCTTGGCATGGAAGATGTACAGAAAGGTCAGAGAGACGGAATCCTCCACCCCAGCCCGGAGTGAGGCTTTAGAACAGAAACTCTGCCACACTACAGCCACTTGCCTGCTGTAAAGGCGCTGATCTCTATGCATCTCTTGTGGTGCCGTGTATTGGGTACTTGGATGCACAAGTTTTATGACCCACTGCATATGCCCCAACCCACTCCCGGCTCAGCCCAAAATACTTCCTGTGGGTTGCTGCAAAGAGCGCCTCCATGAGCTGGGAGTTGTCTCTTGCATAGGCTCCCAGGGCTGCCCCTGATCCCAAGCAGCCATTCCGTTGCTTTTCGTGCATGGAGAGGCAGGAATTGCCATATCATTTCTAAGCCATTGACCAGGCTTTTAATCTTTCCATTCCCAAGGTTGGAATCAGCTTCTCTTCTTTACACAGACAGGTGATGCTGCCAATTTCCTAGACACCCATTTTCAATTTGTCAGGGTATGCATAGAGAGTTTTGTAGGGTCTTGTAAACAAACAATTAAAAGCAACTTGGATTCTAATTATATTGCCTGAAAGGTTCAGTCTGGATTTCATTATTCATCTGATTCTGCTGCTACAGCAGCCAAACCTGTAAACAATATTATTAGTCATGGACAACACATGAAGACTATGAATACCACTTTGATTAAAGATTGAAATGAAACCCTTATCAGAATATATTTACTTGCTTTCAATTTAATTTAGACTCCATAACACCTTGCTCTGTCTGAAAGGATAAGTACACCAGCCTGGTATGATTTAAAATTTATGCATAAGGTGATGCCACAAGGACCCACCTGGAGATCTATGCTGTTTGTCATACACATTTCAGTACTGTGACCTGAACTGCGCCTTCTGGTATGGTATCTACTGACAACACCTTATTTGCACATTTGTGCAGGTTTGATCCTGCTCCTGTCAAAGTCAAAGTCAAAACTACCATTAATTTCAGTAGTGCAGGACTAAAGCCCAGGAGTTTCTGCAGAACTGATCTGGTGAAATTCAGGATGGTTCTGTTTTTTAATTTTCAATGGCTCTTAAAACTAGAGAAATCAAAAGGAGTGATTCTTGTAGGACAGGATTGCTAAACCCAGGAAAATATGCCAGATTTATGCATTACTGCTCTGTGCAAGGAGTTACTGTGATACCCTCTGTGTGGGGGCATATTGGTGTTACTGGGCCAGGTACATTGTACTGATGAGCAAGCTTTAAAAGATTATATGAAGTTTATGGCTCGATCCTTCTGCCTTTGAAATTAATAGAAAAACTCCATTGACTTCAGTGGGGGAAGGCCAGGTTTTTATGGCTCAACTTTTCCATACATTCTCCTCCCCTCCCCTCCACCTTACCTCTTTGTTATGATGCCAGGTGCAGTATTGTCCCCTAGGTGACATCTTCAGAGGTAGCCTTATGGGCCTGTGACATGGTGGGGTTTTGAACCCAATGGAGGCAGGTTGAGTATGTTGTTCATCTTCTTGGAGGAGGAAATTAGATCCAGCTTGTGTGATTGCTTGGAATTTGAGAGATCACAAATTAGAAGACCAGCGAAGAGATTTTTGCAAAGTTCTTCACTCTGGAGCCAGACTGAACTGCTTTTAATCAGGCCATTTGAGCTGCAACTGGAGCAATGTACAGCACCTTGGTGACACTTGTTTAGATGAAGATCTATTGCACTGGAATTTGGCATCTTTTTTTCCTCACAACTGACAAAGTGACTCTGAGCTTGGAATTCATTATTTCTCATTCATCATTGTAGGGTTGTTTGTTTACTTGTGATAAAGAGGGAGTCATTAATACATGCTGAGGCCTGGTCTACACTAAAAAATTCGGTCAAAGGAAGCCGCCTTAAGTCGATCTGTTAATGTATGTGTCTACACTACCGGGTCCTTTACACCAACCTAAGTTGCCTCTAATGTCGACTTCTGTAATCCACCTCTGCGAGAGGCGTAGCACTTAATTTGATTTTCATGGGTTGACTGCGAGCTAGTACAGATGCAGCATTGTGTAATTCGACTTAATTGGCCTCCAGGTGGTATCCCACAATGCTCATCTGTGACGGCTCTGGAGATCATTCTCAACTATGCTGCACTGCAGGCAGGTGCACAGGAAACAGCCCCTCCCCTGTTAAAGCCCTGGGAATTTCCAATTTCCTTTTCGATCAGCATTGGGAGCATGCCAGCTTGATCACAGTTGATCAGGGAGACTACACGCCTCAAACGCGCTCCTGTCTGGTCTGCACAGGAGGTGGTGGATCTCATCACTCTGTGGGAAGAACAGTCTGTGCAGGCAGAGCTCCGATCCAGCAGAAGAAACCCTGACATCTATGCAAAGATCGCTCGTGGAATGGGGGAGAAGGGCTACATGAGGGACACACAGCAGTGCTGTTTGAAAATAAAAGAACTTTGCCAAATGTACCAGAAGGCAAGGGAGGCGAACACTCATTCTGGTGCTGAACCCCACACATGCTGGTTCTACAACAAGCTGCATGCAATTCTCAGGGGTGACCCTACCAGCACCCCCACAAGCAACGTGGATACCTCACAGGTGTGGGAGTCTAGGGTCAAGAAGGAGAATGATACTGAGGAAGAGGAGGAGGAGGAGAATGGGAGACAGGTGAGCAGTGGATCCATTCTCCCCGAGAGCCAGGAAATATTTTTAACCCTGGAGCCCTGTAGGTCACAGGACATCACGGTAGCTGACTGTGGTGCTGGGAAAGGCACCTCTTTTGAGTATACAGTTACAATCAAAGTCCAGTTAAACTTTAGTGGGCACACACATTCGGTGGTATTGCATGTTTACTGTGAAGCAAAAGTGAGGTGCTGTGGTTCTCTGCTTACAAGAGGCTGCTCCAGCTACACAGAGGGTGGCCCCCCAGAAAAGACTGTTTATGTGGACTGGGATAGCCCAGGAATCCTCCATGGATATCTCTAGGAAACTTTCATGGAGGTTGTCATAAATATAAAGGGAAGGGTAACCACCTTTCTGTATACAGTGCTATAAAATCCCTCCTGGCCAGAGGCAAAATCCTTTCACCTGTAAAGGGTTAAGAAGCTAAGGTAACCACACTGGCATCTGACCCAAAATGGCCAATGAGGGGACAAGATTCTTTCAAATCTGGAGGGGGCGGACAAAGGGTTTTGTCTGTCTGTGTGATATCTTTGCCGGGAACAGATCAAGGATGCAAGCCTTCCAACTCCTATAAAGTTAGTAAGTAATCTAGCTAGAAAATGGGTTTGATTTCCTTTTGTTTTTTGGCTTGTAAAATTTGCTGTGCTGGAATGTGTATTCCTGTTTTTGTGTCTTTTTGTAACTTAAGGTTTGGCCTAGAGGGATTCTCTATGTTTTGAATCTGATTACCCTGTAAAGTATTTACCCTCCTGATTTTACAGAGGTGATTCTTTTACCTTTTCTTTCAATAAAATTCTTCTTTTAAGAACCTGATTGATTTTTCATTGTTCTTAAGATCCAAGGGTTTGGGTCTGTGTTCACCTGTACCAATTGGTGAGGATATTATTATCAAGCCTTCCCCAGGAAAGGGGGTGTAGGGCTTGGGGGGATATTTTGGGGGAAGATGTCTCCAAGTGGTCTCTTTCCCTGTTCTTTGTTTAACACGCTTGGTGGTGGCAGCATAGTGTTCAAGGACAAGGAAAAGTTTGTACCTTGGGGAAGTTTTTAACCTAAGCTGGTAAGAATAAGCTTAGGAGGTTTTCATGCAGGTCTCCACATCTGTACCCTAGAGTTCAGAGTGGGGAAGAAACCTTGACAGAGGTACTCTGCAATCCTTTGCAGAAGGTTTCTGGGAAGGGCAGTCTTATACCTTCCACCATGGTAGGACACTTTCCCACACAACTCCTGAATTAATTCTGCTGGCACCATTTTGGTACACAGCATAGCAGCATAAGGACCAGGTCTATACCCAGATATTTGCAGCATCTCCTTCCTCTCCACCTCTGTTACCCTCAGGAGACTGATATCACATAGGGTCGCCTAGGGGAAACTGAAGAAGTTCTCATTAAAAGTGGTCTTACAAGAAAAAAAAGGGCATGTAGACTCACCCCACCCCACCCCACATTCCAGATTGCCAAACCATGCAGCTACTAATGTGCCTTTACCATGCTTGGCATGGGTCAACAAGTAGTTTAAAGTGGCTGATAGGGGACTGGGACCCCACATGAGAGATTCCGCAATTTGGGAGTGAAAGCATCCCCCCCCATGCCCAGTTCATAAACAGCTTCCCATGGTGCTGTGGGGAAGGGCCATTGTTCGACTGGCTACCTGTGCTCCCGACTTGAGCCTTCCATAAACTTCATGAAAAGTGTGGTTACCTGTGACACGCGGGGGCCTACTCATCATGGCTGGAGCAGCAAAAATGGCACAGTGAATGGTTACGGATTCTAATTACGTTATGGCTTGCACCTAGTGTAATAAGGGGTCTTTTTATTTTTAAATGAAAACTGCATTGCTATGGAAACATTTTATTCCATAATGGCTCCTTTATTTTTTCCCATGACTGACAGCTGGAAATGTGTCCTTCGGCATGTCATCAACACCTGAAAGCAGACTTTCACTGATTAGAAAGAGAAAGAGAATGCAGGAGGACATGTTCACTGGGATAATTAATGCCTCCAGGACAGCTGACACAGAGCTGAGAGCGTGGAGGATTTCACTGTCCGAGAAGTTAGACATGGACATGGACAGCAGGAACGCTTCCAATAAGCAAGAGCGTGCGGCGCAGGATGAGATGCTTTGGATTATGAGGGACCAAGCAGACATGTTGAGGTGTCTGGTTGAACTGCAGGAACAGAAGCAGAAGGGTAGAGTCCCTCTGCAGACCCTGGTGGACAGCCAGCCAGCATTGCCTGGTGCAGAATAACCCTCCCTCAATTATTCCCTGAGGCGTGGGCAAAAAGTCCATTATCCCTTTCACTTAGGGAGGGTACAAGGAACAGAAGTCACCCATTCACAGACCTTTGATGGTCTGGAATGAGGTATTATATTTCACAGCTGAAAATGTTTCTCCCATTCCAGCTTTACAACCCCTTTTCCCCAATGTTACCTTTTTTTTCTGTTCTCCCTTTTTAACTATGTTTGTTAAATAAAGTAAATGGATTTGAGAAATAAATGTTCTTTATTGAGTAGAAGCAGTGGGCTTGGGTGCGGGGGGGGGAGGGGGTTGGCTTTACCGGGACAGTGAAACAAGGCAGCTGAAGGTTTGGGAAAGCACAATGCAGACAAGCAGCTTAATTACTGTGACTCATTATTGAAATGACTTTTCAAAGCCTTGCGGATATGCAGTGCCCCATGCTGTGCTCTTCTTATTGCCCTCGTGTCTGGCTGCTCAAAAATGGCTGCCATGCGATCTGTCTCAACTGCCCACCCCTGAGGAAAATTTCCCCCCCTTTTTTTCCCACAGATATTATGGAGCACACATCAGGAAGCTATAACCATGAGGAAGTTCTCTTCACTAAGCTTCAACCTTGTTAGTAAACTTCTCCAGCGCCCTTTCAAAAGACCAAAGGCACATTCAACCACCATTCTGCAGTTGCTGAGCCTATAGTTGAACCGTTCCCTACTGTTGTCCAGACAGCCGGTGTATGGCTTCATGAGCCATGGTAGCAAGGGGTAGGCTGGGTCCCCCAGGATAACTATAGGTATCTCAATGTCGTCAAAGTTCATTCTGTGGTCTGGAAAGAAATTGCAACTTTTTGAACAGACCTGAGTTCCTAAAGAGGTGCGCGTCATAAATCTTTCCCGACCATCCTAAGTTGATGTCAGTGGAACACCCTCTGTGATCGACCAGCACTTGCAACACCATCGAAAAGTATCCCTTTCAGTTTATGTACTCTTTGGCAAGGTGGTCTGGTGCCAAGATGGGGATATACGTGCCATCTATCGCCCCAATGTAATTAGAAAACCCCATCACGGCAAAATCATCCACTATGTCCTGCACATTTCCCAAACTCACTACCCTTCGTAGCAGAAGTCGATTAATGGCCCTGCACACTTGGAGCACAGCAGCTCCCATGATTGATTTACCTACTCCAAATTGATTCCCCACTGTCTGGTGTTGCAAGCTTCCAAACAGCAATTGCCACTCGCTTCTCCACTGTCATAGCAGCTCTCATTTTTGTATTGCTGAACTGCAGGGCAGGGGAAAGCTCGGCACAAAGTTCCTGGAAGGTGGCCTTCCACCTTCGAAAATTCTGCAGCCACTGCTCATCATCCCATTCCTGCAAAACGATGCAGTCCCACCAGTCAGTGCTTGTTTCACGGGACCAGAAACGGTGCTCAACAGAGTGCAGCTGCTCTGTGACCGCCAGCAGCAACTGTGAATTGTTTTTTTAATGGCTTACAGCAGGGCTGCTTGCAGGACATCGCTATGTTCCACATGGCGGATCCTACTTCGGCTCTGGAAATACTGCAGGAGAAGACGCGAGGTGTTTGAAATGCTCATAGCAAGAGTGCACAGCTGAGCAGGCTCCATGCTTCTGGGGTTATGGCATACGGATGGCGGCTTTAAGGCGTGAAAACCACTGGGTTGTTTGCCATTGAGCACAGTGCATCATGGGGTGACGATGCAATGTTCCCATTCTCCCCTGTGACAATGTTTTGGTCCTATGAGGCATTGCACAAACTTCCCAAAACACACTACATCAAGTTGCACTTTGGGATAGCTACCCACAATGCACTGCTTTGTGTATCAGTGCAGGCACTGCTTGTGAGGATGCACTCCATCGAGACAATGAGTATGGTGTGGCCACGCACAATCGACTTAATTAATTCAGAGGCTCAAGGTCGAATTAGATAAAGTCGCCTTAATTTTGTAGTGTAGACAAGCCCGAAAAGGTTTAGGGGTATTATTTGGTTGGCAGTTCATCATACAGCCTTTTAACTTGCAAGTTGTATCAATGCTAAAAATTAAAGTGGAAAGTCTAATTATTTCTATATTTTAGCAGGCTTTGATTTCCCTCTCCTCTGCCCTCCCATTGCTAATATCTTTTATATAGAAGAATTCTTTGGCTAAACCAGAAGAATCTGAAAATCTGAAAAGGCTACCAAGAATGGATAGGATTGAATGGTGCAAAATGTTGTGGGGGTATTAATTGCATCTTTATGGTCTTCTTTATTATTTTTTAAATCATTTGCTTTTTGAGTATTTAGACAGCCAGCATATATACAGGAAAGCGTTTGTGAAATCTGAATTTTAGCACCAGTTAATACAAAAATTAATTCCAGACATGAGTTATTTGTTGTTCTCTGGTTAAAAAGTTCTAGTCATCCAATCAGGGAGCAAAAACAACAGCATGTGCCTTGGGTGATCAACCGTCGAATATGAATAACAAATAGTGAATCATTGAAGAGAACATTTCACAAACAACCCAGAGTCTGAAAATTATTCATCCAAATTATTCAGTGACTTATTCTGAGTAACAAACACATGAGAAGAAAATCAGGCTCAGTGAGCAAATGATTCACTAACCAAAAAGAAGCTACATTAAATGTGAATGTTAATTGTAATAAACAGCTTGATCAGCTGCATGAGTGAGTTGTGGTCTCCTCTCCAATAGTGGGAAATGATGTTCTGCTATTTTAAATGACATTTTTATAATCTATATGTTTATTGATGTTATTTAAAATATAGTTACAATCAATTTTATGTTCCTGGTCCCTTTTTAATCCGGTTGCCAAATGCCAGTTTTTGACAGTAACTTGTTTTAGCGTCCATACAATGTGGTTTTAGAGGTTTTGTTTGTTTTTATGGATTCTGAATGTCGAGTCCCTACATTTGAAGAAACTGCCTGATGAAACCTTATCACTGCTGAGCATTTTGAAATATGAGAACTTATTACCATTTCCCTCCTGATTCACAAGTCAGGTGACAATGATACCACTTTCACTAAATTTTAATTATTTTAATGAAAACTTCACATCAGTATTTTGTTATGGAACATAATGAGCTATGTGATGTCTGTATTAGCAGTATACCTGGCTAGTGCTCAGCCTCCTCCCTGCAAACCAAGACACAAGGCATATACTTCATGTATTCTCAGACCATGCTCACTTAACAAATTCTTACATAGTCATTCATCAGAATGTTCAAATATTGGACAACTGTAAATATTAACAGATTATAAACCAAAGATACACCGCACACCAACCCCAATAAAAGAAATCCACACAGAAGAAATGAAGTCAGGAAATGCTGTAGATGCAATGGACTGAGAAGTCGTTACTAAAAAGCTAGACCCTATACAGCCCACTAACCACCCAGAATTGTCAATAGTCGAATGGTTTGTAGTGTTGTGGTAGTTGTGTTGATCCCAGGATATTAGAGAGAAAAGGCTTTTTTATTGGACCAACTTCTGTTGGTGAAAGAGACAAGCTCTGACCTACACAGACCTCTTCTTCAGACCTGGTAGAGTGGCACCAACATCAATCAATGTAAATGACACATTTGCCACATGTAAGAATTTGAAGGTAGCAGGCGCACAGGGTTCTATGACCCAATACCAAGGATACTAGAGATGCTCATAGTGACAAAAAAGCATGTACAGCTTGAAATTTGACATGAAGCTGATCTATTCAAGAGTGATCAGCCTACAAGCAAGTTCATGAGATGTTGGCTTCTGTAAGGTGGTAAACTGGGGCATGAATTCACCCAATTTAGGCGTAATCAGTTTTTCACTTTTATTCATAAATTTTCATGCAATCTTTATCATTTATGGTTTCTAATCATATACAAATGACAGATAATAAGTCATCTTCCATTTTTGTATGCACTGTTGTTGTAGCCATGTTGATCCCAGGATATTAGAGACGCAAGGAGGTTGAGGTCATATAGTTTATTTGACCAACTTCTGTCAGTGAGAGAGACCTCAAGAAGAGCTCTATGTAGCTCAAAAACTTGTCTCTGTCATCCACAGAAGATGGTACAATAAAAAAATACTACTGCATCCATCTTGTCTTTCAGATAATAAGATAGTTAAGATGGAACAGGTAGGGGCCCAAGTTACAGAGTTCTGGGCTGCAAAGAGGCTCTCCAGTTTATGATGCTCTGGACCAGCATTCTCCATCTCTCTGGATTAGCATTCTCCAACTGGGCCATTGGTCACTTGATTTTTGTACATTAATTTCTTCTTTGACTATATTTACCTAAACTTTCATAACTTGTTTCTTATTCACTATACCATGTTGTTATAAATTATTATTTAATTTCTTATTCATTATACCATGTTGTTATAAATTAGTGCTCTTGTGAGATCAATGCACCTTATGAGATGTGGATGTACCATTATTCTGTGCATTCCAGGGAGGTGTGTTGCAATGATCTGACAAAATCAGTTTTAGCATTTTCAGAGGAAAACAGCAATGATGACTAGTGACCTGTGTTACTCATATCAGGACACTCAACTATAGTTTGAATGAGAGAGAACACTAATAATCATATATAATTATTCCAAAATGTAGTATTTGCTTTAAATTATTATTTTATTATTGTATTTTATTTTGTTAGATTAGATAGATAGATATAGATAGATAGGAGTCGTTACTATATCAAATAAAAATCCAGGTCCATACTATACCCCCAATCTTCCTCCTCATGTACCCCTATTATTCAAATATGTATGCACTCCAAAGCAAAGTTGACCAGGGTGTCTATCAGACTATTTCTGAAGATGTATGATCCAGCAAGTTTAAGCAAAATCTATTATAGCTGCATTTTAGCAAAGGCCACAAACTGAATGATTGAGAGGACTTCCTTTTAAATTATATTTCATATTTGCCTCCCCAGACATTACTCTTTTTCTGATCCTGAATAGTGAGCAGCTCAAGTATACATGCAGCAGCTTTAAAGTGCTGGTTCTCAACTAAATGAGGGTGTATCAGTGGGGAGAAGGAAGAAGGAAAGTAACACATGACTGTATAGATGGAAGGTGTTGTTAATTCCTATCTCTCTGGAGACACTTGACTGACTTCCAACCCAGATGCCAGAATGCCAGAATGCCAATCTGATCTGTTCTGGGATGAAATAATGTCACGTTATGGCACAATAGGCTCCAATGAATCAGAACTAATTTTTTCACAGTACTGTTTAATCATTTTCAGTTTACTAGTGTCTCATTTTTACATGCCAAGTATTACTCATTGCTGCTGTGTAACGTCAACTTATGGCAGGGGGACACAAACAAAGGGCTATGCCATAGACCTTTTTTGAAACAAACAATTCCCTGCCAGCAGTGTATCCATCTGTATTTCCTTAAATTGGCCTGGCCCCTCCACCCTTTTCCCCAACCCAGGCAGTGTCACTTCCCCAGGCTTCTGGAGTTAGCATAGCCCGTCCCCAGTTCTTTCAGATCCCAAAGGCCTCTTCCAAATCAAAACTCCATTGTCTGTTAAATTAGTAAGCCAAGCAAATTGATGGATTACTTGCCCCTTATTCTTTGAGACACTTTTCATCTCTCCTGGCTACCACTGAGTCTCTCTCTGTTTTAAAAAGCCCCTTTCCATACCTACTCTCCATCCCAGGAGGCCTTGCTGGAACGCTGATCTACAATCCCACCTGTCCTGGCACCCATAACTCCCATCCTGCTCTGCCCAGTTGATTTGGTGAAAGAGAGGCTGGCTGAAAGCACACAGCTCCAGCTTGATCTCTCAGTAGTGAGGAGAGAGAGGAGATCCAGGCCCCCCTGCACATGAGAACTCTGGTTTCAAGCCTTAGCAGTCTGGGGTTTTGTCACAAACTCCCAAATGCCTCTCTGTGCCTCAACATCAGTGTTCTTTTTCGCACAAGAAAATCCTTTCCAGAAGACCCTAGAACAGTGCTGACCCTGGAGGCTTTCTGGGCTAGCACACCCCATGCATAGTATGCTTATGCTACTGCTACTTTCTACACTGGTTCTGTTTGAACAGTAAGTGCAAAGAATATTCTGAAACACCTCATACAGATTTAAAAGGGGATAAAGAAGAAATGGAACTGTCACCTGTCCTTCAGGTTATCCAGAGTTCAACACTCTACTGATTGGATTTAACAAGGACTCTGCAATGCATACTGCGATACCATCTGTGTTTTACTCAGAACATTTCTGTTTATCCATCTCCCTGGTATAAATCAGTTGGCCATCTTTAAACCTTGACAGTAACTCTCAAAATGCCCTTTCTGATTTGGAGAAGAAAGGCTGTGGTCAGTGCTGACCTTTTCACAGTTCCCATCACAATCTGTTCTGCTTTTGAGCAATACCTTAGAAGGCACGGCCTCTTATCAAAAGCCCATTCTGCTGTAGGATAACATTCAGTGCCTTCATCAGAAGGCCTACTCTGCAAAGTGGCAATTTTTCTTCAACCTACTGGTGGCTGATATTGGCTAAAAGTTTCATTATACATTATAGTGACTGCGTATCTGTATCACCTGAACTGCAAAAACAAAGAACTTTGTTTGGTTTAACAAAACTTAAATATTTCAATCAATTGTTCGCTGATACAAGGTGAAGTGAAATAATACTACTAATAATAATAATAATAATACCACCTAGCTCTTTACAGCACTTTTCATGAGTAGATCTCAAAGCACTTTACAAAGGAACTCAGTCTCATTATTCTCATTTTACATCTAGGGAAACTGAGGCACCTGACGGTGAAGTAACTTGCCCGTGGCCACCCAGCAAGCTAGAAACAGAGTTGTGAATAAAAATTGAGTCACATCAAGTGCTCTAACCACTAGTAAAAATTGCCTTCCCATAAGTATGGTTATGTCGCTGTGTTTTTCTATTTCCTTTATCGGGGGTTCTCTTTCACTTGACAGACGCATAACATTATCTAATCTTTGAGAATCTCTAGGCTTCTGTTCTTACAATAGAAACTGAAGTGCTGCTGGATTGGATGAAACTGGAGTATTGAAGCCAATTGATGCTTGGCTAGTGTCCTCATTCTACTGAAGCTAGAACAAATGGAGTGGAATGTCAATACATTCAGCAAATTTGGATTTCTTATCAAGCTGATGCAAGTAAACATGAAGAAAAGAGCCCTTAAAATTCTAAAATTATTTTCATTATTAAACTCCTAAGTCTCCGTTTACTGTGAAATGGTATTAGCACTTAGCAGCACTGGAAAAAACAGGGACATAATTCACCACATTATGTTAGAGGAGGTTGAATCTCTCTAGTCCGGCACGCTCTGGTCTGACAACATCCGTGGTCTGGCATGATTTTATTTTATGTTTTTTATGCTTTATCTACTTATTTCCTTGTGTCAATATGGTAAAATTGTGTAACAACACTAACCCTTTGTTATGAAGAAAGCTGGTAAGCCTTGGCTAGGTGGAGTTGAAAGCGTCGTGCCGTTTATTTGTCTCAGAAAGATAAAAATAAAAAGAGACCTGCTCGCTACATATTGACCTCCTGTGGTTCGGCAAATTCTCTGGCTCGGCACCGGTCAAGTCCCAAGGGTGTACAAGACCCAATTCTGCTTCCATTGACTTCAATGCATCCTTTCAATTGACTTAAATGTGAATACGATCAGATAAATAATGCTCAGGATATATCTGTTGCATGCTATTTGTTTCCACAAATGCCACTGAATATTCTCATGCTATATAGGGTTGCACCTGAGGCTGTGGTCCTGATTCACTCATTGATTTCAATGGAGTTAAACCAGTATAAAGCTGCAGTAATGCAGTAGTGAATCAGGCTCTGTGGTTAGTCCTCTGGTGAGATTACAATATATTGCACAATTGGCACTGATTTCTTAATAAAACTATATCAAGAAAAATGGAAAAGAGAAGAGGAGCCATTTTTCTCAACTGTTGGTTGAACTTTCCATTCCACTCAAATGACTACTAAAAACCACTGATGCTAGGGGCACAAGCACCTCTTTGAATATGATCACATTCTAAGGCTTCCTCTGAATCACAAAAGGAAAATAATCTGGCACCTAGGATGTGGGCAAGGAGTTTGAAAACAGGGAATGTTCCGGAGGTGGGGAATGGACACAAATTTTTTATGACTTTTAAAAAATAGACGTTTCGTCAAAAAGGTACATATGTTACTGGAACTCCAGGGCAACATACTGTAACTAACCAACCAATTATTCTGCTTTTGTGCACCTTGTTATTTTGTTACATGTAAGAAAGCACATTTACTCTTCGGTATCTGTACAGCTGCCACAATATATGATGCTCAGATGGCTTTTAAGATATTAAACACTGTTTAAAAAAATGATGGTTTCTGATGGCTGCCAACTGTCTGCATTAATCACTCAGCTCCCCTGGATTTTTAATGATTTTTTTAAAGTAGAAACTTACCGTTAAGCACTACTTTAAAGATTAATGCATTCCCATCATAAGGAAAAACTTTCTCTGTCTAGCTTCAAGAGTATAATTTTATTTGTCCTTCCTCACAGAATTCATTGAGCCTGCATGGAGGTAACTGAAGGATGAATACATGATTGTTGGGGATGCTTTGCATCATTAGAAGGTGAAAGCAAGTTCAGATTACATTAATTATCTTGTATACACATGGACCCAGATCTTCAAAGGTTTTTGGAGGCCTCAGTACCTTTGAGCAGCTGGGCCATTGTCACTTTGCAGAGAGTTAATGACTTGTCATTTGTAATAGGTACAAATTGGGAAGAGCCTCCAGCTAGAGGGGCTATTAATCATTTGTGCCACTGTATTATCATTGAAACATTATAATTACACACAATTAATATAGCCAATTTACCTATTTGCCTTATAGCACAAAATTTCCACTTCAAGATTTTTCTGAAATCAGTGTTTTCTAACAATATATTCAAAGGTTCAAATTCTGTCTTATACCCACCAAGATTAAGGTGAATGTGGTTGTACCAGGTATTAATCAGGGGAGAATCTGGAATGAAGTACCTATCATGAAATATCTCCAACTTTGTACGTGAGACTTCTTGAAGATATTGGATGTGATTCTCCACCATGCTTCAAATGTAAATAGGTTCATCAATCCAAACACAAAGGCATGCACCATGTATGGCTCCCCAAGTCCACAAGAAGGGTCTGGGACCACTGTAAAGCTGGAGGGAAGGTGATGGTCTTGTTCAGCCCTGACACCTGCTGATCTGTTTTGAAGGAAACTCATTTCAGCACTAACCGATGGTGTAGTCATGGTATGATAAAACCTGAGTCATATGGGACAAAAAATAGTGCTTTCAGAGAAAAACTGCCTAAAGCTGGCTATCAGATCTCATGTGGAAAAGGCAGTAGAGATGTTATGCATAGCCCCCATAACGATTTAGACTTTCTCCAAACATAAGTATACCTGCTGCTCTATAGATAGGATAATTGATATATTGGTCCCTGTGCCTCTGTTTATCCATGGAGCTATTATTTCTCTGTGCCATGCTCAGCAGTACTGTCTGTGCTCCTTTAAGGAATAATATTCAAAAAAGCTGCATCATTATTCCTTCACTACCACCTGTTGCAGATGGCACTAAATCCCCATATCACAGGCAATGTGGGTATTAATGTTCAATTTTTTCAATAGGAAGGATTTCATTTTAACAAAAATCAAGATTTTGGACTATTTTAGATGGACCCTGATGACAATTACCTAATATTTTCTATTCTAACTTGAAAGTTGTCCCCAAGGGGAGGAGGTCGTATATTTCACTGCTCTATTGATTATGTTTTTGAACCATACTTCCTGGAAAATGTCCATACGAGTGTTAGTACATAAGCAGAAATTCACATGCTCCTTTCCTACCTCTGCTGAGCACTTACCCTTTTTCCCTTACCCAATGATGCATCGCTCATTCTCACCTCGCACCACAGGCAGGCAAGTGCAATAAGTGACAAATAATGAAGACTGGGACACAAGTATTCTCAGAGGTTGTGACAAAATCTTGCTATTTTGTTCTTTGCAGCTGAATAATGAGAAGGGGGAAAGCAGCAGAAAATAGCACTGAATAACTAGCCATCCTTAAACACCCAGTGAGGAATCATCTTCATTAATTAGAAAAGCTACAGAATAAAAATAATAACTAAAGTAGTCCCAGTGTATGGTTCCCCTCCTGCACTGAAATTTTCACTTGTTAGTGTGACTTAATGGATCAGTCATATAATTGTAGCAAGATCCATTTACATTAGAATCCAGGGGACTGTCTTTTAATATAGTTTGTTCAATGCTCAGCAGTGCTAAAAGAAAGTTTAGGTTGCAAAGTCAAGCACTACAAAATTTAAAAAATGACAGATTTATGATTACCTATGCAAGCTTAGGCCTTGTGTACACTACGCAGTTCTGTTGACAAAAGTCAGCTTTCATTGACAAATCAGTGGAGGTATATACACTACAATGTTCCTCTCACCAATTTAACTCTCCTGCTGTGCCAACAAGATAAAATCATCTCGACAAGAGGCATAGAGGTTTCTGTGGCAAAGTCCGATCAACATACTGTCAGTGTAGGCACTGTGCTTGCTTATGTCGCCATAAATGGCCTTCAGGAGTTGTCCCACAATGCCCATTCTTACAGCTTTGGTCAGCAGTTCAAACTCTGCTGCCCTGCAGCCAGATACACAGGCATCTCTCCCCCTCCCCCTTTAAAGACCAGGAATTTTTGAAATTCCATTTCCTGTTAGCTCTGCCTGGAGAGCTCACATTGTATCTTTCCAGCTAACCCGGGTGGCTCCATGAAGCAAATGCTTTCCTGCTTAGAGCATGCTGGAGTTGTTGGATCTGCCAGATCTGTGGGGAGAGGAGGCTGTGCAGTCCCAGCTCTGCTCCAGCCATAGGTGCTGGAACAATTTGTACAGTGGGGGTGCTCAGAGCTATTGAACAAAATAGTAAACCCTGTATATGATGAAAACCACTTCAAGCCAGGGAGTGCTGCAGCACCCTCAGCCCCCCAGGTTCCAGCACCTCTGGCTCCAGCCATAGTAAATACGATATCTACAGGTAGATGTCTCATGGCATGCTGGAGAAGGGCCACGAATGGGACATGCAGCAGTGCTATGCGAAGATCAAAGAGCTGACGCAGGTGTACCAGAAGGCAAGGGAAGCAAACCGTCTCTCTGGTGCTGCGCCGAAGACCTGCTGCTTCTACAAAGAGCTGGACACCATCCTCGGCGGCGACCCCAACCTCCACCACCAAGACTCCTGTGAATACATCGGGGGATGGAGACAGCAGCCAGCGGACTCAACTTCGAGGAAGAAGTGGTGAACAAGGAAGTGGAGTTGGAGGATGAGGTGGAACAGGCAACAAGGTCATCTGGTAGCGTGATGAGCCAGGACCTCATCTCAATGCTGGAGGGTTCAAGCCAGTCCCAGCAGTCCGGCCCTGGTGCACATGATGCAGGAGAAGGAAGCTCTGGTAAGTGCTCATTTCGATTTGATACTTCTCAATGACATGAGGTAAAGTTGTCCTTTGTCTCGTTATATGTTAGAAAAGGGTTAAGCGATAGCGATGTACAAGACTAGGAGTCTTTGTATCTGTTTCCCTTTCCCCTGTGTAGCTATGCTGTGGAGGCCCTGCAGAGCAGTGTGTTAATGCACACCAAGATTTCATGGGAATCCACAAGAGAAATCTCTAGGAAACTTTCCTGGAGGTACTTGCCAGTCCTCTGCCAAATGTTCCTTGGCTGAACAGCTTTGTTTCTTCCCCTGCTGTAGGAAACTTTGCCACGCCAATCGGCAATCACTGTGCAGGGACCAAAGCAGTACACAGGCGAGCAGCACAGGGACCTGGTCTGAAGCCACATAGATGCAGGAGATGCACCCTTGCATCCTTGTTTACCCTCAGGAGTGAGATATCAGCTTCAATTATCTTTGCCGGTGGGAAATGGTGGCAAAATTTACAATAGTGTCCCTAGCCCCTTGCAGTGATCCCCTTTAAAAACCACCTAGACCCTTTGCCCCATCTTGGAGCTTCTCCCCTCCCCAGGCCAAACTCACCATGTTTAGGGCACTTGCTGAGCTATGTGCTTGCCAAGGGAGAGTGAGAAAGAGGTGTATTTAATTGCTATGATTCAATGCTGTGATTGAACTAACAATACTGCCTCTGTTTCTTGTGCTTCTACAGATGTGCCTTTGAGGAGAACCCCCTACACACCAGCGGAGCACCTTTGTCAGATAAGAGGGCAAACCAGGAGGAGTAAGGAGTATTTATTTTGTAATTCCTTATGTATGGAGTAAAATTCTAAGAAGCTGCAGCACAGCATTCCAACTGAAGGATTTACAAAAGATATATTAAAACTGCCTGTTGTAAGACCTGGGACCTTCCCCTCCCTACTCCAGACCAGAACTGTGGAGCAACTGAAGGGGAAATTCTGCTCTGTGATGGGGTAGACTGGGCCTGAGGACCCCTGTTGGAGGCCTAGCAGACCTGCCACATCCCACCCCAAAAAAGGGCAATAGAGAGTTCCTCCAAACTGCCTAGAGTGGCTATGTGGGATGCAGCCAATCAGGAAACAGGTTACAGGGAGCGGCAAATCAGGGCCCAGCAGGCTCATATAAAAGGAGATGCAGGGCCAAAGTGAGTTCAGTCTGCTAACAGGTACCAGGAGAGCAAGAGGTGCTCCTGGCTGGCTGCAAGGGCCAAAGCAAGCAGTTACTGGCAGGGACCAGGGGAGTGAGGAGGGAGCTTCTGGCTGGATGCTGGGACTCAATTAAGACAACCTATGGGGAAGTAGCCAAGGAAAACACAGAGCACCAATTAGTAAAGGGATACAAACACTAGCTGCTATACTTAAAGGGCCTGGGTCCCCCCCCCCCACCAGCCACTGAGGGAAGTGGCTACACCCTAAGGAAGAGAATTAGATCTGTGGCACCCCAGGGAAGGGGGCTGCACTGGGACTGACTCAGCAGGGAGCTGTGAACAGCATACTGAATCCAAGGGGGTGGCTCAGGAGGAAGGCTGGAGTCACTGAGGACTCAAGTAGAGGCAAGAAATCCCTAGGGAAGAAGCCTACAGGTGCTGCTCAATTCCATAGTTGGAGCCTTGCACCCTAGCTGGACCAAGTGAGGGTAGCATGTGGGCCTGTTGGACTGGTTAAAGACTGAGCCCAGGGAGGGTTGCAGAGAAGGACATACCAACCGAAGGCTTTGAGATGGGCCCTGTTGGGCTGTTTTAGACGACTGAGCCCAGGGAGGGCTGCAGGACATTGGAAACATTTTGGATTGTGCACCCTGGAAGGGGTTTGTTTGTTCTGCACATGGACTGAGTGTGACTTGGCCAGACGGCTGAGTCACCAAAGACCCACCTAACAAGAGCAGCAGCCAACAGGGGGCACCGTGAGCAGAGGATATTGAGAAAAACACCAGGCACATGCACACACACTCGAGTGGGGCACTTGCGAGACGTGAGTGCACTCCATTACATCCTTGTAGGATGCTTCCTAGGTTTCACACTGAATCCAGTGTCGTGCACGCTGTGTGAATGATCACACAGTGTAGACATGTTTGACAAAAATTTATAGTTACACACAGGGCCAGAGACACTTGAGGCTGATATTCTGAGCCAAGTCTGTCACTAGATCCGTGCAGCTAGCTATGTGCATGTATACAGCAGCACAGTGTTTTGCTAAAGTGCAGTGAGTCTGGCTGGTCCATAGCACCGCATAAGCACGGGAGGTCATGGGGTTACTGAGAGAAGCCTAGAAATCTGAGCAGCCTCTCAGCTGTCCTGAGACTCTAATAAGGGAGTGAAGGCCAAAAATGGAATTGACTCAAAATGACCAGAACTGGAATGAGAGGGGAAAGGGACAGAAAACACGATCCTGATTTCCTCATGGAAAGAGCATCTTAGGCCAAGGCAGGTGTATAAAAACACTGTGGGGGGACAGCGATAAGATGAAGGGATTCATCCTCCCATGGGAAGAGGGTGGAGTTTCTGGGGACACAGGCTGCCACCTGCGGGGATCAAGGCCACAGTGAGGTCTTGCATCATCTTCTTGTCTTGGGAACCATAAATCCTGGCTATGGCCTTGATTATATGACTCATTAGCTCCTCTCAGAGCCTTGATTTAAGACATCTCAGTACCTTGAATTAAGGAGGTCCCAATAATAGGGGACTTAACACTTTTTAATCCATTGAGCAAACTTTTTCTATTTCTAGGCAATTAAAATAATAATTAGCATCCAGAGCATTTTAGCCAATAATAACAAGAAAAATCAGTGGAGAGCCATTATCCCTGTCAGCTTTAATGCAATGTATATAAATTACAATTAAGTAAAGTTTTATCAATACAGTAGTTACATGCAAACTTATTTTCAGAAGTGATTTCCAGTTGCTTTGGAATATAATTACCTTAATGAATGCTCCAAAGCAAAAGCATATCATTACATAAGAAATGCCAGATGGGACCCGTATCATGCCATAATGAAATTTGCAAATGAAATCATTTAAGGGAGAAAACAATAATCCCAAAGGTGAATGCATAAAAATCATTATTTGTGTGCACCACCAGGGAAAATACTACATCTCTTATGACAGAGCAATGTGTACTTGGACTATTACTATACTAGAAGATATTAGGACTAGAGCTCAACTAGAATTAGAGATAGGGACATATTAGATAAGTGAATTTTAAGCAAACACTGGAGAATAATTTTAGAAAATAAATTTTGAATTCATACATGAATACTTGCATCTGAATCCTGATTTTAGCAATTGTGTTTAACCAAATAGAGAAACAAATTTACCATGTGACCTATATGTCCAATCGAACCAGCTCAAATTTCAAATATCGAACACTTAAATGATCTGGTTATGAATAAACCTGAGACCAAGCATTATTCACAGAAACTATTCTGCAAATAGAAAGAGGCAACATATATCAATTTTTGTTATGACTTGTTTGCACCTTTCTGTTTACATTAGTATTACAGTCAGAGAGAGAGAACAGTTGCAAAAATGTATTAATGTATGATTATTCAGCCCTTTGTCTTTTGAACCATGCTTTAAAGTATGTAAGTAAAGACTTTAGTATTGACTTTAGTAGTGCTTCTCAGATGTGTAAATGTATGTTTGCGGGGATTGGGGCTTTAGTTTGGAACCTATAAGAATCCAAGTTTAATCTATGACTGTTTTGAGTTTCCTTTCCCAGGTGGCTCACAAGGACCTATCTTTTGCCATATAGTCATAGCAGTCTTTTACACCCACTTGGCACTCACATTATCAAGTCATAAATAACAACACCAAGTGCAAGACAGCGGAGAATCAGCTACAGCACCTTTATTCACAGGGTTTCTGGCCAGTGGTTTTCAGACGCCTGCCTACTTGCAATTATGCTAACACCCCCCTCAGGAGGGTAGGAGCATTGTTTCCATGGTGATTGACAGAAATAAAGCATTCTAACATTCATTAGTGTTAGTAAAGGCCAGCCAGAAGGCAGCATATAGAATATAAAGAAGCCCAGGGACCTTGAAGACATCGGCCATGCTATAAAACATCAGACAGCAAATAAAATATGAACTTACTCTGGAGCTCTAAAATCATTAGTGAGGCTTCAGGCAGTGAATGGAAAATAAGCACAAATGGACAAAAGGAAAAGCACATTGGAATAAGTCAATCACAGGTCATACCTGCTCCATCTAGAAACCAGCTCAGGCCCCAGGAAGAGGAAAGTCTGCTCAGAAAGGGGTTGCCAATGCAAGGCATCCACAACACCCACTCTCCCAGGTGACCCACAGCCACCCAGCATGGTTCTAAAACAGAGAGGATGTTGCTAAGACATCCAGAGGCTACACTGATTCAATGCATCCTACAGACTGCCTCCATCAGTGGGAGACATGAACCCCATATTAAAGTTGTCTTTCCAGGCAGAATCCCCAGGAGAGACCGGAGGCAAACACCACCTTCTCTACCCAAGGTGAGTTTCCCTGCAGCAGTGGGTGTAGCCTGTTAGGTCTCCCAGAATACAATAATGACTTTTTATTTAGCTTCAGTGACTTTGACTGGATCAGAATAACAAGAACTTAATCAAGTGAGCACAGAGGGGTGCCTTGTTTACAAGCTATATCCAGCTGCACTCCATTCTTAGATCCAGTCACAAACCATCTGCAGCTGCTTCCAGACTGACACATCTTTGGAACTCTACCATACAGAATGTTCCAAAGCTTTAAGGTATAGTGGTTATAGTGAGTATAATAATTAGCATGATGTGTATCTTAACTAGTTTGCATCAGATTAAGAAAGTTTAGAAGTGATAGAATTTATTCTTTTTCTGCAGAAAACTATGGACAAACTGAATGATTCTCCCTAATTTTTGATAGATTTTAATTGCTCCTGTTCTTCCCCCATGTTAACTGGATATAGAGGTTAAATGTTTGCTGTGTGACAAATAGAGACTCATGGAAGGTGTAATATTTTCCTCCCAAACAGAAGCAGTAGTCAATGGGAGTGGGATAGCCTCTTCTATAATTACTAAAAGTGCTGTTAAGATACCATTCTCTCTTGTCTGCCTTTATTCAAGTTTCAGTTTTCTCTCAATCTATTTACAGTACATGCACTGTTCAGTCAATCCTGAAATAGCTACATTATCCTTTATTTATTGCATTCCCTTTTCCCAATTGTGCTTTTAGGGTGAAATCCACCCCAGTGTGGACAGCCCAATCAAGCCAACTAAACCCACGGCTTCATTGGGGCTTAAGAAGTATATAGGACTTTCTGTTGTTCCTCTGCATGGGGGTGATTTTCATCTTTAACTATCACTTATAATCAAAATCCAAAATATCAATCAGTAGGGATAAGCCTTTTAGAGCAATCCAGAGCTCATCTACATTTTTATTCATGCATGCATTGTGTTCTCATGAGAGAGATAAGCACAAAGCTTGTTTAGATATAACTCCCCTTGACTTTTAGATGCCCACCTGGAACCTTCCTGAAGGGGCATGTGTTAGGGGGCTTATTCCTTCACCCACTTACTTCCCTGGTCCTCCTCGCATGAACAGAGAGCAACAATACCCGAAGTCCAAAGGTGCAAACAATTCAATGTTTATTGGGGTGAACTTCCAGCAAGCATGATTCCAGTTTCCTTCCTTAGTGTCCCCCTTCCCAGCTCTGACACCACAGAGCCTTACCTGTGGCCCTGTTCCCATTCCTACCCTTAGCAGGACATGATTCCAATTTCCCCATCCCCATTCCCTGTTCCCATTTCCCCCTTTAGCAAAACATGATTCCAATTTCCTCATCCCCATTCCCTGTTCCCATTTCCCCCCCACACACACACTTCCTAATTGACTGCAGACTATTCAGTAAAACTTGAGTTCTGCTTAGCTATACCTTAACCAATCATTTTACTGAAATTTAACTAACCAATCCTAACATATTGTAACATGATTATTTAACCAATTGTATCCCACCACCTTAATTAGTTTACATCCAGCAAAATTAATTATACAGCAGACAGAAACAATCAAAGAACCAGACAGAGATTATACAGACAAACAATAGGGAAATGGGGACTACAGTGATAGAACAACAAAGAAATGAGGATTTCACAACCCAGCTATTGATAAGTGAGTTCTTGCCAGACAGGATGCTATCAAACTAAGTTTCCTTTTACATCTTCTAGGCACTTCCCTTTCTCTGGAGGCGATAGGCATTATCAGGACAGGACTGTATTCCTAACAGCCCAATAGCACCTTATTTCAATGTGACTAGTTTGGAATGCAAGGATCTGACCATTTGCTTCTCAGCTTATGGCTGCCTCTGCTGCTTAGCCAAAGATCTTAGCCTAAGCACAGGGCCTCAGACTGTCGCAGACAGTGATTTTGATTCTTTCTTTTATATCTCTATAACTAGCTAAGTGATAAGAATACACCTAAAGTCTTAGAGTATAGGCCTTTACAGACAGGCCTGAATATCTATATCCTAACAGCATGATTTTCAGAATATGCTGAGCACCCACCTTTGAATATCAGACCCCTGTAAGGTATGTCAAATTGGGACCCCAAGAATGAAGGCACCGAAATCATTAGTCACTTTTGAAAGTTAGGCCAAAATTAAATTTTAAATCCTTGACCCAAAGATTGTATGAACACATCCTCTATTATGTAGAATAAATGAAAGTTAAATTTCAGCCTTTTTAATACCTTGCATATCTCCGAAGAATCTCCTATTTCAGATTAATTCTGTGAGTTTGGCTGCTTAGCTTGTTCACATTCTCACTTTGTCTTTTGGTTTGTGTGGGTTTTTTTTGTTTTTTGGGTTTTTTTAAACATACCCCTAGATATAGTCTTGATTTAGTTTTATGAGTTGGGTTCTCTCTTTTCAATTTATCTAGAGCTGTATCCAATCATTTCATAATTGATTTTAATTTCACATTTAGCTCTCCTAGTTCAAATCAGCTCCAGGCATTCAATTAAATGTTGTCTTCATAGGCTAGTTATTCCATCTAGATTTTATAATGCTGCATGTGGCAACCTGGGATCTGACTTTATCCAACAAAGGTCTTGTGCAGTTTTCTTTAGAGGCTCTGACTGACATTTTTGGTCCCCTCTTAGCACTTACATTATCTTATTTTAGTTATTAAAAAGATAGATTAACCAATTGTAATGGGGGGCGCAGGGAAGACTCAAAAGCAGGCCTAATCTTAGTCTTCTACTTTTATTTCTTAGCCATATGAGATTCTTGTAACATTTGTATTGGTTTAAGAAATAAACAGAAATGGGTGATTCAGGCTCAAACCTTGCAAAGGAACCTTTAACTTTGGTGGGAACTGCAGGTACACAGCATCTCTAAAAATCAGGCCCGTATGATTCTGATAATACAAGAGAGTAAATGATCCTGTTTTGGGGTTTGGATCTATTTCATAGTCAGGCCACTGTATATTCAGTTATTTCCCCATGCTAATTTTTCCCCTACTGTTACTCACACCTTCTTGTCAACTGTTGGCAATGGGCCATCCTGATTATCACTACAAAAGTTTTTTTTTCTCCTGCTGATAATAGCCCACCTTAATTGATTAGTCTTGTTACAGTGGGTATGGCAACACCCATTTTTTATTGTTCTCTGTGTATATCTATCTTCCTACTGTATTTTCCACTGCATGCATCCAATGAAGTGGGTTTTAGCCCATGAAAGCTTACGCCCAAACAAATTTGTTAGTCTCTAAGGTGCCACAAGTACTCCTCGTTCTTTTTGTGTATATTCAGTATATAAGATACTAAGGGGTGATTGATATATCATAGAATTTGTAAAACAGATGCTAGAAAAACTACTGTAAAGTCTATGCAGAATAATTTCATTTAGCCCTTTGTTCTTTCTTATTCAAATACTTATACAGAGTTACCCCCTAAGCCTGCAAACATTGATGTACATAAGTAATAATACTTGATTGCAGTGGAACTATTCACATGTTTACAAGGAGGGTGTGTTATGGGATGTGCTCCCCACACTGGCCCTGCAACACCTGAATTGGGCCAGGTGGGCCCAAACAGTGAATTAGGCTGCAAATGTGGGTGTTTGAGGATAGAGGTTTGTAATTACAGAGAAGTTCACTTGTGAGGGAAAGGCGGGGCTTCTACAAAAGACAGGAAATTGGAAGTAGTGGGCACTACAAGGAAGGAGTCTACAGTCACTCATTAGGAAAAGGGAGGTGTGTTTGGGGACTGCAGAGATGAGGTGCCTAAAGTTTACCCTCTGGGAGGAGGGAATGAAGAGACTGGAAAATCCAAAGGGGTGAGGTAGGAGGCATGGAAGTAACTCAGGGAAAAGCAACAAGGTGCAGGAAACAGACCTTGCCTGCTGAGTTGAGGGTCCCTGAGTCAGAACCTGGAGTAGAGGATGGGCCTGGGTTCCCCTGCCAGCCACTGTGAGAGTGAAGCAGAAGACTGCCTGAGAATGCTGAAAATCAGGAACCTTGATACACTTGCTCCAAAAGCAGAAATCACAATAGTGACCTGGCCGGAGGGCTGAGTCACAAAGAGGACAACTGCGGCTCCTGAGAGCGAAAGAGGGGCTGCAGAGGAGAAGCTGATGTGGAGTAACCACTGAAAGGGGTGTCCGCCTGACCAAGCTAATGCCCAGAACTGCTAGTAGGTAGAGCTATCCAGCGGTAAATAGAACAACCAATGATAGGGTTTGGGAGTGCAGCTGGGAATCCTAATTAGGGTTCTATTAGCTGAATATAGCCAAAGTGGGATGCTCTAGTCCCATGGAAGAGAAGCAGCCATCAAGTTCAGCTGTGATATCTCTGGAAAATGAAGAAATACCAGAGGATTTCACATGGTAGGGAAAGAACTTTTGTAAATAGGCATGTTAACATTTGTGTTGAATGTTACTCCCCAACTCAATTTTAACATTAGCTTTGCAGCTCACATTTAAAATAGAAAATCCTTGTGGAAATTGGAATGCAGAGGCAATAAGCATAAAGTTGGCTGTGCACTCCAACTTCCATTAAGAAACTTATTTTAATAAGATAATCAAAATACTAAATATTAAGTGGTAGCTACCAGAAAACATTCAGGCTTGCTTCCTCAGCCGCCTGTAAATTATTCCAAAAAAGAAAAAAAAGAGCTTTCATCCTGTTGTACTGAACTTGCAAGATGAATGGCATTATCAGTTAACAAAATAAACTATTAAGAAATAGCTCTTTGTCAGCCTTGCAAAACACTCATGCAAAAACAAACAAAACTATCGGGGAGAAGCATATTTTAGTGGATAGGGCACTGGAGTGGCGGTCAGTAGGCCTGTGTTCTAGTCCCAGTTCAGACACTGACTTGCTATGTGACCTCAGGAAAGTCACTTCACTTCTCTGTGCTTCTGTTTCCCTTCCACCCTCTGTCTGTCTTCTCTAGTTAGACTGTAAGGTCTGTAGAACAGAAACATCTCTACTCTATATTTGCACATCACTTAACATAGTGGGGGTCTCCTCCTGCTTTGAGTCTCTAGGCACTACTGAAGAATACATAACTGTAACCCTTCTGCCAGATATTGTCAGCAGCAACAAGGGCTCGAAACAGTGAGAGGTTCATTTTAAAACTAACACACATCACCAACTCAAGCTCCCACCCAGAGTTTTAAAATATCTTCTCTGTGCACCGGTAACAGTCAATACTTGCCCACGCAAAAGCACTGAGTCTACGTATGAAGCAAGGAAAATGTTATTAGAGGGAAAGGGAACACACCATCAACTTGGGAAAACAGAGCAACAATAGATCTGTGAGAATGATAAATTAAACACGCCCCCACAGTACCTGTGGCAATTGTCAGTAACTCTGTTCCCCACCCACCACTGTGAACATCCAATGGGCAAATGGTCATTTAACACATTATTTCCCCTTTTGCAATCCACTAAACTCAACTGATGGGTTGGTGTCAATAGGTAGTATAAACATCCAGAGTCCTGAGGTACACTCAGGTAGACCTGTCTCTAGTCCCTTGGCAAGCAATGCCTGGTCCTTTCTTGAGGACCTATCACCTAACCCAGCTAGTGTGACTTCAATTTTATTTAGTGATTGCATAGGAGGAGCTTCACCTGATTTCACTCAGCTCTGCTGCTGGCCTCTGCAGTCTCAGCAAAGAGCCACCTCAGTGGAGGGAAAACAGCAGCATACAGAACCAACTCTTTGAGACAAAATAGAAACCCTTTCCCCTCTCATTGCTTTCTCGGTTCAGTTCACTACCCAACTAATTCTGAGTTTATAGTTATAGTGACTCCCAAAGTCTCACTGGAGGAATTCTGGGTAGAAAGCTTATGCAAATGAAACTCTTTCTGTGGTCATTTTTCTTCCTGGTCACCAATAGGTGGAAGCAGAAAACTCTTTACCCTCTGGAACTTCAGGCCATTCTGCTATTCATCCACTCTTCTGCATGTTGACTGACATTTACATAAAACAACTAACGATATTTGAAATAATATTTTACATGCCCATCAAAATAAGTCACTCACTCTAGTGACTAATACTAATACTAATTAGTCACACTAATACTCTATTGAAGCTGACCTTAATGTTGCAGATTTTTTGTAAGATGCTCTATTCCCACTGATTTCAATAAGGGTTGAGGTGACTCAATACTTGATGGGACTGACCGTTGAGTTCTTTTGGGGCCTAGTCCTGCTCTGATGGTGAAGTCTATGGGAGCTGAAAGGATCTTATTTTGTTTTATGAACCCTGTGAAATAAGACAAAACTGGCACTGCAATACCTCAGCAAATCAGGGCTGTCCTCCGTGATGCAGCAGCGTGATCTGAGAGCTCTGATACACTTGTGAGTGAATATCTCAACCTTGACATAGCTTTAAAAAAACAAGGAACTATTTTTAAAAGGTACACAAGTCATACAAATAATCCATGGTACTTGCACAACATGTATATAAGAGGCATAGTTCACACTGATAGACCTTTAACTTAGTCTCTGTCTGGGCAAGCTCAGATTCTAATAAGTGACTTTTCACACTGGATTTTTTAAAATGTAATTAACATTCATTTTATTGTTGTGGTAGCCCTTAAGTAGATCTCGTCAAACATTATTAAACCGACTAATTGGCAACACAGATTTCCCATTTCAGTGCACAAAGAGAGAACTACCAAATAGATAAAATGTTAGTCTGATGTCTATTGGGAATTTGCAAGAAGAATCTTATTTTATTTTATGACCTGATCTTATATTTATTGCCTAAAATTATGGTGACATCTGTTTGTAATGTCATTGATATGGCTGTCCATCAGAGTGAATGTTCTTCAATAAACAGGATCATTCACAGTAAAGATCTATTAGAAAAGAATATAGACATTTGCTAGATGTCAAACTAATTTAAAAAACCTTCCAATGAAACAAGCCTCTCCAGGTATTTCTGTCCTTATTTTACTTCTCTTGTAATGCTTGCTTGTCTAAATAATTATGTAGGTCACGTGCTTTGAGAATTGCAGATGAGATCACATTGCTTTAAGATTTCCCCTTGGGAAAATGGAAACAATACTGTGCAGATAGTGCACTGTCATTTGAAGTTTCAGGTGAATATGCTCAGATGATAATTCAATTCACAGAGAATCTTAATTTAGGGGCTGGCCATGAGTCCATTGGAAGTAATGAGAGCTTTTGCCATTGATTTCAATGGGGGCAGGATTAGACAAGGTAATGAATCACCAAAATAAGCAAGCAGCACCACCTGTTTCCTCTGGGTCTCTCAGCCACTTCTTGGGATGGATTCAGCAATCCAGGCTCCTCCGCACTGAACCAAAGGTGAATGCCTAGGTGCCCATGGTTAAATTACCTTGTAGGTCATGCTGACTCGGGTTGCCTATATGATTCTCTCCAGAAGCGGAATGACCAGGGTGGATTTACAGATACTCAGCCTTTTTCTTAAAAGTGAAGTATTTCATTTAGCATTTGGAACAAAGCATTAGAAAAATTATTTTAAACCAATACCCCTACTTAGTCTCATCTAAACTTACATTTTGTTAGAAGCTAAGTTAAGCAGGCTTTCCCCTGTAGCTACCACAACAGAACAGAACCAATGTATATTCTCTTAAGAATATCTTCCTCTGACCCATGCTGGTCATAGTTGTTGTGCTGTCCTACTTTACTGCCTTTCCCCAAGCGAGAGTCTGTGTCTCCCTTAAGTAGCAGGCATGCCCTGCTATTCCAGTGAGGATCTGTTATCATATTGCTCAATATATTTCTTAGTTTCAGGGACCAGGTGTGAACCTGTCTGATGCCTCAGCCAGAGCTTCCCAAAAGTGTGTCTCCAGAAGAATGCCCTGGTGCTGGCTGCCCCATTGTTTGGATGTTTGGACCGTTTCAGCCTTAATGCAATGTAACCACTGGCCTGATGGCTGTCTCCCCTCCATGGGTGAGTGAGGGTGTTGAAATGGTCTGGACTACAGTAACAATGGTTCCAGAGCCTCCAGGCACATTTCCCAGCCTGCTTAGGGCCTGGGGCAGGGACAGAATGGACCGGAAACTCCTATAAAAGCCAGCAAGAGGCTTCAGATAGAGTAATTTATATAGCCATTTTGTGGGCCAGTGAGGAGCCAGGAGTACTCAGTTGCTCAATGGGAGAGGACAGACTGCTTCAGAGACAAAGGGACTAGTTTTTGTTTCACTTTTGGGCTGTTTGAGTTTGGAGCTGGGAGGGAGGCAGCACAGACTGGGGAGCCTCTACTCAATGCCCACTCCGCACACAAAGGGGGACTTTGATCTTTTGGGGGCATTAGTGTATGATCAGTGCATGCCAGCCCTGTGGAGACCAGCAATCAGGGAAGCAGAGAACCAGCCCAGCTTCCTAGAGCCAGTCAAATCCTCCCCAGAACTCCAGGTCAGGAGAGGGCCCTGCTCCACCCAGGACTGAAAACTCAGTAAGGAAATCCCTTTCTTTTTGTTTAAGCCAGCCAGAATTCACAGTGCTGCAGCATTCATCTCTGGATTCATCCTTGGTGTTCCATCTGCCTGGGAAAGTGCCAGGGACCAAGCTGGAGGTTCATGTATAGTGGTCAATGCAGGGAGGCGGGGAATTTTTTATATTCTTCCTGTTTTCATATTTTAGTGAAACTTAAACCTTTCTTTCCCTAGAACCTTTGTTTCCTGTCCCCAGTAAAGTCCCCTGCATTATACTGCTCTTTCTGAGTGTGACATTTCATTAGATGGGGTTTGTATAAATATACGGAGTTGTTCATGTACTGGGTTATATTCCTTGTGAAAAGAGTAGCAGTGTTAGTTATTTTCCCAAGGGACAGCACAACCTTGTGTCCCACACACAGAGAAGAGTCACTTTAGGTGAAGGCACCAGGCATCAAAATCAAGAACCCAAGACCCAACCCATGCAAGGAAAGGGGAGAAGCTACTCCAATTAGCAAGCACCAGGGAGGAGGCTTGAGCTAGGCCTTGGGGGAGTGGCTCACATTAGAAGAGTTAGCATTCGTTTGCAGTCTCTTGGGTTTTCTTTTTCCCCCCCAGAGAACTGCTACAAAAACACCACTTACGTAATTCTGAATCTTTAATGACGAATATGTTTTTATTTATTGGAGCTGTAATGTCTTCTATCACCAATTTTCTAAAATCTCTTTTCTGGGAAAGATTGCTGATCCATGAAGGGAAGAAATGGGACAGCCAACTTCAGCAACATCTGACACTAACATGACCAGATACTAGGACAGTAGAGTCTGCTGTTATTTGGCTACCACCCAGTGTATTTCAGATTTTGTGGAAATAGAATGTATCTCATTGGTTGATGACTTCATGCTAATGGATGGGAGTCAGAGATCCTTGCTAAAGTTACCATACCTTTCAGCAGCTTTTGATAGAGTTGCACATAAGTTGCTGTTTGTTTACATGTCTGTGTGGTGTAGCAGGGATGGATGGAATCACCTTACACTGGCTCCACCCATTCTTGTTGGACTAACTACAATGGTCACCCAAATATTTCAATAGCTGCACAATGAGGCTGCTCACCTTCTGAGTGCAGTAGGCATGCCGCTGATGAGAATATTAAATCTGTGCTCTCCCCTCTGAACTGGCTGCAAGTAAGCCTGGGTGAAATACAAAGTTCTGGGAACCCTCTACAGTGTCATAAGTGAACCAGCTACCACAGAGATTTCCTCTCTATTTCTGACCCTCTACATAACTTGCACTCACGTGGAACAATCTACCTATTCTAAAGGGAAAACATGAGAGATTCAGGACCATGGGATATCGGGAGGAGGCCCAACCTCTGGAAATCACTGTGTTTATATCAGAGTCAGGTCACATTTGTAAGATGCACTTATTTGTTCAGGTTTTTAAAAATCACTGGCTCAGTTTTCCCTTATCTGCCTCTTGTCAATGTCCTTGTTGCAGTGGGGGAGTAACTGGAATATCAGTACTCTATCCATGTAATTTGTTTGTTCCTCAATCTCAGCCATGTATACTTATACAATTAATCATTTTAAAGGGAAGATTTTCTGAAAAATAACACTATTTTTGTGCAAACCTAAATTACCTGAATTTTAAATAGTGTAACTAAAATCATGTAATAATACATAATGCAGCATTACTGTGACAAATGTTTTAATACTGGTCTATTATCAAGTAGAAGTAGCAGCTGTTCTATAGTCCCACGAGTATTTAGGTTTGAAAAAAAAACTACTTTAGTACCTTGGAGTATTTAAACACAGAAGGCTCTTCATCATGGAAACAAAAACATTATTAATTTGCTTCCCTCAAGAAATGTTTGTTGAGAGAGAGAGAGAGAGATTTTTGTCAGCTCAGGAAATGCATTAACTCATAATATTTTCACAGCCTTTTCAAATCTGGAGTTGCAGTAATTGTTGTGGTTCTCAAGGCTTGACAGTATGCAACAGATACAGGGCCCGCAAATGTAATCCTCAGTTGGTGTAAATGGAGTGTAGCTCCACTGACTATAATGGAGCTATTCCAATTTACATCAGCTGAGGATCTGGTTAACAATAGTTTCTCCTTGGCACGTGGCCAAAGAGGCAATAATAATCACACAGCTACTCACATGTACAAAGTAAAGTGTGTATATACGTGATTGCAGGATCATGGCCTAAGACTGTAACTGTGTGTTAATTCACCTATTCATGTTTCTTTAATGATGTTCTTGTACAACCTTAGGGGACAGATTCCACAGTGAGGCAGCTAATACTGTAAAATGTTCACACTTGTTGAAATTCTCAGGGTTGGTAGCAAAACAGCCAACAGTGCTAAATCCCTGAGGGACTCCTGCAGTAGTTCAAAATCAGAAATTTTCTAAGAGAGTTTAGAAGACTGATCCTGCAACTTGTTGCATGAGCATAGTTGCTGGAACTGGGGGTGCTGCCATATCCCCTGGCTTGAAGTGATTTCCAATATATACATGCTTTACAGTTTGGTTCAATGGCTCTCAGCACCCTCAGTTTAAAAATTGTGGTTCTCACACTGTGCTCATCAGCATAACATCTGAACACCTTCCAGCAATGCCTTGAGCAATGTGACGAACGTCTCTTCAGAGATCCTGACACAAGTCCCACATGACAAGCACACCTATCAATGTTTAATCAGAATTAAAACTTTAAAAAAGGACAATTCCTTAAAGATACCCAGAGGAATGTGCCAAAGACTTTTTATATGTGTACACTATGTTATAGTAGATTAAATAATGTAAAAGATTGGATTAAGCACATATGAAATATTCAAACGTGGGAGCACCACTGTTTTTAATAGGGCTCTGAGGTGCAACAGTTTCCCAGCATGCAACAAATTGCAGGGTTGGGGCCCTAATTCTATTGGTAATTTACCCCTTCTGTCATGTGGTTCTCTTTGACTGTGTTGTAGTTACAGATTCTTCCACCTGATATTGACTGGGACACCAAACAGTTATGGACATTTCTTTTGTCTTGAACTTTAGAATATATATGGATATCAACAGTTTTGCCTGGCCAGTAATGCAAGAAATAAGGCAGAGTATGATCTTTTAAATACTATTGAAATTGGCCAAAATCTGGAATTTATATCTGAGAGAATTTGTCTATATCTCATAAATGTATCTGTATGCTGAAAGCTCTTTTATAATATAGTCATGGCAATTCAATTAAAATATTTCAATTATTACTAACAGAAAAAGCTATCTTTAGACCAGATCCAAAACCCACAGAAGTGTATGGATTCTCATTACCTTCAATGGATTTTGAATCAGACCATAAAATACTAATCAAAAGATCATTGTAATTAATGCAAAAACTGCCATCAACTTTTATGGACTTCAGATCAGGCCTGTAATGAACAGAAAGAACTTTGCAGATTCTCATGTTGATAACTACGGGCCTTAATAGTCACAATTTTCAAAATACTATTTCAGAGAAAATAACCATGTAGAAGACATCCAGGGGTCTTTGTAGAGATGTTTTATTCTTTTAAATGTATTAAGTATAATTTCTTATAAATTAACACATGCAATTTTATTATATAATTTATTATACAAATTAATTATTTCTATTTATTTCTACCTTTACATTTATATTTGTATTTTTTATTTTTTATTTTATTCATAGTTATATTAATTATTATTTATTTATAGACAAATCAATGTATTAATTACATATTGTTTATTACAGAGGTTCACTTGTTGGTTGTCCCTGGAGAGCTGGCTAGACATATGGCATTGCTGCTTCCTTTTTACTTCCAGCTGCTAAGTAGCATTAAAAAAAACCTACTAAAAATACATTCAATACTTACTTTCACAATATTATTTTTCCATATAAGCAATATGTGCTTTGGCACACGATTACAAATGCGTAGCAAGGTGGTCTGTGGAATTGTGAATGAGAGCAGAAGTGATGTGGCTCACAGTGGGAAATAGCTTGAGAACTCCTGATTTAATAATGTTCACCTTTGTTTGTAATGCAGATCACCATAGCACATGAAATATGCTATTTACTAGCCAAATCCTTTTCCTAATCCTCGTTCCATATCCCATGTATGTTTAAAATGGAATGATCTAACCCTAAATTATCAGGACATGTTCTCATTGGTTTTGAAATCATACTCTGAAGGCATGACACTGATCCTAACTGCTTCTGGGACCAATAGCTTTATGGAAATTAAGCTAATGGTTCTGATACTCAAATCTTAAAAATTCCTTACTACTTGTTACTCACGTTCACATACTCTAAAGATAGTCTTATTAATGATAATCTATTATCTAATAATAATCACTTTGTTTTCCTCTCAGTACAGTATGTAACAATTTACTATTAATACTGAAATTTGATAATTACAACTGAAAAAGTCTAATACATATTTAAAGTTGATACCTATCAATAGGAATTTCTTAAATTTGTTAAAATTCAAAATTCAAAAAATTCAAAATTTGAAAAATGTGATTTTCTATTCCTATCTGTAAATCCTCTAGAATCTATTCTTTGAATGTCTTACATTTTATAATAAACATTGAAAGAGACTACAGTATTATGAAAAGGATAAATTATAGTAATCTTTTGCTTTTAAAGTTAAATAGAAAGCTACTAGTTACATTTTATTTAATTCATTTGGGAAATCTGCAAAAACTTACCTGGTAACTGGCATATTATCTTCAAAAAGTTTGAATATTTCATATGAGCTTAATCCAATCTTTTACATTATTTAATCTACTATAACATAGTGTACACATATAAAAAGTCTTTGGCACATTCCTCTGGGTATCTTTAAGGAATTGTCCTTTTTTAAAGTTTTAATTCCAATTAAACATTGATAGGTGTGCTTGTCATGTGGGATTTGTGTCAGGATCTCTGAAGAGATGTTCGTCACATTGCTTAATGCACTGCTTGAAGGTGCTTAGATGCTATGCTGATGAGCACTGTATGAGAACCTCTCCATAATAGAATAGTTTAGCCTTTAGGAGAAAACCAGGAAAGAAAAATCTTTTCTACTTTTACCATCAACTTAGCCCTTCCTCTGCTGATATTATCTCTCATTTTCCACCAGACACATGATTTATTGTTACTGCATACAGAGAAATATTTTCTGATGGTACAAAACACAATCAAAATCAATATTTCTCCCAAAATTTGGGTTTTGTTTTCTACTTCATATCCAAAAAAGTGAGAAATTTCCATGAAAATTTTCAGTTTTTTCCATTCTTAATGAAAATTACTTTGATACTTAAATCAGCTGGTCATTTTAAACAGTTTTTCTAGTCATTTGGGGGTTTTGTGCAGCTAATCTTATAGTCTTGCTTGAAGATACTCTATCACTATTGAATACGCTCTTCAGGGCAGGCACTGTTTTTTTGTTCTATGTTTGTACAGTGCTTACCACAATTGGTCCAGGTCCATGACTGGGGCTCCTAGGTGCTATGACAATTCAAATAATAAATAATAACATGAAGTAGTGTTGAGTTATGACTTTTGCAATTAAATCTGTTGCTTCTCTGTCCATGAGTCTGCCCCTTCCTGTTTCTATGTCCAGTCTCTGGGACACTTTAGATCAATTCTGCATGTGCACATGCACATGAAGGATGAGGATTAACCAGACCTTCCATTATCATTATTTTTTAAACAAGTTCATGATTTCAATGGGGGAATTCTAAAGGCTCTACTCTGTCAATCGTGAGGCTCTCTGGAAAATCATGTCAAAGTTTGGCTGCCCAAGCAAATTTATATTCATTGTAAGACTCCTCCAGGACCAGATGACTGCCTCCATTCTGTGCAGTGGCTCTACCTCTGAGCCCTTTGTCATCCGAACTGGCGTAAAACAAGGCTGTGTACTGGCACCCACCCTTTTCTCCATTTTCTTAGCAGCTATGAAAACACTAACCCAAGACCATCTACCACTGGGCATTGACATCCAATATCGGATTGACGGCAACCTCTTCAACCTTTCTCGTCTCCGTGCCAGAACTAAAGTAATATTGGCAACAATAACTGAACTCCAGTACGCAGATGACTGTGCTGCAGTTGCACACTCAAAGGAGGATCTGTAAACAGCCCTTAATTGCTTCTCTAAAGCTTACTAAAGCCTAGGGCTAACTCTGAACATGGGCAAAACAAAAGTTCTCCACCAGCCAGTCCCCAGTCAAACATCAGACCCAGGAAGGAAGATCTACATCGACAAAGAAGAACAGGAAAATGTAGAATACTTTGCCTACCTTGGAAGCCATCTCTGACAGAGGGCAAACATAGACATCGAGATTCAGCACATAATTCACTGTGCCAGCCTTGCCTTTGGCAGACTTTCTCATTGGATGTTCAACAATCACAACATCAGAACACATACTAGATTCATAAAGCGGTGGTAATCCCAACTCTCCTCTATGGCTGCGAGACTTTGGGTGACCTACAGAAAACACCTGAAAAACCTGGAATGCCAGCCCCAGCATTTTCTTTGAAAGATTCTCAACATAAAGTGGGAGGATCATTGCACTAATGTCAGTGTCCTCACAGAGACCAACATCTTCAGTGTAGAGGCCCTAATTATCCAGCATCAGCTGAGATGGAGCAGGCACTGTGTGCGCATGCCAGATGTACGCTTACCAGAACAACTGCTCACCAAAGGAGAAAGGAAACAGGGAAGCCAAAAGAAACACTTTAAAGACACCCTCACACACTACACACTGGAAGACAGCAGCCCAGGACAGGGATAACTGGTGAAGACTTGTCAGAGAGGGAACGTCCATTTCTGAGGAAAATTGCCTTTCCCTGGTTGCAGAAAACTGCCAGAAAAGAAAGGAAAGACAACTGTCATGCAGCAATCACGGGCCAACTCTGTCTTCTAACACAGCCTGCAATGTCTGCCAACGAGCCTGTGGCTCAAGGATCAGACTCCTCAATCATCAAAGGACCCATGAAAAATAAAACCTGTGAAAGAGATCATCCTTGACCGCAACGACTGTCTTGAAAGATCCTCATTTTCAGTGATAACAGTATATAATGAAAAACTCTTCTAGCAACACGAACCTTTCAAAGAGTTACAAATATTTAAGGACATCCACAATATGTTATGTTGGGATTTTTTTCAGTTTTGAAAATTACTCAGGGAGGTAGACTTTTGGGAGGCGTGACTAGGTCCTCCGTAAGTGATTGTCAGGTCTGGTTTTGCCTCAATGCTCTAAGGCAGTGGTGGGCAACCTGCGGCCCATGAGGGTAATCTGATTACGGGCCGCGAGACATTTTGCTGATGTTGACCATCCACAGGCATGGCTCCCCACAGCTCCCATTGGCCGGGAACAGCAAACCCCGGGCACTGGGAGCTGCGGGGGGCTGTGCCTGCAGATGGTCAATGTCATCAAAATGTCTTGCGGCCTGCAATCAGATTACTCTCATGGGCCACATGCAGCCCACGGGCCACAGGTTACCCACCACTGCTCTAAGGGCTCAACAGGCCCTGATTCCTAGTTACACAACAGAGTCTTTGTTCTCACCCTTTCCAGACTACTGTACCCCTTTCAAGAGTCTGTTTTGTCTTGTGTACCCCCAAGTTTCACCTCATTTAAACATTTACAAAATCAGACATCAAATTACAGAAGTGTCACAGCACACTGTTACTGAAAAATTGCTTCCTTTCTCATTTTTACCATATACTTATAAAATAAATCAATTGGAATATAAATATTGTACTTACATTTCAGTGTATAGTATACAGAGCAGTATAAATAAATCATTGTCTATGAAATTTTAGTTTGTACTGACTTCGCTAGTGCTTTTTATGTAGCCTGTTATAAAAACTAAGCAAATATCTAGATGAGTTGATGTACCCTTAGGGGTACACAGACCCCTGGTTGAGAACCATTGCTTTATGCCACTCTGGCAGTAAACCAGGTAAAAACAGATTTTATGAAGGGGATTCCTTAAGTGGAACAGCTTTACTCCACACCCCCTCCTAGCTGCCACAATAAGGAGTGTGTGAACAGAGGGAGGGCGGCTGGCCAGAGCAGACTCTGCTCTGACTATTCTTGGACAGAGGTCATGGGAAATGTCAGTTTCACTTAACATTTATCCTATGATAGCATCTCATATCAAATAATTTTCAGATCAACACAGTTCCTTCTCCACAGGAGCTAAAGCCTATATTCGAGCAGCCCTGAAGTTTCAGGTTCAGTGAAGAGTTTGGCGACGTCTGAAAACTTTGGAGCAAGCCTAGGGCAAAGGAGTAGGGGATTCTTTTTAATTAGTAGGCTTTTTAAATACAATGTGTGCAAAATTTGTAGTTCTAAGTAGCTTTGACATGCAAACAGGATAAATTCAGTTGTTCTAATCTAACTTCACTGAGTTTGTGGGAACATTCAAAATCAAGAGCAACTCTCAGCACATCCAAATCTGGGCAGATTAAACTGAAGAATATGTCCACACAAACCCATGTCAAACAAGCAATTGATTTGGGCCCATAAAATCTATATGAAATATTAAAAGAACCTTGGTCATTGGAGCCTTTCAGAGCAAGACTGTGCTTGTGGTGTGAAGTGCAGAAGAATAGTATGTTTAAAGCAATAAAGGTTAGTCCAAAGATGTATTAATTTTTCAGAAGGTCAGACTATTCTTTATTCCTCATTTTAATTTAATTGTGGACCTCTGGTGGACCTATTTTATAATGTGGTTGTAGAGATGGATTAGTTGACATATAATTACTGCCAGCTCAATGCAATATCAATACCACTTCAATTTTATTAACTGTGCTGTATTTAATAAATCTATAAACAGTATTGAACATAACATATTAAAAGTAATAGTACTACACATATTGTCTACCTGTTGTCATTGATTTGTTTTATGTATTAAGTTTAGGATTTCCCTTGCAGAATTTAACAAAAAAAAACAGTCCTATTCAGATATGAACATATTTTATTTTTAATCTGGGACCAGGAATACTAATATGCATTAATGGTCCTTGTAAAAATATTGTGTGGTGCTACTAATGAGTTTAGTTAAAGTTGTTTGGGTATCTTAACTGTACATTTCCATACTGTAGGGAAAATCAGGTATTATTTTAAGAAATTAAACTATAGGATAGGCTCAGGAATAATTTTAATGATTTCACCTTTTACCTCTACATTGGTTACTTTGTGTTGAAGTTCTGGGAGATGACCCAATCCAATGTATTTTTTATGGATTTTATTAAAAGAGTAAGCAAGTAGTTACAGTAACAAATGTGACCTTAGGCAAAATATGTCACTAACTAACTTAATTTATTATTTTCCTAACCTAATTTAAATAAAACAATATAATAATCAAATTAGGATTATAATTGAAGTATCATCAATAAATCAATTGTTTCAATTTATCTGGTTTGCCAATTACTACAATAAGTAATTAAAGTCATTATATTAAACAAGTTAAGAAAGACAGTAACCTTAATATTTTACAGGAAAGATAAAAGGAGAAGTTGTTCCCTTTTATCTAAGCAATTTACCTAAGAGTCTGCTAAAAGCAGAGGCTGACCTTTATCTTGGTTTTAGAAAGTACCGCTCTTAGCCTTGGCCTTGGTCTACACTAGGAGTTGAGGTCGAATTTAGCAGCGTTAAATCGATTTAACCCTGCACCTGTCCACACAACGAAGCCCTATTTTTCGACTTAAAGGGCTCTTAAAATCGATTTCCTTACTCCACCGCCGACAAGGGGATTAGCGCTGAAATCGGCCTTGCTGGGTCAAATTTGGGGTACTGTGGACACAATTAGATGGTATTGGCCTCCGTGAGCTATCCCAGAGTGCTCTATTGTGACCGCTCTGGACAGCACTCTCAACTCAGATGCACTGAGTTGGCCAGGTAGGCCAGGTAGACAGGAAAAGGCCTGCGAACTTTTGAATTTCAATTTCCTGTTTGGCCAGCAAGGCAAGCTGCAGGTGACCATGCAGAGCTCATCAGCAGAGGTGACCATGATGGAGTCCCAGAATCGCAAAAGAGCTCCAGCATGGACCAAATGGGAGGTAGGGGATCTGATCGCTGTATGGGGAGAGGAATCCATGCTATCAGAACTACGTTCCAGTTTTCGAAATGCCAAAACCTTTGTCAAAATTTCCCAGGGCATGAAGGACAGAGGCCATAACAGGGACCCAAAGCAGTGCCGCGTGAAATTAAGGAGGAGGCAAGCCTACCAGAAAACCAGAGAGGCGAACGGCCGCTCCAGGTCAGAGCCCCAAACATGCTGCTTCTATGATGAGCTGCATGCCATTTTAGGGGGTTCAGCCACCACTACCCCAGCCGTGTTGTTTGACTCCTTCAATGGAGATGGAGGCAACATGGAAGCAGGTTTTGGGGACGAGGAAGATGATGATGATGATGATGAGGTTGTAGATAGCTCACAGCAAGCAAGCGGAGAAACTGGTTTTCCCGACAGCCAGGAACTGTTTCTCACCCTGGACCTGGAGCCAGTACCCCCCGAACCCACCCAAGGCTGCCTCCTGGACCTGCCAGGCAGAGAAGGGACCTCTGGTGAGTGTACCTTTTTAAATAGTATACATGGTTTAAAAGCAAGCATGTTTAATGATTAATTTGCCCTGGCATTTGCGGCTCTCCTGGATGTACTCCCAAAGCCTTTGCAAAAGGTTTCTGGGGAGGGCAGCCTTATTCCATCCACAATGGTAGGACACTTTACCACTCTAGGCCAGTAGCACGTACTCGGGAATCATTGTAGAACAAAGCATTGCAGTGTATGTTTGCTGGCATTCAAACAACATCCATTCCTTATCTATCTGTGTTATCCTCAGGAGAGTGATATCATTCATGGTAACCTGGTTGAAATAGGGTGCTTTTCTTAAGAGGACATTCAGAGGTGCCCGTTCCTGCTGGGCTGTTTGCCTGTGGCTGAACAGAAATGTTCCCCGCTGTTAGCCACGGGGATGGGGGAGAGAGGAGGGGCTAGCCACATGCTGGGGGGAGGCAAAATGCGACCTTGGAACGAAAGCACATGTGCTATGTATGTAATGTTAACAGCAAGGTTTACCGTGAAAGAGTGTACCCATTGTTCTATAAAACGTGTCTTTTTAAATACCACTGTCCCTTTTTTTTTCTCCACCAGCTGCATGTGTTTCAAGGATCACAGGATTTCTCCTTCCCAGAGGCTAGCGAAGATTAGAAGGCGAAAAAAAAAAAAGCACTTGCGATGAAATGTTCTCTGAGCTCATGCTGTCCTCCCACACTGACAGAGCACAGATGAATGCATGGAGGCAGACAATGTCAGAGTGCAGGAAAGCACAAAATGACCGGGAGGAGAGGTGGCGGGCTCAAGAGAGTAAGTGGCGGGCTGAAGAGAGGGCTGAAGCTGAAAGGTGGTGGCAGCATGATGAGAGGAGGCAGGATTCAATGCTGAGGCTGCTGGAGGATCAAACTAATATGCTCCAGCGTATGGTTGAGCTGCAGGAAAGGCAGCAGGAGCACAGACCGCTGCTACAGCCCCTGTGTAACCAACCGCCCTCCTCCCCAAGTTCCATAGCCTCCTCACCCAGACGCCCAAGAACGCGGTGGGGGGGCCTCTGACCACCCAGCCACTCCACCCCAGAGGATTGCCCAAGCAACAGAAGGCTGGCATTCAATAAGTAAGTTTTAAAGTGCTGTGTGGCCTTCTCCTTCCCTCCCCCACCACCCCTCCTGGTGCTTCTCTCCTCCACCACCCCTCCTGGGCTACCTTGGTAGTTATCCCCCTATTTGTGTGATGAATTAATAAAGAATGCGTGAATGTGAAGCAACAATGACTTTATTGCCTCTGCAATAGGTGATCGAAGGGAGGAGGGGAGGGTGGTTAGCTTACAGGGAAGTAGAGTGAACCAAGGGGTGGGGGGTTTCATCAAGGAGAAACAAACAGAACTTTCACACCGTAGCCTGGCCAGTCATGAAACTGGTTTTCAAAGCTTCTCTGATGCGCACTGCGCCCTCCTGTGCTCTTCTAACTGCCCCGGTGTCTGGCTGCGCATAACCGGCAGCCAGGCGATTTGCCTCAACCTCCCACCCCACCATAAAAGTCTCCCCCTTAATCTGACAGATATTGTGGACCACACAACAAGCAGTAATAACAGTGGGAATATTGGTTTCGCTGAGGTCTAAGTGAGTCAGTAAACTGCACCAGCGTGCTTTTAAACGTCCAAATGCACATTCTACCACCATTCTGCACTTGCTCAGCCTGTAGTTGAACAACTCCTGACTACTGTCCAGGGTGCCTGTGTATGGCTTCATGAGCCATGGCATTAAGGGGTAGGCTGGGTCCCCAAGGATAACTATAGGCATTTCAACATCCCCAACGGTTATTTTCTGGTCTGGGAATAAAGTCCCTTCCTGCAGCTTTTGAAACAGACCAGAGTTCCTGAAGATGCGAGCATCATGTACCCTTCCCGGCCATCCCACGTTGATATTGGTGAAATGTCCCTTGTGATCCACCAGAGCTTGCAGCACTATTGAAAAGTACCCCTTGTGGTTTATGTACTCGCCAGCTTGGTGCTCCGGTGCCAAGATAGGGATATGGGTTCCGTCTATGGCCCCACCACAGTTAGGGAATCCCATTGCAGCAAAGCCATCCACTATGACCTGCACATTTCCCAGGGTCACTACCCTTGATATCAGCAGATCTTTGATTGCCAGGGTTAAGTGAAGTACAAGCCCTCAGCAGTGGGAGGATCTCATCCATGGGGAATTAGAATTTGAAATATATCTTTCATTGGTAGGGAATAATCAATGATTCACAAAAAGGCTGTAGGGGAGAAAGCCATTTGTATTTGAGCTTGTAATAAAACATAGAAGCAATTTTACTGATACAGAAGCATCGGCTACAAGTACACATGGAGCTGTGGGGGTGACTCCCAGCTTGAATAGACATATTCATGCTAGTTGTCATTGAGCTAGTGTAATAAAAATAGTAATGTAGCTACAGTAGCACGGGCAGCAACAAGTAGCAGCACAGGCTAGTTGCCCCAAGTACAAACCCACAGAGACCCCATGGGCACATACTCAGTGCAGCTAGTCCGCGCTGCCACAGTTACACTAGTATTATAAGCACAATCACTCAGTAAAAGCCAGCACGAGTATGCCTGAGTGAACTGAGAACCACAGCCTCCGTTCCAAGTGTACACATAGCCTGTATGTTATGAACCAAGATACTCTGCCTATATATGACACTTTAACACCAGAAATAGCTATGCAAGTGTGACCCTAACACCAGCCCAATGCAAGAGGGCAACAGGTCACTGATATCTGATAGTAAATTTCAGCTGACCTGACCAGTTCAGTGTGCCCCGACTCACTACTGTCATAACCTGTATCTAAAAGGTGTCATGTAAGATATCAATAGAAAGTTAATAGCATACTGATCATTAATATTATTGTGTAGTGTGTGTACAGAGGACAAATTCAAAAATTTCAAACATATTGGAAATTATATTGTCAAAGTGTGCCTGCCAGGCAGGGCTGAAGTTACACTATCCTAGCATCCTAGACAAAGGAATGTGGTTTGGTCATTTCCTGGAAGGTATTTCCAAGGTACATTAAGAGACAGTGGGGATGTAAATTATATAGAAGGGAAACAGGACTATCAAGATGGCAGGAGGAGGAGATTGCAGGAAACAGATCAATATGCATTTTAGCAAACACTAGTGGGGCGGAAGAAGCCAGCATGAAACTTCCTTGAGCAGGAGACTCCATGTTGCCTTCCTCACATCTTGGATGAATTTTACTTTGGGTGGTAACCTACAGAAGAATCCATTTCAAAGGTTCACTGGGCTATAAAAAGAGGGGAGAGAACTCCAAGTTTCTTTCACTTAAGACAAAGAAACAGGACACTTTGTGGCAAGAGGAGTAGGTCAGCCATCTTGATAGAAGATATTTTGATAAGGAAACTACCTTGAACAAAGGCTGTAGCTTTTTTGGTTAAGTCTTAGCCTCCAGAAATCATTTTTCATTTTTCTAATTCTATCCTTTATACTTGAACTCACTTAAAATCCTATCTCATTTTGTTAATAAACTTGTTTTACTTTTTAATCTAAACCAACCCAGTGTTGTTTGCTTTAAAGTGAATGTTAATTCCAGTTAATGTTGAAGTTACTAGGTATTGTATCTTTAAAGGGAGAAATGAACTTGTATATCTCTCTGGATGATCCAAGAGAGAGCTGGATAATGCAAAACATATGGTTTTGGGAAAATCTGGGACTTGGTGGGGGGGGGTCATCTTTCCAGGTGTAAACAAGGCTGGTGAAGGCCAGGGTGTGGCAGAGCTGTAATGAGAAGCTTCTGGAATCAGCACTGCTGAGTCAGAGCTGCTTCAAGACATTCAGTGCCTTCCTGTATGCTGGCTGGAAGCATCCAGACAAGAGAACTAATGCAGCATAACATTTTGAGGCACATAGGGTTACAGGGCAGGTAGTGACACAGCCCCTCATTGATTGCACCCCAGAAGGTGACAAGTTGTGTAGAATTCAAACAAGTTTAACAAGAATAAAGTGGCCAAAGAGATTGACCAAATAATGACTAATGTAGCTGCAAGTATTTTAAGATTGTAAAATCAATAATGGGGAGGTATTGTTTACTGTGGCCTTACATGAAGTGATAAGAGAAATGGGATAAAACTGGGCAAAGGAAAGAATATCACTGAGGTCTATTAGACTGTAATATAATCTCTTATGGGAAGTGGTGGAAACCTGACTGATTGTGCCATTCACTATTACACTGGGTAAAATTCTGCATTGGTTTGGAGATAGAATGAGTGATCTCAAGTTTCTCTGCTTCTACAAAAGTTTTATATTGTTTGGGGGAGATCCTGCAGTGCTCTTGTAGACAAACCTCTTACTGACTATTTCATATTACTCTGCCTCTAATGCATCCATTGCATTAGTAGCTGGATGCCATTGTCCCCAGTACCAACCAAATCCTCAGCAGATGTAAACCAGAATACTTCCTTTGACTGCAGTGGAATGATGCCAGTTTACATCAGCTGAGGATTTGACCCTTTATGGATAACACAAAGTCCATCAACCTATTATTGATTTCAGCCCAGAATGGCGGCTGAGATAGCAAGGAATGCTGGGAAAGGGGGTAAAAATAGTTTAAAAAAAAACTACCTCTTCCTCGGAAGAGACATTAACCACTAAAGAGGTGTAGTGCATTATGACTTTCTTCTCTGCAGGAGTAGGAGCACTTTGTAGGCCTTTCTGCAAAGGGAACTACCCAGAGAAATTACCATGTCCTGGAAACCAGCCTAGCCTGCTTCAGGAACCCCAGAGAAAGGGGGGATTTGGGGACATTGACCCCAGCCTGAAGTATGGAGCTGAGAACTGTGGAGTCTGGGGAGGAAATTGTCTTACTCTGGATTCTGATTGGTTTCTCTTAACTTTGCTAGAGGCAAAAAGTGCAGGGATTGAATAGACTAAGCTGCCCAGGCAACCCTGGGTAGGACAGAGGAGGGACTGAGCAGAGCAGTCCAGTCCAGTCTTGTGTATTTTTGATTCTTTATGTTGTATATTTGTTGTTTCTGGAAGAGGAGGAGTGTCTTGGTTGTGGCATAAGGGCTAAACTACACTACCAAGAAGAGGAAAGTTGAAGCAATGACCTCACCTGATGCCAGGGAGGTAAACCATGCAATATGCTCCTAGACTGAAGTTTTCAAACTTAAATACCTAAAGTTAAAATTTTAAAATAAACGAAGGCACCCAAAATTAGTTGTCGCTTGTGAATCTGTTGGCCCTGGCTTCTCCCTGAAAGCATAAAATGCTAAGATTTATCTTGAGATTTCCTTAAAGAGCTGTCATGAGGGTGCATAGACCCCATCCTACCACAGCTAATAAGGGGTTAACAGGTAGGCTAGATATCTCAGCTGTGACTAAGTGCTGACCCAGAAACAACTGGGGGAGAAGAAGGCTGCAGATCAGAGGAGAGGAGTGGCTGCTAGAGAGACTGAGGGACTGAAAGGAGATGCCTTCAGCAACAGATTGGCAGGAGGCTGGCTAGGAAGTTAGACTTCCAGAGAGAACAACAAGGAGTCCAGTGGCACCTTAAAGACTAACAGGTTTATTTGAGCATAAGCTTTTGTGGGTAAAAAACCACTTCTTCAGATGCATGAGGTGGTTTTTTACCCATGAAAGCTTATGCCCAAATAAATCTGTTAGTCTTTAAGGTGCCACCGGACTCTTTGTTGTTTTGAGGGATACAGACTAACACAGCTACCCCCTGATACTTCCAGAGAGAGACCATTGGAGAATGTGATTCTGGAAAAGGCTTACAACTCTATGGCTAAACTGCAAAAAATCCCTGTGTCAGTAAGTGAGTGAGTGGGGGGGGGGGGTTGGTTTGTTTTTTTGTTTTTTTTGCAGTGTAGACATACCCTAAGAGAGGTGAGGTAGCAAGCAACCAGGGAAAGTACAAGGGATTGTGAGGAACTGGTCCCAGCTGCTTACTGCAGAGTCCCTGGCCTGGCACCTAGAGTGGCTGGGTCTGAGTTCCCCTATCATCCCCACCACAAAGGCTAGTGAAACCCCTTGGAGCAAAAGGGTCAGGACTCTGCAGGTGCCTGGAATTATCAACCCTTCACTAGGATCATTGAACTCCTGGTCTATCAGACTTGTTACTGCCCTAGAAGAGGAGAGACTATAAATGATCTTGCTGGAGTCATAGGAGGAAGCCACCTACACATGGCTGAGGTGGGCAGAAATTGAGGCAGCCATGGCTGGCAAAGGCACATCCAGAGATGCTCTTCTATTCAAAAACATTTTTCCATAGAACTTTTTTTATTAGTATTGTAATCTCCTTAAAGAAATGGCCAATGTACTTTATTTCCGTATATGCTGGGTCATATCTCTTGTTTTATGTAGTTGCCTTAAGGAAAAACAGCTGTCCTTTCCAATTAGATTATTCTACTGAAGCTTAAAATCAATGTTTGATGTCTCCTCAAGAACAAAAAATCCCATATTTCATCCCTCTTGTGTTCAAAACTATAGTACACCGTCATATTTTATAATTGAAAAGGAATCCAGTTTGATTCATTTCAGAATGTAGTAGGGATGCTATCTCACATGGCTCTGTTCTGCAAACCTCCTACTTGGTATTTCTCAAAATGGTAATTCAGGTCTGAGAAATGCCGATTTCCCAATATTTAAACTTTTATTTAAAGAGAACTGCCATGTGGAGGTGTTTCTTTCAGAAATGGCATTTCAGTGACTTTGGGTAAATTCAGATAAGTTATTTTATTACTGGGGGTTTTTTTGTTTGTTTTAATGCTGAATATTTTATACTGTTTTTTTTATCTTTGGTGTTTTGATCATAATGTTCTCAACAGATGATATTTTCTGCAAAATGGCTGGCTTTATATCAACTGAGGTTTTAAAATTCTGTTTCTGGCTGTTAAAGAATATTTGAGCTGATGTCAGCTGTGTGGTTTTTTTTTTCTCCTGAAGTGCTATACTGGCTATTGTAAGGATATAGGGGACATTCCCAAATTAGATTTGAATGACAAAAAATATCTGCGTACTTGAGCATAACTACATTTGACTAGACAGCATGGATCTCTTCTGTTCCCTATTTCCTTCAGAGATGGAAAGGAAAGTTTGTCATATAATGACACACAGTCCTATATCATAGTCCCTATCCATTTAACTGTCTAGCAGCAAGAAAAGACATACCTTTTGAAATATTTAGTTTTAATAGATTAAATATGTGTTGCTAATGAAAAATTAGATAGCTAGAGCTGTACAAAAGCTATTCATCCTTAGAGCTACTCTAACATCCAGTGGCTGGTAACAGCCCTATAAGTCCCCTTGCACTCCCAGAATAGTAAACATATCTTACAGTCAGAGACTAAGGAGCTCAATCTGTTTAGTTTATGAAAACCATGACTGAGAGATGACCTGGTTATGGTGCAGAAGTACCTTCACCAGGAAAAAATACAGGTACTAGAGGACTCTTTAATCTAGCAGAGGGGAGTAACAAGCACCAAAGGCTGGGAGTTTGACAGACAATTCAGATTTTATAAGGCTCACTCTTATAAAAGGATGGGTGATTAACCATTGGAACATACCGCCAAGGGAAATGGGGCATTCTCCATCTCTTAAGGTCTTCTATCAAGACTGGATGCCGGCTCCCCTTGCAGCTATAACCTAAGAGAGGTGAGGTAACAAGCAACCTGGGGAAGCAGCAAGAGATTGTGAGGAACTGGTCCCAGCTGTTTACTGCAGCATCCCTGGCCTGGAACCTGGACTGGATGGGCCTGGTCCCTGGTGGCAGATGAAGCATGGTGGAGCCAGGACCAGCTTGGTGCTGAGCCACCTGGCTGCCCAGCAGCAACCAGGATGAGTAAGGAGAATCCCGGGAGCCGGCAGCAGGGCAGGACTGTGGAGCCCCTGCCTGGTGTGTGGATGGAGTCTGTCCTCAGTATAGCCAGAGCTCCTTGAGGCCCATCCCTGGTGAAATGGTGCTGAGTCCATCCCGCGCCAGTGCCCATGAGCAGAACTGGGGCTGGTGCCAGCAAGGAAGGGAGGGAGGGAGGAGAGGAGGGGGAAGGGGCTGCAGAAGAGGAAGCCAGATACAGACACCACCGCACAGCTTCCTGCACTCCCAGTCCCCCTGCCATAGAACCCCAAATAACCCCCTCCCACAATCCCCCAATCTGTCCCTCCCACAGACCCCAAATAACCCACCCAGGCCCTTCTTAAGCCTATCCAAATCCTTGATAGCCTATCCCCAAATAAACAGAGCCCAACCCACTCCCACCCCCCAAAATAAACCCAAACCCCACAAAACCTCCTCCTGCCAGAGCCTCCATCCATCCTACCTCTAAGCCACCGCACCCCATCTCCCCAAATAAACCCACCCAGACCCACAACCCCCAAAGAAATGACCCCATAAAATATCACACTGCCAAAACCCTCCCGCAAACCCTCCTTCCTCTCCCCAAAACACCCCATCCCCAAACCCTCCTCCACCACTGTGCACTATGCCCCAAGCTCCATTTCTCAATAAACCCACCTCTTAAAACCTCCCCTCTGCCCCCCCACCCCAAACCACTTCCCTCTCCCCAACGTCCCTCTTCACCATTTTCTTCCCCCCCCCCCCCCCGTGGCTCCACCACCACTTACTCTCCCCATGGCCCTTCTACTGCCCCCAACACCCAAGTCCATCTACCCTGCAGATCAGCCCAAATGCCCCCAACTCCTGGATGCACCAACACCCCTCTACCTTCTTCAACTGTTCCAGTCCCCCCACAAGGCCCTGCCCTCACCCCTTTAGCCCTGACATCAGCAGCCCATCTTCCCCTTGTAACATTAAACAGGGCTGGTGACCCTTTTCCCCCCTTCTTGTCTTCTTCAGATGGCTAGCTCCTCCACTTATTCGGAAGAGCCCACCACAGCACATCTGCGAGCAGCAAGAGCCAACAGGCTGGAGCAGGGAGCCAGGCCCAGCCCCACAGGACAGGACAGGAGTGAGGTGAGGGTGGGCTGGGCTCGTTCTCCAACCCAGCCCACCCCAATTCCTCAGGGCCTCCCCTCCATACAATGCCAGGATAGAGATAATTACCCCCAGACATGCCTGAGAGTGGGGCCTGATATTTTTATTCAGCCCCCTCACCAAGAATATTTTTACTAGCCACCTGTGGTTATACAGATGGTCTAATGGTTCATTCTGGCCTTAAAGAAATCTGAGTGTGCCCCACTACCACCTGGCATGCCCTGGAGGGAGCCAGGAATGGGTGGTGTACAGCATGCAAAGCCAGCTGGGGATTCCCCATTCCAGGAGAATTCCCAGCTGATCTCTTTGGGCAGCTTCCTGACCCCTTGATAAGGAATTTCCTGAGGCACCAGCTCTTGCCAAAAGAGGAAAACAAACTTGGCATTTCTAGGGCAAACCCTTTTGGAGTTATGAGAAACCAAAGATACAAAATCAGCTCATCTGTAAGTCTTCTCTCTCTCAAATGTCTTTTACAATCTGCCTCACACTTCAGAATATTTTTTAACCCTAGCAGAGGCTTTAATTTACTTTAAAATGCAGGTGATTTAGTTCTGGGATAGCTAGAGTTTGGTGGCAGGGATTAAAATAATCTTAAAATGGAAAGTCAGCTTCAATCATGAATATAGAGGAGACTAGTGTCTCTCTGTAATCATAGTTGTGTTTAGTTACAACAGGGATCAGCAACCTTTGGTACGCAGTCCATCAGGGAAATCCGCCGGTGGGCCAGGACAGTTTGTTTACCTGCAGCATTGGCAGGTTCGGCCGATCACAGCTCCCACTAGCTGTGGTTCGCCGTTCCAGGCCAATCTGGGCTGCAGGAAACAGTGGCCAGCACATCCCTCAGCCCACGCCACTTCCCACAGCCCCCTAAGTTACAATTAGGGTTACTAGATGGCCTGATACTAGGGACTTTGTCTTATATAGGCAACTATACCTTCCCGCTTCCTGAAAAAAAAGTGTCCCAATTTTTCACACTTCCTATCTGGTCACCCTAATTATAATATTTCATTCATATTTTAGAGTTAGTTTGCATTCCTTTGAATATAAACAAATTTATTTTTAAAAAGCACATCTTACAAACATTATTCACTTGGGAGGCGGGGGGTGGAAATCTCTCTGCTTCCAAAATGGAAGGTAGGGGATTGCCCTTAAACATATCAGCTACCACCAACAAAATATATTTTTATAGCTTCTATCTCATGTGGCCTTCCTTCAGAAGCTCAGCATTTTATAAATGCATGTGTCCTGCTACTGGCAGGAATCTATTAATCATGAATTGGGTACTCACCAAAATAGATAGTTTTGAAACTTTATTATTTTTTGGAACAAATCCCTGAACGATTTTGAGTTAAGTCTCTATAGAAACAGTGTCTTTGAAACAATCTTTAAAACTGAAACCTGGATTATACGGCGTATTGTATATTAAACAGACACAATGGCTACTTTGATTCTGAAGACACATTTAGAGATACCATAATATCTGAAGAATGTAATGGCTGCCAAACTTCATAGTCATCTATTTCTTTCCTAATAAATAGCCAGTAAATCTGCTTTAGACTCTTGACAGCATTTTACATGCAGGACAAACAGTATTACATGACTCAGCTTTTTTTTTTTAAGCAATTCTCTGAGGCCCCCGCTGATGAGGTACAATAGGCTAAGAAAGTCACAGAGGTCCTTCCTCCTCTAGTCACTGTGCAGGAAGCAGACTTAATGCTGCAGTTAGCATTCCCTGACAGCAAGGGGGAGCTTGCTAGTAAAGCAGGTAGTTGTGTACAACAGAAAAGGGCAAGTGGGTCCATGACTGGATGGATTAAGGAATGGCCAGGACACTAGGGAAACATAAAAATCAGCCCTGTAAACATCTAGTAACAGCAGATTCAGAGCATGCTCTCCCTGAGCATCAGAGGCATTCTATCTGCCTCTAGCTACCAGTGCCTACACCTCAGGATTAGTGCCCAGAAAATCCTGGCCTAGTGCTCTCTCTGTTCTTAGACCACTAGACTATGCCTTCTGCTAACACACTAATGGCATGTAGTATGGAAATCTCAGTGGCTCCAGTCATTCTCCTGCTGCAACATAATGCCAATATATTGACTTTTATTTAGAATCTGTTGAGCACAGCTCCTTTCCAACATGTGGGGAAAAATAACACTCTACTTTCAAACCCACATACCCATAGGGGAATGTGCAGAAGTACCAGCCATCATAAACCATCACACTACCTACAGAAAGTCCCCTTTCATTCCAATTAGCAGCCATGATTGTGCAGCTTAAAGTTTCTTTCATTCTCTCTTGTTTGTTTACTTTTGAAAAGGTTGTCACACTGCAGCATCAGCCACATCTCTATCAGTTATCAGAAGGGCAGCCTTGTTAGTCTGGATCTGTAAAAGCGGCAAAGAGTCCTATGGCATCTTATAGACTAACAGACATATTGGAGCATAAGCTTTCATGGGTGAATGCTCCAATACGTCTGTTAGTCTATAAGGTGCCACAGGACTCTCTGCTGCTTTTACATCTCTATCAATGCAAACTATAGGGTATACGTCTGTCTGGTTTGAGGCAGGGTCACAGCACTAAAGGAGCTCTCAAAAGGGTCGCTTTAAAAATTGCATTTGTACAGCAGCTTCCATCTGAGATCTTGACATGCTTCATAACTTCCCTCTTTGGTAGGCCAGTAAATATCATATCCCCATTTTACAACCTGGCAATCTGAGGCACACAGAGATGCCAAAGGACCAGATCCTCAGCTGGTGTAAATCACTGTAGGTCCATTCTCTTCATCTGAGCTGTTCTGACTTACACTGTTAGAGGCTCTAGTCACAACTGGTGCCTAAGTTAGGCATTTAAAATCTGTATTCAGGCACTTAATAAGGAGCCTGATCTCATCAGAGGCAGAGAGAACCATCAACTCTCATTACACTTGCCAGAACATAGAGCCTCTGCAAATGAGGTCTCCTGAATAAGGTTTTTAGGGGCCAACTTTAGCCAAAAAGCCTTTGTTTGTGAGATTTGCCTTGAGCCACGCTGCGAGTTGGGAAGAGAACTAGGGAAAGAATCCAGGGTGAAATCTAGGCCCCACTGTAATTAATGGCTAAACGCCCATTGACTGCAGTGGGGCCTGGATTTCGCTCCATCCTGACTAGAGGATGTAAAACGCAGGGGTTCATGAGGACATTTCTTTTTTATTTCAATTTATGTGGGTTTGTGTGCCCAGGTTTTGGTATGAGTTAAAGGGGCATGGTGATTTCAATGGGATTACTCAGCAAGTGATTTTCTACTCTGCAGGACTAAGAAATTAGCTCAATAGTTTAGGGATTGTCCACAGGGAAGTGAGTGCACAGCAGGCTAGAGTATGAATTTACAGTCACTAGCTACTCCATACTAACACGCTGTGTGGACATCTTACTGCACATTAGGGCTACATCTATACTTGGAGCTGGAGCGTGATTCCCTGTTCAAGTAGACATACTTGCAATAGCTCTCCTTGAGCTAGCTTGCTAAAAACAGTAGTGCAGCTGTGGTAGCACAGGCAGCCGCCACCTGGGTCATAGGATTGCCAACTTTCTACTCACACAAAACCAAACACCCTAGCCCCGCCCCTTTCCCAAGGACCCACCCCCCACTCACTACATTCTGCTTCCCTTGGTGGCTCGCTCTCCCCTACATTCCCCTTTCACTGGGCTGGAGCAAGGGGTTGGGGTGCAGGACGGGGTGAGGGCTCTAACTGGGGGTTCAGGCTCTGGGGTGGGGCCAGAAATGTGGGCTTCAGGGACCAGGAGGGGGCTTCAGGATGGGGCAGGGATTTGGGGTGTGGGAGGGGGTGAGGGCTCGAGCTGGGGGTACGTACTCTGGGCTGGGGCTAGGGATGAAGGGTTTGGGGTGCAGGAGGGGGCTCCAGCCTGGGGTGTGTGGCCGAGGGATTCAGAGTGTGGGGGGGGCTGTGGGTTGAGGCAGGGGGTTGGGCTGCAGGAGGGGGTGAGGATGTTGGGCTGGGGGTACTGGCTCTGGGCTGGGGCCAGGGATGAGGGGTCCAGGGTTTGGGAGGGGGGTGAGGAGCTGGGGTAGGGGTTGGAGCTCGGGGTTGGGGCATGGGCTTACCTTGGGAAACTCTCAGTCAGCGGGGCAGTGGGTGCGGCTCCCGGTCAGCGATGCAGTGGGGGAGCTAACGCAGGCTAGTCCCTGCCTCCCCTGGCAACGTGCTGCACACACCCTGGACGCAGCCAGCAGGTCTGAGTTCTGGCTGGGAGGGCCAGGAGGCGCCACATACCTATCTCGCCCTCAGACACCACCACCCCCGCCCAGCTCCCATTGGCTGGGAACTGGTCAATATGAGTGCGGAGCTGGTGCTCGAGGCAGGGGCAATGCACGGAGCCCCATGCCCCCCCCCCCCCCCCCGCCTAGGAGTTGGACCAGCTGGCCACTTCCGAGGCACAGCGCAGCGCCAGCCAGGACAGGTAGGGACTAGCCTGCCTTAGTGCACAGCACCGCCAACTGGGCCTTTAACGGCTCGGTCAGCAGTGCTGACTGGAGCCACCAGGGTCCCTTTTCGACCGGGTGTTCCGACTGAAAATCGGATACCTGGTCACCCTACTGGGTTAGCAGCCCTAAGTTCAAACCTGCCCAGACCTTGTGGGTACATACTCAGAACAGCTAGCCCATGCTGCCACTCATCACTCCCCACCTTACTGCAGCTACATCACTATTTTTAGCGAGCTAGCGCAACTATGTCTCCTTGAGCTGGGAATCAAACCCCCAGCTCCAAGTGCAGATACAGCCTAAAACTGCCTTTGTGTGCTTTAGCTTAGTGTGCTTTAAAGTGCATTATGATAAACCATCCGAAGGCACTTTTAGTGCACAGTAAGCGAGCCTGCACGGGGAGTTAGTGTGGAGTAGTTACTGTACTGTAAATTCACACCCTAGCTTGCTGCACGCTATCTTCTCCATTTAGACAGGCACTTAATAGATGGGTATTGGGAGAAATTCTGCTTGGTTTGGATAGGATTCCTACTAGAACATAAAACAGAAATTCACTCCTGTACAAAGGCCCAGTAGCAGGCCTATATGCCACTCTAGCCTTAGTTTGAGAGCTTAAGCGCGACTTACCAAGTACATAGACCTCGTGCTGGCCCTGTGCTCTGAGGAGAATGTCCCTTTCAGGTAGTAAGGTAAGAAATAACTATATCCTTAAATGTATCAAACTTCTTATTGTTTCTTCAAATCTCCTCTGGTACAATGGATGGATTCTGAGAGCTCATTCTCAGGACAATGATTACAGGCTGAGCAGGCCACAGATTCATTAACAAAAAAAGGAATCAAATAGAAGAAATAAACCAAGATGCCACTTAACCTGAAGGGATGAACTGTGCAATCTGTGACTGCATTGGAGGGAAAGGAGCATCATGCTGAGGCGCTACTGATCTATAATGAAATAGTTCTTCACACCTGCCTGTGGCAGGCCTCTACTTGTGGGAAATACAGTACCACTGCTGCTATTTATTTTAGACACCTTACACATACAACAGTATATCTAGTCTGTTTTCTTCTAATTGCATTCAAAGACTAAATTTGACCCTTTGTGAATATTGCATATAGATTTTAATATTGCAGCTGGCTTTTCTCATGTATGAAATTTTCTAATGACTGGGCACCAGCTGTTCTACTGATTAATCTCATTGACTTTTTAAGTCATATAAACAGCTGAAGTAGTCTTTAAAGTAAGCTAATTATGACATCCTTCCTGCTACTTTAAAATCCTGCCTGCATAGTGTGCTCTTCAGATGTATAAAGATTAGTATGCTGTAGCCAAATCAAAGCTATTATCAATATAAAGGTGAGAGTGAAATTTATTTCCTATTTCCAGTCACCTGCTCTGGGTTGAGGTTACTCCTTCATCTGATTTTTCATGGAAATGTGATTTAATAAAAGGATTTAAGCAGTGCAGACAGAACATTAAATTTAATCTCAAAGTTAGCCATTAGGCTGAGGATCTTGGGGGAAACCAGGCTTAATGTACTGCTGTCTAAGGTTTTCTGACCAACAAATGTGCATCCATCTAGAGCATACACTGTGAAATACAGAAGAATATTCATCCTAACTCATAAAATACTGTTAGATGTACTATCAGCCAAAATTCTTTTTATGGAGAGTTCCTACAAGATGTCCCATTTCCCCCTTTGTTTTTTCTCAAAGGCCCTATGTAGTGTCAGTCTATTACTGAGATGGCCAAGGAAGGCTGAATACAGCTCCCTTTGGAGTCTGTCCAAGGTGTGTTGGCTGTAGCATGGGGGAAATTCTATGGCTCTGAAGCCTGGGAGAAGCAGAAGTGCTAACTGGTAAAGTAAGAGTCAGGTTTGCTGTCCACTGGACAAGGACTACAGGTGAGATAGTGGGCAGGCTGAGTGACATCAGGCACAGCAGTGAACTGCCAGTCAGAGGAAAGGGCCTGAGAGGAGTGCAGAGAAGAGGAGGAGTTGAGGAGTTACAGAACTGAGCTATCAGTCAGAAAGGAGAGGGGAAGAAACAACAGAGATGAGCTGCCTGTGGGGGGAGGGGCGAGTCTTGATGTCACTGTATGAGTACTACTGTGAGAGATGCGGGTGGGACCAGAGAAAATTGTATTGCTGAGCATCCGTTTGAATGTGGTGTGTGTTCGTAACTCTGAGCAGAGCACTTATTGAATAGAGAGGGAAGAGAGATAGTCAAACTGAGAGTGACAACATCTTAATTTTCCGTCCAACCCCAGAGTAAGCTGTTTACCAGTTTTTAGAGCTTTGCAGGTTTAGCAGCAGCTGCAGCTACAGCAAGATGCCTTTTAATTGAATTTTAAAGCCAATGTTTACATGTACAAATTATTTATCTGTTTATTCAATCCGTACACAAGCTTGGGGGTTTGCACCGCTAAATGGCTGCATCTACAAAATTTGCAAGCAAATTGATAAAGAACTTGACATTTGACCCCAAATGCCTTTGCATTTGCCTGGAAATTTTCTTCGACAAAATTTAGTTAAGCTCCTCTGCTGAATTTCTAACATACTGTGTCACTTGTTGTAGTTATTTAGCAGACTTCCCTGATAGTTTTTGTAGCAAACGAAAGAAATGAAGACCTGTAGTTGCATCCATTAGTGCCAATACTGTTTGTGCTTGTTCCATCAGTATAAGTGAAGACAATGAGACTACTCGCATGCATGCTTTTTGGCAAGAGTTGGAATTGCAGAACTGGGCAAAGGTTTCCAGAAGATGAGGGGAGAATCCTATGCTAAGTTTCAAAATCAGTCTTTTATCGGGACACTTGATTAAAAATTGAATTTGACAGGTGATTTTTTTCCCCTTCACCAGAGAAGATATAATCTCTTTTGTTTAAACTCTTACTGTTTTGTTAAAGATAAACACTTTAAGGAACTGATTTTGCCACCCTGTGTCCAAGAATACTAATCAGCATGTATAAGGATGACAGAACTAGGCCTTAAATGATAGTGCAGTAACCTTTTGTTTATTTTAGGTTTAGATGCTAAGGTGCTATACAATGAAATCAAGCTCTGGCCAACTTGAAAAATCTCTTGAAATAGCTTTTAAACAACCACAAAACACTATCTTTTAGCATACCCTAAATTCTGTTGATATGGTGATTTTGATTTGTACTTGCACTAGTGTTCAGGAAATTGAATTGCCAGCCTATTCATTGCTGAACTGATAGCTGTAGGATACTTGTATGTGTTGCATACAAATACTGATCCTTTGTCTTGCTGCTAAAAAGAAATGGCAATTAAAAATTAGTCCATTCTTATGGTAATATTGGGTCATTTTTATTGTCTTATAATAACTTTGTTCAGCTGCCCCTTTTTGTAAGGTGCTGCACCCCTCCATCATAAAGATTTTTGAACAGATTTATCTGGAACTGTTATTTTAGCACAACTATATTCAAGCATTTGTTCATACTTCTGTAAAATGTAATCTGACAGCTGCCTTAATAACTTTGGGATATGAGTATATAGATTGTCAGACCTACCATGTATGGATGACATAATAATCCTTTCTCTGTGGTGTAATTTATGCCCTTTATTCATATTTGTACATATGGTGAGCATTTCAAGATGCAGAAGTCTAATGCATGGTACTTCATGTAGGTCGTTCACAGCCGGCGCTGACAGCTAGCTAGCTGAGGTCACAACTCAAGGAAGTGTTAAGTGTACCAATTCACTTGTTAGAACAGATTAAAAGGGGATGTTATTGTATTACACTTACATGGCATGTGCCTGATAATTACTCTTGTTTTAGATGCATGGAAGCTAGTGAAATGAGAATATTATGGTCTTCCCCGTTTCCTGTGATAGCTATCTTTGTACTTAATTAACCTGAGATCAAGATATGTTAGGATAAGAATTTACTTGATGTGCAAACTTCCTGAAAACCAATGGATGTTACCCGTATTGTTTTAACGTATCCATCCTTATAATAATGAATAGCCAGCAACTGCATTGTGCATATCACTGTAACTGAATTACTTGTGTATTCATAGGAAGTAGAATGTTAATTTCAAAGCAAGTAGTCAAAGACTCAAAACGCATTCTTCATCAAAAGAAGAGCCCAGGCTGTGAGTGAAAGCATTGCCTGGCTGCTTTTCAGGGGAAATAGGTATAAAAATATGCCCCTGGGAACTATCCTTCATCTCTGGACTGAGGAACTCTGACATGGTAGAATTCTGAGCAATTAGACTGAGATCCCAAGAGCCATTCTAGGGAACCTTGACAGGCTATTGGAAATGAGCAAATTACTACAACTCTGCTATCATAGTGGACTTACAAACTTTGATTCACCTGTAATGTATTTTACCTGCTTTAACCTCTCAATAACTCTCATTTCTTTTTTCTTAGCTAATAAATCCTTAGTTTAGTTTACTAAAGAAATAGGCTTCAGCATTGTCTCTTGGGGGATCTGAAGTATACCTTGACCTGGTGTAAGTGACTGGCCCTTTGGGGCTGGGAGTGACCGAATGTGTGATGATTTTTTTATTTTAATAACCTTTCATCATTAAGTCCAGTTTGTCTGGGTGTTAATATAGGCTGGAGTGTCTAAGGGAACTGGCTGTGGCTCCATGGTAAGCTAGTATAGTGATCCAGGTGCACACATTTGTTGCTGGTTTGGTTAAACCTAATTGTAGAGTATACCACCAGTCTGGGTGTGTCTGCCCTGTTTTCTGACTGTCTGACCTAAGATTGGCACTTTCAGCTCTGACCTATTCCAGGCACTGTGACAGAAGCCATTTTGAGTTGGTGTCAATCAGAATCAAAAGTTGACAGCACACCTGCATCAAATACTGTAGAGTTCTGGAAATCTTCTTGGAAATTAAGGCTGTTCTTGAAACTTCCTTTCTCATTCCTACCCTCTTCTTGACTTCTCCTTTCTTCTGAATTTTCATTTGTAACCTATCTATCCCTTCTCTATAAGGTGTTTTGCCAATTTGTCCTGACCTCACTTTGGACCAAATACTTTTTCCACTGAAGTTAATGAGTAGGGCAGCCTGTAGTACCTTTCAAGTTCTTGATATTTGTATTTCATCCTTCTGTAATATCTCACTTCAAAATGGCCTTTTGGAGGTGGGGGGGCGGAAGACTTGGACTTACTGAGCGTTAATATCTAAAATTTTAAACTTGTTGGCAATATTTCAGGCTTAAAACTTCTTGTCCTGAACTGTGGCAAGTGCACCTCAGTGGTCCAGCAAGGGCACCCACTCTCAGGCATCCAGCTCCCCAGCCTTTGCCTTTCTTAGGTAGAGACCCGCATCTCACTCCCTTCTGACTCAGGTATTTGCAGGCTGCACAGTTCCCTTCCTTCACTGTGTTATTCCCAGCAGAGACAGGCTACCCAAACACACCTAATTGCCTTTTCTGTAGAGACAGTTAATGGGTGTAATTGCTACAGTTACAAATTATCCACACAGAATTTCCTATGCAAGCCTGTTCTGTTCTTAAGGTACAAGTATTACAGGGAAAACATATTGAAGACAATAAAAGAACCTGCACACATACTAATAAGCTTACCAAAGTTCATCCTTACTCTTACATGGGCTATGGCAAGAGCAGTCCTTCAACACCCCACCCTAGGGGTTTCCTTTGTGGTCACAAGTTCATCACAGCTTCAGCTTAAAACAAATACCCAGTCTTATGGGGCCTCAATAGGCCAAGTCCTTCCAAGCCTACCCTAAGGGTTGGAACCCTTCCTGGGCCAGGGGTCCTGTCCATTTGCTGGATCAGGTAGAAGGCCCTGAGCCAGTTTAAAACCAGCCTATTTTTCCACAAACCCTTTCTTTTTTCTGTTGGTCCCTGGAGAATCCAGTTTGAACTAGTATTTGCACACCTCTTCAGAGGATGGCTTCAGAAGGCTGATAAGAGGAAGCACATTAGCACCCACCTCTTACTAGAGAAGTTACATGTAATTCCACAATAACACATACACAATTGCATTTGTAATGCAATGGACCCCCAAAGATATTAGACTTAATTCAATGTTTAACTTAATTCAGTAAAGTTCATCTTAATCCCAGGATATTACAGGATACTGTCAGCTTGGTACACTTCTAACTTACAATAGCAGACCAGGGTAATATTTACCTTCCACTGTTGTTTTTCTTTCTCTCACTTTCTTACAGATCAGTTATTAACTGGAAAGCTATGAAATAGGAAATCACAGTTATAGGGAAATAATGAGAAAGCAAAGTATAGTCCACAAGAAAAGCTGATAAGCACTTTCTCTTGTGTTTGGGAAAAATAAAATTTGTCACTATTCAGGGTGTAAAGTTAAGGACCTGTGCAAGTCCTCTCAGGATCAGAGACTAATAGGCCTGATTCTTTCCTTGCACAACAAAAGTCCTGCTATAGCTACTCTGTAACCAGGGGATTTGCAGTCTGTGTGGGTGTACCTATGCTAGCTTTAATCTAGCTAGCTCACTAAAACTAGAAGTGAGGACACAGCAATGTGGGCCACATAAGTGTTCCCCTGAGGTAGGTGGGCTTGTACAGCTCTTGCTGATGCCTGCACCCCTTCATCCTCCTTGTTATTTTTGTTAGGCTAGCTAGATTAGAGCTAGAGCAGGTACGTCTATACAGCCTACAAATCACACAGCCAGCTGCAGAGCAGACATATCTGCCACTGACTTCAGTGACATTACACGAGTGTAAGAGCAGAGACCCGACCTATTTCTCTCTCTCTCTCTCTCTCTCTCTCTCTCTCTCTCAGATTTATTTAACAATTTCAATTTTTTTGGTGGGGAGGTGGAAGGAGAACAGAAAGTAACACGTTATTTTAAATTAGCTATTTTATGCCATAATTATCCTGTTACAATGATGTTTTCTAACATACATTGAGATGGGAGATGGTAAATATAATTGTGTCCATTTGTTTAAAGTTAGTTTAATAACTCCATCAAGGCTTCCTGACTTTGACATTCATGGTCAATGGGTTCAGTGCATTGACTACTTCGTTTGTTGACTTTGAGCAAATATTCACATGACTGAATGAAACATATTTGGAATATATTCTAATAAACAGGCTTTGTGTTTAAAAATATTAAATCAATTTGTACTCAGTAAAATCTTTCAAGATAAATATTTTTTCTACTATTGGCTCCTACTGCTTTGCAAAATAAATTACGAGAAAATGCAATTGTTGTAGCATAAGACATGATGAGAGCCTACAGAATGTATCGACCTGTTATGTTATAACAGTGTTAGCCCAATGCATCAATTTAGTGTATGTGCTTTTTAGTGGCTTCATTATCATAATAGCTTCTGTTCTAAACAAGCCACTGTAGGTAACTGTAAACCAAAATCAATTAGTAGCTGAAGAAAGCATTTTTTCAAAGCTTATTCTCTTCACTTGTACTATCCATTAACATAATCATGGTGCCTGTGTTGTGTCTACTTCTGCAGTTATCAATGGTGCAACCTAGGAACCAATTTGATAATGTAATATTTGTGTTTGTCTGTATTTATTATCCCACAAGCCTTAGCCCCTTGAATCTATCTTGCATACAGAGTTGGTCTGGAAATCTTTCCTCCATTCATACTGGCCTGCAACAGATACCCATTCCTCCTCTGTTCTTTATTCCTTCTGTGAGTTCCCAAAGAGAGTGCCCCATGTATTATGCAATTTTTCTGTGGTCACATCTTGGATAGAGTGTCAACTTTGAAATTTAAATATGCCATTTTCAGAACCAACATCAATAGGCATGTACCCAGATGGAAGTGGACTGATATTTTGGAGGTGCTCAGCACTCCTGTTTCTACTGAAGTATGTTAATGCTTCTAGTGGCTAAAGAGACTTTTTTCCAGCTTTTAATGCAGTGTTCTTAGGGGGAATTTGGTCTGTTCTTTAGGTAGCCTTAATATGTTGTTGGTATCCTGAAATTTATAAGCCTTTTGAACATGAATGTAAAATTTAATTCTCTTTAAAGATCAGATGGGTTGCATTTTATTTGAAGTGATGGTGCTAGATGTTTTGTCTGAATTAAAATTTTTGGTTTCGATCAAAAGTGGTTATCAAAAATTCAGTTTGGTACCTTCAAACCCATTTATTTGCTTTGGATTCTAAATGCTCTGATGTTTAACTAAGAAGATAAATGCTCTGGCAGTTGATGTTGCATAAAGTTAAAATGCAATCCCTTGAGTCTGACGTAATTTCCCAGGCAAGATTATCCAATCAAACTGTGTTATGCTCAGCTAAAGGACTCACGGTATGTCTACATTGCAATGCAAGCCCAGGGTTAGGAGAACTCAAGTTGGCAGACCCTGGGTTAGCTAACCTAGAGCTTGAGTATCTACACTCATTTGTAACCAGGTTAGGAATGATTGAACCCTGGGTCTAGCCTCCATACTACATTAAGGAGGCCTGAGTCCAACCACCCATGTCCCAGACTTCCTAGCACCCTCCCAAAAAGTGGCTGCTCTAGCCATTTGTTTGTGGTACAGTGTGAGAAAACTTAACTGAGGATAAAGAAAGTTATACCATGGAATTGTGGGATAGTTTTGGCGGACTCACAGAGCACAAGTCCAGTAGGGGCTGTAGGTACACTGCAAAGCAATAAGACTTGGACCCTGGGTTCTGGCTTGTCTCAGGCTTGGACCCTCCACCTCCATGGGGCCCTGGATCTGAGTCCTGGGTTAGCAAGATTTATGTGTAGACAGATGGGGAGTTAGGCTTGAGTCTGAGTTTAAACCCTGGGCTTACACTGCAATGTTGACATACCCATAGTAGAGAAATAAAGCTAATGATACCTGGAGCATCTCAGAATCACAGTTTGTGCCATCTCTCTGAAGATAACCTGTAAATAAAAACAGTTTGCATTTCATAGGTGTACTTCTAAATTTTCATGAGTCTCCAATGTCTTGCAAAAACAAGTATTTGGAGTACTGTTTCACTACATACTGAGGAATGAGCTTCTTATTATGACTCTATATTCTACTGGATCCATAAAACATACATTCCTACTATGTAGGAAGGAATAGAAAGAGCTAGCACTCTTTGGCATCTCCAAGTATCCTTCAAAGATATGACTGACTGGAAATCGGCAAAACCCAAAATTTAGAGGGGTTAAAAAATATAGAGCTCCAGCCTCTGAAATAACAGCCTGCAAGTTGTTAACCGCTCATTCTCATTCCTTATGGTCCATACTGAACAATGCACAATACTGGTTAGTATCTGAGGTGCAGAAATAAAAGATCAGCTTTTGTACTCTTCCTGAAGCTTCTAAGGGAAGAGAAAAAGGTGGTAGAATGGCTATTTCCAAAGCCAGGAGCCTCTAGAACAGCAGCAGCCAGTTATGTCTTCTCCACCTTTCTGCAGGCAAGTACCCTCTTTGTTCCTCCTCTAATCCCCAATAATGCAGGTAGAGAACCACCTGATGTACTTTTCCTCGGAAATGCTTAGCAGAGTGGATGGTAGGGCTGGAACTGTAAGGAAACCAAATTTTCCATCTAATCACTGATCCAGGACCAGGACTTCGAAAGATTTACTGATTGACAATCTCTTATACTGAGCCAGTTAAAGTGCTTCTCTACTCTGGCAAGACTCAGAACAGTGGATCTAATGATTTGACTGTCACCTGACCTCTTCTTTTTTTTCAGTTTTATTACAGATTTCTGATTGGAGCTGGTCAAAAACTTTCCATGAAAAGGTGGAGTGTTGGGGTTTTTTGTTTGGGTTGTGGGGGCAGGAGGGGGGCAATGAGAGGGTAGAAAATGACTCTGACAAAATGGAAAGGTTTTTTACAAAAGAAGATTTCAGAATAATTGGGGGTCTTGTTCAGTGCTGTGTCAAATTTCAGTATGAAGTTGACAAACTTTTTTTTATATCAGCATTTTTCAAGGAGAATCAAGGCCAAACATCAGTATTAGTATCTTTATATTTTTCATGGGCTCAGGAAGCCAATTCAGGGGCTAGAATACCACAAGATCCAGTATTCTAGCACTATTAAGCTCAGATTGGGTACGCTGATGCTATCAGAAATGTGGTGATAAAAATTATCCCTGCAGGATTCAATCTGTGACATCTCTTGAGACCGATGAGTAGCAATTCCCATCACTACTATCCACAAGGATCCAACCCACAAGCCATGAACAGACGCCGTCTGTCGCAATATTGTCTGCCCCGGATGCTCCACAGAGCTGGATCAATACCTTGTGTTAGTGAATCCTTAACCTGATGCCGTCTGCCTGCTGGAAGGACTGGCTCAAAAGCAGGGTTCTCACAACAATTTTTTTGATGGCCTCAGAGTGCGGCCACCAACTGTCACTGGTGGCCGCACTGACACTTTTTCCTAATATACTTAATTAGCTTTAGGAAAAACAATTAAAAATGCACAGATTCCCATCCTAGTCATTGTAATTTATATTTGTAGGGTTTTTTGGCAGACTCAATAATAAAAATAATGCTGTCTCCCCCTTCAGCGCCCCCATCCAGGGCTTAATGGGTCCTGGGGCTTGCTGTGAAAAGTGATATTTGTATATTTGTAAATATCACAGCACACTTAGTAGCTACCTGGGAGGCTATGAAAAGTGATAAGTGATATTAACAAAGATACAAGTATCACTTTTCACAGGTAGCTAGTAAGTCTGCTGTGAAAAGCAATACTTGCATGTTTGTTAATATCACTTTTCTCAGCAAGCCCCAGGACCCATTATGTCCTGGATGGGGGGGCCAAAGGGGAGGCAGCAGGGGCCAGAAGCGATGGATGCGAGGCCAGGAAGGCAGTAGGGTCCAGGGGAGATGGGTGGGGGGATGAATACAGGGCCGTGGGAGGCAGCAGGGGCCAGGGGCGATGGGTGTGGGTGATGAGCCCCACTGTAGTGTGGCCAGAGCCGCTGCGTGGCTGGAGCACGGGAACAGAGATGTGGGTTAGCGCCTGCTGCCATGCAGCAGGGGCAAGGGATCAACACCAGGGGCTGGGGCCACACTGCCGGAGCTGTGGGTCGGCCCCTGCTGCCATGCAGCTGGGGCAGGGGATCAGTGCCAGGGGCCACACGGCTGGAGATATGGGTCAGCACCTGCTACCATGTAGTTAGTGCAGGGGATCAGCACTAGGGGCTGGGGCCATGTGGCTGGGGCTCAGGGCCAGCGCCCGCCCCCGCATGGCCGGAACTGGGGGCCAGAAGCTGACTGAAGCTCCACGGCCGGAGCCGGGGGTCAGCACCTGCAGTCCCGCAGCCAGAGCCAGGGTTTGGTGCCCAAAGCCCCGTGCTCGGAGCCCACTGACATGCATCTGGGGCTGCATTCCCCCATTACCACCCAGGAGGCTGTCGTGGCCGCATGAAAAGCCCCTGGTGCTTGCATGCAGCCATGGTGGCCGTGTTTGAGAAATGTTGCTCTAAGCCATCTGACTGTCACCAAAGAAAATGGGAAAATTTTCTCATGAACTCATATGATCCTATTTCAAGGAAGAAACTGGCAAAATTGGTTCTTTACTATCCTAAACAGCTGTGATAAGAGTTTGCCTGCTGCATCTGCAGAAAAGGCAAGATATTAGAACAGACCACTTTACTTCAGTAGGATCAGACAGGGGAACATTAGATCCATAATAAAACCACAGATCTGCTTGACTACTAACTTTGCAACTATATGCAAATAAACAAATAAGCCTCGGGGAAAGGTCTGTCATATAACAAAAACTAACAAAAGCCATTGCTCTGCAGATCATTGGACAGCGTGGGTACTAGCAAACCATGGAATATGTGCATCTCTCTGAAACTGGGGCCAAGCCATGAACTTTTAGAAAGTTCAAATCCAGTCTTCAAGCCCAGCTCTAACTAGAAAACTGTGTAATGAACCATGGCCGTGCGTGTATACACACACAAACACACACACAATGGTTATTTGTATGGACTGAGGGAGCTTCAAAGCCAAAAACACAAGACTGTACTACTTGATAAAAGGGTTAATCCCTGTGCTGTGAGCCAGTAGCAGACTAATAGCTTTGATACAAAGAGATATGATCATATGCACTTGGCAGGTGTTTTGCCTATTCCTCCAAAAACTCTGCACCATCCGGGGGAGCCCACCTGACCCACACCCTAAGTCTGGACCTAATGCTAAACCTGGCCTGGGGAGCCCCACACTCCATAACTCTAAACCTGGCCCAGAAAGCCCTACTTTGTGTAACCTTAACTGTGGCCAGAGGAGCTCTACCCTCTGTAATCCTTACCTGCTCCCAGCGAAGCTTACCCTTTGTAAGCCTAGTCCAGGGAACTCTATTGGGCCTCACCCAGCCAGGGAGCCCTACCCTTTGTAACCTTAGCCCAGAGAGCCCTAGTCAAGTTGGGTTCTTGCCTGGTTGTGCGCCATGCGCAGTAAGACAGATACTGCAGGCTGAGCTAAGGTGGCCATTCACACATTCCCAGAACACTGGACATTTGGCACTTCCAGGAATGGTGTGAGCCTGCCCCCGCTGGTGTGAACTTGTATGCACATGGTGCATGGAGGGACACCATCTTTAAGAGTCCTACCATTTGAAATCCTAACTGAACCCAGAAAAGCTTACCAACCCTAACCCTAGCCAAGAGAGTCTTATCATCTGTAACCCTAGACCTAGGAGCCCTACCCTTTGTAATCATAACCCTAGCCTGGGAAGCTATTCTAGCCCTAACCCTAAAATCTTTACCCTCTATCCTTACCCTCCATAACACTAGCCCACTGAACAACACCCTGTGACCCTAACCCTAGCCTGTGTGCCAGCCCCAAACCTACCTCTAGTCAGGAGAGCCCTACCATTTGTAACTCTAACCCTGGTCCAAGGAGCCATAGCCTCTATACTCCAAACCTTAACCTGGCATATCCTACCCGCTGTCACCATAATCCTAGACCATGGTACCTTAACCGATCCAACCATAAGCATGGTCCATGGAGCTTTACCCTCTGTATCCCCAATCCTGACTCAGGGAGCCCTTCCCTTTGTAATCCTAGCCCAGGCAGCCCTACCAGCCCCAACCCTAATCCTGGCCCGGAATCCCCACACTCTAAACCCGGCCCATGTTTCCCTACTGGCCCTTACCCGAACCCAAGCCCAGGGAACCCTAGTCAATGTAACCCTAACCCTATCTTGGAGTGCGTAACTGGATCCAGTCCTAACCCTAGTCTGGGGAGGCTTGCACGCTGTAACCATAACCCAGGCCACCCTGCCAGCCCCAACCTTAACCCTAGACGGGAGTCCTACCCCTGGTAATCCTAACCCGAGGCCAGTGTATCCTATTGGCCCCAACACTGAGCCTGGCTAGGGGGTGGCCCACACTCTGTAGCCCTAACACTCTTTAGGGGACCCTTGCTGACCTCAACACTAACCCTAGCCAGGTGAGCCCTACTGGCCCCAGCCATACACTAGAATGGGAATCCTTACCGGCCCCAACACTTCGTTTAGCTCAGATGGTTTAGGGGACTAGTGATAGGATACAAGTCACCAAAAGCTGGAATACCCACTTTAGTAACAGGTTTGAATCTGGCCCTGATATATAATAACCAAAAGCAGTAGTTTCCATTTGATGGCTTATGTGAAATGAGTTGGTCCCAGTCTGATTTCCAATAGGAAAGTATCCACAGGATAAGAAACCCCATGCCATGGTTTCTAGAAGCCTCCGTAGTGAAGACAAGGACTGACTGGGTCTAACAAATGAACTATCCTCTTGTCTCTAAGAGCTGTTCCCCTAAAACAGGGTGGTGATACGGCAGCTTTGGGAAGCTTGCAATGCACCTGTTCTGTAACTGTTCAGTGCCTAATGGTGTCACTCCAGCACTTTCACCATCATTACATTTTTATTTAAATAATATAAAGCAAGTACCAATTTTTCATGGCACAGCTGTCACTTAACATAGTCATCGGACAGTAAAATGAGTAATTTCTGTAAATCACTGCAGCAGTAGGAAGAGCAGGTGCATATGTCCTTATTTTCTTCCTTTCATCAGTAATGTTGCTTGTTATTTTGTTGCCATCTGGCAAGGACAGCAGGATCTACTAAAAAATATAGGTTTTTTTTTTTAATAAAACATGTCCTTCCTGCTACCATAGCTCTGTGCAAAACCTAGAGTGGAATGTTTAAAGTTCAAATATTTGGCTAGGCTCTACTGAGTTATTAAGTTTGAACCCTAAATCTTCTGTTCTGCCAATAATCTTTTCTTCAGAGAAATAAAAATAAAAATGTTGCTGGACCACTCACTTTCTATCATAGCTAAACCAAAATTGTTCTTAATACATCCTTACCTGTCATAGGCACTGTTCCCTCTCAGCTGTGCGCGTGTGCGCGCGCACAGCTCCTAAACCCCGTGCACACAGCGAAACACCGCGCACACAAAAATTTGCACAGAAGCACAACAATTTGCACAGACGAAATTTTTTGCGCACACAGCCTGTCAAAAATTTGCACGGAAGAAATTTTTTGCGCACACGCCCTGTCAAAAATTAGAGGGAACATTGGTCATAGGTACTTGCATGTCTCTCATCACTGTAGTATCTGAGCACCTCACTGTCTTTCAATGGAACAGCTTAAACAGGTAAAACTGAGAGTGATCTGCCCCATAATACCCCATAGTCTAGTGGTTAAGGCCCTTTCCTTGATGATAGGGGACCTAAATTCAAGCAGAGGGTGGAATTAAATCTGAGTCTTCTGCATCCTGTGTAAGTGCTCTAACCACTGAGATAAAGACTATAAGGGATGGGGGGTGGCACCATCTTCTCTGGCTGTTTTGTGTGTTTTCCAGCATACTCTGAAAATGCCCACCAGATGAGGCCTCACAGGTAGGGGGTATGTGAGGAAACACCTAGTTTAAGGCTCTCACTGCAGCATAAGCACTCGGGCACGTAGACTGAGGTGGCTGTGAGCATACTGAGTGGCAGATTTTTAGGTGACACAGGGATTTTACTGGTGGAAGTTTTGACATATAGGGACTTTAGCCACCAGCTGAGCAGGGTTTTGAAGATCTTGGTGGTGCTTAAACATTGGACTTGTGCATCTAACTCCTTTTGTGGATTGAGCCCTAAGTGACTTGCCCAAAGTCAAATAGGAAATCTGTAGTGGAGCAGGGAATTGAATCCTAGACTCCCAAATCCTAGACTAGGGCTCTAAAACAGGGACTATCCTTCCTCTACTAGGAAAACCTGGTAGGCCAGATCCTCACTTGCTGTAAACTGGTGTAGCTCTGTTGAGCCGGCTATGCTAATATGCATTAGGTGCATCTGGCCTTATTTTTAATTCAAACATTAAACAGTTTTACCAGAAAAATGAGGAGTTAGTTCCTATGTATCACATTATTATGTAAATATCTCTCATTATCAAAACCACTCTCACCTGCTGTTTATAAAATGTGACGAAAATGAATTTTGGTTTTTGTGTCCCAAATCCAAACAGGTCCAGATTATTTTTTAAAATTCAAAGCCACCACATTGTCAGATATTCTTATCTTTTTTCCCTAGAAAAAATATTACATGCTTTCATTTAATTATGAAAACATCTACTCTAAGTTTTTAAGTGTATTCAGATGACATTTTATGACTTTAAAATATGACATTGTTGTAGAGGAGAAACGATACTGACTTGGCACTTAATGACTTACCCATGATGAATTATCCTTCACATATAAATTACTTCTCCTGCTGTCTTGCTGTGACAAATCCCCTGGTTGCCCCATGAACAGTCACCTTTAAAGATATCACTAGCAGCTATTATTGTTCATAGGAATTTATAACCAGGCAAATAGGTGGGATTTTTTAATGTTTTAGAGGACATAAATGTTGCATATTGACTGAAGACAAGAGACACCAGGTGAGATGGAACAAACCAGTCATAAAAGCATAGAAATTAGAGAGGCAAGAGAACTACTAGGTCATCTAACTAATCCCATGAAAACAAAGGGTTTTTCCCAACAGTATGTCCTCTTCCAGTGCTTTGTCCTGTCCAGTCTAACAAGACCTAAATGATGGGCAATAGGATGAGTCAAGGATGGAGACTATTACTGGCTGAATTTTTTTTCAATAAAGGGTAAATTTGCCAGAAAATGCATTTTTTCAGGGCATTGAAACTATCCATCAATTCAGCTTGAATTTGGCAAATAGTTCTGGAAGAAAAAAATGACAAAGAAATTCAAAGAAGTCAAAATGGTTTGTTTTGGCCATTTCATTTTGGAACATTTAAACTTTTTGTATCAAAATGTTTCTGTCAAGGTTCCTCCCCCACTCTGAACTCTAGGGTACAGATGTGGGGACCTGCATGAAAACCTCCTAAGCTTACTTTTACCAGCTTAGGTTAAAACTTCCCCAAGGTACAAATTAATTTTATCCTTTGTCCTTGGAATATCCACTGCCACCACCAAACTCTAACTGGGTTTACTGGGAAACGTAGCTTGGACACGTCTTTCCCCCCAAAATCCTCCCAACCCTTGCACCCCACTTCCTGGGAAAGGTTTGGTAAAAATCCTCACCAATTTGCATAGGTGACCACAGACCCAAACCCTTGGATCTGAGAACAATGAAAAAGCATTCAGTTTTCTTACAAGAAGACTTTTAATAGACATAGAAGTAGATAGAAGTAAAGGAATCACCTCTGTAAAATCAGGATGTTAGATACCTTACAGGGTAATTAGATTCAAAACATAGAGAATCCCTCTAGGCAAAACCTTAAGTTACAAAAAAGACACACAGACAGGAATAGTCATTCTATTCAGCACAGTTCTTTGCTCAGCCATTTAAAGAAATCATAATCTAACACATACCTAGCTAGATTACTTACTAAAAGTTCTAAGACTCCATTCCTGTTCTATCCCCGGCAAAAGCAGCATACCGACAGACACAGACCCGTTGTTTCTCTCCCTCCTCCCAGCTTTTGAAAGTATCTTGTCTCCTCATTGGTCATTTTGGTCAGGTGCCAGCGAGGTTACCTTTAGCTTCTTAACGCTTTACAGGTGAGAGGATTTTTCCTCTGGCCAGGAGGGATTTTAAAGGGGTTTACCCTTCCCTTTATATTTATGACAGTTTCATTTCAACCTTACATTTCAAAATCACATTTAATTTTGAAATTCAGCTCTATCTTCACACCCTACACACTACTGTAATAATCTTTGCACAAAATATGCCTTGTGTGGTATCATTTGAAAACTAATAACTCCCAGATCATTAATATTCTTGCATGATGCATTTATGCAGTGGGCATTAAGAGTTATGAATATATGCTGGAATTATAACTAAAGTGTGTGTAAACCAGGCGTGTCCAGGGAGTTGTTAAACATGTCTATCCTAAAAAAAAGGAGTGTTTATTTACCTCAGTTTACATATAAGCAATAAACAGGGTCATCAAGACAGTAAGGGGAGAAGATGGCAGGGATCAGAACAATTTGCATTTTTTCAGCAAACACAAGTTGGGGTGGAAAAGGTCTCCTTCACCAGACTCCACGTTGCCTTCCTCACTGCTTGAATAAACTTTATTTTGGGGGCTCATCTTCAGAAGAGTCCATTGCAAAGGTTCACTGGACTATAAAGGAACTTGAGGTTTTCTACTTTTATCTCTCTCACCAAAGAAGACAAAGACTCTGGCACCTTTGGGCCTCGGGTGGAAATCCTGACCAAGGAGAGGTTCAATCACTATCTAGCTGGGAAACTGTGAATGAGAAAGGCTCATCTTGAACAAACCCTTGAATTGAAACTTGCTAGATTAAGTTATAGACTTTTAGATGTGTGTTTTCTCTTTTATTTGCTTGTAACCTGTCCTAACTTAATCAATTTTACTTAGCATCACTTCACCTATGTCCTATTAATAAATTGGTTTTGTTTTACTACAAACTAACTCAGTTCAGTGTTTAAAGGTAAGGGTGTATTTACCCTCAGTTGTGTTAATAATCTGTGATGTGTTTGTGTGCCTTCAAAGGAACAAATGAACCATATTATTTCTCTGAACCATCCAGGAAAGGGCTGGATATTGCAGAGGACATGCCATTGGGAAAATTCTGAACTGGGAGTATGTTGGGGTCACCCTTCAAGTAGTAACCCAGGCTGGTGGAAGCTGCTGTGGGGCTGTAGACAGACTGCTAGGGTCAGAGATGTCTAGCATACAAACACTCAGTGTGCGACTGGTAGGCTGGTTGTGAGTAGCCCAGATTGGGAGCTACAGCAGCAAAGCATTGTGAGGCACCCAAGGTTACAGGGCAAGTGGTGATACAACCTCTGACTGGTCTGGATTGCACCCCAGACTGTGACAGGTGCCTGAACCAAAACATCAAGGATTCACTAAGCTCTAATGCAGACTAATGTCTGCCTAGCCTTTAATTTCCTTTCCCCAGTACAATTCTTTACAAATGTAGACCCTGATCCTGGAAACACTTTCACACCTGCTTAGCTTTCTGTATGTCAGCAGTTCCAGTGACTACAGTGGGACTGCCCATGCATGTAAAGTTAAGCACCAGTGTACATGTTTGCAAGATTGAGGCCTTAGAGTCTGCAGTCCATGGTAAAGCAAAATTCCCTCTTACTTGCAAGGGATTTTGCCAAGTAAGGATTGCATGGTTGGGTCCATGGTGCTACACAATATATATAATTTCCTTTTTGATAGTGGCCATGAATCCACCTTGGCAGCCTTCAGCACAATACACTAACCCTTTGAATTTATTCAAAGGTGAGGAGCATTTGCTTTTCTCCTTTCCTTCCCCCCATAGTCCCTCCTCTTCCTCCCTTCCCACTGCCAGGTTTGATGCTGACTTCAGGGAGCTTTGGCTCAAATCTTTTGTCCTCGCTTGCCTTCATCCAGAAAGAGGTCTCCTCCAAGGTGGTCAGGCTGCTTCCTATTTCCCTACCCATGCCTGCTGACCTCATTGGCATGAAGCATCTTATGGGCACCATGCCAGAAAGCCCTTGGCTATGGTGGTGGCTGCTGCCCAGCTACCCCCCGCCCAGTCCATTTAACCTTCATTGCTTCCTTTTGTAAGGGAAGGGCAAGAGCCAGCATCAGAGGGTGGAAGAACAAAGCTTCCAAGCAGATTGGGAGGAAAGGGAAGACATCAGGTTAGTTCTACCTAGGAATCTTGACCCAGTACCCCACTCAATGAAAGTGATGGCCACTCCATCTGGTATTCAGGATTGGCAAGTATCCAGGAGGTTAAATTAAAAATGTTTTCCTAATGGCTGTAAAAGTTATGTGCAATAATTTAACATAGAAGACCAGGATAGTACCAGTTACAGTTCCCTGAAATACATACAGTATTATGAGCTGAAATAGCTTTTATTTTGGGTAACTATAGTTATAACATTTTTTTAAAAATCACTCATAGAATCACAATGGAATTTGTCAGATAATTGTAGATTTATAACAGAAAACAGAAACTCATGCAGTCCTTAATAATATATAAGGGTATAAATTATTGAAATGGTATAGATATTCAGGCGGCTTTTTAAAATGCATCCCATTGAGTCAACTACTATGTTTGTGAAGGTGCTATTGAAGTTACTCAGGACAGCAAAAGAAAATTGGTTTGAGCAGCAGAGCACAGCAGATTTGCATGGGGAATCAAATAAAGGATGTCCTTGGCAGCAGCCCATGTCTTTCTTGCTGTACCATCACTTCCCCTTCTGTTTTCTGTTGCCTTTTTCTCATTTCTAGTTTTCAATCTTCCATTCTCCCCGTCTTCTTCTTACTGGGCTTCATATTTTCCATACCGCCAACAGCTCTCTTTACCTAGTTCTTCCTATGTTGTTTTCTTATTGAAAACAATCTGAATTTTTAACTCTTCCCAACAGAGTTACGTTAGTTCTTTTTCTAGACATATGTCTTGTATCACAGATGGCAGAAGCCATATGAATTAATTTCATGACTGGCAGAGTTTCTGGATACGTCGTTCTTACAGTACACTCTGATTTGGCTGAGCTGCAGAGCATAAATCTTAGCAATAATTGATAAATGCAAATGCTTAAGCAAGATAATTATTTTATCTTGCAGTGAGTGGGAGTGTGACTAGTGTTTGGAAAAACACAAGAAATTCAGACATTCACTTGACATAAGAGACTCAAAAGTTCAGATCTTATAGAAACTGTCTAGGTCAATTGGATCTGGAAAATGGCTGCTTGGAAAAAATCACAAATGGCTTTCACATAAGGCATCTGATAAGAGATCAGCCTTTCAAGCAGTATGTCAGCACTTCCAGTTCTGGTTCCAGCCAGAACCAACAGGAATACATGAAAAGTAGTTTTGGTCAAAAAATGTGGACTAAAACACTTTCTTATTAAAAAATGAGGTCAAAATTGAAATTTTCTGCCAGAAAACAGAATTTTTGACAGAATTTTCAGCCAGGGAAAACCAAAATATTTCAGGTCAACTAAAAATGTCAAAATGAAACATTTTGACATTTCTAAATTTAAAAAATTCAGAACTTTTAGTTCCACAAAAAGTTTTGATATTTTAACTTTTCATCCTAAATCAGGACTTAAAAAAGTATCAGAATTTTGTGCATGATAGAAATTCTATTTTGCCATTAGCTCTACTGAAAAGTAATGTGGGGGAAGTCATCAGAACATTTTTCTTTTGAACCTTCAAAATGGTTCCTTTGCCATTACAGTTCTGGGTAAAGCTATTGTTGATTTTTATTTTATTTTAACCAATTTGTCCACAACCTCCTCATTTCCTGAGAAAATCTTTCCTCGGCTTTTGAGTTCTAAAAGTACATTGTACTCTGTTCCCTGGAGTCCAAATGTTTTGTCTCACAACAATTGTAAGATAATGAATTTGGAATGTGGGTTTTATGGGTCTGATTTTCAAAACTGGAAACTTGCAGGGCTGCTTAAATTATGCACTTTTGTGTCTGCTTGGATCACGAATGCATGCATGATTTGTAGACTGTAGTAGGCAAAAGCCCAGCTCAGGGCCTGATTCACCCAGACAAGTGGCCACCTATCTATCTTTGAACACATGAGACCATGGATTTCAATGGAATTCTTTGTGAATTTAAACTCATCAAAGTGTGGAAACGGATTATTAAAATTGCAAAAGATTAAAATCGAGTTGAAACCTCTGGAACTACTCACATACTTAAAGTTAGGCACATGCTCAAGTAACTTCCTGAGTCAGAGCCAAAATATCTATCAGATATTTAGTAGAATTTTCATACAGAATTTTTAGTTGTTGTATTTGCATACACAAATTAGGTGAGTAATTGCACATGCTTTTTGCATATGAGCCTGGCCTTTTTTGTCAATCAGATGGTATGTATCCTGCTGATGAGGAAGTAAAAGACAGATAACTGACACTGAATGACAGCAAAATGGGAGGAGTTTTGAAAGAGGATCTTTGTTTAAAAATGTATTTGTTTACCGGCTAATTCAAACTATAAATGCCTCTGCCATAAATGACCATTGGAAATCACCCCCTTCTTGTTCAAAGGTTTTCACCCATACATATCACTCTACAGCAGCATTGCCAACATCAAGCATTCAAAAATCATGAATCAGACCAAAAAAACCCATGAGATTTTTAAAAATATAAATCGGGGGGGGGGTCTTTTTATTTGGTTTCCTGTTTCTGAGCCGTTAGGATTCACTCAGTCCACGTTTTTAGTGTTTTCTCTGCAAAAGTACTTTTTACCTTTTTGTTTTAATGAAAACAGAGATTTTCAGATATTCACCTGACTCCTGGACCAGGGGCTTTAAAGAAAAACAGAGAATATAATGAGATTTGTGATAAAATCACAAGAGTTGGTGATACAGCTCTTCAAAGAGGAATAAGGTAGTGAACTGGGAAATTGAATAATGCGTAGGTATTGTATTACTCTGAAACTTGTTATAGTGTAGTAGACTATAAAATAATCTGAGCAGTATTGCCAACAGGTGGGCATACTCTACAGCAGACTTAACAAATTACTGAAGTCCTCCATTCAGTGACTGGGCCTGCTGTTGATGTCTCATGTATGTTACCACTACTGAGCCTTGACCTGGGACCGTCATGATCTGTGTGGGGAACTTTGCTATAGTCTGACAGTGACTCTTCTAGATGAGTCATAATTGAATCTCCCTATGGCTAAACCAGAAGAGGAGTGCTACACTTGCCTAGCTAGATGTTATTCTTTGCATACCTCCCAGTCATCTAGAACTTTCCCAGTGACAACTACAGGCGATTTTAGTACTAAACTGGTATTGTCATCTATTCCAGTTATTCAAAGTACATCCTTTTAGTCTTTGTTCTACTCCTGCTGTATTACCTACATCCAAAGAAAATAATACACAACTCTAAAACACATCTATCTAGTTCCATGGACAGTTGCCCAAAATTCTGGTGGAGTTGCAAATGTGGCAATACTTCTAATGCATACGCTGTTCTCATTGTTGTATGTTACAGAATGAGATCCTATAACAACTTGTCTCTATGATTAAGATGTCTTTTTCTGCTAAGATGTAAGTAGATGTCTCCTTGGGAATTGTAGCACATTTCACTGCTAGACAAGACATCCCCATTCCATGGGGCAGTGAATACTAGGTGGATGACTAAGTACACTGCGGGGTCCACTCTGTAGCCATGGTGATGGGAATGACTGGACAGCTGCATCTCCTGACAGAGGTGATAAGGTATTAATTGCAGACTTGGCTGAGGCAGTTCATTCCATCTGCCTGGCTGGAGACAGAACATTAATGCTGAATGATGGAACAATATTCTGATTCTAAGCACTTCTTTCTTAGCATGTGATCTAAGGAGTGCTTTCAACCCCAAATATATCAGCTATTTAATTTCATGTCATCTTCCTCCCTGGTGTTCTAAATTCATCCTTATCCTTGAATCCTTTAACTGGTTTCCTTCATCTTCACTTATAAAGTTCATTATAGTAGCATCCCCACCTTCATACATGCTGTCAGTTTCCCTCTCCTTCCTATGCCTCTCTCTGCTTCCATCCCAATCCCTTCCCTTATTTCTTTCCCCAGGCCCAACAACTCCCACTGATGTGACCACTGCTGGCTTCAGTGAAAATGTATTAGGTCTTCTTTCACCCCCATTTTTGTCTTGTGCTTCAATCAAGTTACTCCATTTGTTTGAAATAGTCTCCCATGTCCTGTTTGCAAAGCACCTTCTCCCTTCTCCAAATAGCTCCTAAAAACCCACTTCTTCTAAGAATTCTTCCTACCTTTTGCTCTTTACCACTAATCTCTCTCTACACCGTCCCTTAGTTGAACTATAGACCTATGTCTTTGTCTGGTCCTGCTTAGCCTATAAACTCTGTTCAAAAGAATGCACTTGCTCTAAGATTGTAAAATGCCATTTTAATGTATGGGGCTATAAAAACAATTACCAATGCTAACAGTAATTATAAATAATTCAAGCTCGCCTTTTATTTCTTTTCAAAGTGAAAGACACTAGGCACTGAACCTTGCTTGCCTTGCTCCTGTGAGTAGTTCTCTGGAGCTCAATGACATGATTTGCATGAGAAAGAATTTTACCCAAGAATCTAAAATCACTTAAGCTGTGTTGTATAGGGAGATATTTTGTTGCTTGCTTGGCAGGTTTTGTGTTATGTTTAGGCAGCTAATTGGGCTTGGAGGGTTTGGTTTCTCCCCATGTAAACGAAAAAAATGTCTGAAAGGATTGATGAGGTGGAGGGTCAGAAATCAGACTCAGATGTGCTAGCCAACCTTGACAGAAGTAGCTTTTGAACTGGCCAAGAAAATGAAAGTTTAAAATGCTGTTTAAAAATTGGAAGTGTCAAGAAAAGAGTATCTACAGTGAAGTTGCCATCCAATTAGACTGCAACAAACTAAGGTGTGTCATCCATTGCTGCTATTTAAAACTATTTTTTTCCTCTAAAAACTCAAACCCAAATACCTTGAAGGGTCTTCTCCACTTTCATTTTTCAGAACATAAAAGGTTCTCCATCAAAGAGAGCATTTGTTGATATAAATGCTTGGTTAGAAACCTTCTTATGTTTCTGTAGGAGATGGGGACTCTCAATTAGGGCTCATAAAATATACATCATAAGTATGCTTTGTGAGACATAAAGTACATTTTCAGTACTTCATGCCAGATGAAAAAATAAAAGCTTTACATTGCCTCCAATCTTTAGTAACTGGCCTAGGAAGGCAGCTACAGTACTTGTGGAGATTGCATGCAAGAGACAGGAGAAGGAAGACACATGGGCAAGCCTCGCTGACAGGTAGAGCAGAGTGTTGGGCGGGGAGGAGTGCCGTGGAAGGCACAGAAAAGGAGCACCAAGTTTAAGGTATGCTTTTTTCACTTGAATTGTTACCCTGAAAGAGAAAGTCCAGTGGCCCCAGACACCATTAATCTAGGGCAGCCCTAAGTAATCAGAAGCGATTGCACATCTGAGAATGGAACCTGCATTTCCATTGTTCTCAAGTCAGGGGCTCCCAGGAGGCGCAGCCTTCTCTGCTGGGAAAGCCACTTGTGTAAATGGATAATACTTTCCTTAAGCCAAAAGTCAATGGAGGCTGTTTTAAGTTTTTATTGTCTCATCCCTGTGCTTTTACCGGCTTGTCATGTTTTGTTATTACAGTGAAATGAGATGAACTCTTTGGTGATGATGAAAGTTTTAAATGGTGCCCATTAAGTGACCTGATCTCATTTCAGATATGGTGCCTCTACTGTTGGAAAGTTTCAGGAAAGCAATGAAGGGCGGGTCATGACAGACAGTTAAAATCCCTGCTTTGTTTTTCGAGTTCCAACATGGCATTTTGGCACTCCCCTGCTGGAATGGTTTGACATGTTCGTTTGGGTTGTATTTTAAAGTTTGATTTTCTTGTGTTCTTTTCTTGCTAATTTCCTTTTATTGTCCATGGCATAGTGTAACGCTGACAGACCCCGGTTGTTGGCATCGAACCTGGGACCTCTACGGCATGAGCTAAAAGCCAACTGCCTGTTAGGTAAGGCTGTAGAGCAGACTCATTTTATCTCTCTCTTTAAGTCGTCTCGGTGCCACTAGATGGGACAGAACACCACACCCAGAAGGTGTGTGGGTTACAATAGTAAAGAGGCAAAGAGTGTTCTTACCATTGAAAACAGTTAGGAGCCTGATCCGCCCTTGCAGTGGTGCAAGATCAAGCCCTCTCCTGTTTTTGTAAACAGCTATATTATTTGGTTTGATCCCTTTCAGTCAGTCCTTAATCTTTACACTTGTGTGTGTGATTATTCAGATCCTTCTCTTCTCTTACCTTTCTTGTGGCTGTTGCATGTTCCTATAATTTTCCTGATTTCCTTTTAGAAATGTTAAAACAAAGCCATGTGGCTTGATAACATTCAGCTATGATTTAAAAGTTATAAGAAAAATCCTTAAAGGGCTTTTTATCTTGCCTACACTGGGAAGTTATTGATAATAGGGGTCAACTACAGGGGCAGCTGAACCAAACGTTTGAACTGTAAGGTAGACAGGACCAAACTATACTAATCACCATGATTCAGATAGCATAGCGGAGCCCTTCCCCAGCAGCTGGAGTAATGTTTTCTTTTCTCATTTACTCATTCCTGACGAGACCCTGAGCAGAGATACAGTGAATTGTTCATATCCTATCAGTCAGCTTCAGTGAACAAGCCACTGAGGACTGCTGAGCCTCCATTAGATATTCACTGTGTATCATGAACTCCCACTGATTTCAGTGGGATGGAATTTTAGTCTTGATTTTATTTTTATTTCCTTGATTTTTGTCTATGTGTCTTAACATTAATTTAAATGAGTGTCATGTAATTTTTTTAACCAATGGGCTTTTTTCAATACGCCAAAGAAAAAAGTAATACCTCTGACATAAACAGAATGGAAATACCACAATAGATTATTAAAATCTCTCTTTTAGGTCCTGTCTTGAAAAGATGAGTTTCACTTTATGCACTGGGTAATCCCATTGATTTAGCTGAGATCACTCACAAGATGTAAAGGTAAGCATGTGCATAGGTCTTTGAAGGACTGGGATCTTGTTTTCAAGATCATTGAGCAAATCATAACTGTCTCACAATGTAAATTAAGGGATGTGATTCCCACTATTTTAATCACATGGAGTTCTTGTGCTGTCCTAGGAACACCACAATTAAAGACAAGGAAAATAATCACAATTATTAAGTATGACTGTAGCTTTTGTCTTTGTGGCAGGCAATTCTCAGAACACCTTCAGAGCTTTAACTTTTTTGGTGTTTTTGTTTGGTTCATTTTGTGGGCTCCCCCTTTAGCTCCATCAGGTTTAACGGGCATTGAAATTCTCTTTCAAATGTGTCCAGTACTCCTGTTTCCTACATAAAAGTCTTTCAGCTCTTAAAACAATATGTTTTACTTTTAAATAATTTTTAAAGAAAACTTAAATGGTCATCAAAGAAGTTACAGTCATTTCTTCTTACCGTCCTTGGAGAGGTTCTTCTTATTTTACTGAGTTTGGTAAGGAATTGCTTCAGCACTGCCAGATAACTAATTCATTCCCTAATTAATGTAAGTATTTGTATACTCAGATGGATTCTTACATCAATAACTAGTTACAGCATCAAATGGCTTTGCTTTATTTGTCCTTGAAACATCTTACTATTCATATAACGATGGTATCAGGCAATTACTATAAGATAGGCTTGCATTTAGATACAAAATATTTGAAAATAAACATCTCAAAACATATACCATCTTAAGCATGTGAGGGACAACCAAAGTTTTCACCTCGAAAAAGAAACATGAGTTAGAAGTAACCCGTGTCTTCTGTAAAACATTTCCAGACCATAAATGTTTTCTTAAAGATTGAAGAATGAACAACTAAAATTATTTATAAAAGAAATCCGTTCCACGAATGATATTTCTAGAATTTTTGCGTTAGTAAAAATCTAAAGGCTTTTCTTTTTGCAAAAAATGAAGAGGCCCACTTTTATCACTTAGTTTATTGCTCTGATAAGGCATCCTAAGTATCACTCCTCTTTGGAAATGCTCAATAGAGGGCTTCCTCACATCCTTTCATACCACTGGATCTCTTTCTAAAACATCAGTATCTTGTGAAGATTGTTTTCTTCAGAAACAGATCGTGTCTATACGAAACTGGTGACTTATACTAGGAGGAGGTGCCCTGTTCTTTGAGGAAATAATCTTATTGGTCGTTTGCCTTTTGACCAAATGGTTCCTAGATTTACAACCTAGCCTTTGTTAGTATATATACAATTTGCAGGTAGACTCCTTTCAAAAAATTCTAGACAAGGCATAAATCACAATAATTCAGATTTAGGACAGCTGCCTGAGCAAGGGGCAATGGACTAGATGACCTCTTGAAGTCCCTTCCAGCCCTACATGTATATGATTTCTATGATTATTTACATCTTTCAAACATAGTATAAAAGAATGTAATATAGAATGGTAATGAAAAATTAAAGTAATAAAGTTGTTTCCGGAGTCTATGTAAACACATATGAGGGGTAATAAATATGTTTTTATGGCTAAGGTGTATCAGCCTCTAACTCTTTTGGTGCCTATCAGTGGGTAATAGAAAGCAGAGATTTCCTAGGTCTTTCCTTCATTTGCTTGAACATTTCATTTTATTAAATAAGCAACCAAACACATGTGACCTGTCATAGTCTCAAGCATTATGTGTATGAAAGTAATTATAAGAATCTCCTAAAATTCAGTAAAGGTGCAGACAAATTTGTAATACCCTAAAATTATATAACATTATTAATAAATATTTTACATCAATATTGAGGTTTATTCCTAAACAGTAAGTGCAGAAAGACCTCTCAACAAATATAAAGTTCTTGTGAAAATTCACTGCTGAAGTGATGAAAGCTAATTAGCTGGCTTGCATTAATGTTAGGGAGGGTTTTTACAAAACACGTCCTTATGAAATACTGGACTTAAATCTCATTTTCAGAACAGAAAAGTAACTGCGTGAGTTCACAACAAGTAACTAAAGCCACAAAACCTCAGGGTAGTTTGCTGTAGAGAATGAATCTGCAAATGGTATTTAGGGGTGAAAAAAAGTCTGTATCATTCTGTGAAGCGTGATTCAAATCACTGCTAGCTCTGATGGGTCCCAATAACCACTCAGCCACATGGTTAAGTGAAAGGGTATTTTGCTAGAGCTGTGAGGAAAGGGGTAGGTTGCAAATACACTAGATACAGAGTTTTAAACAGTTACAGTTTAGAGTGAGCACTAGTGGTTCTTATCTGGGCCCCTTGGGCAGTTCAATCAAGGGTTACTAGAACATCTGCAAAAAAAACTCTGCCTGGAGAGGATAATTTGTGTCCAAACCTGACCCTGGGTGAATGTTCTCTTATCATTCTGCCCCTGGTCCTACTATAGAAACCACTATACACGAACATTGCCAAAGAAAAACTCCATGATTCGTTCCAGCTGTAGAAAAACTACAGTCTCAAGTCTGTCTACACTGCAACTGGTAGGCTCCTTCCCAGCTTGGACAGACAGACATGTGCTAGCTCCGCTCGAATTCGTGCACTAAAAATAGCAGTGTGTCCATGGTGGTTCAGGTTTACTGCCCAACTACATCCCCAGGCACCAAGCCTCGTAAATGGTAGAGGAGTGAAACTGCCAGTGAACTAGACTACTTACCCTCCAAAAACACAAAAAGGTGCATAAGAGCCTGAAAATGGTAGTCTTTCTTCTCTCATGGAAATCAGGGTGCAAGTATTTATCAGCTGGCAGTTGTTAGGTTTTGTTTTTGTTCATACATCCTGTGATTTTTTTCATATATTATTCCATACATTTTGGGTGACTGACTATAACTTATTCATATCTCAAAATCATATCCTGTGTCCTTTCCTTTAATTGCTATGAGTGACAGTCTGCTATTTTTCATATAACTCTCAGAGCTTAGTGTATGTGAGGGTGTGAGGAAAAAACTCTTCCTTGGCTAACTAGGTTGGAAACATTACTCATCTAACTCTTGCAAATATGGTGTAGACTCAGGATGCATAAGCCATAACAACAATAATAATTCTTATCTCTTGTATAGTGGTTTTATTTATAGAGCTCAAACATGAATAATGTTCTCTCTTAATAATGTTTTAATTATCTAATAATACTGTCTCCTAGAGCTAATCCTTTGTATGAAAGAACATTTGATTTTTTTATTTTTGTAAGTCAACTACTATGTGCTTATGAAAGGGAAAAACTAATGTATTGTGAAGAGCTACAAGAAGGTACAATGCAGATAGGTGCTATGCAAACAATCCTCCACAGTGTTCTGCCAATGCACGGTAGTCTGAAGCATGACTTTTGAGGGATGGGGCAAGAGAGCCAGAAATTCTCATTGTGACTGTTGTATTAACTTGCATTACCTATGTTATCGTAGTGTTGTGTTACCCTAGTGGATCAGTGTTAAATTGGGTGGATATTTTTCATCAACTATGAACACGACCAGTATCAAAGTTGTGTAATGAAGAAAATATTGTCTTTCTCCTGTGTTCAACATAGGACATCTAACAAAGGGCATATGCCATTTTAACCTTCAGAAGCATCTGATATTGGCCACTTCTGGAGTCAGTATCTAGATGTGATGGCTGGATTAGTGTGGTAAATCCCGTTTTGATAGGATTTAAATTGTTCACCAGAGTTTCAAGTTTAGGCAAACAAGACCATGAAGGTTTACATGCAGGGTGACCAGATGTCCCGATTTTATAGAGACAGTCCCGATTTTGGGGTCTTTTTCTTATATAGGCTCCTATTACCCCCCATCCCCTGTCCCGATTTTTCACACTTGCTGTCTGGTCGCCCTACTTACATGATAAGTGCAAGCTTAGTTTTCCCATTAGTCTCCGATGATCTGGTTTGCCTTGTTGCTGCTTCCGTCCAGGATCAGACCCCTATCTGCATCAGCTGACTGCAAAAGAGCCTGCTGAAATCATCATTTCACTGAGTGCTCAGGTCTCCCGGTACCTATTTGGAAGCAACCAGCTGAAAAGCGTCAGAAAGGAACAGCAGCAATCAGCTTAGCAAGAGCAACTGGAGATGTCTGAATTAATCTCAACTATTTCTGTTAATATGGATTGTAACGAGGGCTAAGGGTTGGTATGTTGAAAGCAAAAAAAGGAGATGGCAATAACTGAAACTATTGCTTTAAAATATACTGCTGTGGTTTTGTACAGTTAAGGCATCACTTTTATAAAACTAAGTATCTTTGTTAAAAGTGCAAAGAGCATGGGCAAAAACATCTTGTGTGCTTACTTCAGCTCAACTTTTGATCCACCGTAAGGTCACTTAAGAGCAAACACTTTTCCCCTACTTAGATGGGTCATGGTCCTCTTTGACTGACAGCCAGTATCACTCAGTCCTGGGGAACCTGGTTTCACAAACTGCATAATATTAGGGGGAGACAAAGTAAATGAAGGGAGGCATTAGTCTAGCCAATGTGCTCACTTATACTTTCTTTGTTGTTGGTTGGTTATTTTGTGTGTGTTTTTTTGTTTCCCTCAAGTATTTTTTCCATTAATTGAATTAGGTAGAAGTTAGATTTTTCTGGACAGTAATTGTCAGCATCATTCCTAGTTCCATTTTGAAGGATGGTGCCACGTTTGCTTTTGTACATTGTTCTGGTTCCCATACTCCCCAAAGTCCTTTTCTAAACTGATTGCCAAGTGGTTGCTAAGTCTGTTAGTTAATTCCCACTGCTTTTTCTATTTTGCTATTGTCTCTCTTATCAAATAATAGAGCCTTTGTTAGCTTCCCCTATTGAATGTCTATACACAAATTAGATATCAGGGCACTGAGACACACTAAACAATATGAACACGGTTATGCAATGCATTAATCATCAAGCTAACAGAAGAAGTTTAGCAAAAAAAAGGTAAATGCCATTAGCTATTACAACAAAGAAATCATTAAAAAGAAAAGGAGTACTTGTGGCACCTTAGAGACTAACCAATTTATCTGAGCATAAGCTTTCGTGAGCTACAGCTGATGAAGTGAGCTGTAGCTCACGAAAGCTCATGCTCAAATAAATTGGTTAGTCTCTAAGGTGCCACAAGTACTCCTTTTCTTTTTGCGAATACAGACTAACACGGCTGTTACTCTGAAAGAAATCATTTTATCTTCACTCAAAATATCTATTCGCTGCAGCTTAATATGTCTGCAGTGTTGTGTTTTAATCCACAATAATTCCTGTCCCTACTCTTTGCTCTAAATTCAGGTTGATTAAGATCATCCTTGATCTTACCATCTCCAATTACTTATTTCTTCCAGCATCTGCATGGACAAGTTATGCTCATCTGACATTATGGCCTTGCAACCTTTTCTCACGTGACATTTTAAGCGGAATGTGCTATTTTAATATTTTTATATCACGAGCATGAATAGTCTGAGGAGAAAAGTGCTTTGAATTCTCTATTAAACAAAGTTCTTGTTTTGTTTAGTTTGGGGATTGTTTTTTTAAAACAAGTGACAGTCTACACTGTGGGCCAAATTCATCCCTGATGTAATGCCAGTGTCCTTATCTTTTACAGGACACTTTACATAACTGTTGCATATGATGGGTTAAAGATTGGTGTTTTCATCATAATACAAGGAGGAAAAAACTATTTATGGCTTTGTATGGTATGTATCATTATTTATTCAGTCTACCATTATGTGATGCAAGGTAATGTACTCTCAGGGAAATCTTTCTGTACACTGTTCAATGCTGGTAGACTTCTTGCCTTGAGAAGCCTAAGTCCACAGCTTGTCTGTGTGTCTCTCCCTGCTTATTCTTAGCACATTAGTAAAAACAACATAGCTGCATATCAGCTTTCCAAAGAACTCTAATGGATTTCGGAACAACCGATATGTAGCATGGTTGTTAAGACTCTTTGTTGCATTCTGGCTAGTCTTGCAAATTTAGCCCCTCTTTCAGCCACGCACTTAAGCGCGTGCTTAAAAAGTTAAGTACGTGCTTAAGTGCTTTGCTGAATCAGGCCTTAAACTGTGCCTTTACTTAAATAATCATTTATGATGTTTTTACTTAATTGTAGTTCTTCATTTCCCTGTTTGTGTCTTGAATTAGGCAATCACTTTGCCTAATTAACCAGACATCCTATTAATTACTGAGCAGCAGCTAAAGTAATCTTTTTACTGTTCAAAAGAGTTGCATTTTTTTCCCACTTGCCCTGGAAATAGTTATCAGAATTTTTTATTTCCCTCCACTTCCTTATCATGCTTTTATCTGTTCCTTGTATTGTGCTTTTCTGATTTAAGCTGAAGGCTTTGCCACAGGGATCTTGACTCATGTGTTTTCTAAAGGAATGTCTTAACTTACAGCTCTCTATGAAAGATAATACTAAATAAACTTTTTACTGCCTTTTTTTGCTTCTTTTATTTTCTTCTGTAACCCTTAGCCACAATCATATACTCTGCTTCTGATTTGTCTCTGCTTTAAAACTATGGATATGATAGCTTTATATGAATGCATATTCTCCAGTCCTTCTCCTACATCTCCTCTCTGCAACTTTAGTCTCTTTATATTGATCACAGGTTTTTCATCCTAATGGGATTACTTTTCTTTGTAATTTAGTATCTAGGGTAAATTTTTCATAAGTGTTTAAGTAACAGGCTCCTAGGGCCCATTTTCAAATATGGCTTAGACATTTAAGAGCCTGTCAGTAACAGTCAATGGGACTTAAGCTCCTAAATCACTTAGCCTCTTTGAAAATTTTATCCCTTGTCTCTCAGATCCTTCCTCCTTCATCTTCGTTTCTGCAAGTCCAGTAGCAGTGGTTGCCAAAACTGTTTTTCATCATTTGTGTTGGGCAAGAATGTTGTGTCCTTTATGTAATAGCCCCTTCTGGCCTTAAAATCTATGGGAAGCACCCTAATCAAACCCTCCTCTAAAGTTACAGAAGCCTTCACTGGGCCCCATTAAAAAGCATCCTATGTTTCAGCTTCCTAATAAGAGATGTCAAGACAATTCAGATGCACAGGGGATCATCATTCCTGTTTTCATATCTCATTCACAAAATGAGATTTATAAACTGTTTAAAAATAAAGGCACACATAGGACCACTGCTGGAAGGAAGCAAAATGATGGCACAATCCTGGTCAGGCTGGTCAGAGCATATCTAGATATAAATATAATTGTAATGCAAAATAAACACAATGCTAATTAACAGCATGTTCCATTGGTGACTTATTGGTATGTGGTTGTTTTGGAACAACTCTTCATAACAATATTATTTATGAATTTAAGTATGTTCCATTGAATATTTTTAACAAATAAGTGACTCACAGGCAGAAAAGCATCGATTTATGTAGAGTTTGGTTTCTATTTTAATGGAGTAATTTAGTCTGGATAAAAATAAAGCATTTTACAATATTACTTTATACAGCCTGTATTATTGTTTTATAAATAAGGCTAAATATAAATGCTGCAGCTAAGAGGGATTCTTTTAGCTCAAGTGGTAGAGGCTTTGGGAGCAGAAAGTTCTGTTTATGATTATGAGGTGCATGTTGCCATGGTTGGTAGAACAGCTGATGACCAGGAAGTTCCAGGCAGTCACAGAATTCTTAGTGTCCACTCTGGATAAAGAAGGCTGTAGTCTTTTGTTCCATGACACTGAGAATTAGATTTGAACAAGAAGTTGGGTGGGATGGGAATTAAAAATTTCACAATAATTTCTGTTGGGATGACAGTGAAGACAGATTTTCCTTTTGTGCAAGGCTATATTCAGCTCTCGCTCTTCCAATTTCTAACGTCATCTACAGTGTGGGTGTTGTGGGGGGTACGGCATGGTTCTTCCTTCCTTCTTAAATGAGACACAGAGTATTTCATCCCTCTAACAGTTTCAGCAATTCAGAACACTGAAGGAAGGAGGTTGATTTCAGCTTTCAAAAATGGTCCAATTAGGCACCATTTGTTTTAATCAACAAGGAATATCTCAAATACCTAGACATAGCAGAGGCAACACTTACAGATGTGAATAATATTCCTCAGAACTGGCAACCACCAAAGAAGAGCTTAAGAGAAGCAATCCATCCCTAGAGCTTTTGACAAGGACGCCCTCAGAGGAGGGATCAAACAATTAAGGCATATGCAGTTATAACACCTTTGCTATTATAACCTGTCAGAGGAATAGATTCGTGTGTTTGCATTTGTCTTCATTGCATTCCCCGCCGCCCGCCCACCCTGCCCCTTGGGAAGTGAATGTCGGATTTTAGTGCCAAAGAAAATTTTCAGAATTGTAGCAATATGCTGCATGTGCCGCTCTGACTTTTCAGTATTTCCTGCTTTAATTGGCTGACGATATCCTTGATGGTAAATAGAATAGCAATACAGTCACTTAAGACACAAACTATTTAGCAGCTTTCAGTAAAATAGTATACTTCACACTTTTATATAGAAGGGAAAAAACAAGTATAATTATTTGCCAAAAAATAGTAGTGTGACAGACTGTGATATACAGAGCTTTAAGAACAGTGGGGACTGGGTGGTTACTGTACCTTTAAAGCCTGGAAAGTTCTATGTGGGAGAGTTCAAAACACTTGTCAGTGGCCAGTCAGCTATAGCCAAATTTGTTTAGGGACTGAACATAAGAATTGGGTGGGCTCATTATTCCTTATAACAAGTACGCTTGCAATGTGGTAATTTGATTACTGTGCTATTCTGATCAAATTAAAATCATTGTGAGATTGTTCAGTCAGAAATGGGTGTAAGTGATATGGTGGCCTCCATTTGCCAATTGGGGAGCACTTTGGAGGCGGAGACAAGCTTACAGTGTAGGACAGTTTTGTCTTTGCCTTGCTACTACAATGTCATTAGTATGGATCATTGAGCTATAGTAATAGTAATCAAGTGACAACTATATACTGTACACATGAAGAGCTGTCTTAAACCTGAAGATCACAGGCCACAGTATTCAAGAGAAATATATACATCTAAGAACCAGCAGACTTTCCTCCCAGTTGTACAGCCTCCAGAATATATCCAGACAGTCTTGAGTAAGCTAAGCACTTGGAGCTGGACTTTTAGCATTAATACGCCTAAGGTACTGATCACAAATTAAGGAGTCTTAAATAAAAGATCCTGAATTATGCCTGCAACCTGCTCTATGGAAATACAGGACACAGGAAGGACCAGTTTACCTGGGTCTCTCTGCTAATCACAGAAAGCTGATCAAATGGGTATACATTCCCCTGAATTGTAACAAGTGTTGTCAGCTATGTGCACCAGCATTAGGCATAAATCTCATCAAGATTCTCTGTAATATAATTTAAAGGAAAGGACCTTTCTGATCCAAAATTGGCAGTTCCTTAAATCCTATACTTATAAAAGAAACTCTCCATAGTTAAACTTCCAATTTTGTTTGTGACTTGAAATAATGTTTGTATGCAAGGTAACTGCCCATGTAAGAAATGAAGAGTCCTTAGTTTTGATGATGGTAATCATAGATGGCTTATTGAACTGTACAGTGTTAAATAATTGTATAGACGAATTCCATCTTTGAATTCCCCGAAAACTAGTTACTAAAAAAAAAAAAAAAAAAAAAAAAAAAAGCGTCCAGCATTTCCTATTTAGTGAATCTTGCATGGGTTAAATTGAAATATGTAGTGGGGTGACACCAGTATTTTAAGTTTTATTCTCCCAGTCTCTTTCTCCTTGAAAAACTATGTCATCGGTGAAAGATATTCCATTTTTGGAAATCAGAACTCGACCTTATAGCACTCCTTGAATACGCCAAGATATTCTCTTTATGTTGCCCAATTAAACAATTCTCCAGGCACCATATAGCCATCTATTGTATGTTACCTGTTAAAATGTCCTTATTGTACACAGACGTACATCTGTGAGAGCAGCAGAGAAAATGTTTCGTCACCATGTTTCCAAACTCCTTAAATTAACAATTTAATTAAGCAATCCATTCAAACTGCCTTCTGATATTAGAATTTTTCTTCTTCAGATCCCTCTGTTTTTACTGCCTCATAATTTGAACAAACATTTTTGATTGGCCAAATGGTCATACTGAGCTTTTTATAGATCTTAATTAAACTTATCTTGATTTCTTCATCTGAACTCTGGCAAACAGAATTCTTGATATATTAACTAAATTCTTCCTCTAATATGCTCAGGTCAAAATATGCAAACATCAGTGCCTAAAGTAGTTATTAGTTCACTTGTACTACTGTAGTACATAAAGGATTCAACTGAGATTGGGGCTTCCATTGGGCTGGGCACTATACAAACACACAGTTAAGTGACAATCCCCGTACCACAGAACTTAGTCTGAATAGCTAAGACAGCCACAAGTAGTATTGTTGCCTCTCTCTGGCCTGAACAGTTAAACAAGCCTTTCTGGATGGTTTCCATTAGAAGGAAAAATGGATAAGTTTATTCTTTGGTGCAATTCTCTTTATTTACAAAGAGTATACACAAAGTCCTGTTTCCCTGAACACAGTAGCTTCCCATAACAGCAGGCAACTTCCTTGCTGGCAATTTCCAAATCTGACCTTCCCCTCTGGTCTGTGCCCAAAGGGGTTCTGTGTCTCTGCTTCCTCTCAGAACTACACTCATGACTTGTCTTGCTATCTGCTTGCCAGAAAATCTCCCAGCCCCTGTGTCTACAACCAGGGAAACCCTCAACCCACATGGTTTAGTTTCTAATCAGGCCTTGCCCCATGGCCCATTGCCTTGGGCAGTGGCTTCTATTGTTTCCAGCTATCGCACTACATAAGAGGGCTTAATTGCTACTTCTATTTAGCCTGAAAGAAGTATGCTTGGCACACTCATCCACTTTATCGAGGTATGTAATTGTCTATAGATCAAAGACTACTTGATGTCAACCATTAACACTTCCCAGCATAACAGCAGTATTATCCCAATTTTACAGATGGGAACTGAGTCAAAGAGATATTAAGTGATCTGTCCAAGGTTACACAGGAAGTTTGCAGTGAAACCAAACCCAGATCTCCTGAGTTCTAGGCCAACTTCTTAACCGCAAGACCAACCTTCCTCTCAAGTTTGGTATCTAAATCTATATTTAACACCTAAATTAGGTCTCAATCATGCAAACATTTACATGAGTTTAACGTAGCAGTGGGCTAAACTAAAGTCAATGAATGGCACTACTCACATGCCTGGAGTTAGTTAAGCCTGTTTGCAGGATCAGGACCTAAATGGACTCATTTTCAAAGGTGCTGAGCACCTGCAACTCCCTAAAAATCAATGGAATTCATGTGTACTCATCATTGCTGAAAATAAAGCCAGTTATTTAAGTTTGTAGCATAAATATGAATTTGGGGCCCCATGTCTAGACATCCATTTTCCCAATTTTTGTCCCCAGTGCATCTGTAAGAAACTATTTTTGATTTTACAAAAACAATCTTGGCAAAGCTGACGGTTATTTGAGGTGGGAGTTTTACTTGCTATACTTTTCTGAATTATTTTAATTACACAGCAATTAGACACCCCCTTGCTCAGTTAAATTGGTGTAATTTTATACAAAGCAACCTTAGACTATTTTGAGAATAAAGGACCCGCTTCATTGGAAGTGTACCAGCTCCGCTGGCCAGTCTATTCTGTTTTTTCCTGTTTAAATCACTTTGGTTGAAATTAAAGTGCTGGTCTGAATCAGCATCATCAGGAACTTCACAAGTTTGTTTAACATACAGTGTGCCTATTCATAAAAATTGTGGTGTCTTTTAAAAGTGTCATGGAACATCTGTATATCACTGCATGTTTTTATGCTAACTAACCATTTGTTATGCTGACCCGTTTGCTACAAACACCAAAGATGTCCAAAGGAGGATAAACTCTTTGCAGGAGCTCTATCAAGAAGCAAAAGACCAAGTTGTTTTTAACACAGAATGATTAAAAATTACATCTTTAGTTGTGCCAGCACACAGCTCAACTTAGCTTAAAACAGAGGGAGGCAAAGGTGGCTGTAAACCACCTTTTCAACTTCTGTGATTCTAGAGACTGAACTGACCCTGGCACAAGTCAGAACTGCCTTTAAACTGCACTAACTGGGCCCCTAGTGGTAAGGATCACCAAAGAGCATCATGCTCCAGCCCTGCCCCTGACACGCTTCCAGTGTCAGGTGAAGGTTACAACACGAGTGCAGTTAGAGCACATTACAGTGCCTTTACACTACCTGGGCTTTCCCCAGCATCGGAAGAATCCCTCTCTGCTCCTTTAGGGTTGTCTTCTAGCTGCTTTGCACATCCTAAGCAGAGCAAACCAATGGAATGGGGGCCAAGGATCTGGCCAGGAATCTCTCAAAAACTCTTAGCTAATTACTCTCTCATGACCAGCCTTGACAACCGGCCCAGATGGCACAGAACCCAAGTTTTCATTTAACCTACAAATCCAGGGCAGTTCACAGTCTGTTCCTTGTAAGTCCCAGGCCTTCTTCTCAGGCCCTGGCTGTGCTACAGGGATGCTGTGGGTTGGACACTTGCTCTGGTGGTGGCCACACGCTCTCAGGCTCTAAGTGGTAGAACCCTTCTTCCCAGTGTCGCCCCCGCCCTGTCAGGGTTACGATCCAAGCCTGACCTGCAGAGCCTCTTGGCTGAGGCGTCTCCCTGTGCTGGGCCCGCTGCCCAGGGTCCCCCTCGCTCTTCCCACCTGCTCACCACACCCAGCCCCGCACTGCTCCAGCCCCAGCTCCATCACTCTGTCTCAGCACGGCTGCTGCTCTGCCTCCAGCTCCCTGGGCTGCTTCTTTGGCCCCTCTGGCTCTGGTTGCTACAGCTCTGCTCCCAGGACAGGTCTGCTCTGCAGGCTGCCTCTGTGACTCTGCTCCCAGCACTGACCTGCTTCGTGGGCTGCTTTTCTGGCCCCTCTGGCTCTGGTTGCTGCAGCTCTGCTCCCAGGACAGGGTCTGCTCTCTCTGGGCTGCTTTTCTGGTCTCTCTGGATCTGGCACAGCTCTGCTCCCCAGCTTAGCTTGGGCCCCTGCTTTCTCCTTAATTCGGCCCCACTCTGTCTGACCCAGGCAAATCCAGCTCACACGGAGGACGGGACCTCCCTGGCCTCCTGACTCCCTGATTAGCCTGCCCGCCCTGTCATTCAGGCTGACCTGGAGCATTGGCCTCTCCCCATTGTTCCTGGGGACTATCAGTCTCAGGGTTCTGGTTTCCCATAGACCCTTCCCCTTTTAGCACTGGGAGCTAGCAACTAAAACACCCCCCGCTGAATGTTAGTAAGGGGGCAACAGTCCCCTTACATAGGGACAGCGTGCATCTCCCTGAAGTACTAGCACAGAGACACCCAGGAACCAAGGTAAGCTCCATGAATGTTAAATGTGTTACAATCGCTGTTTAACAGCAGTCTACGTGCCAGGCAATCATAGCATATCCTTACTAAATGACAACAAGAGACCTCAGATATCATTGCCAATGGGGGAGGAGGTATCCACAAGATTATTAAGATATAGTCAAATGCTTTAGAAACTGTGGCCATATTATATATGGCTAGATGTGTGTTTGCTAAACTTCTAAAGAAGGCACTTGGGAAAAGGAAAAGCATTGAAAGCCTAGCGAGACAATGCATTCTGTGGTCCTTATGGCCTTTGATGGTTGAAATCATGCCAGAGTTTCTTGACTGCCCGAGAGCTGTGCAAATCTTTCATAACACAGTCTGAAAACCTGGAAAGCTCACCAGATTTAAGGCTTCATGACAGACCAGGCATGTGAAAAGGTTTGTTAAGACTTCCTTTGCCATGACCTCCTATGAAGTGACCCTTTATAAGTTTTGCACAAACATACACAGCACTGTGCAGTCTTTGTCTATGAAAGTAAAATGCATCACAAAAGCCTTTTCACTAAGCTCAAAATTATTTGGGATAAAAATATATTAGTATTTAGAACTGGTTGGAATTTGAACAATTTTTAAAAGCTTAAAATTTGAAAGACTTTTTTTAACCAGCAATAGTCAAAAAATGTCAAATAAAATTGAAATTTGGGAGGGAAAGCCATGAATTCAAAAATTATCCCTTTCTTAACCAAATCTGTTACTATGAGCTAGTAGTAATTTACAATAGTGAATCTCGGAGTAAGGAGAAAAATTTGCATATTTATAAGGAAATGTTTTTCCTATTGAAAGCTACTGTTTCAACTCTTAGCAGAGGAAAATGTCATATCTGATTAATTGATTAGTATGAGCCTATCCGCATAGCATTTGAGTGTATGGCATAGGACCATACAATGCCAAATTGCCTACAATGACATAAACCTCCTCATGCCCTGTTTTACCCCAACCAGCCATAACCCACTGATGGTTCATGGTTAAGCAGATTGTACCTTGCTCTGGCCTTTATAGCTTAATAAAGTCTACCTCTGGCAGACTGTGAGAAACCAGCCTAAGGAGCCTTACAGTGTAAATGACTTAGCTCAAATACCCAAGTCTGGGTGAGTAGGGACTGTCAATGAAAGTGCCTTAGATTATGTTAGCTGTTATGAAGGACCATCAGGAGAGAAGTGCATTTTATGGTAACCACTTCCACTTAATGACTTTAGAGATAAGGGTCAATAGCCAGAATAGAATCTGGAGAACTCTGCAGTTCACAGAGCATAAGCATTATTTGCTTGCAATGGCTAACTTGACTAGGTTGTGAGGCTGCTTCATTCTACACTAACTGAAGCTTCTGAATGATCTTTAATGCTAAAGCTAAATAGAACACATTGTAGTAAGCCAGTTAAAGGTGAAAAAGGCACAGATGACTAGTGAGGTCTGCATCACCAGGGGATGAATGTAATTGCTTAGCTAACCACAAATGAAAAAAAGCAGTATGAGCCACTGCTGCTCTCTGGGAATCTAAGAGCATTATCTTGACTCTGCTCTTCTTGTAACCAATTCTGGGCAGCTGAAATTAAATGCTGCTGAAGTGATTAACTTGATTCTCATTCAGATCTCTTGTGAGTTCGTTATAGATACTATTCTGGTACGCAGACATGACAGTATCTTAGCATTGCTGGGCTGTGACTGTTTTACAGTAAAGCAGGATGCACAGACTTTTCTCTGAGGAACTTGCCAGGCCCCCTTGGGGCACAAATCTACTTAAGGTTCAGTAGATTATAACCACTATTGACATTACTACAGAGGTGCCACTACAAGTCCCATTATTCAGTGCAATGCTCCAGGTGACCACAGACTACATTATATGACTCTGTGGGCTGTATTTAGCTCATGAGCTATACTTTGGCCATCTCCAAGTTCAAACTTGTGTAACGAGCCTGCTGGCTCATTAGTGGGTACCCTTGCTTCCAGAATGACCTGGGGAGGGGAAACTGGTAATGACAGAGCTCGTTCTGGGAGGGACATGGGTCAAATTCAATATTGAGCCAATAGAGAGTTCCATGATGTCTAGTGAACAGAAAAAGATTACAGGGCACTCAAATTCTATAGTAATGGGGACCATATAAGTAGCCTACCTATATAGCTGTAACTGTTTATGCCATTGTACCTATGGTATAAGGTGCTGGAATCCAAAGGTCTAGTGACTGAAGTTCTGTCAGCACTTGCCTTGAAGTCATGGTACCACTGGTGTGGTAATGATTATCTGAGAAAGTATGTTGTGCCAAAACACCTCAGTGACCCCATCAGATATGGCTACTTGAATGTGCAGCACTAATTTAAAAGTGGTATTAATTCATTTTAAAATACTCACTTTTTTGCAGACAAAAGACATTTTGAGCAACAGCCTGTTGTACACCCCAAGGACACCTTGAGATCTTGTAAGAAATGTAATTGCTAGTATAATTCTATAATTAATTGTTGGATATTTAACAGTGCAGTATCCTGGTACAAGTGTGTGGCATAGCTAATCTTTTACCCTTATTTGCATTACAGTAGTGCCAACAGGCTCGAACCAAGATGAGGGTTGCATTGTGCTAGGTGCTAGGTAAGCACATATTTAGAGACCATCCCTATCCTGAACAGCTTACAATGTAAATAGAGAAGACAGAAGTGGCAGGGAATTACAACTCAAAGTCATCCAACGGGTCAGTGGTAGTGCTGGCAATAGAACACAGGACTCCTGAGTCCCAGCTCAGTAGCACATTCACTATTGTATGCTGCTTCCACAAGGGTCTTGTAGGTACTGCCTGATCAGAAAGAGGTGAACAATGTACCCTGGCAGTGAGTATATTCCAAGGAAATTCTTTTGTGCAAAGCTTTACTGACTAATCTCTCTCTAAACCATGCAAGTTTTTAATAGAGCCATTATTAGAAGGTGCCACTCAACTTGCTGAGTGACTTGCCTGGACCTCCCTCCAAGGCAGTGTACTCTCCTGGCCAGTTGGCCTCTTCTCTGAAGTCAGCTTGCAAAAGATATAAATATTTGAGTCTTGCCTCTGCCTCTACAATCACACAATAGCCTTTAGTTGTATAGGGGCAAGTGGAAGGATTCTTGTTTTAAACAGAGATGCTATCCCCTCTGAGCGGCCTTACAGGAAGTGGCCAAGAAGACAAAAAACTCAATAAGGTGCACATTGCAGAATTTCCAGTGAATTGTCCTTCAGCAAGAGAGGGTGACAGAGTGTTGCAGGAGATGAGGCCTCCAGGCCTCATGCATACTCAGGGAAGAAGACTTCCCACATACAGCTGCAGAGGCAAGGACCCATCCAGCTGGCAAGCTCCTCTTCTTGTGACTCCCTGGTCCTTACTCATATCTGGCAGCAAAGCTCCTATAGGAATTGTGCCTGATCCAGGTATCACTAACAATTTTATACATGCACATTCATACCACAAAATAGCAAATCCAGCATGCTGGCCCCGTTCAGGCTGCAATCCACACCAGTAAGGGGCTGTGTTACCACTTGTCCTGCAATTCTGGGTGTGTCACAATGCTTTCTTTGCTGCTGTAGCTCCAACCTGGCAAGCTCAACTAGCCTATCAGCATTCAGGTCACATCTTGAGTATCTGTGTACTAGACAGCCTGGTTCAACAGCTCTGACCCCAGCTGTCTGTCTACAGCCCCAATCTGGTTTCTACCAGCCTTGGTTACTACTTGTAAAGTGACCCCAACACACCCCCAGTCCTGGATTTTCCCAAAACTGTGTCCTCTGCAATGCCCAGCCCTCTCCTGGACAGTTCAGAGAATAAGGTTCGTTTGTTTCCCTAAAGACACCAAACCCACCAGCTTGCCACAATAACTGGCATTAACATTCACTTTAATTCAAACACAGTGACTTATAGTAAAAATAAAACAAATGTATTAACAATAGAACATAGGTTAGTGATGCCAAGTAAAAGCAATTAAGGTAGAAAGGATTACAAGCAAAGAAAAATGAAAACACACATCTAAAAGTCTAGATACAGCCTTTATTCAAGTGGTTCCTCACCTATATTCAATTTTGAGAAACTTCAACCCCCATTTGGTTGAAGGATCCATCTTTCTCAGCTTGCCAGGGCTCTGTTCCCTTGTGTCTGTCTAATGATGGATGTCAAAGATGGTGTCTGTCTTTGCTCATGTTCTCCAAAGTTTAATGAATTTGTTTCAAGAGGCAGGATGACCTCATGCTTTTCTTCATGTCCTGTGGGCTTCCCATCCCCTGTATGTAAATGGGGCTTCCATTGTTTTCATTCCGCCATATTTAATTTACATAGGAAACAGATAAATAACTGCCCTCTCTCCTGTCTGGGGTGGAACTTGTTTCTCCCTGTTTGGCCACAGACGTTAAAACGTAACATCATCGAGTATCCATGTTTCCTCAGATAGTGTTAATACATACATTTCATAATGATATGAATTACAAGTGTGTCATTAACCTTCAGAAAAGACCTCACTGTATACAATTTTATAATTCAATTCCTTATCGCTTGAGGTTCAACTGTCCTGTTTTTATAGACCAGTGAACCTTTGCAATGGATTCTTCTGAAGGTTACCACTCAAAGGGAAGTGTATGCAAGCTTGAGGAAGGCGGCATGGAGTCTGGGGGTGAAGGAAGCTCCATGCTCGGTCTTCTCCCACTTGTTATCTTAAATACAAAGTGTTCTGTTTCCTGCTGTCTCCTTCCCCTGCTGTCATGATGGTCCTGTTTACTGCTTGTATATAAATTGAAGTGAACACATGTTCCTTTGTTTAGGATAGACTTGTTTAACAACTCCCTGGACATACCTGGTTTACACACACTTTGGTCGTATTTCCAGCATATATGCATACCTCTTAATCCACATTGCGTACACACATCACTCAAGAATATTGATAATCTGGGAGTTATTTGTTTTCAAATGATCCCTCATATTTTGTACAAGGATTATTATAATAGTGTGTAGGGTGGAAATACAGGGGTGCTTAGTGTCGGACACTCCACAAAAGAATATGAATTAGATGAAAAAATCAGCACTGTCCCCATATCAACTGTCATTGCTCTTATTCCCTCCACACACACACACCTCCAAAACAGGACAGTGCAGCATTCTCAGAGTATCAACAAATTCCAGCTATTTTAAATCAAAGTTGGGAGTGAGTTCCAAGGCTGAGAGCCCCTAGGGGAAAATACCTTGCCAGCACCTCCTTCCTCTTAAATGGCAGGGACTCTAGCTAAACCACCTTTGCTGATAACAAATGTAGTAGCCTCTCAAACTAGCAGGCCCCAAGCTATGTTGGGTTTCATAGATGAAAACCAATGCCTTAAACTCCACCGGGATTCCAATAGACAGCTAATGAAGATAACAAAACACTAGAACAAAAAGCTTAACAAATGGACTGTCATGCTTTGCAACAGCTTTGGTTTTCTAGTGGATGTAAGGGGTAGAGCATCAGGCAGGTTTGAGTGAGTGGAAGGGAGGGATGCTGCAGCAAGGTGGGGGGCTGAACAGCAGCAATGCTACTGCGTAGTGTGGTGTGACTCAGTGGCCAGTCCAGCAACCCAGTTTTGGGTGATGCCCAATGGATTAAACGTTGCTCTAACTGCCAATTAGAGTCTCTCCTGAAAATGCAGTGGATCTATAGGTGACGGTGCCCTGGAGATAAGCCAGTCTCTGTCCTGTTTTTGTACAGTGTATATTACTTATTTGTACACATCTTATCTTTCATAGTGAAACTAAATCTACATGCAGCTACCACCATGCTTCATTAAATAAGCAATTAAGGGAAACGTTTATAAGTCACGCACCAGATACTGATTGGTTGGAAATTGACTTACAAATCAGTATTAAGATTTCTCGGCATGCCTGTGCCACTCAGCATCACATTAGCCTGTGAACCTCATAGTTCCCAGAGCAGGCCCGCCAGTGACCTGGCTAATGGGGATCACAGATGCTATTGTGTAGGGGAACTGATTTTCAGAGAACTCAGAACTTCTGCAGCACTATATACATAGTAAAAATCATTGCTAGGACTCTTGTTCCCTAGTTAGGTAGAATATATAAGCATTGTGGAAATGAACTAGTCCTAGATCAGATGCAGTGTCTTGGGGCAGTAGAAAATTTCTGGTGTACCTAAAAATGAGGGGTGGGCATTGAGATACAAATGGGGAAACAAAATGACCCATAAAAAGAAGATGAGGGTAAAAGGGAAAATAATAACAAATCCCTCACATACTGCTTGCAGGTGAGGACAGCATCTTAACAGAGGTACTTGGTCAGGAATGGGATCATGAGTAACAAAAGGAAAATACGGAAACACACCAAAGGATCATTCACCTTAATTGTGACCATATCGGGAATGGGTAATAAACTTCATATTGACTAGATGTTGCTTTCTGTGATGGAGCCTACAGGCCCCACACTGAACCAGGGCTGGGAGCAGAGCAATGCTGGGCCAGGGGGCCCCTGCCCTCAGCACGTGCAGGTTTAAAAGGACACTGGTAGCTCAGGGACAGCAGGGAAGGAGCTGTATGCTGAACTAACAAACAAGGCTGGTGTTTACAACTGTGTTAGGTGAGGTTACAGCTTTGTGAAGGCTACTTTAGTAGCAGGGATTTGGATTCCCCCCTCTTTCGGAGCTGAGAGCCTTAAAGGAGATTGCTTGAACAGGTCATTAAGAGATGGAGGAAAAACTTCTAAGCCAGCAATCATAACCCAAACTGAAGAGCTCCAGGCTGATAGGAGGAGACCTCAAGGGAAAGCCTAATTTGGGGTAGCTCAATAACTGGGCTATGATAACCCCCTGCGGCTCTGGGTTGGGACCTGGTGCAGTGGGTGGGCCTGGGTCCCCCCTACCTTGTCTCTCCCTCCCTGCTTTTTGGTAGGGACAGATCCTCTGGGGAGCAGTTGGAGCACACAGGAGTAAATGAGGCCACAGCTGGGGCCCTCTGGGACAACTAAGTTGCTGGAAACCATAGAACCATGGCCTCACCACTAGGCCAGCCGGTCATTGGACTATCTTGCTATGCTTTCACAAATCATCATTTTAAAAAGCTCAATTATTACTTTGAAATGTGATGTTATCCACCTAATTGTTGTTATGCTACGCTTTCAAGGTTAGTCCTCTATAAGGGCTTATTAGACTCCCATCAAAGTCAATGGACAAGCTTCTGATGACTTTGATGAGGGCTGTATTGGGCTCTGCAAGACTAATAAACAACACAGATCAATCATTCCTTATGTGGCTGGCAGGCTAGAAAATGCCACTATTCTGTTAGTTTAGATGGCCTGCCTCAGTGCTGTGTCTTCTTGATCGTGTTCTCATGTGCCATCTTGTGGCCATATAGAGTTCATGCTGCTCTCCCTAGAGCAGTAATCACAGATGTGGGATTGTTCCCTCCACTGTATTCTCCAGCACTGTCCTGTCCAGTTCAAAATGACCAAAATGCTGGGACCTCCACCACTTCTTTTCAGAGCTGGTGGAACATGCAAAGCTACCTAGAACAAAATGCTCCTATCTACAGCCGGGGTCTGTCCTAAATGTGTACAATCTAAGAGCCAAACAATGTATGAAGAGTGGGAGAAGAGGAATACAATCTAATATATTCAGGATTTGAAATTTTTGTTATTATAGGCTGGTAGCAGCACTACCTATTATTAAGGTTGCCCGACACTTCCAATTCTAAGACCATATTTTCAGTTGCTTATAACTTTGCCAAACTTTGGGCTGAAATTTTACATGCCATCTATATGTTGCAGGCTGAATTATTTGTTGTTGTTTTGTTTTTTGTTTATTTCATCTAAAACAGTCCAGTCACTTCCAAGAACAAGGCTAGGGAAAACATTATTTTGCCCATATTAAAAAACTCTGGTAACTTTTTCTTTGAATAGCTCCAGAGCTCCCATGCTCTGAAGCAGGGACTTGAAATTTGGCAGGGGGAGGCCTTTGGCCATTCCTGGGAAAATCTGTTGAAATTTGGCCAATTTAAAAGGCTTTGAAAAACCGCAGTTTGCCTATCCTCACTGAAGACTTCTTTGATTTTAGCAACTAAAATCTCTGTTCTCACTGAGCATGCTCCCCTCTTCGTTCCAATGTGGTGACCAGACTGCATGCACCATCACCACAAAGAAACGGAGACTGAAATGCACGAGCCCAAGGCTACTGGGGTTTCACTGTAATGGCTGCTCCCAGCTGCTCCAAGCCAGGCTGGGGCTGGGTATTGGAACTGCAAATAGAAGCCTGTCTCACCTCTCTATGACCCACCTGCTCACACAGAAGTGTGCAGGAGGAAGTCGCCTGACTTGAATCCAAGAGGGGACAAAACTGGACAGAGAGGAGGGAAGGGAGTAGATTGGTACAAAGAGTCTGGTGAGACTGGGACTGGTGCGGGAAAGAAACCATAACTTGCTGGGCAACAGACTGGGACTAAGAGCTGTCGATGGGCCTGGTCTACACTACAGGGTTAGATCGAACTTAGCCACATTAGGTCGATTTAAAAATGACTGCTTCCACACAACCAACCCCGTTCCGTCGACCTAAAGGGCTCTTAAAATCGACTTCTGTACTCCTCCCCGACGAGGGGAGTAGAGCTAAAATCAACCTTGCTGGGTCGAATTTGGGGTAGTGCGGACGCAAATTGACTTTATTGGCCTCCAGAAGCTATCCCAGAGTGCTCCATTGTGACTGTTCTGGACAGTACTTTGAACTCCGATACACTAGCTAGGTACACAGGAAAAGCCCCGGGAACTTTTGAATTTCATTTCCTGTTTGGTCAGCGTGGCGAACTCAGCAGCACTCAGCAGCACAGGTGACCATGCAGTCCCCCCATCATCTCCGTCCCTGAGGTTATCGCAGATTAGAAGGTGAAAAAACCACACTTACGATGACATGTTTTCTGAGCTCATGCAGTCCTCCCGCACTGATAGGGCACAGCCAATGCATGGAGGCATTCAGTGGCAGAGGCCAGAAAAGAATTAAGTGAGCGCGAAGAGCGGAGGCAGGACGCGATGCTGAGGCTAATGGGGAGCAAATGGACATGATGAAGCGTCTGTTGGGGGAGCAAACATACATGATGAAGCATCTGTTGGCGCTGCAGGAAAGCCAACAAGAGCACAGACCCCCACTGCATCCACTGTATAACCGCGTATCCTCCTCCCCATGTTCCATAGCCTCCTCACCCAGATGCCCAAGAACACAGGGGGGAGGCTCCGGGCATCCAGCCACTCCACTCCAGAGGATGGCCCAAGCAACAGAAGGCTGTTATTCAAACAGTTTGATTTTTAGTGTGGCTACAATAACCAATGTGGCCTTGTTCTTCCCTCCTCCCCCACCCCACCCAGGCTACCTTGTCCGTTATCTCATTTTTTTTTAATTAATAAAGAAAGAATGCATGGTTTCAAAACAATAGTTACTTTATTTCGAAGGGGGGAGGGTGGTTGGCTTACAGGGAATTAAAATCAACAAAAGGGGTGGGTTTGCATCAAGAAGAAACACACACAACTGTCACACTGAAGCCTGGCCAGTCATGAAACTGGTTTTCAAAGCCTCTCTGATGTGCAGCGCGCCTTGCTGTGCTCTTCTAATCGCCCTGGTGTCTGGCTGCTCAAAATCGGATGCCAGGCGATTTACCTCAACCTCCCACCCCACCATAAATATCTCCCCCTTACTCTCACAGATATTATGGAGCACACAGCAAGCAGCAATAACAATGGGAATGTTGGTTGCGCTGAGATCTGACCTAGTCAGCAAACAGTGCCAGGGAGCTTTTAAACGTCCAAAGGCAGATTCTACCACCATTCTGCACTTGCTCAGCCTATAGTTGAACTGCTCCTTACTACTACTAGGTTTCATGAGCCATGGGAGCAAGGGATAGGCTGGGGTAGATGCAACCATGTGGTACTGCCGGCCGGAAGAGAAGCCTCCAGCTCACATGATATTCCAGGCAGGACTGAATCTCCATGAGATGAAACTTAAAGAAGAGAATGACCTGGAGTCTCTGGCTCCCATTCGGTCCTCTAAGAGGAGGATAGCCATGTCTGTCCAGGTGCCCCGATCAATCTCACTGAGGTCTGCCAGGAGCACCCAGGAGACGTACGACGGCTATCAGTCCTACTGCACAATCTGCTGCGAAGACAAGGAGCTGCTTCTTTGTAGCAATGCAGTACCATGTGTGCCAGCAGCACCCAGGAGACATACGGTGACAGTGAGCTGAGCGGGTGCCATGTTTGCTATGATATGGTGTCTGCATGGGTAACCGAGGAAAAAAGGCTCGAAACGATTATCTGCCGTTGCTTTCACGGAGGGAGGGAGGGAGAGAGGGGGGCCTGATGACATGTACCCAAAACCACCAGCGACAATGTTTTTGCCCCATCCAGAATTGAGAGCTTAACCCAGAATTCCAATGGGCAGTGGATACTGCGGGAACTGTGGGATAGCTACCCACAGTGCACCGCTCTATAAGTCGATGCCAGCCATGGTAGTGAGGATGCACTCCGCCAACTTAATGTGCTTAGTGTGGGCATATGCAATCAACTGTATAAAATCGGTTTCTAAAAATTGAATTCTTTAAAATTGACCTAATTTCGTAGTGTAGACATACCCGAAGGCAAGAACTGGTGGTTGGGTAAGGAGGCTGGGTCTGGGAGCCAGAGTGGAGGGAGACTGGGGCTAGGAGCTGGTGAGGAAAACAGTGGAAACTGAGAGTCAATTGGCTGGGTGGGGTTCACCAAGATAGGACTAGGAGCTTGTGGGGGACAGATTGGAACTAGCTGGACTGAGACAAGGAACATGTGGGGAGGGAGCACTGGGGGTGGGGGAGAGATCTAACAAGGAGCTGGATGTTGGGGGAGAACTGGGACTGGCTAGGCAAAGAAACTGGGACAAGGAGCCAGGGAGGTAGTGGGGGGCACTGAGATTGCCTGAGGGGCTCAGGGAAGAAGACTAGAACTGGAAGCCCGTGCGAGGCGGGAAGAGACAGATCTGAGAAGGAACTCTGAGGGGGGAACTCGGACTGGCTGGGCAAGAAGATTGGGACAGGGATGAGAAACCTAAAGAGCAGATACTGGGACTGGGTACCAAAGGAGAATGTGACTGGGATGAGGAGCAAGGGGTGGGGGAGAGACGGGACAGGTTGGAGGGGACTAGGCAGAAGGGGTCAAGCTTGGGGAAAACAGGCAGAAGAGTCTGTGCCCTCTAGTTACGACTTCCTTCCAGAACCCAGAATAGAACCGCAGATTCCTGAGTCTCACCAGTCCTCCGTTCTCAGAAAATATCTGTGAAATCCACTGCCAAAGTGTACATCTCATCCTCGTTTAGTGAGGGTCCACATCGAGGAAAACAACCTACTACTGTTATTTTTTGCTCAGTTAGATCAAGTGGCAGAGGTCTGTATAGTGGATCTGAAGGTTCCAACCCTCATGATGACCCATGTGGGTATCAATATGATGCCGCTGTGATGGATTTTTTTTTCAGTGTTTTTAATAAGCCTAGGACATTACACACAAAAAGCTATGGTAAAAGAATGGTATTACGGTTGCAAAATCAAACACTCAGAAGTTAGGAAATACCAAAACTAGGGTTGTCTAAGCAGTCTTAGTTTGGACCCTTTGAAAGTGTGCATTATGATACCATCTCTAATTAAATGATCACATACTATGTTTTCCACAAGACCCCTGCCTTGTTCAGTGAATAGGCGGGATCTGTTCTGGGGATAAATCAGGATTGTGTAGTAAAAGGAGGCAATAGTTTGTAGGACTCTTGCCTCATTTGTTGCAACAGTTGGAAAGTTGTCAACTGCTAAAAATGGCCCACCTTGATTATCACTACAAAAGGTCCCCCCCCCCCCCCGCTCTCCTGCTGGTAATAGCTCACCTTAAGTGATCACTCTCGTTACAGTGTGTATGGTAACACCCATTGTTTCATGTTCTCTGTGTATATAAATCTCCCCACTGTATTTTCCACTGAATGCATCCGATGAAGTGAGCTGTAGCTCACGAAAGCTTATGCTCAGATAAATTTGTTAGTCTCTAAGGTGCCACAAGTACTCCTTTTCTTTTGCAAGTACAGACTAATATGGTTGTTTCTCTGAAATCTGTGATACTATAGTGATGTGCACCATAGATAAGCCCATGAGAAGATTAATAATACTGCTTTCAGAGCAGGACTTGAATAGTGTGCAGTAAATAAGGCCGAGGGTTACACACTGAACAATGAAGGTAAAACAAAATATGGAATAACTGCTCATTAAGTGAACACAGTCCATCCTGTGCACTGGATGAGGTAGGGGTCCAGTAGAAAAAATAGTATGTGAAGATGCAGTTAAAGACTGTATCATAACGCATATGCACCAAAGGAGCCTCATTAAAGGTTGCAGAGGCAACCTTAATTCTGAGAGCTTGACTTTGCAACCATATTGTTCATTTCATGTTCTTTTTTGTGTGTAATTAATAGATAAAGTTTGAGTCGACTCTCCCCAGCTGTCCCTCAACCTTGCCATCATTAAGTGGTTGATACTCTTACAGGCATCACAGCAGAAGTGGATCTTGAGGAGGGATTTGAAGGAAGTGAGGGTAGTGGCTTTAGGGATCAGTTCATGGAGGGCATGCCATGCATGGAAGAAGATACTAGCAACTTTATCACTTGCTATCTCCTTTCATCTGTTTTCCCAAGCATATGGGCTATACGAGGACACAGTGGTATCACCTTCTCCTCAGAAAACTTCTCCTTTACTTCTAGCCTGTGCCTCTTAATTTGTTTCTGCTAATCTGCACCTGAGCCATGTGTTGTAAAAAAGGGTAATCATATTACTTGTTATCCATCACCCTTGTTTTGACTTGTACAGTGAATTAATTAAATAAATCTTTTTGTGTTCACATGTGCATGAAAGATGCTGTATAAATAAAGCATCTTACTAGTCTACCTCTAGATGTCAGCGTTTGCTCTGAATTTGAATCACAATGTGTTGCTGGGGTAAAATATGCTTTAAGGAAGTTACTGGATCAAATTTACTACTGGCATGAGTGGGCTTAACTCCTCTGAAGTGAATGGAGTTGCTCCTGCTGACACTTGTGGTGCAGTGTAATGGAGTGTGTTGAGTCTTAAACCTAGAACTTAAAAAGCTTAATTTTCAATGTGCACATTCATAAAATTCTGGTACCTCTCAAAATGTTACTGCACAAATATATATGTGGGAAGGTAGGCTGGTGGGTGGAAATGCGTGCTTTTTAAGGTAAATTGCTTGGTTTTTCTAATTCACCTAGGGTCCTTCCAGTGACACGCAATCTTAGAAGCCTCCTTCAAAGGCCTTCAGTCATTCATGTGCTCATAAATTACCCTCAGAATTGCTAAATCTGGTGTAACAAAACCTGAAACCAGGTGAAAACTTACTTAACTCAGATCTCACTATAAACCTGTGTGAACCTTTTGGCTGGTTTCAGCCCATTTTCAAGCAAACCTGGAACAATTTACAGTTTTAAGTGGAAACCAAGAAAAGTGTGGTCAATTTTTGCAACCCCAATTTGCAACTGTGATGGGTCGGATCACAGAAACCCCCTTGGCACATCAGTTGGCAGCCCCAAGACTACTTCTGCTCCTGCTTTCCTGCCCTGGCAGCTTGGGACTTTAGTGCCCTGCCTGGTTTGAGCCAGACCCACTGTCTGCTGCAAACCCAGACCCAGGTCTGAACCACATCCCCTAACAGCTGCCAGCTTAACTGAAAATAGCTTAAGAAGTGTTCCTGTCTCTAACACTCAGATGCCCAACTCCCAATGGGATCCAAACCCCAAATAAATCCATTTTACCCTGTATAAAGCTTATGCAGGGTAAACTCATAAATTGTTTGCCCTCTATAGCACTAATAGAGAGAGATGCACAGCTGTTTGCCCCTCCCCCAGGTATTAATACATACTCTGGGTTAATTAATAAGTAAAAAGTGATTTTATTAAATACAAAAAGTAGGATTTAAGAGGTTCCAAGAAATAGCAGACAGAACAAAGTGAATTACCAAGTAAAATAAAATAAAACATGGAAGTCTAAGCCTAATACTGTAAGAAAACTGAATACAGATAAAACCTTACCCTCAGAAGTGTTCCAGTAAGCTTCCTTTTACAGACTAGTCTCCTTCTAGTCTGGGTCCAGCAATCACTCACACTCCCTGTAGTTACTGTCCTTTGTTCCAGTTTCTTTCAGGTAGCCTTTGGGGGTGGAGAGGATCTCTCTTGAGCCAGCTGAAGACAAAATGGAGGGGTCTCCTATGGGCTTAAATAGACTTTCTCTTGTGGGTGGAGACCCCCCTCCTCCCTCCTGTGCAAAGTCCAGCTCCAAGATGGAGTTTTGGAGTCACATGGGCAAGTCACATGTCCATGCATGACTCAGTTTTTACAGGCAGCAGCCATTGCCCACATGCTATCTTGACTGTCTCCAGGAAGACTTCTTATTTGGATTGGAGCCTTCCAAGTTCCATTGTTCATTAAGTGTTTCTTGATTGGGCACTTAATTTGCACATTCCTTTCTCAAGAAGCTGACCAAATGCTTTACAAAGGCTACTTAAAAATCAAGCAAGTACACATCCAATATTCATAACTTCAAATACAAAAATGATACATGCATACAAATAGGATGAATAGATTCAGTAGATCATAACCTTTACATAGATATGTTACATGGCATATGTAGCATAAAACATATTCCATTTATGTCATATTTATACATTCATAAGCATATTTCCATAAAGTATTATGGGGTGCACTATCACAGTAACGTGAGTTTCACTTTGAGATTTAGGATTTGTTCAAATCTGGAATTCAAAGCAAAATGTGGACTTCAAACCCAGGTGAACTGAAAGGAATTAGAAAAGGCTCATACATCCGCCACATTAACATCTGGGTAAAAACTGCCAAAAAGCAAAAGCAACTCTAGCCTTGTTTATATCAAGGGTGAAATTCACCTTGGAGCAGAGAGCCAGTGGGAAGCCCTCTGCACAATTTCAGCCAATGGCATGGCAGAGTGGTGGGACTAGAGGCATAACAGCCACATATTTGGGATCTCTGCTCCCACAGCATGCTGTCAAAGTGCTGGCCCTGAATAACCCAGCATAGAGGGTGGAGTTTGGGGGTAAGGGGTGGCCAGAGATAGTTTGGATCTAGTGACCCTAACCTAGCTGCTGTCTACTCCAACCCATATGCAGGAATAACAACCAGGCTATGTCATTGCCACTAAAGTCACTGGGAGTTTTCCATTGACTGTAATGGATGAAGGATCAAGCCCTGAAAGCTTATATGAGTTATTGTGGGCCCTACCCTGGAAGGTCTTCAGTATGCCCAATCCCCATTAATGCCCATGGGAGTAGAGGGAATCCAGCATTATACAGGATTGGGTCCTATTCAAGATACTGTGGCTGTCCCTATGCACCATCATAGTAGCTGAGATCACATGGATTACCTGCAGGAGCACTTCTAGATTTTAATATCAGGGGAAAGAGTGCAGGGATTTTCCTTAGCAACCCCCTATTCTGGAAGTCTTGCTTCTCACTTTGGTCCAAGTGATCCTGAAGCTGCTGCCCTGAAGGGCACAGTGTAAAGCATGTTATAATAGTTTATTTATTAAATTCTAACATTGTGCTCACCTGCATAAAGGAGCTAATAACTTAAATCCAACTATTTTTTGGACTTTCCTTTGTTTAGGATCATGTTTATTTTTAAATTGAGATTGTTCTGAATCAAAAAACTTGGATCCTATCTCCTGTCCTACTCTGGGGATGGAGGGGTTAGCATTTTAACACAAACCAAACCCAGATCTGGATTTGCATCTCATGGCTGACATCTTTATCTTTAATGAGCCTGTAGTTGAGAGCCTGTAATGAGCCGGACGAGTTGCATCCGAGAGTGCTAAAGGAATTGGCAGCTGTGATTGCAGAGCCATTGGCCATTATCTTTGAAAACTCGTGGCGAACGGGGGAAGTCCCGGATGACTGGAAAAAGGCTAATGTAGTGCCAATCTTTAAAAAAGAGAAGAAGGAGGATCCTGGGAACTACAGGCCAGTCAGCCTCACCTCAGTCCCCGGAAAAATCATGGAGCAGGTCCTCAAAGAATCAATCCTGAAGCACTTACATGAGAGGAAAGTGATCAGGAACAGTCAGCATGGATTCACCAAGGGAAGGTCATGCCTGACTAATCTAATCGCCTTCTATGATGAGATTAGTGGTTCTGTGGATGAAGGGAAAGCAGTGGATGTATTGTTTCTTGACTTTAGCAAAGCTTTTGACACGGTCTCCCACAATATTCTTGTCAGCAAGTTAAAGAAGTATGTGCTGGATGAATGCACTATAAGGTGGGTAGAAAGTTGGCTAGATTGTCGGGCTCAACGGGTAGTGATCAATGGCTCCATGTCTAGTTGGCAGCCAGTGTCAGTGGAGTGCCCCAGGGGTCGGTCCTGCGGCCGGTTTTGTTCAATATCTTCATAAATGATCTGGAGGATGGTGTGGATTGCACTCTCAGCAAATTTGCGGATGATACTAAACTAGGAGGAGTGGTAGATACGCTGGAGGGCAGGGATAGGATACAGAGGGTCCTAGACAAATTGGAGGATTGGGCCAAAAGAAATCTGATGAGGTTCAATAAGGATAAGTGCAGAGTCCTGCACTTAGGACGGAAGAACCCAATGCACCGCTACAGACTAGGGACCAAATGGCTAGGCAGCAGTTCTGTGGAAAAGGACCTAGGGGTGACAGTGGACGAGAAGCTGGATATGAGTCAGCAGTGTGCCCTTGTTGCCAAGAACGCCAATGGCATTTTGGGATGTATAAGTAGGGGCATAGCGAGCAGATCGAGGGACGTGATCATTCCCCTCTATTCGACATTGGTGAGGCCTCATCTGGAGTACTGTGTCCAGTTTTGGGCCCCACACTACAAGAAGGATGTGGATAAATTGGAGAGAGTCCAGCGAAGGGCAACAAAAATGATTAGGGGTCTGGAACACATGACTTATGAGGAGAGGCTGAGGGAACTGGGATTGTCTAGTCTGCAGAAGAGAAGAATGAGGGGGGATTTGATAGCTGCTTTCAACTACCTGAGAGGTGGTTCCAGAGAGGATGGTTCTAGACTACTCTCAGTGGTAGAAGAGGACAGGACAAGGAGTAATGGTCTCAAGTTGCAGTGGGGGAGGTTTAGGTTGGATATTAGGAAAAACTTTTTCACTAGGACGGTGGTGAAACACTGGAATGCGTTACCTAGGGAGGTGGTAGAATCTCCTTCCTTAGAAGTTTTTAAGGTCAGGCTTGACAAAGCCCTGGCTGGGATGATTTAATTGGGGATTGGTCCTGCTTTGAGCAGGGGGTTGGACTAGATGACCTCCTGAGGTCCCTTCCAACCCTGATATTCTATGATTCTATGATTCTATGTAGTATCCTTCATCATAGTGAAGACACAACACTCAAGGGATTCTTTACTGGCACTTTGGCAATATGACAAGACCCTGTAATTCTTAATGGATCATGTATGTTACAAATGAAGCCAAGTGCATACATATGAACTCCAGGAATTGTGAATGCAGCTGGAAATCCAGATAGAGATGGGAGTCAGGCTGTAACATCTTTGTTTTAAATAGCTTAATTTTAGAGTCACACCCATTTATTTTTTATTGGCATTTGAAAAAGAATTGTAGATGCAAATGCCACAGATTACTATGAAGTACTTATTTTAAACATAGTTACAACCACAATCATGTGGAATTAACAGGTCATATCTATTCTTATTATGGTACTATCTAAAATAATCTCCAGAGAGACAATCCACTTACCATCAATGTAAGGAAATTAGGTGGTTAATATAGCTCATCTTGAGAAAATAGAAATATGCCACAATTCATCCATGCAAAATAGAACATTGCACCCCACTTCCGATTTATAGTCATACCATCGTATACTAATAAATTAATTCTGACAAACACCATGTCTTAGAACTCTATGCCTTCTGAGGTATGATGTACAGTTTTCTGTTACACATTCCATCTAGCTCTCCTTTATTTTTATTCATTGCATTAGGTCTTGGGCTAAAACACGAGATTTGCCTTACAAAAAGAAGATATTTAAGGAGCTCCATTGTGTTCTCTAGAAAATGACACTTACCATCTAACCAGATGGGATTTATTGGATAACAAAAGGTCAGATTTAACTAGTTTGTCTAATGGCAATAAACAGAAATAAAATCAGATCTTCTATAAAAAATCCATTTGGAAGCTCAGGAGAGAAGAAATCCAATAAAAATTAAATGTAATTTGAAGCACCATAATGGCTGTGGGGTGACATTGCATAAGCCCCAGTTCATGTATCCTTTCCAACCAGTCACTAAGTTCATTTTGATTTCTAGCTATTTACTACAGCCCCCATGTTCCCTTCCACTGTGCGGTGAAAATGGTGTAAATAATCCCACTGTAATTTACAAGGGCATATGGTCCTCCCCTGCACATAGCTGTCTCCATCCTTTCTGGAAAAGTTCCACACAGGAAGGGAGGAAAAATCAAGGAGCAGGAGAAAAGCATAGGGGTCACAGTGTGGTAGTGGGGTCAGTGCACCAAAACTACCAAACAGCTATACTGGTGGTACTCCAGTGGGGGGGAACAAAGCTGAGCAGAATGTTGAGGGATGATCTCTCATGTGACTACCTGGAGAGCTCCAGGGCTGGGAACAGTTTTCTACACATTCTAGATCTTTGCTTTGTGTCCTCTACCCATATTGTATCCCAGCTAGTCCCACAATCTGGGGCGGGGCCTGAAGACCAGTCAGGCACACTGTTAAGGCATAGGGCTTTTGGTTTAATTTCTTCCTTTACACACACACTTGCTTACGACTATATAGGTCATAAAGTATTGGAGTTTAAGGCCATTAGGGACCACCAGGTCATCTATGTCTGATTTCCTGTATATCACAGGCCACCAACATCACCCAGCACACACACACTAATCCAATAACCAGAAATCTTTGCATGCATGTGGCTTGTACCCATCAATCTCCAGTCAAAAGGAGACATGTACCCATCCAAAGACAGAATATGGCTTCAAGTGGTTCCACTACCTGCTGTTGTTTGTGAATTTACCTTTTTCCGCAACCACAGCTAGGAACCAAAAGAAATACTGGCATATCAATGTGAATTACTATTATTATTTGCTCAGTGGTGACAGTGTTCTTGGTATATGCCCAATGCATAAAAATAAAGACAGTTCCCACTCTGAAGAATATAGTCTGAAAGACAGGCACAAAGAAGTCATGACACATTGGGACATCCAGAGGCAGGATGGTTTAGTGAGTTTGTTCTTTTTGATGGTTTTTTTCAGTTTCAATCAATTCTTGTGGCCCTAGTTCAAAATGTTTGAGCCAGAGGCATCATTCTGGGGGACAAAAACTGCTCACCTTACTTATTGATTTCAGTGTGTAGGGGCAAAAGAATACTTAATATTCAAGTTTTAAATGTCTTATAACTTGGAAGGTTGCTCTAAAGCATTAACATGCACATAGCAAAGGTGAAAAGGAGGACTTTCAGGAATGCAAGAAAAATCTAAAAAACACTCACTTCTAATTTCTCTCCCTCCTACAACTAATTAGCAAGCTGAATACATGTAATTATATTTTGCATTTACACACAGAATTCAGTTCTTATGCAAAGACTCTTCCATATCATGTAAAAATTTCAGTTTATGAAAACTTTTATAGATAGGCCAAATTAATTTCTGGTGTAGCTCCTCTGATGCAAATGAACTGACGTGAGGCATGAACCTGATCTAAGATAAAAGTATTTGAAATAAAGGATTTATATTGGGAACACTGGCACAATCTTAATCATGTGAGTTCTACAGAGCATCACTAAAATTACAAAGGAGCTATCTTGAAGGAACCTTAGTAGATATGTGGAAAAATTCTATATCTCCCTTCCAGATTCGTTAAGAAAAGTCTATATCTATGTGGGTCCACTGAAGGTGCTAATTAGGGTTGCCAGTTGTGGTTAGATGTATTCCTGGAGGTTTCATCACATAGCATAATGTTTAATTAAAGATTAATCTTTAATTCCTGGAGATTCCAGGACAATCCTTGAGGGTTGGTAACCCTGGTGCTAATTAGCATTCAAAAGGTTGACTTTACCTTCCAGCTCACAATACATGTACATCTCACACAGGCACAGAACCATACACAAGAAAAGACCAGAATAAAATTGTGTAGCGGGGGGGATATTAGGCTTATTAAAATAACATAGGACTTCCCATAAAGGGGGTGATTAGCATGATATAATCCCATTGATGTGCATGAGAAAAAATGGTCAATGCAAGATACCTCACAACATCCCATGTGATTGGTAGTTTTCTCATGGAAATATGAATGCTCTAATTCTCTATTACAAAGGTCAGTCTGGGAGTCCTGACAGGCTACACGTGAAGGGGAGTGACTGTCTCTGTGAAAGAGTCTAAAACCTGGGAGGAGGGGAATCCATCCAACAGGCTCACAAAATGTTACATTTTTTCTGTTTCACATGTTTCTAATTTAGATTTAAAGACACTGTGCCAAATTCTGTCTGTGGGTACACTCATGCAGTCTGAGTAACCTCAAATAGGGTTTTACAGATGTAGCCCACAAAATAATTTGGTTCAGAGATTGGAAGATTCGTGATACAAACAGGTGCACCATTTCCCTCAGAAACAAACTGATCTTCATCTCTGTGAAACTATGAGGCTGACCCAGATTGTCTTGCAAATAGGGGTATTTGTCCTGTTATATTGTCCCTTAGTGATCAAAATGATTGGCTTTCTCCATCATATATTTCTGCTTTATTATCTACGTTATTAAAAATTCTTCTGTTGTCACATGTTGGTTGTATAGTTCAAGTTTCTATCACCATTTGCAACATTTATTTTATCTTGTAATTTATAAACTGTGTCCAATTACAAAAACATTGGGACATAGGTTCATAGCATGCAATTTTTAATCACAGAGACAAGGTAGGTGAGGTAATATCTTTTACTGGACCAACTTCTGTTGGTGAAAGAGACAAGATTTTTAGCTACAGTGAGCTCTTCTTCAGGCTAAAAGCTTGTCTCTTTCACCAACAGAAGTTGGTCCAATAAAAGATATTACCTCACCTACCTTGTCTCTCTGATATCCTGGGACTAACACAGCTGGAACAACATTGCAAACAATTTTTAATCACCACAGCCAAAAGAAAAGATTCCTCATCTCCCATTGTAGGCAAAAGCCTAAGGGTCTTTCAAGAAATTAGGATTAAAAAACAAAACAATAAACCAACAACTCTTGCTCTCATGAACAAGCAACGGAAATGAATTCCAAAGTCAGAGACCTTCAACTGAAAACACCCCGCCACCAAACCCCAATTATTTAAATCTAAGAACTCTTAGCTCAAGTGCCCCAGCTAATCTCAACCGCTGTGATGACACATGGGGAGAGAGGTGTCTTATTTTAAGAGCCAGGGCTCAGCCTCAAGGCATTACACTGCACATAAATCAATGTCAGCAACTTGAATTGTAGTCTGAAGCAAATAGGATGCCAGTGCAGTCTTCAAAGAATTGGAGTAATGTGCTCCTTGAGGCCACCACCAAGCAGACAGCAAGTGCAGTTTAGTGAATGTAGTGATCAAGATAGACACCAGACTGATGACGCTGGAGACTGAAACCTTCTATCCATAACCAAGTGCAATATAAGTAATGTCAGTGCAAGCTTCCCAAATCGCCCTGCCGATGTCCTTCAACTCTGACCTGAAGGGGCCATTTTTAGGGGGAGAGCATGGTTTAGTGTTTATGCCCACTTGATCTTTGGCATCTCTACTGAGAGTACCAGCAAGAGTGACAGTTGTGATGAGGTCACTTGTCTATTCTATCTCCAGAGTATCTGAGCATCTTCAACTGGTGCATTAAGCAATATGACTAACGTCTGTCACATGTTTGTTCTCTCATTCTCTCCCAAGAGAGAAGTGCATATAGTGGAATGTTATGTTTTGGAATCTTTTTTTTAACCAAATGTTATTGTGTATTTATTATTGCAGTGTTATTGTAGCCTTGTTAGTCCCAGGATATCAGAGAGGCAAAGTAGGTGAGGTAATATTATTGGACTAAAGTCTGTTGGTGAAAGAAACAAGCTTTTGAGCTACACAGAGATCTTCAGGCCTGGGTAAAGTACTCAGAATGTCATAGCTAAATACAAGCTGGAACAGATTGTTGAAAGCATAAGGAGTTAACATATGTTGCAAGAGACCATTCAAGATGAAGTGGGCAATTAACACCTCTGCAGTCATAGGACAAAGAAATTTAAGTGGGTTACAGATTGTAGTAATGAGACATAATCAGTGTCTCTACTGAGTGCATGATTTTTAGTGGCTGGCAGAGTTATTAATTTAAGCTATATGTTTATGTTAGAGAAGGCAAGGTCAAAGAAATGCACCTTGAACTTAGATTGGAAGGTGGAGAGGTTTGTGAACTCTTTAGTTCCTGTGGGAGTTCATTCCACAATCTTGGGCTGGCCCATAAGAAAGTTTTATTTCCTGCACAGGGAAGCTTTACCTTTATTGTACAAAATTTCATTGTGCCAGAGGTGAAAAATTGTTCACCACAATCTTCATCCCAGAGCTTTAGTGATCTTTTTGATATCCTGGGCCAAGACTATTGAGCACCTTGAAGATAAGGACTGAGACCTTGAACTCAGTTTAATATGCTATGGCAAGCCAGGGTAGGAAGTAGAGGACAGGTTGTGTGTGCTTTCAGTAGTTTATGTTGCTAAGGAGACATGCTGCTATGTTTTGTACTAGTTAGAGTTTCCTTAGCACTGAAAGCTTCAAGACCAGATGTATCACACTGCTGTAGTCCAGCTGAAAGGTGAGGGAGGCAAGAATAACTGAGGCCAGGTCATCATTGCCAGGATGGTATGAAATTTGCTAGCCAACCAGAGATAGTGAAAATTTAGCATCAGTGAGCTCTTAAGCTATGGATTGAATGGACTAATTGTAGGTGTGTACCTTCAACTAAGGGAGACTGTATTGTGACTGCAAACTCTTCAAAATGCTTTCCTCTGCCCACCAACTTCACCATCTTCTCAGATTCAGCTTCAACCAAAAGCTGATCTTGTCCAAGCACTGGGCCATCTTGGTGGTAATGGCATAGGCGTATGTGGTGACGGATAGGTAGGGCTGTGCACCATTTGCATATTGCTGGCATTTGGGTCTGCGTCATCTGACCAGTTCACCAGTTCCTAGTGGCTGAATAGGACTAGAGAGAGAATTGATCCTAGTGAGACTCCACAAGTGACAGCTCGAGTGTGGAGGTGCAGTTTCTGATCACCACTTGTTAGGCTTGACCCTCCTGGAGGGACTCAAACCATTCTAGCACATTACCCCACACCCCTGCCATCCCTCTCAGGTGAGACAGCACTAGCTTATGGTTGACAATGCTGAATGCTGCAGAGAGGTCCAGGAGGATGAGAATGGACTGTCTGGCCTCTATCCATTGACAGCAGGAGACTACCCATCAGTGCCACTAAAGTTGTTTCAGTTCCATGTCCTGACCTGAATCCAGACTGTGCCACATCTATGATACTAGCTTCAATTAGATGAACTTGCAGTTGGTCTTAGGCTAGCTTCTCTAGGAGCTTGCCCAGGGATGGAAGATTTGACGCAGACCAATAGGTGGCTAGAACTAGTGTATCCTGTGTGGATTTCTTCAGTGGGAAGAAGCCCACTGAAAAAACCCACTGAGACCTGGACTGAGGCACCAGTTCATTTCTAACAGCTCACCAGAGGGCCATCAGACAGTGACAACTGTTGGCTGCTAACAGCTAGACTAAATTAGAACTGGTGACCTAGTAAAAGTGTAAAGCTCTGTAACCTATTAACACCTCACTGCTATTGTTATTAAACTTCACAAAACTAGTTTTACAAAAAGGATGTAAAGATATTTCATTACCTGTGTTTGTTCAACTTGAAATTATACTTAGCCTCCTACATTTCCAGGATGTCATTTAGAGATTTATCTTCACAACTTTCATTCCCCTCATTCTCAATCATGATATCAGCATCTCTAACACAGTGCTTTGAATTTTAATGGTTTCCGAGAGATTCTGAAGAAAAGTCTGGACCTTTTTTTTTTTTTACTGTTGCTTGAAAATCAGCATGACAAAGATTTGCTTGCTTCAGTGAGCACTGGAGTTGGTGATTTAATGCATATTTTTTATTTTATAAAAATAGCTTGCCTTCTTCCCTCCTTCTGCTGCACCAAGAGTGCTTGAAGATGGGACTGGCATAATAAGGTCAGTGCTGCAGTGTGGTGTAACAAACTTGTCAGTAAATGTTAATATCAAAAGCAGTGTTTCAAGATCATCGCTTTATTCAGCTCACCAGATTAGGGAACAGCTTCATGTCATTCAACTTGCTGCTTACAGCAATGAATGGTGCATAGATTAAAAAAAATAAAAATAAAAACCTTTCATTTAAAACCAGAATAAGATTAAAAATTAAAAATTTAAGTGACATTGACACATCCCTAATTTCTGTACATTTTGATAATATCTGCATGTCTGTTGTGCTCATCACCAGAGTATTTATGCTCCTTGGCCTCTAGTAAATCCTCTTTGCACTGCTGTAGCTGAAAAAGTACCTGTTGTAGGGAAATCCTCTCGCAGGTGTAGGGCAGTCCAGTGCCTTAACACAAGACCATCCTTCCACCCCTTGACCATGTCAAGATTCCACACATTGATATGTCAAAAAGTGCCAGAGAGGTGCAACAAATATTGGAGCACTGAAAATATTTCCATACCAGGAGAGAGTGAAGAGATTAGCAGTGGACTATTTAGTTTTCAGGAGTAATGAATGAGAGGAGTGATAACAGAAAAATGTAAAATAATGAGTGATACAGAGAAAGACAACAAATCACTCTTATGCTTTCACATAGTACAAAACCAAGGATATGTAACACAATTACAAGTCCAAAAATCTAAAACTGATTAAAAGTATTACTTTTTTAACATAAATACATTAATCTCTGGAACTCTTTGCCACAAGATATTATTGAGGAATATATTAAGCAAAATTTTAAAAGGATTAGATACTTATATGAATAATGAGGATACACAAAGTTATACTACTTAGAAAAAAATGACAAGAGATATAAATCCCCATGTTCAGCATATAAGGCGACCACTAACTGCCTGGGTTCAGGGACAAAGTTCTTATATGGAGATTTTATTGCATAATTGTCCATTATGTAGATTTCTTCTTCTAAAGTATCTGGCGCTGGCCATTGCAACAAGATTCTAGACTAGATAGACAACTGGTCTGATCCACTATGGCAATAACTATTGTCATTGCTCCTGTGATAGAGGGCCTATGGGAACTATGATCTTCCACACTTCAAATGTGATGCCACTTACATGCAAAATTACAGGGTTAAATCTGTTCAGTCAGTCAAATACTCTGACTGTGAGTGTCCGTGAGTGCTTTAAAATTTAGCTTCTCCTCTTCTCCAGCGGCTTTCTCCCAAACCTCCTCTTTTTCTTCCTTGCCTTCCTGATCCCAGTGATCTCCATACTGAATTAGTCTTGGATGAGAAATTATGCAAGTGTTTCCACTCCACTTCATTTATCTAACATTTGGATCGCTTACCCCCTCAACAATGATCTGAGCAAGCATCCTATTTTGTAATCCTATACACTGAAAATGTTTATTGAGCAGATGGTTCAAAATGAAGTATCTCTCTGTACATCATTCTGACATTCACAATTAATCTTTAAGCAGATGAATAATTTGTAGAAGATCAACATGCTAGCTAGCATTAATGAAACGATAGCCTCTATTGTGGGCCTTGGGAAACATCTGTTTCAGAGCAATTTTAATGTAAAGAATCATTGAATCAAAAGACTACATGCTTTCTGTAAGGAAGACAGGAATTGCCACTAGGAGTCAAGCTAGCCCAGTATCCTGTCTTTGACAATGGCCAGCACTATGCTTCAAAGGAAAGTGATAGAATCCCTATAATGGATGGTGATGGCATAACTTTCTAAACCCCCATCAGCTAGTGGTTGGCTAATGGCCTGAAACCTGAAGGCTTATATATTGTTTTATCCTATCTAATGCATCTGTGCATGTTCACATTAGCCATATAAATGTCAAATCCTTTTTTCGAATCTTGCTAGGAGGCTAAAGGAAAAGGAGATAATGTAAATTAAGGGAACATATTAAAACATACGTCAATCTGCTGAACTGATCAGTAAAATACAAAACACCAATAAAAAAGGGGTTAGTTAATGGGATATGCTGGCTCCTTAAGGAAAAGAGGCCCCCAGTGTCCAGGCTACCCGTTCTACGCAGTCTCAACTGAACAAAGATCCTGCGGACAACAGAGGTGAACATACAGAGAAAGGAAATGGTCCTGGGTGAAGACCAAGTCTAAGGGCCAGGAGCCTTGTAGTGTAAGTTGGGGAAGGTTCCCCTCTCTCCCAATCAATCAATCAATCCAACCAACACCAAAACGCTGGATGGGAAAATTGCACAAAAAGCTCCCTTGGTCTCAATGTGAAGGGGGGAAATAGATAGTGACCTTTTGCCAGTGGACTGTCAACTCAGTGGGGCAACTCAGAATCCTCTTCCTAGGCTGTGGAAGAGGGATGGGAAAACCACAACAGACTGTCTGAAGGGGGTAGATGTGTGATGGGGTGGACTAGGCCCAGAGGCCCCCTGCTGCAGGCTTCCGGTCCTACCATACACCATCCCAGAAAGGAGCATAAGAGAAGTCCGCCAAGCAGCCTAGAGTGGTTTCAGGGGAGTAGCCAATGAGGGAGGCTGCAGAGAGCAGCCAATCAGGGCCCAGCAGACTCACATAAAAGGAACTACAGGGCCAGAGTCAGTCAGTTGCTCCTTGGAGCTGGAGGATTGAGGACTGTGTTCCTGCTGGCTGAAGGACCAGCGGGACTATGGGCAATTCAGTTGCTGGCAGGGACTGGGGAAGCAAGGAGCTCCTGGCTGGCTGCTGGGACTGAGTAAGAAAGGAGACCAGGAGGTCTGCAGGAAGACAGTGTTTCCAGGTAGGAAGCCCTGGGGGGCACAGCCCCATACCCAGGCTGCAGCTATTTAAAGATTGAGCCTTGGGAGGGCTACAGAGATACCAACAGAGAGGTACTGGCCCCTGGTGCACTGTATACCCCAGAAGGGTTCTAGTTTTTTCACATACAAACTGCATGTGTGACTTGGCTGGAGGACTGAGTCACTGAAAACCCACCTGAGAAATCACCACCTGGGGTTTCCACAAACTGGGAGAGTGCAGGCACATGCATTTGACCAGAAGGCACTTGTGAGAGGTGGGTGCCACACTGTTACACCAAGTACTTATAAAGAACTGCTTTCAATCAATCCTGACTGTGAAATAAATTCACTACCACCAAAAAGAAAATCCAACCATTCTGAAAAATGAATAATCTAAAGAAATCGCCATCTTCTCATGGATATTCCGTGGATAGCCCACAAGAAAGGAGGTGGGAAATTTATCAAATTATTCACTGTGAATTATTAGCTGAGCTCTAAAAATAATATAAGTATTTTAAAAAATGAAGGGAGGAAATGAGATAGAGTTGGAAGAAAAGAAAGGGAAATGATTCCCTTCCATTAGCTCTCATTTGTCTAGCTCTGTCTCAGAGTTAGTATTAATGGCCAAATTACTGTCTGCTGTCAGGAAGGTAGATAGAGCACGGGAAAAGAACTGGAAATAATAACACTGAAGCCCAAAAGTCAATACAGCATGTCACATGTTGGTGGAAAGCAGCATAACTAACTGGTACTGTCAGCTTTTCCATTACAGTAAGTGAGAAATATCTTTTGGAGATCAGACAGAAGATTATGGAAGTCAGGAATGAAGGTAAAGTAAAGAGTAATGCCTGCTTGTAACTGCTATATAATATTATCTGGCTGTATCTTCAATCTCTCTGACTCTCCTTTTGTAAAATGGACAGTGTCAGAACAATTAATATGTATTGCTTTTAATTCTTCTTGATAGCTTATCCTAAACTGTTGTATAGCATTGCTATGTACTGCACACAACTACTGAATCAGGCCTCAAAAGTGGCTGCATTTCAGCAGTGAGTACAGTGATCCTTATGTCAAAGAAGTATTGTGACAAGGCTGAATTTGCTAATATATGTAAAATACCTTGACATCCTGAAAGGTGCTATAGCAGTGTGAGCTCTTACTATGTCCAACGTTTTTATATGTTAGTTATTTAAAAGATACAGGCAAGATTTTTCAAAAGAACTCAAAATACCTAATAGCTCCTATTTAGGCACCTAAGCAAATAGGTGAATTTTCAAAAGTATTCAGCCCCAGCAGCTCCCATTCTTGTAAATGGCTCCCAATTGTAGTTGATGAGCACTTTTGAAAATCTGGCCCTAATTATGCAGATTTATTACATTTAAGATGCAAATTCTTAATGTTTGTGCTACTGTACAGCACAAAAAATCAAATATTGTAATATAGTACATCAATAAATATCGTTAATACGGCAGATAAAAATTAAACATAAAAATAAGTATTCATATGCTCTGTTTTATAACATTTAGAAGTAATATCACTGAGTTGAAGATTAATGAAATAATATAATTGGAGGGATAGAATTTCATCTACCATTAAAAAGTAAAGAAAGAGCAAAGAATATAATTTTCCCTAAGAGCTAAAGCAATCTAAATTTCCATCCTGTGTTAAGCATGATTCATTAACATTCACGTTGCTAGGATTCATTAGTATCTCTAGCCTACTGTTTTGTGTTAATAAAGTCACAACTAATTTTACGTGGAAATTTGAATTTCATTTATATTAATATCTGACACAAACCACATTGTACCTTTTGGCCTCCATCCTGCTTATATTTGCCTCCACATGGTGCTAGCCTTTAGATACTCTGCAAACCTGGGTTAAAGAAGGGAGGATTCTGAGGCACTATCCAGTCTGACTGCTGCATGGCTTGTTATAGGAGATATGGATACTCATAACTTCTCAAGGAACATCAGGCTTTTCATGTTAGGTTGACCAGATGTCCCGATTTTATAGGGACAGTCCCGATTTTTGGGTCTTTTTCTTATATAGGCTCCTATTACCCCCCCACTCCCTGTCCCGATTTTTCACATTTGCTGTCTGGTCACCCTATTTTATGTGGAGGTACCAAGGATGTCTTCTTTAGCTGGCTGACCAGCTGTTAATAAGGGAAGAATTTTAAAGAGGATCTCCAGCCCATAAATTAACTTGGACAGGCAGGAAAAAGGCAATCAAACTGAAGAATCTGCTCACCAATTCTGTCCCAAATGAAGATCAGGGAAAAGGAAGGAGCAGGGAGACCTACATGCTAATGAGTAGAGATCCTTACTGCTACTCCTGATCACAGATAGGAGTAACAACTCCCAGAACAGCAACAGGCTATGGGGGTGTCTTCCTCTCTCCACCCAAATCAAGTTGGTTTTGGTCTGGGGTTTTGGTTTGGTTTGGGGTTTTTTGGTCTGTTTTTAAAGGCAAGAGCCAGTGTATTGAGAATTCAGAAAAAAGAAAAGGAGTAGTACTTGTGGCACCTTAGAGACTAACCAATTTATTTGAGCGTAAGCTTTTGTGAGCTATAGCTCACTCATCAGATGCATTTTTTTCCCACTGAATGTATCCGATGAAGTGAGCTGTAGCTCACGAAAGCTTATGCTCAAATAAATTGGTTAGTCTCTAAGGTGCCACAAGTACTCCTTTTTCTTTTTGCGAATACAGACTAACACGGCTGCTACTCTGAAACCTGTGAATTCAGAATAACTGAAATTAACAACATTTTGAATTTCAAAATTAAAAAGGGGGCAGGGTTAGAGATACCTAAAACATAAGCTACAAAATTACATAGAAACAGAACCATTAAACAAAAACTACTTCCATTATCATTTCTGTATCCTGATTAGTGGAACAGGAGTCAGAGGTCCCATGTTCCCTGGCAGGACTGTTATTGACAGGACACCAGGAAAACAGGGAATGCCGGGAGTTAGTCTGGAAGCAACTCAGCCACATGGGCAGATCAATACAGAAGGTTTAACAAAGTTCCACTTGCTCAACTTGCATTCAGCATCACTCTTTCCAAGGGTAACATGGTGGCAGTGTCTGGGCTGTGAGTTCTCTGTGGTGGAGCAGCTGGCACAGTGAGCCATGGAACTTGGTCTAAAGCCCCAAGGAGCCCTGGATTTTGCAGACACAAACCTAACCCAGCTGTGAATATGGTGCAAGGAGAAGTCCAAGCTGCACACAGACTTGGTCATGCAGGAGGAAGACAACAGCAGGAAAGTAAAACTTGTTTTACTTTATTGGCAAACAAGGCAGAGAGATCTGCACCAGTCTGAAGCATACCATACCTCAATCCTCATAGCAGTCCTAAGAGCCCTGGGGACCTATTGCTCCCCACAGCAGAACAAAACTGTGGAGCGACACAGGGTTTTCACTAGAGACGAATCCAAAAGGGAAGGGATAGACCTCTGTGTAATTGCCTTACAAACACTGGCTGCTACATGCAGTTTTGGAGACTTTCCAAATTCTGTCCACACCTGTCTGCACTAGCAGAACCCACACATCAGCTCACATGGTAGGACGTTGAATGAGACTAGGAAGATTCCTGTGACGCAACAGCAAAGGGTTAAAAAGCAGCTCTGGGCTCAGGAGGCCCCACCTCTCTGCTTGTGCCAAGCATGATCCACTTGGGGGTGGGGCTTAAAAGGGAATTAGCTAGCTCATTTGGGGTGGACAGGGCAAGAAGATGGACTGCCTCTGGGAATTCCAGAGGGGGAGGCAGCCAGACCCAGACTGGAAGGAGGATCATTGGCGAGTGGCAGCTCTTATGGGTAGGCAGCCCATGATGCAGTGCATGCTGGAACAAACTGCAGCGTGCCACAGGAAAGGGGAAGATAGGATGTGACCCAGGGAGGCTGACTTGTGGCACCCCAGGGTGAAAGGTGCTGGACAGGCCTCGCAGGACTCTGGATCAGAACCTGGGGGAGAACCCTGGGGTGACCTCCAGAAACTGTAACCACTAGGCAGTGACCTAGGCAGCTACTATAACCACTAGGCAGGGTGGCTGCCCAAGGCAGTGGCCACTAGGCGGTGCAGCTGCCAAAGACTGTGACCACTAGATCAGGTAACTGGCAGAGACTGCAACTGCCAGGCAGTGGACTTCAGACCTGTTCACAGTTCCCAACCATTGACAAGCTGAAAGAAAGGATAATGGATGCCCCTGGATGGATACTAACAGCCAGGAAAATTGACATGCCAATGTGACACATTGGAGAAAGGATTGGGTGCAGCTCTTTTGTAGAAGCGGTGAAGACTGAACAAGGGTATGCCTACATGGAAAAATAGCTTCTGATATTAAAAGTGGAATGATTCCATCAGTACATCTATGGCCACCCAGTAATAGTGCAATCAGGCCATAAACGCCTAAAGATAATCATGGCAAAGCCCCTTTTTAGTGCTACAAAGATACATTGATGCACCTCCAGTGCTACTGGGTAGAGATCACATATGGTCCAGGATGATTACTAGTGTTAGCTGACATCCTCAGCAGGTCATATATCCCCAGCATCACTAAACTGGGGGAAGGAGATCAGGACATTGAATCCGTATCTCCCAATTTCAACAGCAAAGCAAAGAGGCTATGGGAAAGAATATTCAGCTACAAGCAGTCAAGAGAGCAATACAAGAAAGTGACCAGAAGACAAAAGCCAAGTACTGGTAGGAGAAGAACCATATTTCCAAACTATAGATGAGCTGAGTGTTCAGAATGGAATCATATTTTGACGACAGCATTATTGTTCCTGCCTCATTATGTAAGGTTGTCATGCAAAAAATACATGCTTCACAGCAGGCATTGACAGCTGTTTTAGATAGGCTCAAGAGTATGTTTACTGGACAGGAATAACTACACAACTCTTCTCCTTGACAGAAGGATGTGACACCAGATGGTCATGTGGTAACCACCAGCAGAAAAAGACTCTGTTACCATATGAGTTGCCCACCCAACCATAGGAAAGGGTGGGAACGGATTTATTTATCTTCAAGGAAGTACTTGATTACAGTTATTACTACTCTAATTTTTGGAAAATCGATGCTCTGGCTCATACAAGAAGCAAGTCAGTGATTGGCAAACTGAGTACTCACTTTGTGATATATGGGATTTGAGACACTGCATTCAACAACAACAGACCCCAATGTGCCTCAGAAGAATTAGGAATTTGCACACCAATGGGAGCCTGATTACCCCATCTCCACCCCTGAACACCCAGAGTAACAGAAAGGTGGAATCAGCTGTTAAAACAGATACAAGACTGTTACAGAAGGCTGTTTCTTCTGGCACAGATTCCTTGTTAGCATTTTTGGTACACAGGAAATCTTATCACAGGGGTGCCAAAACAGTCCAGCACAGACACTGATGGGATAAAGGACCAAAACCCTGCTTCCAGTGTGGGGACACCTGTTGCAGCTGGAAGGATGGATACACTGATGAGAGGAAATGGCCAACAATCAGATAAAGCCAGCACTAAAGTATGACAGGTCAGCCAAGAACCTACTGGCCCTGGAGACGGCACTCCTTTGAGGATCAGCCATTACAGAGATACCAGATGGAATGGACTAAAGGAGTCATCAGTAGTCCAGTGACCCAGGTTGTATGAGGCTCTACACAAGAGGGACAGGAGACACTTATGAGCCAGCAGACACAACACCCAGAGAGTGCCTACAGAGAACATAATGGAATTCGGAGACAAAGAATGGGAGGCCAAGTTGCAGTGAGGGAGCAGACTCCAGAGAGATAGGTGACAGAACACTCTCGCTCCCGGTGTGGTCACATGTTAAGGAAATGAAACTATCTAACCAGCTGAGTCTGTGGTAAAGACAAGTCGGCTATTGTCAACCTATTGCCAAAGGGACATGGGGTGGAGGGCCTGGGAGTCAATGTTTTTTAATGTTTATACTAAAGTGTGTGTAAAACAGGAAAGGTGTATCATAATTAGTAGAACTGAAGTCAAAGGGCCCACGTTCCCTGGAGGGACTTATAAAAACATAACAGCCATACTGGGTCAGACCAATGGTCCATCCAGGCCAGTATCCTGTGTTCTGACAGTGGCCAATGCCAGGTGCCCCAGAGAGAATGAACAGAACAGGCAATCACTGAGTAATCCATTGCCTGTCATCTACTCCCAACTTCTTGTAGTCAGAGGCTAGGGACACCCAGAGCATGGGGTTGCATCCCTGATCATCATGGCTAATATCCATTGATGGACCTGTCCTCCATGAACTTATCTAATTCATTTTTTTTTTTAACTGTCGTCTTCAGTTTTGGTCTTCACCCTGGCAAAGAGTTCCACAGATTTATTGTGGGTTGTGTGGAAAAACCTTTTAGTTTGTTTTAAAACTGCTGCCTAGTCTTTTCATTGGGTGACCCCTGGTTCTTGTGTTATGTGAAGCAGTAAATAATACTTTATTCACTTTCTGCATGCTTTCTATTCCCACACTTTATTCACTTTCTCAGATTTCATGGGGAAGGGCTTATTTCACGGTCCGTAACATGTTTTTCACTGCCATGAAATTGGTAGGGCCCCTACACATAGGTGAGCCAGATTGGTTTCCAGCTATGCATTTGTCAGTGTTCAGTTGAAGCCTAGGGGCCTTGGCATGAGCTGGCACCTGGTCTGCCAGTGTCACATATATTACTCTCCTTTATTCTATATTAAATGAGTCTTGTATCAGTCACTCCATTATCTTGCCTGGGATTGATGTAAGAATGACCTAGGTCATTCTGTTTATCCCTTTTAAATATTGGCAGAACATTAGCTTTCTTGTCTTCTGGAACTTTCCTGGTCTTCCAAGACTTACTGAAAATCAACATAAATGATCTAGTGAGCTTTTTGGCCAGCTCTTTCAAAACTGTTGGATGCAAGTTATCTGGGCCTGCTGATTTTTAAAACGTCTAACTTTAGTAACTGCTGTTTAACATCCTCTCGAGATCCTAGTGGAATGGAAAGAATATCATATGATATTCTTTCATCATCTGGTTTTTTCCCAAATAGAGAACAAAAATATTTATTGAACACATCTGCCTTTTCTGCATTATTACTGATTAATTCTACCACTTCCATTTAGTAATGGTCCAATAGCATTGTTAGGATTCTTTTTGTTCCTAATATACAAAAACACTCCTTATTATCCTTAAGTCTGCTGGTCATAGACTTCTTCTTGTGTCCCTTTGCTTTTCAAAAAATATATAGTATAGCGCCTTCACGTCCCCTGTAAACCAGGTCATGGATTCCATTGAGAAGCAGGCTACCTACAGGTTAGGTGATGGGATGTTCAGCGTTGCAATGCCTAATTCCCTTTGTGGATCTAGCCTAAAGTGCACAGCAATGGAAAGGGCCCATAGAAATTCTGTTACTATGGTAATAGCAGTGCTGTTGCACAGCTTGTTTTATTTCCAGTGCTGCAACAAGAGCCTTGGTAGGGTATATGTGATGTTTTCTACCCACATAGCTCATGTCTTCCACAGACAAGTAGAGAGAGAATCCTTTTTTCACCCCCTGTTCATGCCATGCTCCAACTCTGTTGGAGTGGTGTGTAGCCATATATTTTTTTAGCAGTTTGAATATTGGTGTCTAGATAGTTTGGTTATGGGTGGAATGCAAGTGACTAAGGCACCAATCCTAAAAATCCATGTACTTGATTTTACTACCACGAGTATTCCCATTGCTGCCTTAAGACATCTAAGTACACAGTACCTTATCCAGCTAGCTTTGTGAAATTCTTTATAAAACAATGTCCAACTTAATCTTAAAATATGAAAACTGTTAGAAAAGTATAAGCATGCTGTATTTTACCAAAGATTCCACATTTCTGGAATAAACAACAAGGAGTTGAGTTAATAGGACTACTCAGGATAGGCAAGTTATCCACCCCTGCACAAGCGTTTGGTGGATCAGGGCCTAAGGGAGAAGGACAGGCAGGCAGATGGCAATGTGCCATTTCATTTAAAATGTTTTTTTCCTCCACCAAAATTTTGAGTAAACCCAAAGCACTGAAAACTGTCCTATACCAGTTTCCCTTAGCGATGGGCCCTGTCAGTGGCATATCTGCTCCTGTGAAAGGCATTCCACGAAAGAGCCTTTTTCACTATCCCCTTGTGTACTGCACACAGGAGCTGCTCTAATGATCAGTAAGGCTGGAATCAGGGGACTGCTGCACTCACCCTTCCTCACATGAATACTTAACTCCACAGACACTCTCAAATTTCAGCCACTCAGCCAAGGGCTCCACAATGCCCACACCTCACCGCTCCCAGACAGACACCTGCTACATATATGTTCCCATCACCAGGCCATCTGTTAGCCAGCCCAGGGTCACCCCTCTTGGGGCTCATGATGGGAAAGCATCTGTGGGGAGGGGGGTTTCTCGCCCCCCTCCCACCGCCCTGGCATGCAAGCCACAGGGCTGGCTCTGCACCCTAACAGCAGCTGCAGCCCCGCTCAGCACGGCTCCCAGCCAGGTGCTGCTGGGGTGGGATGGGACTGCTCCCTGAAGGCAACAAGGTGAGCAGGACCTGGTGAAGGTGGCATTGGCTGCAGGCCCATGGTCCCATAGCCCCTCATGGCAGGGGAGGTAGGGCTGTGGGCCATGAGGAAGTGTCTGGAGGTGAAGGCCTGAGCTATGGGGTGGAGGGGCTGGAAAGGGAGGACTATAGGGATGTGGGGATGTGGGGTGGGGAAAACCTGCATGCTCCATTCCTCCGCTAGAGGTACAGTCCTCCAGAGGCCTAAAATGGCCAGGAGGAAATACTGACCAATCAAGAACCCGCAGGCTATTTAAGAAGGCTTGCCTGCTTTTGCTCAGGGCAGAGCTGAGTGAGACTGGGACTGAAGAGGAGCTACTTGGGGCTAACCCTGATCCAGGCCCAAGCCTAAGCCAGGGCCTTGCCCTAAGCGCTGCAACTAGGTGCTTCAATTTTGAAGGTACCCCCACACACACATTCCTTTGTTTTAAGGTTCAAATAGCCAAATCCCAAATTGCTATTTTGTTACTGGTTTAGAGACTGACATCAAGCTTATGGCACTGGCTACCGTGCCCCAGGACCAAACCCTCTAGACCAAGGCAGGGAGTAGCTGCAGTACCAGGTGTGGCCCTGAAGGGGACACTACAGAGCAGCCCTGCCTGCCACAGACTTCTGCACAGCTCACGCCAGCAGGTTGCTCCAATGCACTTTCACCAGTGCAGAAACACTGCTTCATCCTGTCCTTCGCTTTGGCCCAGGAGAGTCAAGACAGCACTACAAACCCTTACATTATTCTTAATTACATTTATTTATAAAACATTTGTTTCCACAAAATTTCTTATTAGCTGGATCTGAGTATTATTTATCATTACAATTTTTGTATTCTGTTTACATGTTCAGTTCTTTGGGCCTATATTACATATAAATAGCCCTTTGAATATATAGTTTCATTTTTTAAATTGGACCTCCTTATTTTTGAGCATAGTCTCTGTGACCAAAAAATGCCATTTAACTCTGCTAACTAAGGCTGGCACTCAGAACATTATGGTGACCAGAGTTTACCTGCTATAAAGTTAAATGAGCAAGTGGTGTGCAATATTATGCTATTCTACATCCTGTGAGGTGCTAAGCACCCTCAATTCCTCTGCTATATTCATGTGTACAGGCAGTTTCATTTGCCATTGTCATCAATCTTGCACCTTCCACAGAAACAAAATGTATAAGACTAGAATTCTGGGTTATATCCATTAAGACTAGTGGTAGTTACATACATTCATCTCATACACTTCAATGACAGAATAGGTTTAACTCAGGCAATTTAGCAAATTTTTCCCTTATAATAATGTGAGTTGCCAGACTTAACTTTGTAATTCCTTATTAAACTGTTTTGATAAAGTTGTTGCCTAAAGTAGGAGATATGCTTTCAGCCAGTACAAACTATTATCCGTAAAGTGACATTGACATAGTCAGTGAATAATGCTGTTTAATGATTTGTCTACTCTGTCCTTGGTACTGAAATGTAAAACAGTGAGTTTCTCTGGATGAACAGATATTTTGGTTTAGTATGTGCACAAGTAACAGGGTTGATTTCTTGTCCTGGTGAATTCCTGTGATATGCAGCATTTAGAAGTTTCTTTCCTGATACTTTCTGTGGTCAGGAGTCAATTAATTAAAACCAATTGCTTGGATCGTAGTAAGTTCATCTATTTCACCTATTTATTTTATCATGTTGTATGGGGAGACTTTGGCAAACCAGTACAGTGCCTGAAACCACTATGGCTTATTGCTAAAAACAGCCAAGTCAGCAGGCTGTAAATTGGCCATTCAGCAGGCTTAGCTTAGCCAAGGCAGGAGAGGAGGGGGGTCTTTGGGTGCCACAGAGGGCAGCTTGACCCCACATCCTTCCTGATAAGAATTGTGTTGAAGTGGCTGATACATTTTAGAAGAGCAGGATGTGCCCCAGGAATGTCTATTGGGGCCTCAAGGCTGCAAACTCTGGAAAAACCCACACCTAGTTAATAGATAATCAGAAGGAACCTCTTGCTTGACTATTGAAACTGCTTACTTAACAAGTTTTCTTTAAGGGACATGTCATTCTATTACTAATGTATAAATAAAGGGGAAAAGTTTGAGGTAGTTGGACTCTTTTTGGATTCTCCCTCTGGATACATCTTGCAGTCTCCACCACCAGACGGAAGATTTGGCCACCAGAAGCCTGCCGCTGTGTCACTCAAGAGCCACACTCAGCTTTGGTAATTATCAAGGGTTGGGGTGTTTTACTAACCTTTTGTGGAGGTGTGTAAGTGCTTGAGACTGAGTAAAGTTTAGCTTTAAGTGAAAGCACTCTTGTGTTGTCCTGTTTGTGCCTGCCATCTATCGATCAGAGGGCTGTGTCTCCCCTGATTTATTTCCTGACACCACCTCGCACAGAGTAAAAGTTACCAAGAGCTTTGGGTTGAAAGAAGCCCAGGTAACAATGTGCTAAACAGCAGTGAGAAGAAACCACTGTTTTGCAGTTCACAGAAGCTCATTAATATTTGGTCTCTAAATCTCTGATTGCACCCTTGACTTTCATCATTTCCAGATTGGTTTTTCTCTTTTCCCTCCCTGTTTTAAAAACTGCTGGTGCTGGTTGATTGTGCTACAGCACTGTTTCCAAACAGTTACCATGTCACCATACAAGCAGCCAAAAAAAATCACACAAGAAACTAGATATTTTTGGAAGGCAAAAAGCTACAACTTCTAGTAACAGTCGGAATCTGCTGAGTGTACAGAAATAGCCCAGGATAATTTCACCTCTATTGATCAGAAAGAGCCCCTTACAGCTAATTACTCTACAAGAATACCAAGGAGTAAAACAGTACTTCTCCCCATCTAAACTCATCCATTTGGATATACACAAGACAAAATGTAATAGTTTTCTTCAGCTGCAGGAAATTCTGTTCTCTACTTTGGCTAAGCACTGTGGTAGTTCCTGATTTTGTTGTGGAGCTTAAAATAAATTGTGTGTGTTATGGCCAGGTTATTGTTATCTAGGGGTAATTGACAGTCTGTTTTAATAGTGTACTTTTAAGAGTGTGTCAGGGTTATACAGAGCATGGGATATGGCTCTTTTGTTACAGAGTAGTACACCAAATTCAAATAAATATATAAATTAGCTGCTCAGGCAATGATATATGCAGAGAAGATGAGCTAATTCAAAGAGGTCATTTACACAGACCTCTGAGGTTTGATCTGGGGCCAGAGCCTAGGCTCTGAGACTCACCCCCACTTTGGATTTCAGCCTGTGCTTCAGGCCAAGCCTGAATATCTACACTGCTATTTTTAGCCACACAGCCTAAGCCCTGTGAGTCCAAGTCAGTTGACCCAGGCCTGTGGGTTACCACAGGTCTTTTTGCTGTGTAGACATACGCCCAATCATTTCTTGACCCATGTGACCAAATGGGAGTCCTAGGTACAACTCTAGAAGAGTAAACCTCAGACTCTGAGGGATGCCATCTTGGTAGTGGATGAAATATAGTGGGCTCAAGCGTCAGAGTAAGAGAAACACAGACCCCAAGATTCAAGTCAATAAGATAACCATTACCACTGTGGAGGGAAGGTCATGTAATTGATATCCTGAGAGAGGGTTCAAGATGGCTGAGTGAGAAGCTGAGAGCCAAGTGGGGAAACAAGCTGTGGCTGGCAGATGGCCTGCAGCAGTAGAATGAAGGGGGAGCAGGAGGCGTGAGACAGCCACACAACTTGATGGCAGAAAGACTATGTAGAGGGGCACCCAATGAGTCCAAAGACAACAGAGATCTACAAAAGGTCCACAGGTCAATAATTTCCCTGCAGCAGAGTGATGGACTAGAAGAGCAACCGAGGTACTAGGTCTGAGAACCCCACAGAGCACAGCTGCACTGCCTCTCAGGGCTGAGCGATCTTTTACTGTAATTACCTTTCTGTGACTTTCCTTTCTGTGAGACCTACTGAAGACCCCTTTTTCTTACTAGGAGTTGGTGAATATTTATTGGGAATCAAGCAAAGGTTAGAGTCTATAAGGAGCTAGTGCCCAGAGAACCAGCAGTGCTTATACAGTGTACATGACTTAATCTGTAAAAGAGACTGTTCTTTCATGACATGCAAAGACAGACCCTGCAGTGGGACTGGTTATAGTATGTTTCCCAGCGCTTTGCTTGGTTTAGTATTAAATTGCATAAGCCTTGTGGCTTTCACCACTTTCTTTCAAAGACTATTCCACAGTCATTGATATCACTATAAGGAATATTTTCCTGATATTCAAACTACATTTTTCTTGGCTTAATTTCATCCCATTACTCCTCCTCATGTGCCTTTTTCATACTTAGCAATATCTCCCTTTTTAGAGGGTGCATAGTATTCCAATATTAATAGAATTCTGCGTCGTCTGAGTCAGACATCTCAGTTTCAGACTGCCAAACACTATGATTGACATATACATCTAAGAAGAGGGGTGGGATTATTTCAATATTGACATTTATGTTCATAGCATTTGGAATGTGTTTTGCCGGAGCAATCTTTGAAAGGGCAGTAAGCACTAGTATAACCAGGAGTTTCCAATCCTTCGGATTCATTTATTCATGCCTCTGGCTGGTTTTTGTCCATGCTTAATCTGAATGGGTGAGGCACGGGCGGGGTATTTTTATATCAGGATATTTGGCTAGGAGCACTGTCTGATCAGATCAGTGCTCAGTGAGGTAGCAGAAGCAGAGATACAAACCACAGTTTTACCATTAGCATTTTGCTTAGAACAAAGGGGCAGTTCAGCAGCACAGGACTTACTTACTGTGTGTTTTGCTGGTTTCTGTTTTAGAGGATAGTCACGACGATTGTGCACTCAGGTTCATTTAAACCTCCTATTGCTTCATCCTTTGAGTCCAGACCAAGAAGGAGGTTACCTGTGCTATTCATTTGCCCAGTGAGGATTCTCTGGAAAGACATTACCGTGTTATTTCTTCTCCTCTTTTCCAAAGGCAAGTCTTTTCTTCTTTCAAGTTTCAGAGAGGTTTATTCTTTCTATTTTATTCAGATTGTAGGATCAAATTCTGCTTGCCTTACATGAATAAAGCCATCAGAATTTGTCCCAAGAATCATTACTTAAAAGATTAAGAAAAATATTGTTTGTGGGAGGAAAATTATTTGGTCATCTTTCACATTCATAGCTCCAGAAGAATATTCAAATTATCCAGAAATCAGCATGTTTTATTTGAGTCAGTGTCATAAAAATGGCAATCACCTAATGTGACAATAATCCCTACATTATAATTTTCAATACTACAGTCTTTTTAAAATTTCAGAAAAACTGCTTTGTTACTATTCATTCAAAATATCTTTATGATGTGACTGATAAATAGATATGCTACATGGTGCAAGTTAACTGTTACTAGTGCTCGCTAGCCAAACAGTAATTATGAATCTGCCTGCAGTTTCTTTAAAAAAATCTTCATTTTTGATCTCTTTATTTAGCTTAAAATATTTGTACCAGGACATAGCTTGGCATAAAAAGTCTCAGAAAACTTAAACTTAAAAACTTGTTTTGGTTGAAAGAATTTGGTCAGTTTTCGACAATAGAAATAGGGGTTTTTTTGTTTGTTTATCGGTTTCTTTTGTTTAATTGTAGGTATTTGTAAAAATTTTCTATTCAAAACTGCACATTTTTAAAATGAGTGTCTAATCTTTAGTTTAAAAATGCAAAATAAATATAAAGGGAGAAATTCAAGTTAATTTCTAAAAGTGCCAACCTAACTGTGTAATTGGCAGAGCAATGCACTTTTGGTGGGAGATGTGGAGTCAAGAGCTGTGGCAAATCTTGCTCCTGGGGCCTTCCTGGAAAATAGTCTTGCAGTTGTGAGGAGGTGGCATGTACAATATACATTTCTTTTTAACATTACCAGACTTGGGAATATTCAGAAGCTCGTTGATGTTTGCTTTTTCCTTTGGCCTCATGCCACCATGCTGTGAAGGGAAGAGGGAGATAAGTGTGTTTAAGTGGAGGAAAAAACTATGGTCTTGACTAAAGGGTGGGCAACATCTTTATGGATAGATGTCCTGGTTTATCACGTTAATAATTTAGGTACGCTATCTTTTCAACCTTTCGCAAATGCTTTACATTTTCCATGCTGCCTTCACAGGAAAAATGGCTAGCAATATACATTTTTGAAAAACGAAAGCTGAAATTCTCCTTTACGTTTCTAATTCCTCCAACTCTGGTAGGCCCTCAGTTACGGGTTTTATTGGGCCAAATTCAAATTCTACCCTTGCTCACTTCATACCTAGCACCACTGAAATCAATGTAATTCAGGGTAGAATTTGGCCTCGAGGGCCAAAATTTTATTCATATAGGTGAGAACAATTTCATTTGACATAAATAGGAATTGTATATGCGTATGAGAGAGGCTGCATATTATATGGAGTCATTCCTCTGGCAGTGGGTTAATGTTTTTTAGCATGAACTGTCAGTTTATTTTTTTTTGTGAGTTGTCCAGATCCTCAGCATTACTTTAATTCCTTATTAAATTCAATTTTGATGCATTCAGTGCTGACAAAATTGCACTGGAAAAGTCTGACTATGCAACATATCAAAATAAGGGTTCTTTATGCATTCTGATAGGTTTCAGAGTAACAGCCGTGTTAGTCTGTATTTGCAAAAAGAAAAGGAGGACTTGTGGCACCTTAGAGACTAACCAATTTATTTGAGCATAAGCTTTCGTGAGCTACAGCTCACTTCATCAGATGCATACTGTGGAAGTGAGCTGTAGCTTACGAAAGCTTATGCTCAAATAAATTGGTTAGTCTCTAAGGTGCCACAAGTACTCCTTTTCTTTATGCATTCTGTTACCCTCACTGAAATTTTAAATGAGTACACTGTGTTCATAAATGATCATTTTATCTACATTTTGTTTCTATGATGTTATTTAAAGAAGTTAATGAGTCCTTGGAATGAGTTTAAATGTGACTGATTTTTCCATAGGTAAATTGTTTTCCTATCTTAAAAAACTGGGTATGGGACATCTGGCCAGATTCACTTTTACTGGTGTAATTTGCACTTCGCTGCACCAGACTAGTCTGTTGCACACTGGTGGATTCACCTGAAAGGTGATAATGCCCCAAAATAGTTTTCCTGGGGGTTTCTGCCTGGGAAGGACATGTTTACTCTCTGCCAGGATTTTGTAGGAGCTCCACTGGGTGGAGGCTGCTCAGGAGATGCACTGTGTCAACACATCCTTTGTTGTCCTGGACACACCTCTTTCATGGTGATGGTGCCCATTTTGGGGACTGTAATGGTTACAATGGCAGGCCATCTGTCAAAGGAAAAGTTCCAGATGCCTTGTGCTATCACAACCCATGCTCTGACTGGACTTTCTGGTGCTAGGATCCTCTGCTAGGGTCTACATTGATGGAAGTCAGCACAAACCCTGGGTAAATCCAGCTCATGATATTTTGTAGGTACAACTGAAGAATGACATAATAACCCATAAAAACTAACTTAATTTTCATGTATTTTTAAAAGAAAAATATTTTGTGCATAAGAGTATGAACTCCTTTCATTTTGAGGAGTTCCAACTTTACTAATCTTAATTTATTAAAATCTGCATCACCTTTCTGAAGTAGGCAAGCATTATTTTCCTTTTACTGGTAGGTAAACTAAGGCACAGAGATACTAAGTTATTTCCTCAAGGGTCACAAGACATGTAAATGGTAGAGGCAGGAATAAAATACAGGAGTCCTTCTTGCCACTTGTCTGCTCTAGCCACTAGAGAAAATTTCCTCTCGTCATTGAGATACACAAGTTATTAAAGTTAATAGCATATATTCATAGATTCCAAGGCCAGAAGGGACCATTGTGATCATCTATTCTGACCTTCTGTATAACACAGGCCATAGAACTTCCCCAAAATAATTCCTAGAGCAGATCTTTTAGAAAAACATCCAATCTTGATTTTAAAATTGTCAGTGACGGAGAATCCACCACGACCCTTGGTAGATTGTTCCAATGGTTAATTACTCTCACTGTTAAAAATGTATGACTTATTTTCAGTCTGAATATGTCTAGCTTCAACTTCCAGCCATTGGATCATGTTGTACTGAAGCCATTGGATCTGCTATACTGAAGAGCCAATTATTAAATATTTGTTCCCATGTAGATACTTACAGACTGTAATCAAGTCACCCTTTACCCTTCTCTTTGTTAAACTAAATAGATTGAGTTTTTTGAGTCAACCACAATAAGGCATGTGTGCTAATTCTTCAGTCATTGCTGTGGCTCTTCTCTGAACCCCCTCTGCAATCTATCAATATCCTTCTTAACTTGAGGGCACCAGAAACTGTGTATTAGTTTTAACTCTGTCTCTGTGTGTAATACTATAAACTCTGTGTATAGTTCATAGGCGCCAACTTACTCAGATCCCGGGGGCTGCTCAGCCCTAAGCCCTGCCCCCATTCCACCCCTTCCTCCAAGTCCCTACCGCTGCCCGACCCAGCCTCTTCCTGTCCCCGCTCCATCCCACACCCTCAACCCCTTCCCCCTAGTCCCCAACTCACCTCTTCCTGCCCCCACCCCTCCCCCACCTCCCCAGCACCTCCTGCATGCCACTGAACAACTGATCGCAGTGGGCAGGAGACACTGGGAGGGAGTGGGAGGAGCTGATTGGCAGGGCTGCCAGGAGACACTGGTGGGGAGGTATTTATCCGCGTGGCTGCTGCTGGGTGCCGAGAACCCACTATTTTTTTTTCTCTGGGTGCTCCAGCCCCAGAGCACGCACGGAGTCAGCACCTATAGTTAAACTATAAACTATATAGTTTATAAACTATAAACTGTGTATAGTATTGACATTCTTTAATTATGAACAGTGATTGTTAATTTTAAGTCTGCCTAATCTAGCAAAATTCTTATACTGTACACAAAAGATAAACATTTTCAAAAAGGTACCTATCTTTCTTTTACATAAAGCATTTTAAACATTTGTAGTATATATGGATCACTTCTTCTATCACCTGTGGGGAGAGAACATAGCCGCCACTTTACATAGCCACCATAGGGACCATAAGGAACTCAACTAACCCTGTTTCCAGTGCTCAGCCCAAGTAGTTGGGCTCAATGCTAGTAGCTTAGAGGATGGGGAAGGAAATGAATCCTTCATGGCAATAGTAACCGTCTGTGTGGCCTCTATTCCAGCATTAGGAAGTTCTTGATCAGCTAGTCCCTGTTTCATTCAGAGGGTTCACACTCTCTCTCTTCACAACAGAACCACACTGGTTTCACTGGAGGCCAGGTTCTCTGGGTTTGGGATTGAGGGCCTGAAAATCTCCCATTGACTTCAATAGGGCTTGGATCAATCTGTAAGTATAGAATCATAGAATATCAGGGTTGGAAGGGACCTCAGGAAGTCATCTAGTCCAACCCCCTGCTCAAAGCAGGACCAATCCCCAATTAAATCATCCCAGCCAGGGCTTTGTCAAGCCTGACCTTAAAAACTTCTAAGGAAGGAGATTCTACCACCTCCCTAGGTAACGCATTCCAGTGTTTCACCACCCTCCTAGTGAAAAAGTTTTTTCTAATATCCAACCTAAACCTCCCCCACTGCAACTTGAGACCATTACTCCTTGTCCTGTCCTCTTCTACCACTGAGAATAGTCTAGAACCATCCTCTCTGGAACCACCTCCCAGGTAGTTGAAAGCAGCTATCAAATCCCCCCTCATTCTTGAGTCTCCCTCTGAGGGCAGGTTTTGGTGGCAGAAGTGTTTCAGGAAGGTTACCTGAAGAAAGCATGAAGGCACTGAGCCTCTACACAGAGTCCTATACATCTAGTAGATTCTTTCAAATCTACAGGTTCTGGGGATAGAACCATCCATTCATTCTGCACAGACAAGGAGCAACTCTTCCCCCTGATGATATGTTCTAGAGGAAACCTTCCTTTCTTCTAAGTCCTCTCCTGCCGGTTTTTCCACTGGAGAAGATGGTCTGGCCTTGAATTGGATACTTAGCCAAATACTATTTGACTAACATTCTTGGAAGTCAGTGAGATTCCATGGAGTGTAAGTCAGATCAGAATTTGGCCAGTGTAACCAAGTTAGGTGCAGTGTGAAGTAAATATTTTAGTAAATTATTTGCAGGGGCTGAGATTTCAAGGCAACAACATAACACAATAGTGTAGTTTTCTTGTTTCAATAAAATACAATACAGGGAGGAGTTTTGTTTAAGGGTGTCCTGTAGAAGCCTGTGATGCAGCTCTTCATTGTACTTTTTGACTCTCCATTTTGTTTTATTAGGACATACACCTGAATGATGCAACCAGCCCCTCAAGGCATTCATTCTCTTCCTCAGGCACTGTGTCCCATTCACCGGTGCTGCAGCTGTGCTTGTAAATGCTTATGTTAGCTTATGCTGATAATAAATTTTGCAGAAGTCCCTGAGGGCACAAACTATGTCTGGGAGCCCGGGTACTCTGTCAGAAGGAGGTTGCATCAATATTTGTACGTATGGAATGGCAGGTGAGTACTAATGCAATAGTTTTTCAAGGAGGCTTACATGGGTGTGAGCTGTGAAAAGTCCTGGTTACAGCTGGTTGAAACTTGGAGTTTCCAGTCCATGGAATATTCAAACATTTCAAAAACTATCATTCTAAATCAGAATTACAAGTCAAAATTTTGAAATTTCCCACTAAATGAAATTTCTGAAAGTTTTGTTTCAGGTCAATCAAAACATTTCATTTCTGTTCAATTTATATAATATCATTAGTAATTGGTATTCTAATTAGTAGTTCATTTTAAAATTGACATTCTAATTGGTAAGTGGCATTCTAATTGCTACTTAATTGGTAGAATATAAAATATAAAATTAAAATAAAAATATAATACAGTATAAAATAATATAATATTCCTCTTCTTCTGCCCCTTTTCTCGGCTGGAGCCAGGTCACCAGATCACTCTTTTTCCCGGCTTGCCAGTCCCACACTCCCTCCATTTCCACTCCGTAGTCCCACTCACAATCTAGCCATCATTTTCTTGGCCATCCTTTTGTTCTTTGCCCATGAACTCTTGTCTCAAATGCCTCCCTTCATCCATCTTTCTTACATACCCACGCCATCTCAGCCTCCTGTTTTGCAGCTTCTCTCTGATACTGCAGACCAAGGTCTGCAGTCCTTATGACATCATTCCACATGTGGTCCAGCAAAGTTTTCCCTCTCACTACCCTCAAATATCTTATTTCAATGGCTTCAGTTCTTCTCAAGTGACTCTTTTTGGTTGCCCAGGTCTCTGATCCATACAGAAGAGCTGGTCTTACCAAGGTTTTGTACAGTTGTCTCTATAGTCTAGGCATCCAAATGTCATAAATAACCCCACTTTTCTTGCACTAGACTTCCCCTGTGCTCCGCAGCCTTGCCTTGCCATGTCAATTTCTGCATTTGCTGCTAATCAGCTCCATAGTACTTAAATACAGAAACCTGATTTAGGCGCTGGTCCTCAATGTAGATATTCATCTGTCTTGGTTCCACGCAAGTCACCCACTTCAGTTTTTTCTTTACTCATTTTGAGGCCATAGTTTTAGTTCTCTGTCACAGGTGTCAATCACCTGGACCAAATCTTCCTCACTGTCAGCCCTTAGTGCAATATTGTCTGAACATATCAACTTTGTGCCACCTTTCATTTGGATTTACTTATTTATGAAATCCATCACAATTTTGAATAGTAATGGACTCAGTGCTGGCCCACTTCAAACAGTCATGTATGTCACTCTTTTGTTTATATACTGGTACCAGTATGGACTTTCCCCATTCTCTTGGGATTTTCTTTTCCTTTGAAACTGCGCACAGGACTTGTGTGAGCCAGCATACACCAACCTCTCTCAAGGCTTTCATCATTTCTGGCACGACTTTATCTAGAGCTACTGCTTTTCCGCATGCCATCTTCAGCAGTGCAGCTTTGATATCTTCCTCTGACAAGTCACCAATATCTTTCATTATCAATTCACACAATGGTAATGTAGCATACAAAAGGTTTTCCTCATGAAGCAGTTCCTCATAGTATTCTCACCATCAGTTACATGTCTCCAGTCATAAACAGGCTGCTCGCTGTATCCTTTACAAATGATATGTTCATTCCATCTTCCTTTATGTTTCTTGTCCACATGATCTTCTTGGCAAGCTGAGGGCAGTTGTCCAACTCATTATACAGCTCATATAAAACTAGGTTTCTCACTTTTTCTGATTGCTTGCTTTGCTCTTTAGGAGGCAACTGTTTTTTCCGAAAGGTTATTTAGCACCATCTTTCTGGCTTCTCTTATTTCTTACTCCTTTCTTCGCATCTTAAGGATACCATTCTTCAGAAGATTGTGGTCTACCCAGCTTAGCACATCCACATAGCACCACAGCATCAGATCAATACATCCTTGAAGATAACACCACTCCTCTTTTGCTGTTCCAATGTGCATATCTCATGGCTCAAACTTTGTGACAGTCTCCCTAAACTTATCTGCTGTTGTGACATGCAGTTTGCATGGTGTGTTGCCAGTCACGACAGTTACCACGAATGGCTTGTGTCCCATTTCACTTAAGATAACCTTACAGTCTCGAACCAGAGGAAGATGGTTAATTTGGGTTAGTAAGAGATCTATTTGTGTGCTTAGTCCACTGCTTTGGTATGTGAAAAGATGACCTTTTTCTTTCCTTAAACCAAGCATTGGCAATCACCCACTGATTGCCTAAATGTTATTTTAATATTTTTTTGTTTCATAAAATTAAATTTAAATTTTAAATTTTGAAATGAAAAGATTTCAAAATAATCCAAACTTTTCATTCTGATAAGGTTTTGGAATGTTTTGATTTTACAAGTTTTTTTTAATGAAATTTAATTGTAATTGAACCATTCTACATGAACATGTTGATTTTGATCAACATTTTCCAATAGAAAAATATTTCTTTGGAAATGTTTCTATCAGCTCGAGTCCTGCTATAAGTTAAAACTGGCCCTTCCCACCATTGTAAGCCAGATACGCAGCTTGTATTACACACTGGCGAATCTCCCTTCTGAAGCAATGGATTTGTTTTGCATATGTTAGTCCTCTGTTTACTACATTTGCTGAATTTGGTCCCTGGGTTTTCATGATTTCATTTTTATTGGCATGGAACTCAGCAATAAAATTTGCTCCAGACTGAAAATTATGATACAAACTAACAGGTGGGAACAATTTTATTTAATTTACAATTTTTCAAAAATAATATTTACTTGTTTGAGTTTTTAAATGCAAGAGTTATTCAGGGGTGAAATTAAGCCCTTTGCCCATACCAAGTTGATGAAGCAAATTTTCTGTGACAGACAAATTCATCTATCCAGCTTACGGACAGGCCTAGAAAAGCCTGATCAGATCTTTTGCTATTCAAGCCTGGGACAGAATAGCAACCACAACCCCTCTGCAGCCTCTACTCCGGAGTTTATGGTCACTGGGCCTGTGTGAAATGTGATGGCATACCTAATTTAAAAACAAACAAACTCCATCTGTTCCTTCTCCAGCCAACCCTGCTGGGTTAAACTGAGCTGCCAACTCCAACATGCAGCAGTAGAGTCCCTCTGCAGAGCTATTAGCAGTTTCCCAGGTCTATGAGCAAACTAAAAAGTTCTGTCACAGAACTTTTCAGCTTTTTTGACTTCTCTGTATTGAGCGGGTTTTCTGTGGCTCCACCATCCCACATTGATTTCTCTAAATGAAGAATGATCAGGCTGTCAGCAGCTTGCATGCTTGGATTATAGGAAAAGCTGCTTTAAAAAAAAAATACAGCCATGCATCCTTGGGACTTTGAAGAGAAGACTTTTAACAAAGGCCTGTCAACTTGGAGCATCCCATTTTCCCTTGTGCTTGCGTCTCCTCTATATGCACAGAGTATATTATTTCCTGAGCTCTTTAGTGCATTTATCATATAGGATTCGGAGATACCTGCCAGGAGATATTACTTTTCAGACCACTCATATAGCAGGAGGACAGACCACAGTTATTCTCAGCACTGACGGACCTTAACTGCAGTTATGCTAATGGCCGTCACTATAGTGCCATGCACTTGAGTACAGCTGTAAATTACTTGGTCTTTTCAAATGTTTAAAAATATTTACTATTTAATGTCAAATGCCTTTTTGTTTTTGTTTTCTCAGAAGTAAAATCAAATGTCAAATTTAATTCTTTCAGTAGAACTGGTTTGCATAAACTGCCTGATAATTTTTAAAATATTTTCTTCTTAAAGAAATGGAAGAATTTTATCTAAAATATTTTAAAAGTATTACAAACTCATGTATGATTTGTGTGAGATGCTCATGTTCTGAAATTTGTCAAACTGAAGCTCAAAAAAAGAGCAACTATTTTGTGAAAACACCCAGTGCTTCAGTGGGACTTTGTCTCTGTGGGGACGGTAGGACTGGGTCCAAAGATTTAATTACAACTGAAATTGCTGAGCATACTGTGAATGGAAGCCATTTTAATGAAAAGTCTCGTCCTCACAACTTGAAATTACTTCAGTGGGAGTCTTGAGACATTTAAACTTTCTGATTGTTAACTCATTTGTAGCAATAGGAACAGAATTGCCACGCTGGATCAGACCAGCAATCCATCTACTTCCATATCTTCTCTCTGACAGCGGCCAGCACCAGCTGTTTCAAAAGAAGGTGCAAGAAATCCCATAGTAGGAAGATGTGGGATAATCTGCCTCCCAGGGAAATATCCTACTAATCCTAATAGTTAGTTTGGTTTAAAGCCTGAAGCAAGATGTTTTATATCTCTACCCAAACTCTTTTTTTAGTATTTACTATTATAAATGTGGTTACCATTTGCATTGAACTTTTCATTTGTAGACCCCCAAGTGATTTACAAAGATGTGCAAACATTATTATCCCCATTTGGCAGATGAAGAAACTGAGACGCATATAGATTAAGGTCAGAGTAGAGCCTGGATTGCTTTTGTGTAACCAGTGACACAAATTATGGTCCCAGTGCTACAAGTGACCCTGTGCAAGCAGACTCCTGCGGAGAACCCTATTGGGATGTGCCTGTGCACTCACTTGCAGAATCGGGGCCTATGTTACTTCTCAGCAAAGTGGCTGGTTCAAGCAATAGGTTCAGAAATGCCATCTGTAACATGGAACCTTTTAAAATACATTGCTTAATTTATATGTGGTCATAATTCACTCCATGAGCCCAGGCCTTTGAAAAGCGGAGAGCTTTCTAAGAGAAGGTGCTCGGCATGCCTGAGTCCCATATGAACTTTTTCATTCTGCTTCAGAACAAGCTGTGTTTTTGGTTTCTTTGTTCCACAGAACAAAATGGGTGCCGGTTTCCTTGATTTCACTATGGAAGTTGCATAATGGTGGATACCAACTGAGGTTAGAATCTTTCATTTTAAAGTATTTTGGTAAATTACTGGGAAGACTTTCTGCTGGCAGATATGACTTCATATTCTTCATATTTTTCTGGTCCTGACAGTAGACTGGAGCAGAGCTATTCACAAGGAGCTGGGGAAGGGAGAGAACTGACTGAGCAGAGAACAAGGTTAGAGGGGACAGCGACAGCCTGGATCTTTGTATGGGAATGATTACAAAATGGGAAGCAGGGGTGAATAATGCCTATGACTGACTGTAATATGAATCTGGGAATAGTGTGGTTGTGGGTAGAATGTATTGCTTTGTGTGTACAAAACATGAGGTTCAGATTAGAGCAATGTGAAATTATAGTTCTACCTTTGTCAATGGTATTAATGGCTCATCACTTGAAAAAAAAAAAGGATAACATAAACAAACACTTCTGCAGTGAAGTGCACCAAAGAGCTATCCGTTTTGAAAAATTCCCTACTGCTGCTATCTTAGATACCTATACATCAGTACCTCAGAACAGAGGTTTTGTAGGGACTGAAACAAGCAAAAGGCAGCCTGTTACCGAATTGTTTGATATTGTATACAGGATGGCAAAAGGTGAAATTCTATGTACTAACTTTCTTCATGTAGTCAAACTAGCAGCCCATCACAGAGGTGATTTGGGACAAGCATACGTAACAGAAATGAGACAGAAGCAGTTCACTGATATCGTTGGACAAGTCCTAAAACATAAAATGATAACTGCCATGGAGCAGGCTCACTCTTTTATTATTCATCGATGGCTCTAGCAACTCCAATGACTTAGAAATGATATGTGTACTTTATGTGTAGAACCATTGGATTGCCAAATGTTAAGTTCTTGGGCCAACATGATGGTAAGCATAATAATGCTGACATCCTGAAGCACACTTTTTTTACTGTCTTCTTAGCACTTGGCATAGATATTAGTTACAGACATATGTTAGATTTATGGGAGATCAAGAAAGTCCTTCCCTTCTCAAGCAGGCTATATACCATTTCTTATGTCATTGCATTGCCTGAGGCACCATATGGAGCTGGCAGCTAAACATACTTTTTAAAACATTGGTTTTGATTATACTGAAATTGTTAACTTATACCAAAACACCCCTAAACATCTTTGTAATTTAAAAAACTTAACAGAGATTATGGAGGAAACTATAACCCAGTCTGAGAAAGCAAATGAAACCCATGGGGTACAGCACAAACATAAGGCAAGTAAAGCCTTTTATTCAGTTATTTCCTATGGTAGTGCCACATCTTGAAAGCGTGGTCAGTGAGAAAATAACAACTCTTGTTGATAAAACAAGACCCTGGGGCAATTTGAGAATTCTGACAACCTTGAAGTTTGTGCTGCATCATTTACTAATAATAGAAACAGTTGATCCATTCTCAAAGCTGGCATTCTCTTCAGAAAGATTGTGTTGATTTGTTCTTTGTCACATCACTGCTGGAGAAATTCTAGAGTACTCTAGAGAGGGTGAAGAATGGAACTTTATGTTGCACTGAATGACTTGTTAGCTGATGCAGAAAAAAACCCAAAGTCAGTAACTTGCAATTGGATCAGACTATATGGTGATAGTAATATGCTTAAGAATTTTAGGTCTCCCTTCACTGATGACATAGCAAACTGTGAGAAACAGCTTTGGAGACTTACATGAAGATTTATTTCACTGTTTGAAATTGCTGGACATAAACATTTGGCCAGCCAAGAAACAAGCTCTAGAAGAACATGGGGTTAAAGAGCTTGAAATATTTATTTAACTATATTTGAAACAGTATTAAAATTAAATAATGTTGATGGTTCCCAGTTGGCCATTTGGAATTTATTCAGAAGTTTTAGACTGAAAAGTCTAACTCAGCCCTCAAGGCAAAAATCTTTGTCAACATGTGCTGTCAAACTGCAAAGATAAATTGCCTAATCTTTATCATATGATTTATATTATCCAGTCATTTCTGGTTTCAATTGCTGTTCTGAAGAAAGGGCTCTTATCTCTCAAGAGGATGAAATCATGTTACAGAAACAGAATGTTTGAAAAAGTGCTTGAGAATCTGATGCGAATTTGCAGTGAGGGCCCTAAGCCAGACATATATGATCCTAGACTTGCGGTCAACCTATCTTTTTCTCATCCAAGCAGACCGAGCCTACTAGCTTTTAGCACGAGAACAGCAGAAGCCCTTGTTTCTGAGGCAGAGACATATATTTCTCCCGATTTAAAAAAAAAAAAAAAAAAAAAAAAAAATTAAACTTTTTGTAACCTGACTTCATAACTAAATTCTTTTTGAGACATCCTTAAAGGTCCATTGACATTGTTATAAAATTTATAATGTACTGGGCATGAAATAAAAGTTGATCTTTTACTTATTTTTTCTTCTTTATAAATTGTAACATCACAAATAGTAGATGGTGCATGCCGTAGTATTTTGAAAATAATTCTCATAGATTGTATGTGCATGTAACTCATCTCCCATTGTACAGTTAATTCATGTTTATACTACAATGAAAGTTAAATTTTGAAGTATCTAAATGGGTGATAAGTGTTCATGGTAAGTGGCAGAAAACATGTCTTGTGTTTCAGATAACATTTTCCTATGTGATTAAAATCAAGCTCCTAAAAATTCTTACTGCAAGGCATAGGACTTGTGTAAAATATTCATCTGAATTAATTAAATTCCAGTGATTATTAACTAGATGACCATGAACTTTCTTCATGTATGGCAGCAATTCTTAACCAGGGGTCTGAGGCCACCTGGTGGGCCACGAGCAGGTTTCAGGGGGTCTGCCCTGGCGCCAAGCAGGGCCAGCATTAGACTTACTGGGGCCCAGGACAGAAAGCCAAAGCTCCACCTCCCTGACCCTGCCACCCGGGCCTGAAGCTGAAGCCTGAGCAGTTTAGCTACGTGGGGGTCACTGTGGCATGGGGCCCTGGGCAATTGCCCTGCTTGCTACCCCTTAATGCCGGCCCTGATTTTTATATACAGAAAAACAGTTTGTGGCACAGGTGGACCATGGAGTTTTTGTAGCATGTTGGCCTCAGAAAGAAAAAGGTTGAGAACCCCTGATGTACGTAACATGTAAAAGGATTGGTGAAAAAAATATACACCCCCCTCTGTGTGCTATTTGATGTTACATTTACAGTGAAACAAATATAATTGCTCTGGAACAACTTATGGTATTTGCTTATATTAGATTTCAGCAAGCTAGTAATTCATTTTGTTCTCTCTCTGGTCTAATCTACAAGTATGCTTCTTTTAACCCCATTGGTACTATATAAAAGTAAAATGTTTTATATTTGTATATGTTTTATTGCACAAGATTTTCAAAAATAAAAAATATCCTCTTGTACTGCAAGACATACCAGGTTGTAATTTTAGTATGGAGTCTGGGCCTAATCATGCAGTCCTGACTCAGGCAAAACTACTGTTGCAGTCAGTGGGAATTCCGCTTGAGTCAGGACCATAGATTTTGGCTCTCTGTTATTGATGGTCTGATTTGCATTCTCTCAATACCCACGACTTCTGTTGGCTTCAAATGGGTTCATGTGGAGCATTAGGTTGCAGTGAATGCAGGATGAGGTCCACAGTGAGCAATAATACAATCCAGTCAGCACTGACTTGTTTGATGCAAACATTCATATTTTTAAAACTTCCAAAAAACTAATTAAAATTTAAATTGAAGAGTGGAACAATAAAAAGGATACAAAGAAGACAGTTTTACAACAGAAAAATAGAATAGTTTGTATATGACATTAAGCAGCCAAATCAATATTCCCTCTCCAACTGAAACTCCAGCTGATGTCAATGAGAGTTTTGAGCACACAAGGCTAGGATTGAGGTCTGAACAGACATGCTAAAACATAAGAAAATCAGGAATGCTACACATAAGTGATTTTTAAAATAATTGTGATTACTAACATTTGTTCTGAAACTGAGGTTTTTTATTGCTTTCAAATCGTTGGGGTTCACATTGCCAAACAGTGCAGACACAGTATAGCAGTGGTGACCAGAGGTCCTGTTTTTTAAAGGGACATTCCCATTTTGGGGGACTTTTTCTTATATAGGCACCCCCTACCTCATCCCATTTTTTCACAGTAGCTATCTGTCCTTTATGGCTGTCTAAAGCTAGCTGCACCAGTAGACATGTTGCTCAAGAGGGAGAGAAGAGATCCTGTGCTCAATCCATGGCCATGTGGATGCAGCGCTGCTGGAAGAAGGGAGCACAGAACTTGTTTAAATGAGCTTTCTCGCTGTCCCGATGCGGAGCCCTAAACATTTCCAGGCCCTTTCTTTCCCTGCTTTACCCAGCTCTAACACTGTAGAGTGAGGAAGCAAGAGGGAGAACCAGGACTGGGTCCCCATGACTTTTTTTAAAATACATGGGGTATGTGTGAGAATTGCAAGGGGACTGTGTCCTCCATAATCCCCAACTCCCTCCCCACCCCTGCACCCAAGCGCTAGGAGGCATTTGGTCTGATAACATGTATGCACTGAGCAAAGGGATTGGGTGCAAGCATGGGCAGCTCCAGAGCCAAGGCAATTCCTGTGGGCTACGTGCCACAGACAAGCTTTGCTGCTCCCGTGGGCTATATGCCACAGACGTTGCTGGAGCCAGGATTTGAGCTGGCGCCAGTAGGCGTTTTGCCTTAGAACATGCCTACAGATCAATACCTTGCTCTGGAACTGATGTAACTTCACTGAAATGTAGCTGAGTATTAACAGTAACTTAAGTGAAACTGATGTATTTCTTCATTGGTATGTACAACACAAGTTGTCTCAAATTGGATCTGTCTCTTTCACCTACATAAACCAGAATATAAATCAATAATTTTAACATCTTTGCCCTTCCAAGATTAGTGGAAAATATTAATATTTCCATGCTGATACTTGGTTTGTCTGTGTCTTACACAGCATGTAGGACAGACATAAATAAAATCCCAGACTAATAATATAAATAACTTTGAGACAAAGTGGAATTGTTTAATACAGTTCATTCTTTCCTTTCATGTTTCTTTTATAAAATTAAGTGTAAAATGATTAATCTTTTCATTTTCTTCCTGTAGGTATTCCTGAACATATTAAAATCTGTATATACAGCATAACAATGGTGCTTATTTTCAAACTCTCCGACATCAGCCTATAAACATGTATCTTCTACTGGAAATGGTGCAATATTTGTCCTTTTTTTAAAAAAATATGTTAAACTGTTAAAGCTTATGTATCAAAGCAATTTTGCTGCAATACTACTGAAATGTATAAAAAGCATGTTATTATGATTATTTGAGTGTACAGGCACTTAGATAGTTAAGTAATAAGTGCCTTGTAAGTGGCCAAAATAGACAGAACATGTAATTATCTTGTTGGAAAGAAATTGGGTATAGTAACAGTGCATTTCATATCAAGCTCATTTACATTAATAATGTTCTTAAGTAGATGATATAGCTGTCCTAAACTAAAACATATTCATAAAACTGCTTAAATGCCACATTTTCCTGTTACTTTTATTCAGTAGAAGTGATGATTTAAAAGCTCCCAAAGACTTATTACAGATTGTTGCAGTATATTTGATTACTGTGAAAATTTATATCCAAAATGACAAAACCAAACAATCTTGTTCCTATTTAAGTCAATGGGAGTTTGGCATTTACTTCAATTAATATTATTATCCATTATTTATATTACAGTGGCATTCCCCCAATGGCCCAAACAGGACCACGTTGTACTAGGCATCATACAAATCGATAAAATGGTCTTGCCCCAAAGAATTTACAGTCTAAAGCTCCAATCCTGGACCTGCACTGAGTCTGCCTGTGCAGAAGCAAAATTGTAGGATCAAGGCCCAACTAGATAATTGATTGTAATACCGAATAGGAGGGAAGAAAGACAGGAAGATCATGAGTGAAAGATAATAAGATCCTGGGCTTGTATAGGCTGACTCTCTGTACAACTCAAAAGAAGCAGGAGCAGGCAAGGTTGCCAGGTGTCCGGTTTTCGACCAGAACACCCGGTCGAAAAGGGACCCTGGCGGCTCCAGTCAGCACTGCTGACTGGGCCATTAAAAGTCCAGTCGGTGATGCAGCAGGGGCCTGGGACTAAGGCAGGCTCCTGGCCGGCCCCTAGGCACATAGGTGGCCAAGGAGGCTCTGTACGCTGCCTATGCCCTGAGTGCCAGCTAAGCAGCTTCCATTGGCCAGGAACCATGCCAATGGGAGCTGTGGGGGCAGCGCCTGCAGGTGTGAGGGCAGCGTGCATAGCCTTCCTGGCCACCCATCTGCCTAGCGACTGCAGGGACCTGGCGGCCGCTTCCCAGGAGGCGGGGTAAGCGCCATCAGGACCCTGCACCTCCTCCTGCACCCCAACTCTCTTCCCCAGTCTGGAGCCCCCTCCCGCACCCAAACTCCTTCCCAGAGCCCACACCCCACAATCCCCCTCAGACCCCAACACCTACTGCAGCTCAGAGCCCCTTACTGCACCCCAAACCCCTCATCCCCAGCGCCATCCCAGAACCCACACTCCCAGCCAGAGCCCGCAACCCCTCCTGCACTCCGAACCCATTGGCCCTAGCCTGGAGACCCCTTCTGCACTCCAAACCCCTCATCTCCAGCCCCACCCCAGACCCTGTACCCCCCAGCCGGAGCCCTCACCCCCCCTGGACCCCAACCCCCTGCCCCAGCCCGGAGCCCTCTCCCAAACCCCTAATTTCTGGCCATACACAGAGCCTACACCCGCAGCCCAGAGCCCATACTCCCCTCCTCCCCCACACCCCAACACCCTGCCCGGAGCCCTCTCCCACACTCCAAGCACCTCATCCCCGGCCCCACCCCAGAGCCCGCACCCCCAGCCAGAGCCCTCACCCCCTCTCACCCCAACCCCCTGCCCCAGTCCAGAGCCCTCTCCCACACCCCAAACACCTCAGCCCCAGCCCAGAGCCCACACCCCCAGCCCAGAGCCCATACCTCCCCACACTCCAACCCCCTGCCCCAGCCTGGAGCCCTCTCCCACACCCCACACCCCTGCCCCAGACCGGGGAAAGTGAGAGTGGGGGAGAGCGAGTGATGGAGGGAGGGAGGGAGGAGGAATGGACTGTTCTTGTTTAGTGCTACTGATTTAAAATTCTGAAGTCACAGATATGTTAACTTAAATATTTACATGAATTGATTTGTACATGAAAACTGATACATTATCCATTTGTCTTTGTCCAATTTAAGATCCTAATCCTACAAACATGTACACATGTTGTTAATTTTTCCATCATGAGTAATCCCAATGGGCCTAATTTAGTTCTATAATTAAGCTAAAAAGCTGTCTGCAGGATTTGAAAAATATTTTTAAGAAAGTAACTTTTTAACATTGTTCTTGCTTCATTTTTTTATTGTTGATGTTTTTATGATAAAAAGACACTTGAAAGATTAGTAAATCCCAATTTTGACATTTTTATTTTTTGTTTTCTTCTTACAAAGAATTATATGACTTTGCAAAAATATATGATGTTTTTCTTCTTTGAGTTAGTCTACATGGATTGCACTCTTGTTGCACATGCATCCCATACATCTTAGATTGGATTCTTTTGGCCAGCAGGATCCACTGGGGCACATCTGCACGTTAGGTGCTCTTGTCCCACCAAACCACCAAAAAGCAGAGTGGGCCCAAACCTTGCAGTGTCATCTGCAACTCTGCTGTAATTAATTATTATTTAGTGTAGTTACATAGTATTTTACTTAGTTGGGCCATTGGCATTTTTAAGAAGGAAAATGTTTATTGTTTTATTAGTTTTTCACAGATATATAGTAGACTTGGAGCCATTCCCACCCCCTGTGCCTAGCTTCAGGCCATTGTGGTGGACGATAAATCCTGTGTCCTTTTATTAAAATTGTGTCCTCCTAAATAATGATAATGCAAATTATTGTTCCAGGATCCTCTAAATAAGTTTGAGGTTTGATTATTAATAAGCGGGGCTGATAATGTTAAGACTTCGGCATGTGAGAGTAAGGCTCATTAAGGGCTAGTCATGTGAAAAAAAGCTACTTACATGAGTGTTTGAGGGTTATTCTTCATATGCAAAACTTCCGCTGAATTTAATCAGACTCATAGTTCTACTTACAAGATCTGGCCCATTCTCTTTCATTTCCCTTCTCCTTAACATCCAGAAATGAAATGAATGATGAAGGATACAAATAAAAAGTGATGGTCCTGACTCAGAGGCGACACGTAACTCTTGATAATGGGGAGGGGCACAATTTTAAAGTTCTGGGGGGCTTGTGACCACCTCGCAGAGGTTTTCAAACTGTGGGGTGCACCCCCCTAAAGAGGGAGAGGAATGTTTGGAGGGGGCAAGCAGCAACTCCGTGCGGTGGGACAACGGAGCTCGGTCAGGCCAGCTCCGCATGGCAGGGCAGCAGTGCTCGGTTGGACCAGTGCCACCCAGCAGGGGTTGAGGAGAGAATGCCATCTCCACCCCTGACTCACCTCAGTGGGCCACCCAGCCTGCCTGGTTTGGGGGGGGCACAACCAGAAAATCTCCCACGTGTCGCCTCTGTCCTGACTCCTTGTGGATTGTATTTTCAATAATTACCATATCCAAATGAACACTTCATCCTGACAGCATATCATGCATATTAAAATCCTTATGAATCCCTATTAGGTTCAGTGCCTCTACAACGGTAGTTATCTGAAGAAAAGAACAAAGACATATTGTAACAGACTGTCAATGTTTGCCTGAAACAACTCACACTTTTAGCAGATGTTGAGTCTGCTGGGAAATGGTTCACTGGGTTCTGCTTAGTTGTTATCCAACCTGGATATAGAGATGTGCAGGGAGTGGCTCTTCGGGAAGACTGGATTTAGGTTGTGGGCTGTGCAGTCTTGAGGGAAGATTTCTAGGAGTAGCCAAGCCTAAGGAGAAGGTTTGAGTTGATCTTTGCCATCTTATTGCTGCTTTCTTTAACTAAGCCAATTAGAAAAGCAATTGGATTATACATAGCTTGGATCATATTTATAGAGCAGGTTAGGAAAAGTGCCTGATCTCCATCTATCAAAATTAGGAATCACAAAAGATCATTCATACATTTTTGTGTGTGTGCATAGAATCTTCTGTTGCCCCTTATTGATAAGTTAACCAATTGCATTTTTATTGATTTCCCATCTATAACCTTCATTCAAAATATTTTCTTTCCAATATTTTTAATACAGAGGTGCTTATAGTCATCTCTTTCTCCAGGGTTTGATCTTGTTGATTATTTTAAAATCATCCTACCCATAATGTTATTGTTAATGAATGACCTTTTATTTTACATTTCTTGCATGTTTTGCACTTTGGCTTGTCACCTACATATTGACCCCCAAACTTTCAAGTAAACATATAAGATCACAAACTAAAATGTTTCTTTCATGGTTTTAAGATCACTTGTATTTTGTGCTTTCATGATCTTTCTCATTTCCATCCCTTCCCTAGTTTTGAAAAATGAATTTCAGCACCGTTTGAGTAGTTCTTTTCATGTTATGGTCTATGTCATATTTGTGGAAAAAGAAATTTTAAGTGTCATAGGCCTGAAGCTGGCAAAAGAAAACTGCTTCATAATTCATTGTCAGGATGACAGGACCAAATCCTGCTTTATGTTACACAACTCCTGTGGGAGATGTTCACCCAAGAGCAAATTTGGCTCATAAGCAGCATAAAAGAGTTTTTTCATTTTGCTGACTAGTGCTAAGCACCCAGTTGCAGTTCACAGAGTTGAAGGGCAAATGAATTACATTCTGGATCAGTAAATGGGAATACCTAGAAAAAAGCATCTGCTGGACCAATGTGCATTAGATGGAGAGAGGGGCTATTAAAATGAACTTCACGGGAAGCACCATGAAGGTTTCCATAACATGGCTGAGGTTTTCTGAATAGTTCATACAAACAACCTCCATTACTGAGATATTCATAACTCTGAGGTTCTACTGTACTATAGAGGAAATAGTGAAACTGACCATGAACCTGTGGAGATTTCTCCCTGTTGCTGTATGGGCCCTATTATATAAAATGCATTCAAATGCACAAAGCATACAAGCAGAAAAAAAGGTTTTTTGTCTCATCTCAGTTACAGTTATCAAAAATGGTATTTGTAGCAATAGTATGTCAATATTTTTAAGTGATTTGTTTTAAAATGTTTCTTTGGTCAGGAAAACAAATTAAATTTGTTAAAATTATCAAATGAGGGAGAAAAACAAAATAATTCAACAGAGGATCTGGAAATAATCATAGAATCGTAGGCCTGGAACTTCTCAAGAGGTCATCTTGTCTAGTGTCCTGCACTCATGGCAGGACTAAGTATTATCTAGACCATCCCTGACAGGCGTTTGTGTAACCTGCTCTTTAAAATGACCAGTGATGGAGATTCCACAACCTCCCGAGGCAATTTATTCCAGTGCTTAACTACCCGAACAGTTAGGAAGTTTTTCCTAATGTCCAACCCAAACCACCCTTGCTGCAATTTAAGCCTATTGCTTCTTGTCCAATCCTCAGAGGTTAAGGAGAACAATTTTTTCCCCTCCTCCTTCTAACAACCTTTTATGTACTTGAAAGCTGTTATCATGTCCCTTCTCAGTCTTCTCTTTTCCAGACTAAACACACACATTTTTTTCAATACTCCCTCATAGATCATGGTTTCTAGACCTTTAATCATTTTTGTTGCTCTTCTCTGGACTTTCTCCAGTTAGTCCACATCTTTCCTGAAATGTGGCACCTAGAACTGGACACAGTACTCCAGTTGAGGCCTAATCAGTGCAGAGCAGAACAGAAGAATTACTTCTCATGTCTTGCTTACAACACTCCTGATAATACATCCCAGAATGATGTTTGCTTTTTTTACAGCAGTGTTACACTGTTGATTCATATTTAGCTTGTGATCCACTATGACCCCCAGATCCCTTTCCGCAGTACTCCTTCCTAGACTGTCATTTTCCATTTTGTATGTGTGCAACTGAATGTTCCTTCCTAAGTGGAGTACTTTGCATTTGTCCTTATTGAATTTCATTTCTCCAGTTTGTCCAGATCAATTTGAATTTTAATCCTGTCCTCCAAAGCACTTTCAACCCTTCCCAGTTCGGTATTGTCTGCAAACTTTATACATGTACCCTCTATGCCAGTGGTTCTCAACCAGGGGAACCCGTACCACAGGGGGTATGCAGAAGTCTTCCAGAGAATACATCAGCTTATCTAGATATATGCCTAGTTTTAGAACAGGCTACATAAAAAGCACTAGCGAAGTCACTACAAACTAAAATGTAATTTAGACAAATGAGAAAGTAAGCAATTTTTCAGAAATAGTGTGCAGTGACACTGTTGTATTTTTATGTCTGATTTTGTAAGCAAGTAGTTTTTAAGTGAGATGAAACTTGGGGTATGCAAGACAAATCAGACTCCTGAAAGGGGTACAGTAGTCTGGAAAGGTTGAGAACCACTGCTCTATACCATCATCTAAATCGTTGATGAAGATATTGAACAGAACAGGATCCAGAACTGATCCCCGCAGGACACTTGATATGCCCTTCCAGCTTGACTACTCTCTGGCAACGGTTTTTCAACCAGTTAAAACCCTCCTTACAGTAGCTCCATCAGGTTGTATTTCCCTAATTTGTTTATCAGAAGACCATGTGAGACAGTATCAAAAGCCTTACTAAAGTCAAGATATACCAATCTACCACTTTTCCCCTATCCACAAGACTTGTTACCCTGTCAAAGAAAGCTATTAGGTTGGTTAGATATAATTTGTTCTTGACAAATCCATGCTGATGGTTACTTATTACCTTATTATCTTCTAAGTGTTTGCAAATTGATTGCTTAATTATTTGCTCCATTATCTTTTCTGGGTACTGAAGTTAAACTGACTGGTCTGTAATTCCCCAAATTGTCCTTATTTCCCTTTTTTATAGATTGGCACTATATTTGCCCTTTTCCAGTCCTCTGGAATCTCTCCTGTATTCCATGATGATGATTATCTAGTGGACAGTAAATATTATTTGAACAAAGATATGACTTTAAATCCTTGGAATTATTCCCATATATATCGAATGTTGGGAATAACATATTTGCTTGAACATTAATGACTGTTTCATCACTTTAATGTTACCCTGGAAATGTTTATGCAAAAATATCCCAAAGAGATAAAAGGGGATATACACTTAGGAATCTTAAGGTAGCATGACGACTTCATTTTGTATATAACTTGTTTCTCAGAACATCAGGAAGGCAACTGATTTGAGCTCCAAATGGAAAGCTATGGAGAGGGCTGTGACTGAATATTAAATCATCTTTTCCTTAGCTGAGTTGCTATGGTGATGGCAATGCTGCACAGCTTAATCTGCTGTTTCTATTGCTGCAACAGCTTTGCTGGCGCATATGCGGGATCTATGCACACATGCCATGTACAGCTCACTAGAGAAACACACAAGAGGAACCCATTTTATAGTGGGATGGAGGACTGAATTTCTATTGCTGTGGTTTAGGTGTAAGGTTGCAGTCTTTCATTTTCAATGGGGACTCTGGTGTCACTGCAAGAGGTGGATGTCTGGGACATTTCCTGATGTGTTTCTGCCTGGCTGCCTATGAATGTATATTCAAATAAATACACCTGTGTAATATTTTCCAACTATACAGCACCTTTCACCCAAGGATTTCAAAGTACTTTATAAATATAATGACTCCCTCACCTCTGTGATTTACAGGACTGAGCTGAAAGAGAATACTGGCAATGTCAGGTACTGGCTGGCTTGATTTTAATTGGCACAGCACAGCCTGGAGCAAAGGAGAAGAGGTGGATCTAATCCCACTATTAGGTTAATAAATTAGTAATCTAATTGTTTGTGTATTAAACAACCAGCCTGACAACTTCTATCGGTGCAAAGTAGAAGGTTCAACGTTTGCTCCTGCAGGTTTTGAGAAGCACATCTCTTTTCACTCGGATGCCTGTATGGTTCCCATTGCGCCACAAAAGGACTGATTTCTGAACAGCTATTTTTAAACACTCACTGTTATTTAATATTTATATTACAGCAGCACCCAGAAATCCCAATCAGAATTGGTGTCCCATTGTATTGGGCACAGTCTATGAAAACACAATTCCCCCCCCCCCCGAAGAATTTTACAATGTAAGCGGCACTGATCCTGTAAGCAGACCCCGGCCCCCACAGACAGCTCCCTAGGCAGAGGCTCCAGAGCTTCCTCCCCCGCGTAGATCAGCATACGGCTGAAACTCCGACCCTAGAAAAACTGTTACTCAACCGAGTAGTCCCACTCAGCTGAGTAAAGCTGGGGCCTGGGGCAGCGGACATGAGGCATGGAGGAGAGACAGAATACAGCAATTTTAGGTACCTTGCAATGTGTGGCTTAAAAATGAAGTTGCAACCCACCGCCTCCCCCCCCCCCCCCCCCCCCCCCATTCTTGTGCCTTGGCTGCCTTCCTAGCGGCAAACGCGGGGACGGGAAATTGTAACGAACTCCGGCCTTGCTTTCCTGCCGTTCATGCCGGGAGAGGCGCCTGCTGCCACCCATCCACCGGAGGCTGCCGGTGTCGGCACTGACCTCCCCCAGCCCGGAGGCCGCGCCGGCCTGGCTCCGCAGAGGCGGGCTCGGGGGCAGCAGAGCTTCCAGGCGCCGGAGCGGCAGGAGGCGGCACCTGGCCGGCAGTGGCAGAGCCGGGCCCCCGGGTGTCGCTCCCTGGGCTCGGTGACGGGGGGAACTGCCGGGGCAGGAACCGAGCCCGGCCCACAGGCTGCACGGGAGCGCCCCGCGCAGCAGGGAGCGGGCCAGCCCGACAGCCCGGCACCACGTGTCGGGGCGGGGGAGCAGCGGGCTGGGCTGGGCTGGGCTCGGCACGCCTGGCGGAGCGGAGTGCGGCGGGTCCCTGCGGCAGCCCTTGCTCAGCGCGTCTCCTGTCCGCTCTCTCCCAGCCAGGTGCCCCCGGGCCGCGCCCGACTGAGGCAGGATCGGGATGGGACCGCTCCGGGAGGGCAGCAAGGTGAGCAGGGCCGGCGAGGCGGCCCCGGAGCCCTTTGGCCGCAGGTGGCGAGTCCCGGGAGACAGACCCCGGGTGACAGGAGTACAGGTGCGGGGGGAGACGCGCTGGCGGGGACGGGGATTGGATGGGGGGGGGGGGTCTGAGGAGGGGCGATCGGGTCTGACAGGAGGGGGGAGATCGGGGCTGGCGGGGGGGGGGGTCTGGGGAGGGGAGATTGGGGGGTCTGAAGAGAGGGGGATTGGGGCTGGCGGGGCAGGGGTCTGAGGAGGGGGGGATCGAGGGTATGAGGAGGGCGGCCGGGGTCTGAGGAGAGGGGGATCGGGGCTGACAGGGGGGTCTGAGGAGGGGAGATTGGGGCTGGCAGGAGGCTGCGAGGAAGGGCGATCAGGGCTGACAGGGGCTCGGAGCGGGGCTCGAGGCTGGGGGAGGTGTCGGGGCTGGCAGGAGGTCCTGAGGAGGGGGAATCGAGGCTGGCGAGGGGTCAGGACCGGCAGGGGGATCTGAGGAGAGGGGTCGGGATTGGCAGGGACGGGGGGCTTCTGAGGCTGGGTGATCAGGGCTAGCAGGGGGCTCTGAGGAGGGGGGATCGGGGCTGGCAGGGAACGGCTAGGGGGCCCTGAGTCGGGAGTAGCCCTGGAAAGATGGTATCCAGGCCCTTCATTCAATCAGCAAAGGCCAGGCAGACGGTATTCATTGGGGGCCACCTTCCACCACACCTGCCATGCAGAGAGCAGCAGTAGCAGGAGGAGAAATTACTGCCACCATCACTGGGTGAAAGGGGCTGAGTCATAGAATCAAAGAAGTGTAACACTGGAAGGGACCTCAGTCAGTCATCTAGTCCAGTCCTCTGCACTCAAGGGAGGACTAAGTAATAGTTAGGTCGTTCCTGACAGATGTTTGTCTCACGTGTTCTTAAAAACCACCAATGTCGGAGATTCCACAACCTCCCTAGGCAATTTATTCCAGTGATTACTACCTTGATAGTTAGGCAGTTTTTCCTAATGTCCAACCTAAATCTCCTTTGCTGCAATTTTAGCCTGTTGCTTCTTAACAGAGGTTAAGGAGAACAATTTTTTCACCCCCCTCTTTGTAACAACCTTTTATGCATTTGAAAATTGTTATCATGTCCCCCTGTGTTGTCTCTGAAGAGACAGATGCATCTGTCATCTCCCCCGAGCCTTCCCCATAAAGGCGTCTCCAGCAATGTAAGCGTAAGGAGGGGAGCTCAAATGTGAGTTGGGATAGGTTATTCCTGGGGTACTTGGGATGATGGGTGCTTATGTGGAAGAGGTTACACTGGGGAATTTGTGGGGGAGTTGTGTGGAAGAGGTTCGTCCTGTGGCATTTGGGGGGAGGTTGTGGGTGGGAGTTTACTCCTGGGGTATTTGGGAGGGTGTTTGTGATTGGGAGTTACACAGCAGGGAATGATACTTATGTAGATCGTATTTTGTTATGTTCACCTTGTTTGTTTTTGAGTAGGAGCAGAAACTGCAGCAGGAGAAGGAGATCTCCCGCAGCCGCATCCCCCGCCTGCTACTTCGGCCTTATGTATCCCAGCAGCAGCAACAACAACAGAAAGTGTCCCCAGCCTCTGAGTCACCCTTCTCAGAGGAGGAGAGTAGAGAGTTCAACCCCCGCAGCTCTTCTGGAGGCTCAGCAAGGACCATCAGCAGCAACAGCTTCTGTTCAGGTACCATCACCAGACACACAGTGGTTGTGCAGAAACAGAGATGTCTGGCCTGATTTTCCTCTCATTTAACCCCAGGGTAAATTAAGAATAACTCCATTGACATATGTGACGTTTGTGTTAATGATTGGAGAATCAGGTCCTGTGTGTGTAACGTGTTTGGAGAGTAATAATACGTTGGCATGCAATTGCTTTTCTTTATATGCTTAGTATAGTCACTGATGGGGATAGTGAGAACATTTAATGCCCTATTTGTTTATTATTATTTATTGAATTATAAATGGTACCTTAGGCATGCATAGTGCTTTGCAGACAAAAATAAAAATTGATTTCCACTGAAATCCAGTATCTGTTTTTTTCATATATGTCTGTAAGTGACACCAGATGTTTCCATTTCAAATTCTAAAGGCTTTTCTTTCCTATCCTTTGCTAAAAAGTTGGCATCTTTATTGCAACAGAACAGTTTATTAGAGATACAGTTAGATGAAGAAAGAGTCTTAAATACTATGGTGTTTGTCTAGAGAATGTGGACAAACCTGAGGCCAAAGGAGCTAGATATGTAGAACAGGAGGGCTAGTTGCCGTAGTGGATTACAGACCTAGGTCATGTACTGTGGTTGATTTTTTTTATACAGAACTCCACACTGATTTCACGTAGTGTTCTATATGTGGATCGGTAGCAGAATATAAATCAATGTGGCCAGGCAGCAAAATGGTGGCTGCAATCTTTAGTGTTAAAATGAAATTAACATTGTTTGAAAGTTCAACCTTCTTCCAAAGAAATGTAAAGATGCTGCATTGATAACTGGAACATATGTAGCTACCCATACAGCATGCAGAACACAGGTCTTGTGGAAAGTGCAATGGCTCAGTGATGTATCAGATGGCAAAAATAAACTATAATTCTTGAACTACAGTACATGGGAGGTCTTTTGCTAAGACTGCCATTTGTGAGACTTTTTTAAAATACATATCTAATTACCCTTTATGACATAATATTTTAAACCAAACACCTAATATTATGCAATTGTTCCTATAGAATCTAGCATACTTTCATAGAATCATAGAATATCAGAGTTGGAAGGGACCTCAGGAGGTCGTCCAGTCCAACCCCCTGCTCAAAGCAGGACCAGTCTCCAATGTTTGCCCCAGATTCCTATATGGCCCCCTCAAGGATTGAACTCACAACTCTGGGTTTAGCAGGCCAATGCTCAAACCACTGAGCTATCCCTCCCCTACATCCCTCCCCTTTCAGATCCTATTCTGCAAAACTTATGCACATACTTAATTTTATGCATTGTGAATAGCCCTATTGATTCTGTGGGAGTACTCAGTGTGTAAAGTAATGTATGTTCAAATATTTTTGCAGAATCAGGGACTATTTCTTTTAATTCCTTGGTACATGCTATGCAGGTACTCATTTTGAAGACTTTTTTTGAGGGGGAGAGAGTTGATTTTAGTTTTTAATCTTTCATATAGAATTTTTCCTTAATATTTCCAGCTAATCACAACATTGTAGTTATAACAGGTATTTTGTTATTCTTAAATTGTCAGAGTAACTTCCTGAATTTCCTTTTTTGTCCATTCACAAAATTGCCAAACCACAAGATGCAATTATTTTTTCCAAGTGACTGTAGAATAGAATAATTTCTAATGGGAATTCTGATTTTCCCTCCAAAATTGGATCCAAATTATTTTGAATTGTTTTCCCTAAATAGTGATAGAATAGCTAAAATGCATGAGAAAAAAAGTTAACTTTCTTAGATAGGAATAATATTTTCAATATCCATCTTATGTTTTTTAATTTATGAGTTTATATATTTCCTCACATATTACTGTACACAGGATATAGGAGTTGCCTAAAGGAAACTTCCACTGAAATTGTTTTTAAAATGGTGCCTTTTAGAACTATATTTTTAAAATAATATCTCCAAAATGTGTCCTTTCTTCACTAGTGCCCGAATCTTTGCCCATGCCCCAACAGTCTCTCACTGTGACTACTGCAACGTCCTCTTTTCTGGTCTGCCTTATTTTCATCTCTGATTTTTGAAGTCCATCCAACGTACTACAACCAAAATTATTTGCTGCTGCTCCAACCATATAAATCCTCTCTTTGAATCCCCATAATAGCTTCTTACCTCCTTCAATATGTGTGTATATATATATATATAAAATCCGCTGTTTTGACATTTCTAAGGCACCAGTTACAGTAATATTCAGAAGTACAAGATTCAAGCTCTTTCTCTACAAGGCATTGCATAGTTTTTAATGTCTGCGTCCTGTCTCTAATCATCTCTTATTCACTCCACATGCCCTATGCTAGTTCATCTTGATGCTCGTTGTTTTTTCCTGCTAGTAGCTGTGTGCCTTTCCTCATGTCACCCCTTTGGTTTGCCTGGAACATCCTCTCCAACATTGTGCACTACACAATTTGACTTGACAGAGGCCTCCTCAATACTTGCTGCTTTCACTTTAAAACTTATCACTGATCACCAGCCTGGCCTTGCCTAACTGTCCTCCAATTTTAAAGAGTGTATTCTTTAAAAAGAGGAACTTACAAGATGGATGCATAACATAACAATAAATGCACCTTGAGATTGGTCACTCCTGTCTCCCTCGGCCTCTGGTACCTCCTTCCCAACTTTTGTTTATGGTCATCCCTTGCCATGTTGTGTCCAGTATGGATTGTAAGGACCTCAGAACAGGGACCTGTCATCTTTCTGGTTTAAAAGTGATATACACAGCAATGGTGGTTAAGCTTAACAAGTAATAACTTTAGGAGAGGTGGAAAGATCATCAGGAGGTCAACGTTATGGTGATGAAAAAAGCCTGTGAGCATTACACTGAAAGAGCTAAAACCATCCCCTCCCATAACCACCATTACAGATATGAGAATCCAAAATGAAAAAATTACCTAACTGGTAAATAGCAACTGCAAGTGAATCAACACCTGGAATAATTCCTTTCCCTTCACCCCTTCACTTGAAAAGTCTCTGCCCATCCTTCTTCCCTTATCATTGACACTGTGCTCTTCTACTATGGAAAGCCCTTTAAAAAAAATCAGCTCTCCTCCCTAGCGCACTGTGCATATGGCTCTGCTGTTTGTATCCCCAGAGCTTCTGAGCCTGTTAATTTTCCTTGTCTGCTTGCACTGGCCCTCCTGCATACCAGAAGGCTTCAAGTTCTTCTCCCTCTGTAACTGACAGGAGCAGAATCTTCTGGGGCCTGCTAATGTTGTTTCAGGCAGGCAGTGGGCAGAAAATAAAAGGGTTCAGGACCTCTGGGAACACTAATAGTGCTGCAATCATGGAGGCAGGGAGGCATCAGGGAAGGAAATACCACTCAACAGTGCAAAAAAGACACTTAATTTTGCTCTGTAAACTCTGCACTGGGGGAGGGGTATTAATATTTGTTGAGCTCAGATTTAAGGTTGGGGAATCATTTCCCCCTTTCTCTTCTAGAAGACTCCTTCTCGGGGACCTTAATATACGTTTATGCAACTTATTGCATATTTAACAGTATTAGTATAATGTACTCATTCAATTTGTGGTAGGAGCCCTTTCCAAATTCACACAAAGATATGGTGTATGGGTATTAACATGCCTATCTATTAAATTCTTGATAAAAATAGATTTTGAGGCATAGACTGCTTCTGTCCAATGTATTTTAGATATTCTTTCTGGAAACAGGTCAGGCAACTTACATTTATATAGCAGTATGTATAGTATGTAATATTTACTAAACAAGTTTGCATGGCTTCAATAGGTGCTGCTTGTCAGCTGACAGAGAAGCACTTCTCTTCCCCCAGCCTCTACTTTCCTTTGATTTGGATGTCAGCCATAGGATTAAAATGTCAAGCTGTGAAAAACATTCTCCCAGCAACATAAGCTGGTTATATTACTTCTGAGTATTTCCCCATGTTTTGCATGTTTTCCTTATAAATTACACTTTTGGCTTTGAATTACACACCAGACTAACCTTGTCAATCAGGAGAAAGGTGCACACTTTAAACTGATAGACAGATAATCCACTTTATGGCCCGTTTCTACAGCTGCTCCAAAGGAAAATTAAGGTTTCCTAAAGACTTCCTTGGGAATGCCAGCTAATGAATCTACCTTCTAAGTAATAAGACACTGAGGGTGGAGTGTTACTCTTGATTTGTGTGTACAACTCCATTTAGACTCATAGATTTTAAGACCAGAAAGGACCATCATGATCATCCAGTCTGACCACCTGCACGTCACAGGCCACAGAACCTCACGCACCCCCTCCTGGGGCTGTAATAGACCAAGAACCTCTGGCTGGGTTTCTGAAGTCCTCAAATCATGATTTAAAGACTTCAAGTTAGACTCCACCATTTACTCCAGTTTAAACACACAAATGACCTATGCCCCGTGCTGCAGAGGAAGGCAAAAACCCCTGAAGTCTCTGCCAATCTGACTTGGGGGAAAATTGCTTCCCGACCCCAAATATGACCATCAGTTGGACCCTGAGCATGTCAGCAAGACCCACCAGCCAGACACTTGGGAAAGAATTCTCTGTAGTAACTCAGAGCCCTCCCCATCTAGTGTCCTATCTCCAGCCATTGGGAATATTTGCTACTAGCAGTCACAGATGGGCCACATGCCAGTGTAGGCAATCTCATCATACAGTCCCCATCACAAACTTATCAAGGGCAGTCTTGAAGCTATTTTAGGTTTTTTTGCCCCTATAGTACCTCTTGGAAGGCTGTTCCAGAACTTCACTCCACTGACGTTTTGAAACTTTTGTCTAATTTCAAGCCTAATTTCAAGCTTGTTGTTGGCTAGTTTATATCCATTTGTTCTTGTGTCAACATTAGCGCTTAAATAAACTTAAATAACTTAAATAAATGTAAACATTAGCACTTAAACTTAAATAACTCCTCTCCTTCCCTAGTATTTATCACTCTGATGTATTTATAAAGAGCAATCATGTCTCCCCTCAGCCTTCTTTTGGTTGGGCTAAACAAGCTAAGCTCATTGAGTCTCCACTCATAGGGTAGGTTTTCCATTCCTCTGATCATTCTAGTAGCCCTTCTCTGCACCTGCTCCAGTTTGAATTAATCTTTCTTAAATGTGGGAGACCAGAATTAAACACAGTATTCGAGAAGAGTTCTCACCAGTGCCTTGTATAATGGTAATAACACTTCCCTATCTCTACTGGAACTATCTTGCCTGATGCATCCTGCGATTAGTTTTCTCTCACGGCCACATCACATTGGCCTCTCATAGTCATCCTGTGATCAACCAATACACCCAGGTCTTAGAATCATAGAAGATTACGGTTGAAAGAGACCTCAGGAGGTAATCTAGTCCAACCCCCTGCTCAAAGCAGGACCAACAGCAACTAAATCATCCCAGCCTGGGCTTTCTCCAGCCGCGCCTTAAAAACCTCTAAGGATGGAGATTCCACCACCTCCCTAAGTAACCCATTCCAGTGCTTCACCACCATCCTAGTGAAATAGTGTTTCCTAATATCCAACCTAGACCTCCCACATTGCAACTTGAGACCATTGCTCCTTGTTCTGTCATCTGCCACCACTGAGAACAGCTGAGCTCCATCCTCTTTGGAACCCCCCTTCAGGTAATTGAAGGCTGCTATCAAATCCCCCCTCACTCTTCTCTTCTGCAGACTAAACAAGCCCAGTTCTCTCAGCCTCTCCTCGTAAGTCATGTGCCCCAGCCCCCTGATCATTTTCGTTTCCCTCTGCTGGACTCTCTCCAATTTGTCCACATCCTTTCTGTAGTGGGGGGCCCAAAATTGGACACAATACTCCAGATGTGGCCTCACCAGAGCCGAATAGAGGGGAATAATCACTTCCCTCGATCTGCTGGCAATGCTCCTACTAATGCAGCCCAATATCAGTCTTCCTGGTAACAAGGGTACACTGACTCATATCCAGCTTCTCATCCACTGTAATCTCCAGGTCCTTTTGTGCAGAACTGCTGCTTAGTCAGTTGGTCCCCAGCCTGTAGCGGTGCATGGCATTCTTCCATCCTAAGTGCAGGACTCTGCACTTGTCCTTGTTGAACCTCATCATATTTCTTTTGGCCCAATCCTCCAATTTGTCTAGGTCACTCTGGACCCTATCCCTACCCTCCAGCATATCTACTTCTCCCCCCAGCGTAGTGTCGGTCCCCAGCCTGTAGCGGTGCATGGCATTCTTCCGTCCTAAGTGCAGGACTCTGCACTTGTCCTTGTTGAACCTCATCATATTTCTTTTGGCCCAATCCTCCAATTTGTCTAGGTCACTCTGGACCCTATTCCTACCCTCCAGCATATCTACTTCTCCCCCCAGCTTAATGTCATCCGTGAACTTGCTGAGGGTGCAATCCATCCCATCATCTAGATAATTAATAAAGATGTTGAACAAAACCGGCCCCAGGACCAACCCTTGGGGCACTCTGCTTGATACCAGCTGCCAACTAGACATTGAGCAGTTGATCACTACCCACTGAACCCGACAATCTAGCCAGCTTTCTATCCACCTTATAGTCCATTAATCCAATACATACTTTTTTAACTTGCTGGCAAGAATACTGTGGGAGACCATATCAAAAGCTTTGCTAAAGTCAAGATATATCACGTCCACTGCTTTCTTCTCCTCTGTCTCTTCCAACTGATACACCCACAGCTTATAGCAAAAATTCATGATGTTAGTTCTTGAGTGCATGACCTGGCACTTTGCACTATTAAATTTCATCTAATTTCTATTACGTTGGTTTTCAAGATCGTCCAGCTCTTCTTGTATGATATTCTGGTTCTCCTCCATATTGGCAATACCTCACAACTTTGTGTCATCGACAGGTTTTATTGGCACAGTCCCATTTTTTTGTGCCAAGGTCATTGATAAAAATGTTAAATAAGACTGGTCCCAAGACTGATCCTTGAGGAACTCCACTCGTAGCTTTCCTCCAGCCTGACAGTTCATCTTTCAGTATGACCCATTGTAGTCTCCCTTTTAACCATATTCACCTTAAATTCTCATACTAATCCCCAAATTCTCCAGTTTAACTAATAATTTCCCATGTGGAACTGTATCAGATACCTTACTGAAATCCAGGTAAATTAGATTTGCAGCATTTCCTTTGTCTAAAAAACTAGTTATCTTCTCAGAGAAAGAGAGCGAGTTGGTCTGGCATGAGCTACCTTTTGTAAAACCATGTTGTGATTTATCGCAATTACCGCTTACCTCGGTGTCCGTAACTACATTCTCTTTCAAAATTTGTTTCAAGACCTTGCATACAAGGGGAGTTACTTATGGATTGAAGGCAATGTTTGGCCTAGAGTAACTAAATTCCACAGTCTGTTTAGTCTGCCTTTTTAATAGTGAGACAAGGTAGGTGAGGAATACCTTTTACTGGACCAACCTCTGCTGGTGAAAGAGACAAGCTTTAACTCCACCCTCAGTGTCTTATAACGTAGAAGGCAGATTCATTAGCTGGAATTCCCAAAGAAGGCTTTATGAGCGCCTCATTTTCCTTCTCCCTCTCAGCAATAGAAGTTGGTCTGATAAAAGATATTACCTCATCCACCATGGCCCTCTAATATCCTGGGATAAACAGGGGTACAACTACACTGCAAACAGTTTTTAGTAGCTAGTCAGTTTTGGGGGACACATCCTTTTTCATTTTTCATTTTCTGAATAGCTCATCTTTTTAATCAGCATTTTAATGCTGATGTTTTTTCTTCTCAGTCTTTGTATTCATCTTTGTTTAAGACTTAACCTATTGACTTAAGAAAAGAATGCAGAAATAGTTGGTTAGCTGAGATGCTTTAGCTTTAAGTACCTGTGTTTTAATAATCAGTTGTAGTAAAGGGCTGTTTGAGCTAGAGGAGCTGTTTTATTTCAAATGCAAAGTACTCTTCTGGGCTTTTATTCTCACCTGCAATATCTCCTTGTTAATAAGTATACATAGTACTACTAATCTTCTAGGAGTTAGATGACAACTAGTGGTTACAATAGGTGCACCTTACTCATTTAGAAAATTCTGGCCAAGATTTTCAAAAACAGAGTTCAGAGCTTAAGTTTAGGCCTTTGTTTGTGAAAATCTTGGCCTCTATGTTCACTGTGTTTACACTGTAAATTCACTGTGCCTGCAGCAGAAAGTTCTCTATTATCATATCCTGTTCACACTATTCACATGCGTAGTCCACTTTAGACTATTTTGCCGATTGGTCCAGTTATTGGTTGATGCTCAAAGTGAGTTCAGGAAGAGTGCTTGTGTGAGTAAAGAAAACAGGATTTAGCCATGCATATATACTTATTTAAATCAGTTTGAATAAGCTACATTTAATACTAGCTGCAAATAACTGAGTCTGAGGATCTGTACAGGTTCACAGAAGAGACATCTTCATTCACTGTATGCAGTTAACATGCTGTACCTTCAGTCATAGCTGAAATAATTTCTCACTAGGACAGTGAGGTAGATTGTGTATTAGGAAAGCTACCCAGAGTGGAGCATTGATAAACTACATGCTTAACTGTATATTTTCGAGGAGAAAAAAAGAGAAAATTGGATCATTTTAATGGGTCAACAATGCAGAGACCAAATGTAAGGTTATTATCATTAGTTTCCTTATATGTTAACCCCCCCCTATCTTTATATCTGTTTTCATCAGAAGGAATGTTTTGTTAGCGTATTCCCCTGACTCCGAGTTTATGTTTTCTTTTATTGACATTTATTGCATCAGATAAGTGTGTTTAAAATTGACCCTACGTTTGATATCAAAAGCATTTTCACAGTCCTTCTTTATTCCATTTGCTTGAACTGTATCATCTGAAATATGATATCATCTGAGAGTCCTTCTCAAGCTGTGCGAGTTTGTTTGTGAAACCCATTGCTGTAGATGCTCTATCTGGCATAGCTGTGTGGCACCTTGATCTTCATTTTCTAAATACATTGGGCCAAATTCTGCTTTCATATACACACTTGTGGCTCTTATTCAAGAGCAGCATTTGGTCCTTTGTGTCCATTTTTCAGTGCTCTTTACTTGGAGGGTCTCCTGCTAAGGCATAGGAATGATTTGGGAATTTAGTTAGTTTACTGGTTAGTGTTTATATTTTTCTAGAGAGAGGTTTTAAATGTGGAGGTTAAAAAAGTTTATATGTACGGAAGTGCAGACTCCTGCCTGCTTCTCTCTCTTCCTCCACTGTTGCCTTGTACAAAATGACTGCCCTTGTACTACTGCACCGTACAACTGCTTGGGAAGCCAAGACATTTGACCTTCTGAATGTCCCTGTCATCTGCTCTACATATCAGTCAGCACTGTGAGCTCTAAAGGCCTGAGCTGGAGCCTACTGAAGTCAGTGGAAAGGTTCCTATTGACTTCAGTGGGTTTTGGAAACAAGCACCTAGCATCTTCCCCTTTCTGGAGCCCAGGTTTGTCCCCTCTGTGTATGCTGATAACAAAAACGACTTAATTCATTGTTAAGAAGCGCTGTGTTTGAATCTTTCATTAAAAATACTTAATCCAAGATATTTTGTTTTAAAATGGTTTTAATACAAATTTGTATTGAGTTAAATGGTGTCATGTGTGTCAACAAGTATTGCAAGGTTTAAACAGAATGAAAGAACCTTGTCCTTAATCAGAAGCCCAAAATACTGTTGAATAAAGAGAACACGTTCGATCGTAGGAGATTCTGTGGTATTTTAAAAACAAAATCTGCATGTCATATCTTGATCCGGATAAATTACTCTCCCATTGACATCAATAGGAGTTCCACATATATAGAGACAGCAGAATATTAGGATTGAGAGATGTCATGCAAATCTTGGAGCATAAGTGTGCCTTCATTCTCCACCATCACAACTGTCCCCGACAAAACACTGGGTAGGGTTATGCAGTGATTCATAGCCACAAACTGGGATTTGGGTGGCCCTAAAGCCAGTATATAAAATATGACTACAAAAGACTATGGGGTGGCATATCCAGCACTCTCATTCATTATTAGAATCCAGACCCTGGATGCTTTTTAAAGGGTGTTGCTCTTACAATAATCACTGTAATATAATCCATTCTAGTTGTCACCAAAGTTATAGCAGCCTTCTACTGTAGATTGTGTTGTAAAAGCAGGCCTAATAAAATGGGTGGAGTGTAACATTCTGTGCTATTGAAGGATCAGACACTTACTCCTACAAGGATTATTCATGGATTTTATTTCCAAATGTTTAAACTTCTGTAACTGAACCAACTATTGTTTACAGTTTCTTTTTTCCATGCATATTATGGTTTAATACATATATTACAGGGAACGTCACTATTTCTATTCCTAAACTGCTTATACCTTGTAAGATAGAGAATCTTTATCAGCTGCAAGGGACTGTGATGACTTCCACTTTGGACTGTAGACAGAAGGGAGAAATTAGCAAAAGCAGCTTTGATAATAGGAAAAATCTTCATTTTCTCTGGAGATCCATGAAGTGTCTGACTAAAAATAGTTTGTGGACCTTCCTGTCTAAATGCTTTTGTGATATGATGTCGAGGCCTCTGGGAATTATGTCATAGGAGAAACGTTCAGATAGGATGAAGGAGGATCTTTTTTTATGCTGTCAAAGTACATCAACTGCTGCTGCATCCATAGAGTTAAGTTGTAGCTATCATTTTATAAGGAATTCAAATGTTGGGGTAATATCTTACAGATCCTGCACATTTTCTTTAGATGTACTTTTGCTGATCATTTTTACTGTAATTTGTAGTGCTGCACTGTTTAGGCCATTTTACCAGATATAATGATGTATTTTAATGTCAATATATAACTGTATTGCCGGTAGAAAGAAAAGGAGGACTTGTGGCACCTTAGAGACGAACAAATTTATTTGAGCATAAGCTTTCGTGAGCTACAGCTCACTTCATTGGGTGCATTCAGTGGAAAATACAGTGGGGAGATTTATATACACAGAGAACATGAAACAATGGGTGTTACCATACACACTGTAAGGAGAGTGATCAGGTAAGGTGAGCTATTAACAGCAGGAGAATGGGGGGAGGGGGAAACCTTTTGTAGTGATAATCAAGGTGGGCCATTTCCAGCAGTTGACAAGAACGTGTGAGGAACAATAAGGGGGGGGGAGGGAAATAAACATGGGAAAATAGTTTTACTTTGTGTAATGACACATCCACTCCCAGTCTTTATTCAAGCCTAAGTTAATTGTATCCAGTTTGCAAATTAATTCCAATTCAGCAGTCTCTCTTTGGAGTCTGTTTCTGAAGTTTTTCTGTTGAAGAATTGTCACTTTTAGGTCTGTAATTGAGTGACCAAAGAGATTGAAGTGTTCTACGACTGGTTTTTGAATGTTGTAATTCTTGACGTCTGATTTGTGTCCATTTATTCTTTTATGTAGACACTGTCCAGTTTGGCCAATGTACATGGCAGAGGGGCATTGCTGGCACATGATGGCATATATCACATTGGTAGATGTGCAGGTGAACGAGCCTCTGATAGTGTGGCTGATGTGATTAGGCCCTATGATGTTGTCCCCTGAATAGATATGTGGACACAGTTGGCAACGGGCTTTGTTGCAAGGATAGGTTCCTGGGTTAGTGTTTTTGTTGTGAGGTGTGTGGTTGCTGGTGAGTATTTGCTTCAGGTTGGGGGCTGTCTGTAAGCAAGGACTGGCCTGTCTCCCAAGATCTGTGAGAGTGATGGGTCATCCTTCAGGATAGGTTGTAGATCTTTGATGATGCGTTGGAGAGGTTTTAGTTGGGGGCTGAAAGTGATGGCAAATGTACACCCCTTCCAGTGTTTTTCCTTCCCCTTCCATTTTTTTAATAGGATGGTCAGCTGCAAACTGATTAGCAGAGGTACATTCTCAACTCGCAGCTGAGGTTATCTTGCCCCTTGTGATAGACAGTACTGTTGCTTGTGCAGCTGCTACTTTTGGCAGTACTGAACATTTTGATCCTGTAGAAGACACTGCATTGAAAGGTACATCTGATACATCTAAGGAAAAAATGTCTCTTTGGCAGCATGAACTAGATCCAGAAAATGTTTAGAGGTTCACTTTTTCCATACTAATGATTAAATTACAAGTTCACACAGAAGCCTTAGGTGTATAGCTTGTTACAAATAACAAACAGTAACAGGAAAGAGGAGTACAATAAAACCATTCATTTTCTGCAGCTGAAGTTAAAACTCTGACTTGGTTGTTGAAGTGTCTAAAGGTCAGAAATGATATGACTAGAGAAGACTTATTGTTGTTAGTGCCAAGTTCACTTTGTTCCCTTGATAAGTGTCATATCACAATGGAAGCTGTGGAGCTTAATCAAATTAATTGTAATGGGGACGTGAAAGCAGTACATTATCAGAGGCTGTATTAACTGTCTGCTGATCAAAACGTGTATTTTCTTTTGCTAATCTGCTTTCTTATCTCCTACATTTGTTGTTGGTTTTCCACATTTGTTGCTTTTGTTTTTAGTGCTTTAATTCAGAGTTGTGGGTAGGGGTCTTTTGTTTGTTTTAAACTAACGCACCTTCACAGGATTTCATCAGCTCCTGAGATACTTTAAAGTAGAGTTTCTCCCTGGTGTTTAAAATACTTTGTGCCTAAACTATATTTTAAATATAGCGTTAAGGTTTTGTAAATTTTGTATGCTTCGGAAGAGAGGGTGTTTCTAGAAATAGCAAAATTTGTTGCTTAAACAGAATTCAAGAATTCACTCAGCAGAACCAATCCATGTCCAGTAGATAAATTGTGCATACTCTTTCTGTGTTTATGAGGTAAAAATTGGTGAGTCCTGCTGTCTAATTCACAGAATAAAATTAGTAGTGATCTTGAGAAAATTACCTTCTATCCTCTGCATTTTGAATTTGATCATTAGATTTATATGAATTAGTAAAATAAAGAACAAGATAATGTAAGGAAGAACCTTGTGTGAGCAGGGCACTGGACTGAAAGGTTTCATAGATCTTTTAACTGTCTCATTATCTTATGAGGAACTGAGACTATTTGCGGGGTAGGAAATAGGTACCTTCAGAATTGCCAAAAGAAGACAAACAAATTCAGTATGGAACTTAATTTATCTGCTGCAGTCACAGGTGTTAGCTAATGAAGTTTGCAGCATGGTCAGGTAGGCACCTACTCAGTCTCTTAGTTAACTTGGAATAGACTGCTAGCAAACACTTTTCACCTGTAGGCCTTGCAGGTAATTCACAAAGTAGATATGGTTGTCCTCCTGACTCAGCAACATTGCTAGAAGCAGGCAAAGCCCCCCAGAACTAACTCGGACTGGCTGCTGTTACTTTTGGGCTAGACTCAGGGGTGAAAGTAAGTCTTGGGACTTACCGGTACGGAGCTGGGCTGGGGCCGGCTCTGGTCCCCGGAAGGGGTGGGACCCCAGGGGAGGGGGCAGGGCTGAGGGAGGTTAGAGCCAGCCCCGGCCCACCCCATACCGGCAAGTGCCTCCTTCCCCCTCCCCGGTGTAACAGCGGCAGCCGGGGCCTCTGGCAGCAGTTTAAAGGACCCTGGGCGGTAGCGGCGGCTGGAGCCCTGGGCCCTTTAAATCGTCCCCGGAGCCCCGCCTCCGCTTCCCCAGGGCTCCAGCAGCAGGGCTCCAGGGATGGGGCTCTGGCCTCCACTACTGCCCCGGGCCCTTTAAATCGTCCCCGGAGCCTGCCGGAACCCTGGGGAAGTGGCGGCGGGGCTCCGGGGACGATGTAAAGGGCCCAGGGCTCGGCCGCCACTACCACCCCAGGCCCTTTAAATTGTCGCCCCAGCCCCGCCGCCGCTAGCCCAGGGCTCCGGCAGTGGGGCTCTGGCAGCAATTTAAAGGGCCGGGGGCTCCAGCTGCTGCTGGGAGCTGCAGGCCCTTTAAATTGCGCCTGGGGAAGCCGATCCACCCCGGTACGGCGCACCGGCTCTTGCTGTTGTACCAATAAATTAAAAACCAGCAGGATCTTATTAAAGGGAAAAAGGCAAAATACCACATTTATTGTGAATACAGAAAGAATCATAGTGAGCAGTTAGTTACAGCTGTAACATTCCATTCAATCTCATCTTTATTCACTCATTCATTCATACAAACACACACACACACACACACAGGTTCTGCAAGGTTGTTATCATAGTAAGCAGTTAGTTATAGCTATAACATTCCATTCAATCTCATATTTATTCACACATTCACACACACACACACACACACACACACACACAGAGGTTCTGCAAGGTTGTCATCATAGTTACCAGCCTTAGAGTTGCTCATGCCAAGCCACTGGCCAGGTGGCCTGGACATGAGGAGGGAGCAGGGCCTTGTCAGATGCTCATCTGATGCTCCTGGAAGTTGGTTTGCAGAATCAGACCCCAAAGTTCTCACTTTTTAGAGTCTCTTTTTATAGGAATTTCTTCCTAGGCCAGTCTGTGGGAATTGCTTCATCATGCTGTTGCTGAATCAATCAGCAGATGGCACATTCCTGACGGCTCCGTGCTGCTAGATGTTATCTTGTTCTTTGGTTCTCCCATTCTTGAGGCTGTTGGGTGGATTCCAGTCTGCCCTCCGGGGGTCCTCTGGTTATTTCCACTTGACGCCTTCTTCAGCCGATGGACACTGGATTCTTAGGCTGGCACCTCCCTGATCATTCAGTTATTATCCACACCAAGCATCCATCCACATACATCCTCTATCTCTATTTTAATCACAATTGTTAATACAACAAAAGGGCGAGGAGTCTCTGGGTGCTGTTTCTGTTGTTAGAGTATTGCTTTGAGTCTCTGTGAATTGCTTTGAGAACAGACTCTGTCTTAGAATGTACTAACACAATTAGCAGCTTGCAAGTTTCACACATAGAGGGAGAGAAACAGTACCAAAACCCAAGAGACCTCTTAATTAGTAATACCCTGGAATTTAAACTATGGGGAATCAAACTCATTTGTGATTTTAATACAGAACTTCTTTAATATGATCCAACATAATCCCCCTTTTGACACTAAGATTTATAATCGTCAGTGTCACTTTCTATGTAGCCTATTCAAGAGAAGGTACTGTGAGGCAATTTGAGTTTGTGATTCCAATTCATGCCACATACATGATCCTAGTGATGTATCTTTACTACAAGGTTCTGGGGCAACAGGCAAGGTGAGGCACACCCACTTTTGAGGAGTCCATTCGATACAACCTCTAGTGTCCAATAGCTTCCCTCCCTCCCCAGCCCACTGGCTCAAGGTCCAGGGTAGCCAGAAGGATCCCATGTGTAATATGGGGAGTGGGTTAACCTTCAATACCTTTGCCTCCAGGGACTGTTGGTGTGCAATTTTGACAACAATTTCTCCCATTAACAAGTCTGGTTTCACAATACTGGAAACATATTGCATCCATTCATGTTGATAAGTGTCAAACAATGATCTCTTTCTTTGTTTTAACAAATGCATCAAACCCTTAATATTTCCCAATATGACGCAGAACATTTTGTGTTCCAAAGTAGCTCGTGCAAGTATCTGCATTTCAGTACATCCCAGAGCTATGGCTGTGTAGTTTCCTATTTCTAATATTTTTTTTTTTAATGGATAAGCCATGTGGTAGTATTAAGCCATTACTAAAGATTCCATCGGCCTTTTAGGTTACCCAGACCAATTTGGACCAAGTCTACGTTGGCATGTACTTGTTTTTGTATCAGGCTGTCCTGTAGCTGGGACAGAGAGCTTAATTTATTTTTAAGTTCCTGCAGGTCTTCAGTATCTTTTTTTTTTTTTTTTAACACACAACAGTGCTAGCAACAAGACAAAACACAAGACAAAACATAGAACACAAAACACAATTTCTATTGTGACAGTAGATTCATGGTATTGGGTTACTTTTCAGCTGGCATCAGCTTTTCCTGATTTTTCTGAAAGACAAAAAGAACATGTTTCTACCCCTTTTGGGGTGGCAGATTATTGCTTAAAATATTTCTTTTACAAATACCCTTGCTGATTGCAGGCAAAACAGAGGAATTGCCCCCACATTTTCCTGTTTTTGTTCTATAGGTGGGCCAGGTTTCAATGGCTTTTATCTTTTAAGGGTTATGGGGAAATTATCCCACTGTTTAGTCATTAAATCCCTGAGTTTTCCTTCTTATACAGCAGACCAAGTTTATAATGTTTTTCCTGCTGTGTTAAGCTTTAAGTTTTATTTACAGGTAATAACTGAGAAGCATCATTACCATACGACCTTAAAGGGTTTTTCCAAAAATCATACACACTATACGTTGTTACAGGGATACTTATTATCATTAAATTTATTAAAATTATCTTGTTATCCCATGCCTTTTATTTAGGCAATTTGTTTGCTGACCAGGTGTGTCCTTTATCTGCAGCTCCTTTGTGCTGCTAGTTCTTTCCTTCCTTTATCATTTAGGTAATTTGCATTTTCACAGAAGCTTCCTGCTTTTGGATTTAAAGCCATCAGCAGCTCAGAGACTCTATCTTAAAAGGGACACAATCAGCTTTCACCAGAGTTTTGATTACTTTTAACTTCTGCTTCCAAAACACACAGCAATCTGAAAAAGAAAACCCAACCTATTGTGGCTCCCTTTGGAGCCCTAATAGCATTTTAATTAAGTAGCATGGTATGTTTGCATTTCTTTTGCCCCTTCTACAATATACCCTGCACATGTTCTGGGGCAAATGCACATTCCTTCCAGAGTTTAACTTCTATAACATTATCCAGATCCATTTTTACATAAGGTGTCACTATTCCTTTTTTTTGCTTGCAGAGGTTTCATGTACCTTTATCAAAGTGACAGTCTGATTACTCAGAGCCATTTTAAGACTCAGTGTTTCTCACATTGCTTCTTTTTGTTTTGTGCACCTCACCCCTGCTGTTGCTTCAGAGAGGCACTGTTTTTTTAATTTTTTTTTTTCTACAACTCTCATCTGTTATTTTGTTACAAAAACAAACAAACAAACAAAAAGAATCGAGAAAATTTTTTTTTTATATTCTCCTGATTTTGACTGCCCAGCTGCAGCCACAACTTAAAAACATTTTAAATTTTGTAAAGCATTGAGTTACCTTTTAAGGGTTGAATGCCAAATCCCAAAGCCAAACAGCACTAATTACCTGTGTCTAGCAAAAAGGTCTGTCAGTTTTGCAACTTTGAATTAAAGAGTCAAATGGATTTTTAGTGGCATTATTTAAAACAAAAACAAAACCAACTGGTCCTTAGAACTTTACATATTTACACACACACAGATAGATACATACACATTTTCTTTTCTTTAACATCCCTTCCACGTTGCTCTGTTTTTTTACATCTTACATTCCCTTTATACATTTGAGGCAGTTAAGTTCCAATAGAACCCCCTTATGTTCTTTTAGCAAATTTGACTAAATTGTCCAGTCAAATGATTTTAATCAGTTTCTTTTGCCTGGCTAATTTACAGACATTCCTTTGGAAAAGGGCCCATTTTTCCCTCAGAATGGCTGCAAAGAAACCAAGAATGCTCTTTCTCTAACACTTTTTTTTTTCCTTTTTAACATTTTCACAAAGTTTAGCTGCTTAATTCCCTCCAGCCTCTGCAGAGTTAACTTTTTTTTTTTACTCTTTCTCTTTGTAATTATGCCTGGGGGTGCCATACATAGGACCTTCTCCCCCTTTACCTGCCTCCCTCCAGCCTCTGCAGAGTTAACTTTTTTCACTCTTTTTGTATTCCTGGAGTGCCTCTTTCACTATTTTCAGCTGGCTTTGGGTATTTGTAGCCAGCACCTTCGAATTGTCTGCTCCCTTTTCCGTTTGTGCCTTTTCCTCTTTATGTGAAGACAAGCAGAGGGAACAATCCTTACATGCCTCACACAACAACCAAATTGCTGCTGCATCTCTTTTGGCAGCACTAGAAGGCTTGTATATGAGGATATACTGAGCCAATCTATCCTCCAGGTCCGAAATAGTGCAGACATCAGCTAGGGCTTGTTTAGTCCAAGGACTGTGCCCAAATTATTGAAGGTTTTGTTTAAAAGGTGTAATTTCTTTAACAAAAGGTGAGGTTGGAGTTCCTTCTGACTCCATTCCTCCCTCTGGTACTGGCTTACCCTGTTTTCTTTTAAACATCTTAACATGGATATATCAATCTCTTTGTCACTGCTGGTATTACTTAGCAAGTGACACAGCCAAGATTCTGAAATCATAGCTTAATCTATGCGTTTTTCCCCTGCTACCTTCCCGGAGGCCAGCAGGTCCCCTGCTACCTTCCCGGAGGCCAGCAGGTCTGGTTAACCTATTTCTCCCTGCTACCTTCTCGGAGGCCAGCCGGTCCGGTTAACCTGTTCTTCCCTGCTACCTTCTCGGAGGCCAGCAGGTCCCCTGCTACCTTCTCGGAGGCCAGCAGGTCTGGTTTAATCTGTTTTCCCTGCTACCTTCTCGGAGGCCAGCAGGTCTAGTTTAATCTGTTCTTCCCTGCTACCTTCTCGGAGGCCAGCAGGTCCCCTGCTACCTTCTCGGAGGCCAGCAGGTCTGGTTTAATCTGTTTTTCCTGCTACCTTCTCGGAGGCCAGCAGGTCCCCTGCTACCTTCTCGGAGGCCAGCAGGTCTGGTTAACCTAATAGAAATGCCTAGCTCACTAGAGCTGGCGGTGTGCACACCAATATTTACAATAACTGAGGTTTTTTACCAATATTCCCCCTTTCGCAATTCTCCACCAAAATGTTGTACCAATAAATTAAAAACCAGCAGGATCTTATTAAAGGGAAAAAGGCAAAATACCACATTTATTGTGAATACAGAAAGAATCATAGTGAGCAGTTAGTTACAGCTGTAACATTCCATTCAATCTCATCTTTATTCACTCATTCATTCATACAAACACACACACACACACACACACAGGTTCTGCAAGGTTGTTATCATAGTAAGCAGTTAGTTATAGCTATAACATTCCATTCAATCTCATATTTATTCACACATTCACACACACACACACACACACACACACACAGAGGTTCTGCAAGGTTGTCATCATAGTTACCAGCCTTAGAGTTGCTCATGCCAAGCCACTGGCCAGGTGGCCTGGACATGAGGAGGGAGCAGGGCCTTGTCAGATGCTCATCTGATGCTCCTGGAAGTTGGTTTGCAGAATCAGACCCCAAAGTTCTCACTTTTTAGAGTCTCTTTTTATAGGAATTTCTTCCTAGGCCAGTCTGTGGGAATTGCTTCATCATGCTGTTGCTGAATCAATCAGCAGATGGCACATTCCTGACGGCTCCGTGCTGCTAGATGTTATCTTGTTCTTTGGTTCTCCCATTCTTGAGGCTGTTGGGTGGATTCCAGTCTGCCCTCCGGGGGTCCTCTGGTTATTTCCACTTGACGCCTTCTTCAGCCGATGGACACTGGATTCTTAGGCTGGCACCTCCCTGATCATTCAGTTATTATCCACACCAAGCATCCATCCACATACATCCTCTATCTCTATTTTAATCACAATTGTTAATACAACAAAAGGGCGAGGAGTCTCTGGGTGCTGTTTCTGTTGTTAGAGTATTGCTTTGAGTCTCTGTGAATTGCTTTGAGAACAGACTCTGTCTTAGAATGTACTAACACAATTAGCAGCTTGCAAGTTTCACACATAGAGGGAGAGAAACAGTACCAAAACCCAAGAGACCTCTTAATTAGTAATACCCTGGAATTTAAACTATGGGGAATCAAACTCATTTGTGATTTTAATACAGAACTTCTTTAATATGATCCAACATAATCAGTACATCATACCAGGGTGTACCGGCTTACTTTCACCTCTGGCTAGACTGTTATATTTCTTACTCAGCTGCGCAGGGAGTATGGAGAAGTAGGCCCCTTCTTACTTCCCTGTTTGGCAGTGTAAAGGGCTGGTTGTTCCAGCCACAGTGGGAAGAGCAAAGACAGTTTGTCTGAGACTCACTCTTGCAAGCAAGTGGGTGGAAAGGGTTAGAGAGTGCTCTCATCAGCCAGGGTAACTGACCGGGCACATAGCGGGAATAAGATACTTCAGAAAAAAGGATGTAATAACTTTACTCCCCTCCCAAAACAAAGTGGGAGCAAGAGAGGAATTATGATTAATAACCATTCTCTGGTCTGATCCGAGGCTAGGTCTGTGCTGCTCCTTACTCTCAGTCAGACAGTAACATTACACATTCTAGCCCTTTCTTTCCACCCTCCTTCTCTGGGTAGAAATGGTTTTCAGCTGGTCCCCATGCAGAGCTTATTGCAGAAGCAGACCTGAATTATAGACGTGACAATGAGCAAACTGCAGTGTAACAGTGGTTACAGAAATATGATTGTGTACTTAGTTAAGGTATAGGTACATCTGGGTGTTTCATATTATAGCGTGTGGTGGGGAGTTTTATTCATGAAGACAATACAAGATGAATGCACAGTGCAAATGAATAGTGAAAAATACTGGCTTTATTTTACTCTTGGAAAGAACAAATAAGAGACTGAGTTCTCTGGGACATGGGATATTTCTGGGCTTAAAGTGACATCATGGTTCAGGGCTTTTTAATATACTATATATTTTAAATAAATAAGTCATTTATTGTGGGCATCACAAAAGAGGTGAGTATTCAGGAGTCATTCAAATAACAGTAGGAAGGATAGGTTTCAGAGTAACAGCCGTGTTAGTCTGTATTCGCAAAAAGAAAAGGAGTACTTGTGGCACCTTAGAGACTAACCAATTTATTTGAGCATAAGCTTTTGTGAGCTACAGCTCACTTCATCGGATGCATACTGTGGAAACTGCAGAAGACATTATATACACAGAGACCATGAAACAATACCTCCTCCCACCCCACTCTCCTGCTGGTAATAGCTTATCTAAAGTGATCACTCTCCTTACAATGTATATGATAATCAAGCTGGGCCATTTCCAGCACAAATCCAGGTTTTCTCACCCTCCGCCCCCCCCTCCACACAAACTCACTCTCCTGCTGGTAATAGCCCATCCAAAGTGACCACTCTCTTTACAATGTGTATGATAATCAAGTTGGGCCATTTCCAGCACAAATCCAGGTTTTCTCACCCCATCCCCACCCCCATACACACACAAACTCACTCTCCTGCTGGTAATAGCGCATCCAAAGTGACCACTCTCCCTACAATGTGCATGATAATCAAGGTGGGCCATTACCAGCACAAATCCAGGTTTTCTCACCCCCCCCCACATAAACTCACTCTCCTGCTGGTAATAGCTCATCCAAACTGACCACCCTCCTTACAGTGTGTATGATAATCAAGGTGGGCCATTTCCAGCATAAATCCAAGTTTAACCAGAACGTCGGGGGGGAGGGGGTAGGAAAAAACAAGGGGAAATAGGCTACCTTGCATAATGACTTAGCCACTCCCAGTCTCTATTTAAGCCTAAATTAATAGTATCCAATTTGCAAATGAATTCCAATTCAGCAGTTTCTCGCTGGAGTCTGGATTTGAAGTTTTTTTGTAGTAAGATAGCGACCTTCATGTCTGTAATTGCGTGACCAGAGAGATTGAAGTGTTCTCCGACTGGTTTATGAATGTTATAATTCTTGACATCTGATTTGTGTCCATTTATTCTTTTACGTAGAGACTGTCCAGTTTGACCAATGTACATGGCAGAGGGGCATTGCTGGCACATGATGGCATATATCACATTGGTGGATGTGCAGGTGAACGAGCCTCTGATAGTGTGGCTGATGTTATTAGCCCTGTGATGGTGTCCCCTGAATAGATATGTGGGCACAGTTGGCAACGGGCTTTGTTGCAAGGATAGGTTCCTGGGTTAGTGGTTCTGTTGTGTGGTATGTGGTTGTTGGTGAGTATTTGCTTCAGGTTGGGGGGCTGTCTGTAGGCAAGGACTGGCCTGTCTCCCAAGATTTGTGAGAGTGTTGGGTCATCCTTCAGGATAGGTTGTAGATCCTTAATAATGCGTTGGAGGGGTTTTAGTTGGGGGCTGAAGGTGACGGCTAGTGGCGTTCCGTTATTTTCTTTGTTAGGCCTGTCCTGTAGTAGGTGACTTCTGGGAACTCTTCTGGCTCTGTCAATCTGTTTCTTCACTTCCGCAGGTGGGTATTGTAGTTGTAAGAATGCTTGATAGAGATCTTGTAGGTGTTTGTCTCTGTCTGAGGGGTTGGAGCAAATGTGGTTGTATCGCAGAGCTTGGCTGTAGACGATGGATCGTGTGGTGTGGTCAGGGTGAAAGCTGGAGGCATGTAGGTAGGAATAGCGGTCAGTAGGTTTCTGGTATAGGGTGGTGTTTATGTGACCATTGTTTATTAGCACTGTAGTGTCCAGGAAATGGATCTCTTGTGTGGACTGGACCAGGCTGAGGTTGATGGTGGGATGGAAATTGTTGAAATCATGGTGGAATTCCTCAAGGGCTTCTTTTCCATGGGTCCAGATGATGAAGATGTCATCAATATAGCGCAAGTAGAGTAGGGGCGTTAGGGGACGAGAGCTGAGGAAGCGTTGTTCTAAATCAGCCATAAAAATGTTGGCATGCTGTGGGGCCATGCGGGTACCCATAGCAGTGCCGCTGATCTGAAGGTATACATTGTCCCCAAATGTAAAATAGTTATGGGTAAGGACAAAGTCACAAAGTTCAGCCACCAGGTTAGCCGTGACATTATCGGGGATAGTGTTCTTGATGGCTTGTAGTCCATCTTTGTGTGGAATGTTGGTGTAGAGGGCTTCTACATCCATAGTGGCCAGGATGGTGTTATCAGGAAGATCACCGATGGATTGTAGTTTCCTCAGGAAGTCAGTGGTGTCTCGAAGGTAGCTGGGAGTGCTGGTAGCGTAGGGCCTGAGGAGGGAGTCTACATAGCCAGACAATCCTGCTGTCAGGGTGCCAATGCCTGAGATGATGGGGCGCCCAGGATTTCCAGGTTTATGGATCTTGGGTAGTAGATAGAATATCCCAGGTCGGGGTTCCAGGGGTGTGTCTGTACGGATTTGATCTTGTGCTTTTTCAGGAAGTTTCTTGCCAGCAGGAGAGTGAGTTTGTGTGTGTGGTTTTTGGAGGGGGGGGGGGTGAGAAAACCTGGATTTGTGCTGGAAATGGCCCAACTTGATTATCATGCACATTGTAGGGAGAGTGGTCACTTTGGATAAGCTATTACCAGCAGGAGAGTGAGTTTGTGTGTGTGTGTTTTGGGGAGGGGGTGTGTGTGTGTGTGTGTGAGAAAACCTGGATTTGTGCTGGAAGTGGCCCACCTTGATTTTCATACACATTGTAAGGAGAGTGGTCACTTTGGATAAGCTATTACCAGCAGGAGAGTGAGTTTGTGTGTGTGGTTTTTGGAGGGGTGTGTGTGTGTGTGTATGTGAGAAAACCTGGATTTGTGCTGGAAATGGCCCAACTTGATTATCATACACATTGTAAAGAGAGTGGTCACTTTGGATGGGCTATTACCAGCAGGAGAGTGAGTTTGTGTGTGTGTGTGGGGGGGGGGGCGGAGGGTGAGAAAACCTGGATTTGTGCTGGAAATGGCCCAGCTTGATTATCATACACATTGTAAAGAGAGTGATCACTTTAGATAAGCTATTACCAGCAGGAGAGTGGGGTGGGAGGAGGTATTGTTTCATGGTCTCTGTGTATATAATGTCTTCTGCAGTTTCCACAGTATGCATCCGATGAAGTGAGCTGTAGCTCATGAAAGCTTATGCTCAAATAAATTGGTTAGTCTCTAAGGTGCCACAAGTACTCCTTTTCTAGTAGGAAGGATTTTTTTCTTAAATATGTTTGGCTATCTGTACTGGATACTTTTTTACTATGACTTGTATTTGAGTGCTAGTAGTTTTATTGTGTTTGTACAACTTTGAATAAACCACCATTTCTGTATCTCCAGGAGATGAAAGCTAACGCGTATGCACACTAATGCTGGTTTACACAGAAGTACTGTTCATATGGTGCAGCAGTTTTAGTGCCAGGTATCAGACAGCCACTTTCTGGAAATGAAAAATGAAAAAAGTTGCTTTAAAAGAAAAATAATTTATGCTGAGGCATGTTTACTGTTTTCAGTAAAATGATCATTACATTTCTGAATGACATGCATATCGAGTGTACATTGATTGAAGCAATCTAATGAATGAATATTCTGGATCAGTTGGCTGATCATATTGTAGATATTTATAGGATAATAAAATACTAGAGTTGCTCAGTAAAAAACCCAGAAAAATACCAAAGCAAAACAAATATTTCAGTTGTAATTATCCATTACAGAGACAAAAATGCCCAACCAAAATACTTAAGCAACCATAGATGCATTGTACAATATAGTAAATCATTAAAATTGACAGTATACATTATATTATACGCAGTGATGTTTTGCTGTAGACAAGTGTGCGTCAAAGACCCAAATAAATGAGTCGTCCAGAGTATTTGGTATGGGCATTGAATTGCATTCTAGCAAAGCGTGTTAAGGCCTTAGACTATTGTATAGTCAGTAGGACATACTGTCACCAAAATGGGTCTGTGTTGATAGTGCACTCTCAATCTGGTCAGCTGTAGCCACACAGCTTAGGCCCTTGGACTTGAAGGCCCTTCTGTAGTTCTGGTACGAAGGATCTGTGGGGGAAAAGCTGCCTCATTCTCACTCTTGGCCCATAGTTCCATTCATACAGGAGGTGCACAGTCAGAACTTGGCTATGTATGACACATGCACACAAATCAATTTTTATTTTAACACATTTCTTAATTTGTATACTTCATGTTATAATATTCCATTACCATGCTGAGTAAGAGGAGTTTAATCTTGGCTCCGGGTTTTCAGAAGTTGTCTCTGATTTTGTTCTTTCACAGAATTATGGAAACAAATATTTACAGTGGCATTTTATAACACTTAGGTATCCAAGAACCATATTGCACCTACAAAATGGTGCGTTCATCTCTTGGGTGCAGGAATGCAGGAACAAAGTGGGCCTTATCTTTGTGCACAGGTTGCGTGTCTTAGAGAAGGCTGTTTCTGATTTGTATGTGGTATAGTCCAAAAGTTTTCTGCCATCTTCATTTGACTTATTAGTTAACAAATCTTGTGTTCATTTTTTGTCTTTTCAGATGACACTGGCTGCCCTAGTAGCCAATCAGTATCTCCCATTAAGACTCCTTCTGATACTGGAAACAGTCCAATTAGTTTTTCTACAGGCAGTGATGGAGACTATACCAAAAAGAAATGTAATGCTGGAACAGTGGGGGAAGGAAACCCACAGTCTGCGCGATATAAGAAGGAAACAAAGACAAACCTTGTAAAACCAGGTAAGTACATTTTAGATTGCTTCATTTTGTTAATTTCTCTTCAATATGTACCGTGTATTTAAAAGTTCTCATCAAGCAGCACAGAGGATTTTGTTTATGTAGCTGGTGAACAGAAAAACAACTGGTCCCTTTATATATGATTAATTGCAAGATTTGAACAGCAGTAAATAGTGGATCTTTTTAGTGACAACGTAATAATATGAGACCTTGATAGAATTTTTTTAAGACTGGATGTGATGTGAAATGTGCTGAAATGCAAATTTTTCTATGTAGAAGAAGTTGCACATATTTTTGTTTTTCTTCCTATGTGACACATCCCTATAAATCATTCTGGGACTGGGATAGAAAGAGCTTTGCTTAACTTCTTTCAACACATGTTTTTTTTACGTATCAAGTCTCTTAAGGCCAGATTTTTAAAGGTATTTCGGCATCTAAAGATGCAGATTGAAACCTAGGGGGATTTTCAAAAGTGCTTTGGTGCCTAACTCCCATTGTTTTCAAACATTCAGCTAGGCACCTATCTGTATGTTTAGGTGCCTAAATACCTTTAAATATCTGTCCCTTTGCTCATAAGTGCACCCTCAAATGTGTGCATCTGGGTGTGTGTGATTTTAATGAGAGCTCTATGTGTGCATCCAAGAGGGTAATTTGGCTACTATTGTTTTCAGACACTAACTTTAACTTAATAAAATGTGAAATAATAGATTTAATAAGTGTGAACATCATTGGACCACATGGTCCTTGGTATGAGGATTATGTGACATCCCAAGTAAGGGAAATTGGGGTATGGGGAATGTTATGCATCACTACTGTTTACCTCCTTTTTAAATTGCTTTTTTGTGTTTGCCTTTTCAAAGGGCTTGTTTTCTTCCTTTTTTCCATTGTGGAGTTGAGAGTTAAACATAATTGTTAGTATGAGTTTTTTACCGAATGGTGAAATGTTTTAGCTGTACTATTACACTCTAATAAGTTTCAGAGTGGTAGCCGTGTTAGTCTGTATCAGCAAAAAGAACGAGGAGTACTTGTGGCACCTTAGAGACAAGTACTCCTCATTCTTTTTACTCTAATAAGTGGAGTTGAGGATTCAGTAGACAAGGTCTGTTCCTTTTGAGCTCTGAATCAATTACCTAACATGGTTTTAGAAGGCACTCTGCAACCCAAGGTGATATCTCTCAAATGAGGGTTAAAATGAAGTCTCTGATCACTTACGTTCATTAGAGATTTCTAAGGACCCGACCGTCCCTGCACCATTAAAGTCAATGGGAGCTAGGGTGACCACATAGCAAGTGTGAAAAATGAGGACGGGGGTGGGGAGGTAATAGGAGCCTATATAAGAAAAAGCCCCAAATATAAAATTGGGACATCTGGTCACCCTAATGGGAGCTTTCCCATTAACTACAGTGGACTTAAAATCAAGCCCTAGGTACTTATTGCAAAGCATTGGGGTGGACTAGCTCAGGTGAAGCCCCAGATTCCAGTTTGGGAAGGTATCTTCTATTTTAAATTCCACCTACAGTTCCAACTAGATATGATAATTCACTTTCTTCCTATCTTAGATTGTTGGGTTGAGTTTTTGTTTTTTGTTTTGTTTAAATCAAGTGCCCTAGTGGGGTGGGGTTGTTTGGAGTAGAGTGAGTAGAGCACATGAGTCGTCAAAGCTGCAAGAAAAATACAGTCTGTTGAATGAAAGTTATATGGATATGAATATAGCCAAAGGTAATATTTGTAGAGCACTTTGGAAATCTTTTTTGATAAAGGCCCCTGTACATGTAAGATTATTAAGTTACTTGACACATTAACTAATTTTGTTGTTTCAAATTATTACATGTGCATTATAGTATGACATAAAGTTGATAGTCTCTTACTAACAATGGGAAGCTGACTCCATTTGAGATAAGTCTTTGCAGACTGGCTTGCTTTGCATATTTAAATAAACTACTTTTTTAATTGTGATAGTCCTTTGAGCAACAAGAACACATGTTTTCTCCATATTTATATCTTTGATATCCCCACCCATTCATTCCAGAGAAACATTATTTTATCCTCATTATGATTGCCTTCTTCATGCAGGCAGATTGCTTATTTTGTGGCTGTCAGGGTCAGTACATAGGTGAGTTCACAATATGTCTTCCTCTAGTAAGGTTGTAACCCTTGTCCTGAGAGCTCAAGCACATCAGCTCTTGTGACGTGCCAGATCTCCACTGTGCGAGAGGCAGTAGTTGAGGTGGTACTTGATTCTTGGTTTCCTGTGCCACAGAAAGTACTTTCAAGCTCCTCTCACCAACCATACCAGACCTTTCTTGGTGGAATGTGATTGAAATCTCTTCCTAACTGGCAGGAGAAAATATTCTTGAAATGGAGAGAGATAGTTGAGCTCCACTCCCTTCCCTCTGCCTGTGGGGATTGAGGCAATGCTTGTTTAGCTCTGCTTTCCCCGTCTCTCTCTTGGTGTAAGGCAGGTCCACTCCCTACACCCTGTCTTTGCAAGAGTTTCTGCTGATTCTCTCACTCAGGGAGATATGGCCCCTATCCCAAGAAACTCATAATGTAATTGAACACAATATACAGTGAAAAGAAAAGGAGTACTTGTGGCACCTTAGGAGACTAACCAATTTATTAGAGTATAAGCTTTCGTGAGCTACAGCTCACTTCATCAGATACATCCGATGAAGTGAGCTGTAGCTCACGAAAGCTTATGCTCTAATAAATTGGTTAGTCTCTAAGGTGCCACAAGTACTCCTTTTCTTTTTACAGCTACAGACTAACACGGCTGCTACTCTGAAATATATAGTGAGTGAGTGTAATGAAGAAACAATAAGAGGGAAGTGGGAGGAAGTACAAGGGTAACAGGAATTAGTCCATGTGATTACATAAGCTACTTATATGTACAACTTGATGGTTCCCAGCCATTTGAAAGGATATTTTTAATTAAATATATAAGTAACATCATTCCTCTTTTCCTAACAATTCTCACTGATTTTATGAAGATAATATCCGTATAGCATTTACACAGAAGAGTAGCATAACAGTGGTTGCTTAGGGGGAGCTACAAATAAACCACCCCTAACATCACCTTAATTTACAGATATACCGTGCTGAGCTAATCTTATGTAATTATCTATGTGTATCATACTGCCACCTTATTGGGCATTTGTCCATTGTTTTTGTCATTATTTGCCCGGGGAATCATTTATTCCAGAAGTAACACTCAAGCAAATATTTAGATAATTCCAGAAATCTCAGTGTGGGATAGTGGTTAGATTGTGCTCTTGGGACTTCCCTAGCCTGTTCCCATGCTGTTGTCCAACAGTTTTTTTGTTGCTCTGACATTATCAGTTTCTCTCTACTTCCTACACTTGGAAAAAATCAAATGGGATCAGTTCTTGGAGCATAAGACACTAGCATATTGTAGTAAACCATCTGTGACTCTTGTCTAATAAAAATGTAAGTTTTAACAATCCATTCATAATTTATGTTGTCTGCCTAGTGAACCACTCTTAATCCTCCAGTGCATTGTTGCTGCATTGTGATAAATCTGTGACTGAAAGTTTTGTATGCTTAGAACTGTTACTTATTCATATCAATTTATAATTTATTGATTGTGCACTACATCTGGTTCAAACAAGTGTTATTATAGAAGAATTTCCAAACCAGTTTGAAAAAGGAAACCAATACCCCTCATTCAAAAGAAATTGCACAACACACAGATGAGTGCGTGTGTTAAAATTTAAAATTTGCACTGAGTCTTTCACGAAGGATGAGGAGATACTGGCAATAAGTACTATGGCATTAATCCACATTAGCCTGCCTGGCAAAGCGTCATGACGCTTTTCATCTCAGGATTCATGAATCCTATTTTGAGTGTCACTGATTTTCTCAGTAATAAAAAACAGTAGAAAATGTGTTGCAGAGAACAGTTCTGACAGGAGAATGTCCTACAAGACCTCTGATAAGTCCCATCTCTAAATTCTGCAAGTCACATGAAAATCTTATTAAGAACTTTGGCAGGTTTTTTGTTCTTTTGAGGTCTGTGTCTTCTCACTTGTCCAATTTCAATGGGAACATTCCTATGAAAAATTGTTTACTAGTGTAAATAAGGCATTTGCAGTCAGGCCCTAAGTTTGGAATTCATGATGAATTTGTAGAGACGTGATAAAAAAAGAGGAATCAGGGATTTACTGAATTAAATATAGCTGAATTAAAAATTCCTTTTAAGCAACATACAGTATTTACCTGTTAAAGTTGCACAAAGCTACATTCAATTTTAAATGTCTTTAAATATTCATAATTGTGGACTGGCACATAGGTCTAGTGGGAGTGCTCTGCATTTCTGCTCAGAAAATCCAGGACCTACTGTCTTGCTTTCAGAGTGTCATGGGCATCTTCAGTCCAGCATAGGAGGGAGATTCGTTTTGGAGCTAATCACTTAGTACCACAAATAGCTAAAATAATCTTTGTTGAGCAATATGAGGCACAGGCCCCCGCTTCTGTCCCCAAAGATCAGCTGTGCTTCCTCCACAGCAATTCTCGGTAGTTATTTCTTCAACTAGGGAAGGAAGTTTCTTCCCTTCATTGGGTGGAAAGATTGTAACTATAGTTGTGTCAACAGATCATGGTGATATTAAGGACGTTTTGGACATTGTAGTGACAATAGTCCCATAATAGCAATCGTTTAGAATTGAGCCTTGTCATTCATCAACTTTTTTTTCTTTAAATAGATGTGGACAGCATGACACCAGAATCAATTCATCTGTAATTGCAGGGTGCACTTGCCCTATTCCTGCTCTGATACCTATGTACTGCCAGTTCAATCCTATCCAGGTCACATGAATGAGTGAAAGGTTTAATGATCCATAGCTATTTTAAAGTGTCATTCAACTTGCCCTTACACTGAGTAAATGTTACACTTACTGTGCAGTGCTGTTACGATCCGTTCTACTTTTACTGGGGTGAGTAACTGTCAAGTAACAATTGATTTTAATGAGGTGATAGTAAACTATCCAAAGTGTAACTGGTAAAGTTCATGGTGGTTAATTTGTGAACTGTATGGGGGAAAGTGTTTCCTATTTTGGTGGGGATTTATCGAGGGAGGGTTTAGGATTGTGTTTGACCGCCACATGAATGAATACCAGTCTAGAGTCAAGTCACCTTTATATTGACTGTGGATACTCAGAGGCTGTGCCCCATCAGCTAGCACTGTAACGTTACGGAAAGGGCAGAACAGCATTTCCATGAGCTGGAGGACGAGGAAGGGACAGTTTCCCTAAAGTGTTGGTTTCTCCAGTTCTTGTTATAACAGTCATGAAGAGGGTAGACAAGAGACTGGGTTATTAACATTTAACAGTCCTGCTGATTTCATCTGGTGCCTCATCTTTGGAAACACAGGACAATGGCTGCCTGGGACTCTACTCTTTGGTCCAGGCCATTCAAAGCCAGGGTAGTGGCTAATAAGTCCATCACTATTCAAGAGTTAATCATCGAAAAGGCCCCTAATTTAGTTTATATTGTTGAGACCTGGCTGGACAATTCAGATAATCCTTTGTCAGCTTCCTCTGCTTAACATGATAAGACAGAAGTAGTAACATCTGACTCCAGAATGTAGGTGCCCCACTCCAAAAACAGAATAGTTTGTATGTATCCAGATTGTCTGTAAATCCTAGGAGAGGATTACATTAGGAACAGTTGTGATACATAGATTGCCATAAAGAACCTTACATTTCTCATGATCATAAAGCGGTAGAATGATAGGTTTGTTTTCCTCGTGGGGCGGGAGAAGAGGCTGTTCTATTAATGGCTTGATGCATTTGTATCTTGCATTTAGGTTGCTTTTGTTTGTTCTCAGTTTGTTGCACATTTCTGCAAACATTGGAAAAAATAATAGAACCGTGTCTGCTGTTCAGACTCAAAGACACAGAATGTCCTAGTTTGAATAGTGCTATGTAATGGGAATGGTTCCATTGTTCTTTAATAATAGCGAGTTGTGCTTTCACTATCATGTTGAAATGCATTTTAAAATCCTGTCAGTGCTCTTTAGGAAATGTATAACTATATTCTAAAAGCAGGGTCATGCTGTTTTATTGTGAAATTAACAAATCTAAAAAGCTGTACTTGGGGTGTAGCCTTGCTGTTTCCCCCCAATTTGATCCATAACATAAATTGGTGTGCTTGATTTTATTTGCAGATTCAAAGGGGATGGGGTGGGGAGGGGAGGGAGACTGATTATAAAATACATCCCTTTCTGTTGTCATTTATTTTACAGTACTTAGTAACCTCTTTTAATGTTTCTGCATTTCAAGAGCACTGTCATCTGAAGGAGGTATAATTGTGAACAATGGAATATCAAAGAGCACAGTATTTGGTCATAAATCTGGGCTTTGGTTTGGGCATGCACTGTGGCTCCTTTCCTGCAAGTACTTCCACATAAGCTTAACTTTACTTGTGTACAGAAGTTTGGAGGATCGGTGCCTAATCCCTGGGAGCATTCAAGGAAGTTAAATATTGGTTGGTGTAAAATGTGTCTGACTGTTAGAACCCTTAGTGGTGATCTGAAAATTGAAATTGCAATCGGATCCAAATTAAGTCTACTCCCAATATTTACTTAAATATAGGTTTTATAACAAAAACATGGGAGATGGACCGAAAGACATAAGAGATTGATTGGTAGGGGTATATGGAACTTCTTGCCTGTGGTCATTGGTTTTACATATGTACTCACACACTTTGAGTCTCAGGTATTTAATTTAATAATAATTAGTGTGTAAGCCAGGATTTGAATGAGCTCTCCCCTGACATCTCATGATGATCTTGGGGGGAAGACTTCAGGAGCAGACTGTATTTACATAGACACACCTACTCTGCCTAGGTGATCAGCAGACAGAGCTGCCAAAGGGATCAGTTTTGGCTGGTTTTGGGTTACAATCCAGTTTACAATTCCATCCCTGGAATCGACAGTCAACTGCGACCAGACATCGTCATCACCAACGAGGACCAGAAGTAGATCATGATGGTGGGCATCACAGTGCCCTTCGAGAACAGGACCCCGGCCTTCCGCGGCACCTGAGCTCGAAAGGTGGAGAAATATGCCCCTCTGGCCGAAACCTTGAGAGCTAAGGGTTACCAGGTTCAGATACATGCACTGATCGTCATTGCCCTGGGCGAATGGGACCCCAGTAGCGAGCGAGTACTGAGAGAATGTGGAATGGGTCAGAGCTACGCTCAGTTGATGCGGCAACTCATGGTGTCGGATGCCATCAGGTGGTCAAGGGACATCTACATAGAACATCACAAGACTTCAGCAATACCTGGAGGGATGAGCTGAAGTGCCTTTGGGAAGCGCAGTCAGGAAAGTAACTGAAATACTTTCCTCGTGGATTGTATTTTCTAAATGGACAACTGACCCTAAATTCTCAATTACTGAGGGACAGTCTTCACTCATCAATATATTTGCTTTCCACAACCTACTCTCTGTACAACTTCTGATGAGTGATGTACCCGAATACTTGGATGGTAATATCCAAACTGTATTCTTAAATTTATTCACCTAAATTTGGGTTATTGCTGATTATACACTATATGTATCTTATGATGTTAAAAACAAACTTTGTATTTGTGAATATTCTAAGCACTATACCCAGATGTACACTCTTTTCTTAACCTGTGTACTATATCATTTTTTTTTAACATTAGCTTTAATAAAAAATTTAAATTTGAATGCAGGAGTAATGAACTGTTGTTATCCTTTTTATATGAGTAAAGGAGAGCAGAACTGTACCTAGAATGTCCTGAATGAAGGGGTGACCCTTAACTGAACCTCACTTGCTAAACTGAGGGTAGGGGTGCCAAATCACAGTGTAAGCAGGAGGGGATAAGGAAAGGTGTTCCTACCGGATCATGTTAACTCTGTTTAAAGAGTCCTAAACACCATTGACCCTCGCCTCTCCAGTGTTTAAAGACAGAGATGATGGGATTCAAGCATGATCAACTAGTTTCTGTTCAATAGTTGCTAGAGGTGTAATCACTGATGATCTGGGGCTAAGCCTTGACTTGGTGTGGGGACAGTGTTGTGGTGAAAGAGAACAAAGAGCCAACACCTCAGAGGTTCCCCCACTATCCAGTGAAATCCCTAAGCTGAAATCACTAAGAGTTGGGCTAAGGAGTGGACCCTCAAAATGTGGCAGTGAGTGGCAAGCAGCAGTGGTAACGGTGGCAGAAATAACAGCAGTGGCAGAATACAGAGACTGGGGGCAGCAGAAGGAGCATCAGCAGCAGAAAGTGAGCCAGCTGCAGAATGGGAACAGTAGCAGAGACATTGCTGAACTCTGGGTCCTTGCTGACCAAGGACACCCAACCATGAGTGGAGTGCAGCAGAGGGAAAAGGGAAGTGGCATGATAAAGGGCCATTAGTTTGTCAGACTTTGACACCACAAAGTGGCAGACTGAGGCCAGCGTCATTGCCATGTATTGTGCGGTGGGTGTTTCTTATAGTTGCATGCTTTCAAATTGTGGTTGTGGTGTTTTCCCAGTTTAATGAATTGTTCCCTTTTAATACAAGTTTTCTCCTGGTGTACACAGACTCAGTGCCTGCAAGTTGGGAAGTATTGCCTCTAGGAGGCACCCAGGAATGGTGTTTAGTTTTCCCAGATTACCGAGTGGGGGCTCGAGCTGGTTCTGTTTTGTATCGCTGAGAGGAATCCTTAGATATTGAACCCAGCTCTTGTTGCTGCTGACTTCACCTGGCAGATGAGTGTACAAATGTTTTGCTGATGTGGTTGTATTCACAAGTGGTGGTGTAATGATTAGGGGAGTCTGAGAGTATTAGAGATGAGTGAATTCCAGGTTCACTGAGTCAAACCCATCTGTGTTATGTTTATCTTGAGCACCAGATTTCTTACTGTGCTCAATATTTGGACGAGAACAGCATGTACACTGGTCAACTGATCATGATTTCTGGGGGCTTCCTACGTGCTTTTTAGAATGTCTGCTTTGCAGTAAAAAGAGAGAGAGCTCCAACATATGCCGTACTTCCTAAAATGATTATGTACACCCCAATAGTGAACACAACAGAAATAGCCCTAAGTAGAAACATAATGCCATCTAAAGTTCATTCCCCATAGAATTTTCTCCTGTTGTTCTCTCTAATTTGTGTGTGGACATAGAGCTGTGCAAATAACTGATTATTCGGTTGTTTATACAAAACTGGAACAGCTTTAACAGGGAGATTGGGGCAGACCCACCTCAGAATAGCTGATTGCTTAGTAGGTAGGGCATTCTGCTGAGGGGAAGGAGATGTAGGTATAAGTCCCTGTTCTAGAGTGGAGATTCAAACCTAGGTTTCCCATATCTCAGGTGAGTGCCCTAATCACTGGACTATGGGGTCGAACTGTCATTATTTTACCAATTCGCGAAATGTTTCCAAACTGCATTTTTTGGTGAAAAAATGTTTTGGCTAAAAAAGTTTTCCTAGCTCTAACATGGACTTCAAAACCAGATGCAGAATGATAAAGTTTGTCAGGTCCTGTCTACCACTTTGTCTAGCTAGCAAATATGTTGTAAAACAAATGTTTTTGACATTGCTCTTTTTAGCTTGTTTCATTTCCTTGCATTTTGTCCCTTCTCAAAATGGACGATGTCCATTCATAAAGCCAGCTAGTGCTTTCAGTTAATATGCTGCATGAAAAGAGGCCTGCTGCATAAGCTCAATTTTACTTTCACGTCTGTTGCTATGGAGCTGTGTAGATTTGCTTACTTGACCTGCTAACGCAAGGAGTTATTAAAGGCTCCGTCTCCATGGCTACACCAGTGTGAAACTATATTCCACAAAAAAATTAAGATACACATCGCTCTTCAGAAGAAAAAGATACAGTGTTTTGGTATGAGGCTGTACTCTTGACTGTTCCCAAATCTGGGCTGTGGGAACTTAGGGTAAAATATTCAAAAGTGTCTAAGTGATTTAGGAGCCTAGCTCCCATTGAAAGTAAATGGCGTTTAGGCTTGTATGTCACTTAGACATGTTTTTTCTGACACGGCCATTTTTATATTGCAGTCTCTTACTTTAAATGTTTATTTATCAAAAAGAAAAAGATTACAAAAATGCTTTAACTATTCATGTTACACAATATTAACCACCAGACTGACACGCTTTCTCCATAGTTGACTATTTAAAGGAATATTGAATGGTTTTCAGTATATAAGAGTTAAGAGCCACCTTGTGCATCCAGCAGATGAATTTTACCCAAAACTGTTTTCTTTGCAAAATTAGAGGTCACTGCTATTTTTTTGCTTTACTAAATAAATGCTACTTTTGAAAACGCTTTGAGTAAAAATGTCCAAAGCACCTAAGCAACTAAGTCCTATTGGAAGTCAAAGATTAAAGTATTCTTTTACTTCTGGTTTTATATACTTACACTTTGATCACATTTTCTACATCAATACTAGGCAGCTTGCAGCAGCAATTATAGGATAGCTAGCTTCATCTTTGTTCAAGAAATATTTTTTTCCAACATGCAATATGAAGTAACAGCAAAGTGCACTTTAAGCTTTAAAAGTTTTGTATTTCTTCAGAAAAGTCGGCAGAAGCCTATTTTACTAGATATGGCCTGGATAAGTAAAAGTTTAATTCTACATAAAAGGTTTTCACTGGTTCTAACCAGCTAGTGAATACTATGTTACACAATAGCAAACAAGAAGAATAAAACTGTCCTGGATCAGAATGGAACTTTTAATGTTATTAAGCTGCCACTGAGACAGTGATGGCCAAATCATAGGTTTTAGGCTCCCTCCACTTCCAAAAAAGGATTTCAGCTGTGGCTCAACATACAGTAGATACAATATATGCTTCTTGGTATTTTTAAGATAATCATTGTGTGATTCAAGTTTTGGAAAAAAACGGGGGCAGGTGGAGGATGAGAAAAGCTATATTTCCTTGGGCAAAAATACTATTTTAATGGACACCAAGGGCTCTTTTTTCTACACCAATCCAATATGACATCTGAGCCTAACAAAAACAATGAAACTGGTGCCATACACACTGCACACAGCCTGCATTTATTTTAAAATATGTTAAAGATTGACCTCGAATGTGCTTTGCAGTTTGTATATTTACTTAATTGAAGCTTTTGCCATCTACTTTTCCTGGCTGTTTTCTGCTGTCTTCAGTCTATTTTGCCTTCATAAGAGAAATATTGTGCATATGAAAGAAATATTGTGCATATGTGCCGTAATAAATCCTTCTTCAGGAGAATTTGTTTTAGTAATTGTGCTGTGCTTTGAAATTATAGTCTCTGTCAGCTCAGCAAATGTTTGAAATAGCTTGCTGAATCCCTAATTCCATTAAAAGAATTCTGGGCCTGGTCCAGCAAAATTTTCCCATTTTGTTCCCTCTGAGCTCAGCTTTCATTTTAAATTATTGGTCATGAAATACCACCCATAACAATCTGAATTTTTCATTAATTTTTTGTTACTTTTCTGCAATCATGTCATCTGTTGCCATTTTCTTTTTATCTTAGAATGTACAAATTAAATTCCTTTAATCTCTCTTCATAAACCATGCTATCTAATCCTGTTATTATTATTGTTGTCTTTTGGTTTTCTTCCAGTTTACTGATGCCTTTTCAACAAGGTTGCTGGGTTTATATTGTATTCCAAGTGGTGCTTAATCAAGAATTGGCTAATGACTTCCTTATTTTTCTTACATGCAGTAGGCCCTATATATGTAACATTTCGAACACTAATTCTCAGAGTACCATTTTGAGTATATGTAGTTGGGGAAACTTGAGGTAAAAAGGTTAAATTGTTGTCAGGGTCAGGATTAGAACACTGATTTTCTTAACTCGTGCCATCAAAACCCTTGGAACAAGCATTTCACCCTTAGTTGATAAACGTGTTGCCTCTGTAGTCCCTGCTTCCGTCCCAAATCGCACTTCATGTTACTTTCCAGTCAGTGTTGTCCAGTTTTGTTCTTCCAGATGTGATTTCTTCCTCACTCTTTCAAATCCAAATTAAATCCTATCGGGATAATTATGACCTAATATCTAAATTCCCAAGATTGTTTTGTCATCTTCTTTGGTCCCAGGTGTGTTGACGAACTGCCTCCAAATTTGGTAGCATCTGCAAACTTCATCAATTTACAGTTTCTGTTTATTAATTATGTGTTTATTAATAATTAATAATGTATTGGAGTGACTAGACCAGGGATTGGCAACCTTTGGCACGCGGCCTGTCAGGGAAATCCGCTGGCAGGCCAGGACAGTTTGTTTACATGCAACGTCTGCAGGTTCGGCCGATCACAGCTCCCACTGGCTGCGGTTCACCATTCCAGGCCAATGGGGGCTGCGGGAAGCGGTGCAGGCTGAGGGATGCGCTGGCCGCCCCTTCCCACAGCCCCCATTGGCCTGGAACGGTGAACCGCGGCCAGTGGGAACCGCGATCGGCCTAACCTGCGGACGCTGCAGGTAAACAAACTGTCCCAGCCCGTCAGTGGATTTCCCTGACAGGCTGAGTGCCAAAGGTTGCCAATACCTGGACTAGACAGTGTTGGCCCAGTACAGATCCTTCATGGTTTCTCTCTCAATACCTCATCCTGGTTTAATGCTGCACTGTTAATAATTAAATACCCTCTGTTTATACTCATTTAACCACCCCATAGTATTCCTGTGCATACTTAATTGCTTTATATTTTCTAAATTGTTTTTAATAATTCTTATTTTACAGACAAGGGAGAAATTAGTGAAGATTGTTCAACTTTTAGGGGTGTATTTTCCCACTTATATATATGAATCCTATTGTATTTGAAATATGTGTATTTAGGTTGGGAGACTAAAAACTCTTGATTATTAGATAAATGTTTTCTTACTGGTTGAGTGGTAGTGTGGTGTATCCAGGCACTGGCTAGTGATATTTGGATTACATTCCTAGCTCTCCCATTGATTTCCTGTGTGACCACAGGCAAATCACTTAGGTGTTGTGATGCTCAGCATTGCAACACCTAATTTTGAGGCACCTAGAAATCACAGGAACAATACTGAAAAGGAGGACTTGTGGCACCTTAGAGACTAACAAATTTATTTGGGCATAAGCTTTCGTGAGCTGTATATATAAATCTGTGTATATAAATCTCCCCACTGTATTTTCCACTGAATGCATCCGATGAAGTGAGCTGTAGCTCACGAAAGCTTATGCTCAAATAAATTTGTTCGTCTCTATGGTGCCACAAGTCCTCCTTTTCTTTTTGCGGATACAGACTAACACGGCTGCTACTCTGAAACAGGAACAATACTGTGCATCACAGAATCTGAATTAGACACCTAGGCACCCTAACAATGGATGGGGAGAGACGGGTGTCTTAGAATGCAATCTACAAAAGCCCAAGCACTCTAGGCAGGAAGCAATCTAACTAGCCAATGGGAGATTCTGATGAGAGGGATATGTCTTAAGCCCTGCCCCCTCGTAGAAAGAGATATCTAAGTCTGGGCTTCAGGGTGGTGCCTACTGGGAACCCCTCTCCTGGAGTCAGTTAGGTGCCTTGTGAGAATGGAGTAGGAAGTGGATGCTGGTGCTCATTTTATAACTTGTGGCCCAGTGGTTAGAGCACTCACCTGGGATGTGGGAGACACAGGTTCAATTTCCCTGTCTGCCTGAGGGGGAAAAAGGATTTGAACAGGGGACTCCTACTTGTCCGGTGAGTGCTCAATCCACTGATATCCTGGGATATTCTGGTGTGAGGGTCCCGCAGTCTCTCCTGTTGAAGTTTTCCTACTTTGGATAAATAATTAGAGTCATTGAAATATGGAGACCTGATCCTGGGTCTCTCACCTCCCAGGGAGGTACCTTAATCACCAGTCTAGTGAGTCACACTCTGTCTATCTCTGCCCCGGTTACTCTTTAAGTATTTATACACAATGGAATAGCTTCAACAGGGAAGACTGAGGAAGCCCCACATCAGGATATTGCATAGCTCAGTGGTTCAAGAACTCACCTGAGAGGTGGGAGACCCCTGTTTAAATCCATGCTCCCCCTCAGGCAGAAGGAGGAATTGAACCTGGGTCTCCACATCCCAGGTGAGTGCTCTAACCACTGGGTTAAAAGTTATAAAGTAGGTAGCACTGACACAACCACTTCGTCCTTCTATTCTGGCCAGATTTTGAATGAGACCCGATCCAGTAGGTGGCCTCTGAGCATGCCTACCAGATTGGGCCTCCCCTCACGAGGTATGTGGACAAATACCCATCTTTTCCCTGTTCATGGATTGCTTTGGGGCTTAGGTGGGAGATGGATGTCCGGACACCTTGAGTGGGCCTGCAGTGCACATGCCCAGAGGCAGAAACTGAGGAGCCTAGGGAACTTCTCCTGCACACATGTAGGCATTGAGTGAGTTTAGGCATCTATTGGGTTAGGTGGCAGCTAAGTGGGAGTTTTGTAGATTGCAGTAGAACCTAAAACTGGGATTTAGGCACCTAAGTACCTTTGTGAATCTAGGCCTTACTCTCTATGGCTCAGTTTACCATCTGCAAAATGAGTAGAATATCCACCTCACAGTGTTATGTGAATTAGTGGAGGGTTTTAAAGCGTGAGATCTTCAACTTAAAGTTGTTAAGAAATGTCCTCAATACCACCGCCCCTGTTCAAAAGTTAAAACTGGAAAAACTTTAGGAGAGAGCCATATGCAAGTCTCAGCCTATTGAGAAAAGATTAAAAAGAGAGTTGAAAATTACTAAATTAAGACTCCACACAATTTACTTTTAATTTTTACATAATCAGTTAAAAAAAGAGAGAGAGATTGGAAGACATTCATATTTTTATCAAGCAGATAAGTAATATAAGCAAAAATTATAAGGAAAATTATTCTAATGCTACTGTAAATCTTGCAAACACAGACACAGGAGAATAGAGTCCATCATGTCTCGGGTCTTACTTTTCACAGGTGTGTGTTTTGTAACTATTATCTGTGTCTCCTAGGATATAGCATAACAAAATAGTTAAGGCTACATTTAGGCATTTTTTAGTGCATCTTACTTGTAGTTTTGTAAGAATTTTGATTAGATTTTATTAAAAAAAACCAAACCCAAACCTTGAAGTATTTGTTTAATTTGTTATGAAGATCTAAGACTGTTTGTTTTTAGGTGTTGGACATTTCAATGTAGTTCTTATCTTCCTCAGTTTTGGAATTGAGTCAGTAAGATATTAACTCTCTAAATCTAGGAATTGAGCTTTCTGACAGTGCTTAGTAGAACTGACCAAAAAAAAAAAGGTCCTGACTGTAAACCCTCAAGTATTATTATGCTGAAATGCACAGTCTTGGTGTCTTTGGTAATTATTATTAGTTAATGATACTCTGTTGAGAAAAAATTAAGATGTGACAGCAGTAGTAACCCATGATGTATTGCTTTTTAGCTAGAAACTGCCTTGACTTCAGTAGACTGAAAATAAGGTTGTCAATTTATCCACAGCTTTATTGTTTCAGTAAGTGACATTTGAAGTGATAACAAAATGGGCTTTTTTTTAATGCTTTCAGTATGTGTGTTCATAGTCGGTAAATATTAAATGAGATTATGAAAAACATCTTGCTCTTTGTCCTTGGAACTGTGGATTTATTTAGTTTAGTTGCTTCCCATATAAATTTCTCATTCCAATGTTTTTCTGTTTGCTAGAGGAAAACACATCAAACGGAGTTATTTTTTTATGTATGTTGTAATTAAAAACATCTGATTCATATTAGACGTGATTTGTTTAAAAGCTTTCAACATAAGATGGTTTGTAAGTGTTTGTAGGTATTGTGTGTGTACTGTACTTTTGTTCCTGAACACCTAAATGACATTAACCCAACATCAGCCTGTCTTCCCTTTAGTTATGAGAGACAGGCTCAAAGATGTGCAGGAGGGGCCTCCAGAAGCCCCTTGTTAAAATTCTGTGACCAAACTGCAGGGAGGGTTGCAATGACTTCCCCGTCTCAGATGGAGCTCCCTGTCTGTGTGCTGTGAAATCATCCCTGCCAGAGCAAATTGCACTAAGTGTAAGGTATCGTCCAAAATATCCAAGTACAAGTTGAGCCCCATGCTGTATTATTAGCAATATAATCAGTATATTTTTTCAGATGCCAAGTCTGAACATTTCTAGTGAAGAGCACTTAAAATGTTCATTGGCCAACTGAGGCTTCATCCCTCGTTCTCTGTGCCTATGAGAGCATTTTTGTTTGTTTAAACAAGCAGATTCCCAAAATTCTTTCTGCCTGGGGAGCAAATGCTCCCTTGGGACAAAGGTTTTATCCCAGGCTAAGGAGGGAAATTTCATAGGGCCCTCTTGTTGAACTATTGTCAGCACAGTTCAAACTGTATATAACAGTAGAAAAAATATTTAGGGCATGTAGAATTCCAGGTGAGGGATCCTTTCAGTATATACTAAATAGAATTAAAAATGATCCATTTGAAATAATGTTTGCCTGGTTTAACATCTGCTTGTGGATGCTCTGCAAATCAATGAATTAAAACAACAGTTAAGAAAAACAGAAGCTCAAATCCTAGTTCTGACTGTACAGTATACTTCACACACTCAGAAGATACCAGCAATTAGGTTTCTAGTAACTACTGGTTGCAGGAAGGAATATGATTGATTAATATCACATAGTAGTTTTACAGCACACACAGGTGAAGTGAGCTGTAGCTCACGAAAGCTTATGCTCAAATAAATTTCTTAGTCTCTAAGGTGCCACAAGTACTCCTTTTCTTTTTGCAAATACAGACTAACATGGCTGCTACTCTGAAACCTGAAAAATTGAAGGTGGCAGTAGTTTTACAGCACACACAGGCGAAGTGAGCTGTAGCTCACGAAAGCTTATGCTCTAATAAATTTGTTAGTCTCTAAGGTGCCACAAGTACTCCTTTTCTTTGTACAGATACAGACTAACACGGCTGCTACTCTGAAAGGTAGTGCTCTGTATTCAAGCTGAGATATGCAAACAGAGTAGTTAATTGTCCAGATATCCCATAATGTGTACTCATGTATTTCAGATTATAATCAAGGCCACAGTAGCAAAAGCTGGATGACAATGCAGAGAACTGGTTAATGAGAGGGTTTTCTGGTTGCATTAGTACAGAGATAACTTTTCCAAGATAGGGAAAGGAAACAAGTAGGATGAGCAAAGATCAAAGCAAAAGAAAAACAGTTTTGATCACAGAACCTGTGGTCAGGATTGAGATTGTCTGTAAAATAAAGGAAGGATCTAGATGTGAAGAAATGCGCTCAGTGCAATTACACACCCCCAGAAATCTGTTCTCCCATCACCAGCACTGCCTTGTACTCCAATCTGATGTCAAGGTTGCTTCTAAGGACATAAGTTAAATGGTACTGAAAAGAAGAAGTAACAAATCAAATGGCAGACACCACTTTTACATTGCTGTTAAAAGACTAAATAGAGCTCTTAATTTTTTCTTTCTTAAAGTGTCTTAATGACCTCACCTTCAGACTCTTTCTGTTACATGTTATTAGTTGCAGTTACTAGACAAAACTCTTTGTTGTTTCACCATTACAACTGCCACCTTCAATTTTTCAGGTTTCAGAGTAGCAGCCATGTTAGTCTGTATTTGCAAAAAGAAAAGGAGTACTTGTGGCACCTTAGAGACTAAGAAATTTATTTGAGCATAAGCTTTCGTGAGCTACAGCTCACTTCACCTGTGTGTGCTGTAAAACTACTATGTGATATTAATCAATCATATTCCTTCCTGCAACCAGTAGTCACTAGAAACCTAATTGCTGGTATCTTCTGAGTGTGTGAAGTATACTGTACAGTCAGAACTAGGATTTGATCCAACGAAGTGAAGTAGCTCACGAAAGCTTATGCTCAAATAAATTTGTTAGTTTCTAAAGTGCCACAAGTACTCCTTTTCTTTCTTCAATTTTTCAGAATTTGCTTCCACAAAGGACTTCTGGAAAACCAAATTCCCTGACCCTGTGTCTTGATGGCTGAAACATATTGACTTGGCCAGTCACCCTCAACTTAATGACAGGTTTCAGAGTAGCAGCCGTGTTAGTCTGTATCCGCAAAAAGAAAAGGAGGACTTGTGGCACCTTATAGACTAACAAATTTATTTGAGCATAAGCTTTCATGAGCTACAGCTCACTTCATCGGATGTAGCTCACAAAAGCTTATGCTCAAATAAATTTGTTAGTCTCTAAGATGCCACAAGTCCTCCTTCTCTTTTCACCCTCAGCAGTTGTCCTTAGTCCAAAATAGAGATAGGATCATTCAGTTGGAGGACCTGCTGTGTCTTTAGCAATAAGCATGTGAGAGATGCATTTGGTGACTCCGTCTATCTTTAGTTACAATCATTGATTCAACTTCTTTGCCTCGTCCAAAGTTTTATTTGGACACAGAGTATTAACAGATGTTTAATGTGTGCTGTAAGTTATATGTATTTTCCATGTCTGTTGTCTGTGAAATTTTCTTTTTGTGCAACGTGGGAAGGGATAACTTGCAACAAGGTACAATTACTTACTGGTAATTGCCTGTATTGTAGCATTTTTCTCTGTTCTCCTATCCTATTTCCCAGTCTCCCAGCTCCATGGTGTAACAAGGTGAGTGGTACATTCATGCATGGTTGTGGGGTTTGTTACCTTGGAGCGAACAGAAGGGAGGTGGGCTGGTACCTTTATGATGGTTATGATTGATAAATCTGCCTCTTTCCTCTTTATTTCCTGGGAGATGGCTCAATTGTGCTGATTATGTAGAATTATGTTAGTAATATGGGGAAAGTCTGACAATTACTACATTAAGCAATTAGCGATACCTGTATACTGCATCACACTGGCAAGAGAGTACATTCTCTCATTGCCTGGCCTAGATGCCAATAATTTTTCTGGGGGTTACCTAAAAAGAAACCTGAGGCTTTGGAGAAGGTCCGCACCTCTCCCTAGCCCATGTTCCATCACCCCTACATCTTAATGATACAGTGTTCCTTTCTGGATTGAGGGAATGGATTTTTGCACAACCCTGTGCTTGCAGGGACACTCAGAGCAGCCCAGTGCTAGATTAGGTAGAAGAGGTGAAGGGTTTGTATTTACCAGTAACATACTCTTTGTTGTGAAAAATTAGCTCTCAGAATTACAGATTTAGCTATGAGATAAAAGGTTTCAAGATAAATTCTACTGAAACTTTACATCCAAATCCTTCCAGCAGCATCCACTGTAATTACACACTCTCCCCTACTGTAGCGGCTTCTGATGGTTTCACTGGACCTTTTTATACAATCAGGCCCTATCTCCTCCCTTGGGGGCTTTAAATAAAGCTATCTGCAGAGAGACTATTTCATTTAATTAATTTTTTACTGCATTTTGTTTTGGGGCCCTTTCATTGATACCAGAAGCTGGATGCTTTATTAAGGCAGGTAAGCTCAAAGAATTAAGGGCTTTGCATCTTAAAGTCTACCTGCCTTTTTTGTCAGTATCGTTTTGTCTACAGCACTGTTACATTTTATGATTGTAAGAAAAACCCAGCATCAAGGTTGACCGTTGTGATGCATTCAGTATTATGGAGCCACAACATGAATGAGTTCTGTGGATTATACATATTCACAGCTACATCTCAGCTTGAAGGAGTGATAAGAATAACATACGAAAGGTGGTTAAACTGTAATAGGTCCACGCTTGCGATACTGGCCTTGAAGAATCTGATCCCATAGATCAGGTGTCACAGTTCCTATTGCAAATCTTGTTTGAACTATTTCTTCTTCCTTCTGTGTTTAGTATTAATCATTTAAACAGGAAAATGAACCATAAAACAACAAACGGGAAGCATCAATCTGGATTTACAAAAGCAAAGAGATTAAAAATTCCAGTGTAAGACCACTAATATACCTAAGATCAGGAATACAGACAGTATACAGTACATGGATGATGGATAATACCTAGGCACAATAGAGTAGGTTACTCTACTCTGTATACCACGTGTGTGTGTGTGTGTGTGTGTATAATTTCTGTATATATGTTATATATACATTACTTCTACCTATACATAGTGCGCATTTATTCACATTACATACACTGTTCTTTGTTTTATATATTCCAGTGCTTAGATAGTATGATGGTGGACACGAAAGGAGAACCTAATATAGCTGTAATGAGCAGTAAGTGCTATATGCATTATATGTTCAAAGAACTTTATTAGGTTGGTGGCATTATCTTAGTTTTACATCTTGGGAAACTGAGATGCAGAAAAGTTAAAGGTGTGACTTTTCTAAACTGCCTGTGGACAAAACTGCATGTGTAATTACCATAGTTTAATGCACAGGTTGGGTAAACGCATACAATTGCCAGTTAGAGGCAACACTGACCATGAGGTACAACTGGTGACCCAATTTGTGCTGTAATTGTGACACAGCATTTTGGAAAATCAGGCCTAAGTAACTTGTCCAGAGCCACCCAACCAGTCAGTGGTAGAGCCCAGATTAGAACACAAATTTGACTTCCAGCCCTCTAGATGTTACTTCTCATAGACTCAGTCAAGACATAAAACTATCACTGTATGGTGTATTAAAAACAAATTTTGGAAAGCTTCTTACTAATTTGTTGGCCATAATTATACCATACTATTGCAGGCCACAATCTGTTGTAAAGCACTGTGATTCCCTGTGCACTGCTCCACATGCTGCTACTTGGGAGCCCTTTGCTAGACAGCTGGAAACCATAGCAATAGACTTTCCAGCATCCTGTGGGGTATATGTGGCACAAGTGTTGTATAAGAGGATGCTGTGCTGTCTATTGGCAGCCAGTATGTAAGCAGATGATCAGATTCACCAGTGGCTAGGGCATGGGGAAAAATATGTTTTTGAATGAATTTCAAATGAGAAACGTGTGAGGCATGAGGTATGCAGCATTTGACTTGTTTTACAGTAAAAAAAAAAAAAGGTGACTCTTGTCATCTAACAAAGAAATGTCAGGGTAAGTCCGATGCTGTGGTACCTTGAGGACAGAAGAACATATAATACTTGAGAGCTTGAAACTGCTTCCACATTTAGTGTGGCTTTTGAGACCATTTTGCTGTTCAGATCTGTGAGCCATAGGACTCAAAAATTGTTGCAACAACAAAAGTGTATCATAGACTCTTATAAACACTCCCAAAGCAGTGTAGCCTGGCGAATGGGCACAGGCTTGGGATTTAGGAGAGCCTGAGTAGTAATCCTAGCTCTACCATTGTGTTGCTTTGGGCCTTTGGCAAGTCACTTCATCTTTTGTTCTGTTATCATGTCTGTCAGCTGGAATACTTACCTACCTAGGTCACCGGGGTAAGTGCATGTTAATGGCTGTGCTTGAACACATAGTGGCTTTATTGCTTTAGGCAAAGATGCATGACAAGTGGGGAAAATATTTTTTTTAAAGTCTCAGTGGTACAGGTGAGCTTGGGTTACACAGAGTTCTAGCCTGAACGTTGAATCTATCATGCTTAGAAACACCAGCAAGTTTGATACCTTTAATATAAAAGAAGCTGTGAAGGATCCTGTAAATATACATGCTCAAAGTTAAGCATGGACATAAGTGTCTGCAGAATTGAGGCCATAGAATTCTTGATCAGTGGAAACAGCCCCAGCCCCAAGTTTAGTACAATTCTCTTTTAGAGATCCCAGAATTGGTTACATTTTCAGTATCTGCTTAGCCTTATCTACAATGGCTAGTTTGGCAGCCCTTCACAGTACTTTACTCCAAGTGAATCGGTTCAGAAGGAGGGTATTATTAAGCTTTGCTTCCTTGGAATACTCTCAATAACAAGATCTGATTATGATGTGGTCTGCTTAATCATAGACTTCCCTTGTTTTAGGCTGTGCCTGTCTGCATAAAAGCCAATACTTCACTTTGCTTTAGAAAGCCACTGACTTCCTGTTTGGGGCCAGAGCATAGTATAGGTATTGAATATTCATTATGTGTTTACCTGCTCTAGTCTTGTTTGTAAACTTAGATTTGTAATTTATATACATAGATGTTATCTCCTGAATATTTAAAACAAAATAATTCTATATATTATATAGGAATGGAATATAGGAATGTTTTGTTTATAGGGAAAACTCTATTCTTGCTTTAGGCATTATATCCCATTTTCAGTTACTTTGCATCCCCAAGGATGGACTCAGTGGCATATGTAGGTGGTTATACTCTGTAAACATTTTAGTACAAGAAAGCAGTGTTTTCCCTCTCCACAATCCCCCACCTTTGCATTTTGTTTCTGTGTGGTTCTGAGTAAGTTGCTGAGGCTCTAATTTGGTTGTGTTTGCAAAGATGGCAGTTAGAAAAAACATCTTTTTACATGTAAACTGAGTGTATTTGATATGGAACCAGTTAGTGGCATAGAACTGGAGCCTCATCATGCCATTTTTCTAGAATCACTTTTTAAGAATTGGGCTGTAAATTTGTGTTTTGAGGTCAACCAAATGAGTTCATAGAGTTATCAGACAGAGGTGTGAGGGTCTGTGCTGTGCATATTCGAGGCAGAGCCCAGAACTTGCAGCCTAGGAGTGTAAGGGTAGCTTTACGCCACCATTGCGCCTTCCTTTCCAGGGCTGCTCCAGAGGCTAGAGAGGCACCCAGTGGGCTTGTCTAAGTCCAAGCAACAGCTGTCTCCCCAGGCTGCCCTATTACTATATTGCTGCCTGCTGCAGCTATGTCCCCGCCGTGGCCCACCATGTCCTCTACACCAGGGCTTGCCAGGAGTTCTCCGAAAGTAGCCTTAGAGCTATATCCACAATTCCAGTGCCAGGGAAATTCTCCCCGCGCTGGAACCAGGTCTTTCCAATTTTTATGCCACTCTTGCCCTTTTACCTGCTATAAAGGAGCCGTAGTGGGGTTGAGGATTTCACCCAGGATGTTCTAGGAGTCTAGATAACTGAAAAAACAACATACATGGTAATTATAAGAACACCCATGTTTTTCTAGATTATAGCTCTTTGCCGGTTAGCAAAGAGCTGATGGAAAAACATAGTCAAGGGTCTCAAAATGTGAAAACCCCAAAACAATCCCTCCCCAAATTCCCCTAAACCACGTCCCACTGTGAACTGTCATCCTCACAAGAGATCATATTTAATACTGCGCATGGCTTGAGTTTGGTTTTGTTTTTAAAATGTTTTGCTTCTGTGGTATCAGACTTGCTTTTGTGTTTGTAATGGGCTAACAAACTGGGCAGTCTATATCCTGTGGATCTGCAGCTTTAAAAAAAAGAAGGCTGCTGGGATGCGCAGAATCCAGCAGTGTTAAATGTCATGGGGTAGGAAGTGCTTACCTGACTGAGCCTGGACTGTATTCTGACTTGCCATTGGCATTTAAATCTGAATATACAGAGCTGGAGTGATGTCACTTGTGACACTAGCAGCTTGTGTAAACTAGAAAATTTCATCATGTTAGACCTAAGTCAGCATGACCTAAGTCTGCTACAGCCCCAACCAGCTGCCACGAAGTTAAACAGACCAGCCTTTGTCCATGTCTAGTGCAGCGGCATGTTTAATATCATGTAGCTAACACATGTGCTGACACAATGTAATTTTCCAGTGTAGAGCACTTGGGAGCATCGGAAGATGTTCTGAGCTGCCCACTTGCTTTATGAAAGACTTATGAGAATTCTAAGATTCAAAAATAAAGAGCAGGATTCAGCCTCAGGAAACACTAGCATTACCTACAGTGCTGGGCCCTGGAAATGGAAACGGCCTAGCCATGCTGTGCCCCCAGCCCTCACTTGCTGGGAGGTTTTCAACCAGCCACCACAGCTAGAGAAGTGGATGGTGCTGGCTGGAGAGGGGATGTGGCGAGGAGATAATTGATTCAGCATATCCCCCAGAGAAGCCTCAACCATCAGGTTTCCTTTGAGCCTAAGCCACAATTTAAAGCTGTCTTCCTGTAGAGGAACTCCTGTGGAGGAGGGCAGTGCACCACTACTTTATCCATCCTTTCTCCTCCCCTCAACAGCTGAATTCCCCTCCCCGGTGTAGCTGCCAAGCTGGCACGGGAAGGTTCAACATGCAAACTTCCAGTTCCTCCACTGACTTGCTACATGTCCTTGGATGAGTCACCTCTTCCTGCTTCCATTTACCCATTTGTAACTTGGATATAATTGATGAGTTTTTGCAGGGATTAATTAATGGTTGCAAAGTGCTTTGGGATCCAGGGATGAAAGATATTATGTACATAGTAATTTTTCTTCTGGCTGATAAGCTATTATTAAAGCAAGTTGAAAGCTTATTTCCATCCTTTCCCATGGAGCTCTCCCACTGGCATCTTTTTTTCATGGCTGTTTGCAGCACTGGGTTTGGATATGACAAACCTGAAAAAATCGCCAAGTATTTTTCAGGCGATAAGAGCTTCTTACCCAATGAACTGTCATATTTCTGGGCTCAGCAAAATGGGTGCCGTGTTCCTTTAAATAACAGAGTCTGGAAAATGAAAGCTCTAAATCATAGAAAGTTAGTAATCAGATAGTATGGCTTAATACCAAAACCTAGAGCCAGGCATTGTTATTGGTTTACTGTAAAACTATTTAGAGGTGCCTTACTATTTCTCTGTGTCAGATTAAAGCCTGTATGTGGATATCAGAAACAGATGAGCTGATAAGTGGGTGCCCTGCCCCCCAGATAAATAATATTTTCCTGTTTAAAGTGTGACGAATCCAACAGCAGTCGTTTGCTTAGTATGACTGTGCACTTGAAAGAATGGTCAGCAGCCCCACTCAGGTAGCCGTGTTTCCTTACAAATGTTTAAAGTGGCTTAGGCGGAGTAGAAGTTGCCATGTCCTGTTGTGTTCTATTGTTGCTGAAGTGTCTGTTTTGAGGGAGCTGTTGAAAGTCTGGAATATATCCACAATTGCTCCTAGAGGGTGTGGTTGAAAACACAGGCTGACTTTTAAAGTTCACATGGGACAGGCAAAGGAAGGATGGTTATGATTCATCGTCACTTTTAAAACCAGTACATCAGTCCTGGAGTGAGAATTTCCATCATGTTTTTACTCTTCCCTTTTCCTTTCCAGGGAGTGAAGCTGATTTTAGCTCTTCAAGCAGTACAGGTAGCATTTCAGCCCCTGAAGTCCATATGTCTGCTGCTGGGAGCAAAAGAGCCTCTTTTTCTCGCAAGTAAGCAAAGCAATTTATCTTATACTATGTGTGTTGCTTAGTGGAAGGCCGGGCTTATCCACCACTGTTATACCTTTTAAAACAATTTGGACTCCAGTGGGTTCTCTGATAGTACTGACATTGATTCGAATCTGTGATCTAGGAGAGAACAAATGTGATGTTTTTGGAGAATATAAACTGTGATACAGGAGGATCATGTGACCAACAACAGTTCTGTTCCTTCATGACATACCTTTGAGATCCTGTCAGCTACATAAAAAAAATGTTTAGCATAGAAAGAAGGGGAAACAGCTGGGTGTATGCTTAGTTAAGTGCAACCATTCCAACCAACTGACCGTAACCTTCTGGTCACATCACTTTGTTTTCCTGCTGTGACAAATTGTCAGCTCACCACATGCCTTGCAGGATCATCATAACATCATTTGTTGGAGGAAAAATGTTGATGCTTGTGTCTTTAATTCTGGTTGCTAAATATCAAGTTCCACTCCTTTGTATTAATAGGTATAAAATACCTGGTTCTTGAAAGGTATGTATTAAAAATGCCTTTGATGAAATATTTCTGTAAGTCGCCTCCACATCACATGTCAGATACAAACCTAGACACCTGGTGGGATCTGAGTTGTTTTGGATGGACATATGTAGAGCCCTGTGCAGATACAAAATTTGTATCTGCATCCAATCCGCAGTCTGCAAACATGGTCTATGGATATCTGCAGATTTGCAGGGCTCTACATATATGCACATTGTGCTGTGCCTACACAGTCCCTGCTGCTTGCAGTCTTTTTGAGCAGTCAGGGATGGTTAAAATTGACAAGACAAGATCCCTGCTCTTTGTGGAGGGACAAGACTGAAGCTGGCAGGGAGAGTGGAGGGACAGCATGATTCCCATATTTTCAAGTCACCTGCGCTCATCCATGATCATAACATATCCAGTATGCAGGGATTGGTAGCATAATGCCTCACTGAAAGAGAATCTGATCTCTGTCTTGGTGTCGGTATGCAAATAAACAGCAGTTTCGCTCTGTATTTAACGAGAATAGGTAGCTGCTGCAACAGTGGGGTTTTGTGTTTAATTCCAAGTGTAATAACTAAATGATTAAATCCTAAACCTACTTTATTTCTTACTAGCAGCATGACCTCTTGTTGTAACTTTAAATATTCCACGCAAGACACCAAATTTGCCCTGAAGTCATGCATAACATTCCTTCAAATGTAGCTCTTGGGACAGTCAGGTACTGTGCAGATTCTAGCTTGCAAAAAAAATAAAAATAAAAAAATCAATACATTAGAAATAGTCCTGAGCAAAGAAAATTTAAATAGTCCTTTCCTTTCACTTTTAATTGTTTTAAAATATTTGCCTATGCTCTGTTTAAGAATTTAAAAAAAAAGCAGTTGGACTTAATTGTGTCACATTTAATTCTGTAGCATTTCAGTGATGTCATAACCACACTCCTGCATTTTATTGTAAGCTACTTATGAAGTCACCCAAACCACAGCACTGCCATGCTGGCTTGCAGCACTGCCGCGCAACCATCTGTTCCATATAAAGTGTTCATTTTCAGAAGAGGGAGGAAACCAGGTCAGACAGCTTTAAGAGGAAAGGATTTTTGCTTCATGAGTTCTGCAGTATTTTCATTGATGTGTTGTATTCTTCTCATATTCTGGCTGGATTTCTTTTTTTCCATTTCTTTGGAAATATGTTTTCACTTTTTGTTACAGGTTAGAGGAGCATTTTCCATGCGGGAGAGTGGTAGTGACATTTCATGAAAGTAGCTAGAAGTGTTTACAGACGAAAATGTAACTTTATAAACAGTTTCCAGAATGCCACAGGTCCTTGCCAGATGCCTGGATATTGGCCAGCACTGGTCGGAGTTGCTTTCAAGCGCACATAGTGAATAGTTCAGAATGTTTTATTAAGACTGGGGAGGGACAGATATGAGAGTGGAGGAAGCAGCTGTGTTGTCTAAAAGTTCTCCAGGTACTGAGCCTTTGGGGCTATTTCAGCATTCCCTCAGTCAGGTTCAGACCATATCCTAAGTACATCAATAGTTGGCAGTGACAGTTTGAAGTACACTATCCTGAAAGGGCAAAGGAACAGTGCTTCAAGCCAAACTTCTTTTTACTGGCCGCTGTGACTTCTCAGGCCACCTGCTAAGGATCAAGAAGTCTTGCCTCAAGCCTTAATTGGCCCCCAAGGTCAGGGGTCCCGCTACAAGCCTGCCTGAGGAAGTCTCCTGGTAAATACCAAATTAGACTGCAGTCTTCTAATTACTTGAGTGTAGACCAGAAAACTTAAATGTGCAGCTTGCTGATTTAGATGGGTGTAGTGGGAATGAGGAGAGTAGGGTGGAGTCAGTGGAAACAGAAACCTAAGTATAGAAAGATAGATCTTGTAATTTTGTCTAAACCATCTGATTCTGACTAACTGCTTCATGGTCAGTGAAAGATACATGGTACCTGGAGATGCTAAGGACATGTCTAAATTGCAAGTGGAGGTGTAATTTTCAGCTCAGGTACATGTACCCGTGCTAAAAACAGCAGTGTAGCTGTGGTGTGACAATGGGCTAGCTGCCCCAGGTACAATCTTACCTGAGATCCTAGGTACGTACTTAGGAGGCTAGTCCAACCCACCACCAACCATCCCCATGGCTGCGCTGCTATTTTTAGTGTGCTAGCTTGATCAATGCTAGTGAGGGCATGTCTCCTCGAGCTGGAATTTACCCCTCCAGCTCCAGAGTAGAGCTTCCCCAAGAACTTCCTACTCCCCAGCTGCTCTGATTTATTTTGTAGAGCATCATGGGGTGACCTTATAGCAGGACATGCTGTGAGTTGCATGATGCAGTATAACCCAACAAACCTTACTCATTTTGGTTTGCCTTTAGTCGTGGCCCTCATGGACGGAATAATGGATCTTCATCATACAAGTCTGGAACCAGTCCACCTACTTCTCGTGACAAGGACCTATTGTCAGTACTGTGCAGAAATCAGTTGAGTCCTGTTAACTTCAATCAGAATTATGGAGCTTCTTCAGCCAGTAGCAGTAACTCAGGTTCATACAAGGGAAGTGATAGCAGCCCAGTTATGAGGCAAGTGCTTGTTCCTTTCTCCCAGTTTTAATTCTGTTATCTTATCCTCACCATTCTGTACTGTGGGATCAGTCCTCTGGACTGGAGAATAAAACAGCTTTCACCTCAGTACCACTGTGTAGATTTACAGGCAGGGACTGTGGTATTGGTAAAGGGGCAGTCAGGAACACACTCCATCCTACTTTCCTACCACCTTGATCACCTCAATGTCACAAGATATATGGTCTCCACTAGCCTAAGGGCTCTATCAGCCAGATTTCACATCCAAGTCTGATGCTTTCATGTAGTAGTATGTGGTTTAGTGCTCTTGCTCTTGCTTCACACACACAACTCCCATTGACTGAAGAGGAAGTTGAGTGTGGAGTGGATACAGAAGTTAGTGTCCACTCAAGGCTAGATCCACAAAGGGATTTAGGTACCTAACTGACACTTTAGGTGGCTAAATTCAAAATTTAGATCTTGAAACATGCCTGCTCAGCTGCTGCCTAGCCCCGTCGGCACTTGCATTCCCTCAGCACTTACATTTCTGCTGATTAAAGTCCCCTCGGAGTCTTCACTTCTGCCGCTGGGCAGGTGCACAGCCATCTAAGTTCTGCCTGGATATCTAGATCACCCTTGCCCCAGCAGGATCCTCAAACTTAGTGTCCCTCCACCTATCTCTCCTGCAAAGCCCAATCTGGTAAATGGCATTTGTTGAAAGGATTACAATATCCTTGTGTATGAGCCCAGTTCAGACTGTGTGTGTGGCTATGCGTACATGTGCACACTGAAGGCTAGATCACAAAATAGACTTAGAGTCACAACGCCTAATGTTGTGTTATGGAATATTCTGGGGTGGGTGGGTTTCTCAGTCTGTCTTGTTATTTAAATAAATCCATTGGGCCAGAGAGTGAGAGACTCCATAACCCAGTGATTAGGGCACTCCCCTGAGAGGTGGGAGACCCAAGTTCAAGCCCCCGTTCCTCATCAGGCAGGGGGCAGCGATTTGAACCTAGGGGTCTCTCATTCTGGTTGAGTGCTCTTACCACAGGGCTAAAGGTTGTGAGGTCACCACCTTTCTTGTTAAAAAAAAAAAAAAAAAAAAAAAAAAAAGGCATTTAGACACCTAACTCAAGGAGAGGGTTCGCAGCTGTGAAACCTGAGGAAGGCCAGTGCCTCTCTTTGGCCAAGACCTGGGCATCTAACTCCTTTTTAGGCCCCATCCCTCTCCCTCTGCATTTCCTGTTGTCTAACTGAAGTGGCTCCCAGCTCAGCCTGCTGGTCTTTGTGGATCTTAGGCATCTAACTCTCCCCAGGCATGTTATAAGGAGCCTAACTTGGGACTGTGGATGCCACAAGGTTGCAGGGCATGTAAACATTAGACAGTGTGATCTAGCCTTCAGTGTGCGCATGTACACATGGCCACACACACAGTCTGAACTGGCTTCCTCCTTGTAACAAGCTCTAGCTATTGTAATATCCTTTCAACTAATACAATCTACTCAATTAACAGTCTGCTTCCTGCTGAATTCCTAACAACCTCACAATGTGCTGCCTTGTCTATATTAGTGTCAGACATCTCTGCCAGTGACCTTACTGTACACTTGTAGAAACCTTTACCCTATTTTAAGTTAGAGAATATCTGGGTATTTGAAAGTCAAGTCTCTAGTCTGGTATAATTGCACTAAATCCAAGTACAGTAAATAGCAAAATTCTTATTGAAGCCACTGGCAAATGCCTCAAGCACTATGATTTACCAGACTAAATCACTAACGTTTACTGTGAGATACCCAAATTGAGTCCAATGTAAACTCAACTTTGTGCCAGTCAGGACTGATGTGTAATCCATCCTCTCTTAGGAAGGTAAAGAGTTACAGGAATAACACTGTTGTTGTTTTTTTTTGTTTCAGGCGGTCGGTGAGATATACTTCTTGTGGGGAGAATCATGGCATTAAAGCACCACATCCAGAGCAGTATTTGACCCCACTGCAGCAGAAAGAAGTTACAGTGAGACATCTAAAAACAAAACTGAAGGAATCTGAGAGCAAACTTCAAGAAAGGTACAGTTTCTCCCAGAAAAATAATTTGGGAAGAGATGAGATTTATTCAGCAGTTTCCACTAGGGAGAAAATCCTGAAGTTCCTACTCCCTTCTTGACTGCAGTGAGTTTTAACTAAGGAGCTTAGAATTTGGCTGTATCTGATTAAATTAAATTGTTTACAGCCATTGCAGGTTTCATAACCGTTCCATGAATGCATACAGTGTAGTTAACTTTTGGAAAGGAACCAGTGATCTCCTTTGAGCCTGGACTGCATTATAAATATTTTGAAGGGATATTTTTAAAATCAGTCTGATATTGCACCAGTAACTTTTGCACATGCAACTGTTGATGCCTTCAGACTTGTAACTATGTTTTCAAGGACTGGCTTTGCAAGTGGCTCAATCAGTTGTCAACATCAGTCATGCCCAAAGAGTGTATTTCTGAAAATATGAGAAGTTACTGCACAATATCGTCTCTTGTTCTAAACCTCTTCGTAATAGAAAAAGTCTCTCCCCCCCACCCTCTTGACAGCAAAAACTCTTTGACAGGAGATCCTGCCTGGTTGTGTTTTTGTTTGTTTTACTCACAATAGTACTATGTAGTGATGTTCTGCAGAAGAACAACCGCTTACATTACACAACAAGAGATATTTCTTTAATTGACAAGTTTATGGTTTGGGTCTAAATCGTGGTGCCTTTGCACAGAGAGACAGTACAGGGGGTGGGGAGAGATTTGAATGAAGTGGGATTTTACACACATCCCTTTCCCCCAAACAAAAGTGTGGCATAGATAACCGCTGTCATGCTGCCTCTGGAACTTCCTGTGTAGCCCAGACATGTGTGGTTAGCTCAGTGAATCCACTGAGCAGTCAACCAACCTACCTTGCCATCCATTGTCCTCATGTTATACCTCTGCCAGTCCACTGTGAAACTGTACTATGTGCATAAGGGTATTGGTCCAACTTTTTGCAGCATCTCTACGTCCTCACCATCCCTACGTAACGGAATGTCTCTGAATGCTTTAATTGACCAAAGAACAGAAGTTTTACAGTGATTTTGCTTTTGCGACAGGGAAACAGAAATAGAAGAGCTTAAGTCGCAGCTGGCTCGCATGAGGGAAGACTGGATTGAAGAGGAGTGTCATCGAGTGGAAGCACAGCTGGCCTTGAAAGAAGCAAGAAAGGAGATCAAACAACTCAAGCAGGTTATTGAAACCATGAAAAACAGCTTGGCTGAGAAAGACAAAGGGATTCAGAAGTATTTCATAGACATAAATATCCAAAACAAGAAATTGGAGTCCTTGCTTCACAGCATGGAGATGGCTCAGAGCGGCTCTCTGAGGGATGAGCAGTGTATAGAGTATACATGTGAGTCACCTGGTAAGTCTTTAGGTCCAAGTTCAATATATTCCAAAATGGTGGACAGCCTAGTTATGGAGGACCAAGCCATGGAGGACAGCAGGCTGCTGCTCAATGATGATATGGCTAATGGGACTGACTTTTTTGAAGAAATTATTCTGGCTGCTACACCTGAATCTGGTGATCCAGCCCTCTTCACTTCCAGTACTGGGCCCGCTGCCCTAAACCAAAATGCACTTGAAAGGGTCTGTGCTGAAAAACTAACATCCTCACAGGCAGAGGAGGAGAGTGACAACAGCATGAGGATGGAACAGGCCATTCAGACTGATGTGGTGCCATACAGCCCAGATGTGGAGCAGCTCGTTCAGAACATATTCAGATCACAACATACCAGTTCCATGAGCCCATTTGCTACCTTAAAGGGATTGGATGGATTTCCTGCTCAATGTTTCAGTGAATCTGCTTTGCTACTGGACTTAAATCCCAGTGATCCAAACTCTGCCATCCTTTTGTCTCCCATGGAGTCTCCAGGTAGCAAGGGGGATTGGGGCATTAGTGAAAACCGTGTTATGAAGGAACTTGACTTTACAGCCTCCCATGATGAAACATTTAGAAATGTCATTACTCTCTCTCAGGCAGGCATCACGAAAAGGTACTGGAGCAGCAGTTTCCTTGTAGATCTTTTGGCTGTAGCAGCCCCCATTGTACCAACAGTAATGTGGGCGTTCAGCACTCAGCGAGGTGGAACGGATCCGGTCTATAACATCGGTGCACTGCTTCGTGGCTGTTGCCTGGTGGCACTACACTCGCTGCGTCGTGCACCTTTTAGTACCAAAACCTAAGTGCAGCTGCCCAGTCGTGAGTGCTGGTTGGTGGGGGAAGAATTACAATAGACCATAAAAAGTGTGTGTGTATAATGGCAGAGTCTGTCTTTTTGCTCCTGAATATTTGATTTGCACTATATTTAGTTGAAAACATGTTTGTTGTTTGAAACTGAAGGAAGGCTCAGTGACGTGGCGGCTTGGTCCTACTAAATGTGCTACCCGTGTACTTTAGCAAGCATGCTGTCACTTTTCATGTGTAGTCTGCTGTATCGATTCTTACACTAAACGCTCATACTTCCAAGGCAGCTTCGGGCACGTATTGTATGTCTGTCTTGCTTAGTGCTCTGGTAAAACATATAATTGCCCTAGCATTCCACTGGTCTTTGTGTACAAGGGGACAGTAACCAAAAATGCATTTGTGTAGGTTGTTGGGCATCTTGAATCTTGCTATGTTTGATAAATAGGGGGTAAATATATTTTATGCATATTATTTTAAAGTCTTAAATGAACTCTTATTGTAACCTGCTAGTCATTCAAACCATGAAATATTCTCTTTAAGTGTATTGTGAATTAACTTATTTTTTGCTTATTTAATCGTGTTTTATTGGAAACAACAGATTTATAATCACAAATTACAGTAAAGCATGTTAAAAGTATGAATATGTGTTTTATTTTAGCAAAACCCTCACCTGCAATAAACTATTAAAAATTAATGCAGCTTTAAGGTTGAAATTTTACACACAGAGGAGGTAGGAGCCCAGTGAATACACCAGGGCAGTGGTTTTCAAACTGCGGGTCGCGACCCGATATTGGGTCCCGGAATGTAAAGCACTGGGTCGCAGCGGCTCTGGTTAGCACTGCCGACTGGGCCGTTAAAAGTCCCATCGGCGGTGCTGCCCAGCTAAGGCAGGCTAGTCCGTACCTGTTCAGACACCGCGCTGCACCCCAGAAGTGGCCAGCAGCAGGTCCAGTTCCTAGGTGGGGGGAGGGGCATGGGGTGCCATGCGCTGCCCCCACCCCAAGCACCCGCTCTGCACTCTCATTGGCCAGTTCATGGCCAATGGGTGCTGGGGGAGCAGTGCCTACGGGTGAGAGCTGCGCAGAACTGCTTGCGCACCTCCGCCTAGGAGCCGGACCTGCTGCTTGTTGCTTCCGGGGCACAGTGCAGTCCACGGTGCCAGGAAGCCTGCCTTAGCACCCCCACTGTACTGCTGACCGGAAGCCACTCGAGGTAAGTCCGCACCCCAACCCTGCACCCCAATCTCCTGCCCCAGCCCTGAGCCCCCCCAAACCTAGAGCCCTCTCCTGCACCCTGGCCCTAGCCCAGAGACCCCTCCCACATCCTGAACCCCTCATTCCCAGCCCCACCCTGCAGCCCTCACCCCAACCCTCTGCTCCAGCCCTGCGCCCCTCCCACACCTCAAACCTCTCATCCCCAGCTCAGTTGGGTCATGGGCATCAACAGTTTTCTTCAACTGGGTCGCCAGAAAAAAAGTTTGAAAACCACTGCACTAGGGTACTGTAGATTGGCATTGTTACAACAGGAGAATTTGGCCTGAAAAACTTGGTTATGGCTCCCACAGCAGCTAGTGATCCAGAGATGAAATGCTCTGTATTTGGTCACCAGTCCCCAAGCCATCAGTTCCAATCTTCCACCTATTTTGTATCATTGTGGATTGGGTTAATTTTAATCCTTTAACATATTTAGAATTTGGCCACGTACAGTTGCTCTGGGAACCCATATTCTGAATTTCTGCAATCTGAGAAGTGTAAAAATCTCATCCTTAATTTTGGATTCCTGTATGTCTTTGCATTGTTTCCCTAGCTTTTTTTCAAAAGCCAGTGGGCCCTAATGAGTTTAGTTGACTTTTGAACACATGCTCTAACATTTGCATGCTGCCATATGTGTACATCCGAATGCAAATGCTGTGTCCCCCTCTGTGCACCACGGGAATTGCATGTGCAGATCCTAGAGAGGTAGCAGTGTCTGGTGGATAAAACAAACGGAATGAGATACAGTCTATGCCTGACTCTCTGAACCTTCTTGCAGTGAGACCTTAAGACATTTAACCTCACTGTTGTCAAGTTTTTCCTTTTGTAAAGTAAGTGTAACAGCACTTCCCCATGCCACCTACTTCAGAGGGGTATTGTAAGGTGTGACTACTGATATTCATGAAGTGCTTTGACTGGAAGGGACTATCACTTGATAAATATTAAATACCCATGGGCAGTGGGCTAACTGGCCAACGTGTAGGAAACAGTCCACAGGCAGGTAGCTCATTTACAGATACTGATGGGAGTTTACCTGGACCCTAGCACTTCCCTGCATTAATAAGACATTCTGTGACCGCACCTTATGTTTTCCTAGTAATACTTTATTCTTAAACAAACCCTCCTCCATCATTCCTGACGCATTAGTGCTCAGTGTGGTCTAAGGACTACAGGATACGTGGTGTAAGTGAATGCAAGGGAGTCAAGTTGGTGTAATTTAAGCATCAAGAGGCTGTAAGAAGACAGACATTAAGGCCTCTTCCTGTCTACTCACACCCCATCTTAAATGCTTTCTGTGCTACTTCCAGCTTGTGACACCTCTCCACCCCCAGCAGCCACCTAACTGGACTGTCTTATGTTTGTCACTTACACACCTCTACAAAGCCCACAGTTTTAGTTACACCTGTGCCAACTCCTGCATACCTACTGAAATCGAAACAGTAGGATTTGTGCTCAGCCAGGCAGAGAGGTAAAGCAGCATTTTATCAAGCCAAAAATTTCACCTCAGGGCTGAGAAACAGCATGGGAAATTTCACAGGCAATTAGTTAAAAGGCAGGCCAAAACTCCTGGACAGGTGTGCAAACAAAGTGATTTCTTAATCCTCAGGTTCTAAACAAGCAGAACGATAACTTCTTAATCTTTAGCTGTAAGAATGTACTAAAATGAAAATCATACCCTTACATCACCATGTGAACACAGTATTGTAAGCCCAACTTCCTGTTCCAAAGAATGTGGCATAACAGGCAAGAAAACCAGACCCAGGGCAACAGTTCTGATACAGGAGTTTGCGGTGAAGTCAGGACTTCCCAGGTAAAATCAAGGAGCTCAAACATCATGTGCTGAAATCCCACGGAAGGATTCAGAGGAGGAAGAGCGTGGTTGGTTTGGCTGTAGGGGAGTGTGGCTTTAGCAGAGGCATTTTGACTAGACTGGTTGAGAGCAGCAGCAACATGTGGGGAAGTCAATATAGAAAAGTAGAACAGAAAGTAATCACATTGTAGACTGTAGTAAGATTGATGTATGGAGAAGGCCTTGGCCAAGACTAACAAAGAGAAGAGAGCGCAAAAAGGCCAGGACATAAGGAAAGGATGCAGTGGAAGATGAGAAACAAGTAGAGTTGTCAGTGGGTATGCCTACACTGCAAAAAATACAGCAGAGCGTCTCAGAGCCTGGGTCAACTGACTTGGGCTCATGAGGCTTGTGCTACAGGGCTAAATATAGCAGTGCAGACGTCCCTGCTCCGGGTGGAGCCTCAGCCCCACCCTCACTGGGTCCCAGTGTTCAGGCAGAAACATCTACATGGCTATTTTTAGCCCTGGTCAGGTGACAGGGGCTCTGAAGCTCACTGCTACATGATTTTTTTTGCAGTGTAGATATACCCATTGGTGATAGAAAAGGTAGGTGGAGAAGCAAGATGAGAAGTTCAGTTTTGGAGACAGGATGGATTGGAATGGGTGGCTGGACAGAGATATGAAGGTTGGGGGTAGTGAGGTAGGTACGGTCTTTGGAAGGGTCAGCTGATGAGAACTACAGAAACCTGAGGAATACCAACAGTTCTGGGACTGCCCAGCTGAAGTAATGAAGAATTACAGTAAGTTAGTGTTTTAGAATTCATAAACATTCCCACAAATATTCCTTCCATTTTCAGTTACCTGAAATTTATCTTGCGTTCAGCATAGCCAGCCCCAGCAAGTGCTGGCTGCATAGCTGACATGAATATGATAGATGCAGCTGTAGGGTTTTGCACAGCTGCGGGAACGGGACTCTATTGGTTAGGATTAAAAGCAAAAATGAACCACTAGAAGAGGAGGGTTGTGCACCAATTTACCATGCAAGCTCACACCAGTGTACAGTACTGGATAGCATCTCTTGTCAGACTTATCCATTTTATAGCAGCATACTAATACCAATTCCATCTCCAAGGTAAGAACACACATAGCTTTGTTTTATCTTCTGCACTATTAAAGTGTGTGCAGTCTCAGTTTAACACCATGCCCTTGGACACAGAAAAAACCCCAAGTAATTTAAGGGCTTAGCCATCTTCAGCTAAATGAGTGGTGATGGTTGTCTCAAAGATACTCGCACAACCCGGAGGAAGAGAGAGTCAGACATGGGGAGTCTTGGTAAAGATACGGAGAGTGCACAAGGTCACAGGTGGTTAAGGACTATACAGGACTCTCCAGACTTAAAAATAAATAAATCCATTGTTAGGTCCATTGAACTGTAAGTCCCCATCTCAAATGACCCTTTGTTAAGATGTACCCCACATCTTGGTTCCTTTATTTATATTTTATAAATTGTGGATATTTCAAGTGGATGCCAGTTATATTTGATCTTTGAATGATGAGAAAAACAGTAGTTAACTATTTTATAAAAAGCTAATACCTTAAGGATTAGGAGGTATTTAATATTTCATAATCTTCACTGTAAATAGGATGTGCATGAATTTCTCTCTATTTTCAACATTTCCTCACACTAGTCAATTAGAAATGACAGCAATTTAAGGGATACCATGATTCAGAATACACAGAATATTTATTCTCTTTGTATAATCTCATTCGCAAAGCAAGACTTCCTATCATCCTCTCTTATTCTGTCAAACGCATAAATCAATTCATAGTAAACATTTTTGTTTCCCAGAAGGCATGTTCAGAGCCTGGAAATATTCCATTCTTTCTACCAGATATTTTTGGAGGGCACGTTGCTACATACACAGTTCAATAATTTTTAAAGATGTCAAGTGATTCTAACAAGTTTTCCTTTTGTTAAGCATGAATAGTTTTCCTTTTGTTAAGGATGAATAGTGACAAGTGTTCAACAGAGTTGTAATGACACTAAATAACAGACAAACATTTGTTTTCATCTTGAAAGTCAAAATACATTTACAGCTTGAACCAGCCAAATTGAGTCCAAGCCAAAGCTATGTATGCTCTGCATTAGTGAGTGCAAAAGCCAGACAATTGTCTCGGGAATAATTTTCATGAGGCCACAGCCTTATTATGCCATTCCTTAGTATCTCCATCACTGGGGCTACTAAGGAAGATGAAGCACTGATAAAGACCTATATTCCCTCCTGAGCTAAAATCAGTTCAGCACAAAAGTTACACCAGATGGCTACTACTTCCCCATTCTCATGGCACACCTGCCCTGTCCCAGGAGGGGGTTAGAGTCACCTTTAAAGTTGCTCTAAACTTATGCTAGTTGACAACAGTCCTGATGAAACTGAAGACCCCCTAGATTTGAGGCAATGCAGTGGCACTCCTGTCCTACCGTCTTCCTGCCACTCCAACCTTATCGTCAGAAGGCAATTGTCATGGGTACAGAGTATGCAGATTTGACATCAGTTGAGAGCTTCCCTGCCGTGGCGGCGTTCTTAACCTGTCTTGGCATCCAAGACTTGTCTTCCTATTGTGTCTACAAGATACCTATCAGTTTTGGGCATTATATATAGAATAGAACCATTGTACACAGAGAGAGAGAGGGGAGGTTTACTCCAGTTTCAGGCTGGAAGATAATCCAGTGCGTTATCTGACCCTCAGATGAGAGGTGGCAGAGAGAATGGGTCCAAGAATTAGAAGTGATGTTCATTTGGAAGCTGATCATTTTTAAGAACCTCCTCCTGCCATCAGCAAAAATTGCTGTTGTCCAGTGGGGGTTTGCCTTTTCATATATATAGGAAAGGGTTGCAGCCAGCCATGCGCTGCTTTCTGTGGCTCAGGGGACCATCAGTAGGTTGTATAGGACTGGGCCTTAGCTTTGGCTGTATATATCACATTTTTTGTTTTATAATATGTTTGCCCTGTATACAAATCCTTTTCAGAAGAATCCTAGTATACAGTACAGAATGTATGCAACGTTTCAGAATAGCAGCCGTGTTAGTCTGTATCTGCAAAAAGAACAGGAGTACTTGTGGCACCTTAGAGACTAACAAATGTATTTGAGCATAAGCTTTCATGGGCTACAGCTCACTTCATCAGATGCATGCAGTGGAAAATACAGGAGGATGATTTTATATACACAGAGAACATGAAACAATGGGTGTTACCATACACACTATAATGAGAGTGTAGTGGTAACACCCATTGTTTCATGTTCTCCGTGTATATAAAATCATCCTCCTGTATTTTCCACTGCATGCATCCGATGAACTGGGCTGTAGCCCACAAAAGCTTATGCTCAAATAAATTTGTTAGTCTCCAAGGTGCCACAAGTACTCCTGTTCTTCATGTACGCAACGTTCACCTCCACCTACCACTGAAATGTAGCCACCTTTGGGCTGGAAGACGGCAGCCATTTTGGTTGCAAGAATTAAAGTTTTCAGGAGGGGAAAACTTCCCCCATCCAACAGATTTATTGGGGGAATGTTTAGGAAGACTGAATGCAATTGGAATCTGCTTAGGACAGCGTGGTTAATAGCCCATTGATCATATAAATAACCAGATATAGATATATTGTCTGAACAGCTCACCAATACTGAAAGGTCATTAAAGAACCAATCATGTTTTTTCCCAATGACATTACATAAATAAATGTGCTCCCATAATAGCATGCAGTATCAACTCTAAAATGAGAAAAGTATGCAAGTCAGACTGATATTAAAATGTTATCGTGCCAATCTCTTCCACTTGAGACATCTCTGTCTACAATTACAGTGCATTCTTCTCTTGGATTGCAAGTATAACAGTACTGAAAACGGTGTCAGTAAAAAATAAAATCCACTTCATTTCCACCCCTGCTGGTCCTCAACCACAGCAAGTCTGTTTGCTGTTGTTACAAAAAAGGAAAAAAACTGTATGGATGATAATCAGCTCAACAGAAACAGAAGCATTATTTTCCTTTCGGTAGAGGTCAATATCATCTTACATAGGAGAATGCAAGCATATTTTTATAGCATCTTTCCCAACATTTATAAATAAGACAATTAAGAGTGGAACAGCAAAGGTGCATTTTCTGAAATTAAGCACAGAAGCAAAGAATTCTTTAAAATTATTTAATTACACTTTTCAGGTAAGCATAATAGATAATACAGTAGATTTCCCACCACTAAATTATTTACACCCTTTTTTCTTTAAGCTTCAACCATCTATTAGAGTTTATGTCCCCACCATCAGACTGTCACTGCAGCAATCACTGTTCTTGTATAAGGGGGTGGTGCTGGAATAGCGCTATTGCAGGAAACATTGTTCCATCAAGGTATGATTTGCAGGGTTGGTGTTTTATTTTTAAGATCCATCTACTAATAGTTCAAGATACTTTATGGGAGAATTCGGGCTCCAAGATGACCTGAAGAATGCATTAAAATCAAGCAGTGAGTTCTAAAAATACTTAAATCAATACAAATGATGCTTTATGTTGTGAAACTGGGATTCTCCTTTCTGCTGGTACAGTCATCCTAGAAGTGCTTGTGTTAGGATAGTTTTACACCAATTTTGTTCTGCTCTTTCTTCATTAGCCTTTGTGCCTCTTTCTCCATTTTCTTCCTTTGTTGTTCTGCTGCTCTCTTTTCCCTTTCTGCTATCTTCTGCTGCCTGCAATTTGAAGAGAGAACATCAGATTCACACCTTTAGAAAACAGTGCAAGATCCCTTTTACACTGGCTGAAGCTAGACAACTCTTATTTACATGTTTTCAATAAATACTGAACTTCTTACTTCAGGAAAAAAAGACTCTTGTAACTGTGAGCATTAAAGTATACTGAGCCTGCAAGCCCCTTTAGGAATGATGCCTGAAATTCTGGGTTATTCCTGTGCTCCTAATTAGGCAGTTATCAGTTAACCTGCCTTTTCCTCATGCTCAGATTGTTTAAGCTTTAGTTGAAAGAGGGCATATTCTGCACTTTAAGTAAATTGCTGATGTCAAACTTTGCTTCTGTTAAATCTCTTACACTGCATTTTCCCCAGTGAAGACAAGGACTATAGATCTTATCTGTTGGCATCTCTGTATCAGAATCCAGTAACTGTACTTTATTCTTGAGCTGTATGAGATTTTAATCAATCATTCTGGCTAAGCCCTTGTGTCTCACTTTTAAAAGACAGATACTTTTTTCACTGCAAAAACTGCTTCATGGATTTGATCCAAAAAGCCTACTGAACTCAATGAAAGGATTCCCATCGATTTCAAGGACTTTGGATCAGGCCTAGTAGGAACCTCTGAACAAGCCGAAGAATTTCATGAGATATAAGAAGAATGTAACTGATATACAGATGTGCAAATGAAAGACCCATGAGATCACTAGGGAGATATATTTGGAATGAGTTGGGGAGGGGGGAGAATAAGTAAAATAATGTAGCAATCCAAGACTTTTGTTAAAACGTTGGTTGGTTGTTTTTTTGTTGTTACTTTTCCATTTTTTGTGTACAGTTTTGTATCATGCTTTTAAAGATAATCAAGACTTTGTATACAGATCTAGTGAAATTTCTTAGATCTCATGCAGTGACCTTTCTTCTAAATGCATTTCTGCATTTATCAGTCCTCCAAACATCCATAATACATAGGTACAACTGGAATTAACTAGGGTAAATACAGTTATACAAACAAGCTACTTAAAAAAAAAAAAAATCAGTCAGCCTTAGTCTAGAATCAGAATACTCAAAATAAGGGCCTGAGTTTTCTAGACTTTAGAGTTTGCTTGCTTTGAGTTTCTCTTCTCTTTTGTGCCCCAACAGGAGTTTCATTTGCCTGCCCACTCCCTCAATACAAATGCTGGAAAACCTTTTCCTCTCAACACCATCCCTGAGACCCAGACAGACTGGCACTCCTGCCTCGCTTCCCACACCCTCTCTATTGTCAGTCAAGTTCTCATACGTTGTCTAGGCTGCTTTCAAACTCCAGCTGCTGATGCAACACCACTTGTTCCTCAATAGTGTCCAAATTTGCCCCACCTCCCAGTTGGGTTTATTCTCCACCTTAAACCTGGGCATTAACCATTTTGACCAACGAGCCAGAGTACTAAGGGCTAATCTACTTTTTGAGATTTGTTTTCAGAGTTAAAGAATTAGTTAGAAAGCTAACTGAACTCCAAGCTCCACACAGTAGAGTAACTGAGGGTGTAATTTCCACACTACAGTGCACAACTGGATGCTATCACATCTCCCTCATTCTGTATGGAGACAGTCTAAGGACAAGTACAGACTGACTGGGAAATACACATGGCAAATCCATAATGGTAGAAAACTATTTTTGCTCTGATGTCTCAAAGCTCTGTATCAGTGTGTAATTTTATTTTTATAGAAACTGTAAATTAAGAACACAGTTGGTAGTTTACTTTTTCTCAGTTGTAATTGGCTAGATTAAACACTGGGATTAAGATGTTTACCATTACCTACATTTTTTTTTTTTTTAAAGTTAGCTATTAGGTCACATAGGAGAATATAATTCAATAGCCCAGATTTCTAAAATATTTTGGGCTTGATTATGCTGAATGCTTAGCTTCCACTGATATTAATGAGCAAGTCCTTATTCACTTAAAAATATTATCATGTCAAATTAAAACAACAGACATTGATCGAAACCACAAACACCAGACCTGAGAACCCTCAAACTTTGGATTAGAACATCACTGCTCAGCCCTTCTTTAATTTAAAGCAGTATGGCCTCTGAATCAGGTTGCCACTGGGATAGAAATTAAAAAGCAAAAGAAACATCAGCCTGTTCCACAGTGTCTATCCCTGAGGCAGCATCTTTCTGCTATTGCTCTCAGAGCTCAGGCCATCACTGTCTGAAGGATTTGTGCAAAGGGTCAGCTCTCTGGTTGCCATGAGCACACAAAAATTATGTTGCTCGAGAAACAAGATAGAATTTGTTCATTTTATTTCCCCCCCGGTTAAATTTTCCCAGGCGTGGGAGGTGAGTGGCACAATAACAGTGACTGAATCCATACTCCAGCAACTGAGGGATGAACGCCATCTTCTGTATTTGATAAGCAATAACAGATAGAGAGGTAAGGAGGATCCCGGATTCAGTATTATTCCATACTTTTGTTAATGATGGTGGCATGGAATATGCTATTTAAATATGTACACAATAACTCTCCCAGCTCTCTTGCAAGTTTTCTGAAGGGTAGGATAAAAACATGAGAGTTTTGATGAACTGAAAGATCGGGTAATATCAAAAATGAGATTCAGTGATAGCAAAGCAGTTCATGTTGGAAAGAATAATTGAATGGGGGAAATAAGGGCAAGGCAGTGGGGAGGATGTAAGGTTTTTAGTGAATAGTAAATTAATCCATCTAAATAAAGAATGCATACCTCACAGAAGTCCAGTGTTATATTAATTGTATAGGCAGAATCAGAGAGAAAGTTGAAAGAAGAAAAGGAGGACTTGTGGCACCTTACAGACTAACAAATTTATTTGAGCATAAGCTTTCATGAGCTACAGCTCACTACTTCGGAAAGCTTATACTCAAATAAATTTGTTAGTCTCTAAGGTGCCACAAGTCCTCCTTTTCTTTTTGCGGATACAGACTAACACAGCTGCTACTCTGAGAGAAAGTTGAGAGAAGACTAGATCATCTAATCTGACTTCCTGTCTAACACAGACCATTACATTTTATCCAGTTACCCCTTTAGGGTCCAATAATGTGTGTTTGGCTAAAGCATAACTTCCAGAAAGGCAGTCAGTCTGGATCTGAAAACATCAGGAGATGGAGAACGTACCCCTTCCCTTGGTTTGTTCTAATAGTTAAATCACTCTCACTGTTAAAAATCTGTACCTCATTTCTAATTTGAATTGGTCTGGCTCCAGCTTCCAGTCATTGATTCTTGTGCCTTTCTCTGCCAGACTAAAGAGCCAGTTAGCACCTGGTATTTCTCCCTGGGAATGTTCTTGTCCCCCTGAAGTGTTCCTAACCTTTGTTTGCCAGAAGCTGGAAATGGGCGACAGGGGATGGATCACTTGATGATTACCTGTTCTGTTCATTCGCTCTGAAGCACCTGGCACTGACCATTGTCAGAAGACAGGATACTGGGCTACATGGACCATTGGTCTGCCCCAGTATGGCCATTCGAGTTCTTATGTTCTTGTATACAGCAATAAAGTCACCTCTCAATCTTCTTTTCAATAAACTAAACAAATCGAGCTCTTTATGTCTCTCACTGCAAGGCATTTTCTCCAATCTTCAAATTATTTTTTGTCTCTCTGCTCTGCATCCTCTCCAATTTTTCAGCAACCTTTTTAAAATGGACACCAGACCTGTTTGCAGTATTCCAGCATCAGTCTCACCAATGTCTCATACGGAGGTAAAAATCACCTCCTTACTCTTACTCCCATTTACACACCCAAGGAGCACATTAATCCTTTTGGGCACAGCATCACACTTATGTGCTGACTTGCTTGTCCATTATAACCCCTAAATCCTTTTCAGAGTCTCTGCTTTCCTTGCAGCAGTCCCCCATACTGTAGGTACGGCCTACATTCCTTGTGCCTAGATGTAGGAATATCACAAACATGAAGGCAGCTATTCTGTCCTACATGGGCCAGCTTAGGAATCAAGAGAAGAGAGATGAAATGTGCTTCTTTGAGGAAAGACTGAAGGAGGCATGAAAACTGTCTGCATATGTGTAAAAGATGGCTATAAAGGAGACAGGAATCCATTACTTCTAGTCACTGAGGCAGAACAACTAATGGGTTTAACAACTATTAGGCAAACTAACTTAGATCAGCTGAACAGATGTGATGTCAAGGGAACTGTGGAGCTATTCACCGTCAGTCTTGTACACTAGTACTCTAAATCCCAAGGGATTGCCATCATCCTGCATCAAGGATGTTTATTTTGCAATCTGCAGCTTTTCCTCATCCTAGCATCCTGAATAGCAGACATGCTGCTCTGTGTTTCACAGCAACAGCCTACTACTAACCCACCAAAAGGAAATTCTGGAGCAGTGATTTGGGTGGGAGAGAGAGGGAAAACAAAAGGCTGCATGTGAAGATACCAACTATGCAAATAGTTCATATATGTAAAAATAATGGTATTTCATCAAAGTCTCATGTGGAACTAAATATTTAGCACTAACAAGAGTTAATGGCAGCACTCAGAGGCTTAGTAAATCACAACTACTGCCAACAGTTCATATGCTCTCTCTTTAAACTGCAAGCTACACAGAGAATTCCTGCCTGCACTAAGATTCCTAAGTGGTTTACTGCACCCTCTGCTGGCTAACCAAGCCATTTTCGTTTTGTAGACACCACACATGCAATAACATGCATGACGAAAAGGAGCTCTCGCAAAGATGCACACACCAATGGTGGATTAATGTCACCATTACATCTCCTGTGATACTATAGCTATATCAACTGGCTTTGCTGTAGTAAGATACAACTTTTTGCTGCTGTTTCAAGTTTGCAGGTCACTGTCTAGAATTTTAAATATTCTCTACCAAAAGAGCTTAAATGGTGGTGAAAGATCAAACTAGTATAAAACTATATATGGTACATAGGAAACAAATATTTAATAACGGGGTCTTCAATTTCCAGAGAAAAGTATAATACGATCCAATGGCTGGAAGTTGAAGCTAAACAAATTCAGATGGGAAATAAGAAGCAAATTTTTAATACTGAGAATAATTAATGGGCAAATTTAATGGGCAGGAGGTTTAAAACAAATAAAAGGAAGTTCTTCTTCACTCAGCAACCTGTGGAACTCCTTGCCTGAGGAGGTTGTGAAGGCTAGGACTATAACAGGGTTTAAAAGAGAACTGGAAAAATTCATGGAGGTTAAGCCCATTAACGGCTATTAGCCAGGATGGGTAAGGAACGGTGTCCCTAGCCTCTGTTTGTCAGAGGGTGGAGCTGGATGGCAGGAGAGAGATCACTTGAATATTACCTGTTAGGTTCACTCCCTCTGGGGCACCTGGTATTGGCCACTGTCGGTAGACGGGATACTGGGCTGGATGGACCTTTGGTCTGACCCAATATGGCGATTCTTATGTTCTAACCACTGGAGCAACTTACAAAGAGTCGTGGGGGATTCTCCTTCATTGACAATTTTTGAATCAAGATTGGATGTTTTTCTAAACGATATGTCTAGGAATTATTTTGGGGAAGTTCTATAGCCTGTGTTATATAGGAGGTCAGACTAGATGATCACAGTGGTCCCTTCTAGCCTTGAAATCTATGAAAAGGTTAAAGAAGAAACAGAATCTGTTCCAGGCTAAGTTTGTTCCTGTTCTCATTAATATAGTGCCCACAACCTGCCAGAACCAAATCTGGATGCCTATAATTAGGCAGCTAAATCAAAATATAGGTAATAAAAGCAACCCAAGTGTCTGAGTACCCGCTGCCACTGACTGCAATGGGAACTGGAGGGAGGACAGTAGAGAGGACTCATTTATTTAGTAGTAAGATTTGGAGCTAAGTGCCTAAGAACAGGCACCCAAACTGGCCTAGGCACTTTACAAATAGAGATGAAGAAAAGGCCTCTGCCACAAAGAGCTTACAACCTAGATGGACAACACACAGATGAAGCCAGGCAAAAGCGACTCCACAAAAGTGCAAAGAACGACCAGACAGTGCAAGCAGAGCAAACCTCTGGTGAGTTCCAGCATTCCCTTTTTTTAACCCCCTGCAAATTAACCCAGTCCAGAGGGGAGGATTACAGTGTGCAGGATTTTGGAGAAAAGTGCGTATTCAGAAGTGACTTGATGGAGGACGGGGCAGAAGCACAAAGGACCATATCAGGCAGAGGACAGGTACTGGAGACAGGAAAGATTTCAGCGTGCACGTTGAGACAAAGGGTGAAAATAAAATGTTAAAAATCTCTAATACAAGTCAACATTCAGCAGTATAATTGTTCTGTGTGTACTGTATATACATACAACACAAAGAAATCCACTTATTAGTGCATGAAAGTACTTTCAATCAAAAAGATTTTGGAAGGACATTTTGACCTTTTTGCCTGACTCAGGGAAGATGATTTTCTCCTTCCAGAAACAGCACCACAATGTAAATGAGACATTAGGACAAACATATGAAATGTATGCAAGAATTAAGGAGCTGCAGCTGGTTTCTTTGCAGCTTCCCCTCTCTACTGCACTCAGTGGAAAACAGCACAGTGAATGACAATACGTTTGTTACAATGTAAACAGATGTGCTGCTGCCCTGTTATGACAGCCTAGCAAAAACTGTCTCAATAGCTGCAGCAGCCAGAGAGGTGAGTTCTCTGCCCTCCACCAGCAGAAAGCCTGACATTCGGCCTAACTGAGACAGTTAGCTTTTGCCTTCCTCCATTTTTCTTTTTTAAAACAAAGGCAAACACAACGTCAGTGCACTGAGAAGTTTTCCCAATTAAAAATTAAGTCAGGAAACATAAAAAAGTACCAACAGCAATGTTAACTCAGCCATTCCACATGTACAGACAATGTTCTCGTCAATCTTTTCTACTTAAAATGTGTAGCTTAGTATTCTTACTTATGGTATAAAATGCAGGAGGATAAAACAGAAAGAGACAGAAAACGGATCCACGTTAACACTGCCAATGGAAACCTTTACATTCCTGACAATGATCTGAATTGTGCAGCCATAATAATGTATTCAATCTGTATTTTTACATTTATTTATATTATACTGCACAACAACACTTAAACTGCCAGACTAGGGGAGTGCTGAAATTAATTTATCATAATCAATACGGACAAAATGTAATTTCCAAAATCTGAAATTGGTATTGAAGCTGGTATTGTTCAAAAATAATGTGCTTAACCCATTCTCGCAGTTGTTAAACAAATGAAAAAAGATTCCAAAAACAGATACTGTGGTGATGAACACAGTATAAGAATCTAAACAAAAAAAGTCTTCGAGCATGATTGTGCATGGACATCCTTCATCAGAGACGGCAAAAGGACATAAATACCCTAAAATTGTGTAAAATTGTACTATATGCCTTGACATTCTAGACCTATCAGTGTCCCTTCTCCCTTCTGATTTTAATAAGTGTGCAGAAATTTTAATAAAATATGCACACTGACACTATCTAATAAACTAGTGATGTTTACAGAAAGTCCTATTTGTTATTTTAACTAAGTTAGTAAGAATACGGTTGAGTTTGTGTGGATTCAAGAATTTACTTACTTAATATTTCTGCTGAATTTTCAACTGGAAAAAAAAACAAAAACACCCCACCTCCGATTCCTCACATTCTGTCCTAAACTGTTGTACAACATTTCCCATCTTTGAATTTAAACAGCACACTGCTATGTATGTATTCTATAAGTACTTCAGAAATCACCAAATTGAAAGATGCTATTGGTACATCAAGGTTTTTTATTGTGATTTTACTATTTGTACACGCTAGTGACTCAATTTTTTCCTCTTATGTACATTGCTATTAAATTTAGTTTTAATGTAGCACTGTACAGAGTACACTTTATCTTTATTATTTCTAGAATGTAAAGCAATTAACACTGCTCCTTGCTACATAAAATCCCAGTATTCTTCTTATATAAAGAAGTGTTTAGCATGCCAAATTCTTGGCACGTGTGAATAAGGTCTTAATGGAAGGAGAGCGTATGGTATAAAATTTGTATATATTGAAGATCTGGGAGGGAAGGAGAGTGAAATCCTAGGTAATGCATGTTGCACAAATTAAGTAGGGTTGTTAAATTGTAAAATTGGCTAAAATATGATTGTGCAAAAAATTGCTCAAGCCTGGTCAGATACAGAATTGTTTAAATTACCTAAGTACTTCTTCTGCCTGCCAGGCAGCATCTTCCTCTTCTTCCCAGGCATTAGTATTTTCCTGCCAAGTATCCAAGTCTCCTAGTTCAGGCTGAAAACAAAAGACCAAGAATATAATAAACATACGCAAACCATCTCCCCACCTCATTTCCAGATAAAACTATGTTGAAACTCAGAAAGCAAGGCTATTTAGTGTTAAGGGGTTTATATATCTGCTTCATGACAATATGGAAAGATCCTCTCCAAGTACCAGACAGGATTGTTTTGAGTTTCCCAACCATCCCCCCCACTCAAAAAACCCCAAACAAACAAACAAAAAACCCCACCCCAAAATCAAAACCCACAACAAACCACAGTGAAGATGTTAAAAACAACTACTGATCTGAATGCAGTGAAGCCAAATACTGATGGAGCTAGCCTGCTTTCTTTAGAACCAGGTACTAAAACATCTGCCTAGCTTCCAGAATTTTCTAGATTCTAGCAAAGTCCCCACCCACTGCTACTCATCCACATGCTTTCCCCACTTTCCAATGTATAATATCAATTATTATCTATCTTAGATACTTATATGGCCTCAATTACGGTAATGTAAAGTGATGTGACCCCTGAAAAAACCCCTAGTGTAGATGCAGTTATATCAGCAAAACTGCACTTTTACTATTATAGCTTGTTTTACCCTTTTGGGGGAGGGGGTGGTTTTCCTCTACTGGTGCAAAGTGCAGCTTTGCTGGTACAGCTGTGTCCACACTAGGAGTACTTTAACATTATAGTAGTTTTCCTCTACTGATAAAATGCTCCTAATGTTGACGTAGCCTAAGTGACCTGTTGAAGGTCAAACAGGAAGTCTATGGCAATGCAGGGAATTGAACTCAAGTCTCCCGAGTTCCAGGCTAGTACCCTTCCACCAGACTCTCATTCCTCATTACTGATGACATCTTTTCCCCTTCCTAAGCTGAGACAATTTCTATGACTTTCTTATTGTTCCTCAATAGACACAACAAGAACGTTGATGCTTTTACCACTTCTTTTTTATCTTTCCAAGTTAATAACAGTTTTCACACAGACTGAAATTAGAACTCAATGTTTCTAAGTGTATGTTATCCATATGTACTTCTACAATTCAGTGACAGGTTATTAGAAGCAGAAGTTATGCAAGAAATAAATTTAAATATTTATAAAAAAAAAACTATTCTACCATTCTAAAAAGGTATCACTCATTTACAGAGCACCTTATATCTTCAGAGTACTTTGCAAACAAATTAATCCTACCTATACTCTGAGTAAGGCAAGTATCGCCTCATTTTACATATGGTGTTATACCCCACATTTCTTGTCCGAGTACATCACCTTTGTTGTCAAGGCAAACACGGTCAGCATAAGTGCATGAAAATCAATGCAAATTGTTCTTCTGCCCTTTCACTGTGGAATTAACATGTAATCTCCAAAAAGCCTAGAACTCTCTGGTTTAGGAGATATGGTAACACTCAGGATGTATCTCAGACTAATTTCCAGCAGGCTGACTTGTATTCCCTTCTCCGCATCTCCTCTTTTCAAGAGCAAGGCAGACACCAGGTAGTGACAGTACTAATTCAACTAATTCACCAATTCAATTCAGCATTGCCTGCTCAAATAGCTCTTATTCTTTATCAACAATTCAGGTACTTTATAGCTACTTAATATCCCTCCTCCCAGCCAGACCTTTCTACTGAGGAGCAGACACATTGCCATATAAATAAGAATCAAAACATACAGCATACTTACAGACTGGTGAATAAAAGGAATATCTTGTGTGGCTGCTAATCTACTAGAAAATCCTGCATTTCCATCTGGGATCCCAAAATGTAAAGGTTCTCTTTTTTTAATAACAATCTGAAAGACAACAACATTGAAAAAGGGGAAAGGAGAAGAAGAGGGGAGGAAGTCCGAGTTTTATACCTCCATTGAGAGCTAATAAGAGCACGATACTATTTCTTCAGCGCTATAATACACTACACCTAGAAATGCCAAACCACATCCCTTTAAAAGAAGGACACTAAGTTAGATTTTTTTTAAACACCTGGCAATTTCTTTATGTGCTCCACTTCCACCAGTACAGACAGACACACAGTTTCTTGTATCAAAGGGGTAGCCATATTAGGCTGTATCCACAAAAACAATGAGGAGTCCGGTGACACCTTACAGGCTAACAGCTTTGTCTGGGCATAAGCTTTTGTGCATCTGAAAAAGTGAAAAGAAGTTTCTTCTCTTCTTGAAAGGCAGGTCAGTAAATGTAACATGGTGACTAAGAGCATCATGTTCCTTTTTAGAGGCTTACCCTCAAACAAGATAAGAGCCTACACACACATTCTGTCTCTAGCATCTGAAATCCACAGAAATGCAAATCCAAATACAGGCCACCACTTTGTAATAATCCACCATCATTCATCAGCAGGGCCTGAACCTGGGAAATTCAGTACCAAATCACAAGCCTCCACCAGCCAAGGGACTCCTTTAGCACAAGTGATGGAGGCCTGTGCTTTTGGGCTGAAGGTTCAAGGTTCATACCTGCTGATGATCCATGGTGGTTGTCATTCCACGAACAATGAGAATCTCAACTTTTGAGTATGCACTTCTGCCTCTCCAGCTGGAGGATTTCCACACTGAAACCAAAGTATGCATTTAACAACACTATGCAGCATGTGTAACTACAAATGCGGACCAACCAACCTATCACGAACTAATTTCCTGGTACTGATAGACCCAGGGACAGAGAAGAGGCAGAATTACCAAATTATAAACTTGCTATGCCCCAGCTGTCACCAGCACAAAGCAATGGGACCCAAATACCCCAGAGATGTTAAGGAAAAGGAAAAAAAAGGCAAGTTAAACAGATTTCAGCCAAGCTATTGATTACATCACCAAATAAACAGAGCTAGGCACAAAAAGCAAGTATTCCTCTTTTCACATTTCTCAAGGATGTGTCAGGAAAGGCCTACAAAGATATGGAGAGATCTCCAAGTACTGCCCAGAAGACACATCACCATTTGCAGAAGAAAGCAAACTGAAATAATAGTACTTTGGGTATGTCTACATTCAAACTGGTGTAATTTCCAGCTGGAGGAGACATACCTATGCTAACTCTGATCAAGCTAGCGTGCTAAAAATGGAAGCGTAGAAGCAGCACCATGAGTAGCGTGAGGGAATAGCAGCCATGAGTAGGTACTTAGTGTCTTGGAGGGATCATCCTTGGGGGAAACTAGCTCCTTACTCTGCTTGTGCTGCCACAGCTACACTTCTATTTTTATGCATGCTAGCTTGATCGGAGCTAGCACAGGTGTGTCTCTTCAAGATGGAAATTAGACCTTCCAGCTCGAATGTAGATATACCCTTAGAGAACGTATTGACAGTATTGTCAAGTGCAGTTCTTCAACTGAAACACCTCCGTTTTTATCCCAGGAGACTGATGTGGATCTAGTCAAATGTTTTATGTTAAGGTAAGAAAGGCCCAGCCAGCTTGTATGCTTTTGATATGCAGTTTTATCATATTAGCTAACAAACCTAAACACTGGGGCAGAACAGAGTATTTACGAAGACGACTCATTACTCAAAATAGCAGCGCAGCCTCTTTATAGTTTATAATTAGGTCTGTCAAGTGATTAAAAAAATTAATCATGATTAATCGTGCTGTTAAACAGCAGAATACCATTTATGTAAATATTTCTGGATGTTTTCCACAATTTCAAATATATTGATTTCAATTACCACACAGAATAGAAAGTGTACAGTGCTCACTTTACATTTATTTTTTATTATAAATATTTGCACTGTAAAAATAAATAAGTCATATTTTTCAATTCACGTTTCACTACAGTACTTGTACTAGCTCTTTGTCATGAAATTGGAACTTACAAATGTAGAGTTATGTACAAAAAATAACTGCATTCAAAAATAAAACAATGTAAAACTTTAGAGCCTAAGGCGATGTCTACACTACAGCCCGGATCCACGCTCTGAGATCGATCCACCGGCGGTCGATTTAGTGGGTGTAGTGAAGACCTGCCAAATCGACAGCAGATCGCTCTCCAGTCGACCCCTGTACTCTACCCCCGAGGAGAAGAGTAAGGCGAGTTGACGGGAGAGTTTCTCCCGTCGACACCCGCGGTGAGGACCCCGCAGTAACTCGACCTAAGGTATGTCGACTCCAGCTATGTTATTCACGTAGCTGGAGTTGCGTAGCGCAGGTCAACTTACCACAGTAGTGTAGACCCAGCCTACAAGTCCACTCTGTCCTACCTCTTGTTCAGCCAATCGCTCAGACGAACAAGTTTGTTTACATTTCCAGGAGATAATGCTGCCCCATTCTTGTTTAAAATGTCACCTGAAAGTGAGAACAGACATTCGCATGGCACTGTTGTAGCTGGTGTTGCAAGATATTTATGTGCCATATACATTAAAGATTCGTATGCCCCTTCATGCTTTGGCCACCATTCCAGAGGTCATGCGTCCATGTTGATGATGGGTTCTGCTCGATAACAATCCAAAGCTGTGCAGACTAACGCATGTTCATTTTCATCATCATGAGTCAAAGGTCACCAGCAGAAGGTTGATTTTCTTTTTTGGTGGTTCGGGTTCTGTAGTTTGCACATCGGAGAGTTGCTCTTTTAAGACTTCTGAAAGCATGCTCCACACCCCATCCCTCTCAGATTTTGGAAGGCACTTCATATTCTTAAACCTTGGGTCGAGTGTTGTAGCGATCTTCAGAAATCTCACATTTGACAAAACGCAAAGAAGGTACCAATCGGCTGTGAAAGTGTTCTTAAAATGAGCAACATGCTGGGTCATCATGAGAGACTGCTATAACATGAAATATATGGCAGAATTTGGGTAAAACACAGAGCAGGAGACATACAATTCTCCCCCAAGGATTTCAGTCACATTTAATAAACACATTTTTTTAATGAGCGTCATCAGCATGGAAGCATGTCCTCTGGAATGGTGGCTGTAGCATGAAGGGGCATACAAATGTTTAGCATTTCTGGCACTTACATACCTTGCAATGCCGGCTACAAAAGTGCCATGCGAACATCTGTTCTCACTTTCAGGTGACACTGCAAATAAGAAGAGGGCAGCAGTATTTCCTGTAAATGTAAACAAACTTTTTTCTCTTAGTGATTGGCTGCACAGGAAGTAGGATTGAGTAGATTTGTAGGCTGTAAAGTTTTACATTGCTTTGTTTTTGAGTAACAACAACAAAAAAAATCTATGTTTGTAAGTTGTGCTTTCACAATACTATGGTACTTGTATGAGGTGAATTGAAAAATACTATTTCTTTTATCGTTTTTATAGCGTGAATAATTGTAATAAAAAATAATATAAAATGAGCACTGTGCACTTTGTATTCTGTGTTGCGACTGAAATCAATATATTTGAAAATGTAGAATAAATTTCAATTTGCTATTCTATTGTTTAACAGTGCAATTAAAACTGCGATTATTTTTTTTGAGTTAATCACAATCAACAGCCCTATTTATATTAGACAGGCATGTCTAAAACTGTATATTTTCATCACAGACACAAATCTCTCATTAACTAAAATATTTCTGCACAAATCTCTCGATTCCCAGTACTGAAAAATGTATTTCAAAATTTGATTTCAGTATCACCCCACGCCACCCACGCTTCCCAGAATATACTCTGATTAGGGGACTTTCAAGTCATTGCTTGAATTTAAAAAACAGTAGAACATATTCCATCAAGGAAATCCAGGTGGTAAATTCTCCCTCCCACCCCACCTTCTCTGACAAAAGAAAGATTAGCCCATATCTTTCTATCTCTTCTCTTTTCAGTTCCACATCAGAAAGCAGAATAAAACGGATGCAGAGAAGCACAATGCAAATAGATATCTAATACTCCTGGGGTAATTCTGCGCCACTGCACAATTCAGAATTTTACAGAAATTAATGTTGCAGAAATGGGCTGCAGAGATGTTGGCCACCACTAGGGCCCACTGTACCTGGCAGAGCCCAGCCTGCAAATAGAAGACAAGGGTGCGGGGAGGGAACTGGAGGGTTCCCGGCAGCTGAAGTTCTCAGCACACCCTGAAGAAAGGAGGGCGGCGGTATGCAGGAAATGCCATACAGGCCCAGGACCCAGCATCAGACTGTTTCTCCCTCTGGATCACTGAGCTCTAGGAGTCTGAGTGGAGGCTGGAGGTGGAGGGAGGCCCTGCAGCTGATCTCTGGGGTCGGTATAGGGTGAGAGTGTCTGGGCTTTGGGGGCGGGGGGGGGTTGCATCTGGGTTCTAGGAGAAGAGGGGGTGAGAGTGTCTGGGATGGTGGGTGTAGCTGGCTCTTGGGGGAGGGGATGTGAGCGTCTGGGTGGGGGGGGGCCATGGCTGGGCTCTGGGAGTGAGGGGGTATGAGTGTCTGACCCCCACTCTGGGCTCTGGGTGTCAGACAGTGAAACAGGAACTGGGTTTCTTAAACTCTCTACTCCCAGGGGAACTTTTGTGTATGTCTGTATTGTTACAGACATACTTGCTGACAGGTATTTTAAAATAAATTACTAAAATAACTGAAACTGGCATGATTATTTTGACAAATAAAATTTGCAGAATTTTAAAATATTGTGTACAGAATTCCCCCTGGAGTAATACAAGTCCCCAAAACACATCAGTTAGGGCATCCAAATTAGATACCAGAAATTGGGCTACTGAATTTTTGCCTGAAAGCCCTGCTATTTATAGTTTACCTACAAATTATTTCAAATTTCATAAATAGATTTAATAAACATATTTGCATGAATGAAACCTACTTTCTGTGTTTTCCTTATAGTTGGCGTCATGTCCTTAAAATAATCAGGCTCCAGTTGTTCTGAAGCATTCTGTTGTGTGGCCACATTCCCGTTACCTCCTTCAATCTTCACACTGGTTGGTGCTTCTTCATCCCATGAAGTCCAATCTTCTACTTCAGACTGAATACAATTGAACAACATCACTTTAGCATTTGACTTGTAAATGCAAGATTATAACACATTTCACTGGTTCAACAAGGTTAGTAGAATTGCTGTTTTACTCCACATCACCCAGCCCTTTAGAGACATTACCTGTTTAGGAACAGATGAATAATCCACTGTAGTTGGCAAAGTTATTTGGTCTCCACTTAACTTTCGTCCTCTTCCAGACCTGAAAGAGAAATGTAGGATTCCTCCAAGGTCTGAGAACATGAGCACTACATTAAAACGAAAAGAGCTGCTGAAGGCTAAATGAGCTAGTGGAAGAAAGGAACTTGATGAAAATCATGGCTAAATCAATAACTGAACAGAAATAACCCAAGAAGCGGTTTTAATACAATGTTGATAATAGGATTAAAAAGGGACTCACTAAACAAAGTTAATATGGAAAACAATTTTTTTCAGTTTAATAATTTTAAAAGGTGATGTTAGTAAGAAAGTAAAAAGTTCAGTTTACTTTCCACTATTTATATACTTGCTTTACACACCCTGCATTTCTCTCAGCTTGGACAATGGAATTTATAATCAATTTCACTTTCAAATTCTCAGTGCTTCAATGTTTGGGTTGTGAACACTGCAGGCTATGTTAGTTCAAAGACAACTTTTCCCTTAGAATTTTTTTTTAAATTCCTTGGAAACACTTTTGTAGCTTTTAGGTTTTATAAAAAGGTTTGAATTTTACAAATTTATATTTTGAGCTAACAGTTTCCCTGTAATGTGACCACTTAATAAAACAGAGAATACTACTAGATTTCTAATGTGAGGGACAGGTAGGACAGGATTATATAAGATTCACAGCTGCTATTCAACATGTAGGACCATTTTGAGTGTTGCAGTTTTATCCATCACGCCAGGAAATTTCCTTAGAAGACAGAATGAAAAACTGACCATTTATGGTTCACACCAAACCATTGAGAGGTTGTGTCAGCACCTGCCCTGTAACCCTGGATGCCTTATGTGCTCGGTTGCTGTGGCTCACTGCCCGGATACCAACAGCTAGCAGACAAGCATGCAGTTCCTTGAGGTCTGTGTGTTGTGCAGTCCTAGATCAGCAAACTGCCCCCAGCAGCCCACCTATAACACAAGAGCCCTACCATGGTCTGCATCAGCCTGGGTTACTACTTGCAGGACGACCCCAACGCGCCCCCAGTCCTGATTTTCCCCAAAACCATCAGCCCTGAAGTGTCCAGTCCTCTCCTGGAACACACAGAAGTAAAAAAGGTTTGTTTTCCCTTTATAGAGACAAAGCGCAGCTTATTTTAACTGGCATTAACAATCACAGAACTGGAATGGTTTAGATTAAAAGTAGAACAAGTTTATTTACGCAAAAGTTATATTATGTGAGTTCAAGTACAAGTAAATAGAAGTAACACACACTTTCTAGTGGCTAAGATCTAACTCAACAAGCTACAGCCTTTGTTCAAGGTAGATTTCTTACCAATGTTTCCTCCTTCCAGCCAGGGCTCTCTCTTAGTCAGGAACTTCCACAAAAGTACAAGGTGCTGGTTTCCCTGGGCTTCCTAGGTGAAAGATGCCAAAACGGCTTTCTGTCTCTGCTTATCTCTCTCAAAATTCATTGACCCTGTTCCACGAAGCATGAAGATCTCATCCTGTTCTTCCCATCCCCCTGCTGATTTCTATTTAAATGGTGTGTCCATTGTTTTCATTCCACCCTCCTTAATTTACATAGAAGACAGATAGCTGCCTTCTCTCCCATCTGGGGAAAAACAGTTTCTCTCCCTTTGTTTGGTCAGACTTTAAAGCATAATATTAGTGAGTATCCATAATTCCTCATATAGTGTTCACAATGATCTTTGTCACCAGTTCATATATGATACTTTACATGACCCATTTTAGATACAGATTATAACAGTGAGTTGGGGTACACTGGGCTGGTCAAGTCAGCTGAAACTCACTGCTGCATACCAGGAAATCCCTTGCCATCTGGATCTGAGGTTCTCATAGGGTCACACCTCCCCCCTTACAAAACTGCAGGAGGGTTAGCCACAGGCTGACCCATAGGAAGCAGGTCAGAACCCTCTTTCCTGGGCAGGGCATCTGCCACATTTTCTCTCCCGATCCCATATAGAAAAAACCTATTTTGTCTCCTTTGTCTGTTCACAGTCTCCAGGATGTAATATCAGAGAGTATCCATAATTTCACTTATAGTGCTGTTACAAACATTTCACAGTGATATTAATGACCAGTGTGTTATTAGATTTCAAGTGACATATTACATGTCACCTTAAATAAATATCACAACACCAAGTGTGAAACATAGTGAGTACGTCAGGTCTGACCAGAGTTGCTGACACAGAGTAGTGAACCACCAATGGGCCTCTATTTCACAGGAACTAGTGCCGTACAAGAACCAAGCAGGAAACTAACATTTCAAATGCCTGCCTTGCGTAACTCTCTCTTTAAGAACGCCAATAAATCAAGTTAGAACAAATATATTGTGGCTGATACAATATTATTGGGAGGGTTTGTTGGTTTTGGGTTTTTTGGTTTTTTTTTTAAATAAAATGACTGAACTTGTCAGACGTGTATGAACCTCATATCTTCCAACAGCAAAATCCTTCACAGTATAATCTAACGATAGGTCTTGCCTACACTAGGATATTACCACAGCTGTAGTTTCACCAGTGGAAGTTACAGTTTAGACAGAGTTCCAGTTTTTTCAACAGTGTCATCTAACTCTGCTTAGATTGTCTATATGGCGATTTAGCACACAGCCAACTGGGATGTAAATCTACAGCACAGCAGCTGATGTGCACTAACTGGCCAGGTGGACCCTGCTGCCACACACTAGAAGTTCCATAGTGTGCTCTGATCTACTGCTGTTTGAAACTTCTAATGCAGTGGCTCTCAACCTTTCCAGACTACTGCACCCCTTTCAAGAATCTGATTTGTCTTGTGTACCCCCAAGTTTCACCTCACTTAAATACTTACTTAAATACTTACAAAATCAGACATAAAAATACAAAAAAGTGTTACAGCACACTGTTGCTGAAAAACTTCTTACTGTCTCATTTTACCATAATTATAAAATAAATCAATTGGAATATAAATATTGTACTTACAGTGTACAGTATACAGAGCAATATAAACAAATAAATTGGCTATGAAATTTTAGTTTGTACTGACTTTGTTAGTGCTTTTTATGTAGCCTGTTGTAGAACTAGGCAAATATCTAGATGAGTTGATGTACCCCTTGGAAGACCTCTGAGTACCCCCAGGGGTACACAGACCCCTGGTTGAGAACCACTGTTCTAGTGCATGGCAGGAGCATCCAGATGGCCCCTTAGTGTGAAGCAGATTGGCATGCGGTAGATTCACATCCCAACTTATCATGCACTACACTGAAATACAAACAAGCCCTCAGATTTGCACACCAGTGAAGAATTATAGGTCTGAATTTTCCTTACATTGACAGTACAACATGGGATGACATGGAGAATATCTTTGAGCTATACAGTCTTTTCTTCCCTTTTCTGGTTGAGAGATCAGTTTCTGAAGTCAGCCATATAGAGCCTGAGCGCTTCAGGCCATTGCTCCTTTAGAAATTCTTTTCTAGTGCCGGATGGATAAATAGTTGGGGAAAGAGACCAAAGGACTAAATGAGCATTGCTCAGTGAATCCACATATCAGTTTAAGACCCTCATTAGAATACATGACAGGCGAACTGGACACAGACTGAGAATCCAATGTTTGTAGCAATGACCATAAACTGATTAAATTTAGCATTCTGCAGCCAATACAGAGGACATATTAGCGAACAGTAAGACAACTAAAAGGCTTACAGCCAAGGAAACTATTTGTTGCTAGATTGAGTGCTACACGCTCAAAGTTTCTGTTTCTATCCTTTATATGCAGAGAGTACACAGGCAAAATTTCAGAAGAAATGTGTGCTGTCAGTTCCCATTGTAGTGCATTAAAATGGGACACCACCAGCTTGAAAAGTTACATTTCAATACAAAAACATTGTGTCTATTATTGGTACACATCCTCCTGAAATTACTATAATAGGAAGACTACAAAATATATTTCTCTATTTTTCTGCAATGTGTTTACTTTATGAATGTGACAGCATTATGATTGTAATCAGTTCCACTATTTTGTTGATAGTCATTTGCATTACTGATGTCCTGATCTGAAGAGTTCACATGTGTACCTTTTTCTAGGCTCTGCAGGAGAGTATTTACTAATAACAGGAGCAGGCTCGAAACTGAAGAGACAGCATCTGATGTACGAACAGCGAGAAGAGAAAAGGGTGTCGGGGTGGGCCCAAATATGGTTAATACTGTTGTTCTTCAGTCTGCCCAAAAGACCCTTGTGGACACAGCAAGAAAGCAGAAAGATCCCTTATAATTTCCTCTTAAGCACTCTACTTGAAAAACCCTCTATGAGAAAAGTGAATTTGTTTAAGTTAGTCCAGTTCAAAAAAAAAAAATTCAAGTTGGTAGTACCCTTTTAAACATAAGTATTAACACAGCATTGGAAGAAGTTTTGAGCTCTCAGACTTTACAGTTAAGGTCAAAGAGCAACTCCATGAGACATACAAGCTCCCACATATTTGCAAAAGATCAATTTTTTTCTCCAGTTCCACAAGCTTTTTATTTTGGGGGAATAAGTCTGCATTTGAAAGAAAAATCTGAAGTCTTGCCTGGAGCTTCCCTGTTTAGTAGGCACCAAACATCACTACAATCTAATTTAAAAGCCCTTCTAGACATACTTGTAAGTGATGGAAGTGCATCCCCATTTTCCTGCTTGTGTGCATTGAATTTCCACAAGGCCCGCAGGCTCAGCACAAATCCTGAGGGTTTTTCCGATTGAAATGTCACTCCTGGATTACAACACTCACTCCTGCTGAGAAAATAGGATGCAGCGAAGGAAGAGAACATTTAAAACGTGCTTCCACCTACACCTAATCTCAAGTAGCAACACAGTACTAAAGGGACTGACAAAATCCAGAGCACTGGACTCTTGACTTATCAGTATTACCAATCCATCCTTAATTGTGCCAGTACCTCTTCAACCATTCAAACTTTAAAGAAGCGGAGAGTTTCTTTAAATGCTTTGGCCCTCTCTATGATCATCAGTGTATGGAATAATAGTTTGGATGAATGGTGAGTGGTGAATCTAGCACTGTATATCAGGGGTAGTCAACAGGCAGACCAAATCTTTTATTTACTTATTATCATCATCATCATTTTTGTATTATTTTCTCTGGAGTCTGGACCTTGACAAAAATAATTGACTTCTCCTGATGTATATAATTAAGCTTGGCTTATGGAACACAAACAAAAATCCCACAAAATACACTGATTCTCAGTAAAAACTAACTATGTTAGGCCTCAATACTGCAAAGACAACTGAATGGGATGGACTCCTGTCCCCATGCAGAGCCCCACCAACTTCAAAGGGACTCTGCATAGATGCAGGGGTCCACGCACATGTTTCTCTTTGCAGAATCAAGGCCTTAGCATTTAAAATGTGTTTACTAGAACTTGTACATGTAGTTGCTCCCTACCATTCACAGCAGTTGGGTGTCTATGATCTGGGAAAACCCAGATTTACGGCTGTGGTAGCTTTCACAGTCTATTGGAAAAAATAATCCAACCCAATGGTGAAGATCAATGCACAGGAACTGATGAAGAAAGCAACAGGGGTTTCACCCACAATAATGATTAAGAAACAAAAACAAAACAAAACCCCAACAACCCAATAGAGATAAGATTGTGAATAGATATTGATCAATTTCAATGTCACAGTTACAAACAATTTTTTTTTTTTTTAAATCAAGCTTTTGAAAGTCAGGAAACTAGAATAAAGGCTGGAACTTGACTGAGCACTTCCAGACTTTCTGATATTTAGGTGTTTTTATTTAAAGAGTATCATCAGGCAGTGTTCCAACTCAATTTAAAAAAAACCACAAAAAAACTAATGCACATTATACTGTTTTAAAATAACTACATATCTATTTACATCCTTAAGTATCTTAAAAGGACACTGTCAATTTAGGCCTCAATCCTACAAACAAACAAACGCTTAACTTTAAACATATGAGTAGTCCAATCAATTTCACTACAATACGAGTGAAGTTAAGCATATGTTTTCAGGATCAGGGCCTTGAAAAATCAAACTTCTCTCTGAAAGTATTGCACCTACTATTGCTACAGGTAGCTCCTAATCTTACTATAAATAAAGAAATTAAAAGATGTTTTTCTCTATTTTTTCCTCTATGCTGACATGTGCATGTGAAAGCATTTTTGTTTAGTTAATTTCCCTTTTTATGTGACTCACACAGCAAAAGGAGTGAGAAAAATACTTAACATTAAACAAGCTCTTTTTTAAACTGACTAGATTTTGAGTTGAGGATTTCCCAAAAAGCTTTGGCCTGGACATTTTCGTACTAGAACTTGTATAGAGTTATTTGTTTTGTTTTAGGATTTTTTTCCCCCCCAAACACCATTTTAAATTGACCTTGTACTGATTTTTTTTAAAATCATATATATCATATCTTCACATACAAATTAAGGAATATATATATCAGCCTCCTACTAATCTGGGTTAAATAATGTTTATTCCCCCCTGCCCTCCCCCCCCACTGTTCCTCAGATGTTCTTGTCAACTGCTGGAAATGGTCCACCTTGATTATCTCCACCCCCGCCCCCACTCTCCTGCTGGTAATAGCTCACCTTACCTGATCACTCTCCTTACAGTGTGTACGGTAACACCCATTGTTTCATGTTCTCTATGTATATAAATCTCCCCACTGCATTTTTCACTGAATGCATCCAATGAAGTGAGCTGTAGCTCATGAAAGCTTATGCTCAAATAAATTTGTTAGTCTCCAAGGTGCCACAAGTACTCCTTTTCTTTTTGCGGATACTAACACGGCTGCTACTCTGAAACCTATGTATAGAGGAGTAAGCTTATATGAATTCATGCATAGCAGAAGTGAGCGGAGGGATTACAGAAGTCTTTCCCCAGAAGGTAACCACTTCGATCAGGGAGAAAATGGAAATTTCATCAGAAGCTCTATTCCTGCAGAATCCACAAAACATTTCTAGGCAAGTATTTAGCCATTTCAGGAGTTTTATAAACTTTGCAGGAACCCCAATCCTAGTGGCTCTCTGGTTTTGCTATAAACCCAGCATGTTGAGAGAAAGACACCAGAGATTATAAACTATAGAACCAGAGACTTTTGGCTTCATTGCCTCACTCTGCTCCTGCACAGCTAAAGGTCTGCATGAAACCTAGCCAGGAACCCTATGAGGTTTGTGAACATAGCGTGCTTGTAAAACATCATAAGTTTATTTCTTTTAAAAAAAAAAAAAGACTGATTTCTTTACTTTCCTTGAAGTTTAAATTTGCAAACTGCTCTAAACCTTTTCCAAACTTTAAAAGGCCCTGCTCCAAAAGATATAGGAAAATAATCATTGCTCTAGCTGGACTACTATCCTGTCTCCAACAGTGACAAGCATCACCTATTTCAGAAATAGGTGCAAGAAACCCTTAGACAATGCTCAGAGACAGTTTCTTCCTTACCCTGTTGTCAGATGTTGGCTCATGCCTTGAAGCATGAGGGTTTCTCGCTTTTCTCCTGGTTTTCTTTATTTTTTATTTCCTTCCCAAAATAACTCTGGATGTTCTCATTAGTCATACATATGTCCAATCCTTTTTTGAACTCTGCTTAACCGTTGGTCTCAATGAAGTAGGGTAGGAATGAGTTCCAAAGGCTAATTCTGTGTCGTGTGAAAAAGTGTTTCCTTTTATCAATTTTAAATTTGATCTCTATCAATTCAACTGAATGACTCTCATTCTTGTATTAGGAGAAAAGGTAAAAAGAAATGTCTGATCTACCTTCTCTATACCATTTGTTCTTTTGTATATGTTTATCCTGTCCCCCCTTATTTACTTCCTCTCTAAAGCACAGCCCCTGTCTTTTCAATCTCTTTTATATTAAAATTTTTTTCCATACTTTGTCATTTTTGTCATCAATCTTTGATACCCCGCCCCACATACTTTTCTCTATATTTCTTTTTAGCTGCAGTGACCAGATATGAAAACTATTCCAAGAAGGGACATACCTAGTGTCTTTAAAAAAGAGTAAGGGGGATTTGATAGCAGCCTTCAACTACCTAAAGGGGCATTCCAAAGAGGATGGAGCTCAGCTGTTCTCAGTGGTGGCAGATGACAGAACAAGGAGCAATGGTCTCAAGTTGCAGTGGGGGAGGTCTACGTTAGATATTAGGAAACACTATTTCACTAGGAGGGTGGTGAAGCACTGGACTGGGTTACCTAGGGAGGCGGTGGAATCTCCATCCTTTGAGGTTTTTAAGGTCAGGCTTGACAAAGCCCTGGCTGGGATGATTTAGTTGGGGTTGGTCCTGCTTTGAGCAGGGGGTTGGACGAGATGACCTCCTGAGGTCTCTATCAACCCTAATATTCTATGATTCTACTGAGTTTTTCTCCCCCACACTTTCCATCCCAGTGCTGAGGCATCCTAACGTTTTCTTTACTTTCTTGACTGCAAATTCATATTAAGCAGAGGTTTTCCCTGAACTGTTAACAATGAGACAGCCAGAAAACCTAGGTGTCATGAGGACACTAGAAGCCAAATTTTAAGTATCTAAACCAGTACTTTTTCAGATACGACATTTCACAAAGAAACAACATTTTACAATTTTCTTAAACTAAATTCTAACTGGTTTTTAGTCTCATCTCTTACAGACCTGTACAGTTTACCCCCAAGTTTTAAAAAAGCCCTAAATGGGCAGAAGGCCATTTGAGGAGCTTCAGATAGACTGGTTTGGTTTTGGCAAACAAAAGTGGAAGGGTCACAATTGAGTCTATAATGGAAAGCAAGTGACAAACAACTGTGGACTTGATATTGCAATTTTAAAAACCCCTGAGAGCTGGTAAGTGTACGCTTTGCTCTAAGGAGGTTTTCAGCTAAAAAAAAGTGGGATTTTTCTTCCAGAAATTCAGAGAACAGATTTTTCAGATATGTTTTTAGGAAGCAACTTTCAAAACATGCTTTAAAAAAAAAGTTAAAAATAGGCATAAGACACAGCCGTATTGTTGTTTTATAAACCATACGGTATACACACAGCTGTAGAACTTAGTGCAATTACTCACATTACAGCACTACATAATTTTGAATGTCAAATGAACATCAAGATGAACGGTTTGAGTACAGTTTAACTATCATTCAACTAGGCTTTGTTCTGCAGTTAAGAACTATGCAAATGAGTAAAGCGAGGAGGAAAGATTAGAAACAACTTGTAATTTAAACAAAAGAAGACTAGGCAGTTTAATACATGAAACATGTTATTTACCTGCATATTAGCCTCTTAATGAAGGACAACACTGCTGCCAGGCAAGTACAAATTTTAAAAAGCCGGAACTGTGTGATGGCCATGGCGAGAAACTTTGCCTGTAAAATAAATAAATTAAAATAAACATTAAAATAAAAATACCCCAAATGCATAATATCTTTACATAGCTTTTAGGCCTGATTAACTTCTCAGTTACCCATGAGTAAATCAAGAGTAACTCCACTGAAGTGAACGGAGTTACACCAGTGAGGAGAGAGTCAAGGCACAATACACATTATGTACGTACTATTTGTCATCCATTATGACATTTTATTGACATTGTAGTAGTCATATAACAAGTTCTTCAAATATATTATCGGGGGAAAAAGGTGGGGCCCGGGGTACTCAAGCAAACAAAAAAAAAAGTAAGAATACCATCACATAAATATGAGAGAACGTATCTGTCAGTTTCCTGTCAGTATAAAAATAACTGTAATATAATTCTATATAACCAGTCTATTTTAGATATGATTATTATTCAAACAGGTAGCTGCAGCCAAAACATGTAATTGGTTGCTCACACAGTTCCTGTGAACTTCAATAGGAACCCTAATCACAGAAGTTGGCCCTTGGGGAGCATGATGCCACTTGGAGCAATTGACTCTACCATCATAAGAAAGAATAATCCTAACAGACCACCTATTTACACTACAGACATGGATGTCCCTCTGGTAATTACGCTGTCAAAATATGTATTGTGGACAGGATTGTGCTGTAACCAAGTCACTTAACTGGGCTAGAACCCTGGCATTGGCTAAAACAGTTTAAAATATCTCCGAAACCATCCCATCTCAGAGAGGTGGATGAGGCTTTTTTTAAATAACTAAATCATCAAAAGCACAGAACTTGGTAGTGATGGGGGACTTCAACTACCCAGACATCTGCTGGGAAAATAACACAGCAGGGCACAGATTATCCAAAAAGTACTTGGAATGTATTGGAGACAATTTTTTTATTTCAGAAGGTGGAGAAAGCTACTGGGGGCGGGGGGAAGGCTGTTCTAGATTTGATTTTAACAAATACGGAAGAACTGGTTGAGAATTTTAAAGTGGAAGGCAACTTGGGTGAAAGTGATCATGAAATGGTAGAGTTCATGATCCTAAGGAATGGTAGGAGGGAGAACAGCACAATAAAGATAATGGATTTCAAGAAGGCAGACTTTAGCCAACTCAGGGAATTGGCAGGTAAAATCCCATGGGAAGCAAATCTAAGGGTAAAAACAATTGAAGACAGTTGGCAGTTTTTCAAAGAGACATTATTAAGGGCACAAGAGCAAACCATCCCACCGCGTAGGAAAGACAGGAAGTATGGCAAGAGACCACCCTGGCTTAAAACAGGACATCTTCAGTGATCCAAAACTCAAAAAAAGAGTCCTACAAAAAAGTGGAAACTCGGTCAAATTACAAAGGATGAACAACAAAAATATGTAGACACAAAATTAGAAAAGCCAAGGTACAAAATGAGATCAAACTAGCTAGGGACATAAAAGGAAACAAGAAAACATTCTACAAATACATTAGAAGCAAGAAGAGGAAGACCAAGGACAGAGTAGGCCCGTTACTGAGTTTCCCACCTCATTGAGTAACAGAAAATGTGGAAATGGCAGAGGTGCTTAATGACGACTTTATTTCGGTTTTCACCAAGAAGGTTCGTGGCGATTGGACATCTAACACAGTGAATACCAGTGAAAATGAGATAGGATCAGAGTCTAAAATAGGGAAAGAACAAGTCAAAAATTACTTAGACAAGTTAGATGTCTTCAAATCACCAGGGCTTGATGAAATGCATCCTAGAATACTCAAGGAGCTGACTGAGATATCTGAGCCGTTAGCAATTATCTTTGAAAAGTCATGGAAGACGGGAAACATTCCAGAAGACTGGAAAAAGGAAAATATAGTGCCCATCTATAAAAAGGGAAATAAGGACAACCCAGAGAATTACAGACCAGTCAGCTTAACTTCTGTACCCAGAAAGATAATGGAGCAAATAATTAAACAATCAATTTGCAAACACCTAGAAGATAATAAGGTGATAAATAACAATCAGCATGGATTTGTCAAGAACAAATCCTGACAAACCAACCTGATAGCTTTCTTTGACAGGATAACAAGCCTTGTGGATGGGGGGGAAGCAGTAGATGTGATGTCTCTTGACTTTAGTAAGGCTTTTGATACTGTCTCGCATGACCTTCTCATAAACAAACTAGCGAAATACAACCTATATGGAGCTACTATAAAGTGGATGCATAACTGGTTGGAAAATCGTTCCCAAAGAGTAGTTATCAGTGGTTCACAGTCCTGCTAGAAGGGCATAATGAGTGGGGTCCCGCAGGGATCGGTTCTGGGTCCGGTTCTGTTCAATATCTTCATCAATGATTTAGATAATGGCATAGAGAGTACCCTTACAAAGTTTGCAGACTATACCAAGCTGGGAGGGGTTGCAAGTGCTTTGGGGGATAGGATTAAAATTCAAAATGATCTGGACAAAACAGGAGACATGGTCTGAAGTAAATAGGATGAAATTCAATAAGGACAATAAGGACTCCACTTAGGAAGGAACAATCAGTTGCACGCATTAAAAATGGGAAATGACTGCCTAGGAAGGAGTACTGCAGAAAGGGATCTGGGAGTCATAGTAGATCATAAACTAAATATGAGTCAATAGTGTAACGCTGTTGCCAAAAAAAGCAAATATCATTCTGGGATGTATTAGCAGGACTACTGTAAGCAAGACACAGGAAGTAATTATTCCGCTCTACTCCATGCTGATTAGGCCTCGACTGGAGTAGTGAGTCCAGTTCTGGATGCCACATTTCAGGAAAGATGTGGACAAACTGGAGAAAGTCCAGAGAAGAGCAACAAAAAATGATTAAAGGTCTAGAAACCATGACCTAGGAGGGAAGACTGAAACAAATGGGTTTGTTTAGTCTGGAGAAGAGAAGACTGAGAGGGGATATGATAACAGTTTTCAAGTACATAAAAGGTTGTTACAGGGCGGAGGGAGAAAAAATGTTCTTCTTAACCTGTGAGGACAGGACAAAAAACAATGGGCTTAAATTGAAGTAACGGCGGTTTAGGTTGCATATTAGGAAAACTTCCTAACTGTCAGAGTGGTTAAGCACTGGAATAAATTGCCTAGGTAGGTGGTGGAATCTCAATTATTGGGGATTTTTAAGAGCAGGTTGGACAAACACCTGTCAGGAATGGTCTAGATAATACTTAGTCCTGCCTTAAGTGCAGGGGATTGGACTAGAGGACCTCTCGAAGTCCCTTCCAGTTTTATGATCCTATTTTAGTACTAATGTAAGTCTCTCCAAAACCTCTAGATGGAGTACACCAAATTGATCCTGACAAATCTCTTTTCATGAGTTGCAGAATTTGGATTGGAAGGAGCCACTACAACCCTGGGTATATGAGTATTCCCCTCGATCCCCCCAAGATATATTTTTCTGAAGAAAAAAAAACAACTCAGACCACATTGAAAAATGCCATAAAGATCTTGTGAAATAAAGCACAAACACATACGATATCATTTGCTTTGGAAGCATAACAACTCCTCAAAACAGAAAACAGTACGCACATGGTCCACAATTAAAAGCTTGCAATTCGTCTACTAACTAGTTATGTCCACCATTCTACTGTATTTGCCCTACTTACCAATACACCATTATAGAAGAACGGCCATACTGGGTAAGACCAAGGGTCCACCCAGCCAAGTATCCCGTCTTCCGACGGTGGCCAATGCCAGGTGCTTCAGAGAGAATGAACAGAACAGGTAATCATCCCCTGTCGCCCATTACCAGCTTCCAGCAAACGGAGCTTTCTTAGCATACAGCCTATTACGATTTTCTGGCCTACCCACTCCAATGCGTGTTAAAAACCACATGACTGAAGGTGAGCTGGGTGGGCAGATCTTTTAAAAATTAACACCACCCTCAATGCAAGTGTCCTGTCTTTTGTGATTTTCCTTAAACAATTTTCCATTTTTTTATGCAATCAACTGTGATCTCTTCCAAACACACACATCTGGGGTTGAAATTTAGATCTTCAACTGTAATAGCTAGTAAACAAGGAAGAAAAACTCAGGATTATAGTTCAGTTTCTTCTTCTGTTTAAGTTTCACTTTAATGGGCCTTTTACAATTAGGATCAGTCAACTTGCAGGTACTCAACATGGAAGAACCCTCAACAGAAGGAAAATGGCACATCATCTTCCTCTGCCTGTACAGGTGAGGGCCTGCCAGACAGAGGTATCCTGACTCAGGAAGCTTCTATCCAGGCCCTGGTCCTGACTTGCTGGGAAAGTCGCTTCCATGTCCCTGCCAAAGAAAGCCAGGTCAGGGAACCACTTGGCATAAGAGGTGTCCATTTGTGGATTTCCTCTTAATAAGCATATAAGAGATGGCTTGTCTGCATAGGTTAAAGGAGCATGAGGACTTCACTGGCAGGATGCACATGGAGATGTCTGGGATGGAGGATGCTAGCCAACTACATGTGAATACAGCAGAGCCAGAGGAGGAAAAACCCTGCTCTGTGGGGAGGAGACTGTCTGCTTGCCACCTTGGGTCCCCTGTCCATCGAGATCAAGAACCAGTATGCTATACTGGTAACAGGAGTTGAGGAGCAGACCCCAATGGTTGAAGAAGAAGAACCACCTGCCCCCCAAGGCAGGATGACTCATGAACAGTAGACATAGGGTGGTGGTGGTTGAGGAAAAGTTATGATTGAGAAAGAATAAGAGGCAAAGTAACAGGGATGACAGAAATAGCTTTATTGAGTGAGGTAAGGCAGAAAATAGAATATAGCGATAAACTTCATAATAAATCAGTGTTGAAAAAAAACTGTAAAATGTAAGAAGTTGTTAGTTTCATGACAGAATTAGAAACCACCCTCTACCTGAAATCCCAACAGTGAAGAACTAATGCCCACTAATGCCCAAACAGAGATACTTTGTCTTCCATCTTACTGACAGGCTCCAACTGACATTTACCGTCTATTGGCCAGTTGGTAGGAAGTACTCAGCATCAGAAACATACTGAAGCAGCTCTGGTGGTCCAGCCTCCCGAAATTGTCATAACAGAGAATTTCAGGTATTTCCACCAATCCTTAGGACACATGATGCACTAGGTGCAGCCATTGCTTAAAAGGCTTAGCTTTAGTTAATGTCATTGGATTTTTATTACTAAAAATCAGATATTTCTGCAGATTAGAATTTTTTTTTTTGCTTTTAACTCCTCCTCAATATTACCACCATGTGTGGAGGGTAGAATTGGCATGCACATACAACACCGCACCATCACATTACATTATAGTGCTCTAAGGTACATTATAGTGCTCTATTTAGGTCCCCTCCAGCCTCCCAAAAAAAAAAAAAAAAAAAAAAAAAAAAAGCACAGTTTAGAAGGGATTGGGAAATCTGACTAGTAAAACAACCTCTCTTCTTTTACTGAGCTGTTTTGGAGTCATAGAGATATTAAATCTGGGCTTTGAGGCCCCTTTAATATCCTTGCTCAATGATAGCCACTCAAAAGGCCACCCTGTGTAGTACATCCTCTAGTCATGTCATTGCCATGTTGAAATACCTCATTATAATTTTAACTGTTTGGAGGACATTACTAGCTATTCTCTCCCTTGACAACCCCCAATTTGTTTGTTCTACTTCCTTCCCCAAAAGTGTAATGTTCACATTCTAAAATTGTAGTGGGGGCTTTTTTGTATACCATACGCAACCTTTACATCACTTCCTGCTTGAAAGGAGAGGCTGAGAGCACTGCCATGACACAAAGACAACAGTTATGTCAGAACTGATCATATTCCAAATGAGCCACTGAAAACTGAAGACCTTAATATTCTTTTGTTTTCCTCTTTTACCCATTCATTCCAATCACCATTCCTAGTTACAATAACCCCCATTCCCTCAGCAGCTGTATGAGCCAAACCAGTTCTCTAGCAACAGAAACTACTGATAGTTAACTATTATTACTGCAGGAAAGTGACGGCTAACATGATAAGAAACATTAAAATGTTATTTCTGACAGTGACTTTACACTGCCAATTAGATTATTTCAAAAAAGTCCCTCAATATCACCACGGACTGGAACACATTTTTGTACAACAAAGCTGACTCCTGGGTTGTATTTGATTAGTAAGAGCTAGTACTTGAGTCAGGCATCCCATTCAGGTACAGTCAGGCTACAGGAGCACATAACAGGGAAATGCTTGCTCACTTGCTCTTCGCGGGGAGGCTACTTGCCAATCAGTTTGTGTAGATGGAAAAACAGCAGGTATTAAAAGCCATGGGTTATTTATAGAATTTTCTTTCAACGACTTGTTTGATGCATTCGCTTGCAGCGTAACAATGGAAATTCTTCCCTTCTGAAACTGTTCTATTGATTCATATGCACAAGCAACATTAACTCTGATAAAAAGAACGAGGAGTACTTGATACAGACTAACGCAGCTACCACTCTGAAACCTATTAACTTTGATTTTTCCTGCCTTGAATGCAAACTTAGTTTTTATATAATATCAGGCATATTAGGGGAGTTAGAAAATGCTCCTTCTCCTTTCCAGCAAGAGGGGGAGAGATTTTGAGTTTATCAGACACCTTCTAGACAGGCATTGGTACAGAAATAGAGCAATATGATGGGACAGCACCATGGTAGGAGGAATCCTCGTATCTTAACATCGCCCAGTAGCAGTTGAAAGAGTGAAGAAAATTGATCTTATGGTTAGAGCACTGGACTGGGACTCAAGAGGTCTGGGTTTAGTTCCCATATTTGTCAATTTTCTTGTGTAACCTTGGGCAAGCCACTTAATCTCTGTGCCTTGGTTCCTCATCTGTAAAACCGGGATACTATTTCCCCACTCTTTGTCTTGTCTATTTAGATTAGAAATTTTTGGGGAAAGCGACTGGTTTTTTACTATGTGTATGTTCGGCACTTAGCACCTTAAAGCCCCAATTTTAATTGGGGCCTTTAAATATTGTTGTAATACAAATAATAGCTCTCATCTGGACATTGGCTCCCATATATTCTGGACATTTTCACGGTGTGGTCCACATCTCAACAGATTATCTTATATATCACCTTTCTACCTTCATGATCACTAGGGATACCTCTCCACCACTGGTGATCAAATAGCAGAGTGATGTAACTACATCAATTGCTTACATAGCAAAGTAGTATTAGGAAATATTTGATGTATTAGGCTTCTTTTACTGCAAGTTATTAGCTGGAAACAAGAGTCAGCAGTATATGATCAGCCAGCTCTCTAAAGACAGACACTTTGGAAGCTGCTGGGCTAGTAGGTTTAGTCCTCTGGATGTTAAGTGGGTGTTTGGGGAGGAGTGTCCCTAGTATTTAAGTCCCCAAAAAGGACTAATATAGTATTGAATGAATAAGTTGAAGGAAGAATGGAGAACACACTGTAGATATATTACATAAATATGAGAGCAAAAGGCAAAATTAAGAAAGAAAAAAGACAAAGACAGAACAGGAAAAGATATATTCTGATCTGTACAGGAAAGGAGAGAAATGGAGCCAGGAACAGAAAGATGGGTATGATAGCAGTGGAAGAGCACATCTAATAAACAACCATTAAGTAGAAAGTTCACTGACAGAAGTAAATACAGTACAAAAATTGGTCAAAACTGTTTCTTTACTTGGCTTGGGAGTCATGACATCGCACTTACTTTTCATCCTGGCTAACAGATGCAAGTAAATTTTCCAAGCCGAATTTCTCTCAGTTTACTATATTTGTCGGCCCTATTGTAGCCACTTAGCTGCTGTAATACATAGCTGGTTAATTAAAGGAAGTCACCTGATAGGACAGGAATTACCACATACTGACAATGTGACTGCCCAAAACAAGCACTTATCACTCAGAGTTCTGTATTAATATGCCTAGTAAGGAATCTATTTGTCAAAAAACTTTTCCTGAATCTTTTTATTGTCTGTATTGTTACCGACATACTTTCTGACAGGGTATTTTAAAACAAATGACCAAAAATAATTTAAACTGGTGTGATTATATGTGTTATTTTGACAAATAAAATATGCAGAATTTTAAAACATTGTGCACATAAGTTTTAATTTTTTGGTGCAGAATTCCCCCAGGAATAATTATATGTAGATGTAACTTACTTTGCAATACTCACAGGAAACTCTTTGGGCAGGGGTGGCCAACCCGAGCCTGAGAAGGAGCCAGAATTTACCAATGTACATTGCCAAAGAGCCACAGTAATACGTCAGCAGCTCCTCCATCAGCCTCCCTCCTTCCCCTCCCAGTGCTTCCCACCCACCAGCAGCCCCACCGTTCAGCGCCTCCTGCTCCCGCTCCCTCCCTCTCCTCCCGATCAGCTGTTTTGTGGCATGCAGGAGACTCGCGTGGGAGGGGGGAGGAGCAAGGGCACTGCAGGCTCAGGGGAGGGGGCAGGAAGGGGTGGAGTGGGGGCAGGGCCTGTGGCACAGCCAGAGGTTGAGCAGTGAGCAGCCCCCCCCCCCCCCCGCACATTAGAGAGTTGGCGCCTGTCGCTCCAGCCCCGGAGTTGGGGCCTATACAAGGAGTCGCTTATTAACTTGCGGCTCTTCAGAAGTTAGCCACCCCTGTCTTTGGGCACAGGACTTGGACTCAAGCAGGTATAGTCAATTATTTTTTTGTCAATGTCCAAATTTCTTGGTCAAGGTATAGTCAAGGTCCAGATTCAGACAGATTCAGAGAAAATAATTTAAAAAAAAAAAAAAAAGCAAATAAAAAGATTTCAGGATCCGTTCAAAAGCATCTGTTGGCCCAGATTTGGCCCGCAATCCATTTTACTACCCTTGGACTCCACAGACCAAATTCTGTCAGAATCACATTGGACTACTCACTCAAATTCTCAGTCTCAATTTCCCCATCTGGAAAATAAAGAAAAATACTTCTGCTACCCAGGAAGCCCTTCAATGCCAACTGGCAGAGGGCCCACTTTACCAGAATTCTCATACGGTCTCACTCTTGTTGCCTCAACTTGCTGTTGCCATAATCTGCATCTAAGGGTATGTCTTCAGTACCCACCACATCGGCGGCCAGTGATTGATCCAGTGGGGTCGATCTTTCACATCTAGTTAGACACGATAAATCAATCCCTGAGCGTTCTCCCATCAACTCCTGTACTCCAGCGCCGCGAGAGGCACAGGCAGAGTCGATGGGGGAGCGGCAGCAGTCGACTCATCACAGTGCAGACACCACAGTAAGTCGATCTAAGTACGTCGACTTCCGCTACGTTATTCACGTAGCTGAAGTTGCATAATTTAGATTGATTCCCGCCCCCCCCCAGTGTAACCAGGGCTAAAAGGTGTAGTATTAGGTGTCTTATGCAAACTGGTAACACACTAGTCATTATTACTGTGTGATGTATGTACAGGTGGTGTATAAAGAATCACAGATGTGTGCTGGAAATATGTTCCTAAAATGTGTTTGGCAGCCAGTGCCTATGCACAGCCTGTCCTAGACAAAGGAATGTTGTTTCACAGGCCTGACTGTGTCTCCAATGTAAGTTAAGGAAACTGACACCAAAGACAATGAAAAGCATGTTTAAAGGCAACGTAATCAAAACCATCACGTGAGCAAGTGGCGAAAGGTGACCCCTTAAACTCAGATAGGTGATGGAGACTGCACCCACAGGATGCCTTGTGAAACAGGGACAATGTACTTGGGGAGACATAACCCAAGGCAAAAGGCCATTTTGGTATCTACCACTGAGGGGACAGCAAGCACCCTTCACGCCTATGAAAGATGAGCCCCTTGGTCTGGAGGACTAAGGATGCTGATAACTTGAAGTAAGTAAGGAAACTGCTTAGGCAAAGATCGTAACTTTCTAGAATTAAGTTTTAGTCACTAGAAAAAATGTGGTTTGTTTTATTTATAACTTTTCCTATCTCACACTCTTACTTGAAATCACTTAAACCAGTGTTTTGTTATTTTTTTATTATATTATTATTATTATTATTACAAAGCCATCTCACTGTGGTGTATTAAGCTGAAGTGTGGATCTCCAGCCAAACTAACAGGGTGGCATATATTCTGTCTCTTTGGAGAATGAACTTGATAACTTCTGTGAGAGTCCAGTGAGAAGGACTGGACACTGTAGGGGAGACTTGGGATTGGAACGGCTGTTGGTTTCACTCGGCAAGGAATAACCAGGCTGATAGACAGCACGGTGAGCCCATTGTGCTGTGATCATGCTGCTGGTGCTAGGACTTTGAGCTAAAGCTACCCAGGACAGAACCACCCAGGATTACAGAGGAGGTAGTAACACAACCCCTTTCTGATCTGGATGAAAGTGTCTCGAAGTGTCACAACATCACTTCTGCCTGCTATTTTTGATTGTTGAACATTGTAAACACTCTAGGACAGGAACTGCTATCTTGTACATTGCTACTTCTATTGACTATCTAGAAGACAAAAATCTTTTTAAAAATAAATAAGTGATAAGTCATTGAAACATCTAAAAATAGTAGTAGTTACCTTAGATCAGTGGTCTCCAACCTTTTTATGCCCAAGATAACTTTTTGAATTTAAGGGCAACCCAGGATCTACCCCACCCCTTCCCCAAAGCCCCACCCACTCCATTCCCCCCCCCCTCGCTGTCCCCCAACCTCACTCACTTTCACTGGGCTGGGGCAGAGGGTTGGGGTTCGGGAGGGGGTGCGGGCTCTGGGAGGAAGTTTGGTGTAGGAGGGGGTTCCGGGCTGGGGCAAAATGTTGGGGTGCAGGAGGGAGTGTGGGGTGTGGGCTCTGGAGGGGGCTTTGAGCTGGGACAGGGGATTGGGGTACAGGACGAGGTATGGGGTGCTGGCTCTGGAAGGAGGCTCAGGGCTGGGGTGCGGGCTCCCGCCAGGGGGCACTTACCTCGGCTAGTTCCTGGTCGGTGGCGCAGCGGGGCTCCCCCCCGGCCTGCCACTCAGGCACCTGCTCCCCATCACGAGCTGAGCCACTCCCCCACCCTGGCAGCCAGTAGTGCAGCACATGGCCACACTGCTCTCAGAAGGGGCCAACGTGCCCCTGCGGCCCTTTTGGGGGGGGGGGGGGCACATGACTCCACATGCTGTCCCTCTCTGCAGGCACCACCTCCACAGTGCCCATTGGCCTCAGCTCCCTGTTCCTGGCCAATGGAAGCTGCAGGGGTGGTGCTTGCAGGTGGGAGCAGCATGTGCAGACCCCGCCCTCCCCTTCTCCCTCCCGTAGGAGCATGCTGGCTGCTTCCAGGAGCGGTGTGGGGCTGGGGCAGGCAGGGAGCCTGCCTTAGTGGCAGGCAGCCCTGCTGCAGCCGGAGATTGCGATCGACTTGGAGAGTCTCCGGGATTGACCAATCAATCATGATCGATGGTGACTAATACCTTAGATTCTTTTTTTTAAGAGTCTGGCAGTATAAATGTATTACTATTTTTAAGCACATGGACATTTTTGGATAGAAAATACCATATAATTTCTAAGTATTATTATTAACAACATATCAGAGCCACATTAAATACCAGTCTACAACCGCAACAGCATCCTATATAGGTCTATCATTCTTCACAACAATGGCACAGCTTCATGATGGGAATATTGATTTAGAGGGGTATAGCTTGTCAGAAAGGACAGAAAGGGAAAAAACATGGAGGAGCTGCTGCATTATACATCAATAATCCATTCACTTATTCTGAGGCCCACAAGAAGGTGAAAAGCAGACCAGTCGAAAGTCTCTGGGTGAAGCCAGAAGGGGGAAAACCATCATGGTGGGAGTCCACTATAGAACTCCAAATCAGGAAGAGGAGGTGGATGAGGAATTTCTAAAACAAATATCAGAAATATCCACAACACAAGACCTGGTAGTAATGGGGGACTTCGGCTACCCAGACATCTGTTGGAAAAATAATATGGTAGAACAAAATCTTCAATAAATTCTTGGAATAGATTGGGAACAACTTTTTGTTTCAGACGGTGGAGGAAGTAACGAGACACTATTTTAGACTTAATTCTAATGAGAAGGAATTGATTGAAGATCTGAGGATTGAAGGAAACTTGGGTGAAAGTGATCATGAAATGAAAGACTTCATGATTCTAAAGAAAGGAAGGACTGAGAGCAACAGTGGACTTTAAAAAAAAAATCTAAGTTTAACAACTTGTATGTAAGATCCCATTGGAAAAAGAAGTTCAGGAGAGCTAGCAGTTTCTCAGAGAGACAATATAAAAAGGCACAACAGCGCACTATCCCAATGCAAAGGAAAAATAGAACGAGACTAATATGGCTGCACCGAGGGCTCTTTAATGACCTGAAAATCAAAAAGGAGCCCTACAAAAATTGGAAACATGGACAAATTGCTAGGAGTGACTACAAATGAATAGCACAAGAATGTAAGCACAAAATCAGAAAGGCTAAGGCATAAAATGAATTACATCTATCCAGGGACATGAAAGGCAACAAGAAGAGGTGATATGAATGCATTAGGATTAAGAGAAAAAAGAAAGAAAGTGAAAGTCCATTACTTAGCAGGAAAGGAGATCTTATCATGGATGACACTAAAAAGGCAGAGATGTTTAATTCCTATTTTGCTTCCCTCTTCACCAAAAAGATTAACGATGACCTGATACTGAACACAATTTTAACATTAATATTAATATTAACAACAAGGGTAAAGGAACACAAGTCATAATTGGGAAAGAACATATTAAAGATTATTTAGATTAACAGATTCCATGGCAGGAAGGGACCATTGTGATCATCTAATCTGACCTTCTGTATAATACAGGCCATAGAACTTCCCCAAAATAATTGCTAGAGCATATATTTTAGAGAAGTCTCCAATCTTGGTTTAAAAATTATCAGTGATGAATACTCCACCACAACCCTTGGTAAACTGTTCCAAGACAAGTTAGATGTATTCAAGATGACAGGGGCTGACAAAATTAAGCTTAGGGTACTTAAAGAACTAGCTGAGGCAATTGAGAACTCATGGAGAACAGGTGAAGTCCCGGAGGACTGGAGAATGGCACCTATCAAAGGGGGAAACAAAGAGGACCTGTGGAATTATTGATCAGTCAGTGTAACTTTGATACCTGCATAATACTGGAACAAGTTATTAAATAGACATTTTGTAAGCACCTAGAGGATAATAGGGGAAGCAGTAGACATGATTTATCTTGATTTTCACACTATCCTACATGACATTGGCTAAACAAAACACAAGAACCTGGGATCACCCAATGAAATTAATAGACAACAGGTTTAAAACAAAAAAGGAAGTACTTCTTCACACAACACACAGTCAACCTGTTGAACTTATTGCTAGGTGATGCTATAAAGGACAAAAGTATAACTTGGTTCAAAAAAGAATTAGATAAGTTCTTGGAGGATACGTCCATCAACAGTCAAGATGGTCACAGACAGAACCCCATGCTCTGGGTGTCCCTAAGCCAGATGTTGAGACTGGATGACCGGGGACAGATCACTCAATAATTGCCCTGTTCTGTTCATTCCCTCTGAAGTATCTGCCATTGTCCATTGTTGCAAGACAGGACACTGGGCTAGATGGATCATTCTTATGTTAGATGAAATTACTAAGGTAGGTGCACAACTGGTCAGAAGATCATATTCAAAAAGTAGTTATCAATGTTTGCTGTCAAACTGGGAGGATGTATCTAGTGCGATATCGAAGGGGTTAGTCCTGGGTCTGGTACTATTCAATATTTTCAATGACTTGAATATGGAGTGGAGAGAATGCTTATAAAATTTGCAGATGACAGTAAACTGAGTTTCAAGCACTTTGGAGGACAGGATCAGAATTCAAAATGGTCTGATTAAACTGGATAATTGGGCTGTAATCAACAAGATGAAATTCAACAAAGAAAAGTGCAAAGTACTATAATTAGGGATTTAAAAATCAGCTGCTGAAATACAAGAGGGGAAATAACTGACCAGGCAGAAAAGGTTCTGGTGGTTATAGTGGATCACAAATCTAACACAAGTCAACAACATGATGTAGTTGCAAAAAAGGTTAATATTCTGGAGGTGTATTAACAGGAGTGCAGTATGTAAGACATGGGAGGTAATTATTCAACTCTGTTCAGTGTTGGTAAGGCCTCAGTTGGAGTACTGTGTCCAGCATTGGGCACCACACTTTAAGAAAGTTGTGGACAAACTGGAGAGAGTCCAGAGGAGAGCAGCACAAACAATAAGGCAAGGTTAAAAAAATGGGTCATGTTTAGCGTTGAGGGGAAAAAAAGACTGAGGGGTGAAACAGATAGCCCTTAACATATTTGAAGACTCTTACAAAGAGGATGGTGATCAATTGTTTTCCATGTCCACTGAAGGTAGGACAAAAAGTAATTAGCTTAATCTGGAACAAGGGAGATTTGGGTTATATATTAGGAAAATCTTTCTAACTGTAAGCATATTTAAGCACTGGAATAGGCTTCCAAGGGAAGTTGTGGAATTCAAAGCACTGAAGGTTTCTGTGCATTGTTTGGACAAATACCCATCAGGGACGGTCTACCTTTGGTCATGCCTCAGCATAGGGGGTTTGGACTAAATGACCTCTCGAGATCCCTTCCAGCCCTACATTTCTATTGTTCTACAGAAATATAGTATCAAACACCTGACCCAGAAGCCAGATTGTATCTTTTGAGCTTCTTGGCCAGTATCCAGACCCTCCAGAATCAAAGCCTTCTTTAAACCAATACATGTATTAAGTTCTCTCATTGACATGGTTGTGAAGGAAACCTGTGAAACAGGAAATGACTGTACACGGAAGAATGGCTGTCTTCCTAAATCAGCAAAGAGACAGCCTGAAACAAAAGCTGCAAGAGGGGTGGTCCCTCCGATTCCCCTTTATTTAACTGGGGTGTAGTCTGCACCCTCATCATCACTGCAGTTTACAAGTCAACATTCACTATACAACAACTGATGCCAGAGTTTGCGGTGGCACAGGAAAGGAGACCGGAACAAAGCACAACAGGCAGAAATAAGGACACTCAATAATAACAAACGGTGGTGGCAACTAAACACCTCGAGATCACATGCTCCCTTGTCCCTCGGAACAAGACCCCTGGCCACGCCAGTTGGAGCCCTGCAATGGGCCACGGACTGAAGCACAGCCACTAGTCCACGGGCTGTGCTTGGCACAGGGGTCCAGCCTGCTCCCCGGGCTGTGCCAGGCTGGCACTAGCGATGCTGAGCAGGTGTTTCGGGGGGGGGGGGGAGCTCCAGCCCTGCTGCCCCCAGACCAACAGATGGCACGTTCACCGCTACATCGAGCTGCCTAAGGGCAGCAGCCGTTAAGGGGAGGGGCTAGTAAGGGACCAGCAACCCCCCTCCCGCCCGGAAGAGACAGGCCTAGGGGCTGAACGGGGCACGCGAGCCTTGCGCCCCGGCCACCAGACCCGGAAGAAGAGCCCGAGACAGCGGGTGAGCGACGGTCACGGAACCGGGGGGCTGCGCGCGCAGCGCGCTCTCTAACTCACCTGCCCAGAAGGGGAGGGGGCTCCGGAGGGCGCCAGGCAGCTCGAGCCGAGGGCGTCGCGCGCCGCCGCACCCAGAGCCGCTTCCCTCGCCAAGCGCGAGAGCCCCTCATTCAAAGCTAGGCGCGCGATCTTGCGCCGCTGCCATGGCCCCCCGTGCCCGCCACCTCGGCCTCCTGTCACCTCAGCGACTGTCCCGCCCCTTCCGACCACGCCCCTTTCCCAGCCTCCCCCCACCAGCGCCGGCGGAAGGCGGGGACACGGCGCGGCGAAGGGGCGGGGCAGGAGGAGGAATTGGAGGACCCCTGGCCTGAGGCCCTGACTCACCCTGGGCAGCTCGCGAGCTGCCTGACGCGCACCGCCAGGGGACGGCAGGCGCGAGCCACCGCCATGGGCGCCTCACGTGGGGAGGCAGAGGGGCGGGTCGAGCTTGGACCCGCCCCTGCTGCGCCTCAGAGGCAGGCTGGGAGCGGAGCCAGCCGGCGCGGGCTGCAGGCGTGTCACGGAGCAGCCGCTTGATCGCGCGCTGGCTGCTACATTGACGGGGCTGGTGGGGGGTAGCGCGCGCGCGCTTGGCTGCTCTCCCAGGGCGTGTCCAGGGGAGGGACCCAGGGGCCTTAGCGTCGCGCTGGCCGGCGCCGTGACTGCGGCAGGCCGCTCGGGCTCGGCCAGCCCAGTTCGCTCTTGTGCCCCCGGGCGGGGCCCCCCGGCTTCCCGCCGCCGCCCGCGCCGGGCTTGGCCGCCACCGGCCGCGCGGAGCCGAGTTGTCCCCTGTGAACTGTGCCAGTGCGGGGCGCGCAGCTCCCGCCTGTGAGCGCATCCGGGGTGTGCTGGGCCCGGAGCAGCTCGTTGCCCTCTTGTTGGAGGAAACTGCCCGGACCAGTGTCAGGCAATTATAGCGGGGTAGCGGACCCCGCTCTGGGAATTGTACAGCTTGGGCTTGGGGTGTAATTCTGACTCTTCTTTACGTTTGTAAGTCGGAGAGAGAGCGAGGTGTGTAAACGTACATGAAAATCGAGGCATGTTCCCATGCTGTCTGCTAACCGTTTCCCATCAATAGTTAGGAATAAATATGAGGTCACTAAAAACTATGCTAATCAGAAACCTACATTTCTGCGGTACATGCCTTTTAATAGGAGTTAACCTCCTTCAGCATTAGAGCTTGCTGCTGTCACACTCACGGATCTCAGATCCATCCCATATACTTGTGCAAGTCACAAATATCTTTTCTCTGATCTAGGGTATTAAAACACAGTTCAACAAAACAGATGTTCAGCAAAGTGACTCTGTCTTGTGTTCAATCAAAGACACTGTCATAGGGCACAATAGTCTAGTGCAGTGGTTCTCAAACTTTTTTTCCGCAGACCACTTGAAAATAGCTGAGGGTCTCGGTGGACCACTTAATGATCTTTCCAAAATGTTTGTACTGTTAGCTAACTATTGTAAAGCACTCTGGTCTATTGCACCCCATCAGACTTAGCAGTCTAGTAGAAGGGATGGACTATCTCCCAGTGCTCACCTTCACTGGAAGTCCCATCCTAGCACCCTAAATAAGCACAAGTATCAACTTCCAACACTGTCAAGATCCCCTCAGCTTATTCTTGCTAATTTAGGTTAAAAACTTCCTCAAGGTGTAAACTTTGCCTTGTACTTGAATCCTATGCTGCCACCACCAAGCATGTTTAAACAAAGAACAGGGAAAGAGCCCCCTTGGAGACGTCTTCCCCCCAAAATATCCCCCCAAGCCCTACATCCCCTTTCCTGGGGAAGGCTTGATAAAAATCCTCACCAATTTGCAGAGGTGAATGCAGACCCAAACCCTTGGATCTTAAGAACAATGAAAAAGCAATCAGAATCTTAAAAGAAGGGTTTCAGAGTAACAGCCGTGTTAGTCTGTATTCGCAAAAAGAAAAGGAGTACTTGTGGCACCTTAGAGACTAACCAATTTATTTGAGCATAAGCTTTCGTGAGCTACAGTTCACTTCGATGAAGTGAGCTGTAGCTCACGAAAGCTTATGCTCAAATAAATTGGTTAGTCTCTAAGGTGCCACAAGTACTCCTTTTCTTTTTAATCTTAAAAGAAGAATATTAATTAAAGTAAAAGAATCACCTCTGTAAAATCAGGATGGTAAATACCTTACAGGGTAATCAGATTCAAAACATAGAGAATCCCTCTAGGCAAAACCTTAAGTTACAAAAAGACACAAAAACAGGAGTATACAGTCCATTCAGCACAGCTATTTTACCAGCCATTAAACAAAAGAAAATCTAATGCATTTCTAGCTAGATTGCTTACTAACTTTTTACAGGAGTTCTGAAGAGCATTCCTGATCTGTTCCCGGCAAAAGCATCACACAGACAGCCAGACTCTTTGTTTCCCCCCTCCCCCGCCCTCCAGCTTTGAAAGTAACTTGTCTCCTCATTGGTCATTTTGGTCAGGTGCCAGCGAGGTTATCTTAGCTTCTTAACCCTTTACAGGTGAAAGGGTTTTGCCTCTGGCCAGGAGGAATTTTATAGTTCTGTATAGAGAAAGGTGGTTACCCTTCCGTTTATATTTATGACAAACACCCATTTGCACTACCTAGTACAGGCTACTTCCATCTACAGATATCATTGCTCAAGGCTATTTCATTTGCTGTAAAGGGATTTTGCTCCTGGTGGCCTACTGTGGGTAGCTCCAGTCCAGTTGTATGGGGCTCCTTACCAATTCCATCACAGACACCTTTCATTTCCTTACAACTCCATCTCTCACCACAGCTAAATGGAATAGACTACTTTTTATAGAAAGCATTACTTCCCCCACCCACCTCAACCCTACCATCACATGATGCCTGGTCACCTAACACTACCACTATCTCAAACCCTGAAGGTGAAGAACTAAGCACAAGAAGTGTGAGCAATTTCCCTTAAAGGGTTACCTCACCTTTTGACAGATAAATTTGATACCACAAATATCTGTAGAACCTAAAATGAAATTTTGTTGAACTTTTTATTGTTCTGTGCTTTTCATTTCTCACCTATATTTCCTTTCTTAAACACAGCTATCAGGTGTCTTTAACAGATGTTTCCACTAGCTATAATTAGTTATATATATTTATTATAAAATTGCTTTTTTGAGTAAGTTTTTCACTAAGCAAGTTCCACATTTGGCTAATCCACTTGCTTGTAGGCATCCAGACTTACATTTATTATGCTGAAATTCTTAAATTTTAGTACAGTCCAGGAATGGAACTGTGTTCATTTTCCATTATTGCAGTCCTTTGAATTCCATGACATGCTTAAATGTTTTGATGAATAGGATGGACATACTTCAAATTAAGAAAATATTTACATGCTTGGGTAGGAATTTAGACACAACATTTTAGAAACAAAAGGTAACAGATACAAGGACAGAAACTGGCTAAGAAACAAAGTGGTTGTTGGCTTTTTGCTAATTCCTATGCCTTCAGTAAGAGTAGTCTCGCTTAATTTATTTTATGTATTAATACTGTGCATGTCTACTCATTTCTCTCTTGAAAGGAAGTAACATAGCTCCTTCAAATTTTCCTGACTGCTCTTATAAGTTAGAGCAAGAGCTTTGAATGAGAGCATTACAAAAGCTCTGCAGAGTGCTTCTCTTCAGGCCTGATCTAACACCTATTGAAGTAAATGTAAAAAAATCCAGCTTCTCTGACTGTACAGCAACTGTGAAGTATAACTAGAGCAAAACTACATCAGGTGACATTTAGGGCTTTTCTAGTTGGAGAGTTAGTGCACGGCAAGCTGTCATAAATCTACAGTGCACTGATCTATTCCTTTTTCAAATGGGAGTAGATTGAAGCACACTAGGGAACCTGAATGCACAGCAGCAGGGTCCACAAGGACAGTTAGCCAGTGGCATGCTACTTACACTCCTGCTTTTAGCATACTAACTCTCTGTCTAGATAAGCCCTTAGAATAATCACCAACATCCATTGTTCCTGAGACAAGCTACCACGGCAAGTTTGTGAGAAATCTAAAGAGTACAGAGATCTCCTACTAGAACTTGAACTCGAACAAGGGTAGAGGCATACATGTAGAAGGTTGCTTTAAAAACTGTTAATATAGAAAAGCTACATGACCTACAATCTAGCTTTCTGTCTTGGGAAACAGAAATAAGGGGTGGGGGGGATTATTTATGTATACACATATGCTTTTATATGGATCTGTAAACTCTGAGAAATAAAGTGAGCTTGCTAACTGAGTGGCAAAACGACAAGCATGGCACATTGGGAACTATTGGCATTATGGGCATAGCCAGTGACACTTATTAGGAGCATACAACCACTTTATGAACATTACAATCTGTGTATACACATATGGGAAATAGTTCACTTCGAGGATAAATCAACACTTTAAACATATGCAAACACATGCATATTTTATAATTACATAGGCTCCCCTTCACACTTTAAAACACAGACCGCTCTGTGATTGTCATATTAATGATGAAAAATCCAGGAAGTTTTGACAAGTCTGTAATATTGAATAACTGCCATCATGAATTTAAAAAAAATGATCATGCAACTTCAAATGTAACATCTATATTTCTAGAAGGAAAAAATAGGTAAAGATGAGGAAAATCTATTAGGATCTACAAAGAAGCATCTGTTCAAAAACACAATTAACATGCTGTTTTTAAAAAGGAGAGTTCCTTTGGATCATTTGGTGAATAATAGTGGTGGAAGTCATCCAAAAGAGAAGTCTTCTGATGTTGCCAAAGCCTTATGTCTTCCATTGCTATAGCAACTGTACTACAATTGCAATAAGCAACTCAAGTTCATCAGGGAATGAACTGGAAAATGCCAATTAAAACACCTACACTATCCCTTTGCAGGATTTCTAATGTGTTGTGCAGTGCTACTTTTACATGGTTAAAGCAAAATGACTTTATCACTTAATTCAGAAGATTGTCCCTCAGCCACTGGCAGAAAGTTATTGGGTTTTTGTTTGTTTGTTTTAATGACATTCAGATTCAAATTTACTTTCAGTAACTTCATCCTATTTCTCATAGCTGTAAAGCCTATATCTCCCAGATCAGGATCCCCCCTGATATCAGTGCCCATATCCCTCCTGGAGGAGGACCCTGAGGAGCTGCCAGGACTGCCATTGGATGAGTATCCTGAGGAGCTGCTAAGGTTGCTGAATACCCAAGTGAGATGGAGGACCCTTGGACTACAGAGCCTATCCGCAAACTGTGATAGGAAATAGCCCAGGAATACCAGACTTTTAGTCTGGCTTTGCTGTCAGAGCGAGTCATCGTGTTTCGGTGAGATCCCCGCTGACCCAGTGGCAGAGCCCTCCGCCACTGTCAGGGCCCTGGGCTGGGACCCCTGGAGCAGGGTGGGTCCAGGTCCCACTACTGCCTGCTGCCAGCCCTGCCCCTGAAGGTGGCAGCCTCCCCATCTTAGGCCAGATGGCCTGCATTTGCTTATCGCTGTGCTGTACCTGAGGGCCAGAGCCCCCTTAGACTGCTTATCACTCTGCTCTGCATGAGGACCAGAGCCCCCTAAACTGCTTACTGAGCTGCCCTACCTAGAGAGCCAGAGCCCCAGACTGCTTATTGCTCTGCCCTGCCCAGAGGATTGAGCCTGACTGTTGATTGCTGCCTACTCTGCCAGAAGGTTGGGCTAAAGGCAGCTCCTTGTTCTGCCCTCCCCAGAGGGCCAGAGCACCAGACTGCACTTGCTGTCTGTCCTAGCCAGGAGGCTAGGATAAAGACTGATAGTAGCAAGGCCCCACCCAAAGGGCAGATTAAATAGACTGTTAATCTGCTAATTCCCCTGCTAATTAACTTTGTCTTCTGGTATGTAGCGAGGCAGAGGGGCCTCCCTCCGAGCCTGAGGAGGAGGGATGACCACCAACACACTACACTTCGTGAGTATGGAGGAGGTGAGAAAACACAGTTCTCAGGCTAAACAGGCATCTGTGAAAATCCTGGTATCTGATGGTGAAGCGGGAGCTGAGTTCTTGGATGAAGCTCTCGGTTTACAGGTCACTCTATGTCCCCATCCTCTCCTATGCTCATGAACTTTGGGTAATGACCGAAAAGACGAGATTGCGGGTACAAGCAATGGAAAAGAGGTTTCGGCACAAGGTGGCTGGGCTTACTTTCTGAGAGAGGGTGAGGAGCTTGGCTATTCAGAAAGGCCTCGGAGTAGAGTCACTACTCCTCTAGATCAAGAGGAGCCAGGTGAGGTGGTTTGGGCACCTGATAAGGATGGCCCCCGGGAGGCTTCTTTGGAACTTTACCTGGCACGTCCCACTGGGCGGAGGCCCTGAGGCCGACTCAGGACACGCTGGAGGGATTATATTTCCTGGCTGGCCTGGGAACACGGGAATCCCCCAGGAGGAGCTGAAACCTGTTGCAGAGGAAAAGGAGGTCTAGTCCTCCCTACTCTCCATGCTGCCATTGCAACCCTCTCCAGGAAAAGCGGCATAAAGGAAAAAAGAAAACGACGACTAATCCTGTTTCCTGAAGGTGCAGGAAAGATGCTTTTGGATCTCATCACTCCTGGTGGGAGCAACCCTGGATGCCACCCCCAACCCTATATGGGTCTCAATGGCCATATTAGGATCCCTAGGCAGCCTATCATCATCAGTTTTCTAGTACCCCAACCCTATCCCATTGGGATGTTAAGGAGACCAAAGTTCCCCGCACCCCTGGCAACAGGAGGAAACATTTAAGGAGAAGAAGACCCAGGCAGACAAAGAAGCCATGCCTCAAACCACCATCTTGTCCTCTTCACCAGATGAGGCCCTGTTACCTCCCCCTCCATCAATGGCCAATGATTTTTGGCAGTTCCAGGACCTCGTTAAGCAGGTGGCAGACTCTCTGCAGATATCCCTTGAGGAGGTTGGAGAACCCCAACACAAGCTGTTGGACATTCTACACTCTATGACACCATCTAGAGTTACTCTCCCCATTAATGAGGCTCTATTGGAATCCACTAGGACCATCTGGGAAACCCCAACAACAGTGACACCCACTTGAAAGAGGGCCAATGAGAAATATTATGTCCCCACCAAGAACTCTGAATTCCTCTTATCCCACCAACCTCCAAATTCTCTGGTTGTAGACATGGGGAACAAGCGGGGCAAACAATATTGTTATAGATCAACCCCATACTACAGAGACCAAAAATGCGTGGACCTCTTGGCAAGGACCTACTCATCGGCTACACTGCAATTCCACATTGCAAATTACTAAGCATTGCTGACCAAGTACAACTTTATTAACTAACAAAATTTGGGTCATTTATTGAACACCTTCCTCCAGATCAAAGGGAACAGTTCCAGGCTACTATTGTTGAGGGACAGTTATTGGCAAGAACATTGTTGCAGGTAGCACTTGATGCTGCAGAGACCACAGCCTCTTCTGTTTCTAGAGCGGTGGTGATGTGTACGGCTTCGTGGCTAAAATTGTCTGTCTACTCCAGAGAAATCCAGAATACAGTCAAGGATCTCTCATTTGACGGATAGAAGTTGTTTGCAGAGAACACTGACGAGTCGTTAACATACCCTTAAAGATTCCAGGGCCATTTTATGCTAGTTAGGCATCTAAACTCCTGCAAACAAATGGAAGTTCAGCAGATTGCAGATGGCTCAAAGATTCCACCCCACACAATTCTCTAGATTCCAAAGACTCCCAGGAAGAGACACAGATTCCAGAGGAAGAAAGCCTCTAAGCAATCTGATGTGGCTTCACAACAGGTGTCATCATCAAAGCGCCAGTTTTGACGGAACAGTCAAGGATTCAGATTCCCCTCTCTCAGCCTGCCAGCTTTATCATTTTGCTCACCTTCCCCCATTTGGAAGCCAGCTTTCCAACATGCAAGGGAATGTGTCACCTCAGACAAATGGGTGCTGGAAGTAACATAATTGGGCTACACCATATACTTTACCTCCCTCCCACCTCCTCATTCCCCTTCCCTCTTCAGAGATCCCTCTCACAAGTGCCTGCAATGCAATACAGGAAATAAACACCCTTCTTTGTTTGGGGGCCATAGAACCGGTACCTGCTCAATACAGGGGAACATTTACACAGAAATGTTTAGTTCCACAGCCGAAGCCCCATGAGCCTGAGTCAGCTGACCCAGGCCACCCATGGACATGCCACAGGGCTTTTATCTCTGTGTAGACGTACCCAGAGTGTCAGAGCTAAACACAAGGTTACTTATATGGCCTTCGTCATTATAGCAGCCAGCAGTGAGCTAATAGGCAGAGACAGGTGGAATTAATATAAATAAATAGACAAAGGATATTGCGGGGCAGGAGAAGCCATCTTCTCGTCTAAAAATTTAATTTTATCTAAAGAACTCTCTTTCCAAAGGAAGTGTCTGGAAAGGTCAGCTTATACTACTCAAGATAAATGGATGCTGAAGACTAGGTGGGTGCTTTCCCAAATTCTTATTCTAAGGCTCTATTTATCCTAGATATTGCCATTTCAGGACACGGGAGGATATTTCAGGTTTCTGGTTAACACTTTGAAATGTAGTCCTTGGAGACATAAAAGGCTTTTCATTTACTATGGTAAGTGAGCCCAGTGAAGGAGACTTATGCAATGATTTAGGCTTTTGCTAACCTGTTACATGGTTTGTCTTACCCTTTGAGAAGGCCATACCCACCTAAGCAGACTGTACAGATCTGGGTTTGTTTGTCTCTGAGCCCCAGTCCCTGATATGTGAGGCTCTGAAGACTGGAGCTGAAGAAGGATGATTCCTCTTCTGCAGATTGCTGAAGGGACCTTGACAAATTGAGCACCTTTTATTCTTTGACCAATGTTATTAAGACTGCTCTGCCAGTTTAGATAGAGTAGTGGATGTAACTGGGAAAGAGTACTCTGGAGAACAGTCTCCAAGGAAAAATAGAATGTAATCTTTTAAAATTTTTTTTTAGCCCAAGTTGCCAGAGGCCAGGAGGGGATGAAAAGTTAGGCAGAAACCATCTCTGTCCAGCTGAAGTGCAAAGAAAAGGAGGAGGAAAAGGAAACCTTGAACCACTGTACCTGTGTTGGAGGCAGGACTTCTAGGAAGGTGCCAAATAGGTAGGACTTGTATCTGGTGATCTTAACTGCCTCTGGTCTCTGCATGAAGAGGCCTCATTGTCCGGCTGATGCCTTCAGGTTGCAACTATCATAACTATCGGGGTAGCCTAAATTCCTCCTTCCTGTAAGGGGTTAAGAAGCTCAAGTAACCTGGTTGGCACCTGACCAAAGGAACCAATGGGGACAAAAGATACTTTCAAATCGGGGTCGGGGGGGGAGGGGTTTTTTGGGGTTCTTTGTTTCTGTGGCCATTCGCTCTTGGGACTAAGAGGGACCGGACATCAATCCATGTTCTCCAAATCTTTCTAAACAAGTCTCTCATATTTCAGACTTGTAAGTAACAGTCAGGCAAGGTGTATTAGTTTATCTTTGTTTTCTCAACTTGTGAATTTTCCCTTTGCTAGAGGGAGGTTTATCCCTGTTTTGTTGTAACTTTGAAACTAAGGCTAGAGGGGGTTCTTTTGTGCTCTTTGAATTTTCTGCTACTCTGTAAGGTTAACTACCAGCCTAAGTTTACAGAGGTGATTTTTACCTTCTTCTCTTTAAATAAAATCTTCTTTTTAAGAACCTGACTGATTTTTCCATTGTTCTAAGACCCAAGGGTTTGGGTCTGTAGTCCCTTTGTAAACAATTGGTGAGGATATATCCTCAAACCTTCCCCAGGAAAGGGGGTGTAGGCTTGGGGGAATATTTTGGGGGGATAGGACTCCAAGTGGCCCCTTCCCTGATTGTATGTTAAATCACTTGGTGGTGGCAGCGATCCCAAGGCAAGAAAGGAATCTCTGCCTTGGGGACGTCTTAACCTAAGCTGGTAAGAATAAGCTTAGGGGGTCTTTCATGCAGGTCCCCACATCTGTACCCCAGAGTTCAGAGTGGGGAAGGAACCCTGACAGTGATAATCTATGTTATTTATTTTTTTAAAAGGGACCTCAGTGCTCATAGAAGTTGCTAGAACCATGTCAAGGTTCCTCCCCCACTCTGAACGCTAGGGTACAGATGTGGGGACCTGCATGAAAACCTCCTAAGCTTATCTTTACCAGCTTAGGTCAAAACTTCCCCAAGGTACAAAATATTCCACCCTTTGTCCTTGGATTGGCCGCTACCACCACCAAACAAATACTGGTTCCTGGGGAAGAGCTGTTTGGAAACGTTTTTCCCCCCAAATACTTCCCAAAACCTTGCACTCCACTTCCTGGACAAGGTTTAGTAAAAAGCCTCACCAATTTGCCTAGGTGACTACAGACCCAGACCCTTAGATCTTAAGAACAATGAACAATCCTCCCAACACTTGCACCCCCGCCCCCTTTCCTGGGAAATGTTGGATAAAAAGCCTCACCAATTTGCATAGGTGACCACAGACCCAAACCCTTGGATCTGAGAACAATGAAAAAGCATTCAGTTTTCTTACAAGAAGACTTTTAATAGAAATAGGAGTAAATAGAAGTAAAGAAATCCCCTCTGTAAAATCAGGATGGTAGATACCTTACAGGGTAATTAGATTCAAAACACAGAGAATCCCTCTAGGCAAAACCTTAAGTTACAAAAAAGATAGACAGAAATAGTTATTCTATTCAGCACAATTCTTTTCTCAGCCATTTAAAGAAATCATAGTCTAACACATACCTAGCTAGATTACTTACTAAAAGTTCTAAGACTCCATTCCTGGTCTATCCCCGACAAAAGCAGCATATAGACAGACAGAGACCCTTTGTTTCTCTCCCTCCTCCCAGCTTTTGAAAGTGTCTTGTCTCCTCATTGGTCATTTTGGTCAGGTACCAGCGAGGTTACTTTTAGCTTCTTAACCCTTTACAGGTGAGAGGAGTTTTCCTCTGGCCAGGAGGGATTTTAAAGGGGTTTACCCTTCCCTTTATATTTTTGACAAACCACAACACCTAAGTGTCTTCGGGACTCAATCCTGCAAGTTCCTGAGTTGAGGACACTCAGCTCTTTCAAGCAGGTGCTCATTACCTTGCAGTACCAGGCCCTTTACGCATGTAACAGGTACAGCTCAGGAACTGCTCCATCTGTATACTTCAGCTCTGTTCTGGAGGGAATCCAGCTAGAGGTAAGCATGTTGTTCAGTTTCTGTGCCATCCAAAATATGTAATAAATAAAAACCTTACATAGCAGCTTTCCATCTCAAAGTATTTTACAAATTAACAGCTGACCCTATGGATATCGCTAAGGGAAAAATCTCCGACTGTGTACATGGGCACGCACACACCTAGAATGGACATGAGCAAGCACTTGAAGAAGCATAAGTGCTTAATTCTGATTGCTGTCCAAAAAACCAAAACTATACTTTTGAGTCCGCACATATCTGTATATTATCAGATCATAAAAGTGCCAATTGTGATGGAAAGGACACTAGGAACTCTATTGAATCTACTACTTAATTTCACGTACCAGCTGCTGAATATCTCAAATGGTTGTTACTCTCTAGGGTCCAGATGTTTCCATAGCCCTTAATCATTCAGCCCCAAAGGCTTCCAAACCCCATGTTTTAGGATTTTTTAAAATATATGCAGAAATCTAAAAGGAGTGGCACACCAAGCATAGCAAAGTTATTTTGTGAGTAACTGAACCCAGTACTATCAAGTTGCATGACAAGGAGCAAATTATAATGAATCCTGTAGTACACTGTCAGATATTGGCTGGCTGGAGCAAAGATGAAGAAACTTCGAGATGGCAAAACAATTTCTATGGACAAAAAATGACATTTAGCATTCTATTATATATCTACAATTTACACAATTGTAGAAAATAGCTACCATTTGTTTACATTCCCTCATTACACATTTGAAATGTGCCCATCACCACAAAATTTAGTTTGACACACATTTCTTTTAAAACAAAACCTTATTGGTATTTCATATTTAAAAGCTAATCCTACTAGGACACCATTCTTGCTGGTTGCTTTATCATTTGATTTCCAGTGTAGTGTGTTAAGAGTCTTTCTGATATAATCCAACACACATTTAGCAGTGACTTGAATGACAAGAATTCCTTTTTCCAGTTCTCAGATTCATGTGGCTTCTCTTTATAAAAAAATTTGCCTCATTCATCTCCTGCCTCGTTCATCTCCTGATTGCTCCTCCTCCATTCACTCCCGCCTATCTGATTATCTCCTGAGTGCACTGCTAACTCAAACTGAACATGGCAAAAGCCAAACACATCTTCCCTCCTGCAGCCCTTCACCCATCATCCTTGCTCATGGTCATTTTAGGGTTTTATTACTGTAAGATTTCTTTGCACTGATTTCCATGCCATATTTTGCAGAGGTTTTATCCAGTCGTTTCACAAGATTGGCGAGCTGACGTGATGGGATCAGCTCACATATCACTGTCATTGGACAACAGCTGGAGACAGTGAAACAGTTCAAGTATTTGGGGGCAATCATCACTGATGAAGGATCCAAGGCAGAAATTCGGGCAGGAACTGCGCAAACAGCAGCAGCAGTGGCAAAGCTAAAGCCAATTTGGAGGAATAAGAACATCTCCCTGGAATCCAAACTGAAACTGCTATATGCATTGGTCATCTCCATTTTTCTATATGTGTCTGAGACATGGATCCTTATGGCAGAATTTGAACGGAAAATACAGGTAATAGAGATCAGATGCTTCCGTAAAATCCTGGGCATCTCCTACTTCGACCCCATCACTAATGAAGAGGTCCGTAACATCATCACCCAATGCTCTGGGTCATATGAAGACCTCCTGACGACGGTGAAGAAGCGCAAGCTGAAGTGGTATGGCCATGTAGCAAGATCCTCTGGCCTATCCAAGATGATCCTCCAAGGGACAGTACAGGGGAAGAGAAGAAGAGATAGACAGAATAAGAGATGGATTGACAGCAGGTTGGATAAAAATCAATGATTTAAAAGAAAAAAATTTAAAAAACGGATTTTTTTTATTTAAATCAAATTTTTTTGATAAAATGCTTTTTGAGGAAAAACCTATCTAAAGAAAGATATATCATAGCTCAAAGATATCTCATCATGGAATAGGGATTATACATTCTAATTCTATAGTATGAGATAATATATTCATGTAATGTTTAAGAAAAGTTTTGTAAAGGAGTTCCAATAGTTCATGGATTAGGGACCCAATTTTATGGGATTCCAGGGGCTTCTGTATAGATTATTTAGGTTAATCTTTCTATCTACCCAATGGGACTCAGTGTTCAGTCTAGAAGATACCATCAGAGATGCTTAGTTTTTCAGTTCTCAAACTGTGGATATGTCTCTCCAGGGATAACATACTTGTTAACAGCAAAAATGTTTGTAAATAAATATATAGAGGTGAAAAATAACAGACCTCAACCCTATTGTCCCTCTGCAAATTTGTGTACACAGAGTAAATCCCTTACCTCTCTCTAAAAGTGCAAAGTTTCAAAAAGTTCAATGAATAGAGAAGATTGTTTGGCGTGGAATAGATCTGGATAAGGAGAAGTAGTCTGGAGATAAATGTGGGAAGGGAGGGACAGGCAGTAGAAACAAAAGTGAAACTGTTTGAGCAGCATATTCCAGAAGTCTTGAGTGTAGCCTTCATTGATTTGAGATCTACCATACCATTGTCTCACTAGAAGGGCAAACCTATAATGGCAGCAGGCCGTAAAAGAGACCCAGTTTAGGAATAAGAACCATTCAAGAAATATATGCTTGCTCCTGATGTTTTAAAAAAGTCACACCTGTGAACTGGTGGAAGTCACTTAAGCACTTGGATTCAGTGACTGTTGAAGCAGTAATCTCACTTTTAACAGCAGTAGCTTCTTCTGTCGGTGTAGAAGGAATATTTTCTTCCTTTGGACTAATTCATTCCAAATTGAGAAATTGTTTGGGACCTGCCTGAAAAAGCAGGAAAGCTTTTTTTTTCTTTTCCCTATTATGAACAAATAGGAAAATGAAGGTGAAGACAACTGAGTTAGCTGCAGAAACCAATATTTTAAGTTTCTCATGTTGACCTGGCTGACATTGAAATATTTTTTTTTAAAAAATTGACTTAACTATTTTAGTTAAAAACAACTTTAACAAAAACAAACCTGATTTTAAAAAAATTGAATGTTTAACTAAATTCAAAAATTCATATGCTTGTTTTGTTAAAATATTGTATGTTTGCTGTTGAAAAAAAAATCCAGAATACATAACGTTGTTGTTTTGGTTAAATAAAACAATTTAAAAGTCCGTCTGGTGATGTTCTCCTCCTAATACAGCATGACAAAAAAATCCTCCAAATATTAATGATTAATCTATTGAATTGGAGATAGTTCCCCTCTCAATGACTTCCTAAATATCTGCTTCAATTACCTTTATGAAATAACCAAACAATCATTCATTTTCTGATATAGCTGTAAAACTAATCTGAGAAGTTTTCAAAATAAATCACTTTAAAAATATATAGTGTGTACCTTCTAAAAGAAACCTATATCTATCTCTGAGTTATGAAGAATATGTATTAAGGTTATAATAACCAACAAGAATGCACTTTTATTTAGAAATCCATGATTAAATCGAGTTTCCCTTGTTTTTTCCTCCCCCCCCCCCCCGACTTTCTGGTTAAACTTGGATTTATGCTGGAAATGGCCCACCTTGATTATCATACACATTGTAAGGAGAGTGGTCAGTCTGGATGAGCTGTTGCCAGCAGGAGAGTGAGTTTGTTTGTGTGTGTGGGGGGGGGTGAGAAAACCTGGATTTGTGCTGGAAATGGCCCACCTTGATTATCATGCACATTGTAGGGAGAGTGGTCACTTTGGATAAGCTATTACCAGCAAGAGAGTGAGTTTGTGCGTGGGGGGGCGGAGGGTGAGAAAACCTGGATTTGTGCTGGAAATGGCCCAGCTGGATGATCACTTTAGATAAGCTATTACCAGCAGGAGAGTGGGGTGGGAAGAGGTATTGTTTCAAGGTCTCTGTGTATATAATGTCTTCTGCAGTTTCCACAGTATGCATCCGATGAAGTGAGCTGTAGCTCACGAAAGCTCATGCTCAAATAAATTGGTTAGTCTCTAAGGTGCCACAAGTACTCCTTTTCTTTTTGCGAATACAGACTAACACGGCTGTTACTCTGAAATCTTCCTGACTAGTGATTTAAATCAATTTGATTTAAATCAAATCCACCTTGACTGATAACATAAAAGAGTGGACAGGAATGGACTTCGCAGAGACTCAAGCACTGAGACACAATTGTCAGGGATGGAGAAAATTGGTTGATTCCTCATCAATGATGGTGCCCCGATGACCAATACGGCTATGGGAGTGATGATGATGATTGTAAGTTATTTCAGTACAGGTTTCAGAGTAACTGCAGTTTCCACAGTATGCATCCGATGAAGTGAGCTGTAGCTCACGAAAGCTCATGCTCAGATAAATTGGTTAGTCTCTAAGGGTATGTCTACACTACGGAATAAGGTCGAATTTATAGAAGTCGTTTTTTTAGAAATCGGTTTTATATATTCGAGTGTGTGTGTCCCCACAGAAAATGCTCCAAGTGCATTAAGTGCATTAACTCGGCGGAGTGCTTCCACAGTATCGAGGCTAGCGTCGACTTCCGGAGCGTTGCACTGTGGGTAGCTATCCCACAGTTCCCGCAGTCTCCGCTGCCCATTGGAATTCTGGGTTGAGATCCCAATGCCTGATGGAGCTAAAACATTGTCGCGGGTGGTTCTGGGTACATATCGTCAGGCCCCCCTTCCCTCCCTCCCTCCGTGAAAGCAAGGGCAGACAATCGTTTCGCGCCTTTTTTCCTGAGTTACCTGTGCAGACGCCATACCACCGCAAGCATGGAGCCCGCTCAGGTAACCGTCACCGTATGTCTCCTGGATGCTGGCAGACGCGGTACTGCATTGCTACACAGTAGCAGCAACCCATTGCCTTCTGGCAGCAGACGGTGCAGTATGACTGGTAGCCGTCCTCGTCATGTCCGAGGTGCTCCTGGCCGCGTCGGCTGGGAGCGCCTGGGCAGACATGGGCGCAGGGACTAAATTTGGAGTGACTTTACCAGGTCATTCTCTTTAGTCCTGCAGTCAGTCCTATTGCAGGCAGGCAATACGGATTGCTAGCAGTCGTACTGTACCATCTTCTGCCGGCCAGGCAAGAGATGACGATGGCTAGCAGTCGTATTGTACCATCTTCTGCCGGGCAGGCAAGAGATGACGATGGCTAGCAGTCGTACTGTACCATCTTCTGCTGAGCAGCCATGAGATGTGGATGGCATGCAGTCCTTCTGCACCGTCTGCTGCCAGCCAAAGATGTAAAAGATAGATGGAGTGGATCAAAACAAGAAATAGACCAGATTTGTTTTGTACTCATTTGCCTCCTCCCCCGTCTAGGGGACTCATTCCTCTAGGTCACACTGCAGTCACTCACAGAGAAGGTGCAGCGAGGTAAATCTAGCCATGTATCAATCAGAGGCCAGGCTAACCTCCTTGTTCCAATAAGAACAATAACTTAGGTGCACCATTTCTTATTGGAACCCTCCGTGAAGTCCTGCCTGAAATACTCCTTGATGTAAAGCCACCCCCTTTGTTGACTTTAGCTCCCTGAAGCCAACCCTGTAAGCCGTGTCGTCAGTCGCCCCTCCCTCCGTCAGAGCAACGGCAGACAATCATTCCGCGCCTTTTTTCTGTGCGGACGCCATACCAAGGCGAGCATGGAGGCCGCTCAGCTCACTTTGGCAATTAGGAACACATTAAACACCACATGCATTATCCAGCAGTATATGCAGCACCAGAACCTGGCAAAGCGATTCCGGGCGAGGAGGCGATGTCAGCGCGGTCACGTGAGTGATCAGGACATGGACACAGATTTCTCTGAAAGCATGGGCCCTGCCAATGCATGCATCATGGTGCTAATGGGGCAGGTTCATGCTGTGGAACGCCGATTCTGGGCTCGGGAAACAAGCACAGACTGGTGGGACTGCATAGTGTTGCAGGTCTGGGACGATTCCCAGTGGCTGCGAAACTTTCGCATGCGTAAGGGCACTTTCATGGAACTTTGTGACTTGCTTTCCCCTGCCCTGAAGCGCATGAATACCAAGATGAGAGCAGCCCTCACAGTTGAGAAGCGAGTGGCGATAGCCCTGTGGAAGCTTGCAACGCCAGACAACTACCGGTCAGTTGGGAATCAATTTGGAGTGGGCAAATCTACTGTTGGGGCTGCTGTGATGCAAGTAGCCCACGCAATCAAAGATCTGCTGATATCAAGGGTAGTGACCCTGGGAAATGTGCAGGTCATAGTGGATGGCTTTGCTGCAATGGGATTCCCTAACTGTGGTGGGGCCATAGACGGAACCCATATCCCTATCTTGGCACCGGAGCACCAAGCCGCCGAGTACATAAACCGCAAGGGGTACTTTTCAATAGTGCTGCAAGCTCTGGTGGTCACAAGGGACGTTTCACCAACATCAACGTGGGATGGCCGGGAAAGGTACATGACGCTCGCATCTTCAGGAACTCTGGTCTGTTTCAAAAGCTGCAAGAAGGGACTTTATTCCCAGACCAGAAAATAACTGTTGGGGATGTTGAAATGCCTATATGTATCCTTGGGGACCCAGCCTACGCCTTAATGCCATGGCTCATGAAGCCGTACACAGGCAGCCTGGACAGTAGTCAGGAGCTGTTCAACTACAGGCTGAGCAAGTGCAGAATGGTGGTAGAATGTGGATTTGGACGTTTAAAGGCGCGCTGGCGCAGTTTACTGACTCGCTTAGACCTCAGCGAAACCAATATTCCCACTGTTATTACTGCTTGCTGTGTGCTCCACAATATCTGTGAGAGTAAGGGGGAGACGTTTATGGCGGGGTGGGAGGTTGAGGCAAATCGCCTGGTTGCTGGTTACGCGCAGCCAGACACCAGGGCAGTTAGAAGAGCACAGGAGGGCGCGGTACGCATCAGAGAAGCTTTGAAAACCAGTTTCATGACTGGCCAGGCTACGGTGTGAAAGTTCTGTTTGTTTCTCCTTGATGAAACCCCCCGCCCCTTGGTTCACTCTACTTCCCTGTAAGCTAACCACCCTCTCCTCCTCCCTTCGATCACCGCTTGCAGAGGCAATAAAGTCATTGTTGCTTCACATTCATGCATTCTTTATTCATTCATCACACAAATAGGGGGATGACTACCAAGGTAGCCCAGGAGGGGTGGTGGAGGAGGGAAAGAAAATGCCACACAGCACTTTAAAAGTTTACAACTTTAAAATTTATTGAATGACAGCCTTCTTTTTTTGGGGCAGTCCTCTGTGGCGGAGTGGCTGGTTGGCCGGTGGCCCCCCCACCGCGTTCTTGGGCGTCTGGGTGTGGAGGCTATGGAACTTGGGGAGGAGGGCGGTTGGTTACACAGGGGCTGTAGTGGCAGTCTGTGCTCCAGCTGCCTTTGCTGCAGCTCAGCCATACACTGGAGCATACTGGTTTGATCCTCCAGCAGCCTCAGCATTGAATCCTGCCTCCTCTCATCACGCTGCCGCCACCTTTCAGCTTCAGCCCTCTCTTCAGCCCGCCACCTCTCCTCCCGGTCATTTTGTGCTTTCCTGCAGTCTGACATCATTTGCCTCCACGCATTCGTCTGTGCTCTGTCAGTGTGGGAGGACAGCATGAGCTCGGAGAACATTTCATCTCAAGTGCGTTTTTTTTTCTTTCTAGTCTTCACTAGCCTCTGGGAAGGAGAAGATCCTGTGATCATTGAAACACATGCAGCTGGTGGAGAAAAAAAAGGGACAGCGGTATTTAAAAAGACACATTTTATAAAACACTGGCTACACTCTTTCAGGGTAAACCTTGCTGTTAACATTACATACATAGCACATGTGCTTTTGTTACAAGGTCGCATTTTGCCTCCCCCCACCGCGTGGCTACCCCCCTCAACCCTCCCCCCTCCCTGTGGCTAACAGCGGGGAACATTTCTGTTCAGCCGCAGGCAAACAGCCCAGCAGGAATGGGCTCCTCTGAGTGTCCCCTGAAGAAAAGCACCCTATTTCAACCAGGTAACCATGGATTATATCTCACTCTCCTGAGGATAACACAGAGAGATAAAGAACGGATGTTGTTTGAACGCCAGCAAACATACACTGCAATGCTTTGTTGTACAATGATTCTCGAGTACGTGTTACTGGCCTGGAGTGGTAAAGTGTCCTACCATGAAGGACGCAATAAGTCTGCCCTCCCCAGAAACCTTTTGCAAAGGCTTTGGGAGTATATCCAGGAGAGCCGCGAATGCCAGGGCAAAGTAATCCTTTCACATGCTTGCTTTTAAACCATGTATAGTATTTTAAAAGGTACACTCACCGGAGGTCCCTGCTGGGTCCAGGAGGCAGCCTTGGGTGGGTTCAGGGGGTACTGGCTCCAGGTCCAGGGTGAGAAACAGTTCCTGGCTGTCGGGAAAACCGGTTTCTCCGCTTGCTTGCTGTGAGCTGTCTACAACCTCATCATCATCATCATCATCTTCTTCGTCCCCAAAACCTGCTTCCGTATTGCCTCCATCTCCATTGAAGGAGTCAAACAACACGGCTGGGGTAGTGGTGGCTGAACCCCCTAAAATGGCATGCAGCTCATCATAGAAGCGGCATGTTTGGGGCTCTGACCCGGAGCGGCCGTTCGCCTCTCTGGTTTTCTGGTAGGCTTGCCTCAGCTCCTTAAGTTTCACGCGGCACTGCTTCGGGTCCCTGTTATGGCCTCTGTCCTTCATGCCCTGGGAAATTTTGACAAAGGTTTTGGCATTTCGAAAAGTGGAACGGAGTTCTGATAGCATGGATTCCTCTCCCCATACAGCGATCAGATCCCGTACCTCCCATTCGGTCCATGCTGGAGCTCTTTTGCGATTCTGGGACTCCATCATGGTCACCTCTGCTGATGAGCTCTGCATGGTCACCTGCAGCTTGCCACGCTGGCCAAACGGGAAATGAGATTCAAAAGTTCGCGGTTCTTTTCCTGTCTACCTGGCCAGTGCATCTGAGTTGAGAGTGCTATCCAGAGCGGTCAAAATGGAGCACTCTGGGATAGCTCCCGGAGGCCAATACCGTCGAATTGTGTCCACAGTACCCCAAATTTGACACGGCGAGGCCGATTTAAGCGCTAATCCACTTGTCAGGGGTGGAGTAAGGAAATCAATTTTAAGAGCCCTTTAAGTCGAAATAAAGGGCTTCATCGTGTGGACGGGTGCAGGTTTACATTGATTTAATGCTGCTAAATTCGACCTAAAGTCCTAGTGTAGACCAGGGCTAAGGTGCTACAAGTACTCCTTTTCTTATTTCAGTACAGTTATTTATTGTTTCAATTTGTGTCTGTTCTAGTCAGAATTTTAGATTCACCAGCTTGATGAAAAAGAAAAAATTTGCCAGTATGTAGTACCTTTATCCAGAACGGCCTCTCTATATGAAGTGTACTGAAGCGTAACTGGATCTCATACACCACTGGGATGCTGTAAGGGTGGAACACTGCAGTTGTTATGCAGCAGTAGCAGCATTTCTTTTTAACTAAAGAAAGAAGTTAAAGCAGCTTTTGGTGAAGCTGGAATGTGGATCCAGGTTCAACAATTATCCACAAGTCCTATAAATTATATACCTAAAAAAAAATCCAAAGAAAGTAACTTTCTGTCATCATATGGGATATTGGTTAAGTACTTGGTGGGAAGAATGTCATCAACAGAATTTTGTACAGAGTCCTTATTTTGCTTGGTGCAATCCAACTATTGACCATACTAAACAGGATTTATACAACAGAATACTGTTCTAATGTCCAGATAATTACTTTTTTCAGATCTGCATTTCTATTATATTTACACACATTTTTGAAAGAGTGAATATGTAGTAGTAGGATTTTATGTTCGTATTTTGTATAATTTAGAATGAAGGATATATTAATGTAGCATGTAATAAATGTATTAATGTATGATTTGACCATATCCTGCCAGCCACCCTTTTTGAATAGCAGAAAGGAATGGCCTAAGGGGCCATTGGTAGAAATGCATCAGACAGGCTGCCTGTGTCTGAACTGATGTTAAGGCAGGAACAGACCAGAACAGTCCTTATGGCTGATAATGGTCACCTTTTGTTTTAGGATAAGTTTACATCACAGTATTTGCTATAAGGTCTTGTTTCTTATCTGCATTGCAAACGAAGTTGTGTAAGGTTCTTTTGTAATCCCTTTAATAACTATATAACCACTGTTCCCTCTAAGCTGTGTGTGTGTGCGCACACACACAGCTCCGAAACCCTGCACACACAGCAAAACACTGTGCGCACAAAAATTTGCACAGAAGCACAACAATTTGCACAGAAGAAATTTTTTGCGCACACGGCCTGTCAAAAATTAGAGGGAACATTGCATATAACCCTTTCTAAAATGTAAACTTGTCTGAAATTTTCTGTAAAATTGTTTGGTGTGAGTAAAGGATGTGTGCATGGTTAAGGATGAGTGTGAAAGCCATCACAATGTCCAGATGGTCAAGAAGAAGTGAGAGACTTGGAGAGACAGCAGGAAACAATCAGAAAACATCCATTGCATCTGATGCTAAACGAGTTAGCAGCATTGACGACCTCAAAGGTGAGGCAAACACCCCCGAAGGCGAGACAACAAGAGATAACAGTGGAAAACCCCAAGATTAACACCACGTACAGACTCAAAATCCATAGACTAACGTGGGAATTTACAAGTATAAAGCTGGGGTGTTTTGCCATAGAACTCTGGGTTCAGACCTGCAAAATCTCGGAGCATCGGATCGCGAGTGACAGAGCTCAGCTCCTCACTTGTGCTCAATCTAACTGGCCATTAGATTGACTCGAGCTATGACACGTTAACTATAAGACCATCTGCAGGACGTGTGTGAGAGATTGAACGCATATGCTGTTGTATTTTCAAAGAAGGCGGCATGTTGCCTTTTTCCCCTGAAAAAGATCATGTGTGCTTCTTATAAGCATAACAAATGTGTTTGTATTTACTAGGTTGATGTATTCAAAAATCATAAAAAATGTATTGATTTAATGTAATGACTTAGTACAAAGTAGCAAAAGATGCCTGGAAATTAACATGTCACCAGCTTAAAAATCACTCAATGTAACAGAAGATAAGAGCCTTCAAAACATACATAACCACAAAAGTTTTTTTTTTTTTTTATTAAAACAGCAAGTTTAAGAAATTAATGCAGTGTAATGATACACCTGTAACTAATCGTACAAAAATGAACTTAAATTCTAAAACATGAAAAATGTATTCCAATTTCTGGCATGACTTACATAATACAGACACACAAAAATACTGTACTCAAGAATTAATGTCAATCTTAAAGACTGGCATGCTGGGCAAGGAAGGTTCTTATTCTTTGTAGGAGTTCTTTCTTTACACTGTCTGGTACCAAAGCTGAAATACAAATAAAAAAAGCAGGTAAGAAATAGGGGAAAAAGAAAAAGATATATGTAGTGCAGTATATCATAAGTTGACCCTGCAATTCTGATGCATGATAGACTTTCTTAGAACTCCACCAGCCAATTCAGCAATCTCCTGTTGGGGTTGGAGAGCAGTCCAAAGAAGAAAGGAAGGATTTATATTCGGCAGTAGGTGGGATGCAATCAGCAGCAAAGGATCTGACTCACTTTCTGCCCCATAAGCTCTGTTCTCCCCCATAAGCTCTGTTCTCTGAAGAGAAGAGCTAGGGCAGCGATTCTCAAATTTCATTGCATCGTGACTCCCTTCTGACAACAAAAATTACTACATGACCTCAGGAGCCTGCCCAGGGGAGCGGGAGACGAGCCCCACTGCCCCAGGTGGGCGAGCTGGCCAAAGCTGAAGCCCAAGGGCTTCAGCCCTGGGTGGGTGGGCCTTTTTTTTTTTTTTTTTTTTTAAAGCAGCTTTACCTTCTTTAACACTAGAGGTTTCCTAGATGGCCTGACTGGCTGTGGGGCAACTGAATGGACTGCAAAAAGGAGACTATCACGAAGCACTTTTCTTCATGAGATGCAAATTGTCTCTCTTGCTGCTGCTCTTGTTATTGCCCCCTCCCCCTGATATCCTTACTGCCCTGTTAACCCAGCCTCACAGAGGTCTCCAGCCAAAACAACAGAGATATGAAAACATCTCTCCCATACACCACATGCACTTAATTCTAGTACTGTCAATGAGACCACTGGGGGCAGTTAATTGTTAAGCAGATTTTTCTGTCTTTTTCAAAGAAAGTTACATATAAAAATATCTTTTTAAAATACATGAGTCAGCGCAGAAACAGTAAGGCTTTCATGGCAACAGGAATTTACACATGTAGCCCATTTGTGATTACTAGTTAGGCTATTATATAGTTTCCTCTACATGCAATGTGGGCAAGTTATTGGTGCTTAGACAAAGTTTCTAGAGTATTTAAATGTGTAAGCTTAGTGTGGAATTATAGATGTTTTTTTTGCATTAAGTGACATTACTTTTCTTACCTCTACCTTTGGGAGTGATTTCTGCCACCAAGTCATCAACAGTAACGTGCTCTAACCCTTTTTCTTTGATTACATCTAGGGAAGACCAAGAAAACCACTTGAACAGTTTAAATCCATTCATTAGAAAAACAGACCTATTCAAAGATTATAATACAAAACCTGCATATGTAGGTTAATCATATATATGTAATCCTATAATTAATCATATGTATGTTATCCTACTGTGGATTTAGTCTATTACTATATCAGTGGGCGTGGTATAAGAACCTGAAAAGGCAAGTGCACAGATCCGTAAACTCACTTGACCACCATTTAGCAAATCTATCCTGTATGTACCAATGACAGGCACTGTCTGGGCATGTAGCAATGCAGCAATTATTTACAAGTCTTTGAACTGCAGCCAGAACAAGGCTGTAATTTCAGTTAAATATTATATGTAACATTAACCAGAAGCACAACTGTAAAGATCTGAAGACAATTAAAGAGATAAACACACTAGTACTACACTGTCAATTGCTCAGGAATATAACAGCAATTTTGAAAGTACTCCTTTAGAAAGATCAGATCTACAGCAAACATATACACAGTATTTTCCCTGCTTTCCATGTTTTAGTGTTTTCAGTATGCATATTAGGATTATTTTTCAGAGAATCACTTTCCTTAAATATAGTAAATATTTTTGGGGAAAGGAATTTCAACTTTGATCAGCACAGTCCTGCACTGTTGGAATGTGCTCTGTATTTGTAAATAATGACTGCTGTAACCAATACTGTAAAATGTTTCAGTTGACAAAAGAACTGAATAATCCTAGCACTATAAACTATTGAAAAATGTACTGTGACTGCCATAAAAAATGCCATTTGGGCAGAGTAAATCTGATCAGAAGAAACGTTAAAAGTCAATATTCAAAGTTTTTTGTTTTGTTTTGTTTTTTTGCTCTTAACAAGAAAACAATCATGTGCTGGTTTAGAAAGCTATTAGCCCTCCATGGAAGCTGAACATTTTGGTAATAACAATTTTATCTAAATTTAATACATTCACTATTTACCTTTACTATAGACACTTGAAAACAAAATTTTGGTACTTAGCAGTTAATCTGATGATGTTTTCCTTCATCTAAATCGGTCATTTTCATGAAAAATTTTCACAGAAAAAGAAAGCACAAGCACTCCTCCTATTATTTATGGCATACCTCTCTGCTTGCTGCTTTTGCTTTTATCCTCTTGTGAAATGAAAATCACTTGTCAAAATGAAAAACTGTATCGGAATCAGTTATTTAGATGTTAGCAATCAAGCAGTCACACATTTTAGAACCTTAAATACAACAGACCTTGGCAACTACAATGAGGTCCAAATCAGAGGAAATATAAAAAACTCAACATCAGCCAAAGATGTGAAAATGCATTTTGGGCTACCCAGGTTGCCTGAGAATTCGTGAACAGAGATACATCCAAGATGATTCCAAAACTAATATCACTTTCTCACAACACCTGTACTCACATTGGTATCCCATAAGAAAGCATTCATACCCTGCCTCCCACATTTGTCCAAGATGCTCTCTTGCCCAATAGCATCATCTCAGTCTTATTCAAACTGACTTTCAGGTAGTCAAGCTTTCATCTGGAACTTTTATTTGGCTAGCAGTGATGCACCTGTTCTCTTACCTTAGGCAATAACTAAGGGTATTGAATGTAGTTAACCTTAATTACCTTTACAGTGTGCCTTCAACTGATCCTTCCAGCCACATTCAATTAATTTGGCTCTTAGCAGCTCTTTAAGGCTGTAAAGATGACAAAATTAAACTTACTAGAAGAAAAAGTGGTTTTAACAGCAAAGAAAGAATATTTCACTTCAAAGCAGGTTATAAAAAATACATCACTGTAAGCCTTTGTATGCACAGCTGCACACTAATTCATGCTGCAAAATAAAATAAGCTACTGTATTCAAAGGGATCCAAGATGGCCAGGAATAAGAGTAAGTGACTTTCAGTGTAAGTGACTTGATTTCAAAGAAACGCTTGCAACTCTAAATTTGAAGTCTCCAAACTATGTTTTCATTGGAGATTTAAACTGGGCATTGAATATCCTATGATATTTTTATCATCAGAGAAGTCTAGGAAAGGGGGAACTTGCCTGGTATATAACCTCCTCTCAGCACAATCAACAAGTGCTGAACAAAACTGAAAAGGCTTGAAGACAGGTTCACTCTATTCTATTCCTTCAGCTATTTGTGAAGAAGCACGGGAGCAACCCTCCTTTACTGCCAAGGGGTACACTGGATATGGGAAAGCAGTGGGATAATACTTAAAGAGGTGAAGGAGAAACAAATTAGAATAAGATGTCGTAAACTAGCATAGTGGCTTAGTAGCATAAATTTCAGTCCTTTACTCCATGGGCTGGGAGCACACTTAGCCTTCGACTATCCTGCTTTGCTCAAGCAATCCCCCATTTTTGACTGAAGGAGTTGGACCAACAGTCTGAAGCGTGAAGTCTAGTCCTCTTTGACCAGTAAGTTGTTAAGAGGTAAGATGTTTGGATGAGGAAGGACAAGGTAGGGGATTCTGGAAGACCAGTGGTTCTCAAACTTTTTTACTGGTTACTCCTTTCACATAGCAAGCCTCTGAGTGCGACCCCTCTTATAAATATATAAAAAAGGTGTTTTTAATTTAACACCATTATAAATGTTGGAGGCAAAGCGGGGTTTGGGGTGGAGGTTGACAGCTAGCGACCCCTCATGTAATCACCTTGCGACCCCCTGAGGGGTCCCGACCCCCAAGTTTGAGAACCCCTGTGGAAGACCAAATTAAAGCAATTGTGGTTGCTTTGTTGTTTTGGATAATTTGAATTCAAGAAAAAATTCTACTGCTCCACCATTGTATGTAACAGAACACAATCCCGATACCGTGCTTAGATTTTATTTGTGCAATAAGGAGACTGCACCTCTCCCTCTTGGCCTGAAAAAAGAATAAATTGGAACCTCGTTGTTTAACAGTGTAATTTTAGATCCGTACAAAGATGTTTTCTATTAACAACATCATCGGTGTTCACTTGGGATTTATAAGCCAACTCTCCCACCTCTTATTATTTTACCAGCTTTTTTGTTTTAGTTAAAAACTGGCCGAGAGGGTTTATTTTTCCTTACTTTTGAATATTTTAATTAAGTCTTCTTTACTGGTATAACACACAAGGTTTTCTCAACTGTTTTGTAGCATTTAGAATTATAGGAGGGATTTGGCCTTTTTTACTTTTTAGGACATCCTTCATGCTACATCATTTTATGACATTTAATGAGCATAAAAACCATATAAGAAAAAAAAAATCTACTTACCGTTCTCGCTCTCCTGTTTCTATTAGTTTTTGGTTAATAGTTGCTCTCATCTGTGCATCTTTATTCATTTTGAAAACCTAGATTTCCACAGCAAATCTATAAAATTATAAAAAAAAAGATTTTAATAGCATTGTTTACTAATCATTTGCAACATAAGAAAACATGTATGTAATTAAACAATTAAATTTCCCTTACGCTCTCGACAGTTTGTTAGGCCTGGTCTAGAGTAGAAAATTAGGTCGGCTTAACCATGTCAGTCAAAGGTGTGGAAAATCCACTCCCGGAGTAGCATTGTTAAACCGACCTAGGTCCCCAGGTGGCTAGTGCTAGACTGACAGAAGAATTCTTCCGGCAACCTGGCAATCACATCAGGGAGGTGGATTACCAATAAGAGAACCCCTCCTGTCAGCATAGGTAGCACCTGCACTGAAGTGCTACAGCGGCGCAGCTGCAGCATTTTGAGTACAGACCCCTCAGTTTTTGGCATTTGTTTAATTTACACAATTAGACAAGAGAGAGATGTTAACTCAACTTACTGAAGACAGTCACAATAAGTCATCAATCACACATTGTTTATATCAGAAATACTGATTAACAGAACTCAGCAAAGTGATCACATATGAGTGAACCTTACTGTCCTCACATAAATTCAGAAACTACTGTTCACTGCTGATGACCCAGCCAAATTGTATATGATAATCTTTGCTTCCTGATAAACTAGTGTTTTCTGCACATTCACCCCCACTTTAGAATGCTGGTAAAAAGAGAAAAACTGTCACAGTTCTTAAAGTAGTGGTGCTATAGCCATGTTGTTCCCAGGATATTTAAGCCGCAAGGTGGGTGAGGTAATCTCTTTTGTTGGATCAACTTCTGTTGGTGAGAAAAGCTACGGAACTTACACAGAACTCTTCTTCGGTCCAGAAGAGCTTCACGTAAGCTCAAAAGCTTGTCTCCATCACCAACAGAAATTGGTCCTATACAACAGAATCTGAGAGTTATGAACACTTCAGGAATGGAGGTTGTTCGTAACTCTGAACAAAACGTTATGGTTGTTCTTTCAAACATTTACAACTGAACATTGACTTAATACAGCTTTGAAACTTTACTATTCGGAAGAAAAATGATGCTTATAACGTCTTAATTTAAACAAAACAAGCATAGAAACAGTTTCTTTATCTTCTCAAATCTTTTTTTTTAAACTTTCCCTTGTTCTTTTTTAGTAGTTTACCTTTAACACAGTACTGTACTGTATTTGCTTTTTTTTTTTTGGTCTCTGCCACTGCCTGATTGCATACTTGCAGTTCCAAATGAGGAATGTCGTTGACCAGTCAGTTCAGAACTCTGGTGTTCGTAACTCTGAGGTTTTACTGTAAAAGATATTACCTTATCCACCTTGTCTCTCTACAGTTATAAAATCCATGGCTCTAATTAGAGATCGCCAGAAAGTTTGATGTAGAAAACTTTTGCTCTTAAATACCAGATCTGCCTGTGATAATCTGTTCACATGATAATTTCTCCACCACTAAAGGAAAGGGAGGACAGATAAAGAATTATAGTTTAATGTTCATAAAAGGACTAACAGAACTAACTCACTTGAGCCACTTCAGACCCACAGCTCTATCACCTTACTTCGAGCTCTGGTATTTCAGCCCTGATTTGAGGAAAGGCTGCTATCTGCCCTGAACTATGGAGTGATTCTCTGACATGGTCAAATAAGAAACTGGAGACCATCAAATTCAGCTGTGCATGTGTCAGTCTTACTGAACTGATCGCTCTCTCCTCCCTGTGTAATGATGCAACAGCCAGCACAGAGGGCTGTAGCACAGATTTAGCAAAGTGGGGGTGAGATACTATAAAGTTAGAAGAGTTGAGCTCAGATAACATTCAACCAGAGGTCCTTTGTACTCTGCTGCCGAGCCTCTACAGGAGCAAGATAGAGACTCCATAGCACATCTAATAGAGAGGGACACCCATCACCACTCCCCAATAACCTGCCCTCTCCCCACCCCCAGCCAGTGACCAGACCCCCCTCCCTCCCAACTCCCATCATCAGCCAGTGACCGGACCCCATTCTCCCACACTTCCCCGCCCAGTGACCCACCTTCTCCCCACCCCCCACCGAGTGACCACCTCTCGGGGCAATGACCAGACCCCCCGCCAGTGACCTACCCCAAGCCCTGTGAGTCGGGGCTGAAGTACACCCACTGCGGGGGAGGGGTCGCCACAGCGCAGCCGCCGGGCCCCGCCAGGGAATCATAGAGTATCTGGGGTGGAAGGGACCTCAGCAAGTCATCTAGTCCAGCCCCCTGCTCAAAGCAGGGCCAATCCCCCACCCCCGAGATCCCTAAATGGCCCCCTCAAGAACTCACAACCCTGCGTTTAGCAGACCAATGCTCAAACCACTGAGCGATCCCTCCCCACAAAGCACGGGGCCAAGCCAAGGCTCGCAGCCCTTTGCGGCCCGCGGCGTGGGGAAGCTCGGGCCCAGAGCCGGGAAACCAACCGCGCGGCTGCGGGTGGGGATTTCAGGCCGAGCCCCGCGGCTCCCCACCCGCTCTGAGCGCGCCCCGGGCCCCTCCTGCGGAGCGTCAAACCCCGCTCGGGGCCCCAGGACTCACCCCCGCGGCGGCGCGTCCAGCTCTGTGGAAGGAGAAGCGACGCCGCCTCCCCGTGAGAATCCAGCCCGGCCAAGCTTCTGCCCGCCCCTTCGCGCGGGGGACCCTGGGAAATGGAGTGCGGGACGATGTCATCCCTCGCTCCGTTTAAAAACTACAGCTCCCAGTGTGGCCTAAGGTCTGGGCGGCCGGACGTGCCGGTTCCCTCGGAGGCTGGAACTACAACTCCCAGCATGCCCCGCGTTCCGGGCGCCCCCGTGCGGCATAGAACTCCCGACATGCCTGGCAACTGACAGCAGCCGTCCCTTGCGGCTAGAGCCCTAAAACTACCATTCCCAGGGTGCTCCACGCTCTGCATGCGCCTTACCTGAGCCAGTAAAGGCCCCCGCGCTTCTCACACAAAGTCTCCTTCCAAACTTTTCCCCTCGTCGCAGGCGGTAGCTCCGGGCCCGGCCGGGGATGGAGGCGGTGGCCAACTGCTCCCTGCGGGTGAAGCGGCTGCTCTTGGACCCCAAGTTCGAGGGCTACAAGCTCTCCCTGGAGCCGCTGGCCTGCTACCAGCTGGGGCTGGACTCGGGTGAGGGGCGCGGCCGCGGCTGCTCGGGCTCCTGAGGGGGAGCTGCCTCTGGCAGGGGAGCCCCGGGGCGGCAGCGCTGCGGGTGCTGTCGGGGCCGGGCCTCGCCTTGCAGGAGCCTGCGTTTGTTTGCCCTTGTTGTTGAAGCCTTCTCCCCGCCGCGGGTTGCTTTGCTGGCCCCCGAGCAGAGGTGGCTGCCCGTCCGTGCGGGGTAAAGTCATTCCCGCCCCAGGTGGCTGGCAAGCTGCTGTTGTGCTCGCCTGCAGGGCAGGGGTTGGGGAAACAGTCTCCGGGGCCTTGGGGCAGCCCCTCGCCACGGAAAGCCCCAGGCCGGCTGGGAAACTTTTAAGATGGCTGTTCCAGGTCTTGGGGCATTCGCCTCTAGGCAGAGGTCGCCGGTGAGGCCAGGGCCGCTATCCTTGACTGATAGAGCTGTGCTGGCAGAAGACTTCTCTACTCCTGGTGTAGGCCTGCGCTTTCTGTAGAGCCTAAATTTGTTAGTCTAGGGTGCCACAAGTACTCCTTTTCTTTTTTCTCGAGCCTCTGTTGGTCTTCGGGTCACTTCTGAGTTTTGTTGGCTTTGGGGGTTTTAGCATTTCATCGTTAATATTTCGTTAACACGTGGTTGTGCTTGTAATGCCCCCCTCTCCCCATTGGCCTTCATCAGTAGTATCCTGATGTCCTCTTGTAGTGGGGTCCTTGGAGCCTGCACTGGGCTCCATCTTTTAGATCAACCCCTTCCTAATAGGTGTCCTGATGAATTTGAAGCCCTCAGATCTTCTGGTTTCTGGAAGGGAAGGCGGAGCCCATTTTTTTTCCTTCCGATTCTGAGACTTCTGACAGTGTGTTTGTCTCCCAGGCTCCTATGGGTTGAAGTTTTTCTGTATTCTTCCCTCAGCCCGTATTTTTTGGGAGTCCTTGTTCCTGGTGAATAGAGCTAGTGTCTGTATTTATAGTCTGCCTAAGATATGAACTGTCACATGTGAAATTTACATGTTCTTTGTTAGTTTCAAAGCTGCTCACAGAACAGCAGCTCTCAAACTGACCTTGAGGCCTTTTAACTTCACTCTTTTGCTGCTTGGGAAAATTATGAGCAGCAGCAGCAGAGATACAGGAGCTGCCTGTATGCAGACCCTAGTATTGCCAACCTTAAGTGTTTAAAAATCATGAACTGGATCTCAAAATCATAAGATTAGCTTAAAAATTCATGAGATTTTAAAAACAAATTTGTTCTTTTTTAATTTGCCTTTTGGTTTTTGAGTCTGTGGTTCATGCATCTGAAGAAGTGGGGTTTTTTTACCCCTGAAAGCTTATGCCAAAACAAATATGTGCCACTGGACTCCTCGTTCTTTGTGTGGTTCACAATTTAAGCTTTGTCTCTTCAGTCATAAGAGCTAGAGATGCACTTTTTTTTTAATGGAAGCTGAGATTTTTATATAAAATGGCTATAGGATGGAACTTTAAGAAAAACACTGAATGTTATTCAGAGTAGCATCCGTGTTAGTCTTTGTTCGCAAAAAGAAAAGGAGTACTTGTGGCACCTTAGAGACTAACAAATTTATTTGAGCATAAGCTTTCGTGAGCTACAGCTCACTTCATCGGTATTTTCCACTGAATGCATCTGATGAAGTGAGCTGTAGCTCACAAAAGCATATGCTCAAATAAATTTGTTAGTCTCTAAGGTGCCACAAGTACTCCTTTTCTTTTTACTGAATGTTATGAGATTTGTGAAAAAATTGTAAAAATTAGCATCACTAAAACTCTCCAAGAGATTGCTGCATTGGTTTATGCATTTGGAAGGTTACCTGCAGAATCATCAGTGCTGGGTTATTTTTTTTTTTTTTTTTTTTTTTTTTAACTTAAAGCTTGAATTTTACAGAATTTGATGTTCGAGGCTTGGAAAAATTGCCAGTTGTCATTGTAATACAATTAACAAATAGTGCCTAGAGGCCCCAGTTAGGAATCAGAGTACCATTGTGCTAGATGCTGTACAAACAGCAAATAAAAATAGGTCCTGCCCCAGAGAGCTTGGAGTCTAGAATTATGATTGGACCCATCAGGTGAAGAAATAGAAGAAACTGGGGCATGGAATGGGAGGACAAGAGGATGGTAAATGAGCATATTTTGCATTTTTTTTTTTTTTTTTTTTTTTGCTGTAAATGTAGCTGAGTTGCAAAGTTTGTCTGTGGAGGTTTCAGAAGATGGTCTTCAGAAAACCTTTGATTTATTTTATAAACGATAGGTCAATTACTTTTCCACCCAGGTTACAATTTCTTAGTCCTGTATGTAGTAGGGTCTAATTTTTATCACTGAAGCTCAATATCTGAGCCCAACGTGTGATCAGAAAGGAAAATGGCTTATTCAGCTGATAGTTATAATTACAATCAATATGCATTGTTGGAATGCACTGTGTGTTTCATATTTCAGGGCATGTCTTGTAATAAAACATTAATCATGTTGTCATGGGTAAGACATCTTATTGATCAGTTTTGATTCCATACTTTGTAAATCTTTTATAAATAGGATGTCTTAGGACTGTAAAGTGCTTTAACTTGAAAAGCAAGACTTTAATGTTCAGCCCATGCAAAGAGCACATTAGACATAGCTGTAGTTTTAGTTGGTGGTTTTGGAGTAGCTGAAATCTAAGTCCTTGTATAGTTTATTATTTTTTATTATGGTAATGACCAAAATATGCTAGGTTATGTACTGTAGAAAGACGGAGAACCTGTCCTGAAGAAGTTGTAGTCTGAGGACTTGATCTTGCACTGGGAACCGTGAGGATGGATCCTGTGCACGTGTGGAGTCCTGTTGAAGTCATGAACCTAAGAGTATTGCAATAGTTAAGGGTTCTTAAGATGCATGCAGAGATGTTTGCAGTATTCTATTCTGGCAGCACTTCTTAGATGATGGCAGTAATAAGATCAGTAAAAGAACCTCAAATACTGATGTGTGGAACTTTATTCATGAGAGTACATTAGAACCTGTGTGTTGTCCAGAATCAGAGGCAGGAGTGTGGGCTAAATAGACCAGTTGTCTGATCTGGAATTCTTGCTCTTATGTATTATATATATGTGTTGGTTTACTGTACAGACTGAACATTGGGGTAACTTATTTGGTAGAGTCTGTTCCATCGGAGTGTTCTTGTCCACTTTTCATTAGACACTTATAATGCAGTATCAGTTTACATTGCTGTGAAGTTATTGATAAACAGTTATGTTAGTACTGTTTGATTTCATCAGGGCTTTTCTTTTACAATTGAGTTTGATAAGAGAAATCTATTGTATAAGCACATGAATGTAAGACTTCAGGTGTACCATGAGCACACAAAAACTGTTAAGACTATTATTAAGGTTGTAAAACTAAGCACTCAGTTAGGAAAAGCCAGAATTAAGGTTGCCTGTGCAACTTTAATTTGGCCTCCTTTTGTGTATGCATTCTGATGGTCACATACAATCTTTTCCACAGGACTCCCTAATGTTCTTTTTATCATTTTTTGTGTGTAAATTGCAAGCTAGTTAAAGTAAACTGCAAGGACAAATTCCATCACATTATGTTGACACTCACATGGTTCATCAGCAGAGTTGGAACCTTCAGATCCACTGCATAGACCTCTGCTATTTGAGCTAATGGAGTAACTAATAACATTAGTAGGTTGTCATTCTCTGTGTGGACCAGCACTAGAGGTGGGATGGGACACTTGGCCAGTTAGTTTCACATATATTTTCTGTCATGAGAGGAATGGTGAGACTCAAATCTTGGATTCCATTCCAGGTTCTAGTGAGCACAGTCTGTTCTGTCCTAGTTCTGTCTCTCCCCCACCTCAGGCTCCTCATCTGAGTCCCATTCTCTTCACCTAACTAGTCCCAGTCTCTACTCCTGGGGCTTCTCATCCTACTCCCAATCCCTGCCCATGGCTCTTCATCTGATCTCAGTCTTCCCTCCTTCCACTTCACTTGTTCAGTCTCCCAACTCCTCATTCCAATCAGACACCCAGCTTCCAGTTACAGTCTCCACACCTGGCTTCATGTCAGTGATCCAGTGCTGGTTTCCTTCTCCCACTCCTGCCACCCTCCAGTCCTATCCACAACACAGGTTCCACTCTTGTTCCCTCTGCATTCGAATCAGGCAGCTTCCTTCTCCACTTTGAGCTCAACAAGGGGGCATTAAGAATACAGAAGAGACAGGCTCCCTGCTCTCCTCCATTCAGGTGCTCAGTCCCAGACTGGAGCATGTTCAGTGTGGATGGGATCTTAGTGAATTGAATTGCTAAAATATAGGAAATCTTTACTGAGCATGTGTAAACTGATTTTTACAAAGGCTTTTAACTTAACCAAATGTATGTGGATTTTCACAGGGACTTCAAAAGGCACTTACTTCTATGATGTCAAATTTTAAATCCCTGCTCCAAAGCATAGGAGCACTAGAGCTGTTCAGAAAAGGTCTCCGGAATGTTTTAATGTGTACAACAATGTATTTTTACTAGTCTTCCTCTCAGACATGGCTGAAATTTAAAAAAAAAAAAAAAAAAAAAAAGGCAGCCTGAGGCAGACTCCCAGCATTAAAATTTCATCCTAAACAAAAGTGTCCACACGCTGACTTAAATTTGATGCTCCTGTGTCCAATATGGGTGCAAAAGAAAACCATTTCATTTTGACTGTATAATTTGCACATTAAAAGATTAGCGAGTACTTTTTTAAAGTATAAATAAATGGAGGTAAACGTCATGAGAGAGACACTTTTTTTTCTCCAGAAATTTCTGAACATGGATGAAAGTGTCACCTAATTAAAAACATGCATTTGACATTTTCTTGATGATTAAACTGGTGTCATCTCTGAAAAATTACTCCTGAGGGTATTCTGCACTAAAAAAATGAAAAAATTATGTGCCAAAAAAAAATTATGCACACAATATTTTAAAATTCTGCAAATTTTATTTGTCAAATAAAAGTGGAGGCTCCAGTATGACACCGGGGAGCACAGGCCACTGGCTGTGCAGAGGTGGGAGATAACTCTGCAGCTCCGCCCGCAGGACACGGACTCAGCGCTGAGGCTGCACCTGACCGTGGCACAGCACAAGGACTGGGCATGCCCCAGAAATACTGCTGAAATACCCCCTGTCCCTCTATGCCAGGTGCACCAGGTGTGGGCAGGGAGGCTCAGCCCACCAGAATCCAAGTGTAGAGGGATACAGGTGTGAGTTGAGAGGGTTCTGTGTGGGGCAATCTGGATGTGGGCAGCTCAGTGGTGGGTGCAGGGGGATCTGGATACACAGGTGCTTGTTGAGGGGTTCTGGGTGCAGTGGTAATGGGATTCTGCAAGGGGGTCCAGGTAAAAGTGGTTAGGGCTCAGCTGGGGGAGTCTGGGTGTGTGTGGGGGGAATAGAGCTCGGCAGGGAGGTCTGGGTGTGGGGGGTTTGGTGCGGGGCCCAGATGCTGGGGGAGTGGGGATCTGGGTGCAGGGGGCTTGTTGGGGTGGTCCAGGTGCAGGGGGAGTGGGGCTTGGCAGAGGAGGTTCTGGGTGCAGGGGGGTGAGGCTTGGCAAAAGGGTCTGGATGCACGTATTTAGGTGGATGGGGAAGCAGCTCCCTGTACAGTGATCCCTCCCCCTGCAGCTGAGGAGTGATGGGTGCAAGAAATGGGGTGGTGGTGGGTGGGAGTTTGCAGAACTTCCTGAAGCCTGGGGAGAATTCTGGGGGTGGGTCTGACCCGACCCTGGATGCTGTCCGAGAAAGACCCGTCCTCCCCAACCCAGCTGGGACTAGCAGCTGAGCCCAGCACAGGGTAGGAGCCACCAATGAGGTTTTCCCCAGTCCTGCCCCACAGTGATTTACCTCTGTCAGCTGCTCTGGGCACCCAAAACATACTGCTGGGCAGAGTTGCATGACTGCTTTTTTGTGGCTTCCCTGTCAGAAAGTCATTTTCCTGCGCGGAAGCAAAGAAAACGGCTTATACTGCTTATACAACCGATATATTTGGACAACAAATGAGAGCTATGCGGATTGACACAAGCTGAGAATTGATATGACCTTTTTCCAGTGCAGTATTTCGATAAGCATACATGAAGTATTAGGTTTCATCCACAGGGTGGCATTGCAAAACAAAGAATAACAATATGCGGGAGCATAGTAAGCACTTTGTGTCCAAAATGAAGGCAAGTTAATAAACCGTTTTAAAAATGTTTACTAGTAGTTTTTCAACCTAGAATGTATTGAAGACAATAAAACATCTAGAAAAGCTTGTGAGACCGTTACTTTGCTGCTGCTGGTTCATTGGACAATGCTTATGGTGACAGACCTTTATCAGATTTCATTTTAAAAATATCACTTGTGGGACAATGCCCTATCGCTACAGAAAAATAGTTAGTATCAATTAAAAAGACCCAAAAAACAAATACCAAAACTTTCAAAGGTGGGTAAGGAGGCCTGGTTCCTTCTGAAAGTTCTTGACACACTTCTTAAAAGGCAAACAAAAACACACTACAGTACTAGTGCTGATGAAGATGCTGGTTTGAGTGTCCTGGAGGCGCTTCCTCACATTTAAGCCCCTTTGCTTTCAGTTTAAACCAATTTTTACTGAAAAAATCCCAGGTTTTACAAAAAGTATTATTTGTGTTTTTTTTTTTTTTTTTCCTGGATGGATTTGAACCAGTGAATCAAACACTGTGTTTCCTGAAGCGTTCCTGTTCTTCAGAATTAGTTGGTGTTTTTTTTTTTTTTGTAGAAACAACATTTCTTTTCTGACTGATCTGGCTTAAATTCTCAGTCATTTTCTTTTAGCCTAACCTCTGTTCCTGATTTACCTCCTTTAAGCTCTTGGCTCCCTTTTTATTTTTTGCCCTCAGTTCTTTTTGCTTTCCTCTTCATCTCTCTTAGGACTGCCAAGAAAACTTGAGCCTTCTGGACTGTAGAAAGAAAGGGCTAAACTTCCTCATCGTTTAGACCCTTCTCCCATAAACACTACCTAAGCATTTGGTAAAATGACAGCAGATGGCACTTGTGCACAGGCTTCTTTTATTTGTAGAACCTGCTTCATTTTATTTACTTAGGGCTGAAGAGTTTCTTAAGCAAAACTTTTTGGTATAATATGAAGGATACTTATTACTATGCCTGGGGGAATTCTGTGCCAAAAATTAAAAATTCTGCATATTTGTCAAAATAACACAATATAATCATGCCAGTTTCAATTATTTTGGTAATTTATTTCAAAATATCTCTCAACAAGTACATCTAACAATACAGACAACCAAAAAGATAGAGCAAAGGTTTTTTGACAAATAGATTCTTTATTAGGCATATTAATATAGAACTATGAGTAACAATTCATTTAAACTACAATACAGAAATGGATTTCCTGCACCTCTCAGAAGCAGTGCAAAGGCTTGGGAGAGCCTGGGTTAATGGAGAAGCTGAGGGAGGGGGAAGTAATTGCTGGGAAGGAGCCTGGGAGTGAACCAGGAATGTTGGTGGGTTGGGTGGGAGAAGTATGGAACAGGGTTTTTTTTTTGGGGGGGGGGGGGTGTTAGGGAGTTGACCTCCTGCATGCAGACCCTGGCCTGACCCTTAGTCTCTCCCATTCAGTCAGGCACCCTGTCCCCATGTGTTCCTCCACTCCCATTCAGCCCCTGTCCCAGTCTGTCCCCCCCACTAGCCCTTCTGAACCTCCATCTGTGACTCCCAGCAGCCTTATGTGCCATGCTCTGTCCATATCCTGTGCCTCCTCACTTGGTTCCGCAGGCAGGGTGCTGTGAAGAATGCATACTCTCCTCTCTATCGGTTGCTGGTCAGTGAGCCAGCTGCCCTCAGTTCTGGTGCCACAGCAGACCCTGGCGGGTGAAAGGCATAACTGCAGTGCCTCTTTGACAGAATGTATTTTCTATGGAGGGGAAAAAAAAATCTGCAGGGGACATGAATTCTGCATGCGTGGAGTGGTGCAATATTCTCCCAGGAGTAGTTTACCAGTATCTTATTTCAGTTATTTAATATAACCATTAATTTGGACATTTTTTTAAAAAGTACAACATGAGACCTTAAGTCCCACACTTGGGACTCGTTTAATAACATCTCAATTTCATACAATACCTGGATTCCATTAATAGATTTTATATAAAGTAGTTTCAAGTGTTCAGTTCTTTCTGAAATTATTTCAGGAGGGAAATTAAACAGATTAGTCCATTCACTGAAGCACATGTCCAAACCATCCAGTATCTTGAGTAATTGGTCATTCCAGATCTATATATTATCTTTTTGTGTGCTGCAAGAGCTCTGTCCCCCATTCTCATGAGTCTCACCCTTGTTGATATAGCATAGCTTCATAGAAGTTGTAGTTGCATAAAGGGAGCATGGGGGTGGGGAGAGTTCCATGGAGTGCTTTGAATGTTGAGACTAAAATCTTGAATTTAATGACATTATTCTAGAGGGAACCAGTGCAGAGAGCAGAATGTTCATAGCGCACACTGTTGATGAACAGGCAGATTACTGAATTTAGAGCCAAGTGGACCTTTTTCAGAATTGGTGGCTTTATTCCTAGGCATGATGCATTGCAATAGTCAAATTGTGAATGTGTGAACTGCTATGGTCAAATCAAAATCTTGTCGTATGAGGCACAGACTTCTGGCCAGTTGTGTTTTAGAGTTTTTAGCAGCCATGACTATTTGTCTAATTTGACTATTAGTATGTAAAAGTAACAAGGAGTCCAAAAAGACCCATGATGACTGAATGGCAAATTACTATGATGGAGGAGGGTAACATAGATATGGGGAATTCTTTGCAATTCTTCTTTTCCCCCATCATGCAACCTCCATCCTGCAGCAGTTTAGTTTTAGTCAACTGTTGATAGGATTGGCAGAATTCAGTTTTTTCATGTAGTTTTGGTGGATATCTGTTTTTAAGCATTTTTCTATTATTGATTTTAATTTTTCAGTTGTGCAATATTATGGGTTTTAAGCATTTTTTTTCAATTTTCTGTTCAAATTTTCACAGATGTGGGAAAATATGGGGAGAGGTCAGACAATTTACTGACAGTAAATGCTGAGTTTTTCAAAAAGTTAAAGCTTTAAAACTGTTAAAGCACAAATTGTCAACATCATGTGAAAATTTACAAAGTATCCTTCAGTCTGTCAAGAATTATTTTTCTTTGCATAGCTGTAAATTTTAATTATCAATGGAAATATTTTTTGTTGGTTTGTGTGTGGTAAAATTGACATTTACCGATAAAAATCTAATCCTTCTAAGCCTCATGTGGGTGCTGATGGCTCTTAAGCATCAAGATAGTAGGAGTAATTGCTGTTAGCATTTGATGTTAGCAAAATGTAGAGCTGGGTGTTGTCTATGTACTGCTGGCTTTTCTGCTTATGCTATTTCAAAATCTCCCCCTTCAGCTTCTTGTAGGTGTTGAATAGAGTAGGAGAGGGTTGAGCCTTGTAGGACTCCACAAGTGAAAGTTCTAGATGTAGAAGAATAGTTGCTCTTCAACTCTGTGGATTCAATCTGAAAGGAACGGATGGAGCCATCTGAGTGTTCTGTTCATCCCTGCTTTCTCTCTGAGACACAACAGGAGTATTGATGGCCAACATGATCAAATGCCAGAGACATCCAGCAGTATAAGTAGTAGTTTGATATTTGTATCACAGTAGTGCCCAAAGGGTCCAACAAGGATCAGGCCCTCACGGTGTTAAAAATATGGTTCCCTCCCCCCAAGGAGCAACCCTATGCAGAGACTCCCTTTTCAAGATAGACTAACAGAAGCAAAATGTAAATGGTATTTATCTTGTTGTTCGTATTCCCCTATCTAGGTGCTAACGTGCTGCACGATTGCTAATCCAATGTGCCTTTCTTCCATCCTGCCCATCCCGCAGAAATAAAATTGGGCTGTGTGTGTGAGAGAAGCAGCCAACCACATGATGCTTGTTTTACAGAGGTGCTTCTGTTACAAAGGATGGTCTTTCCCTCATTTTTAATGTGAAAGTTCATACTTGCAATGGCTCCTCAGCAGGATAAGTGCAATTGATAACTTTGATGAAACTTGATTTAGAATAAATTTTAAGTGCTGGGAAACTGTGCACAAGCAGAATGTGAATTACCACACATTTTAAGCAATGCACTGAAGTGAATTAATAATTACGTCTCTATGGGTTACTGCAGCTTTCCTAGTAGTCCTTTGTGTTCTGGCAGTAAGTCTGAAGAGAAAAGCTTTATGTTCTATCTTGCTTTATTGTTCAATTATACTTACAAAAATGGTATTGGTATTTAATCTATGGAAAATAAATGTAATTTGTGGGGGAGAAAGCCTGTTTATGCTAATTTGATAGGCTGCTATGTTATAGAAGTTGATTAGGACATTTTTATTGTAAATTGTGATTTATAATCCATTCCCCGGTAAACTTACGCAATAGGACTGACATATTGTTTAATTTCTTGTATAATTTCTTTCATAGCTGAGTGAATGTGCAATAAAAGGGACCCAAAAATGGTTTACTACTAACCGGTTAGTCTATACGAATTAAAATGAATCACTGTTAAGCTCTACCTCCCCATTCTATTCACACCTACTCTTCTTCATACTTCCCTTGCCACTTCCATTAGTGCCCATTCTAAACCTCTTTGTAAACAATACTTCCCAAAAATGTAAAAGTTGACCATTTAAATAGCTGGACCTTTTCTGCCATGGTTTTTTTGTTTCATTTTAATACCTAAACTATTCTTTATAAATTGATTTATATGTTTCTGGAATTTAAAGTGTTGTGGAAACACTGATATTTTATCAAGAGAATAATACACTTTTTTCAAGGATGAAATTTCTTTTGTATTACAGTAAAAGCTGTGTTATCCAGTACTTTACCAACCGGAAAGCTCTATAAACCGGCATTTCTGATCTTCATTAAAAGTCTGGGTTATAGTCCGGTTGGTGTGGGGCAGGCAGGCTCCCTACCTGGCTCTGCGTGGCTCCCTGGAAGCGGCAACATGTCCCTGCTGCTCCTGGGTGGAGGCATGGCTAGGTGGCTTTGCGTGCTGCACTGGCTCCGCAGCTCCCATTGTTGTGTTTGAAAAGCTTGTTATCAAGTGAGACAATATTTATTGCTTTCTAGGTAAAAATCCTTCAAATCCTTTGGTACTATGCCAAAAAGATTAGTTTTGTTAATATATCAGTACATGGAGCAGATGTTCCAATTCTTTGGTTCCACTGAAAGAATTGTCTTGGACGATCTTTCCTGTTAGTTTTTAAATAATTACAACATACTCACCCTGTTCTCTGGTCTTTTCATTTTGGGGATCATAGCCATATAGGGCTGGAAGGATCCTTGAGAGGTCATCCAGACCATCCCCACACTTAGGTAGGACCAAATATACCTAGACCATCTCTGACAGGTGTTTGTCTACCCTATTCATGAAAATCTCCAGTAACTGTGATTCCACAAGCTCCCTTGAAAGCTTATTCAGGTGGTTAACTACCCTTGTAGTTAGAAAGTTTTTCCTAAACTACGTCTCCCTTGCTGCAGGTTACCTCTTGTGCTATCTTCAGTGCACATGGAGAACTATTAATCACTGTTCTCTTTATAACCAACCTTAACATGTCCGAAGACTTATCAGGTCCTCCTTCAGTCTTTTTTTCCCCCTCACTAAACATATCCAGTTTTTAAAAACTCATTAGGTCAGGATAACATCTCTTTGATAAAGCTTCATTTCACAAACACTTCTAGAGTGCCATTTGGCACTAGCTGTCTTTAATTTATCTTTAAGTGCTAATTATTGTAAAATATTCAATTAATATGAACTAAAAATAAGAAAAAGGCTTACTGATTCCAATCATCACTGGTATGGTTTTTTTCTCTCTTCATTTTTGATACTTTAAGAAAATCCTCTGAAAGCTTGTGGAATGGGACAGTAACTTCTTATTCGCTGCAGAGAAGCTGAAATCCATTGTACAATTCTGCAAAGCCACATGATTTGGGCTGCCGTGGGGTTGCTATTGTTAAGTTGCAAGAATCAACAGCTATGAAAAGGCATGCTTACATAGTCATTTTATAAAGGTTTTATATAAGAATATGACAGGATTTTTTTCCATTAACTTTCTCGGTATAGACTGTGCCCTGGTCTGAAACCTAATGTCATATGTTGATGTGTGATTCTTTGTTGCTACTTTATCAATGACTTTTGTAGGAGTGGGCAGATTAAAACACCTCATCCAGAGAAGTGACCCTGCTAAACTACCCAGGGAAAAAAATGCTGAGAGATCTTAAGGATTGAGGAGTTTTGGTAGGTTTTTTTGTTTGTTTGTTTGTTTTGAGGATTGGATGGATGATAGTATTTTTCAAGGTGAGTGGTAGATTTGCTTCTCTGAAGGAGGTGTTGGTAACTTCCATTAGCCGTGAATAGTTTGATATTTATTAGCCAAGAGGAACGTTCAGTAGACTCCTTCAGCTTCAGTGAGTGTGTTGAGGCCATATACCATCAAATAGTGGCATGGTGGCTAATGCGATCAACTCTGGTTCAGAGTTTTCTGCCTTTTAGTGGCTGGTGATTTGACCCAGTGGCTGGATTATGAAGTCCAGATTGCCAGGCGGAATAACCCTGCTGGCTGTGGTTTTGCAGTTGTGATGGAGGTAGAGTAGACACTTTTTTCTTCCTTATTATGGTGGTGTACTTCTGTCAGAAACCTGTATGCTCTTGAATGGATTTGGAGTGAGTTTTTCACAACTGATGTTCTCACCTGCTGCCTATGTGCTTCATCTGCTGAAGTTTCATGGTGATTTCCTCAGCATGTGTCGGGGAGGGACAGTGTAGAGCCAAGTCACAAATGGTAGTGGTGATACGCTGGAGGGTAGGATACAGAGGGACCTAGACAAATTAGAGGATTGGGCCAAAAGAAATCTGATGAGGTTCAGCAAGGACAAGTGCAGAGTCCTGCACTTAGGACGGAAGAATCCCATGCACCGCTACAGACTAGGGGCCGAGTGGCTAGGCAGCAGTTCTGCAGAAAAGGACCTAGGGGTTACAGTGGACGAGAAGCTGGATATGAGTCAACAGTGTGCCGTTGTTGCCAAGAAGGCCAATGGCATTTTGGGATGTATAAGTAGGGGCATTGCCAGCAGATTGAGGGACGTGATTGTTCCCCTGTATTCGACATTGGTGAGGCCTTATCTGGAGTACTGTGTCCAGTTTTGGGCCCCACACTACAAGAAGGATGTGGAAAAACTGGAAAGCGTCCAGCAGAGAGCAACAAAAATGATTAGGGGACTGGAACACATGACTTATGAGGAGAGACTGAGGGAACTGGGATTGTTTAGTCTGCAGAAGAGAAGAATGAGGGGGGATTTGATAGCTGCTTTCAACTACCTGAAAGGGGGTTCCAAAGAGGATGGATCTAGACTATTCTCAGTGGTAGAAGAGGACAGGACAAGGAGTAATGGTCTCAAGTTGCAGTGGGGGAGGTTTAGGTTGGATATTAGGAAAAACTTTTTCACTAGGAGGGTGGTGAAGCACTGGAATGCGTTACCTAGGGAGGTGGTGGAATCTCCTTCCTTAGAAGTTTTTAAGGTCAGGCTTGACAAAGCCCTGGCTGGGATGATTTAATTGGGGATTGGTCCTGCTTTGAGCAGGGGGTTGGACTAGATGACCTCCTGAGGTCCCTTCCAACCCTGATATTCTATGATATTACACTATTAGCCTTTTGACCTTGTAGTTGGGTGGTTTGCCTTTCAAATGTATGCTGAAAGCTTAAGGGTTTTAAAGTTTTTTGCATGCAGACTGGCTTAAGGAGACTGAGGATGGGAGGAATTATGTTTAACTGTATTTTCTAGTTGTTAAAATAGAAGTAAAATAAGTCTTTCTGGCTTTATTTTTCAGCTGTAGCAGAAGTGAAACTTCGAGATGATCAGTATACCCTGGACCACATGCGTGCCTTTGGCATGTATAATTACCTACACCTTGATTCTTGGTACCAGGATAATGTCTACTATGTTGATCAACTTGGAAGGGTTATGAATTTATCAGTGACTCTGGTAAGAATAAAATTTCTTTTTTAAAAAGTGAGAGGTGTGGTGGGACAAGAGAAAAGAAAATGAAATATGCAAGCACAAAAAACTGAAGAGGGGAAAATCTAGGGGGAGGAGAGTGTAGAAGGGGAGTGGGGGGAATCTATAAGGGAAGTTGAGGGGGAGTTCTATGGCTTTTGTTATACGAGAGGTCAGACTAGATACCAAGATCAGAAGGGACCATGGGTGGTTTTCTATAACTTGGAGAAAGAGAAGGGTGCAAGGTAGGGTGTGGGTTTTGAAACAAAAACCAAGGAAGTGATGGGTTTCAGTACTGTTTTCTCCCAGCTCTTCCTTTTCTGAAAAGGGTCCTCCTTTATTTTGATTCTGAAAGGGGAAGAGGAGGGTGTCTAGTGACTGGATGAAGGGAAGAAAAGAGTGGGTACCCTTTTCTAGTTGGCAAAATGGTCCTCCTTAATTCTCCTTCATGTTCTTTGTTTAATTTGAAAAATCTCTTCACTGTATAAGCATAAGAAGAGAAAGGTTGTGATGGGTGGGAGTTAGTGATGAGGGCACCTCTGGCATGTACAGACCAAAAACTTAATTTGGGCCAAGTAGATGGGTGAAGGACCTTTGGGTTTACTCAGTGGAATCTGAGTAAATTAGACCAGTGGTTTTCAAACTCTTTTTCTGGGGACCAGTTGAAGAAAATGCTTGATGCCCGTGACCCAGCGGAGCTGGGAATGAGAGGTTTGGGTGTGGGAGGGGCTCAGGGCTGGGGCAGAAGGTTGGGGTGCAGGAGTGAGGGCTGCAGGGTCGGGCTGGGAATGAGGAGATCAGGGCTCTGGGCTGGAGGTGCAGGCTCTGGGGTGAGGCTGGGGATGAGGGGCTTGAGGTGCAGGAAGGAGTTCCAGGTTTGGGGGGGGGCTCAGGGCTGGAGCAAGGGATTGGGGCGTGGGGTTGTGGCACGGACTTACCTCCGGCGGCTCCCAGTCAGCGGCACAGTGGGGGTGCAGAGGCAGCCTTCCCACCTGTCCTGGCACCGCGGACCACGCTGCGCCCCGGAAGCGGCCAGCAGCAGGTCCAGCTCCTAGGCGGAGGCGCACGACCCTCACTCGCAGGCACCCTCCCCCCCCCCCCCCCCTCAGTTCCCATTGGCTGGTTCCTGGCTATTGGGAGTGCAGAGCCAGTGCTCGCGGTGGGGGCAGCGTGCAGAGCCCTGTGGGCCCCCCTGCTGGACCCGCTGCTGGCCGCTTCCGGGGGCAGCATGGTGTCGAAACAGGTAAGGACTAGTGCTGACCACAGCGACCCAGTGCCTGACATGCCATGACCTAGTACTGCGTCGCGACCCGACCTTTGAAAAACGCTGAATTAGACTAAACCAGAAAAGATGGTGGTTCTGTGATTTTATATCAGCATTCTCCAGTAGTAGAATCTATGCTATATTTTGAGGCTGTTTTATCTGGATTTAGCAATTTCCATTATAAGATAATTCTGCAAGAGGAAATACTACCTGGACACAGTGTTTCTGATAAACGTCTGGTGTTGTACTTAACAATAATTGTAATAAGCAGACATTGGGATTCATGGGGAATAGGAGAACATGTTACTGGTGATATTAACTTTTGTAAATGCCATTTTAGTATTTTTAGCTTTGGACATGTCCATCCCCTGTGAAGTAAGTCTATATTTCTCACAATTGAGGCTTATATTTAATTGGACAACCTTTACAGGTAGTGTGATGTAAGAACGTGGCTGAAAATTTATGATTTGGTGTAAAATTTATGTTTTGATTGACTCAACACTTTTCACTTATCAATATGGATTTAAACATTTTCTTTTGTTTAGATAAACACTTTGTTCATAATTGGATCTAGTTAATTTAAACAGCAGTGCCTCATGCATTTTCTTGATTAACATTTTACGGTAAGAGGCAAAATGAAATACTGATAGATCATTCACATGATAAGATTTTCTCTGGTAGCGAATGACTCAGCAGCTAATTCTGTTTTCAAAACAGTGATAAAGTTATATAACGTGTCAGTGGAATTGTGGAACATCGTTACAGCTTGAGGATTATAGAGACTATTAAACCTATAAAATACAAATTTGTCATTCACTATTCGTTTCCTGTTCCTTTCTCATATCCCATTCCTTACTGAAATGTGGGGGTTTTCCTAGGCTATGTTTGGGTTTGAAATGAAGGCCGTTAAAGATTTTAGGAGGTGGGAGGGAATATCTGTAATCACTTAATTATAATCTTGTAGATGTTTAAAATCATTGGTGATTACATATACTTTCCAATTTACCTTGATTGAAAGCAAGTTGGCTGCAATGATGAGGTTGAAGAGTGGCATTGTTAGAGACGAAAATGGAGGGGAATCCTTAGGTGACTCAAAGGGGATGAGGAAGGAGATCGTCTGTCTCACCAAAAGATTATCCAGATACCCTATTTCGCCTGTCTTCCTTCAAATGGCCTAGACAACTTCCATATTGCTTTGTCACCTTAACTTTTAGATACACAATCTTCTGCATAGTTGCTTTCAGCACCATGCAGTCTTTTCATACTCTTATCTCTGAACTCTACAGAACTTGGTTTAACCCTGCTGTCATGGATTTAAGCCACAATTACACTTAGTGGCAGTAATGAGATATCTGACCCTTTAAGACTGAGCATGCGAGTCTCCATGGCTATGCTAATCCATTTCAGTGATTGGACTGCAAAACAAATTTATGGGCTGAAAGAAACCACCACTGAGAGATTAAGTGGGTCCACAGTGGCAGCTCATAGTTAAGAGGGAACCCAGGTTGCTCATTCTGTTTAGGACTTGAAACTGGAGCATTCAAGTATGTGGATGGGATGGTGCTCCCCTCTTTCTTGAGCTAAAAGTGTTTACCCAAAGCTACTAGGCATGAAATACCCCCATAGTAGGGCTTTCTGGGAAGAGTGACACTCTATAAGCTGCTTTCCCCTCATAAATTGAGGCTGTAGAAGGAGTTGACAGTCTCTCCTAGAGATACAGAAACTTTACCTGTGTGTTTTGGACTTTGCCAAATCTCAGAGGACAGTCAGTATACCCAGCAGAAATGCCTGGGAGAAAGAAACCTATCCAAGGGAAGCCTTTGTGAAGAGTGGGCTTGCAACAAGGCCAATTATTTGTAGTTTTACTGTATTGCAGGGCTGAGAAAGGAAGGGTTTTATGGATCCCATCATACTGAAGTCTAACTTCTTCCTTTGTTAAAAATAGTGAAATACTCTATCCAGCTATAATTTTTTGAGCATTTAATCAAGAACATAATTGCCCTACTTCACAAGAGACAGTAGTTGTCATCTGTCATATGCAGTTAATTGAAATCATATGGATATTCTTTCATACTACAACTCACTCTACAGAAATCCCTTGGTAACAATTAGGGAAATATCACAAAGACTCATTAATATCCTCCCATGAGGTTTTTTTTGTTCTATTAAAGTCTGATTACTTGTCACATCCTCATATTCTAAGCAGAGAAATCACTTGTTTCATGACTGTTTTGTTTGAGATGGAGAGAGAACTTTTTAAAGGTATGAAAATGAATTTATATACAGAAACTTCAATAAGATCACTCACTATGAGCATGCTTCACCACTCATATCTATCAAATGTATATCTGTACGTGATACTCATTGATATCATGTAGTTAAGTAGTGTTGCCATTGAATTAAGTGGCAATATCTATCAAAATAAAAAATGAAATGAATAAATATATTCTAAGTCCTGATTCATATTCCAAGGGGATAGATCTTGTGTCCTTCCTTCATTACTTATCAGATTTTAAAAAAAGCAGGTACATACCTTCTCTTCTGCTAGAGTCTACAAGATATCTACTTCTGTAGCAACTTTCCTCTGAGGATCAAAGTGCTTTACATACATCAGCAAATGTGATGTAAGTAACTGTTATAACTAGCTTACTGAAGATGCCATCCACAAATGCAGAGATGAGGACAAGGAAGTCTTTGCCACTTTTTCAGATGACAAACATAAAATGAAAAAGATGAGCGCTAATCATGATCATGTGCAATTGTTCTAAACTGCAGTGTGGTGTTCAGAACACTCTTTAAACCTAGTTGAGAGAAAAGTAACATCTTGGCCAAAAGCACAGTGTGGAAATGTAAAAATTCTTCCACTATCACATTCAGCTTCATGGTGGTTTAGGAGGACTGATGCCTCAGTTTCTCAGTGATATTCAGTGGAACTCTTGAGAGTATTGTACTTCTCCATTTGCATCCAAGTATCATATGTTGAAATTTGCGTTGAGGTTGAGAAGGACTTTATGTAAAATATATATTTTATCTTGATCAACTTAACTGTATGGGGTATTGTAGGCTGCTGTGAGCCCTGTGTGGGACTTGCAGCTGGAGGCCCTCCCTGATGCTGGGGGCTGACAGCCTGAGCTGTGAGTCATGCGCAGGGCTCATAGCTGGAGGCTCCCCCCGCTGCCAGGGGCTGACAGCCAACAGGCAATGGAGGTAATGCAATGTCTACAAAGATACTGTATCACCCTAACTACATTGATCTAAGAGCTATGCCTCTTGCGGAGGTGGAGTTATTAGATTGGCTTAGGGGGCGACTTACATCGGTAGGATCAATGTTGTAGTGTATGGAGTTAGGTCGACCTAACCTGTAGTGTAGACCTTATTATTCAGGTCTTATTCAGAAGTAAATTTATTTTAGTAGTTCTTTGAGTGGTTGCAGATGTGTATTCCACTCAAGTGTATGATTGCCTAGTGCACAGAGAGCTGGAGACATTTTTCTTGTAACAGGATCTGTTGGGGTGGCATGCATGCCCTATAGTCCTTGTGGCTCCTCTCAAAGCTATATAAGGTTGGCACTGCCCTGACCCCTCTCCCTACAGCTCCTTCTTACCACCTGCAGCCTGAATCAGAATTCCCTGTGTTGGTTTTCTCCTCATGGCTTTTCTTCTGCATCATAGTTTGTGGCTCAGACCTTAGTAGTGTAAATTAGCAGCAGATAGGAGTTGTAGTGTAGTTTTAGTGTAGTGTTAGTTTATTACATTCGGTTTAGAGTTCATAGTTAGTTTTGTGCTGCCCACCACTGTAGGTTAAGCAGCACTCCATGGGCTTCAAATATTGCCCATCACGTGGGCTGTGACCTGCTGCTTTTTTCTCCTGTGGAACATCTCTAAAGTTGATTTGTTTGTTACAGAAGAAAACAAGAAATGTCACCACTTTTGTTCTTGGTGAGTGAGCCTGGATTGTGACCCTCCCAGTGCCTTTATGTTGGACTGAATCCAGGTTCTAATGTACGTTCTCTCCAGTCCATCAGATCCCACAGGTCGTTCACAAGTTGAGGCAAGACCATATCAGATTCATCCTGATTGGTCTGGCCAAGACAATACTGTTTTTTCAGACCTCCTCAGTCTCTCTGTTCAGCTTCCTCTCCCTCTGCTCCTCCTCCCAGAGCTACTATCGCAGCAACACAGTCGAAGGCTACATCCAGATTTGTGCAGAATCCACCTCACAGCATGGCTTATGAATGGTTAGATTAGGAGGAGTGGGCTTGTTTCTTTGTAGTTCAAAAGATTGTACTCAACACCAGAAGGCAATTAACAATGGTATACTTACCTGGCCAAGTGGGAAAGGTTCTCCGTTTGGCCCACTTCTCATGGGATACAACCAGCAGAAGCAAGAGCATCTTTTACACTTGAAATGCTCCGGCATTTTATTGAGTTCTCTGAGGGTGCACCTTGCTGCAATCTCTGCTCTCCATTCCTCAGCACAAGAGGGCTTGGTATTCTCCAGTCCTACGGTGGGTAGGTTTCTCAAGGGAGTCACACACTTCTATCCATTTATTAAAGACACTGTCCTCTTGGGACCTCACTGTATTGGTGGCGCTTATGGATCTGCTGTTTGAGCTCTTGGCTTCACCAAAGCTATGTGTTCCTCAGTGCATAGTGTCACTTGACATTATACAGTTACTGCCACTTCCAGATCTGATGTGAACTCTGATATAGCAATATTGCAGTTCTCATTTAGATTCTGAATCCACCTTCAAGTGGTAATGCTTTGGAGTCACTTGAAAATACACATCTGCAACTGTTTGAAGAAGAAAAAATGGTTACTTATTTGTTCAGTAACTGTTGATCTTTTAAGATGGGAATGTAGATGTGTATTCCGTGACACACGCTCTGTCCCTTCGTCGGAGTATTGAACATCCTCTTTGGTGTGAAAGAAATGAGAGGTGCTGGGGAAGCACTGCCCTTATATAGCCTTGGGAGGTGTTACAAGGAGGTGTAGGGCATCCATGCCACCCTACTGGGTATTGCTCTGTGTGTGTGTGGGGGGGGGGGGGGGGGGGAGTGGAAGTGTCTCTGGCTGTTGGTACACTAGGTGTCCTCACACCTGAGTGGAAAACAAATCTGCATTGCATCTCCAAGAACACTTACTGAAGAACAGGTGTTTTTCATTGGAGCTTTATCCTCCTTCAGCTACAGTGAACTAAGGTCACACTACTTCTGAATGAGTGTGCCCACAGAGGTTTAGTATACTTTAACTAATGTGCTTTCATGTCACACCTCTGGTTAATTTGTCTTAATTTTCCTGGCTGTCCCCATGTAGACAAGCCCTTATAGAAGCAATTGAAGGAGGCTTGGGAGGCACTTGACAGAACAGAAGCAGACACTACTGTTGCAGTCTAAGTGGAAATCTGGTTTAATCTAATTAATAGCAAGGATATAGAACTACGTGAGGACAAAATCTAAAAATTTGAGAAGCTGTGGAATCTTTTTTTAATCATTTAGGGCTTGTCTACACCGTGCATTAGTATGCACAAGCTAAGGTGTAAATTGTAGTGCACGCCAGTGTGTAGTGTACTAACTATTTATGTGAGACTACATCAGCACTCACTAAAGAACTTCTAGTGTTCACAGGGTTTAACAGGGTTCACACAGACAGTTAGCGTGCAAAGAGATGGTGCACACTGGAATTTACACCCCAGTTGTTGCTTACTAATGCACTGTAAATAAGCCTTTATCCAACAAGACTGATCCCAAATACACGGGTCATAGGTGTACCAGAACAGGAAGAAGAGCAGTATTGTTGAGTCTCATGATTTTACTGAGAATCTTGCAATATTTACTGTATTTTTCTTGAGGCTCAGCTCCTGAAGATGGCATTACATGAGAATCTTGACTCTCATAAACAAACTAGGGAAATACAATCTAGCTGGAGCTACTATAAGGTTGGTGCATAACTGGTTGGAAAAATGTTCCTAGAGAGTAGTTATCAGTGGTTCACAGTCAAGTTGGAAGTGACTGTGGTTCACAGTCAAGCTGATCAAATGGGATCCCGCAGGGATCAGTTCTGGGTCTGGTTCTGTTCAATATCATATCTTCACCAATGATTTAGATAATGGCATAGAGAGTACACTTATAAAGTTTGCAGATGATACCAAGATGGGAGGGGTTGCAAGTGCTTTGGAGGATAGGATTATAATTCAAAAAGATCTGGACAAGCTGGAGAAAGGGCCTGAAATAAATAGGATGAAATTCAATAAGGACAAATGCAAAGTACTCCACTTAGGAAGGAACAATCCGTTGCACACATACAAAATGGGAAATGACTGCCTAGGAAGGAGTTTTGTGGAAAGGGATCTGGGGGTCATAGTGGATCACAAGCTAAATGAGTCAACAGTGTAACACTTCTCAGAATTAGCAGGAGTGTAGTAAGCAAGACACAAGAAGTAATTCTTCCACTCTACTCTGTGCTGATTAGGCCTCACCTGGAGTATCGTGTCCAGTTCTGGGCACCACGTTTCAAGAAATGTGGACAAATTGGAGAGAGTTCAGAGGAAAGCAACAAAAATGATTAAAAGTCTAGAGAATGAAAACATTGGGTTTGTTTAGTCTGGAGAAGAGAAGATTGAGGGGGGACATGATAAAAACAGTTTTCAGGTACATAAAAGGTTGCTACAAGGAGGAGGGAGAAAAATTTTTCTTTAACCTCTGAGGATAAGATAAGAAACAATGGCTTAAATTGCAGCAAGGGCAGTTTAGGTTGGACAAAAACTTCTTGACTGCCAGTCTAGTAATCACTGGAATAATTGCCTAGGGAGGTTGTGGAATCTCTCATTGGATATATTTAAGAGCAAGTTAGACAAGGATGGTCATGGATGGTCTAGATAATACTTAGTCTTGCCATGAGTGCAGGGGACTGGACTAGAAGACCTCTTAAGGTCCCTTCCAGTGCTTCAATTCTATGATTTTTTTTTTTTAAAGTAAGTTTCTGGTCCCCATAGATGTGGAGAAAAGCTGGAAGATGTGACCAAGTTTAGCTTAAAGGCTCAAAAACCAGAAGACAAATCCCAAATTTATTATTTTTCAGAAAGCTCATGATTAAGTCTTGTGATTTTTTTTTTTTTTTTTTTTTTTTTTGCCGGGGGGAAGGTCCTAACTCATGTTATTTGAACACTTGGGATTGGCAGTACTGGAAGTGGCTGAAATGTGGTTGATGGAACATAACCCTGAATTTCATTTTTCTTTTCTCTCTCTCCTTCCAACAGTTACATTTGGGGTTGAAATCTGGGCCTCCAACTTTGTTTGCAAAGGAGGTTTTGTGGCGATTCATTTTGGTTAAATGCTCCTTTTAAGATAGGTACTTCCGAGTGTGAAGATTATTTTCCAGATTTTTTTAATCTTTAACATTAGATCTGTCAGGTACTGATTTCCCTGTTCTGGTTGGAGGAGTGAAATGTGATCTTTGAAGGACCAGATAGATGATGTCGTACAGTTCTGAAACCTGAATTTGAGACTATTTGGACACTTAGAGTTAAGACTCCCTATGTCCTCTCTTCTCAATTAGAGGTTGAAAGGTGTGTGGTCTCCTGTGACACAACCCTGAGCATAGCCCTGTGTCATTGCTGTATTGTTGATACTTGTATTTGAGTTGTAGGGTGTTACAGGGGTCAGGAAAGACTTGTTTCTCTCACATATTCGTCAGTGCGCAACTTGCTAGATATTATAGCCTACTTAACCCTATAGAAAATCCGATGTTTCAATGGAAGCTTAAAAATCAAGTCAAAATAAGGGAGCTGAAATGACTGACTTCTGCTCTTGCTTGCTCTTTCATTCTGCCCTCCAAAAAGCTTTCTAAATGAGTGGTGTAGTTCAAGCGGTGTAGTGATGCAAATACAGCAACTCAGTATATCACCGTTAGGGAATTAATTTGCAACTTCTCAGTTACTAGCTTTCTAATTGCTCTGACAGCTTTGTGTAATGCACTGTCATTTCTAATCTGAATTCAAGTAGGCCCAAAAGGCAGTTGAGCAATATGTTCTTACATCGGCTCATCAGCCAGTCCATCTTGCTACTGCTTATTAAAATGGTACTTACCTTAAATCCAATTTGTTTTGTATACCCGTGTACATATTGTGAATTCAGGCCTAATTTTTAATTACATCTGGAAGATATGAGGAGTTTCAAGTCCCTTCAGAAATACAGTGGGTCAAAGGCAGACAAAGCCTAGGTTTTCACAAAAATACATAATGGGCACAGATGATGAGGATTACTAAATACATAGACATTGTTTAAATAGTATGATTGTGACTTCAGGATATGTAACAAGACATTTCTCATTTATCAACAGTGCACTGTTTCCTTGATCTCCTGCTGACCCTTTTTATACAAAAAGGGTGAATTTGGCCTCGAACACAAGTAAATTACTGGAGAAGTTGTCCATGTTTTTTATATGTACCATATTTCCCCAGGATTTTATAAAAGCAGATGTAGCTTCCATTGTTGCACCAGAAAATATTTTGGTGGCATTAGGGTTTCTCATTTCAAAATGTAGTCCCCTCCCACCACTTTCATTATAAAAATATGCAGGTACTCAATTGGCAGTACTCCTTTTTAAATATATCGAAATATAAAATATGTCTCAACCAGCAATCTACATCAGGTTCTGTCCCTGTCCTGTTTCTCGTTCAGGTATTATTTTTCCAGCTCTTTTTTCCTCAGTTTTTTACATCCAGTTGTCTCCTTATTATGCTTGTCAGTTCTTCCTTAATTCCTGATTCATTTCTTTGATTCTATGTTGCTTTACTTAGCACTAGTCTACACTAGAAGTGCTATATCAGCGCAGCTGCAGCGCGTCTGGTGAAGATGCTCTATGCCGAAAGGAGAGATTTCTCCCGTCGGCATAATTACTCCACCTCCATGGGAGATGGAAGCTATGTCTACAGGCAAGCATCTCCCACCGACATAGTGCTTATGTGGACCGTGCTTAGGTTGCTGTAATTTGCATTGCTCATGGGGTGGCTTCTTCAAATCCCTGAGCAACATAAGTTATATCAACATAAGTGGTACTGTAGACCTGCCCTTAGTTTGATCTTCATAGTCTTTGTTTTTCTCATGTTCCTCTTTGTTTAGTCTGTATTGTACTTCCTCCTTTTCTTTGTCTTTTTTCCTTTTCTATCTGCAGTATAGGAAGTATCCAGAATAATGCCTCATTTGAAGTGAAGCTGCTGTGATAAAACACCAATAATTGTTTAACACTTCAGATGGTTATATTTTTAATGACTACTGAATCAGGGCTGTCATATCATTAGGTGTTTTGGAGGAGTTCATTAGTCTCACATTTCCTTTTTTAGATATGGAAGGCAAGGAGATAATACAGGAAAAAAAGGGAATTGTGCATAAATTATAACCTTAATGTCAGTTAGAGATGCTGAATGTTCAGCACTCTTGAAAATCAGATCACTCATTTTGGTGTCTAATTATGGATTTATGAGCCTAACTTCAGGGTCCTATTTTTGAAAATCTGAGCATCTTCATCTTGCATTTTGCATTGGCAGGATTCAACAGCAAGATACCAGACTGAATAAATGATTTCTTTGTCCTGGTATATATTTTTCTTACGTTTTAAACATGGTCCATTCATGATTGTATTGGGTAGGGAAGTTGAATTTGGAAAGGAAAAAAAGTGATCCTGTCAGTCTCAAATAATATACATGGACAGAAGACCAACAGGTTGTATTTAAAACACAAACAATAGGTGATTAAGTAAATGTGGGTCAAAGCTGATCTGCAAAAGGTTTTTAAAAGGATCTTCTGGGTGTTTTTATGATGTCTAAAAGTGAATGAGAGAGGAAGGGTTTAAGGTTTTACTTGATTTTTATCTTAGAACAGTGGTTCTCAAACTGGGTCGGGACCGCAAAGTGGGTCACAACCCTGTTTTTGTTGGGTCACCAGGGCTGGCTTAGACTTGCTAGGGCTGAAGCGGAAGCCCAAGCCCCACAGCCCGAAGTCGTAGCCGAAGCCCGAGCTCCACTGCCCAGGGCTGTAGTCGAGGGCTTCAGTGCTGGGTGGTGGGATTCAGATTACAGGCCCCCTATCTGAGACTGAAGACCTTGGGCTTCTGCTATAACTCCCCCACCTGCAGTGGCGGCGGGGCTCAGGTGGGTTCAGGCTTCATTCCCACCATCTTGGGGTCATGTAGTAATTTTTGTTATCAGAAGGGAGTCTCAGGGTATGTCTACACTATGAAATTGGGTCGAATTTATAGAAGTCGGTTTTTTAGAAATCATTTTTATATAGTCGATTGTGTGTGTCCCCACACAAAATGCTCTAAGTGCATTATCTCAGTGGACTGCTTCCATAGTACTGTGGCTAGCATCGACTTCTGGAGCGTTGCACTGTGGGTAGCTATCCCACAGTTCCCACAGTCTCCGCTACCCATTGGAATTCTGGGTTGAGATCCCAATGCCTAATGGGGTAAAAACATTGTCGTGGGTGGTTCTGGGTACATGTCGTCAGGCCCTCCCTCACGTGAAAGCAACGGCAGACAATCGTTTCGTGCCTTTTTTCCTGAGTTACCTGTGCGGACGCCATACCACAGCAAGCATGGAGCCCACTCAGCTCACTGTCACCGTACATCTCCTGGGTACTGGCAGACGTGGTACTGCATTGCTACACAGCAACAGCCCATTGTCTTATGGCAGCAGATGGTGCAATAGGCCTGATAACTATCGTCGTCATGTCCAAGGTGCTCTTGGCAACCTCGGTAAGGTTGGTCAGGAGCGCCTGGGCAGACGTGGGCGCAGGGACTAAAATAGGAGTGACTCGACCAGGTCATTCTCTTTAGTCCTGCCGCAGTCCTATTGCACTGTCTTCTGGCGAGCAGCCAGGAGATGAGGATGGGTAGCAGTCCTACTGCACCATCTGCTGCCAGCCAAAGATGTAAAAGATAGATGGAGTGGATCAAAACAAGAAATACACCAGATTTGTTTTGTATTCATTTGCTCCTCCCCTCCCCCGCCGTGAAATAAATGGCCGACAATCGTTTCGGTTAGGCCTGTTAGGGGCACCTTGAAAAGTTTAATGGAGATTCAGTCCTGCCTGAAATACTAGGGGGAGGGATAGCTCAGTAGGTTGAGCATTGGCCTGCTAAACCCAGGGTTTTGAGTTCAATCCTTGAGGGGGCCATTCTGTATGACAGTTATTTTTGTTTCTCCTTGATGTAAAGCCACCCCCTTTGTTGATTTTAATTCCCTGTAAGCCAATCCTGTAAGCCATGTTGTTAGTCGCCCCTCCCTCCGTCAGAGCAACGGCAGACAATCGTTCCTCGCCTTTTTTCTGTGCAGACGCCATACCACGGCAAGCATGGAGCCCGCTCAGATCACTTTGGCAATTAGGAGCACATTAAACAGCACACGCATTATCCAGCAGTATATGCAGCACCAGAACCTGGCAAAGTGAAATTGGGTGAGTAGGCGACGTCAGCGCGGTGATGAGGACATGAACACAGACTTCTCTCAAAGCACGGGCCCTGGCAATGTGGGCATCATGGTGCTAATGGGGCAGGTTCATGCAGTGGAACGCTGATTTTGGGCCCAGGAAACAAGCACAGACTGGTGGGACCGCATAGTGTTGCAGGTCTGGGACGATTCCCAGTGGCTGCGAAACTTTGGCATGCGTAAGGGCACTTTCATGGAACTCTGACGTGCTTTCCCCTGCCCTGAGGTGCAAGAATACCATGATGAGAGCAGCCCTCACAGTTGAGAAGCAAGTAACAAGAGCCCTGTGGAAACTTGCAACATCAGAAAGCTACTGGTCAGTCGGGAATCAATTTGGAGTGGGCAAATCTACTGTGGGGGCTGCTGTGATGCAAGTAGCCAACGCAATCAAAGATCTGCTGATATCAAGGGTAGCGACCCAGGGAAATGTACAGGTCATAGTGGATGGCTTTGTTGCAATGGAATACCCTAACTGTGGTGGGGCCATAGACTGAACCCATATCCCTGTCTTGGCACCAGAGCACCAAGCCGGCGAGTACATAAACCGCAAGGCGTACTTTTCAATAGTGCTGCAAGCACTGGTGGGTCACAAGGGACGTTTCACCAACATGAACGTGGGATGGTCGGGAAAGGTGCATGACGCTCACATCTTCAGGAACTCTGGTCTGTTTCAAAAGCTGCAAGAAGGGACTTTATTCCCAGACCAGAAAATAACCGTTGGGGATGTTGAAATGCCCATAGTTATCCTTGGCGACGCAGCCTACCCCTTAATGCCATGGCTCATGAAGCCATACACAGGCAGCCTGGACAGCAGTCAGGAGCTGTTCAACTACAGGCTGAGCAAGTGCAGAATGGTGGTAGAATGTGCATTTGGACGTTTAAAAGCACGCTGGTGCAGTTTACTGACTTGCTTAGACCTCAGCAAAACCAATATTCCCATTGTTGTTACTGCTTGCTGTGCGCTCCACAATATCTGTGAGAGTAAGGGGGAGACGTTTATGGCGGGGTGGGAGGTTGAGGCAAATCGCCTAGCCGCTAGTTACCCACAGCCAGACACCAGGGTGGTTAGAAGAGCACAGGAGGGCACAGTGCGCATCAGAGAAGCTTTGAAAACCAGTTTCATGACTAGCCAGGCTACGGTGTGAAAGTTCTGTTTTTCTCCTTAATGAACCCCACCCATTTCCTTCCTTGGTTCACTCTACTTCCCTGTAAGCTAACCACCCTCCCCTCCTCCCTTCCATCACCGCTTGTAGAGGCAGTAAAGTCATTGTTGCTTCACATTCATGCATTCTTTATTTATTCATCACACAAATAGGGGGATAAAGGCCAAGGTAGCACCGGGAGGGGTGGTGGAGGAGGGAAGCACCGGGAGGGTGGTGGTGGAGGAGGGAAGGACAAGGCCACACAGCACTTTAAAACTTATTGAATGCCAGCCTTCTGTTGCTTGGACAGTCCTCTGGGGTGGAGTGTCTGGGTGGCTGGAGGGCCCCCTCCCCCCAACCGCGTTCTTGGGCATCTGGGTGAGGCTATGGAATTTGGGGAGGAGGGTGGTTGGTTACACAGGGGCTGTAGCGGTGGTCTGTGCTCCTGCTGCCTTTCCTGCAGCTCAACCATACGGTGGAGCATATTAGTTTGATCCTCCAGTAGCCTCAGCATTGAATCCGGCCTCCTCTCATCACACTGCTGCCACCTATCCGCTTCAACCCTCTCTTCAGCCCGCCACCTCTCCTCCCAGTCATTTTGTGCTTTCCTGCACTCTGACATTATCTGTCTCCACGCATTCGTCTGTGCTCTGTCAGTGTGGGAGGACAGCATGAGGTCAGAGAACATTTCATCGCAGTGCTTTTTTTTTTTTCGCCTTCTCATCTTCGCTAGCCTCTGGGAAGGAGAAATCCTGTGATCCTTGAAACACATGCAGCTGGTGGAGGAAAAAAAAGGGACAGTTGTATTTAAAAAGGCACACGTTTTACAGATCAATGGGTACACTCTTTCACGGTAAACCTTGTTGTTAACATTACATACATAGCACATGTGCTTTCTTTACAAGGTCGCATTTTGCCTCCCCCCACCGTGTGGCTAACCCCTCCTCCGTCTCCCCTCCCCATGGCTAACAGCGGGGAACATTTCTGTTCAGCCACAGGCAAACAGCCCAGCAGGAACAGCCACCTCTGAATGTCCCCTTAAGAAAAGCACCCTATTTCAACCAGCTGACCATGAATGATATCCCTCTCCTGAGGATAACACAGAGCAATAAAGAACAGATGTTGTTTGAATGCCAGCAAAGATACACTGCAATGCTTTGTTCTGCAATGATTCCTGACTAAGAGCTACTGGCCTGGCATGGCAAAGTGTCCTACCATGGTGGACGGAATAAGGCTGCCCTCCCCAGAAACCTTTTGCAAAGGCTTTGCGAGTACATCCAGGAGAGCTTTATGGAGATGTCCTTGGAGGATTTCCGTTCCATCCCCAGACACGTTAACAGACTTTTCTAGTAGCTGTACTGGCCGCGAATGCCAGGGCAAATTAATCATTAAACACACTTGCTTTTAAACCATGTATACTATTTAAAAAGATACACTCACCAGAGGTCCCTTCTCTGCCTGGCGGGTCTGGGAGGCAGCCTTGGGTGGGTTCGGGGGGTACTGGCTCCAGGTCCAGGGTGAGAAACAGTTCCTGGCTGTCGGGAAAACCAGTTTCTCCGCTTGCTTGCTGTGAGCTATCTTCCTCATCCCCAAAACCTGCTTCTGTGTTGCCTCCATCTCCATTGAAGGAGTCCAACAACATGGTTGGGGTAGTGGTGGCTGAACCCCCTAAAATGGCATGCAGCTCATCATAGAAGCAGCATGTTTGGGGCTCTGACCCGCAGCGGCCGTTTGCTTCTCTGGTTTTCTGGTAGGCTTGCTTCAGCTCCTTAAGTTTCACGCGGCACTGCTTCAGGTCCCTGTTATGGCCTCTGTCCTTCATGCCCTGGGAGATTTTTGACAAATGTTTTGGCATTTCAAAAACTGGAATGGAGTTCTGATAGCACGGATTCCTCTCCCCATACAGCAGTCAGATCCCATACCTGCCATTCGGTCCATGCTGGAGCTGTTTTGCGATTCTGGGACTCCATCATGGTCACCTCTGCTGATGAGCTCTGCACTCACCTGCAGCTTGCCACACTGGCCAAACAGGAAATTGAAATTCAAAAGTTTGCTGTTCTTTTCTTGTCTACCTGGCCAGTGCATCTGAGTTGAGAGTGCTGTCCAGAGCAGTCACAATGGAGCACTCTGGGATAGTTCCCGGAGGCCAATACCATCTAATTGCATCCACAGTACTCCAAATTCTACCCGGCAAGGCCGATTTCAGCGCTAATCCCCTTGTCAGGGGTGGAGTAAAGAAATCGATTTTAAGAGCCCTTTAAGTTGAGAAAAAGGGCTTCATCGTGTGGATGGGTGCAGGGTTAAATTGATTTAACGCTGCTAAATTCGACCAACTCCTAGTGTGGACCAGAGCTCAGTGCAGTGAAGTTTGAGAACCCCTGTCTTAAAAGTATCAAGAATGTGAAGTCTGGTCTTCCTTGGTTTTGCTGGAGGATCTCATGTGGGGATCAGTTCATGCCTATTGTAAACTCTCACACATTAATGGAAGGGGTGAGGAGGTGTTCCATGAAGAAATCATTTATATAATGTTAATCGCTGGAGTTTTAGCTATTAAACTAAACAACACAAAAATACTCCAAAGCAGAATTTTAAATATAAAAATATTTTCTGTCTTGATTGTTTGATGTCTCAATTTTTTTGATGTCATAGCTTCACTAGTTCTACCTTCACTAGTCTTTCAAAATGTAAAAGACTTGAATTCCAAGGCTGTGTTTTTATTAGGAGAACAAATGCGTGCTCTTACCTTGGCCTAATTTTTAATTTAACCTGTTTAACTCGTGAAAACTACAAACTACCTGGTCTTCATTAGGATTTTACCTCCAGTTAGTTAAAAATACAGCTATTTTTCATAATCAGCACAAAGCCCTACTAGATTTTTTAAAAAAAAAAACACCCTTTACTTAGGAGATTCTGTAATCCCATAAAGACACAAAAAAGGGCACAAGCCAAATATACTTTCTCCTACCCTCCTTGTACATTCTCCTTTGTATTGGGCTAAAAACCTCAACATTGTGTTTGCCATGTATTATGTCTTGCGTAGAAGATTGATTTGAAAGAGCTTTACTCTTATGTGTTTGTTTACACTTACTGTGAGCAGTGGTGATTGCCAACTATGTTGGCTTTAATTACGGCTGTCAATTAATCGCAGTTAACTCACGTGATTAACTCCAAAATTAATTGCAAGTAAAAAAAATTAATTGTGATTAATTGCACTTAACAATAGAATACCAATTGCTATTAAATATTTTTGGATGTTTTTCTACATTTTAAATATTGATTTCAATTACAACACAATACAAAGTGTACAGTGCTCACTTTATACTATTTTTTATTACAAATATATGCACTGTAAAAAAGAAAAGTATTTTTCAGTTCACCTCATACAAGTACTGAAGTGCAATCATGAAAGTGTAACTTACAAATGTAAATTTTTTTGTTTTGTTACATAACTGCACTCAAAAACAACAGTGTAAAACTTTAGAGCCTACAAGTCCACTCAGTCCTCCTTCTTATTCTGCCAATCGCTAAGACAAACAAGTTTGTTTACATTGACAGGAGATATTGCTGCTTGCTTCTTATTTACAGTCACCTGAAAGTGAGAACAGGCGTTCACATGGCACTTTTGTAACCGGCATCGCAAGATATTTACGTGCCAGAATCGCTGAAGAGTCATATGTCCCTTCATGCTTCAGCTACCATTCCAGAGGACGTACTTCCATGCTGATGATGCTCCATTAAAAAAATGTGTCAATTCAATTTGTGACCTGTACTACTTCGGGGGAGAATTGTATGTCTCCTGCTCTGTTTTACCTGAATTCAGCATATATTTCATGTTATGGCAGTCTCACATGATGACCCAGCACATGTTCATTTTAAGAACACTTTCACTGCAAATTTGACAAAATGCAAAGAAGGTACTGATGTGAGATTTCTAAAAATAGCTCCAGCACTCTACCCAAGGTTTAAGAATCTGAAGTACCGTTCAAAATCTGAGAGGGATGAGGTGTGCCGCATGCTTTTAGAAGTCTTAAAAGAAAGCAGCACTCTGATGCGGAAACTACACAACTCAAACCACCAAAAAAGAAAATCAACCTTCTGCTGGTGGCAGCTGACTCAGATGATGAAAATGAACATGCATCACTCTGCACTGCTTTGGCTTGTTATCAAGCAAAACCCATCAGCATGGAAGCATGTCCTCTGGAATGGTGGTTGAAGCACAAAGGGACACATGACTCTTGAGCAATTCTGGCATGTAAATATCTTGTAATGCCAGATACAACAGTGTCATGCGAATGTCTGTTCTCACTTTCAGGTGACATTGTAAACAAGAAGCAGGCAGCATTATCTCCTGAAAATTGTAACCAACCTTGTTTGTCTGAGTGACCAACGTGGCTGACCAAGAAGTAGGACTGAGTGGTCTTGTAGGAGCTAAAGTTTTACATTGTTTCATTTTTGAATGCAGGATTTGTTTGTACATAATTCTACATTTGTAAGTTCAACTTTCATGATAAAGAGATTGCACTACAGTACTTGAATTAGGTGACAATTTTTTAGTTTTTTATAGTGCAAATATTTGTAATCAAAATAAATATAAAGTGAGCATGTACACTTTGTATTCTGTTGTAACTGAAATTAATATATTTGAAAACTTTGTAAACATCCAAAAATATTTAAAATAAATGGTATTTTATTGTTTAACAGTGCGATTAATTGCGATTAATATTTTTAATCACTTGACAGCCCTAGTTTTAATATGCATTTTTATTGGATTATAATAGAGGCTGCACTGCAATTTCAACATTTGCATGTGACATTTTTCCAGCTAGCTGTTTATAATTGAATTAAAATGAATGAGACCGCATTAAACAGAGTTTCAAATTACCTTACTAATCTCCTGTTTGTGATAAGTAGATATATGCAGTGTCACGCAGTAGCTGACAGCTATTTATTTAGTTATTTGGAGAGCTTTCCTCGTTGCTGGGTGGAAAAAAACCCTATGTTTAATATGTAGTTTAATATGAAGACTATAATGCTCATGAGGGTGAGGCAGACACAGTGCAAGCTTTTTCGCTTGTCCAAGTATTACAGCTCATTCATACCTATGCTACAGATAATCCATGCCTTAAGCATCACTGCTAATTGAGTGAAAAAAAATCTTCCTTCGAAGATGCATGGCAGATCCAGACTCTGTGTTCTTAAAGTCACAGATCTCCAGATTTGGATATGAAAACCTTTTGGAGGCAACATCTGAGGTATGGATCTGAGAAGTTTGTCCTTGAAGCTTGTTGAACTGTGTGTGAGCTAATGAAAGGTTCCTTCTCGCTCTCTCCTACTGGCTCTCTTTTCTTTACAGCCTTTTTCTTCCAAATCAACCCCTCCAATCACTTCTCAGAGATCCGCCTGCCCTTTCTGTGAAGTGATCATCTGTTCTCCTTGAAAGTCTGTCCCAACTTCTTTGTACCCTGTTAACATTTTCCATCCTGTTCTGGTGTAAGAATGCCAGATGAAAATTTAAAATGAGACGTGGGCTTCCACTCCACAGTGGGATGAGTCTGACTTGAAGTGCAGCACGACTTTTCATCTGATGGCTCACCCCACTGCATTTGTCCCACAATTTTTTCTCCCCCTTTCCAGAGGGACTTGCTGCCCTCACTACCTGCACCATACTGATATGGTTTGTTTATTTCTATTATGGTAGCCCCTATTTAATAAGTTTATACAAAATTAAAGATCAGGGTCCTGTTATGATAGGCACTGTACAAACAAGAAATAAAGAAGACTGCCTGCCTGAGAGGATTTACAATCCAGTCATCTGATATGAAACAGTCATTGGGCTCAGACGGAAGTTGGGGGGGTGGAGTTGAGAGGATAAGGTAGCAATTAAAAAATGGAAGTCTTGGCTAACGTGTTGCCCAATCAGAATTGGTGTCTTAATAGTACTGTTCATCTCCATGATTCTTTTCTCCCACAGCCTCCCAACACATACACCTTACTTCCTTTTCCTTCTAAACGTAAGCATGATGCTCCTTAAAAGAATATACTCTACCTTCATTGTCTGTTTCTGGGCAGATTACTGCCTCCTGGACCTGAAGATGGCATATCCGTATGGCTTCGTCAGCTCTATAGTACCGATCTTATATATTGCAAGGATTCCCAATCATCTGGACATCTTTAAGACTGTAGGCTTGTGGGGGGCAGGTACTGTCTAACTGTATATCTTTCACTGGCAAACAATATTGTCACAGTATTTCTTATTTGTTTATTAACAGTCTACTATGTCCCAATGTCCCTTTTGCATGGCCACATTTTTTTTTGTGCCACTGTACTCTAGCAGTTCAAACATTTATTCACAAAAGACCACTGCAAAATTAGACCTGCTTAGATAGTTTTCACTGGCATTAGGACGTTTTCAATGCAATTGTGTGACTATTGACAGTGTTTCTGAGTTACAGTCACTGCAATCTGCATCTTGTCTTATATCCCCAACATGCAAAAGCTGATGTGGATAGGAAAAACACAGCTGAGGACATGAAATCCAGGCTGGGGGCTGAAGAGTATGGGTGAATTGCCAATGTAAACACAGGCCTATTGTTGCAAACACTACTGTAGCTCCCTTCAGCACCGAGCAGCCATCAGCCGTTGCTACTGGAGTAACAAAATTGTTCTCCTCCTGAAATAGGGCATGACAGAGTGGGATATATCAGAGTTCCGAATTTCACACAATTTTGTTTTGTGTGGAAATATTGGACACTGACTGCACAAGCCTGGACATACTCACAGACAATCTGTTTTACTGCATTCCAAACAGGTGCCCTCCTCAAGAAAGATGTTTGATACCTCATTGAAGGGCTATCATTAAGAGAAACCAAAGAACACAATCTGGGGCCAGTGATTTTGAGTGTCTTTTGACTAATGTCCTACCCCCATGAAACAATGGGTTTTCTACCAGAAGCCCTTAGGGGGGAAGGGGCAGGTGGGTGGATCTATAACTTTCTAGGACTGGGGTGGCCAACCTGAGCCTGAAGAGGAGCCAGAATTTACCAATGCACATTGCCAAAGAGCCACAGTAATATGTAATGATATTATATATGTTTAATGGCCAGGGTCAGTTACAGCGGCCCTTGCGTTCAGGTCAGCATGGCCTGGTGGCTGAAATCAATATAACAGCCTCCAGACATGAGGCAATGCGGCCTAGCGACCGGAGTCAATATCATGACCCCCAGACACAGGGCAGTGTAGCCTAGTGGCTAGAACCCGGAGGGGCTGCCACCAGGTGGGGGCGATGGCCTGGGTAGGATCGCTCAGGCCCATGTGACTCCACCAGACCCCAACCCAGGGCCCTAACAGTGGCTGAGTGGTCCGCCTCTGGATCAGTGAGGAATCCCACCGAAACACACTGACCTCACTCAGGTGGGAAATACCACTCGTTCACCCGCCCTGGGTCATTTCCTGCTGTGTTTCCCAAAGCCACAGTCCATGGGGTATCGGGGTCTTGGGCTCCTCAGTGTGGATGATTCCCTGGGACTCATCTGGTCACAGACCTCCAGTCTGACTCTCAGGATCTCTGGCTGCTGCAGGCAAGGACTAGGACAGCTCTTCAAGGTCCTTCCCCTCCAGCAGCCAGTCCTGAATGAGCTGCTCCCTTTTATACCTAGTCTCCAGCTGGAGCATGCCCAGCAGGGCTGTGGGGGCATTGCCTCCTCAGCCCAGAGAGTGGCGCTAACCCTCACAGTATCAGTGCGGGGCAAGCGTGCCCCGTCACATGAACAGATTTCAATCTGTCATCTTACAAAATTCTGTTATTTCCATCTGGGATGTGTGACAAAGCTCCGACCTTGTCTCAGTGGGTTCTGCGCTTCCAGGCGGATTACGCTAGCCTCAGAGGCTCACTGTGACCCTTCACGTAGCCCTTCTCTCTCGAGAGGCAAGGATCACAGCCTACTGAGCCACTTTCATCATAAGCCAGGAAGGGAGGTGGGAAGAAGCAACCCTCCCTCGCACAGTCTCTGTGATTAATCAGGAAAAGTGGGGGCAGAAGAAGGGGGTTGGTAAGCCCAGGCCTGCCTTCTACCCTAATATAACAGCTATCGGTAGCTGACTTCTTGAAACAGGACGAGTACAATTCTCTGGGCCACTTCCCCACAGCAGCTCCCCCCCGCCGCCCCAACATCTACTTCACCCTTACCTCAGGACCTTCTTCCTTGTGCCTGATAGGGTTTGTACTGCCCAGCTTCCCCAGCAGCGCAGCTTCCTCCTAAAGCTCCTGACATGCGTCTCTAACTGGGAGGCTTTTAACTAGTTCCAGCGAGCCCTTGATTGGCTTCAGGTGTCCCAATCAACCTAGCTGTCTCCACTGCTTTCGAGAAGGATCTTAATTGGCCCCAGGTGTCTTGATTAACCCGGAGTAACTGCCATTTGGTTACCATGGTAACAGGGATTTGTTTAGCTTGGGGCTAACATACCTATTTCTCACTATTTTCCTGTAGTCATCTGGCTTTCCCCCATCACTGATGTTGCTTCGTCAATGACTAAAGGGGACTTCAAACAATCGGCTTCAGCACTAAAAGGATCAATCAGAAATCTGATTTGAGGTCTTTTCCGCTGCACATCTTGGAATCTTTCCTTAACTTTCCCAAACTATCCTTAAGATCTTTAATCACACTCGCTTATCTAGTTGTGCTCCGTTTTAGGGGTTCTTCTGCACCTTCTTTTGATCGCTTGAAGTTGTGGCATTTAGGGAAAGTGTCAGCTCTCCCTCAAGCATTTGTCTGTGAAACAACTGCAGTTTGTTCATTAATGCAAATATGCTTTGCACTAGATCAGACAGCAACTGGAATTTTCCTTGTAAGTCCGTATTTAGTTTATTCAAATGCAGCGGCATTTCTTCAAGAAATGTTAAATCTAGAACCCACCCAGGAGCTGTAAGTTCGGGGTGTATTCTGTGCTTCTTCTCCGTAAACAATTTTACTGGTTCCAGGAGCTTGAAAAAACGGGAAATAACTTTACCTCTTGAGACCCATTGAATTGTGCAGTGAAATGGCAAATTGGCAGGGGAGTTGTCTTCATCCTGTTCTTCAATTAGAATTTGAAATTGTCTGTGATTTGAGTGCATTTGAGTGAATGAAATTCACAATGTACAAGTGAGGTTTCATGACGTGATCAAATCTGAGATTTGTAGATACCAGTTGCTCCTGGTGAATAATACAGTGAAATGTCCAAAATTCAGGAAAGCTCTCATCAGACTTACAAAGCCCTACTAATCCATTCACAGATCCCCACATGGCCTGAGCCCCGTCCGTTGCAATGGCACTGAGCTTCTGTAAAGGCAAGTTTTTTTGTTTTGTTTTTTGTTTTTTGTTTTTTTTTTTTTTTTTCAACTACCAACATTAACATCTCCTTTAGATCTTGTCCACGAGTTCTGTCCTTTAGTGACACGATATCGCGGAGTTCTTCCCTTACAACATAGTCGTCAGACATAGTGTGAACAAATACCGATTGTGATGGATTGGATCACAGAAACCCCCTTTAGGACTGCCACCTGATGTGCTGAGACTACTCCTGAACCTGTTTCCCCTGGCAGCTTGGGACTTCAGTGCCCTGCCTGGTTTAAGCCAGACACGCTAGCCTGCTGCAAACCCAGACCTAGCTCTGAACCACGTTCCTCAACAGCTGCAGGCTTAACTGAAAACAGCTTAAGTTCCTGTCTTTAACACTCAGATGCCCAGCTCCCAATGGGGTCCAAACCCCAAATAAATCCGTTTTACCTCGTATAAAGCTTATACAGGATAAACTCATAAATTGTTCACCCTCTAACACTGATAGAGAGAGATGCACAGCTGTTTGCCCCCCCCCAGGTATTAATACATACTCTTGGTTAATTAATAAGTAAAAAGTGATTTTTTAGTAAATACAAAAAGTAGGATTTAAGTGGTTCCAAGTAGTAACAGACAGAACAAAGTAAATTACCAAACAAAATAAAATAAAACATGCAAGTCTATGCCTAATACAGTAAGAAAGTGATTACAGATGAAACTTCACCCTCAGAGATGTTCCCATGAGTTTCTTTTACAGACTAGCCTCCTTCTAGTCTGGGTCCAGCAATCACTCCCACCCCTGTGGTTACTGTCCTTTGTTCCAGTCTCTTTCAGGTATCCTTTGGGCGGTGGAGAGGCTATCTCTTTAGCCAGCTGAAGACAAAATGGAGGGGTTTACAGGGGCTTAAATAGACTTTCTCTTGTGGGTGGTCCCCCTTCTCTCTCCTATCCAGAATTCATCTCCAAGATGGAGTTTTGGAGTCACATGGGCGAGTCACATGTCTATGTGTGACTGAGTTCTTTACCAGCCAGGCCACATTCCTGGGAAAGCTCAGATGTGGAGTGGCATCTCCCAAGTTCGTTGTTGGCTTAAGTGTTTCTTGATTGGGCAGTTACTGAGAATAGTCTTTTTTTAGGAAGCTTACCAACTGCTTCACTGAGGCTACTTAAAATTAAACAAGTACATAGCCAATATTCATAACTTTGAATACAAAAATGATACATGCATACAAATACGATGAATATATTCAGTAGATCATAACATTTAGAGATATGTTACATGGCATATGTGGAATAAAACATATTTCAGTTATGTCATTGTATACATTCATAGGCATGTTCCCATAAAGCATTATGGGGTGCAACGTCAACCGATAATTGAGGTTTATACTATACATCACACGACTCATCCAAAGCGATCTCAAATATTCACACTGCTGAAGTTGAGTGCAGTTGTGATTTGATGTCACTTTCCAGGTCACAGATTTGGCGTTCTATTGTGTGGTGTGAAAGCTGCAGGCCAGAAATTTTCTTTTGTAGATTCTCGTTCTCTGGTGATAGGATTGAAATCACATCAGTGAGGCACGTTTTTATAAACTTGCCTTCAGAATATGGCTTTTTCGCACGGACTATGTGCCAGACCACTTAATAGGAGGCTAACATTACAGCCTACAATCTGTTTGCACATCTGGTGAAGAACTGGGCTTCTACATATGTATGTTTGTTTTTTTCAAAGTTTTCAGTTTTAAAGTATGGCGTTCAGAACCTTGTGGGAATTCTTGATCCATATGTACATGGCTCGAAGTGAAATGGTGCTGCAAGGTTAAAGATTTGAATTGAGAGATACATGTCTGGCAAAGAAGACACATGGCCTTACCATTATGTTCAACGAAAAAGTACTTATTCTCCCAGTCCTGTTGGAAGCCTCGATTTTCATCTGCGTATTTTTTTTTTCCATTTTCACCTGCCTTCCATTGTTAGATGGTGTAAGAAAAATTTTGATAAAAATTTCCATAGCAGCACAAGCAGTGTTTACACTCCCATTTCCGAGTCCAAACTGAGTAATGTGCTCACCGTGAACAGTTGTGTAATGTCACAGGAGTGATGTGACATAACAACTATGGAAGCTACTCACCATCTGCTTGTGCAAAGATTCAAGGAGACAGGCGCCCACTTTCTAAAGTGCCGGGGGGTGCTCGACCCCCAGCTCTGCACCGGCTTTGCCCCCACGCCACCTCTTCCCACAAATCTCCAGCCCCACCCTGCCTCTTCCTTCCCCCGTCCCACCCTTGCCCCACCTCATTCTGCCCCTTCCCCCGAGCACCACATCCTTGCTCCTCCCCCCAGAGTCTCCTCTATGCTGCAAAACAGCTGATTGCAGAGGGTGGGAGGCATGGGGAGGGGGAGGCGCTGATTGGCGGGGCCGCTGGAGGGCAGGAGGTGTTGGGGGAGGGAGGTGGGGGCTGTTAGGGCTGCTGGTGGGTACTGAGCATGTAGATGGGTGGGAGACTGGGGGAGGAGCGAGGACGTGGCACGCTCGGGGGAGGGGGCAGGAAGGGGCAGGAGCCTTGGGGGAAGGGGTGGAGTGGGGGCAGGACCTGGGGCAGAACTGGGGGTTGAGCACCCCCTGGCACATTGGAAAGTTGGCGCCTGTGGCTGGAGTCGGCACCTATGCAAGGAGATGTATATTACCTTCTGAAGAGCCTCATGCAGCTCTGGAGCTGCTGGTTGGCCACCTGTGTCCTAGGAGCACAGGGGGAAGACATAGGTCTGTTTAAGAGCGGGATTCTGCTATGTGTAGGGGGATTGACCATGTGTGAGCAGGACTTGCACGAGAGAGGACAGGTGGACTCTGCCCACCCTGACACAGAATCCCAGAAAGGGTGAGCTGAGACTGGGTTTGTGTGTCTCAGGACTTATGTTTTCAAAGGTCGGTGACACTCAAGTGCTTTAACAAAGTCACTGTGGTTAAGAAATTCTTTTGCTTAGGGCTTGGCTTCAGTTGCGAGTTACAGTACAATAAAGCAGCTCCAGGCGCCCTAGCTCACTCCCCGTTCACACTGGCAAGGCACTTAGAGCGCTCTAACTCCGCGGCTACGGTGCTGCTGGTACTCCACCTCGGCGAGAAGATTAACGCTTGTTGCATAGTGGCTGAAACGCCCGGGCGTCAGCGTGAACGAGGTGTTGCATTACTGCACCCTACATCCCAAGGAAGGGTGTCAGACCACAGATCTGACCCCGAGAGTGTGCCCTCCCAAAGAGAGTCCCAGAGCTAGGAGCAATGACCAAAAAATGCTACCCAGACCCAGTTGGCCTTGGAAGCATGTGGCACCCAGAAATTGTCTCTATGCATGACAGACTGGTGAAGGGGTCTTGGGCCAGGTTATCTCTCAGAGCGTTCCCTGGCTTTTAATCCTAGGAATAAAAGATGCTTCCACTGAAGCCCCTTTCCTACTTGCCCCCATGTGATAGCACATGTCACTACTGATGCCTTATTGAGCCTTTTCTAAACTGTTAATATTGATACGTTGGTGGGTGAAAAATATTTAAAATAAACACTTACCATATTTGTAGCCTTACAAAAGAACATCTTAAAATTGTTACATGGCCTGCCCACCGATTTGTTAAAATAATACACCAGTAGGCAAATCCAAAGAAAAAAATAATTGCTGATTTAATATTTGGGGTGGATGGGAGGAATGTGGGACAGTTCTGTAATTTAGCAAGATTAGAGATTGTTGAAAAGATGTACATCTGTGTAAACAAGTTATTGCATCATACATTGAGAGACGAGAGAAAAATTCAATACTACTGCTGTGGAGATTTCACGATTGGCTTATAAAATAATACTTCTACCTTAATGAAACTGGCAGTACCCTAAGGAATATGTTTCTGTTTCTAAAAATTGTGCTTGGGTGTGCTGCTTTAGTGTATCTGTGCCTCCCTTGTTTATTAATAGCACTCATAGCTGAAAAGTTAGAGTGACATACTGATCTCACTGCAAATTGGTTCAGGAAGCAAGTCAGGAATGTATTCAGTGTGTTTGTTGCTTTACCCATAGTAAATGCTAACCATTCAGGCATGGTTACCTTGGAGATCTTAGTTATGAAACAGTCCTTTAGATTTTAGGTAAATAGAAGCTGATATGATGATGGAATTGATTTTTAAGGAAAGACCATCTTCTGACCTTTGGTACCATCTAAGAGAGCTTCTTTGATATTTTATATTGGTGCGACGATACACAGATTGAACTGTATGTGACAGAAAGCCTGGCCATACAATTGAATAATGTAATATGCTGTCATCAATCCTATGTATTTTGTATAATAGCTAAATGGTGTCTTGGTGCTAGGGTATAGGCATAATATAATTTAAAAAAATAAAGGCAACATATATTTCATCTTTCAAATAGGTAATGAGCAATTTTTCTATACCAGTGCAGTTGCAAGGCTTTATATGTAATTTTAAGATAATTGGTATTCAGCTTTCTGTGCATAAAATGGACACCTGTTTGTGAAGATCAGTGTTTGTTTTCCTGTTAGTAATTACGTGTATAAGAAATCAATTGTATTTGATGCTTACAATTGGTAAGAAAAGAAGATGCATCAGATAAAATGTAGAGTATTACATATCAAGATATAAAATCCCATTGTATCTTTTTATTATAACAACACAAAACTTTTGTTTGAGTGGTTGAAATGTCCATTACTGCGTGCATGTGCGCGCGTGCATGCGTACCTTATGCACTGGTATGGGAGAATTTTCCATACCAGTAGGGGCAGCCATGCCTGCGACCTTATGTCCCTTGTACTCTAAGCCGAGGGTATAAATGGCGGTGCTGCCCTGTCCATCCTTCAGTTCCTTCTTACAGGTATGGATGATATTCAGAGAGTGATGTCAGCTTGATTCCTCCTGTGAAAGTGCCTTCATAGTTAGTTGTCTATCTGGTTATAGTTAACCACACTTGTTTTGGGGTCCCTTTGGATCCTCTTTCATTTTTTCCCCTTTTGTCCCACTCCCCTCCCTTCCTCTTTTTTGTCAATAGTTTGTGGGGTCCGGGCTGTGCCCTGTACTTGGGAAGCCTGTAACAAGGCCTTCCAACTTCAAGCCCTGCTCCAGGTGTGTCACATTGATGTCCATGAGTGATCCTCAGTCTTGCTGTTTTGAAGTGCTTGGGTGAGGATCACATCAGGATGGGTGTCCAATTTTCCAGGGCTTCCAGACAAGAACTAAGCAGCAAAGAGAACAGTATCTCAGATACATCCTCATGGAGGTCGCCCTTTTGCTTCGCATCAGACCCACTTGTGTTGGATCAAGGGAGTTCCTCAATTACTCCTTTCAGGAGTGGTCCTATGGCCTTATATCTATGGACATACAGGAGGAGATCCCCCTCACTGGAACAGTCTTCAAAAACACACAAGCATTTTGAACACCCTTGACCTTCAAAGCTTATAAAGAGGATAGCTTCGAGATCATCAGAATCCTTGGTATGGGACTCCTCTGCTACAGAAGTTAGCCATTCCGATACCGAAGATAGCACCCTTCAGCCTGCCGCTTCCCAGTACCACTCTTTTAGACTCTGGTGACTCTTTTAGAGCTGAGTCGTTGTCTCTGGTACCTGTTCCAAGACTGTTAGGCCAGCTACTTCCTTGACACAAACAGTGGAGCTATCGACCCTTTTCACAGTAAGGCAGAGACCCCTTGCAGTACAGACCACTCTGGAGGCTTATTCAGCTGCAAAAGATCTTCTGAGCTTCTTGGTACTGCCCTTGCTGATCATCCAGACCAAGAGTGTCCTGCTGGGGCAGTTGCACATGGTGCCCATATCTGTATGTGTTATGGCACTTGTGACTTCAAGCTCAATATTGCTTCCCTCGATCCCCTAATGCCAGCTCCAAGATCACCATGGTACTGATGGCCACTGATACTGATAGCCAGGAAGGCCCTGATGTTGCCACCAGTGTGTCCCATCATAAATCACAGTCTTGATCTCGGTATTGCACCACCCTTGCTTACAGAGTCCTGAGAGTGTGAAATGGATTCCTGCATTTTCCACTTCAGAGAATCCAGGGCATCCTCCAGGAACCATTTCCCCTCTCATCAAAGTTGTGCTAACAAGAACAGGTTGAAAGACTGGAGTCCTGGTGTAGACACAACTGGTGTCTGGTGCTATACCAGCCATACATTCACGTATTCTCAATGCCTGAGTTCAACTGTGCCTGACTTGCCTCATCTATCCAGGTGGCCATCAGTGCCCACATATCCACTTCAGATCAGCTGGCAGCACAGTCATAAGAATGCTACTGCGAAGACATGCTATCCAAAGAAATTGATTTCTGGGGAAACAGCACACAGTGTGCGCAGTGGTATGTGCTCAGATAAGTAGCTTCTAGAAACCATGACCGCTGTGCAGTGGAGTTCAGAAAATGGGCCAGACAGACCAGTTAATCAGTGACCTGTGCACTATGGGCTAGTACTGGGGAAATTATTTGCACCATAAGGACTATTATTCCAGCGTTACCCATTCATAATCACACTGCATTATTGGTATTTGGCACAGCAGAGAACCATATGGTGGTTAGAAGCCAATCTAATCCAAATGGCACTATGAACAGCTGTGTATTGTTGGGAGTAACTCTATATGTGGACATGAGGTGTATTGCAGGTGTGTCGGGGAACCGAGCGGCAGTTAGCATGACATATTTCTGCAGTATTGATAAGGCCTTCATTAGGAAAAATAAACGTTTGCTAGTTCTCCCCATGAATGGGTCCATATGCTTGAGTAGGGATCAGTTTGGCTAAGGACTGACATACGGTTGGGACTGACATTCTGAGTCATGGGTAAATTCACTTCATTATTTCTTTTGTGGTCCTTTTAGTGGCTCAACTCTGCTTGCTGTTGCCAGACTTCTCTCCTCCCTGCATGCAGGTCCCTTTCTCCCCCTTCACCTGACACTCTCTTTCTACTTCTATGGAAAATCCTTCCCCAGGTGGTTAGCAAGGCAATGACTGTATGTGGAAGTTTTATTAAAATAGCTGACAAATTTATGACCTATAGGAGTGTAAGCTAAGTCACTAATAACTGTTATGCTTCAGGGTGTAAACTAATTCCTTGCAAGGGTAAGGAAGGAAATCGATCTTAACACCCCACCATAAATAGTACAGTGCAGCCTGATGGTACATTGTGCATTATTTCATGCACTGGCAGAAGCAGGATATTAGGCTAGAGGGCCAGTGGTTGCATGTGGTATAGCGCCTCGTACCACATGATCAATTGTTGTAAAGCGATGGCTGCACTGTGAGGCAACAAGAGCCAATTTTATAATTTCTCAAGATTTTTAGAAATTTACTCATTGCGATTTCCTATTATGCTAAGAGTCTTCTCAAATTCTGTATACTGATGGAGTATACAGTCCTCCCCTCCCCCACCCCCATTTGTCAATAAACTAGTTTTCACCAATTTTTAAAACCAGGCACAGTATAATGTGCAACCATAATAACTTCCTAATTTAATTGTCATAAACAACATAGATGCTTCCTGTTAGTATTATTTTAAATGTGCAAAATGCTGGAAAACTGTACTGGTTAGAGTCAGAGGCTGTGACAAACTTCTTCACATAAAACTGCCAAAGTACTTTGTTTTAGTCAGCTATCCCAGCCCTTGGTTCTGTTTCAAATCAAAGTTGCTGGTTGTGCCTAGCTGTGTGGTGATTTTGTCATGTAGTCAAACATTTAGCAAGATCTAAGGTGTGAAGAAGCCCAGTCAATTGCTCGTGCATTTTCTAATCTTGCCATCGCATTTCCAGGCACATGGTATTACAGAATTAGACTTCCAAAGTTCTACTGTTTCAATATAATTAATATTCAGGTCAAGGTTGGGTAGAATTACCTTCTCATCTCTGAGCCATTGATCATTCCAAATCAATTCAGACTTCCTCCTGCTAACTCTGGAGCTGAGAAAATACAACAAGGGAAGGCCAGAGACACAGATGCTTGAAAATCTTTGGACAGTCCCTTTACTGCCTGTTCAGACAGTCACTCACACAGCTAATGAAATACCAGCCACACCATTGGCCTTTCTGGAGATGCCATCAATGTCCAGGTCCTTGTCTCTGCTGCACTTCTGAAAGACATCCCGAAGAAGGGAAGTTTCCCCATCTGATACCAATGGACTGTTCAAAGTCAGTACTGAGCAGCCAGTGCATTACAGAAACATGCCCGTCAAAGAGGGAGATTTCACCAGATGATAATGACAGACCACTTGGTGTTGGTAACGAGCTTCTGCTGGGCACCAAAGACCAGGTCTGCCCACTGCCTGTATTAGCTATGTCTTCTACATTGACAGTTAAAGACCATCTTCAAGATGGTCCTAGCCTGCTGCCTCTGAATGCTTCATCCTTGTCACCATTCGAGGCTCTGGTACCGAACACACCTAATGATTTTAAGTCCTGTAAAAACTCCTGAAAAGGATGGTTATGTCCCTTGGTATACAAATGGAGCTTGTGGAGGAGAAAAACCTCACAAACTCAGACATTTTACCCCCTGCCTCAAGAGGGAAAGTTGTCCTCCCTATAAATAAGTCAATTATGTAACCTATTAAAGCCTTATGGGAAATTCCATCATCTATCGTGCCTGTGGCGAAGTGTACAGAATACAAGTACTAGGTTCCATTACATGGGTTCAAACAGTTCTGTCAGAACCCCACCAGGCTCCTGGGATTGTTAGCAGTAAATGAAAGACTTTGCCAAGATAGAGCAAAAGCTACACCCGAAAGAAAAGGATGCAAACAAATTAAATATTTTTGGTAGAAAGGTTTATTAAGCTGAAGGTTTATAGCTCTGCATAACTCACCATCAGGCCCTTTGACCCGTTATAAGTAGGATGCTATGTCCAGGTTCATCAGTAAACTGCCTGAAGACTTCAGAGGCGAGTTCCAATTCCTCCTGGTGAAGGGTTGATGGGTTGTAAAGTATGCTCTGCAGACTTACCTGGATGTTATAGACTCAACTACCAAAGTCAGTGATGGCAGTAACCATGAGCTGCTTGTTGTGGCACCAGTTGGGGATTCCTGTGGAAGTACAAAAGATATTGAAGATCTCCCCTTCGAAGGCTGTGCTTTAGTGTCCTGAAGACTGATGAAACATTACATAGGTTAAAAGATTCCAAGGCAGTGTTGAAATTGCTGTATAAACCATCCACCAAAAGAGCAAAGTTTTGACTGCAGTTTCAACTGAGGCAGTGGTATTCTAGTAGACAAGTAGACCAGTGTAGGCAAAAACAGGCAATGAAGGAGGAGTAGTTTTTGAAAACCAATTTAATCACATATAGGATCCTTCTAATCTGAAGAGATCAGTCATGTAGCCAGGTAATATATGACTTGAGATCTTAACCAATAATCATACTGCTGCCAATCTGAGGAGGCTGCAGGAAGAGACATCTGGGCAAAATGAGTCTCTTCTATGGCCCATTGTGAGAGCTAAGGGTATGTCTACACTACGAAATTAGGTCGATCATATAGCAGTCTATTTTTAGAAATCAATTTTATACAGTCGATTGCATATGTCCACACTAAGTGCATTAAGTCAGCGGAGTGCGTCCACACTACTGCGGCTAGCATCGACTTTCGGAGCGTTGCACTGTGGGTAGCTATCACACAGTTCCCACAGTCTCCGCTGCCCATTGGAATTCTGGGTTGAGCTCCCAGTGCCTGATGGGACAAAGACATTGTCGTGCATGGTTTTGGGTACATATCATCAGTCGCCCCTCCCTCCATGAAAGCAACGGCAGATAATCGTTTTGCGCCTTTTTTTCCCATGCAGACACCATACTGCTGTCAGCAGACGGTGCAGTAGGACTGCTAACTGTTGTCCTCCACCGCTTCTGCAGCAACTCTGCTCTGCTGCTCTTGTCTCAATAGCTAATTTCTCCATGTTGTCTGTCATGTGCTTGTGTTCTTCCTTGGGAAACGTGCGCGGTGCTAACCGTCGTCCTCCACCGCTTCCGCTGCAACTTTGCTCTCCTGCTGCCATGAATCCACCTCCCAAGTCCTCTCGTCGTTCTGTATAAATATCTATTCTCGTGGCATCAGTTGTCATCCTGTGCTTCCGCTGCAACTCTGCTCTCCTACGGATGCCATACCACAGCAAGCATGGAGCCCGCTCAGTTCACTGCTGCTGTTGGGAGCATTGCAAACACCTCATGCATTATTCTGCAGTATTTGGAATGGGTAAATCTACTGTGGGGGCCGCTGTGATCCAAGTAGCCAACACAATCAGTGAGCTGCTGCTATCAAGGGTAGTGACTCTGGGAAATGTGCAGGTCATAGTGGATGGCTGTGCTGCAATGGGGTTCCCTAACTGTGGTGGGGCGATAGACGGAACACATATCCCTATCTTGGGAACAGACCACCTTGGCAGCCAGTATGTAAACCTCAAGGGGTACTTTTCAATGGTGCTGCAAGCACTGGTGGATCACAAGAGACGTTTCACCGACATCAACGTGGGATGGCCGGGAAAGGTGCATGACGCTCGCATCTTCGGGAACTCTGGTCTGTTTGAACAGCTGCAGGAAGGAACTTACTTCCCAAACCAGAAGATTACCCGTTGGGGATGTTGAAATGCCTATAGTTACCCTTGGTGACCCAGCCTACCCCTTAATGCCATGGCTTATGAAGCCATACACAGGCACCCTGGACAGTAGTCAGGAGCAGTTCGACTATAGGCTGAGCAAGTGCAGAATGGTGGCAGAATGTGCATTTGGGTGTTTAAAAGCTCGCTGGCACAGTTTACTGACTAGGTTAGACCCCAGCGAAACCAATATTTCCATTGTTATTGCTGCTTGCTGTGTGCTCCACAATATCTGTGCGAGTAAGGGGTAGACATTTATGGTGGGGTGGGAGGTTGAGGCAAATCGCCTGGCTGCTGGTTACCCACAGCCAGACACCAGGGCGGTTAGAAGAGCACAGGAGGGCGCAGTGCACATCAGAGAAGCTTTGAAAACCAGTTTCATGGCTGGCCAGGCTATGGTGTGACACAGTTCTGTTTGTTTCTCCTTGATGAAAACCTGCCTCCTTGGTTGACTCTACTTCCCTGTAAGCCAACCGACCTCCCTTCCCCCCCGATCACCGCTTTCAGAGGCAATAAAGTCGTCATTGTTTCAAAATCATGCATTCTTTATTAATTCATCACACAAATAGGGGGAAAAGTCGCAAGGTAGCCTGGGAGGGGTAGGTGAGGAGGGACGCACCGGGTGGGGTGGTGGATGAGGGGAGGAGGGAAGGTCAGGCTTGACAAAGCCCTGGCTGGGATGATTTAATTGGGGATCGGTCCTGCTTTGAGCAGGGGGTTGGACTAGATGACCTCCTGAGGTCCCTTCCAACCCTGATATTCTATAATGACAAGGCCACACTATAGTTCAAAACTTATTGAATGCCAGCCTTCTGTTGCTTGTGCAATCTTCTGGGGTGGAGCGGCTGGGTGCCCGTAGCCTCTCCCTGTCCCAGTACCCCCCCCTCCCCCCGCGTTCTTGGGCATCTGGGTGAGGAGGATATGGAACTTAGGGAGGAGGGCAGGCGGTTATACAGGAGCTGCAGTGGCGGTCTGTGCTTCTGCTGCCTTTCCTGCAGCTCCACCAGATGCCTGAGCATGTCAGTTTGCTCCCCCATTAGACTCAGCATTGCATCTTCCCTCCTCTCATCGCACTCCTCCCTCCTCTCATCGCATTCATTTAACACTTTCCTGGTCTCTGCCATTGTTTGCCTCCATGCATTCTGCTGAGCTCTTTCAGTGAGGGAGGACTGCATGAGCTCTGAGAACATTTCATCGCGAGTGCATTTTTTTTCACCTTCTAATCTGCGCTAGACTCTGGGACGGAGATGATAGGGGGAGTGTAGAAACAATTGCAGCTGCAGGAGGAAAAAAAGAGAGAGTAGTATTTAAAAAGATACATTTTAGAGAACAAAGGGAAGACTATTTCACACTGAATCAAGTGATTCACATTACATAGTACATGTGCTTTTGGGACAAGGTCTCATTTTACCTCTTACATTGGGTGCCTCCCGGTTTGGTTGCTCAGCTGGGCAACAGAATTCGTCTTACAGGCAGCCATGGTAAGGCAAAGGGTTTCAGCTTCTTCAACCTTCATAACATGTGGGAACGGTTTCAAACAGCAGCACCCTCCTTTCCCATACTAATCAAAGCCTGTTGGTTTGGCCATTTAAAAGGAGGGGCTGCGGTTTTAGGGTGAATGTGCAGCACAACCCCCGCCCACTCACCATGTGGCTGGTATCAGGGAAGATCCCTGTCAGACAAACACAAACAGCTCAGCATGAACGGGCCTCCCCCCTTAGCGTGGCTAACAGCGGGGATGATTTCTTTTCAGCCAAAGGCAAACAGCCTAGCAGGAACGGGCACCTCTGAATGTCACCTTAAACAAATTTCCCGTATTTGAACCAGGTGACCATGAATGATATCTCTCTCCTGAGGTGAACACAAAGAGATAAATAATGGATGTTGCTTGAATGCCACCAAAGCCCGGGCCCATTCGCTGCAATGCTTTGTTCTGCAGTGATTTTAGACTACTTGCTACTGACTTGGCGTGGTAGAAGTGTCGTACCATGGAGGACGGAATAAGGCTGACCTCCCCAGAAACCTTCTGCAAAGGCTTTTAAAGTACCTCCAGGAGAGCTTCATGGAGATGTCCCTGGAGGATTTCCGCTCCACCCCCAGATACGTTAACAGACTTTTCCAGTAGTTATATTGGCCGCGAATGCATCCCGAGTCTTGAGGGCAAATTAATCATTAAACACGCTTGCTTTTAAACCCTATATTATATTTACAAAGGTACACTCACCAGAGGTGCCTTCTCTGGCTTCATGGTCCGGGAGCCTGCCTTGGGAGGGTTGGGAGGGTATTGGCTCCAGGGTGATGAACAGTTCCTGGCTGCCGGGGAGAAGGGATTCTCCACTTGCATGCTGTGCGCTCTTCTCATCTTCCTCATCCACAAAATCCTCATCCCTGTTGCATGAGACTCTCCCCTTGCAGGTGTCCACGGACAGTGGTGGGGTAGTGGTAGGAGCACTCCCTAGAATTCCATGCAGCATAGAATTCCATGTTTGGGGCTCTGACCCCGAGCGACCATTTGCATCCTTTGTTTTTTAGTAGGCTTGCCTCAGCTCCTTAACTTTCATGCGGCACTGATATATGTCCCTGTTGTAGCCTCTGTCCATCATGCCCTTGGAGATTTTGGCAAATATATTGGCATTTCATCTTTTGGAAGGGAGTTCTGCCTGCACGGATTCTTTTCCCCATACAGCGATCAGATCCAGTGTCTCCCATTCGGTCCATGCTGGAGCTCTTTTGCGATTCTGGGACTACATGGTCACCTGTGCTGATGAGCTCTGCATGGTCACCTGTGCTGATCAGCTCGTCATGCGGGCCAAACAGGAAATGAAATTCAAAAGTTCCCGGGGCTTTTCCTGTCTACCTGGCCAGTGCATCTTATTTGAGAGTGCTGTCCAGAATGTTCACAATGGAGCATTCTGGAATAGCTCCCGGAGGCCAATACCATCGAATTGCATCTGCACTACCCCAAATTTGACCCAGCGAGGTCAATTTTAGCGCTACTCCCCTCTCCAGAGAGGAGTACAGAAGTTGATTTTAAGAGCCCTTTAAGTCGACAAAACTGTCTTGGTCACGTGGACAGGTGCAGGGTTAAATCGACCTAACGCTGCTAAATTCAACCTAAACTCGTAGTGTAGACTAGGGCTAAGGGTCTTTATTGGGTCATCAAGCTTGAGTAGTCCATTCACTAGACTGGATGTAAACTACCTTTGGTGTTACCCTGGGAACAAACACACTTGAAATACAGCTATATAGCCAATATTTAATCCAGAGTAACCTTTCAGTATTTACAGTTCCAATTATTTTTCTTTCAATAAAGACCTAGTGTCTGGATGAAGTAGAGTACCCACAATTCACTGTTGCTTTGAGCAGGCAGGCTTGATAGTACTGTATAATATTTGGAACAGCTATGTCCACTCTGTTTGTTAGGTCTGCACATAAAGGAGATTTTTGGTACTCATTTGAAGTCTGATCCCTTCTTGATCATTAAGTATCAGCACAGAGGACTAGACTTGATAACTTCTATATTTCTGTGATTCTATCCCCTAGCACTTCTTATGAGAATAGAGATGTTAACTTTCACACTTCTGGTTAAATTCCAACTTGGGCTGTTATATTCTAACTAAAATGTTTCTGCAGCTTTAGGTAAATGTGGTCAGTTCAGTCCTAAACAGTGTAATGTTACTGAGAACTGAAACATGGAAATGGCTTCATCTTAGATGAAGTGTTCCTGTGTTTTGTACTATATGTCTATTTCAGTTTGTGAAGTGCTTTAAGATGAAAGATAATGTTTAATATAAAATATTTAGCATTTTCGTGGTGACAGATGTAAGAGCTAGCTATAAAATAGAATTAGCTTGTTCTGTACCATGCAGTTAAATTTGAAATGTGGATATATTTTGATTTATCAGTGGTTTTTAGTAGAGAAGCTGGTCAACAGGTCTAATAAAATTGGGTGTAATAAAACAGCTATTCATGAAGTGCTTTATTCATATCTAATTCTGCCAACATCTCATTGCTTTTTGCTTATAGGACACTGCCCTTCGAAAGCCAAGAGAAGTATTCAGGCTACCTACAGACTTGACAGCTTGTGATAATCGCCTTTGTGCATCAATACACTTTTCGTCTTCTACCTGGGTTACCATTTCAGATGGAACAGGAAGATTATATCTTATTAAAACGGGCAAACGTGGAGATGCTGCATCTGAAAAGTGGGAGGTAAGTTTTGCTAAAATATTAGTTTTATAAGTGTCGTTCTCATAGTATTCCTGTTTTAGGATTCAGTCTTGCAAAGGGCTGCACACTTTTCAGAGTAGTTCATACATTTATAAGCTCAGAAGGGACCACTGTCATCTAGTCTGACTACCTGCATAATACAGCCCACAGAAGTTGCCTGAGTTAGTTCCTGTTTGAACTAGAGCATGTATTTTAGAAAAACATCCAATTTTGTTTTAAAAATTGCCAGTTTTGGAGAATCCACCACAACCCGCAGTAAGTTGTTTCAGTAGTAAATTACTCACTGTTAAAAATTTGTGCATTACTTCCATTCTGAATTTGTCTAGCTTCAATATCTAGCCATTGGATCGTGTTACACTTTTTATCTGTGCAATTATAAAGTCCATTATCAATTTTTTTTTTGTTCCCCATGTAGGTACTTATAAATTATGAACTATGATAAAGTTATATCTTAACCTTCTTTCAAGGGCGGCATGTGGACACCCATTTGGGGAGGTTAGACCCTGAGCAGATCTGTAGTTGGTTGGCATCCTGTGTTCAGTTGATAAAGTCCTTGCATTCCCTGATGCTACACGGACGATCCAGCTCCTCCTGCAGCTTTCTTACCTGTTTCCTGAAGACTCCACCAAAAGATGTCTGTCCCACTGGCTGGTTTTCCCATCCCCCCCCCTGTTTGGCTTTCGTTGGCAAGGACATGCAGGCTGAATTCCCAGTAAGTCAAGACCAAGGCCTGGGAGGAAGCCTCTAGGGTCAGGATGCCTGTGTGGCGGGGGGCCCCACGGGCAGGGACAGAAGAGCTAGCAGTGTTGTCAGCACGCTGTTTTTATCCCATAGCAGGTTCTTCCTTTTAGAGCACCAGCTGGAGTACCAGTATCAAGAACTGTTGCAGAGGGTGATGGTAAAACTTCAGATTCTGTTAGAAGAAGTTCAAGATACTCTTGGATGTCCTGCAGCGCACTGAACAATTTTGGGTACCTCTTCCAGTGAATGAGGCCATTATGGTACTAGCTAAAGTGGTATGGCATACATTGGCAACATGTACCCCTACCTCTAAAAGGGCTGAGAAGTGCAACTTTGTGCCTGCAAAAGGGGCAGAATTCTTGTTCGCCCTCCCCAACTCACGAGTAGTACAAGCAGCCACAGGGGGATCCAGGCAGCAACGTCCTAAGACCACCCACGCAGACAAGGGAGCTAAATACCTTAATCTTCTGGGGAAGAAGATATTCACATTCACCAGCTTCCAGTTCAGAGTCTTTAACTACCAGGCTATGTAAGCAAAATACAATTTTATGAACTATTTGAAGTTCAATAATGGGTCCTGTCCTGCTGGGGGAATTTAATTCCCAGCCCTTGTTGAGGAAGGTAGACTTGCAGATAAACCTCACTGCATGCTGATCTATAGTGATCGCAGCAGTAATGCATCAAGAGTCACTGCTTCCCTCTTCAGTTTCCCAGGAAGGTCCAGAACACTACTGAGGATTTGCACTTCAGTGAAACCGATCTCTTTAACAAGAAAACAAGCTAACTTTTGCACTCTTTAAGTTTCCAGGACATTCCTCCACACCTTGGGCATTTATACTCCAGCCCCAAAGAGGAAGCACCGTGAACAGATATATAAGCCACAGCCTCTTCCATAGCCTTTCTGCCACTAACAATCATTTGAACTGCCCCATAAGCACCAAACAGTGCAGAGACCAAGATATGCAGCTGTGATGTTCCCCTCTGGTGTTATCTGGACCGGTGATCTGCTAGGTCACTCCAATCCTTGACTCTGGGAGCCAGCCTTACCCTGCTCTCCTGTGAGAACCCTCAATCCTGAGCTGTTAACGCACAGCCTCTGGCATGTAAGCTGTTCCTTGGATTGTGCAACTGAATGACACTAGCCAATATCTCTGGTCCCAGACACAACCCTAGCAATGTCCAGTTATGCCTGCTGGACGCTGCAAGCTTATATGAGTTTATCAGTTCAACAAATTGATATGTACCAGGCTTGTTATCCCAAGGGGTGTGTCTGACACGCTTCAAACCAAACGCACTGTTTCAGGTAGAATAAACAAACAGATTTATTAGCGAAAAAGATAGATTGTAAGTGATTATAAGTCAAAACATAACAAGTCAGATTTAGTCACAATGAAATAAATGCAAAACGCATTCTGAGCTGATTTTAACACTTTCGGTGCTCGTACAAACTTAGATGCTTCTCACTACAGGCTGACTGGTTGCTCTTCAGCCAGGCTCTCCCATTTGATTAGCACTTCAGTCGCTTGGTGGTGATGTCTGTAGATGGAGGTGGAAGAGAGGAAGAGCACGGCAAATGTCTCTCACTTTTATCATGTTCTTTCTTCCCTCTTGACTTTGTCCCCTCACCCTTTCAGAGTCAGGTGAGCATTACCTCATCACAGTCCCAAACTGACCAAAGGAATGGGGGGGTGACTCACTCGAGAGTCGAACAGATCCTTTATTGTTGCTAGGCCAGTGTCCTTTGCTCTTGTGATGCTGGGCTGGGTTTGTCCCATCCCTGCCCTAATGAGGTGTGAACTGCCACTCTGCTCTTAGAGAGTTTTTGCCTGGGCTTGCTTTAAGCCATGAGGACACATTTTCAGCCTCATAACTATATATATGAAATTACAACCTATAACATTACTATAACGTTACCATAACAACAATGCTCAGTACATCATGGGCCTTCCGAAGACACCCAACATGACAAGCTTTGCATTAGATATCACACAATCATATTATAAGGATGAACATGGGGGTGTAGGGTGTTCCCACGAGATAGAGAACATCTCAGAAGCCCCATCCTTCTTGAAGGTAGCTATCCTTCTTGCAACCTCATCTACTGGCTAAAAGTTACTTGTGACAGGATGCTTGGGAGTTGCACACCATTCCAAGGATGTGATCCCCACCAGTTTCCAAAGTCAGCTTTGGTGGCCAACAAGTGTACTTTGCCTACAACTGGGGAGCTACAACAATGGACAAGTGTGTACTAGATATCTTCCACTTTGGCTATGCTGTCAAGTTTTTCTCCACCTCCTCCAAAACCCCATTTCTGAGCTCCCTTCAGAGACCTCTCACAAGGAGATCCTCTAACCAGAAGTGGAATCTCTTCTCAAGTGAGGAACTGTGGAGTTAGTGCCACCTCAGCAACAAGGGAAAGAGTTCTATTCCAACTATTTCATAGTTCCCAAGAAAAAGGGAGGCTGGAGGCCCATTCTTTACCTATACCAGCTAAATATTTTTATTTGCAGATTAAAATTTTGCATGGTTACATTGACATCAATAATTTCCTCCTTGGAAAAAGAGAGTCTGCAGCTCTCAACACAAAAGAGGCTTACTTTTGTGCAGACATTCACCCATCCCACAGAAGGTTTCTCAGGTTTCTGGTAGAATAGGAACTTTACCAGTTTAGGATACTCCCATTTGGTCTGGCAGTTGCATCCAGGGTCTTTACAAAGGTCTTCACAGTGGTGGCTGTACAGATTAGATGAATGGGCTATGCCACCTTCCCATACTTGGACAACTTGTTTTTAATAGGCGGATCCTGTCTGGAGGTTTAGTCAGCAACCTTATCTTTCTCTGCCTCCTAGCATTCTTGGGTATCTGCATAAACGTGGAAAAGTCTACTCTGAATGCTCCGCAGATCATAGACTTTATAGGGGCATTGGAGTCCCTTTCCTACCTCCCACACCCAATGCGGTGGTGATCACAGATGCATCCCTCGTAGGCTGGGGAACCCATATGGGCGTTCACACAGCACAACGCATATGGACACCTTGAGAAGCCAGGATGCATATCAATCTCCTGGAATGAATGGTGGTCAGATGGGCCTGCAGTATACTCTTGCCACTTGTAAAATCCCGACATGTCCAGATAATTTCAGACATTACAGCAGTCTTCAATATAACCATATGGGGACAAAATCCCTTCTGCTGTGCCTAGAGGCGGTCAGCTGGAACTAGAGTATCTGGAACTACGTCACGGTCTCTGCACATTCCTTTCCAGGTGCTTAGCATGCGCTTGTAGACAGTCTCAGCAAGTATTTCACCTCTGATCAATTACTCCTGAGGGTATTTTGTGCCACTGCGCAGGCACAGAATTCATATCATCCTCAGATTTCTTTGCTTCCCCACAGAAAAATGACTTCTGAGGGGAAAGAAAGGGAAGCTGCAATAGTGGTCACTCGCTCCTCCCCGGCAACCCTGAGCTTCGTAATGGGAGCCAGATGGTAGAACAACTTTTGTGCACCTCTGGAGTAAGGACACATAATCTGAGAAGCAGCTTGGAATTTGGAAAGGAGGAGTCCAGAGTCAGAACAAGCTCTGTGAAAGTTTGCAAGTTTAAATTACCTTGCATGGATAGTTAGTGACACAAGATCACCCCCTTCTGAACTACTACTCAGACTTCTTGCCGCTACTTTGCTAAAACACAACCATACTTGATTAGATACTGGAAATATGCAACTGGGCTGCACTATTGCCATTCGTTTATTTAAAAAAAAATTATATAGTTTATTACAACAACTGAGAATTAATCATGTAAGAGAGCTCTTCAAATATGACAGTGTTTTTGAAAAAAATGTGCTTGTCAAATTGGGAAACTGGAGTGCCATTCAACTATGCTGCCAGCCTGGAAAGGCACACTCAGAGGAGTGTGTTGCATTTGCTTTAGAAAAAATATTACAGACTAAAAATAATAAATGACGACAACATGCATGCAATTCTGGTGAACCCACATCAAGAAGTCTACTATAACACAAAGTATTTTGGACTCCATGTTCACAACTAAGGCAACTACAATAACTATTGATGAACCTACCTTACTGGATGCTTGCCTAGAATTAATCACTGTAAATGGAAGACCATTTAAACTAATGGAGGATTCAGGATTTTGCAAAATTGTTGACCGCTTACTGGAAGGCCTGGGGAGGAAACTTAAACGGAACGGTGAATGTGTATGAGACAAAATTGCCACTGTAGCACCAACCATTCCGGAGGGGATCAAAAAAGAAATCAAGGGATGATTAATTTAATTGAAAGTGTATTGTGCCACACAATTTGGCTGATCCCTTTTAGGGATTAACATTTGATACATTATTGCGGAACAATTTGTTCTTTGGACCATAGCATTGAAAGAGATCAAAGAAAGACACATCTCTGAATATTTAAAAATCTATGATTGTTAAAGTGGTTGATATGTATGAAATCACCCCAAGCCATACAAAATATATAATATAATAATATATATATAAAAATATGAAAGCGGTGAAGATGATGATTGATGACCAGGAAACTGGAAAAACAGAATAACAAATTCAGAATGAAGAACAAACAAAGTTTACTCTTTTAGGAAGATGTTAAAGAAGATATGGACCAGATCAGAATGATTTGATTCATATGGTTGAAGAAGCTGTACTTAATATATCTGCTGAAGCCATGGGTGTAAGATTGAAGGGAGTTTACTGTCCTGCCCATACACTACATCTTGCAGATGAAGACTAATTCAAGGAATGTACAATCTGACCTTATTCATAAAGCTCAATATTTCTGTGTTTAAAAAAACAAAAAACAACCAAACAAACAACAAAACTGAGAAACCAAACAATGTTGGTAGTGATCAGAAAATTCAAATAAAAAGCTCACTCTTAGATTGTCCTACCAGGTGGCGCTCAATTTATGACTTGAGTGACTCTTGGAGCTCTGGGATTTCTGACAGGACCTGGCCACATCAAACCATGAGCTTTATATGACAAAAAGAGAATGGCATGCCATTGAAGGCATCACAATTGCATTGAAGCCTGCTAAAGTGATGACAAAGATTCTTCAATATGAACAACTGACCATGGGTGACTTAAGGTGCTTGGTTAGAATTTCAACTGGAAGTATCAAAAGTCTCTTCTCCTTTTACTGAATCGTTACTGGCTTCAATGAAAAAATGAAGAAAAAAAATCTGTTTTTGAAAATTATATCTTTCTCTTATGTATATAGCTTGATCCTAGATATCAACTACTACTGTCAGAGGAGGACAAAGTCAAAGCAAAATTTCATTCCACTAAAATGTGGACAAAAATGGAAATGCTTCAGTCAGAAGTAAAAAATGTGATTTGAATCCATATCAGACCTGTCTAACATTGAAAGATCTGAGGATGAATTGGAACTTCTTAAAGCTTGTGAAATATCCAAAAAGGAAGGTATCTGGATGAAGAAAAGGATTGGGCCAGTTGATTCATTTGTGGATGAGCCGTGTCTCAAGTAAGAAAGAAAACATATTAGGCTGTTGAACTTTTCTTGGCAACATAGATTTTTCCATTGCAACAAAATCTTATGAGTGTGGCTTATGCTGTATGCCGTTGATGCTAACAATGTGCAAACCCAGCAGAACCAGATAGTGAGGATTGAACGAATTGAGAAATTGCTGTAACCTTCTCTTGTGATTACCTCAAAAAAGAGTGTGAGGATCCATTTTTCCTGTGCCTCTTTAGAGCTCTATACCAGGGCTAGAGAGCACAGTTCCAATGAAAAGCCACCATTTGAATGTGAGCTCTGATGCACAGATTGGTTATAAAGCCAGAAAGAATCAGAAATCTACCCACTCAGTAATGATAGGCAGCAGGTTTAAAACAAACAAAAGGAAGTATTTCTTCACACAATGCACAGTCAACCTGTGGAACTCTTTGCCAAAGGATGTTGTGAAGGCCAAGACTATAACAAGGTTCAAAAAAGAACTAGATTAAATTCATGGAGGATCGGTCCATCAATGGCTATTAACCAGGATGGGCAGGGATGGTATCCCTAATCTCTGTTGAAGCTGAATTGACCACGGGGGATGGATCACTTGATGATTACCTGTTCTGTTCATTCCTCTGACGCATCTGGCATTGGCCACTATTGGAAGACAGGATACTGGGCTAGATGGACCTTTAGTCTGACCCAGTATGTCCGTTCTTATGGTTCCCCATTTACAATTACATTGTGAGACATATCAGGCAATTTTTAATTTTTTAATGTGTGCCATGTTGGATTTGTATTGCTCTGGACATTTCTTAATCAAAATGTCGTTGTGCAGTACCAAGGCAAATGATTTACAGAAGTCTAAGCATATTATAATGACGTTATTCCCTTTTCAGAGTAGGAGCCGTGTTAGTCTGTATTTGCAAAAAGAAAAGGAGTACTTGTGACACCTTAGAGACGAAATAAATTGGTTAGTCTCTAAGGTACCATAAGTACTCCTTTTCTTTTTGTTATTCCCTTTATCAACCAAATTTGTAATCGCATTTTAAAATATCAAGTTAGTTTGGCAAGATCTATTTTCTATAAAATGTGTTAATTAGCATTAATTATATTAACTTTATTTAATTGTTTATTAAGAATCCTTTCTCAGCTGTTCCATTATTTTGCCTAGGATCAGTGTCAGGCTGAAAGGCCTATAACTGCCTGGGTCATCGTGTTAACTCCTTTTAAATGTTGGCACAAAATTATTTTTCTTTCACTCTTCTGGAACTTCCCGAGCATTCTGAGAGTTATTGAAAATCAATGTTAATGATACAGAGAGCGTCTTGGCCTGCTCTTTTAAACCTTTTGGATGCAAGTTATCAGGACCTGCTGATTTTAAAATGTCTTGTGTTAGTAGCTGTTGTTCAATATTGTCCATAGTTACTGTTGAAATGGGAAGTATTTCATCAGATATGCATATATCTTCTGTTTTTACAGAATAGAAGTATTACAGAACAGAAATATTTATTGAGCAAGTCTTCCTTTTCTGTGTTGACAGCTGTATCGTTTCCATCTAGTAACATACCAGTGCCATTGTTAGGATCACTTTTGTTCCTAATATACTTGAAAAAACTCCTTTATTGTCCTTAACTTTGCTGGCCATCCATTTCTGCTTGTTCTTTTGCTACAATTTCTACAATTACTAACTTGATTTGTAGTCATTGCTATCAACTTTTGCTTTTTTTCCATTTGCCTTTTCATTTGTTATACACTGTGTTTTTAATTTTTATAACAGCTTTCACTCCCCCTCTAAGCCATATTTTTTTAATTTTTATTTTTTTTTCTCTTAAACCAGTGTGGCCTTCTTTATCAATTGTGACTTTTGGGGCATCTAATAAAATGTTCATAAACAGTTGCCCATTATCATTCACATTTTTCCATTCAAATTCTTTCTATCGGCTGACTTGGCTTATCATTGTTTTCAGCTTTGCGAAACTGGTCCTTTTAAAGCACCAGCTATTACTGGTTTGGACTTGATTCTGTTTGCACGTGACAATTTGGGGGAAGTCTGTAAAACGTACGAATTCTGGTTGATATTGTGAAGTTGTTGCTCTGAAAAATTGCAGTGTCATAAATTACCCTGTGTGTGTGTGTGTGTGCGTGACCATTACGGATAGACTAGGGACAATTGTTGCTTGTTAAAATTCAATGACTGCTTATTCAATGTGAAGCACCATGGAACAATGGGTTTTCTCCATCTTGTGGGTAGGTGCTTAAGGAGGTAGTCATCCTGTTTTCTAGTGTGATTTGGTGGTCTGTCGCAGACACATAATAGTACCCTGTCTTTATTTGTTACGACATTGATCGGTCAGCATGCAAGATCATTTTCTTCTGAGTTGTCAGTGACTTGGAAATTGGTAATCTCATTTTTGACAGCTTGCCATTCTCCGTCCGCTTCTGTGCACTCCATTCTTCCTAAACAGGTTATAACCATTGATTTTAACATTACTGTCATGCCAATCTTCTCACCAGACTTCAGCAGTACCAACTAGGTTTAATTTTTGTTCAGAAATGAGCAATTTCTAATTCTTCTTGTTTTATTACACAGGCTCCTGGTATAGATGTATAGGCAATGAAAAAATTCCTATCTTCATGTCCTTTTTTGTCTTGATCAATTTTCTCAACATTTTGATACTGTGCTTGTTTTACCTGAGACAGAATAAAAAGATATATGGTCTCCAGAACCAAAGTTTCTATTACTGTAGCTCCCATCTCTGGATCAGTTTAAATGACTGAAACTCTTGGACTTTTCTTCTGCAACAATCCCACATTCTAATACATTCATCTGGTAACCACTGTATCATTCAAGATTTAAGATCAGGCAGTTCTGATCTGCTTTCATCAAAATGTGGGAGCAGAATGGGCTGCTCCAAACTCCACTCACAGATTTTAATAAGGAACTCCCCCATCTCAGCAATTTCAAAATCATTAATTTCCTCTTCTTCCTCCGTTTAATAATAGGCATTTATCATACACAGTTTTCTACAGCTGTCTAGTAAAGGAACCCTTCAAAGTTTAATGATAAACAACTCGTTAACCAAAGAAGGTTGTTTTAAAAAATCTGATTTTGTTTTCCACAATTGATTTATTGTCAAAATCATCATGTATCCACTATCTTACTGTGTTTGCATAGTACCAAGCATAATAGGCCTTTTAGCTGCTACTTTATTATTAATTTGTATATTAAAGAGAATGTCAAAACTATGTGGGAAAAGCAGGCAGGATGAACAACCCAGAAGTGGAAGCCACTGAGTGATCTGTGTTGGGAGTGAAATCCTTGGGGTAGCTTCAGTAAACTTTCTCATTCCTTTTCTAGTGGATAGCAAAGTAGCTACTATGGACTCTTCTCTTTCCCCTCCAACCTCTCTTTTTTTTTTTTTTTTCTTCTTTCTGATTTACAGATAATGTTTAATGAAGAATTTGGGAGTCCCTTTGTTATAGCCCACAGTGTTTCCTTTGTAAAGTCAGATGTGCATTCAGTAGCTGGGCTTCTGCTTCGAGTAGAAAAAGATGAACTGGATGCAAAAGGAAGTGGCTTCCATGTGTCCTTGGAGTGGGTTACAATCACAGAAGTAGACAAAGAGGGTGAGTATATTGTTTATATTCTTGGCAGATATTTTGAAAAGCTGCAACCTCACTATTTAAAAAAATTATTTTATATGATTTGTCATTTCACAATGCTAGTTATTTTAATTATGTTTTTCAAAACTTTAACTCAGTTTTTATCTTGATTATTTTTTTTTCCAATTTGAGTTGGGGGTGGGGAATGTAAACCTTTAATTTGCTAAATATCTCTGAGGCCAATTAATGGATAAACAATACAGAAACTTATTTGATGTGGGTGACTAGAAGAAAAGGTCAGTGCAGTAGCACTTCACATATGGAGATGTAAATGCAAATTCCCAGAGTGGTCCCAAATAAAAATGTTAGGTCCTCTCACCGTAGTCTTAGCAAACCTTTGTTCCAATCTCCAAACCACTGGACAATTAGGTACTGTTTTCAGCCTCTGGTCTTGGAACTTGAATGGTAAGGGGATTTACAAATTAGGGTTAGAAGATGAATATAAGGGGACATAGTATAGGTATACAAATCAGTGGTATATAGAGAGAACATTGAATGCTCTTTAACTTTTTCTATAGTAAAAAGAGCAAGGAGACATTCAATTAAGTTGAAAGGCAACATATTTAAATCTGGCAGTGATTTTTGTATACAGTGATTAAACTGTGGAACTCATTGCACTTAGATATCATTGATGCCAAGAGTTTAGTAAAATCCAGCAAAGTATATATGTATAGATATATATGGCGAGATAGCTAGGTGAATGAGTTAATAATATAAACATCCATAGTTGCATTAAATAGGCTAACTTTTTTATAAGGAATCTAAGACCACATGTCTCGGAATATAAGCCAACGAGTAACTGATTGCAGGGGTAGGGGAGCTCATTTTTGAAGTTTTAGGAATTAAATTATTCCTGGCTTGTAAGGATCATAGAATATCAGGATAAGTAAAGTACAGAGCAGCTAATTTACTTTTTTCTGTCATCTTGGTTCGCTCTCTCCGCGCCCCCGCCTGTTCCCCTCTTTTTCTGTCTTAACATGTTTTTTGTTTTTTTTTCCTCCAGCCTTTTCTCCCAGATCAAATTTCTAAGGGTCTGTTGCAGCCTAAATAGCATATCTGTGCCTTCTGGTCCGTAAGCGTTCTTTTAGACTCTTGGATGCAGAAGATACTGAGTTAACAAGACTGGACTAGTTTCAGAGTGGTAGCCTTGTTAGTCTGTATCAGCAGAAAGAAAAGGAGTACTTCTGGCACCTTAGAGACTAACAAATTTATTTGAGCATAAGCTTTCGTGCACTTCATCAGATGCTTATAGTGGAAAATATAGTAGGAAGATAGATAGATACACACAGAGAACATGAAAAAATGGGCCGTACCAGCTCTGACAAGACCAACCGATTAAGGTGGGCTGTTATCAGCAGGAGAAAAAAAACTTTTGTAGTGATAATTAGGATGGACACAAATCAGACATCAAGAATTAGAACACTCAAAAACCAGTTGGAGAATACTTCAGTCTCCCTGGACACTTAATTACAGACCTAAAAGTCGTAATTATTCAACAAAAAAAGTCAAAAACAGACTCCAACGAGAAACAGCAGAACTGGAATTAATCTGAAAACTGGACACCATTAAATTAGGCTTGAATAAAGACTGGGAATGGATGAGTGATTACACTAACTAAAAACTATTTCCCCATGCTAATTTCCCCCCTAATGTTACTCTCACCTTCTTGTCAACTGTTTGAAATGGGCCATCCTAATTATCATTACAAACATTTTTTTCTCCTTCTAATAATAGCCCACGTTAATCGATTGATCTCATTAGAGCCGGTATGGCAACCCCCATTTTTTCATGTTCTCGCTGTGTATCTATCTATCTACTGTATTTTCCACTACATGCATCTGATGAAGTGGGCTTTAGCCCACAAAAGCTTATGCTCAAATAAATTTGTTAGTCTCTAAGGTGCCACAAGTACTCCTCATTCTTAAGACTGGACTATTTGATTCTGCTCAGCTCTGTTACCATATATAGTATCTTAGCTCTCAGGGAATTAGACTCCATTGAACATGCTTATGAGGTCTCTAAATGTTTTAATATTAGAGGAGACTCTTTTCTAGATGACTTGTCAGTTAAGAGTGAAATAAATGGCCTGAAGATGTAATAATAATAAAAAAGGTTTGGGTATTGTTGAGGAGGATTCTCCATCTCCTCCTTCCTTACCACTATGCTGAAGCACTCTAAAGATCAGGATGAAGGCCCCATGCTGCAATTCAGTGGTTGCAGGAGAGGAGCTCTGTACCCAGAGGTCCCACATTCTTTTTGAATTTATAAAGAAGCATCTAATATTAGCCACCCCTCCAGTAAGGCTCAGCTGGGCACTGTGGGAGAACTATTCCAGCCTAGATCTACGTTAATTCCTCTTTGCATCATAGCAGTGGGAGGTGGGGATTTTAAGGGAGTTGAGAATCTGCAGTTTGGAGCATGAGATTAAGGAAATGACTTTTATGACCTCCCCTCCTCCTGGATGAGTATAACCTTCATCTGGGGTGTTGACACTTTTTGTGTTGCTTTTTATGATGAAATTTTTTTGGCTAGATAGGCCTACCTCAGAGCTAGGATTTAGGGCTTGTAAAGAAAGCCTGCTAGTATTTTCAGCTGAATTTAGCTCTAATGTTGTATTGTTTATCTGTTTCAGTTGATTATACTTATGGTTTTGTTTAGTCTTCCTTGTACTATCTTTATTTCTAGTTTAACTTCAATTTTTGTTTCGAATTTTTAGAAAAATTCTTGCAGATCCCCTAATCAGTTGATACAGAAGAGTAAAGATTTAGTCATTCCGTATGTTCTAGTTAAATGACCTTTAAATTTCTTTGTATTGACTGCTGTTTTTCTTGTTACTTTTTGGGGGTAAAGATCTTCTTTGCTCCTTATCTTTCCTGCTTATTCTAAAGTACAGCTTTAAGGAATAAAGAGAGTAATGCATACTTGTATATATCCCCTGTATTCCCATCTGTGTGAGCATAACTGAGCATAACTGTGTGCTCATCCTGGTTTAAGTTTAGTGAGAGTATAAGAAATCATCTACTCGTAAAGAGGAATTTTTTCACTATGCTGAAAACTCCACCAGTGTTAGCAGGGAAGTGCAGTGTTACTGTACCATGCTAGCTACCAGCATTGACATTTAAGATGGCATGTCTGCTTTAAGGCAATCTATGTGTGCAGAAGGAGCCAATTCTATTGTACTGAGCTTTAGAAGGTTTTATACTATATTCCTTACTAAAGGTTGAGGGTCTTCAGCTTTCTCCATAGTCATTTTAAAGAACTAATGTGAACATTAAATGTTTAAAATGTCTAAACAATGTTTAAAGAATATTCCCAGTCAATGGGAGCTGCAGAACCAGCACTTGGGGCGAGAGCAGCTGGCAGAGTCCCCTGGCTGCCCCTAGGCATAGGATTCCGGGAGCCACGTGAAGTCACAGCATGCACAGAGCAGGGCAAGTCCCCGACCCCACTTCCTGGCTGGAGCCTCAGAGCAGGACAAGCCCCCAGCCCCGCTCCCCAACGGGAGTTCAAGGGCCAGATTAAAAGGTCTGACGGGCTGGATGCAGCCCACAGGCTGTAGTTTGCCCATCTCTGGTTACGTGGAAACACTGATATTCATCCCAGTATTCTATGCTGCCTTCATATGTGGATTTTCTTTTTCCATTAATAAATTTGGTTATGTAAAAAGAGCAAAATACTAGAGCTGAAGTCAGCTATGGAAATCCAAAATTATTATCTTACTCTAACTTTATGTACACCAGTAGAAATATATGGAAAAATATTTTTGTTTAGATAATACTTTAGGGAATAGGAATCATTCATTTTACCTGGAAATAACATGGCTGTTCTAATAAAATCATTTGTGCCTCTCTTCTTATCCTCAGTTAAAGTTTACAGAGTAGATAACCTTGAAGAAAAGGTTTTGCAAGAGGGCTGTAGATTAAAGGCAGGTGAAAATACCAATTTTTTGCTGAAAATGTTGGAGTTTCTTTAATTTTCTTCAGACTTCACCATAATGTTTTCATACTTTTTTGTGAGTAACTTGGAAAAAAATCAATTTCCAAAAACTAAACCTTTTTGGTTTGGTTTTGTCGGAAAACCAGAACATTGTCAAATACAATTTTTCTGTATTAAAATTATATATATATATATATATATATATATATATATATATATATATATATATATATATATATAAATATGTGTATGTGTATGTATGTATGTATATCAAAAAGCCATTATTCAAAATTTTGACCAGCTCTACTGTAGATGATACACGGACTATATACCTCAGAATAAGTTTTGTTTCTCTTTCAAAGAGCCATTTATATTATTTACTTTAATCTAGCAGGTAACACAAAGTATTCTTGTTAATTTTCTGTGTAACAAGGTTTTTATCAATGAAAAGACTCAAACCAGCAAGAAGTAGTGATAAGTCCTTTCGACTGTGAAGATAGGCAACGTAAACTTCTTCAATAACTTAGTACTGGTATAATGCCTTTTGTCTTCAAAGTGTTCTACACACATTAATTTTAAGAACCTAATACAAGATATTTTAATGTTAGTCATAACATTATTTAAATGAAAATTGTTGAATGTTACTAGCTGGTTGTATACTTGAAAGTGTACATTGAATAATTGAATATTTACACACTTATAGCTGTAGCCTTTACTCACTTCATTCCATCAATGGCATTCTGCATGGGGATAGGCTCTTATTGTTTGTACTGTACACACCTATGAATCCAATACCTGTCAAGAAGCTCAGTACCATTGTGTGCGTCCATGCCCCAGTTGTTCCCTCTCTTTTCTATAAAACGAAAAGCCCAGCAATAGCTTGGACTCTGAACTCCTGGGATGTTAAATGAATATCTCATTGATTTGGTGAATATTTCTGCATGCCTTTATGCCTTTACAAGAATGACAGGTTGCCCTGCCACCTTAATGCACAGAGAGATTGCATTTACGTGAAATTTTAGGGTTTTGATAAGGGAAAGCTTGCACTGGAAAAGGAAATCTTGATGAGTTTCCTTTGGTGAATAAATTCGAGTGATAAAACAGCTGAAATTGAGACTGATTATAGATAATTTGCAACTCACTGAAGAATATAGCTTGGGATATTTGTTTCATTGCTGTATAATTTGATGATGTTGATTGAAGACCCTGGTTACAGGAAACTCTTCCTATCCTTGAATATTAATGATAAACAGGCACATTTTCTAACTACGATCAATACAAAAATAACTATGAAGTTTCAAAAAGCAAACTTAAATTGTAAAGAACTATATTTCTCTTTTTAAAAATATAATTCACAGTGATGGATGAGCCTGACTTGTAGATTAAATTAAAAAATACATTCATGTGAAGTTGAATTGAGGCAATACAAAAGCCTTAAGTAAATTTTTTATAAGTGAGGGATCATGATGCTTCATTTTTGTTGCCACCTTTGAAGAAAATTCTGTATCACAGAAATATATGGATGAAAATATGAAAACTTTCGAAAGTGAAAGCTGGGAAGTCCTCCTTCAGAGAAGATTTTGGATGAACAATGTTATGCTCACTTGAAACTGTGTGCGGACCATCTGTGGTAGAAAACTTCACTTAGTTGTGAGGTATGCCCTTCAGGACAGACACGCTACTCTTGTGCACAGTGCTCAGATGATGCATGTTCTTTGTCCAACCCTTATCTTTTGATCTCGATGTTCCCAATTTCTGGTCGTCCTTCTTGGCCCCTTTTTCATTCTACCTGAATTCCACTAATTGGGATGTCTTGTTTTCAGATGTGTGATCTAATGTTTTAAGATTCTGGGAAAAGTAGAAATTTTTGGTCAGTGTGCTATACCCTCAAGCTACTCCCTGGCTAGCCTGTGATCCACGGGTACCTCTAGTTCCCCTGACATCCTGGGCAAGAACGATTGAGACTAATAACTAATCCCCCTTTTCCTGGTTAGAAACAGGTTGCCATCTGCTCCTGGCAGAGGTGGTGTAATCTTTTGTAGGGCTCTGGGCCAGAGCAAGTGGGGGCCCCTCTGCATCCCTTCCACATGCAGTCTCCCCCAACCCCACCTATGCATCTGCCAGGGAGTGGGGTCAGGGCGCAGGGGCTTCCCCCGCTCCCCAGCAGGAGTGCTGGGCAGGTGGAGCAGGTTCGGGCATGGGGGAGCCCCTTTTTCCAAGGTTCCCCCTCAATTGGCCAGGGCACCTGGACATGGGCCCAGTGACTAATCCGCCACTGGCTCCTGGCGGAGTTCAGATGCACCTGTACAGAGCTTATAAATTCTGTACTGCTCTACTGGCTCTTTTAACTATGCACTTCTTTAAGAGTGCTGTTGTTGCACGCAAAAACTGTGCATGCTTCATAGTGGTTAGGAAATACAAGTAGATGTTAGTTAACTTGGCCATATTACATACACTTTCCTTGTGCAACGTTGTCACACTTATGTTCTTCTTATGTTTTTGCATTTCCTGAGTGTGTGTTGCACTAGCCTAGTATTGTTCCACCTTTAACGTTGCATTAAGAATAATTTTGATTTATTGTAATTATAAAGTTCAATGAAGGAAAAGGTGTGATTAATCATTTAAAAACTAAATTACAATTGTCAACATGCAGCAAAATTTAATAAGAATTATAATCTTTCAACCACATTTTTTTATAGTAAGCAATTAAATTCTCTAAACCTAAAACAAATATTATAGTGCTGTACTTTTTAGAGGGAAGTATAAAACTTGATCAGCAGCAAAACTTTATTTAAGGTTTTATATCAGGAGCAACTGCTATTTAATCACATTTTTGTCAGTATACATATTTCTTTTTCCCTTAAATATAGTAGGAAACTTTTCTTTTTCTTATTAATTATACTGCTCATATCTGGGGTTGTCCACATCTGAATATGTATTCATATCACTACATTGATAGACTGGATGAAATTAAGATATAAATCTAGATCTCACACACATTGAAGTGTCTAGACAGTTACTGTTTGGTGTGCAAATTTTTTCTTGTTTGAAAATAACTTCTATATTTGTTACCTGTTAGAGGAAAAAGTGTGTTTCTATCCTTTCATCAAGAATGTTGATTCATAATCACTAAATCTATATAAAACAGAGGATGTGAAGCCTAATAGAAACCAAAACAAAAAGTGAGGAAATGCCAAGTTTAGGCTGTGAACCCTCTGTGCTTTAACTAGTTTCCAGGTATTTTATATCGGGGGGTAGCCGTTTTAGTCTGTAGCCACAAAAACAACAAGGAGTCCGGTGGCACCTTAAAGACTAACAGATGTATTTGGGCATAAGCTTTTCTAGCCCACTAAAGCTTATACCCAAATACATCTGTTAGTCTTCAAGGTGCCACCGGACTCCTTGTTGTTTTTCAGGTACCTAATGCATCTTATATCTGAGTCAAAATATATCTCTAGTGCTTCTCTGTGTATCAGATGTGTCCCAGTAGAGAGAGACAATTTGTCAGAGCTCTGACTGTCTTAAGTGCAAATGAACTGTGTGTGCACATGCATGCGTGAGGTTTTTTTGTTTTTAACACTACCAGATATCTCTTGTTCATGGTCCAATTGCTTGATAGGTTTTTTTTAAACATGCTGTCATCTGGTTAGCAAAAGATGTTTCAGAGGTCTAACAAAATTTAACTAGTAAACCACAATACATGCTTCATAATCTATATAATAAAACTGCAGGATTGTCACTCTGAAGCCTAGAACGTACTTTGAGTCAGTGTGATGCAATGGAAGCATGGTTGAGAGCTTTTTTGTTTTGTTTTGTTCAGAGTATCACCAGGTTGAATCATCACTGCATTTTAGTCTATTACTATACAGTTTTTAATTTCTCAGCCATTTTGACTTTATGAATTACACCAAGAGCTTTAACCAATGTGATGTCAAAGTTAACTCAATCAGTCCCCACTCTTACTCTACAGCAGTGGATCTCAAACTGTGGGTTGGGACCCCAAAGTGGATTGCGACCCCATTTTAATGGGGTTGCCAGGGCTGGCGTTAGACTTGCTGGGACCCGAAGCCAAAGCCCAAGCCCCCACTTCCCCACTGAGTGTCAGGGCTCAGGTTGCAGGTCCCCTACCTGGGGCTGAAGCCCTTGGACTTTTGCCCACCTCCGCAGGCTTTGGCTTCTCCCCTTCCCCGACCCTGGCCAGGGGGGCAGGGCTCAGTCAGGCTCAGGTTTCAGTCTCCCTCCTCCTGGGGTCATGTAGTAATTTTTGTTGTCAGAAGGGTGTCGCAATGCAATGAATTTTGAGAACCCCTGCTCTACAGGTAACTTCATTGCAACAGTTTCATGGGCTGTGTGAGCGAGACTGCACAGGTGGTAGATTACTTGCCTTAACTGCCATACTCAGCACCCAACTATCACTCACACCAATCAACACAAATCTCCTGGCACAATCTACTCCAGACACAAATCAACACACCCAGCATACACAATAACCCCAAACAGCACTCTGAAGCCTAGAATATCTGAGGCCTTGTCTACCCTTGGAAAGCTAGAGCCGGACAGCTGTAGCGCTTCAGTGTAGACACTACCTACGCCAATAGGAGAGGTTCTCTTGTCAGCGAAGGTAATTCACCTCCCCGAGAGGTAGTAGTTAGATCAATGGAAGAATTCTTCCATCAACCTAGTGCTATCTGCACCGGGGGTTAGGTCAGCTTAGTTACATCACTCAGGGGTATGGATTTTTCACACCCCTTAGTAATATAGTTCGGTTGTCTAGCTTTTTAGTGTAGACCCAGCCTGTGTCAGTGTGACATGACGAAAACAAGCATGGTTGAGAGCTCTTTATGTTTAGAATATCACCAGGTTCAATCATCACTGGGATTCGTAGTCTGTTACAGTCTAGTTAAGTTCTCAGTCATTTTTGGTGTTGGTCACATATGGCTTTACAAATTAAACCTGTGTGATCGTATAGGCTTTCAGCTACTAGTTTAAAGTTAACTAACTACAGTAACTCCTTGCTTAACGTTGTAGTTATGTTCCTGAAAAATGCGACTTTAAGCAAAACAATGTTAAGCGAATCCAATTTCCCCATAAGAATTGATGTAAACAGGGGGCTTAGGTTCCAGGGAATTTTTTTTTTTGCCAGCCAAAAGAATATATATATATATATATATATATATATATATATATACACACACACACACACACAGTATAAATTTTAAACAACTTAATACTTGTACACAGTGATGATGATTGTGAAGCTTGGTTGAGGTGGTGGAGTCAGAGAATGGGATATTTTCCGGGGAATGCCTTACTGCTAAATGATGAACTAGAGCAGCTGAGCCCTCAAGGATTAACACGTTGTTAATGTAGCCTCACACTCTACAAGGCAGCACAAATGGAGGGAGGGGAGACAACATGGCAGACAGAGACACACACCCTGTGTTTGTGTGTGAGAGAGAGAGAGATGCACATTGCCCCTTTAAGTATGCTGATACCACTCTAAGTACATTGCCTTTTTAAGTAGATCAGCAAGTTGAGACAGCAGCTGCTGCCAGCATGCTCCCTCTGTCCTGAGCCCTATGGTGTCCTGTCCCGTCCCCGCCAGCTCTATGGAGATGGGGTAAGCAGGGGTAGGGGGACACCCTGACGTTAGCCGCCTTCTCCTCCCCCCACCCCCTGCAGCAAGCAGGAGGCTCCTGGGAGCAGCTCCAAGGCAGAGGGCTGGAGCAGTACATGGCAGTGGCAGGAGGGACAGCTGAACTGCTGGCAACTGATAGCCTGCTGGGCGGCTGCCCCTCTTCCTGCAAAAGAAGTGGACAAAGCAGGCGGCTGCCAAACAATATTCGAAGGGAGCATTGTGCAACTTTAAACGAGCATATTCCCTAAATGATCAGCAACGTAACAGCGAAACAACATTAACTGGGATGACTTTAAGTGAGGCATTACTATGCAGTAGAACATCTTGGGAATGGAGGTTGTTCGTAATGTCTGAAATGTTCGTAACTCTGAACAAAACATTATGGTGGTTCTTTCAAAAGTTTACAACTGAACATGAGACTTAATATAGTTTTGAAACTTTTCTCTTAATTTAAATGAAACAAGCATAGAAACAGTTTCCTTACCTTGTCAAATGTTTTTAATCTTTTCCTTTTTTTAGTAGTTTATATTTAACTCAGTACTGTACTATATTTCGCATTTTTTTCCCCTCTTTCCCCCGCCTCTGCTGCTGCCTGATTGTGTACTTCTGGTTCCAAATGAGTTTGTAACTCTGGTGTTTGTAACTATGAGGTTATACTGCATTTTGAAAAGTGGGGTGGGGGAGGGAGCATCATTGCTAAGATCTTGCATGATATACTTCTATCCTGGAGCAAAACATTATGATCATCTTCAAAAAATAAATTAATAATAATAATAATAATGACATAGCTCTTCTATAGTGCTCTTTTATCATAGACTTCAATATGTTTTTTTTATGCAAGTGTTAGTACAACTTTAATGCTTGGCTTTTTACAAGTACTGCTTTACGTTTTTTCAAAGTATATTAATAATACTAGTTATTGCCTCTTCATCCTGTTGAAGTAGATAATTAGGGATAATATTACCTACCTTGTAGATTGGGAGTCTGAGCCAAACAGGTGACTTGCCTGAGTGGGCATAGTTGGGATTACAACTTGAGAATTTTTTGGCTCCTGGCACCACTATTACACCAGTAGGTCACACTGCCTCACAGTTATAGTGATTGTGAATTTTTTTTAATAACTTGATTCGAGGATCCTAAATCATTGTATAAATGTAATGTTGGCAGGCATCACTTTGCTTATTGCTGAGATGTAGCTACCTGTGTGAAGAAATGTGTTGGCTGTCTAGTAGTGCTCAAAAACAATACTATGTCCAAATTGATCAGACCCCTTTTGGTGGGGATTTAGGTAGGCAGAATATGATTTGATTTCTTTTTTTAAGAGATCACTTCCACTGTGCAGCTTTTCCCTAACATTATGCCGAATGATGAGTATAATAGAGTATGTGCTCTCAGAGCCAAACAGATTCCAGGATCATTAATGCTGTCCACATTGTTGTTGTCTGCTGTTCTCTGGACAATGTCTCCAAGGACAAAAGTGAACCATTTTGCCAGGAATGGACTCTATGCAACTGAACTTCTAGATGGGTAGACATAGCCAAAAAGTGCACGTGTCATTATTGGGGTAGAATCCACACATGCAACAGAAATCAGAGATGCTTTGTGCATTCATATAATGGGTTTGCATGGTCCAGTGAGTTGGGGCAATTAAATAAATTTATGTATATATGTGTACAGTAATATGAGTGAATAGGGAATGAAATAGTATTTGTAACTGTGCCACAGTCATTCCCTGGGTGTAGGCCAGATCTAGAAGGTGGGGTTTTTTTTCTGAATTTGTATTATGCGTTTTGTATACTCAAGTCACATACCTCATCACACGGTTCGACTGTCATAGTACGTGTGAAAACTTTCATGCTGGTCTATAAAAACTGGCCATATACTTAAACACACTGCTTAATTGTGGGATTGATACTTTGAAATTTATGAGGGATTTTTATGCGTGCTGTTTAAACTCAAAGCAGTTTATGGATTACTATGATGAAGTTCCTCCAAAGTAAATGTAATAAACCACGATAATGACACCTTGTGTGCATGTTGAACTCTTTATTTGTAAACAAGCGTGTAACAGAAACTCACAATGTTAAAAACCTGATAGGCAGACTAGCTGCCAGAAAAACGTACAACGCAACTAACAGTGCAAAACCCACCGAATAGTGGATTAGTGGAAATACAGTGCACAATGGTGCAAAACACTTAGACACTGGCACTGAACAGAGTTTCTGTTCTTTTTGGCCCTTCTAGTGCATTTCATGTGCACAGGCTGCTACTGGACTAGAGTGAAGTGGAAGACCGTAGAGGATATATTTGACAATTCCAACTACAGGTCATTCCTTGTGATATAAACCACTCAAGCCCGGTGTTATCCAAAGGGTGCATGGCCTGCAGGACAAGGTAGCATGGGGCTACCGTAGGAAGAGATCCAGCTGGAGCCTGCAGTCTTATTGCCATGAGCATCATCTCACACAGTTCTTTCTATGTGCTCTATCTTCCTCAACTTGCATTCCTGCTCCAAAATTTGCACTGCCAATCTCTTTATGCTGTTCAGCCTTTCTCTTTTCCCACCCCTGCCAACCACACCACCTATGCCTTGCATCTTTGTCTCTTTGGTATTCCAGCTGCTGGTTGGCCTTCTGCAGGATTTCACCCATTATTTTGACTTGTGCTTGCTTCCTCTGTGCCTGCGCAGCACAGTTCACACCCCAAGGCTCCTTGTTGCCCATGCAGGTCTTGCCCACATGCTCAGTGTCTAATTGCCATATTTGGGGTCGGGAAATAATTCTTCCCTGGGTCAGACTGGCAGACTCTGGGGGGTTTTCACCTTCCTCTGCAGCATGGGGCACAGGCCACTTGCATGTTTAAATTAGTGTAAATGGTGGATTTTCTGTAACTTGAAGTCTTTAAATCATGATTTGAGGATTTCAGTAACTCAGCCAGAGGTTATGGGTCTATTTCAGGAGTTGGGTGAGGTTCTGTGGCCTGCAGTGTGCAGGAGGTCAGACTAGATCAGCAGTTCTCAAACAGTGAGTTGGGACCCAAAGTGGGTCATGATCCCTTTTTAATGGGGTTGCCAAGGCTGTCTTAGACTTGCTGGGGTCTGGGGCTGAAGCCAAAGCCTGAGCCCCACTGTCTGGGGCTGAAGCCTGAGGGCTTCAACCTTGGGCCATGGGGCTGACATTACAGGCCCCCTGCCAGAGGCTGAAGCCCTTGGACTTCGGCTTCGCCCTCCCCTCCCTCGCAAGGCAGAGGGGCTTTGGTCCCCCCACCCGGAGTGGCAGGGATCAGTCAGACTAAAGCTACAGTCCCCCCTCCTGGGGTTGGGTAGTAATTTTTGTTGTCAGAAAGGGGTCGCGATGCAATGAAGTTTGAGAACCCCTGAGTTAGATGATCATGATGTTCCCTTCTGGCCTTAAAGTCTGTGAGGTGGAATGGCCTGCTGAGGCAAATGAAAACATGTTACAAGGAAAAAAAAAGTTGTGTGGGGTGGGTGCCACTCTCTGTGCTTTACTGCCTGTGGTTTTACTGTCTTTTTAGGCAGGGCAACCACTGGAGAATGTGTTAGTTCTGGAGATCCGTGACTGGCAGTGTAACTTTTCATCTGATGGCTGCTGGTCTTCTCTGGTGGTTCCTCTGACTTTGGGGATTAAAAAGGTGCATTGCCATACACCATTATGGGCTTGCTTGCTGAAGCCCTAGAAGCTACTCAAATGCTCATAGAAGAAGCAGTTAAAAAGCAAGTTCTCAGAGATGCTGTTACTATCCCTAACCTTGCAGTAGTTGGTTTTAAGCCACATAACTCGATCTCTGTACTGATATGTGGTCCAGATAATATCCCAAGCTTTTTTGAGATTTGTTTGTACACATGATCATTTCTTACACTCTTACTGAAGAAAATGTCTTGCTCGCCTTCCAGTAAAGATTGATCAGAATTCATCTGTGTTCCTGTGACTGGCTAGCAGTGCACTTGTAGGACTTCTTCCTATTGGTGGTCATAGCTAACATAGGAGACTGTTTTTTAAATGTGTTTCCAGGTGAGTGGTGAGAGTGGAAAGGCAGAGTTAAATGCCAAGCAGCTGCATATGAACTGTATTTGAACCAAGAGGGGACGCTTCCACTTCTTAGTAAGGGCTGAGAAACATAGGCCCAGGGGATTGTGGGATAGCACTGGCCAACTCTCCGGTCATGAATTTGGGGATCCAGCCTTGAGTTGCATCCATACTGCACAATGTCAGTGCTTGGACCCAAGTCCCAGCAGGACTAAGGCCTAGACTGCACCCACTTTCCCTCGTGAGGGTTTGCTAACCTGAGTCAGAAAGATTTGAGTGTAGACAATAGGGGCGTTTGGGTTCAAACCTGAATCCAGGTTTACAACACAATATAGACATATCTATACTGACTCTTAGTGAATTGTGCCACCTACTGTACAGTGTTATTTCCTATAATAGTATCTTAATTTTCCTTGGACATAAGAACAGCCATAGTGAGTCAGACCAAAGGTCCATTATAGTCAAATAGTGACCACGCTTGAACTTACGTAACTTGTCTGTCATTATGTATTCTAATACAGTTTTCATATGTATAAAAATATGTCTAGCCTTTATATTGAAACATTGCCTTGGCATACAACATTTGGCAGATCTAAAATATTTGCTCATACTGGTGTTTTTGCTGGTTTTAAAAACGGATAACGCCACTATATTTTGAGGAATAATAATGTGTCCTTGTATAACACATCTCTACTTCCAGTAACTTCTAAGTTAGTCAGGTAATAACCTACTTACAAGTATGATAGTTTCATATTAAAGGAAATAGAAGTTAAATGTGGAGTACTGAAAACAACTAGAAATAAATGATCAAGAATAAATTTACGATCTGTAGAGAGCTTGAACAAGATCTAAAATATCTAGCTAGCTTCTCTGATATCAATAGTTATTCAAAAGTGATTAGTTACTATAGAGCTGAGTGGATTTAGATGCTGAGGCAGAGGGGGAAATGCTCATACCAATGTCAGCATGTTATGCTTCTGTTTGTCTCAATGTATTTTGTTGGAAGCACAGCATGGGATGGATTGGTAGCTGTACATTTTGTACAAATGCTGGACAAGATGAGCATTTTGCACTAAGAAGAGCTAGTTAGCATTAACCAGGATTTGTGTGGAAGACCTGTAAAAGACATTATCAGTTAAATACGGGCCATGCATATATAATGTTCTGCAAATGATTATTGAAAATTGTATTCTGCTCTGTATTTCTCAAGGAAGACAACTGAACTGATGACTCCAAACGCCATTAAAAATTAAAATTTCCTTAAGTTTGACAAAAACAAGAAAGCAGAAGCCGATTTCTAAAAGCTGAAAAACAGAACTTTACAATAGCAAGGCCGAATTCCATGTAGTAATGGAGAAAACAAGAATTATGCTGCATTTTTAAGAATGAGGAGGCAGTGGGGATGCTGTGATTGCTGCTCACTATAACAAATTAGACTCACTGTTACTTGTTCTCCCTCATTCCATTGTTCATCCCCACCCTTTGGTTCATAATACGTTAAGATTGTAAATTGCATGGGGCAGGGACTGTCTTTGTTTTGTAATAGTTGTAGCACAGTGCCTAGCACACTTGGGCTCTAATACCTGCTTGGAACGCTAGATGATACAGAAGTAAAAATGATAAATAATTACCATACTGGAAGAAACTAATGGTCTATCTAGTCATTTATTTATCATGTCTCCAATAATGGGTAAAGTGGGAGGCTAGAAAAATAGGTGGGAAAACCTACAGTGTACCTGATTGCAGAGCTTTAATTTCAATCTTAATTAATTTCAGTCTGCTATGGCTGCTGGATATAGGTTTGTGTAGCAGATCTCTTGTTTCGAGGACAGAGATGAACTGCTGTTTCAGGGCTGCAATATTATGAATTGACTGATGTGGCTGTATATTATTTTTAGGTATGATCCATTTGTCACATTTATAATTGAATTTTTTCCTCCTGGAAAATATTACTTTTCTGGTTTTGTATTCCTTTTACAGAAAATCAAAGATATGAAATCTTCAGGCGCAGAGTTCTCCGAGGAAAGTCAGTCCCTCATTATGCAGCTATAGAGCCAGGTGGGGATGGTCTAATGATTGTCTCCTACAAACCCTTCAAATTTATGCAGGATGAGGAGAATCAGCTTGAAGAAAATGAAGATGGGAAAATAGCAGATAAAAAGAAAGGTAATATTTGTTCTGGTCACTTTTCCTAGACTTCTGTAACGAAACCATCCTTCATTGTAACAAAATAATGCTAGATGATTTAATGAATTTCCATATATTAGGACAATATTTTTTTTCACTGTCTTAAATTTCATTGTAAATGTTTACTTCCTGGACAAAGAGATTTAAATATTTATATTATTTTATGTATATAATTTCTCTTTGTATATGGTGTTTGCCTTTCTTAATTATAAAAGATGCCTTGTGCATAGAGAGGTGCAAAGAGTTTTGCTCTGCAGAAGACACACAAAGTTTACGCTTTCATTGCCTTTGCATGAAAAATGAGTATTACGCATGTAGAAATAGAGATTGTAATTGAGCTGTAAGTGTCTGTGGAAAGAGGACATTAATTGAATTTTAACTTCTTCATGCGCAGATCAGTGGTGTGAAGGGCAACCACTAGCTCAGCAGGAAGACAAAATCCTCCAAATGTTTTCATCATCAACATGCTGAGTGATTGTACCAGTTAGCACAGAGGACCTGATCCAGTGAAGTCTGTCAGTGTCTTCTCATTGACTTCTTTTGGGGTTTGAATCAGGCCCATGCTCTTTAGATTGGCTTTTGCTTTTCTAAACTGTTTGCCAGTTAATGCCTCCATCCTCAATAACCTCTAAATCATTTTCAAATCCTCTCTTTTAAAAAAAAAAAAAAAAAAAAAGTTCTCTCTACAGGTAGTCATATTGGTTTGCCTATTGGGTGTATCCTAATCAGGATCATTGGTGGGCTATTTTATGGAAAACACCATTTATGGATTATTTTCACATGAAAACATTTGCTGTGGTTCACTGATGTGTATTTCAAACCTTCCACAAAGCTGTAGCTAAAGGAAGCCAGAAACGTGCACAGGCTAGGTCTGTTAGAAAGGTGTGTGCGTTTCTTTGTTTTTGTAGGATCGTAGGCCTGGAAGGGACCTCGAGAGGTCATCTAGTCGAGTCCCCTGCACTCATGGCAGGACTAAGTATTATCTATCCTAAGTGTTTGTCTAACCTGTTCTTAAAAATATCCGATGATGGAGATTCCACAACCTCCCTAGGCAATTTATTCCAATGGTTAACCACCCTGACAGATGGAAGTTTTTCCTAATGTTCAACCTAAACCGCCCTTCCTGGAATTTAAGCCCATTGCTTCTTGGCCTATCCTCTGAGGTTAAGCAGAACAATTTTTCTCCCTCCTCCTTATAACAACCTTTTATGTACTTGAAAACGTTTATCAGATCCCACCCCATCCTCCCTTAGTCTTCTCTTCTCCAGACTAGACAAACTCAGTTTTTTCAATATTCCCTTGTAGGTCTTGTTTTCTAGACCTTTAATAATTTTTGTTGCTCTTCTCTGGACTTTCTCCAATTTGTCCACAGCTTCCTAAAATGTGGCGTCCAGAACTAGACACCGTACTCCAGTTGAGGCCTAATCAGCATGGAGTAGAACGGAAGAATTACTTCTCGTGTCTTGCTTACAGCGTTCCTGCTAATACATCCCAGAATGATGTTTGCTTTTTTTTTTTTTTTTTTTTTTTTTTTTGCTGCAGTGTTACACTGTTGACTCATATTTAGCTTGTGATCCACTATGATCCCCAGATCCCTTTCTGCAGTACTCCATCTTAGACCATCATTTCCCATTTCAAGGTATACCACATCTATTGCTTCCCCCCATGCACAAAGCTTGTTACCCCGTCTAAGAAATCTATCAGTTTGGTTTGACAACGATTTGTTCTTGACAAATCCATCCTGACTGAAAGGTCAGAAAATAACCACCCAAAGGTGATCTAAACGGGTGTTGGACTATATTAGCCTTTGCCGTACAATAGCTTGCCTGGACCCTCTGTGCAGATTAGAGTCCATTCCACCAGAGTTCAAGCAGCCTCTGCTGCTTCCCTAATGGACATTCCAATTTTGGAGATTTGTAAAGCAGCTACCTGGAGTTCAGTTCACATGTTCACTCAGCACTACTCCTTGGTAGAGGGTTCCAGATCTGATGCCCACTTTGGCAAAGCTGTCTTAGTCATGGGCTCACTAAACTGAGCACCCACTTGGAGGATATGAGATCTCTTCTTATGAGTCGTCATCTAAAATGGAATCCATATGGACAACTACTCCAAAAACAAACTGTTGTTTACAATACAGTAACTGGTTTTTGTGATTTGTTGTCGTAGAAATGTAGGGATATAAGGGACCTCAAGAAGTCAAGTCCAACCCCTGGTGCTGAGGCAGATCACATTAAAAAGGTCATCCCTGACAGGTGTTTGTTAAATCTCTTCTTAAAAACTACCAATATTGGGGATTCCACAACCTTCTTTGGAAGACTATTTCCGGACCTTAACTACTCCTATAGTTAGGTTTTTCCTAATACAGTATCTAAATGGACACATGTATTTCCACAACCCACCCTCCTTCCCAGCTGGATTCTGTAGTTAGGAGACTGAAGGCTAGTTACGTCTGTGCTGCCCTTTATTCCCTTGGCTCGAGTGTGCAAGAAGATATACTGGGTGCAGGCATGGCCCCAATGAACACTAGTATTTAAAAAGATTCAGACCTCACACACATGGGGCTCATGTATCGGAAGTGGAATATATGTGGACAACACATCTCAAAGAACCACTGTTACTGTGGAGTCATGAAGATAACTCAAAGGGTGCTGAATCTAGATAATGGGATTAATGCTCACTGAGACGTAGTGCCTTTGCTTATTTGAATGAATTTGTGTATTGATTTCATAAAGTTGTGACTATTTAAAAATGCCATTTGAAACATGTAAAAAAACTACAAGTGCATATTTATATTGTTCAGCTGAGTCTACACCTGCATATTTAAATATACACATGAGTGTAAGCAACTCTCCATAACTGAGACACAAGTGGACTTTGGTCAAACACCTACTGGTAGCCAGAAAACGATGTTCCTCTCTCTTTTTTAATAAGTGATCAGAATAGCTTTCATATGAAGTTTTCAGAGTAGAAAGTGAATAAACACACTTTACCAGATTTCTTTTTCCCACCCCATCAACCATATACTTTGTATTTTGTAACTGACTTTGCCTTTATATGTATGTTTCCATTTGTAGACCCTGTCTATTACTGGCAACAGACTGAAGATGATTTGACCGTAACAATTCATCTTCCCCAAGACATCACTAAAGATGACATACAAGTACAGTTTTCTCCTGATCATATCATTGTAGCATTGAAAAGTCAGCCTCCTTTGGTGGAAGGAAAACTCTGTTCATCTATTGACCATGAAAGCTGCACATGGATAATTAGAGATAATAGGTATTAATAATCTACATGTTGATTTTACTTTTCGTATTAATATATATTAAGTCAAAGTACAGTTTTATTTTTTTTAAAAAATCCTATTTGTTTCTCTCCAATCCAGTCCTTGCAACAGGCACCATATAAAATCCATTGAAGTTGATGTCAACTAGTGAAGGATCAGGCCTTTATTCAAAAAGGGCCTGCTCCTGCAAACACTTCTGTAAGTTACTCATGCATGAGTAGTTCAACATGCACAATTGTCTCATGATTTTCCAGTCATTCTTTCTCTCCGAAATGAAAATGTTTTAAAAATTTCAAATTGACACACATGTAGAACTTTATAAGCAATAAGGTGGTTTGGAAGAAGAAAGGTTTTGAAATAAAAAGCTTATTCAATCTTTCATCCCTATTCACAATATTGCCATCAGGGTCTGCAGAATTTGCACATACAAAGATCAGCTGTGGGTTCAAATTAGAAAGTTAGAGGCATAAGTACTCAGAATGCCACCCACAATTCATTCCTCCAGATGCAAATAGTGTGAGCTCCATATGCATATGCTAAAAGGGAGGCTGGAGCTACTGCCCTCGTAAAAATGAACCCCTTTAAAAATTTTTGGTTATACAGTTTCAACGAATGAAGCCTTAACTGGCTCAGCTTGTAAGCCAATTTCTTTGTTATTGTTAAAAGGTACAGTGAAACTGCCATGTATACACATTAATGTCAAGGTTTTAAGAGCACCTTAAGAATTTTTGTTGAACTAAATTACTGTGCTTTCACAGCAACTGCTATTCAGAATGGTTTGATTTGATGTATTTAGATTGGTGTAAAATGGAGAGCTACTTATGGGATGGAAAATTCTTTAACGTTTTCTTTCTGGAGCAAAGGTTTGTGACATCTTAGTGGGAAATGCTCTCTGGCAGCCTCTTGGTTTGGAAAGAGGCTGTTCAATCAGACAGCTAAAAAAAGACAAATCTGGGAGCCAAATGGTTATTCCACCTGCAGCAAACTTGGCAAAAATATTCAAACATTTTTTCAACCTTCTTAATATTCATATCTTCACAGACATTAAGGACAAAAGGGACCATTATGATTATCTAGTCTGACCTTAAATGAGGAGTTGAATGATCATTTGTTTGTACAATTGACAGTAGTGCAGCTGCTGCTCTTCTAAAATAATTGACGTTTGGTGATTGAATTTACCACCTTGTTCTGCCCTGTTGACTGACCCTTCAAGTATTTTGTGTCTCACTGTTCTTTCCTTGTTTTTAACATATGATTAAGAGCATAATATACATGGAAATTAATTTTGTTTAAATATAAAATTATACTACATTAAGTATCAGACTGCAGTGTATGTCAAGGAATTGTTGACACAAATTTTAATTTTTAACACTTTTTCAAGAAGAAAGAGAAAGCAAATCAATGGAGTGCCAAATAACTAGCGTCATTAGCTTTAGGTGTTGTTCCATGAGCAAAAGTGGGCAGCCAAGAACATCTATAGTGTTCTTCTGAAAGCCACTGAGTCAAGTGCAGCTCCTGCTGATTCAATGCCAAACATCCGTTGAGTTCAGAATCTGGTCTTCTGTGTTCACAGTCTAATATTCTGACACCAGAGCTTAATTTTTTTTCCAATAAAAGACACTTATTGTTGGGTAGATAGGTTTTTGACTGCACTGAATATGTTTGGCAGCCTGAGAAGCAGATACAGTTCTCAGCAGCCAGTTAACTGAAAAAATTGTTTCCGATCTGAATGTGTTTTTGTATCGAGGCATGGATTCTGTTCCAACTGGGTATAAAATTATTTCCCTTATTGTTCAAAACATGGTCCTTTTCCTTCCAAGAGCAATTTTGAAAATGAAGAGTTCTCATAGACTCATAGACATGAAGGTCAGAAGGGACCATTAGGATCGTCTAGTGTGACCTCCTGCACAATGCAGGCCACAGAATCTCACCCACCCACTCCTGCAATAAACCTCTCACCTATGTCTGAGCTACTGAAGTCCTCAAATCGAGGTTTAAAGACTTCAAGGTGCAGAGAATCCTCCAGCAAGTGACCCATGTCCCATGCTGCAGAGGAAGGCGAAAAACCCACAGGGCCTCTGACAATCTGCCTGGAGGAAAATTCCTTCCTGACCCCAAATATGGTGATCAGCTGAACCCTGAGCATATGGGCAAGATTCACCAGCCAGACACCCAGGAAAGAATTCTCTGTAGTAACTTCTATCCCACCCCATCTAACATCCCATCACAGGCCATTGGGCATACTTACCGCTAATAGTCAAAGATCAACTAATTGCCAAAATTAGGCTATCCCGTCATATCATCCTCTCCATAAACTTATCAAGCTTAGTCTTGAAGCCAGATATGTCTTTTGCCCCCACTGCTCCCCTTGGAAGGCTGTTCCAGAACTTCACTCCTCTGATGATTAGAAACCTTCATCTAATTTCAAGTCTAAACTTCTGTCTCCTTTCATAAGACAGCTTTTCCATTCCTCGGATCATCCTAGTAGCCCTTCTCTGTACCTGTTCCAGTTTGACTTCATGCTTCTTAAACATGGGAGACCAGAACTGCACACACTATTCCAGATGAGGTCTCACCAGTGCCTTGTATAATGGTATTAACTCCTCCTTATCTCTACTGGAAATACCTCGCCTGATGCATCCCAAGACTGCATTAGCTTTTTTTACGCCATATCACATTGGTGGCTCATAGTCATCCTGTGGTCTACCAATACTCCGTTACTTCCAATTGATACATCCCCAGCTTATAACTAACATTCTTGTTATTAATCCCTAAATGCATGACCTTGCACTTTTCACTATTAAATTTCATCCCATTACTATTTCTCCAGTTTACAAGGTCATCCAGATCTTCCTGTAGGATATCCCGGTCCTTCTCTGAATTGGCAATACCTCCCAGCTTTGTATCATCTGCAAACTTTATTAGCACATTCCCACTTTTTGTGCCAAGGTCAGTAATAAAAAGATTGGTCCCAAAACCGATCCCTGAGAAACTCCACTGGTAACCTCCCTCCAGCCTGACAGTTCACCTTCCAATATGACCCACTGTAGTCTCCCCTTTAACCAATTCCTTATCCATCTTTCAATTTTCATACTGAGCTCCTTCTTTTCCAATTTAACTAATAATTCCCCATGTGGCACCGTATCAAATGCCTGACTGAAATCTAGATAAATTAGATCCACTGCATTTCCTTTGTCTTCAAAAATCTGTTACTTTCTCAAAGAAGGAGATCAGGTTGGTTTGGCATGATCTACCTTTTGTAAAACCATGTTGTATTTTGTCCCATTTACCACTGACCTCAATCTCCTTAACTACTTTTTCCTTCAAAATTTTTTCCAAGACCTTACATACTACAAATGTCAGACTAACAGGCCTGTAGTTACCCTGATCACCTTTTTTTCCTTTCTTAAAAATAGGAACTATGTTAGCAATTCTCCAATCATACGGTACAACCCCTGAGTTTACAGATTCATTAAAAATTCTTGCTAATGGGCTTGCAATTTCATGTGTCAATTCCTTTAATATTCTTGGATGAAGATTATCTGGGCCCTCCGATTTAGTCCCATTAAGCTTTTCGAGTTTCGCTTCTGCCTCAGATATGGTAATATCTACCTCCATAGCCTCATTCCCATTTGTCATGCTACCATTATCCCTAAGATCCTCATTAAAGACTGAGGCAAAGTATTTGTTTAGATATTGGGCCATACTCAGATTATCCTTAACCTCTACTCCATCCTCAGTGTTTAGCGGTCCCACTTCTTCTTTCTGAGTTTTCTTCTTCTTTATATGGCTATAGAACCTTTTACTATTGGTTTTAATTCCCTTTGCAAGGTCCAATTCTACATGGTTTTGGCCTTTCTCACTTTATCCCAACATGTTCTGACCTCAATAAGGTAGCTTTCCTTGCTCATCCCTTCCATCTTCCACTCCCTGTATGCTTTCTGCTTTTTCTTAATCATCTCTCTGAGATGCTTGCTCATCCAGCTTGGTCTACAACTCCTGCCTATCAATTTTTTCCCCTTTCTTGGGATGCAGGCTTCCCATAGCTTCTGCAGCTTTGACTTGAAGTAATCCCAGGTCTCCTCTGCCTTTAGATCCATAAGTTCTTCAGTCCAATCCACTTCCCTAACTAATTTCCTAAATTTTTTGGAAGTCAGTCCTTTTGAAATCAAAAACCCTAGTCGCAGGTTTATTTTTGTTCATCCTTTCATGCAGTTTGAACTGAGTTAGCTCATGATCACTTGAACCAAGGTTGTCCCCTGCAACCATTTCTTCTATGAGATCCTCACTACTCACCAAAACCAAATCTAAAATGGCATCCCCTCTAGTCGGTTCAGCAACTACTTGATGAAGGAATCCATCGGTTATCACATCCAGGAAAATCTGAGCCCTATTATTATTACTAGCACTCGTCCTCCAATCTATATCTGGGAAGTTAGTCTCCCATGATCACGCAGTTTCTATTATTATTTACTTGATTAAAAACATTAAAGAGGGCTCAATTCATATCCAAATTAGATCCCAGCGGTCTATAACACACCCCAAGCACTATCCCAGAGGAGGCTCTAGTAGTTTTCTTCCCCAGTGTGATTTTTGCCCAGATGGACTCTGTCTTATCCATTCCATCGCTTCCTATTCCTTTACAGTCTACCTCATCATTGATATACAATGCTACTCCCCCACCTTTACCTTTATTTCGGTCTTTCCTAAATAGCACATACCCTTCAATACCTGTAGTCCAGTCATGACTACTATTCCACCATGTTTCTGTTATCGCTATAATATCTGGTTTCACTTCCTGCACCAGTAACTCTCGTTCCTCCATTTTGTTACCTAGGCTCCTCGCATTAGTGTACAAACATCTTAATTTTTGCTGTTTGGCCTTGCTCATGTTCTTTACCTGATTAGGCACAGACATTCTACCACCAGTATCACCTATTAGACTGGTATCTACACTACCCTTCCTCCTTCTGTCCATTCTCCTACCCACGCATGTATCCTTTCTTACTTCGTTTTCTTACCTCTCAATGTTAAAATCCTGCATGGAGATTACCTGGATATCTCCCCCAAATTCCTAGTTTAAAGCTCTCTTAATCAGTTGTGCCAGCCTCCATCCTAGAAGTTTATTTCCCTCCCTACGCAGGTGAAGTCCATCCTGAGAGAACTGTCCTCTGTCCTTGAATGCCTCCCAGTGTCCATACATTGCAAAGCCCTCCTTATAGCACCACTGCCTGATCCATCTGTTGATAGTCATAATCTTGTCACACTTTTGTTGCCTTTCTCTAGGAACAGGCAGAATCCCACTGAAGATCACCTGAGCCTCGATTTCTGTAAGCGTCTTCCCCAGCCTGGCATAGTCTCCCTTGATACATTCCAGCGAGAATCTAGACATATCATTTGTTCCCACATGAAGGACAATCAGTGGATTCTTTCCCGCTCCCTTTAGGATCCTCTTCAACCTCAGGTCCACATCCTGTATCTTAGCACCCGGCAGACAGCACACCCTTCTGTTCTCTGGATCAGCTCTGGTTACAGGCCTGTCCATCCTTCTGAGTAAGGAGTCCCCAGTCACGTAGACCTGCTTTTTCCTGATGATGGTGTGATTCTCTAATCTATCTCCTGTTCCCTCTGGCTGCAAGTTCTTTCCATTCCTATTCTCCCTTCTAATCCTCTTCAACCCATCCTGTATCCTCCTGGGGCTCATATTTGGTGTTGTCTCCATTGACTCTTCCCCTTTTCCTGTAGGACAAGCTGCTCTTCTCTTCTTCCTTGCCCTTCCACCTTCAGTGACCTTCTGCTGTGCCCCTTCTTCATTTTCCAACTCTGCATACCTGTTCTTGAGCTCTATTTCTCCTTCACTAGCCCATCTTTTCCTCTGCCTGGTTCTTTTAGTCACCTGCTTCCACTGTCCATTTTCTTCACCCAGCAGTCTCCCCTCAGACTTCTTCGGTCCTGCTTCCATCTGCAAGTCTGAGCTTTTTCCTTCAGCCACCTCGTGTCTTTGCTCCATAATCTGCTCGAGCCCCCTTCTAAAGTCAACCGGAGTTCCCACCTGCATCTCCAGTCCTCGGATCTTTTCTTCCATCAGCTCTATCAGGCGGCACTTCATGCAGATGAAACTCTCTTTTCAGGTACCCCTTCCAGGATCATGTACATGCAGCAGCTTCCACATCCAGTCATCTTCATTGTGTCTTCCACTGCTTGGGTCTCTACCACTGCTGCCTCTGTATCTGTCATAGCCTTCTCATCTAAGTCCTATTAGTTCGGGAAGCCCAAACCAAACCAAACCACCACCACCCACAGCAAAACAAACCCCCAACGAGCACCAAAACACTGCCAGAACACCCCACGCTCCCTTCACTAGCCTGTCTACTCCTCTGCCTGCCTCTCTTAGTCTTCCCCCCCAAACTCCCCTTGCAAACTCCCACTCAAACTCCCCTGTTTACAGCTCTGTTTGCTAGCTCCTGTGCCGCTGCAGCTGTCGAGTAGGTACAGCCATGTATTCCACTTAGGTGTGTGCACAAACCCAGTGCACTGGAGCCTAAGAATTTTGCCTAGCAGTACCAATAGATGGCCAGCACTCATACCTGGCGGCTACATCCCCTCCCTTGGTTATGTGAGAGGCCCCCCAACCCTCCATTCCTTCTTACTGCCTGTGGTTGGCGTGGGACCTCTTTGTGTTTTCTAACCTCACAACCTCTCTACTTCTTAGTGACTTTTCTAGTTCTACACAGCTAATTAGTACTAGGGTTGTCAAACAAATTAAAAAAATTAATTGCAGTTAATCATGAGATTTAAAAAAAAATAATCACAATTAATTGAAATTTTAGTTGCACTGTTAATAATAGAATACCAATTTATATTATAAATGTTTTTGGATGTTCTTCTACATTTTCAAGTCTATTGATTTCCATTATAACACAGAATACAAAGTGTACACTGCTCACTTTATATTATTTTTATTACAAATATTTGCACTGTAAAAAAGATAAAAGAAATAGTATTTTTCAGTTAATCTCATACAAGTACTGTAATGCAATCTCTTTATCGTGAAAGTGTAACTTAGAAATGTAGAATTATTTTTTTGCTTAACTGCACTCAAAAACAAAACAATGTAAAACTTTAGAGCCTACAAGTCCACTCAGTCCTACTTCTTGTTCAGCCAATCGCTGATACAAACAAGTTTGTTTACATTTATGGGAGATAATCCTGCCTGCTTCTTATTTACAATGTCACCTGAAAGTAAGAACAGGTGCTTGCATGCACTGTTGTAGCTGGCATTGCAAGGTATTTACGTGCCAGATATGCTGAACATTATTATGCCCCTTCATGCTTCGTCTTGTAGGCTTTAAAGTAATAATAATAATTCTACATTTGTAAGTTGCACTTTCATGATAAAGAGATTGCACTACAGTACTTGTGTGAGGTGAATTGAAAAATACTATTTCTTTCATTTTTTACAGTGCAAATATTTGTAATAAAAATAATATAAAGTGAGCACTGTACACTGTGTTCTGTGTTGTCATTGACATCTACGTATTAGAAAATGTAGAAAAAAATCCAAAAATATTTATTATAAATTTAAAATGGTATTTTATTAACAGTGCAATTAAAACTGCGATAAATAATGACTTTTTAAAATCTAGTTAGTTTTGAATTCATCTTTTGCATTAATTGCGATTAACAGCCCTAATTAGTACCTTAGTGTAGTGTTAGTTAGATTTAGTATTCCTTAGATTTAGTTGAAGTATTTCCCTGGTTATGCCCTCACCAATGTTAAAACATGTCCTTCGGTGGAGGAGTAATCCCCACACATGTGCTTGCTGTGCTTAGGTGAAGCCCATGGCAAGGAATGGTGTTTGATTTGCAAATCATTAACAAAGTGAACTCCGATGACGATGGATCTTTGTCTAAAGCAGCACCTACTCGAACAGGCCTTGCAGTCTGCTTCGCTCTGAGTCCCATGTTGGATCAGAGGTCACCTTTGGGTTTTGAGGGAGCATCTGTGTCACATCCTGGAGCTTGTGTTTCTCCGAAGGGACTGAGGAGTTGCTTCCCATCAAGTGCACCGAGGAAAAGGTTGCATAAGACCAATAGTGGCCATTCCTTGTCGCGTGGAGACTCGTCTGCCTCCTCCCAAAGGAGTGTGGACCAGCACAGTGTGAATGCCAATGCATGGGATGGGGCAGGTCCCATCTATTGCTCCACAGTGCGATGCAGGGAGGAAAGAGACCCTTTACCTTTGACTCTGGTTCCAGCCCCAGGGCGTCTCAATCCTATACTGACGAGAGCAGTGCCAGTACTGGCTGGTTTTGTGCCAGCGGCATATCAGGAGGCAATGGACCTTTTCTCTCTTTCTGTCCTGACCTTTCCATTGGTCCAGGACCTTCCCAGAGCTACATCCTCTAGGTCAGGGGTTCTCAAACTGGGGGTCGCAAGGTTATTACAGCTGGGGTCGCGAGCTGTCAGCCTTCACCCCGAACTCTGCTTTGCCTCCAGCATTTATAATGGTGTTAAATATATAAAAAAGTGTTTTTAATTTATAAGTGGAGGTTGCACTCAGAGGCTTGCTGTGTGAAAGGGGTCACCAGTACAAAAGTCTGAGAAACACTGCTCTAGGTCATCTTTGCAGCTTGGGGCATTCTGATGTTTGAGCTATTTGCCATGAGACACAGCAGGAAATATCATATGATCTCAAGGGGGCCTCATCCCTGGCTCCCTGTCCGACGCCTTCCATCTCAGCTGGCAGTTGGCTCTCCTTTGGTTCTCCAATGTTCTTGCACTGTCAGTTCAGCCTCTCCCTTCCTCGCAATTCTGACCTACTCACACAAAACTTACACCCCGTGCTTAGCTCCCTGCATCTCACGGCATTGCTGCTTCATGACTAAATGAGGAGGAAGAATGGTGGTCAGCAGCTGTTCAACAGGTCCTACTCAACAGTAGAAAGCCCTCTACCAGAATGGCTTATTCAGCTAAATGGAAGCTGTTTTTGGTGTGATTGGCCTGTGCATTTCAGCCAATGGTGACTTCTATTCAGGACATCTTGGAGAATACTTGCTGTACCTTCAGTCCTTCGGATTTGCACTTAGCTCATTGAGAGTGCATCTGGCAGTGAAAGTGGAGTTTCATCCCCCATTCAGGGAATATCAATCTTCTCCAATACCATGATAGCAAGATTCTTAAAAGCTGTTCTTCATCTTCATTGTCCAGTCTGAGAGCTGGTTCCTCTGTGGGACCGTAACTTGTTCCTAACAGCTGTAATGTGACCTCCGTTCAAGCCCCTGCATCTTGTTTGTCCCTTTCCGCTTTTGTGTCAGAAGACTGTGTTCATGATAGCGATAACATCCACAAAAAGTGAGTGCGAGTTGCAGGCTCTACTGCTTGAGCCTCCTTTAGGACCAAGTGACTTTACGATCACACACATGATTTTTGTGTAGGGTGATATCTCAGTTTTATTTGAAGAAGGCAGTATATTTACCTGTGTTCTTTCCTAAGCCACATTCATCTCTGGAGGAGCAGTGTCTCTATGTGTTAGATGTCAGGCAATGTCCGGCATTTGATTTGGACAGGGCTAAATCGTTCCATGCTTCACCTTGCCTTTTTGTGTCATATGCGGATTGTACGAAGGGGCAAGTGGTCTCTTCACAGATTATCTCTAAATGGTCTCCTTGGGAGCCTAAACAGTTCATCGAATGATAGAAGATTAGTATTGGAAGAGACGTTAGGAGGTCAGCTAGTCCAACCCCCTGCTCAAAGCAGGACCAACCCCAATTAAATCATCCCAACCAGGGCTTTGTCAAGCCAGGCCTTAAAAACCTCTAAAGATGGAGATTCCACCACCTCCCTAGGTAACCCATACCAGTGCTTCACCACCCTCCTAGTGAAATAGTTTTTCCTAATATCCAACCTAGACTCCCCCACTACAGCTTGAGACTATTGCTCCTTCTTCTGTCATCTGCCACCACTGAGAACAGCCTAGCTCCATCCTCTTTGGAACCCCCCTTCAGGTAATTGAAGGCTGCTATCAAATCCCCTCCTCTCTTCTCCTCTGCAGACTAAACAAACTCAGTTCCCTCGGCCTCTCTTCATAAGTCATGTGCCCCAGCCCCCTAATTAATTTCGTTGCCCTCCTCTGGACTCTCTCCAATTTGTCCACACCCTTTCTGTAGTGGGGGCCCCAAAACTGGACACAGTAGTCCAGATGTGGCTTCACCAATGCCAAATAGAGAGGAATAATCCCTTCCCTCGATCTGCTGGCAGTGCTCCTACTAATGGAGCCCAATATGTCATTAGCCTTCTTGGCAACAAGGGCACACTGACTCATATCCAGCTTCTCATCCACTGTAATCCCCCAGGTCCTTTTCTGCATAATTGCTGCTAAGCCAGTCGGTCCCCACCTGTAGCAGTGCATGGGATTCTTTCGTCCTAAGTGCAGGACTCTGCTCTTGTCCTTGTCCTTGAACCACCTCAGATTTCTTTTGGCCCAATTGTCCAATTGGTTTAGGTCACTCTGGACCCTATCCCTACCCTCCAGCGTTTTTACCTCTCCCCCCAGCTTAGTGTCATCCGCAAACTTGCTGAGGGTGAAACCCATCCCATCATCCAGATCATTAATGAAGATGCTGAACAAAACCAGCCCCAGGACTGATCCTTGGATCCACTTGATACCAGCTGCCAAGCTATTGATCACTACCCGTTGAGCCCAACGATCTAGCCAGCTTTCTATCCACCTTATAGTCCATTCGTCAATCCATACTTCTTCTTTAACTTGCTGGCAAGAATACTGTGGGAGACCTTATCAAAAGCTTTGCTAAAGTTGAGGCTAACTAGTGTGTATTTGGGTCTTTGTCTTTTTCTTTTCTTTTTTTCTTTTTTGAAAAAACGCCCTCATCAAAAACCAAGCCCAACATCTAAAACCTCCTCACGCTTCCAGAACTTTGGGCAAGTTCAGATATGGATTTGAACTTTGTGACTTTTGGGCCTTTTACTCACAAGAACACGCAACTTTATTTGAATATTTTAAGTTTTTTTCATCATGTTAGGATTCAAAATTTTATTAATGAGGCAGGTATTGTAAAACACTATCTTACAGTGAACTGGAATTGTCCAGTTTATCTCATTGGAAAACTTTTTAGAAACTGGTATTCTCAGAATATCTGTGACTTCTAGCAAACCAATCTTTTTTCATGAGCCAAGTACAGCAGATACAATATCTTAGCTCAGGGTAGTTTTTATTGCCACTTTCACTGTGTGAGAGCTATTGTGGTTACATGTTCAGGGTGGCAGCTGGTCCCTAATGGAAATTGCGTAAGAGTTTAATAGGAATGAACTTAGACCAATGTTTTTAATTATGTTTGTCATAGTATTGAATTTCTATTTTAATACAGAGGCAGAGTTAGTAGTAGTGAATTACAGAGTGAAAAATAAACAATTAGGTATCAACAGCATCCTGTTTTGAGAAAAATAATATATGGTTTATTGGTTTGCACCTCCATTGTGAAGTGTAAATGTTGAGCAATTACCTATTTAGAAAAACAAAACAAGACACCTTCTACATACACATTTGCCCAACATCCTGAAATTCTCTTAAGGGTTATTCTTGGCTTCCTAGATCAAACTGAGAAGTTAAACAATTGGTGTTATAAATTAGATGTAGGGCTGTCAAACGATTTAAAAAAAAAAATCCTGATTAATCAGAGTTTTAATCGCACTGTTACACAATAATAGAATACTATTTATTTAAATATTTTGGATGTTTTTCTACATTTTCAAATATATTTATTTCAGATACAACACAGAATACAAAGTGTACAGTGCTCGCTTTATTTTTTTATTACCAATATTTGCACTGTAAAAAGATAAAAAATAGTATTCTTCAGTTCAATTCTTCAATGGGATAAGCAGGTGTAGCTTATAATGGGAATTTATATCACCAATTATGTTCTCTGAATCTGTGCCAATTACATTCTCTGAATCCATGAAATTTTTTTTATAAATGGCATATTCTTGTCATCAGTAATATACTACAGTCTGAAGTCTCTCTGAAGTAGAGACCTTAGTGTTAATCCAAAATCCATATTAAAAATCATGATTTAATGGAAAAGGATTATTTGTCTTGTTTTGAAAATTAGCTTATCCATTACACTTTTTTTAATGAATTTTTGGCATTCTGTACAACAGGTAGATGCATTACAGAACTGCAATATTTATTATTTGAATGGAAGCTTCACTGGAAACAGATTTCTCCTCTTTTTCTCTTCACACTTGTTAAAAATTGTAAAATCAAAATTAAAGTATAATTACTAGAGAGATTTGAATCCAGTCTAGTGGACTTTAAGATTACTATAATATATATCGAAGATGGAGCCCTGAGCTTGTTTTATGACTCATAGAAATGGGGTAAAGTGCTCTTAGGTTCCTCCAGTTCATCAAAGTACTTAACTATGTGAATTGTGTTAATTCTCTGGGTTGTGCGGGGCAAGAGTGAAAATTACTTTGGGCTGACCCCTTTGACTGGGACAAGAAACTGCCTCTACCACTGTTCCATATGAAAGGTTGCTTTCATGAGTGGCATTTGAGAGTTGGTGAAAGAGGAGCGTAAAATAATGAGCCTCACGGCCTGTAGGGTGATCCAGTTGTGGGAGAAGGGGGAGAAAATTGGTACACAATGATAAAACAAAGGGTTGATCACAGTGATTTTATACGATTGTTTAAACTGTAAGAATAATCTTTTATTTGGTGATAGAATTGGGCCAGTAATATAGCACAGCTGAAGTGTCTGCAGATATTGAACCAGAAAATATGTCAATTTAGAAGTAAAAATACCTATGTGGTGAATATATGTTCAAAAAGAGATTCATTCCCCTAAAATAACCTACTCTGTGAGAGTCCTGCAGTGGCAGGGACCTAATGGCTATTTCACTGAAAGAGAGAGAATAGAAGAGAATGATACCAAACAAGACACTGAAGGAGAGGTTGGAGGAGAGCACAATGAGAGGACTAAGGCAATGGAGTGCAGGGCTTTAAGGAGGAGAATGTCTCTTAAATAAGCACTAGGAAAATTTTATGTAATATTTGATACATTAAACTTCTGTAGCACTTCCTCAGACACCAAATACCCCTGTGAGACAAGTATGTATAATTGTCCTCATTTTGTAAATAGGGGAAAGGAGGAACATAAAGGCTGAGCAGTTTGCCATGCAGCAAGACTTTGACAGAGCTATGAATAAAACCCAGATTTCCTCATTTTGGGTTTTAATTATGTTTTTAGCTGTAAGACCAGTATGGCAAGGCTGTACCTAGAATGAGTTATATAGTTGTGCTGCAAGTCTTGTTGTTCAGGTGTGGTTCACAATGGAGTTAATCTTGTATGTTGTCTTTGATATACAGCATAAGAATAGTTGTCCTCAACGAAGCATCTCAGTATACAATAACCAACATGCCAAAACATTAGCCACTCTTGCTTTCTTCTAGGGTAAAGTAACTGGCCACTAACTACTGGCATAAACTGGTTGTCTTAGAAATTAATTTTTAATTGACCACCTTTGTGTGATTTTATCATGTGGTGAAATTAAGAAGAATTTTTTTTCTGTACAATAAAGGTATTTCATTTCAACTAGATAAGATGTAGTCTTCTATGAGAAAGTACAGTAATTACTTCCATGATTAAGCCAAGCACCAGTGTAGCAAAACATACTTAAGATTATAGGTGTAATTGTTACCTCTTTATTGTGTGGAACAAATATATTGTACATTTACCAGATTCAAAGTTCTAGAGCTTTTTCTGCTAAGAAAAGAAAAACATAACTGCAATGTCATTTATCTGTTAATATCAAAAGTCCATCCTTTATAACTAGAAAAAGTGGAAGATGCATTGGATATATATTTAGTTTTCAAGACCATGCTAAAATATGTAGTTATCTAAGACATTTAAAATGATGTCTTCTGTGTTACCAACAGCTCAGCCCCTTCATAAAGATGCTCTTCAAAGTTAAGAACATGACAGCGGCCGTACTGGGTCAGACCAAAGGTCCATCTAGCCCAGTATCCTGTCTTCTGACAATGGCCAATGCCAGGTGCCCCACAGGGAATGAACAGAACAGGTAATCATCAAGTGATCCATCCTCTGTTGCCCATTCGCAGCTTCTCTCAGACAGAGGCTAGGGGCACCATCCCTGCCCATCCTGGCTAATAGCCATTGATGGACCTATCCTCCATGAACTTACCTAGTTCTTTTTTGAACCCTGTTATAGTCTTGGCCTTCACAACATCCTCTGGCAAGAAGTTCCACAGGTTGACTGTGTGTTGTGTGGAAAAAATACTTCCTTTTGTTTGTTTTAAACCCGCTGTCTGTTAATTACATTAAGGTGGCTTCACTTCTGCAGCACTGAAGGTTGTGAAGAACATGATGGTGAATGAGATGTAATTGAATGACGGGCATGAATCCTTTTTCTTGCCCCATAGCATGTGATCCCTTTACTCTTTGGTAAACAGATTTGTCAATGAAAATTGCCTAAAGCCGATAAAACAATATTAGTGCGGAAAACCTTTAGTTATTGGCTGTAAACAATATAAAACACAGAGGTAAAATCATTATTAAATGTTAATAGAAATGTACATTTAAAAATCTGTCATGTACTGCTTTTTTGCAGGAAGGTAATTGTCAAGAACACTGGGTTCCATAGAGCAATCCGGTGATTCTTTTAGTGATATTTTGTGTGTTATTAATCTGGTTCAGCTATAAGTAGTTGGCCAACTTCTCTTAAAAGAGCAGTGTATTAACCAAATCATCTTGAGTGGGCCTATTTCTGGGAAACCTTGCTTATGATTACTGTATCTAATGGGTTGGTGTTCAGTAAGATATAGTTTTGCAAAACCATTCTTCAAGCAATCTGTCATTGTAGAACTAGCACTCTTTGTTTCATAGAGGATACTCACATTTTATTTTGTCTTTGCTGCAGCTTGACTACTGTTTTTCTTTTTTTCCCTTTTTTTAATTTTAGTGATCATGAATAAAATATATAGTAGCAGTGATCATAGAATCATAGGACTGGAAGGGACCTCAAGAGGTCATCTAGTCCAGTCCCCTGCACTCATGGCAGGACTAAGTATTATCTAGACCATCCCTGACAGGTGTTTGTTTAATCTGCTCTTAAAAATCTCCAGTGATGGAGATTCCAGTGCTTAATCACAGGACCGTTAGGAAGTTTTTCCTAATGTCCAACCTAAACCACCCTTGCTGCAATTTAAGCCCATTGCTTCTTGTCCTATCCTCAGAGGTTAAGAAAAACAATTTTTCTCCCTCCTCCTTGTAACAACCTTTTTTACATACATGAAAACTGTTATAATGTCCCCTCTTAGTCGTCTCTTTTTTCCAGACTAAACTAACCCAATTTTTTTCAATCTTACCTCATAGATCATGTTTTCTAGGCCTTAAATCATTTTTGTTGCTCTTCTTTGGACTCTCTCAAATTTGTCCACATCTTTCCGGAAATGCGGTGCCCAGAACTGGACGCAATACTCAAGTTGAAGCCTAATCATCGCGGAGTAGAGTAAAAGAAGTACAATACTCCTGCTAATACATTCCAGAATGATGTTTGCTTTTTTTGCTGCAGTGTTACACTGTTGACTCATATTTAGCATATGGTCCACCATGACGTCCCTCTTCCCCAGATTCCTTTCTAGGCAGTCATTTCCCATTTTGTATGTGTGCAACTGATTGTTCCTTCCAAAGTGGAGTACTTTGCATTTGTCCTTATTGAACTTCATCCTATTTACTTCAGTCCATTTCTCCAGTTTGTCCAGATCATTTTGAATTTTAATCCTATCTTCCAAAGCACTTGCAACCCCTCCCAGCTTGGTATAATCCATAAACTTTATAAGTGTATTCTCATTTTCATCATCTGAGTCAGCTGCCACCAGCAGAAGGTTGATTTTCTTTTCTGGTGGTTCAGGTTCTGTAGTTTCTGCATCAGAGTTTTGCTCTTTTAAGCCTTCTGAAAGCATGCTCCACACCTCGTCCCTCTCAGATTTTGGACGGCACTTCAGATTCTTAAATCTTGCGTCGAGTGCTGTAGCTATTTTTAGAAATCTCACATTGGTGCCTTCTTTGTGTTTTGTCAAATCTGCTGTGAAAGTGTTCTTAAAACGAACGTTCTGGGTCATCATGAGAGACTGCTATAACATGAAATATATGGCAGAATGCGGGTAAAACAGGAGACATACAATTCTCCCCCAAGGAGCTCATTCACAAATTTAATTAACGCATTTTTTTTTAATGAGCATCATCAGCGTGGAAGCATGTCCTCTGGAATGGTGGCCAAAGAATGAAGGGGCATCTGAATGTTTAGCATATCTGGCACATACATACCTTGCAACGCTGACTACAAAAGTGCCATGCAAACGTCTGTTCTCACTTTTAGATGATGTAAATAAGAAGGGGGCAGCAGTATCTCCCGTAAATGTAAACAAACTTGTTTGTCTTAGCGATTGGCTGAACAATAAGTAGGACTGGGTGGTCTTGTAGATGCTGAAGTTTTACATTGTTTTGTTTTAGTCCACTTATGTAACAAAAAAAATCTACCTTTGTAAGTTGCACTTTCCCGATAAAGATATTGCACTACAGTACTTATGAGGTTACTTGAAAAATGCTATTTCTTTTATTTATCACTTTTACAGTGCAAATATGTAATAAAAAATAATATCAAGTGAGCACTGTACACTTTGTATTCTGTGTTGTAACAGAAATCAATATATTTGAAAAAGTAGAAAACATCCAAAAATATTTAATAAATTTCAATTGGTATTCTATTGTTTAACAATGCAATTAATTGTGATTAGTTTTTTTTAATTAATAGTGTGAGTTATCTGCGATTGATGGCCCTAATATATATATTTTAAATAGGTATTTTATTTATTTTTATTTATATGTGTGTGTGTGTGTGTGTGTGTGTGTGTGTTAATCACTGAGACTGGGAGACAACAGAGACTGTGCAAGGGAGGATAGCTTCTCCTCACCTCCCTTGCTGGCTTATGATGAAAATGGCTCAGTAGACTGGGACCCTTGTCTCTAGAGAGAGAAGGGTTACGTGGAGGGTCACAGTGAGCCTCTGAGGCTAGCAAAATCTGCCAGGAAACGCAGGACCCACGGAGACATGGACAAAGCTGTGTGTGTGTGTGTGTGTGTGTCTCGCGCTCTCTCTCTCTCTCTCTCTCTCTCTCTCTCTCTCTCTCTTTTATTTATATATATATATATATATATATATACATATGAGAGAGAGAGATAATAAATGCGCGTGCACGTGCACACACTGTTAATATCTGCTTTTAATGACACTAAATTTAAAATGAAAACTCAGGAACAATGAGGAGATTCTGTATTTAGACTCTTAAAGTTGATTAAGATGTTGACGTAAAATACTTAGACTTCGGTAAGGCATTTGACTTGGTAGCACATGCCAACTTGATTACAAGACTAGAAAGATATAAAATTAACATGGCACACATGAAGTGCTTTAAAAGCTGGGTCTCAATGTAATTTTAAAAGGGGAATCATCATTGAGTGGGTGTGTTTCTAGTGAAATCCTGCAGGCATCAGTTTTTGGTCCTAGCTATTTAACATTTTTATCAGTGACCTGGAAGAAAACTAAAAATCATAGCTAATTAAGTTTGCCAATGAAAAAAATATGGGGGAAGCAGTAAGTAATGAAGAGGACAGGTCGCTGACATAGAGGAATGTGGGTTGCTTAAGTTGGGCGAAAATTAACTATGCATTTTAATATGACTAAATATAAATGTATACATCTAGGAATAAAGAACACAGGCCCTACTTACAGGATGGTGGACTCTCTGTTAGGAAGAAGTGACTATCTAAAAGAATTGGGGGAAGTGGTGGAGAATCAGCTGATCATGAGCTCCCAGTGCAACACTAGCTAAAGGGGCTAATCATAGAATAGAATATCAGGGTTGGAAGGGACCTCAGGAGGTCGTCTAGTCCAACCCCCTGCTCAAAGCAGGACCAATCCCCAACTCAATCGTCCCAGCCAGGGCTTTGTCAAGCCTGACCTTAAAAACCTCTAAGGAAGGAAATTCCACCACCTCCCTAGGTAACGCATTCCAGTGTTTCACCACCCTCCTAGTGAAAAAGTTTTTCCTAATATCCAACCTAAACCTCCCCCACTGCAACTTGAGACCATTACTCCTCGTTCTGTCATCTGCTACCACTGAGAACAGTCTAGATCCATCCTCTTTGGAACCCCCTTTCAGGTAGTTGAAAGCAGCTATCAAATCCCCCCTCATTCTTCTCTTCTGCAGACTAAATAATCCCTCCGCCTTTCCTCATAAGTCATGTGCTCCAGCCCCCTAATCATTTTTTTTGCCCTCCGCTGGACTCTTTCCAATTTTTCCACATCCTTCTTGTGGTGTGGGGCCCAAAACTGGACACAGTACTCCAGATGAGGCCTCACCAAGCCAAAAGAGGGGAATGATCACGTCCCTTGATCTGCTGGCAATGCTCCTATTTATACAGCCCAAAATGCCATTAGCCTTCTTGACAACCAAGCCACACTGTTGACTCATATCTATAATGGAATCCTGGGATCCATAAAGAGGGATTTCTCAAGCAGGAGCAGAGAGGTAATTTTACATGTGTGTTTGGCACTGGTGTTGACCGCTCTAAAATACTGTGTCTAGTTCTGGTGTCCACAGATATTGTTAAATTGGAGAGGGTTCAGAGAAGAGCCACAAGAAATATTACAGGATTAGAAAACGTACCTTATGGTGGTAGACTCCAGGTGCTCAATCTATTTAACTGAACAAGAGAAAGGTAAGGGGTGACTTGATTGCAGTTTATAAGAATAATTACAATATATTCACCCTGTTCTCTGCTCTTTTCATTTTGGGGATGATAGCCGTATAGGGCTAGAAGGATCCTTGAGAGGTCATCCAGACCATCCCCACACTTAGATAGGACCAAGTATACCTAGACTATCTCTGACAGGTTTTTGTCTAACCTATTCTTGAAAATCTCCAATGACTGGGATTCCACAACCTCCCTTGAAAGCTTATTCAGGTGGTTAACTACCCTTGTAGTTAGAAAGTTTTTCCTAAACTACGTCTCCCTTGCTGCAGGTTACCTCTTGTGCTATCTTCAGTGCACATGGAGAACTATTAATCACTGTTCTCTTTATAACCAACCTTAACATGTCTGAAGACTTATCAGGTCCTCCTTCAGTCTTTTTTTCCCCCTCACTAAACATATCCAGTTTTTAAAAACTCATTAGGTCAGGATAACATCTCTTTGATAAAGCTTCATTTCACAAACACTTCTAGAGTGCCATTTGGCACTAGCTGTCTTTAATTTATCTTTAAGTGCTAATTATTGTAAAATATTCAATTAATATGAACTAAAAATAAGAAAAAGGCTTACTGACTCCAATCATCACTGGTATGGTTTTTTTTCTCTCTCCATTTTTGATACTTTAAGAAAATCCTCTGAAAGCTTGTGGAATGGGACAGTAACTTCTTATTCGCTGCAGAGAAGCTGAAATCCATTGTACAATTCTGCAAAGCCACATGATTTGGGCTGCCGTGGGGTTGCTATTGTTAAGTTGCAAGAATCAACAGCTATGAAAAGGCATGCTTACATAGTCATTTTATAAAGGTTTTATATAAGAATATGACAGGATTTTTTCCATTAACTTTCTCGGTATAGACTGTGCCCTGGTCTGAAACCTAATGTCATATGTTGATGTGTGATTCTTTGTTGCTACTTTATCAATGACTTTTGTAGGAGTGGGCAGATTAAAACACCTCATCCAGAGAAGTGACCCTGCTAAACTACCCAGGGAAAAAAATGCTGAGAGATCTTAAGGATTGAGGAGTTTTGGTAGGTTTTTTTGTTTGTTTGTTTGTTTGTTTTGAGGATTGGATGGATGATAGTATTTTTCAAGGTGAGTGGTAGATTTGCTTCTCTGAAGGAGGTGTTGGTAACTTCCATTAGCCGTGAATAGTTTGATATTTATTAGCCAAGAGGAACGTTCAGTAGACTCCTTCAGCTTCAGTGAGTGTGTTGAGGCCATATACCATCAAATAGTGGCATGGTGGCTAATGCGATCAACTCTGGTTCAGAGTTTTCTGCCTTTTAGTGGCTGGTGATTTGACCCAGTGGCTGGATTATGAAGTCCAGATTGCCAGGCGGAATAACCCTGCTGGCTGTGGTTTTGCAACTGTGATGGAGGTAGAGTAGACACTTTTTTCTTTCCTTATTATGGTGGTGTACTTCTGTCAGAAACCTTTATGCTCTTGAATGGATTTGGAGTGAGTTTTTCACAACTGATGTTCGCACCTGCTGCCTATGTGCTTCATCTGCTGAAGTTTCATGGTGATTTCCTCAGCACGTGGGGGGGAAGGGACAGTGTAGTGCCAAGGCACATAGGGAACAAATATATAATAATTAGTTCATCAATCTATCAGAGAAAGGTATAACACAATCCAATGCCTGCAAGTTGAAGCTAGACAAATTTTGATTGGAAATAAGGCATACGTTTTTAACAGTGAAAGTAATTAACCACTGGAACAACTTACCAAGGGTCTTGGTCTATTCTCCTTCATTGACAATTTTTAAATCAAACTTGGCTCTTTTTCTAAAATATATGATCTAGGAATTATTTTGGGGATGTTATTCAGGAGATCAGACTAGATGATCACAATGGTCCCTTCTGGCCTTGTAATTTATGAAAAGCCTCTAGATGTCACCTGCATCTATTTTTGTTTTGACTTTCTGATGGATATCATTACTTTGGAGTAACTACAAAAGGAAACTTTTGCTTGCAGATTATGTGAATTGCAAAAATTAGGATATAATTTTTGGATTGTTAATCCTTCCCCTCCTCTAAAATCCACATTTAGAGGTGGTGATTGTCAGCTTCTGAATATAATATTATTTTTAATGTTAAATATATTCTTACCTTCCAACCCCATATTTGTCCTTTAGTTTGGAGATTTCTCTAATTAAGAAAGATGAAGGACCCATGTGGCCAGAGCTGATAGTGGGTGACTCACGAGGAGAATTCATCATGGACTCTTCCCAGTGTTCTGCGGTAGCTGAACGTCTGATGCATCTTACCTCTGAAGAAATGGTAAGAAATTAAAATTAAAAATGACACTTGAAAATCCTCATAGAGATGCTCAAGTTGTACCTTCTTGGGGAGCCAGGCTCTCCTTTCCCTGACATTATGTAGTCAGTCAGGTCATTTAGGATTCTAACTACTAACATTTCTCTTCTGGTCAGTTATAAGTATCAAACCATAGTGGCACCAAGTATCTTTTTCATAATTTTTCATAATCTCTACATACAATATGAGGTTTAAATTATAACGTAATCCACACACAGACTGAATTCAGCTGACATACTGTTCGCTCAACAAAGCACACAAGGATGATTGAGTGTGGTGTGTTGTGTTTGTTTTCCTACTGTAGTTAGTCGTTGGGTGCGTGTGTTCTTTCAGTATGCTGTCCCAGCTCTGCGCAGATAGCTGACACAACAGACCTCGATCGAACTGCCCAATAAAACCACAAACTCATTTCAGTAGCCAAGGCACCTGGCCAGGTTTATTGTCGATGAAGCACTGTCCTAGTGTTCCGGAAACTTTACAGGACCACTAACACATGTATGCCTGTAACAATGGACCAGCTCAATGAATGGTGGGACTTTCCATCCCCCGCCTCGTCTGGATGGAGACACAACCTCTGTGACCCTTCTTTTATACACTGATACCATCAAGTTATGTATTGTCCCTCTGAGGTGGTTAATTACCACCGTTTACCTTGTACATTTTGGGTTGATTAAAACATCTCTATTCATCACCCCATCATCCGACTCTTATCTTTAACAGGGGGTCAGTGTGTCCCTGTGTTATCTTTCAGGGAGTGTGTTTACACCATAACTCTGTATCAGTTCTGGTTCTGGTACCACCCTTCTGGAATGTGTTTGCATGAGTGTCCTGTGCCTAGTACTACTTAGGAATGTGTGTGTTTTTGCAATGCCAGCCCTGTTCTTGCCAGGTTCTGTGAACTTGCAAGCAAGTATGTGTGTCAGCTGTGAATGGTGAGAGGTCCTGATCTTTTACCAGAACTGGTTTTGGGGAAGGATAGCATTATCTGGAATGGAGTATAGTAATCCTTACAAAGTCCATGAGCTTTAAGGGTGGCGCTGTGTTGTTCTTCCTGCTTGTAGAATCAAAGGCGTTAGGGAGAACGTCTTTTTTTTTTTTTTTAAGGAAGTGATGCTCAGGCAAGGACATGGACTCATATGATTTTTACGTTTTTGGTGTGTCTTCTGCACTGATCTAGCTATGTCTGAGTGGGTGAGACAATTGCCTGCCTGAATGAGTCTCAGTGTAGCTACCACGGAGATGAGATTGTTATCTTACAACACTATATTGCAGGTCTGACTGTTTACAATGATGACTATTTAATACAATTTCTGCCCTGGGTGAATATTTTCTTGAAAGGCACTTTTGCCTCACTCCCACTGAGAGCGAATGGAGCCTTTTTTGGAAAGAGCAAAGTTGTCAGTCATAGAACACTGCCCATCATCCCTGCTGAAGACTTAAGTTTCAGTTTGAAAATTAATGGCAAAAAGTTCAGTAATCATAATTTTAAAAAAAAATGTAGCCCTGGTATGAAATGTCAATGAGTTTTAACTATATGAGAAATTTGAAAGGTCTTAATTATTCTATTATGAAGATTGTTCATGACAAAAATTTGTCTGACAGAGTGGTAAATTTCTTAAAGGGCTCATTTTAAAATTTAATTGTAACTCCTAAATTGATTAATACATTTACTTGCAAATTCTCAGAAAATTCATTCAGTACTGAAAGTGCTGTAACTTTGGGGATGGTAAGGTGAATTTTTCATATATAACAAAGTAACTGAATCCCTGCTTTAAGTGCAAATCTCAACGCTCTCAATTATGGAACAGCAAGTGGCATTTTCATAATTAATTATTCCACTGTTCAAAATATAACACAAAATATATTAAAAGAACAACAAGGCTGCAAATTCAAGCACTCAAAAGGTAGAAAATGCTATGCGTATACAACCTAAATTTGACCCCCTCGTGCGAATGCATATTGATACAGACTTTTCAATTACATGATCACATACTATTTTTTTCACAGGCCCCCTGCTTCACTTAGTACACAGGATAGACAGTGTTTATTTGAATGGTCAGAAGGTGAAGCATGAAGTAGAACCGATCTATTAGGTGTAACCTTAGACTGCACACTGAGTTACCATGCCCACCTGAAGAAGGCAGCAGCTAAAATTAAGACAGGTAACAATCTTCTTAGCAAACTGGCAGGTTCGTCATGGGGGTGCTCGTGCTCCAACTTTGCAGGCATCAGCTCTTGCCACCTCGTATTCGGTGGTAGAGTACTGCATACCAGTTTGGAGTTGATTGTCACACACCAAACTGGCGGATACGCAGTTACATGTTGCCAAGCGTATCATCTCTGGCACCCTGCGTCTCCGGCACTCCACTCCCGTGGCTTCCAGTTCTGAGCAATATTGCTCCTCCTCATATCAGACGAGAGGTTGCCACTGGCAAGTTACTGGAGAAAGTACGTGCCAACTCAAGCCAGCCACTGCACAATGACCTTTTTAAACCACCAACTACACGTTTGCTCTCACGTCGCCCATTATTGTCTCATCCACCCCGCCAGGACATTAGGGCAGAAACACTTTGGCAAGAGGAATGGATAAGTGTTATAATCCCCAACCAGTCCCTTGTCGCCGACTCCACAATTTGCCCACCTGGTTTTGACCTGCCCCATCGCCAGTGGTCCCTGTTGAACAGGTTCTGGACCAGGCAAGGTCTCTGTGCAGCCAACCAGTATCGCTGGGGCCTTTGTGACAGCCCGTTGTGTAGCTGCAGCGCAACACAGGCGATGACGCACATTGTCGATGAATGCCTGCTGACTAGGTTCAGCAGTGGCTTAGAAGAACTGCATGACGCCACTGAAGATGCCATCGCTTGGCTAGACGACTATGCACATGCTAAATAAAAATAGTTACACAGCAGCTATTCAGTATTGTGTGGCCCTATGCTTTATTTAGTGCACACTATTCAAACCCTGATCTGAAGACAGAATTATTGCTTTCCTTATGGTTTATCTGTGGTGCTCATCACTATAGAATCCAAATGCTTCACAAACATTAATGACTTTATTTTCACCACTCTCCTGTGAGGTGAGGAGGGTGGTATTATCTCCAGTTGACAAAGGGAAACTCAGGCACAAAGATTAAGGTCAAAAATTTCCACTAGCTTTGTGTGTCCAAATTGAAATGCATAGGACCTGATTTTTCAGAGAATTTAGCGTTGTATAGCACTTTGTGTTCAAAGCGCAGCTCCCATTGACTTCAGTTGGAACACTAGGACTTGAGAGGCTCGAGCATGCTCAGTGAGGATGGAACCTTTGGAGATTTTAGCTGTTAAGCTCTAGCAAGTCTCTACTGAGCATGTGCACACTGATTTTTTTTTCAAAGGTTTATAACTTGGCTAAATTTTTCATAGAGAGGGGAAAAAGCTCATCCCTGACAGGTTACCTTCCTACCAAATTTTGAGTCCCTGCTATAAAGCATGGGAGAGCTAGATCTTTTCAGAGGTCACCAGAATTTTGTAACATGGGTAAAAAAGAACATATTTTTCCCCCTCGCCTCATTGTTGGAAACAGCTGGACCCTTTTTGCTGAGAAGTTCCAGAAAAATCAGTCTGAGGCAGACAACAGCATGGATAATTTCAACCTAAGTGGTTAAAGTTTGGGAAAGCTATAAACCACTAAAAACAGGGTTTTTTAGTGAGAAGTGTTGGGCAACTTTAATAGTCAGTGCAACCATCCCCACCTATAATAATCTGCAGTATATACTGCAATACTGTGGAGAATTACTGGGTTGAGAATTACGTAGGTTTTAAAATATATTATGGTCATGTAAATATAACCGGTAGAGTATATAGAAACTCCAGGCCAAATTAAACTTTGGTGTAACTTGACCTTATGAATGTTGCATCAAGGATTAGTTTGACCCATGAATACATCAAAATAATAAGTGAAATTCCAACCAGTATGATTTAAATTCTTGTTTTTAATAAATTAGAGCATCCCCTACATTTTCCTTTCTGGGGAAATTGTACATAGTTTTTTGATTGAATGTAAATGACATTTAAAAAGAAAACTGAAAAGATAAGCTTAACTCACATTTATATGAAGCTTTCTCTTTTTTTTTTACTGTCCTGAAAGTCCTATTTAAAACAAAAACAAAAAACCTGTCATTTTAACTGCTGCTTGGACTTAATTAGAAAGTGATATCTGATATAAAATCTGAGAAATATGACTCCCTGTGGATCCTAATGTATGAAGGTCTGGATTAATCTTTTTTTCCACCCCTCCAGATGGGGTTAAAGAGAAAAGAATTGGTATTTTGGTCATTAAGTCACAGTTAGTGAATTGTGATGTAATTTTTTAGTTAGGTTTTTTTTTTCCCAAAAAGTCTGTCTCTGGGATAGGTTTTTTGTGGGGGGGAGGGGGAGGGTCTTCCAGTGTTTAAGCTGTAGCTTGAATTAGCTAAGTAATTCACCTTATTTAACAAATCTCTTAAGCACGTGGTAAAATATTTTTTTTGAGCTTGGATTTTTATAGCTATAAATGCATTATATAAGGCTTGATCCTGCTCAGTGCCCTCAACTCCTATTCATGTCAGTGCTGATAACCTAGGAGGTGACGTAAAGTAACCAGAGGACATTTTATTAAAATCATTATTTAATTTTGCAGGTCAAATACTGTGGTTTGTAGGTGATATGATTCAATATTTGGGTGTGTTTACAGGTAATCTTAAATTATACACCTGTTGTTTTATTAGTGAATCAGGAGTGTTAAAATTTTATATTTACAAACAATGGATTTGGCTACTGAGATAAACAAAAATGCTAATTAATTTTAAGATTTAAAAGGCATAAACTGCCTTTTTTAAGCTAAAACCTGAAGTTTAGTATTTTATTTTAAAACTAGTTTTTGTTGAAATGATGCTGAACTACAAAGTAACAATTTATCAAAAATGCCATTGCAATTGTCAGATTTTTAAAATATTTTAAAATATTTTAGAAAATCCAATAAAATATATTTTTCTAACCTGCACAATACTTTGATTCTAATCCTTCAATCTCAAATGAAGGCTCATTGTCACTCATTTGCATCTGTTTGCTAACGAATAAATTTTGTGGTAGAATAAATTGAAGTGCTCCAGGAGAGAGTGTTTTCTAATAAAAATTTTAGAATACAGAGTTGTGTTTTATTATGAACTTTGAAAATGGACCTACAGCAATATTGTGCTTGGTAGACATTGCATGTTCTTAATCCGGTCTTTTAAATAATTGTTTTAAGATTAATGGGATGCGGACCTGATTTTAAGAAAGACTGTCAAGAATTAATGTCCTGGAGCAGATGCTTGAGAACTAGATGTAACTGTTTTTCAGACTAAAACAACAGCTAGTCTAAGGGCTTGTCTATACTATCCGCTAGATCAGCAGGAAGCATTCGATCCAGCAGGGGTCAATACGAGACGCAATAAATCGACCGCTGAGCGTTCTCCCGTCGACTCCGGTACTCCACCAGAACGAGAAGCGCAAGCGGAGTCAACGGGAGAGCGTCAGCTGTCAACTTACTGCAGTAAAGACACCGTGGTAAGTAGATCTAAATATGTTGACTTCAGCTACACTATTCATGAAGTTGTGTATCTTCGATCGACCCCGTGCAGTAATGTAGACAAGCCCTAATTCTGAACCTCACTTTGGCTGTGAGCTCTTCGTCTCCTAAGCAAAGCAGGTACCAATTATGAAGAGAGAAAAGGGAGAAAGGTGCTGTTTACTTGCAATGTACCCTTCACCAACTCATCCTAAAAGGAAGTAGCTTTAATTGAGGTATCCAAAAACTTAACATAAATCATCCAAAAACTTGAATGGAAAAGTTATAGAATATCATAGAATATCAGGGTTGGAAGGGACCTCAGGAGGTCATCTAGTCCAACTCCCTGCTCAAAGCAGGACCAATCCCCAATTAAATCATCCCAGCCAGGGCTTTGTCAAGCCTGACCTTAAAAACTTCGAAGGAAGGAGATTCTACCACCTCCCTAGGTAACGCATTCCAGTGTTTCACCACCCTCCTAGTGAAAAAGTTTTTCCTAATATCCAACCTAAACCTCCCCCACTGCAACTTGAGACCATTACTCCTCGTCCTGTCATCTTCTACCGCTGAGAATAGTCTAGAACCATCCTCTTTGGAACCACTTCTCAGGTAGTTGAAAGCAGCTATCAAATCCCCCCTCATTCTTCTCTTTTGCAGACGAAACAATCCCAGTTCATAGAATCATAGAATCATAGAATATCAGGGTTGGAAGGGACCCCAGAAGGTCATCTAGTCCAACCCCCTGCTAGAAGCAGGACCAATTCCCAGTTAAATCATCCCAGCCAGGGCTTTGTCAAGCCTGACCTTAAAAACCTCTAAGGAAGGAGATTCTACCACCTCCCTAGGTAACGCATTCCAGTGTTTCACCACCCTCTTAGTGAAAAAGTTTTTCCTAATATCCAATCTAAACCTCCCCCATTGCAACTTGAGACCATTACTCCTCGTTCTGTCATCTGCTACCATTGAGAACAGTCTAGAGCCATCCTCTTTGGAACCCCCATTCAGGTAGTTGAAAGCAGCTATCAAATCCCCCCTCATTCTTCTCTTCCGCAGACTAAACAATCCCAGCTCCCTCAGCCTCTCTTCATAAGTCATGTGCTCTAGACCCCTAATCATTTTTGTTGCCCTTCGCTGGACTCTCTCCAATTTATCCACATCCTTCTTGTAGTGTGGGGCCCAAAACTGGACACAGTACTCCAGATGAGGCCTCACCAGTGTCGAATAGAGGGGAACGATCACGTCCCTCGATCTGCTCGCTATGCCCCTACTTATACATCCCAAAATGCCATTGGCCTTCTTGGCAACAAGGGCACACTGACTCATATCCAGCTTCTTGTCCACTGTCACCCCTAGGTCCTTTTCCACAGAACTGCTGCCTAGCCATTCGGTTCCTAGTCTGTAGCGGTGCATTGGATTCTTCCGTCCTAAGTGCAGGGTCCTGCACTTATCCTTGTTCTAACAGGCATCTGTGAAATTGAAGAACTCTAAAGCAGCTCAACCAGTTAACTTGTGCTTTGGGTTGTTTCCTTCCTTAGTGAGGGTGGCTAAACATGGCAAGATTGAAATTTCTAGCATAAACTGCTTTTCTGTTGTTCAGGTTCAAAAATTCCAATCTATAGGCAAAATGCAAGAAGGAGGCAATAAATACAAAGTGCAAACAGATTCACTTTGGTCAAACTTCAAAAAACACACCCACCCACATGATCACACCTCATAATTTTGAAGACTTCTGTTAGAAAGCGAATTTGAACTAAGTTTCTTCTCCACTAAGAAACTCAACTTCCCTTAGAAGAAACCTTTCCTCATAACAATCATCTCCTTCTCCCCCACCCCCACCCCCAAAAAAGTCAGGCTGCCCTCTGTTTCCTCCATCCAGATGTTTGTAAAAATTGTCTGTACTATGACTAGCTGTGATTTTAGACTAATACCTTTGACCAAAGTTCCACTCTCCTGATTCCTAGAAATTAGAGATGGAAAATAGTGTAGCTTAACAGTAATAAATTCCCTTTCAGTGTACGACTGTTCTACAGTTGTAGATTGAGTACTTTATAAATACCTAGCTGAAAGCAAGAGAGAAATTCTAGTGCTTTGTGAAGTCCAGTTTATTAAAGTGATTTTTAAAAAAGGGCTTGGTTATCTGCTTCCCTGAGTGCATCTCCCTTAGCACATATCCACTACATACTGTGCTCTCAATTTTTGTTCACTTTCTGCCTTGAGAAATATCAGCCAAAGGCCAGGTGTTTATCCTTTTCCATTATCAGAAGGATAAGAGAGCTATAAATCTTATGTCAATTTTAAGTGATTACTAGAAGTGCTGAGAGGAGGTTTGTGTTTGGAAGATAAACAGGAGCTACTACACAGTGAGTCAGCCCATCACTTTCTGGCATTTCTGCTAGGTTTAAAACTGAAGGTAAAAAATACCTGTCTTGCTGAGATGACACTTTACTATGCAGTCAATCTAATAAGTGTGGGGAAAGCATGGCAACTGGTAAAAGGTATAGGCAATCGAAAGGGCCTAAAAATTATTCATTACACCCACAAGTGAACAAAGTCAAAATAGAAACACTCCTTTTGTGAGTATTCTTTTGTCAGTATCTTAAGCAAATGAAAAGGCTCTACAACTTCAACCCCGATGAATGCAAAATTAACATACACACATGAATCTAGGAGTACAGCTGTGCTATGGCAAGTAACATAACCATTAGCTGAAGGGATGACTTTAGTTTGAAATACCTAGTTTGGAACCATATTCATCCCTGATTTAAATCCATTGACTTAAATTTGGCCCTGGATAAACTGAAACCCTAATTCTCATTCCAGCATGGTTCCCAGCCCTTTATTCCAGAGCAGGTACCAGGTACAGTAGCTAAATTGATTACCATGAAGTTTACTTAGAGTTTGTGGAAGAGACCTTTTAAATGGAAGTTTTATTTGATATACATGGACATTAAAGATTGCATGGCACTTTTCTTAAGAGAAGGGAATTGTCAAGGTATTCTCAACAAAAAGTTCCCCTTCCAACACTGTTTCACCTTGTGTTGCATACCAGTTATCTACTGCCTTCCACCCCAGAAGTGGCTGCTTTTCTGGTAGATAAGTAAACACATGAAATTCTTTTGGATCATTGAGTATGTAAGAAGCTGCAGAACTGTAAATTGTTATATAAATCATTGCTGTTGATCTGTAAAGCTTCATTATAGTTTAGTATAATATTGTGTACCAGGTACTCCAGATTTTCAGTGCATTTCATTGTTTTCTGGTTTCAGCATCCAAACCCTGACAAAGAAAATCCTCCTTGTAACGCACAGGAATTGGAGGAATGTGATATTTTTCTTGAAGACAGCACAAGCTTATGCAGATTTGATGGTAACACCTTGAAAATCACTCATGTGGTAAGTGAAATATGAAATCCAGTTATACTTACCCAAGTAGCTCCCGTTCAAGATTTTTAAGTAAAGAAGTATGATTTCTGTTTTCTGTGGTGAGAAGTCTAAAAAACCATGCCAGACACTCAGCTGGTATAAATTGGTGTAGCTTCATTGAAATCTTGTAAATACTTTCTATAATGAAAAACCTCAGTAGTAGTTAGCTGCATATTTGCACAAATATATATGCTGTAGCAGTACACTTTTGCAAAAATTGAAAATCTCTCCCCATCACAGGTTTTAATTGATGATCCTTATACAAGCATGCTATTTTGGAATTCTAAGTTTTTCCAAGTATATTCCTGTCGGTGCTCCACCATAGGATGTGTGCATGCCTGTGCAATTGCAACCAGAGAGTGCAGTGTAGTGACCATAGGCCTGCGGAGAGCAGTGCCTCATTCTCTGAATGAGAGGTTATGGGGAGGCATGAGCCTGCCATCGCACTGTTCTTTCTCAACTGCCTGTGGCTTGAGACAGAGTGTTCTATTGTATGCAGCTTCCTGCCTTCACTTTGTGAATTCTCTACCTTATTATTTATTTTAATAGTTTTTTCTGCATTCATTTGATACCTATTTATTTTATTTAACACTGGTGTGTTAGTAGAAGAGGGGAGGGGGGCTCCTTCCCCTCCACTTGTTGGATCTTTCAGCTCTAGCTCTGGAGAAGTCCCTATCCCCCCGAACACTGGTCTCTACATCATAGGCCACCTTGGTCCTGGTTGCTGCTTCATTTGCAGCTCTGGACATTAAAACTCTAAAGAAGAGGAAACCTATCTCTTCAAACAAGGAAATGAAGAAAAGAGGTAGATTGCCCCATAAGACCCATTCTCAGGAGACCTCTCGTCCCCCTAAGGGTATTGTAGGAGCTCTGAGTGTGGTACTGAAGCCTTGGTACAGAGGCAAAACCTCATTTGGACATAGCTATCACCAGAGCAACTACTGGGGCAGCACCGTCTGACATCTTGCAGCACTGCAAGAGACACAGGTCTATCATCAGTGTCATGGTACCAGCATCTAAGCATACCTCTGAAAGAGGAGATGAGACTACAATTACCGCGATACCTCAACAACCTACATCTCGCCAATCGGAACCATCCCAAACTTCATGTAAGGCTATCAGAGCCCTCCACCTCCTTCCCAATTCCTTTTTTCAGAGAATCTCATTATCTCTCATGAACCCAGAGTCACCAATATGGAGAAGATCTACTCGTGTCATGTCCCCAGTACCTCTGAGAAAGTAGCAAGTTGAGACTTGCTTAAGTCTCCAGTCTTTGGTACCAGTTAGGACATTGGAAGCCACCCTGATCCTTAGCTCTGGGAAAGATGTGTTGTACTCAGAGATTTCGGTATTGGGATCCATCCTGATACTATATTACCCTACCACCATAAGTCCCTTTCATGATGAGGATCTTAGGAAACCTACCAAACATCATAGGCCCAGAGAGAGATTATCATTGGGACCCTTCCCTTATCCCCCACTGTAGTGGGGTTGCTAGGACACATGGGGCCACTATGGCGACCAACTCCATTGGCTGCCTAAGAGAAAGCACTGGCACTCACTGGTATCATACCGTCCACCAACACCTACAAACCGTTCTCCAGTACTGTGCACTTCAGTACTGTGCACTTCTCCAGTATGGGGCGATATTCAGGAGGAGCAAGTGTCTCTGGCTTAGGCGCTCTCATCTCCATCTGTAAAGTTCTCTTCATCTCAAGACAAGGCAGTAATACCACCACCACTCTCCTAAGCTGATGATTTTAAGACCTTCCAGAATGGCATGGAAAGGCTAGTGAACACTCTTCAAATTCCAGTAAAGGAAGTCCAAGAGTCAAAACATTCTTAGTCAACATCTGTCCCCAGGGAAAGGTCCCATTTATGTGCTTGCAATGAAAAGGCACTATATTAGATCCCAACCCACTCAAATATCAAGGTCATTCTGGTACCATCCACACACTTTCACTAAGCTTCAGGAGCCCTTTAGGAGAAAGTCCAGTCCATAGAAATGGGGGCCTCCCACCCCTACTTCTACTCAATCAGCCACTCCCTCTAAAAGGCACTTTCGACACTTCAGTCGAGGGCATCAGGCAATCCGATCAGCTGTTGTGAAACTACCCCTCCTTTGGAGATAATCTATCATGCTACTTACTTGCCTAGGAGTACCTTCTGTTACCTGGGGTTCTTTCAACCCAAAGCTCTTGGTAACTTTTACTCTGTGCGAGGTGGTGTCAGGCAATAAATCAGGGGAGACACGGCTGTCCGACCGATAGATGGCTGGCACAAACAGGACAACACGAGTGCTTTCACTTAAAGCTAAACTTTACTTAGTCTCAAGCACTTATACACACGTCCGCAACAGGTTAGTAAAACACCCCCAACCCTTGATAATTACCAGAGCTGAGTGTGGCTCTCGCATGGCACAGCAGCAGCCCGTCTGCTAGTGGGGAACAGAAGATGCATCCAGAGGGAGAGTCCAGTCCTGAAGAGTCCCACTACCTCAAACTTTTCCCCCTTATTTATACATTAGTAATAGAATGACATGTCCCTTAAAGAAAACTTGTTAAGTAAGCAGTTTCAGTGGTCAAGCGAGAGGTTCCTTCTGATTATCGATTAACCAGGTGTGGGTTTTTCCAGAGTTTGCAGCCTTGAGGCCCCAATAGACATTCCTGGGGCACATCCTGCTCTTGTAAAATGTATCAGCAACTTCAACACAATTCTTATCAGGAAGGACGCAGAGTCAAGCTGCCCTCTCTGGCACCCAAAAACCCCCCTCCCCTCCTTCCTTGGTTAAGCTAAGCCTGCTGACTTGGCTGCTTTTAGCAATAAGCCATAGTGGTTTCAGGCACTTTCCTGGTTTGCTAAAGTCTCCCTGTACACTTACCTCAGATAAATGGATACTGGAGCTCATCAAATTGGGTTACTCTATGTACTTTCATTTCATTCCTCCTCCTCACACCCCTCCCTGACTCTTTTCAGGGACACTCTCTGTTACAAGGAGCTACTAAAAAAAGTTGCTTCTCTCCTCCTGTTAGGAGCAATAGAATCAGTCCCACCAGAGTTCCTCAAAAGAGGGTTCTATTCCAGTTCCTTCCTTGTTCCCAAGAAAGGTGGAGGGTGGACACCAATCCTTGACCTCAAGAATTTGAACTGTGTCCTAGCACAACACTTCAGAATGATGATACTAGCTAACATAATTCCATCATTCGATCCAGGAGATTGATTTGTTGCCCTCCACCTACAGGAAAACTACTTTCATGTAGTCATCCACCTCTCCCATAAGCATTTCCTATGCTTCGTAATAGGGATTGATCACTATCAACATCAAATTCTCCCCTTTGGACTCTTCATGATCCCAAGGGTGTTCACAAAGGTACTCTCAGTGGTAGCGGCTCAGTCAGGAATATCTGTGTTCCCATATTTGGATGACTGGCTTCTCAGTGGTCAGTCTCCTCAAGAGGTCCAGTTGGCAACTCTGACCCACTGTGCCTGGGGCAGCCCTCACTGGAAATGCCAAGGTCAGGGCAGGCTGCAAAAGGGAGAGCAGATGCTCCCAAGACTGGTGGGTAACACTGAAGTTAATCTCCTAAACCAGTCATAAACTGTGCTTCTGATCCCCCCCACACTGGTTATCAAGAAACAAATATATGTATCATAGAGCCCCATTTATTGTATTCCAGTCTCTGGCTCCTAGTCAGCACCTAGGTCCAGTACAGTGAGAAGTTATTTTAAACTCTGCTCACATATACAAAATGTTCTTCTGACCCCAAAGGGTCAGCCCCATTACCACGTCAGTATGGGTTTGGATCTTACCCAAAATACCACACTGCCAGCCAATCCTTTAGTGTCTCAAACTAAAGATTTATTATAAAGAAAAAAAAAAAACAAGAAGAGATATGTTAAATGGTAAAGCAGTCACATACATACAAAGACTTCAAAGTCCATATATCAAGTTCCTAGCAGTATTGGTGAGTTTGCTGAAAGTCCCTCTGGAATACATCCATAGCTTGGATGGATCATTCAGTCCTTTGTTCAGAGTTTCAATTTGTAGTAAAGTTCCTCCAGAGGTGAGAAGCAGGACTGAAGACAAAATGGAGAAGATGCAGCTGCCTTTTATGTTCTTTTGCCATGCGGCTTGTGCTTTGTTTGTTTCAAACAAAAAGCTGCCCAGCACATGGCTTGGAGGCCTTAGAGTTCTGTCCATATGTATGCCCCTGCATGCCTTGCTGAGTCATAAGGTGTATCTGCCTTCTCTCAATGGGTCACTTGTATAGCTGATGGTCCTTAATGGGCCATCAAGCAGACTAGGCAGAGCTGACACCTAAACTGTCTGGGGGTGACAGCCAGAAGCATAGCACAAGTGTGAACTACAGACATACATATCTATAACTCATAATACAAAGGTGATACAAATACATAAATGAGATTATCATATCTGGCAAGTTATAACATTTTTGCAAATATCTTACATGGCAAATCTGGCACAACTCATTGCAGTTTTATAATATTCATAATATCCTCAAGTGTCCCCCAGAATCCACAGGGTCACAGAAACATCCAGAGCATTAACACTATTCCAATCTCTGGATCTCTGTGCCAACCATAAAAATCCATACTACCTTCAGTACAGAGAATAGGAGCTTTATAAAGAGCTGCTCTAGGCACCACAACAGCAAGAGCCTACCTGTTCAAGGTGAGATTCTCCACTCCATCCAACCTAATTTCAGCATTACAGTTCATCCCACAAACAGTGAGGGCTTTACTACGGATCTTGGGCACATATCAGCTTTCATGTATGTGACTCCCCACATGCGGATGCACCTCAGATGCTACGAATATGGCTAAGAGCAGCGTACACCCCAAACAGACACAAACATGTCACAGTGCCTTGGAATGTAATGGACTCTCTTACATGGTGGAAGAACCCATGGAAGATCTATATTGGAACCCCATTCTTGCATTCAGCACCTTTGAAGATCCTCACAACAGATGCATCTCTGTTAGGATGGGGAGCTCACCTACAGAGAGATACAGCACAGGGCAAATGGTCGACACAGAAATCGATACTTCATTTAAGATTCTAGAATTTAGAGCAGTACGTATATGCTGACCAACACTTTTTTGTATGAGGTCACTCAAAGTGCTGCCCTGTTGTCCAGCATTAATGTATTAAATTAACTGCAGGGGTAAAGGAAGATCCCAGTCCTTACCCCAGTTCCACAGGTTTCGTGACTCTGAGCATATCTCCCATCAGATAAAAATGTCAGCAGTCTATCTACCAGGTGTCCAGAATACAATTGCAGACTCCCAGTGCAGATGCTTTGGATAAGATCACAAATGGAAGTTCTGGGTTTGCAGCAGGCCAGCGGGTCTGGCTCAAATCAGGCAGGGCACTGAAGTCCCAAGCTGCCAGGGCAAGAAAGCAGGGGCAGAAGTAGTCTTGGCACATCAGTTGGCAGCCCCAAGAGGGTTTCTGTGATCCAACCCATCACAGCATGTAACAGCCATTCAGCAACACTTGCTGCCCCACCCTCTTTGCCCTATAATAGAGAGGTAGTTTGAACAGTGTTTCCAAGATGATGTGGTCTGACTGATTGACAGGTTTTAGGGTCAGGAAGGGATTTTTCCCTCATGGCAAGACCAGCAAAATATCCATGCCTTCCTCGCAGCAAATATGTTAAGGGCAGTTAAAAAGAGGATGGTGATCAATTGTTCTCCATGTTCACTGAATGTAGGACAAGTAGTAATGGTCCTAATCTGCAGAAAGGGAGATTTAGATTAGATGTTAGGGAAAACTTTCTAATTGTCGGAGAAGGTAAGCCCTGGAATAGGTTAGCAAGGGAGGTTATGTAATTCCTGTCATTGGAGATTTTTAAGAACAGGTTAGACAAACAACTATCAGGGATAGTGTAGGTTTACTTAGTCCTGCCTTAGCACATGGGTCTGGCATAGATGACCGCTCAAGCTCCCTTCCAGCCCTGCGTTTCTATGAATCTGCATAAGAGATCCAAAAGTTGGCTTGTTGACCTTGCTCGTCTGGAGGTAGGAGGAGAGTCTTTAGTTCTTCACAGACTGAGGGATCTTTTGAGTGTACCGTCATTTTGTCTTGTGAGGAGTGCAAGAGAATTCAGAGGCTGGCTGAATCCTAGCGGGTAAGCTGAAGGGGGCCGACCCTGAATGCTAGATATTTGGTATGGAAGCCCTGTAACATCACATTGTACACAAGTAAATGCCTGGAATTTTTTTGGACAAATGGAGAGTTGGTGTCTCCCTGATTAAAGTTAAAAATATAAGAAGTTGTGGCTTCCTGCTTTAAAATCTGTCTTTTTTGTTTCATTCTCATGTGTGTCATGGTCAGTTGTGGATGAGCATCTGTGATCCTTTTCAGAAAAGTTAAATGTCTGATCACTTCAGCAACTTATATTTTGTTTACTGAAATTTGGACAGGACACTCATATAGTGATGATGTTTAAGTTTCTAATCCTATTATTTTTGAAAAATTGTCCTTGGGAATTGAGGGAAAGTTTTGTAGGTTATTAAGTTAGCCAGAAGAGAAGGTCTGACATTTGGTTTACACAGTTTTTATGTTAGGAAACTCATCAAGACAATAAAATGGACCAAAAATACTTGTAGAATTGGCTCATTATCAGCTTCAGATATCTATTGAGACAAGTAACCTGGTAAAAGGAATTCCTGTCTGGGTGAAATGGACATCCTCAGATCCACCTTGCTGTAGGCCTCTGGATTCCACTAGAAGATCCAGAAAAAGCATGAGGACCTGCATGATCATTGCGTGGTGGGGCTATGAGGTTTCATTTTCAAAAAGCCCTCTGAATTTGTCGTCCAGATAGCCTCTTCCCAGGAGGGGATGCTGTAGGCAATCCAAAAGACCTTTTGGTAAAGAAGGCCATAGTCATTTCACCAGATGAAAGGGATTTTTATTTCAGGTGGTAGTAGTACTTATTGTCTTGTAATAGGGGATTGTGTGTGTGTGTGTGTGTGTGGCCAGCTCTTAGAGACACACACGTCCCTACCCTTTTAATCTAAATGAAATTGACTTTCAGATTTGTGGCTAAAGAAAGGCTCAGGGCAAGAACAGTTAGTAAGCAGCCTCTAAACTGTCTAGAAAGATTCTAAAGCAAATTCTGTTCATGAACTGTGTATCTTCACTTATATTCTTTGTAGCTTAAAGTTACACATCTACTTTTAAAAAGTTGATGCTTTTTGTTGGTGATAAAGTTAGTATAAATTAAAATGTTATGGAATGAGCAGCAATGCAAATTATTTTAGCCTACAGAGTATATATGCAAGATAGTGTTCAATGTGCAACTTCTTTGAGTTGGCTTTTGATATCAGAAACACTGAGCATTACATATATGTTTCATGCACTTTCTCCATTCCCCTACTTGCAAGTTAAATTTATCCATGACAGTTCTTGTATCATGATTTTAAGATATAGCTGTTTTCCAAGGACTAGTTATGAGAATGATTATATCTGGGGCAGGAAAACTTAACCATTGATTAAGCAGGCAAACATTTATGAAAGAAAATGACTGCAATTAAAGGATACTGTAGGTTTATATATATATACGTACATGTGTGTGCGCGTGTGTGTTCTCCTTACAAGTCTGCAACAATTTATGTCCAGGCATTATCAAAATTGTTCTTCCTTTTCCTTTAAGAGAAAAAGTGCATCCCTGGAATCAGGAAGCTAATAGCAGTTATTGACATGTTTTGTTTGGCTGTCTCTCTTTTTCAGACTAAAGAAAGGACAGCTGATCTTTTATCTCATATAGGTGGATAGTATCATGTAAATCAAAAGGGATAACATGATTCTAATTAATTAAGGTAATTATAGACAGAACTCTCATAATTTTAATAACTGACATGGTGGCTTTATTTTAATTAGCTGTAAAATTTGATTAAATTAACTTAGACATTTGTTTTTTTCTGCTTGCTTTGTGAGAACCACATGAATAATGGTTACAGCAGTGTTATTAAGTTGACCTGAAATATGAATTTTCATGATAGTGTTCAGATTCTAGAATTACCTAAAACTAACTCCTAATCCAAGTTCTTCTTTTTTAATAAATCAGTTCCACAGTCAAAGTTTTTACTTGGTTGCTGGGACATCTGCCTTGCTCTTTATTAGGTGCTGACAATAATATTTTAATGAATAGCTTTTGGTCAGTGTTAAAATTTTAATCTTAAAATTAGTCAAGAAGATCATTAAAACTTCATTAAGAACCAGCCTTCATGGAAAGTAACATTGTGATCTGAAGATAGCTATTTCAAGTGAGTTTTAGCAATGGCACAGTATGCGACAGCCCATTTGTTAACCTGCACATCTCAGTGGTGGCATATGTTACCGGTGCTCCACGTTCTTCACTGGCTGGCCATCGGCTTCTAGGTGGAGTTAAAGATGTTGGTTATGACCTAAAATCTATAAATTCCTTGGACCTGCCTACTTGAATGAACAACTTTTTCTCTGTGCCACACTGCCATAGTTGAGATCCTATAAAGGTAGCCAGCCAGTCAGGCAGCAGCGCGGACAGCTGCGGCGGCACAGGAGCCAGCAAACAGAGCTGTAAACAGGGGAGTTTGAGTGGGAGTTTGCACGGGGAGTTTGGGGGGAAGACTAAGAGGAACAGACAAGCTAGTGAAGGGAGTGTGGCATGTTCTGGCAGTGTTTTGGTGCTTGCTGGGGGTTTGTTTTGCTGTGGGTGGTGGGTGGTTTGGTTTGGTTTGGTTTGTGTTTCTCAGACTAACAGGTGAGAAGGCTATGACCGATACAGAGGCAGCAGTACTGTGACCCAAGCAGTGGAAGGCACAATGAAGATGACTGGATGTGGAAGCTGCGGTATGTACATGATCCTGGAAGGGGTACCTGAAAAGAATTTCGTCTGCATGAAGTGCCGCCTGATAGAGCTGATGGAAGAAAAGATCCGAGGATTGGAGATGCAGGTGGAAACTCTGGCTGATTTTAGAAGGGAGTTTGAGCAGATGATGGAGCAAAGACATGAGGAGGCTGAAGGGAAAAGCTCAGATTTGCAGATGGAAGCAGGACCAAAGAACTCTGAGGGGAGACTGCTGGGTGAGGAAAGTAGACAGTGGAAGCATGTGACTAAGAGAACCAGGCAGAGGAAAAGACGGGCTAGTGAAGGAGAAATAGAGCTCAGGAACAGGGTTGCAGAGTTGGAAAATGAAGGGGCACAGCAGGTGGTCACTGAAGGTGGAAGGGCAAGGAAGAAGAGAAGAGCAGCTTGTCCTATAGGAAGAGGGAAAGAGTCAATGGAGACAACACCAAATATGAGCCCAAGGAGGATACAGGATGGGTTGCAGAGGATTGCAAGGGACAATAGGAATCAAGAGGACTTGCAGCCAGAGGGAACAGAGGATAGACTGGAGAATCACACCATCATCAGGAAAAGGCAGGTCTACGTGATTGGAGACTCTTTACTGAGAAGAATAGACAGGCCTGTAACCAGAGCTGATCCAGAGAACAGAAGGGTGTGCTATCGGCCGGGTGCTAAGATACAGGATGTAGATCTGAGGCTGAAGAGGATCCTAACGGGAGCGGGAAAGAATCCACTGATTGTCCTTCATGTGGGAACAAATGATACGGCTAGATTCTCGCTGGAACATATCAAGGGAGATTATGCCAGGCTGGGGAAGATGCTTAAGGAAATCGAGGCTCAGGTGATCTTCAGTGGGATACTGCCTATTCCTAGAGAAGGGCAACAAAGGTGTGACAAGATTATGATCAGGCAGTGGTGCTATAAGGAGGACTTTGGGATGTATGGCCACTGGGAAGCATTCATGGACAGAGGGCTGTTCTGTCGGGATGGACTTCACCTGCGTAGGGAGGGAAATAAACGTCTAGGATGGAGGCTGGCACAACTGATTAAGAGAGCTTTAAACTAGGAATTTGGGGGGATGGTTGGGAGATGTCCAGGAAATCTCCATGCCTGATTTTAACATTGAGAGGGAAGAAAACGAAGTAAGAAAGGATACAGGTGCGGGTAGGAGAATGGACAGAAGGAGGAAGAGTAGTGTAGATACCAGTCTAATAGGTGATACTGGCAGAAGAATGTCTGTGCCTAATCGGGTAAAGAACGTGAGTGAAGCCAAACAGCAAAAATTAAGATGTTTGTACACTAATGCGAGGAGCCTAGGTAACAAAATGGAGGAACGAGAGTTACTGGTGCAGGAAGTGAAACCAGATATTATAGGGATAATAGAAACATGGTGGAATAGTAGTCATGACTGGACTACAGGTATTGAAGGGTATATGCTGTTTGGGAAAGACAGAAATAAAGGCAAAGGTGGTGGAGTAGCATTGTATATCAATGGTGAGGTACACTGTAAAGAAATAAGAAGTGATGGAATGGATAAGACAGAGTCTGTCTGGGCAAAAATCACATTGGGGAAGACAGCTACTAGAGCCTCCCTGGGATAGTGCTTGGGGTGTGCTATAGACCACCGGGATCCAATTTGGATATGAATAGAGCCCTCTTTAATGTTTTTAATGGAGTAAATACTAATGGGAATTGTGTGATCATGGGAGACTTTAACTTCCCAGATATAGACTGGAGGACAAGTGCTAGTAATAATAATAGGGCTCAGATTTTCCTGGATGTGATAACTGATGGATTCCTTCACCAACTAGTTGCTGAACCAACAAGAGGGAATGCCATTTTAGATTTGGTTTTGGTGAGTAGTGAGGGACCTCATAGAAGAAATGGTTGTAGGGGACAACCTTGTTCGAGCGATCGTGAGCTAATTCAGTTCAAACTAAATGGAAGGATAAACAAAAATAGTTCCGTGACTAGGATTTTTTATTTCAAAGGGGCTAACTTTAAAAAATTAAGGAAATTAGTTAGGGAAGTGGATTGGACTGAAGAACTTGTGGATCTAAAGGCAGAGGAGGCATGGAATTACTTCAAGTCAAAGTTTCAGAAATTATCAGAAGCCTGCATCCCAAGAAAGGGGGAAGAAACTCATAGGCAGATGTTGTAGACCAAGCATCTCAGAGAGATGATTAAGAAAAAGCAGAAAGCCTACAAGCAGTGGAAGATGGGAGGGATCAGCAAGGAAAGTTACCTTATGGAGGTCAGAACATGTAGGGATAAAGTGAGAAAGGCCAAAAGCCATGTAGAATTGGACCTTGCAAAGGGAAAATTGAAAGGTGGATAAGGAACTGGTAAAAGGGGAGACTACAATGGTTTAAACTGAAAGGTGAACTGTCAGGGTGGAAGGAGGTTACTGGTGGAGTTCCTCAGGGATTGATTTTGGGACCAATCTTTTATTTAATCTTTTTATTACTAACCTCGGCACAAAAAGTGGGAATGTGCTAATAAAGTTTGCGGATGACACAAAGCTGGGAGGTATTGCCAATACAGAGAAGGACCGGGAAATCATACGGGAAGATCTGGATGACCTTGTAAACTGGAGTAATAGTAATAGGATGAAATTTAATAGTGAAAAATGCACGGTCATGAATTTAGGCATTAATAACAAGAATTTTTGTTATAAGCTGGGGATGCATCCGTTGGAAGTAACAGAGGAGGAGAAGGACCTCCGAGTATTGGTTGATCACAGGATAACTATGAGCCGCCAATGTGATATGGCCGTGAAAAAAAGCTAATGTAGTCTTGGGATGCATTGGGCAAGGTATTTCCAGTAGAGATAAGGAGGTGTTAGTACCGTTATTCAAGGCACTGGTGAGACCTCATCTGGAATATTGTGTGCAGTTCTGGTCTCCCATGTTTAAGAAGGATGAATTCGAACTGGAACAGGTACAGAGAAGAGCTACTAGGATAATCTGAGGAATGGAAAACCTGTCTTATGAAAGGAGACTCAAGCAGCTTGGCTTGTTTAGCCTAACCAAAAGAAGGCTGAAGGAAGATATGATTGCTCTCTCTAAATATATCAGAGGGATAAATAATAGGGAGGCGGAGGAATTATTTAAACTCAGTACCAATGTGGACACAAGAACAAATGAATTATAAACTGGCCATTAGGAAGTTTAGACTTGAAATTAAATGAAGGTTACTAACCATCAGAGGAGTGAAGTTCTGGAACAGCCTTCCAAGGAAAGCAGTGGGGGCAAAAGACGTATCTGGCTTCAAGACTAAGCTTGATAAGTTTATGGAGGGGATGGTATGATGGGATAGCCTAATTTTGGCAATTAGTTCATCTTTGACTATTAGCGGTAAATATGCCCAGTGGCCTGTGATGGGATGTTAGATGGGTTGGGATCTGAGTTACTACAAAGAATTCTTTCTTGGGTGTTTGGCTGGTGAGTCTTGCCCCACAAGCTCAGGGTTTAGCTAATTGCCATATTTTGGGTCAGGAAGGAATTTTCCTCCAGGATAGATTGTCAGAGGCCCTGAGGGCTTTTCGCCTTCCTCTGCAGCATGGGACATGGGTCACTTTCTGGAGGATTCTCTTCACCTTGAAGTCTTTAAACCACGATTTGAAGACTTCAGTAGCTCAGACATAGGTTAGGGGTTTGTTACAGGAGTGGGTGGGTAAGATTCTGTGGCCTGCGTTGTGCAGAAGGTTACACTAGATGATCATAATAGTCCCTTCTGACCTTAAAGTCTATGAGTCTATGATTCTAGGTGGGTGAGGGAATATCTTTTAATGGATCAACTTCTGCTGGGGAGAGAGACAAGCTTTCGAGCCACACAGAGCTCTTCTTCAGGTCTGGAAAAGGTAGAGTGTCACAGCTAAATACAAGATTGAACACATAGTTTATCATAAGTAGCTAACAGATATTCTAAGAGGTCCTTCAAGGTGAAGTGGCCTGTTAACACCCCTGTAGTCATAGAACAAAAAGGGGGGTTAGTGGATTAGAGATGGTTGTAGTAAGCCATAAATCCAGTGTCTTTAAGACCATGATTTTTAAGACCATGTCTAGCAAAATTATGAATTTAAGCTCCCAAGCTAGTCTTTTGAAAGTGTTGTGCAGGTTTCCTTTGAGGGTGAGGACCAATAATTCAGATATAGAGAGTCACTTTGTAACATATCAAAAAATTCAAATATATGATTTATTAATAGTATTACTATAGTACCTCGGAGCCCTATTTATGGACTGGGACCCCATTGTGGTAGGCACTGTACAAATATAGAAGTCCCCCCCCCCCACCACGGCAGGCAGGGCCACCCGGAATGCAGGGGCTTTAGGGGCTTCAGGGCCCTGGGCTAAGGGGGCCCCGGGGCCCTGGCCTAGAGCTCTAAAGCCCCTATCGGAATGCAGCCCTGAGAGCACGGGCCGGAGGACTCAGAAGGAGCAGGGGCAGCCGTGCACCCAGCTTCTCTCCGACTGGCTTTTAAGGGGAAAGTGCCACTTTTTCCTGGCTGCACCACGGGCCGGAGCATTTTTCAGCATTTTTGAAAGATGTCCTAAATGTTTTGCCTTTGCGTCTAATCCATCCTACTCAAATGTAATTGCTTTATATATCACAAAGCTTACAAGTCACTTGAACCATCTTTTTTAAATTTTAAAACACCAAACACTTTAAAAAATATTTTCCTTTTAATAGTTAAGTTTATAATTCCTTAATGTTAGAGTATTCCAGCTTGGTAGTCCGGAAGCAGATGTCTTCATGTTTTATAATACATTTCAGTGATATGAAGAAAAATAAGGTAAGGCTACTATGGGTCAGGGGAGAAATACATGACATTTCGTGACTAGACTGTATGATTTTTCTTTGTTAGGGGAAACAGTGTATTTGTGTATTTTCATTCTAACTTTCCACCATGTACTTCGTTGTGTTAATTCATTTCTGCACACTTTGCTCAAGTTACATGGCTGAAATCACTTGGCACCTCTGATTCTGAAGTCTGAAAATCCTCCTTGCATAAATGATTCAGGGGAATATCAGAATTCCTTTACAGAGATATGAATGATAGTTATTGTTCACCTGTAATTAGATGATGGTATAACATATTAAGCTTTGTATATCTTTGTACTCATTAGAGAGGTAGAACTTTTGTGAAACATTAGCTCAGGTTATGTCTACACTACTGATTTATGTAAGTACAGCTATGCTGGTCAGGACAATGATGAGCTCTGATTCCTAATTGACATAGTTTTGCCTTCAGAAGCCTCTACTGTAGACACAGTTATACCAGCAAAATTGCGCTTTTACTGGTATAGCTTGTTTTAATTGTGGGGGGTGATTTTATTATAACTCTGCAAAGCACAGCTTTGTTGGTGAAGTTGCTTCTACACTAGGAGCACTTTGCTGATATACTATACAGGTATTCCTGTATTCCTGATGCAGACGTAGCCTCAGAATGTTATTCAACTTGTTGCTGTTGGGTAAAATTAAGAAAACAAAATATTTAAGGACATTCCCCACTTTGCATTATATTTAAGTGTACATACCATAAATTAAATCTGTTCAGTAAGAACATTTTTATTGTAACTTCAGTTGTTTTCTGAGATTTTTCTTTTAAAACATCATACAAGATGTCATCATTTAGAGTGCTATCCCTTAGCCGCCACTGAATGTACTCCAATTTAGTCCTATAACTTGTATGTTTAAAAATAACATTTGTCATATATAACTCAAATGGAATTATTCAACTTCCCGATAAGGAATTATACTGGCTGCTTGCTTTAAAAGTTAGTAGGTAAAAGTTACTGATTCTTCCATGCTCCTTTAGCTTTATCAACAGCAATAGCCAGGGGTAGGCCAGTGACAATCCAGTATGTTATCACAGAGCAGGACCGGAAACTTCAGTTTGTCTCATTCTCAAGTCAACAGGGACTAGTTTTGCTATGAAAGGCAGGGCTATTTGCTATGGAGGGAGTAGCTGTGTCAGAACAGGACTGGCATTGATAGGCTTTGGGCATGCTATGTGATCTGATACTCTGAAGATAGTTAATTTTGTGTGGAGTGACGGAAGAAAAAGGAAACTTTTTGGATTGATGATGATACAAAAAGATTTCCCAGCAGGGGCTCCTTACATCTAGAATCACTGTGTGGTTCCTGCCACTGCCTCTCTTCCCCCACCAAATTTTGTGCAAATTATTTGCAAATATTTTGTATAATAAATATAAAATTAAAGTTAGCGTAAGTTTGGTTAAAAGAATGTGTTGTAAAGAAAGGCCCTAACCAGCAAGTAAAAGAAAGTCCTTGAATGTAACGAGTTGTAACGCCAGATGGAATAAAGTAGGGAGGCTGTCTGGTTCACAAGCATAACTCATGAAATAAAGGGAAGTTTCTAAAAAGAATGCCTCTGACCAACAGGGGTGACTGCAGATGGTTTTAAGTAAGACAAAGAAATTGTCTTAGGTTGAGCCTTTATGGATCTTCCCACCTCACATACCAGGGCTGTCTGAAAAATTAGGGCCTATGTGAACCCAGCTGCAATGGAAAAGCTGTTGGTCAGCAAGAAGGAGGGGATGATATAAGGAGGAAAGGCCTTGGAGAAATAAGAAGTTGAAAATCTTATCTGGATTAAGACTGGAAATAAGGATGAACGGTCTCAAATTGTTTTTTAGCTGACATCAGTAATTGGCAATGACATCAATTGTGTGTTAAAGGGTATATAAAAAAAGTAATCTCTTATAGGGTTCATTGCTAATACCTGCCTGGTCAACTTGGAGCCAACCAATATGGGTCTAAACACCTCTGGGTTTAGTCCATTTGTAAGTATGCTTATAAACGTTTTGTTTCTATCTGGATGTAGAAAATCACTTATTTATTAGGTTTGTTTAGCACGTTTAGGGCAATTGTACAAATACCATTCAGCCTTTGAATTTAATAAAGGAATTTATGGTTAAATTAGTGTTGTGGTAAAACCCTGCATGAATAATAATTTCAGCATATGTAAATTAGCTCGCTGAATAATTTGTGTATTTGCAAATGTTATAGGGATATGGGGATGATCGGGCAATATTCTGCATAACTGTTACATTCCCTTTCTTCCTGTATCTCAACTTAACTTCTTGCTGAAGCACAGTTCTGACTTTTCAGGACTTTTTGAAAACTATTAAGCACAGTTAATCCTCAGGGCTATTGTAAGTAAATACTTGATAAATAAGTGTTAATACCTCCCAGTCAATTTCAAATAGTACTATATACTTTTGTAGTAACACATTTAATGTACACAGAACACATTTTAATAATAATACTTTGAATAACTTTGAGGGAAAGCTATTGGACAATAAATCTACTGGTGTTCCTAATACAGAATCTCCACCTTTGTTTCTGTTACATATATTCAAATATGAAGTTTCAACATAACATTTTCTATACTTTAGCACACACATCAAAACACACTTGCCCTCTGATCTTGTCTTTCTCAGTCTTCACTGTGTGACCATAGTGTGTAGTGTGTGACCTGGACTCATCAGATCTTGAGAAATGGCAGTATCTCAATCCTTTCAAACACTTCAGAACCCTGTCAGCGAACAAGCAGTCTGCGGATTTCCACAGCATTCCAGCTCTCACAGCAAACACAATTGTCCTGCATCAATCAGCAGGTCAATTCTAAAGAGCTATTTTTAACATCTCCATTTCTGACCTTTGCCCCTTTGCTGTCTGGGTGATTAAGCTTTCAGAGGATGATTAAGGTATGACCTGACAAGTAGGTTTCCCAGAATGAAAATTTGCCATTCGGCCTCAGAAGAGCTACTGAGCATGTCTGGTAAACTACTGTTACTACTGGTAACTTCCTGTACTGACAGTTTCTGGTCTTTCTGAGTTGCTCTACCCTGATCTTTGTACGTGTGCAAAGACACAATGTCCAACTAATATTCATGACTCTTCCCCCACTGCTTCACTTCCCCTCCCCTGGAGAAACAAAGTCAAATGTTGCAAGATAAAGCATGTGGGTTACCCAAGTAATTTGTATAAAACCAGACACTTCCGTTTACGGTCAACACATCCTGCCCCAAGTAGTGGTGGGAATAGGACAAGGAGCTGCAGAAAACGTGGCAAGTAAATAGATGCTGAAGGGTGTCTGGGACATAGATGGGTACTGGATAAGGGCTCTCTGGAGTTGGAAAGCCAAGGCAGCTGGGTTTGTGGTAGTGTCAAACTAGAAATTTGGGATGACTAGGATTGTCCAGTGGGAAAGATTAGAACAGGCTCAGCAATTGGGAGAGCAGGGTGGGCAGAGGTCTGGGGATAAGGAAGATGAAAGTTTAAGACAGCTGGGTTTGTGGGGGTGCCCGGGGGGAGCTGGGGAGAGATGAGTGTGGTTGGGGGTAGAGTTCATGGAGCTGGAAGGTGTCTGGGGAAAGCTGAAGGTAGCTGGGTAGAGTGGCTGAGAGCTGGGTGGAAGCTGGAGAGGGTATCGAGGGGTGCTGGCTGATTTGCAGAATGGGTAATCCCTAGCAGCACTCAACCCTACCCCTCTTCACTTTATGTCCCTGCTCCTACTTGGTGGCTCCTCCCAGCTTTCAAACCCCCACCCCCCCATATCCAGTGCTGGGCCCATAGTGGCCTCTGATGTCCATGAGCCACAAATGCAAGCTACTTGTGACTAACTGAACACCTAATATTCAATCTGGACTACAGGACTATGTTAGGTGTGGCCTGCATGATTGAATGTCACGTGAGATGTCTTGCATAGATTTTTGGGAGGAAAGCCAGTCTAACAGGGTTGTGTGAGGGAAGAGGCAGGGGCCTCCCTCCTAGATTCATCTGGTTCCTGCTGCTGCAAACCCATGACTGCTTCAAACTTGCATAATTCTTTTCTCTGTTTGGTTGTTTCTGCTTCTTTTGGATAATAGTGTGAGATAATCCTTTTGCGAAGTAGCTGGTTGCGGTATACGCCATGCATCCAAATGATCTAGTCATAGAAATGTCAATTCCATGCAAATTATATACTTATGTCGTGCCATTTGCCATGCTGAAATACAACAATATGTCTCAACCATCTTAAACATCACTGATCACGTCTTTCAAAATACTACAATTACTTCTGGAAAAAGAGTAATTGTTTGAATTCCACAAGCCATCAGACTGCATAGAAAAAACATTTTAAGCTTAAAACATAGTGAGGGTTCATTATTTGTCTTTTATTATTATAAGATCCTTATAATGTTCAGTGAGCTTCTTTAAATGCTGGGGAAAGGGAAGAAATTGATGGTATTTACATATATTTAAAACTGCTTGTTTTTTGGAAGGAAAGCCAGTCTAACAGGGTTAGAATCATAGAATATCAGGGCTGGAAGGGACCTCAGGAGGTCATCTAGTCCAACCCCCTGCTCAAAGCAGGACCAATCCCCAATTTTTGTCCCAGATCCCTAAATGGCCCCCTCAAGGATTGAACTCACAACCCTGGGTTTAGCAGGCCAATGCTCAAACCACTGAGCTATCCCTCCCCCTCCTCTGTGAGGGAATAGGTAGGGGACTCCCTCCTAGAATAGACATTCATAGTGATAGCCCAGATGTGACATTTAAAACTATTCTGCATAATTGCATACCACCATTTCAGACAAAATTAGTGTTTTGAGCTGGATTTCATTTCAGTGATTTGTTACTGGTTACTGGATATCAAATAAAGTGTAGGTTCTTGTTGAGTGCTTATGTAGTCCCTGACATCATAGTATCTGTTTTTAGGTATCTGTACTTAAAGGTGCACGGCTAACAAATAAAACTCTGAACTCATTTGGAAAGCCAGCACCCTATCCCCTTCAAATCCCTCCTCAAAATGCACTTCTACCAAGATGCTTATGTTGAAGGGCCAACTGACAATGGCAAGGCAGATTGCCAGAAGGGTGGATTATCTGCTTTCTTTGTACCTTTCTGATTTTGTTAAAAACAAGCACTTGGGCCCTCAATTTGTATACATGGATAATCTATGTGAGACATTCCTATCACTGTTATCCCAGTTCTCTCTCTTCTTATCCCCTTATTTGTTTTTTTAATACCCACCTGACTGACTGTATAGGTCCACCCCCGCACCTGCATGGAGGCCCTCTGAAGTCAATTTATGTGCAGGTTCTGGGGCTAAATATGTATTTAGGAACTTAACTTTAGGCATCAGGTTTGAGGTTTGGCTGTGCTATCAAACATGGGCTATCTTTCATGCATGCTGCTAACTAGCGGAGAGATGCAGGGATATTCCTTATACATGGAAAAACTGATTTAAAGGTCACATTTGCTAGGTGAAAAATCTAATGTACTTAACTTTCTGTTGAAAAGATCCACCAAATTGCACTGTGACACCAGCTGAACAGGTAAGGACTGTCACAAACTATATATTTACCTGCTTATAGGTAACATTGGTTCCTGCAGCAGCCTCTGTTCACGAGTGAACTGTTTTTATTTGTGTTGGTTTCTTTCTTTTCTTACAATGTCTTGTGTATTGCGAATTAGAATTGAGGTTGGTCTGTGGATTATTTTTGGAGTAGGTGGAGGGAGATGATTGCTAGTCTGTTGGAATGATGGAGGCTTTAGTCTTGGAGGACAGAGTGCTAACCATTGGAGTCCACAGACCGAGCAGTACTTGGGTCACAGAATAGATGCCTACTGTAGATGTCACAGTGGTTGTTGCATTATCAGTACCTCAGGAAGATAAATAGGGGTTAGTAGGGGTTACAAGAAACCCTAAGAGTTGTCATAGAGAGCCAGGTAGGTGTGGAGTGCATGTGTATTATCACACAAATTCTCTGATCTTAGGGCTGTGGGCCACTTCCTGAGAGACTATTTCATAGATCTTGATCCCATTTGTGACCCCACACTATCTCTAGCAATTGTAGCTCTAAGATACCATGGGGATAGGGACCCTAGAAATTTCAAAGATACAGTTACAGTGCTTGGTTAATCTGTACATGTATAGGTAATGTTAAAATCGAAGCACATCTCTAATTATGTGAATTGAAGTTTACAGTTAGTAAAACCTGAAAAATCTAATTAATTTCTTTTCCCAAAAACTTCTCACTGCCATTTTCTTCTTTTCATTTCAGTCCCCACTTCCTACACACATCTCTCTGTGACGCTCTGTTGTGCTGCTCGGTGTCCACTGCGACTGGTCTGCTTTTTTCTGCTTTGCTACTTGACACCCTTCCGTCTGCTAGATTGTCAACTTTTTTGGAGCATAGACTACTTGGACTTTCCATCTTGCCCAGTGTTGAGCACATTTTCAGCCCTTAGTAAAAATATAATTTCTTACATCTCACTGCCCAGTCTCCATAAAGTACCGGATTGATGCTCTTGACTCCAGCCATATTGGCAGCTCTTTTGCCTGTTGATGGCTAGGAAATCTGTCCTTGCTGTTCTCCTTGTTGCAGTAAGCCCCTGTTGACTGCTAGGGTTACTTCACATCTTTTACAGCTGCTAATACATCTGAAGAGCCTGGATGCTTATGGAAGCAGCTGTCGAGGAGGAGGAGCTGCTGTCCAAGGAAAGATGCTTTGTAGCTGAGGCTTGACTTACAAGATTTGGGTTCAGTTCCCACCTCTATTGCAGTCTTCCTGCATAACCTTGGGCAAATAATTTAATCTCTCTGTGTCTCAGTTCTCCATCTGCTGTATGTATGTGCTATGTTTCATATTATCCTTAGAATGTAAGTTTTTTTTGCGGAATGGACCATTTCTGTTATATTTTTGTACAGTGCCCACACAATGGCGCTGTGGCCTCTAGGTACTACCACAATACAAATAATTAACAATCAATGTAAAAATCCAAGTACTGGGGGCACTGCCCTTACCAAACTACTAATCTATGAGATTCAACATCATTCAGAACCTGCACAGAGGAGTAATAATACTAATAAACTTGTAGCAAGATCTGAAACCAGGTGTAGCAATCTCACATCTCCATCACCTGCTTCAAATTACAATAATTCAGAGTATCTTAATTTAGCAACAACTGCTATACTCTTGCAGTGTGAGAACATTTTCAGGTGCAAAGGAGATCTCAAGTACATTTATTCCTCTAGAAAATATAGGTGTGATCTGAGCATCACACTGGGAACAAGGAACTCCTGCCTGCTAATCCTTCAGTGGCCTTGGCCATGTCACTTAATTACTTTCCCTTTTTCATATAATACTAACCTCCTTCTTGAGGATTTGGTAGCTAGTGCTACATAAGCATCTTGTTGTTAATTATCCGAGAAGACTGTTTTCATAGTAAATTAAAGTGATATGCGACATTTAATTGTGTGGTGTTGTGTTTAGATAGGATACTGGGATGAATCCTACGAGCTTTTCTCATACAAGCCATCGTACAGCAGTCACTGGGAATCACTCACGTGGAAAGTGAATAGGATTTGTCCTGATAATTAGGGCTGTGGTCTGAAACCTAATAATTATGATCAAACTGAGTCAATAAAATTAAATGGCTTGAATTTCATATTTTTAGTGTACTAAACAAACGATATCAGTGCTTACAAATCTGTTCCATACTGGGGCAACAGCCCTGCCCCAGTTAACTATATAGAAATTATTCTTTGAAACCTTTTTGTGACCCCATCCTGAGTGCCTCAACACCCAGCTGGAGAACCCATACCCTAGAGACCATCAAGCTGTAGAGCTCTGCAAAACTTGTAAGCTTCTCTTCCACCAACAGCAGTCAGTCTGTTAAATTATATTACTTCATCCACCCTCTCTCTCTCTCTCTCACATATATCTTCTGGGCCCAACATGGCTACAACAACATTCCAAACAAATATGTTTCAGTAATACAGTACTGCAAGAAAACATTCCCGGGGCCTAAAATTATAGCCAGTGTCTTAACTGTACAGAAAATCTGCTGCTATTTATATTGTGAGTATTTTGCAATTTTTGAATTCATCTTCAAGATTTATTTAATTTCTTTTTTAGGTGAATCTTGGAAGCAACCAGTATCTCTTCTCAGCAGTGGTGAATCCCAAAGAAATGCCTTGCTTCTGTTTGCGGCATGATATTGATGCTCTTCTCTGGCAGCCACGCTCTGACCAACCGGACAGTATGTGGGAGCACATTGCAACTTTCAACGCTTTAGGTATGGAATGAACTGCTCAGTGGCCTGTCTCTTTCTAACAAATGATACTCAAGGTTTTGCCATCTCATTTCCATTAGATCTATGTTTTGTTCATGAGATACTCTAACTAAATTTTGATTGATTAGTGCATTAATTCTATTGATAAGAGAATGTTGGATTAATTTTAGAAATACTAGAACAGAAGTTATAGGTAATGTGTGTGCCTTGACAGAAGATCAGCTTAGAAGTTAAAAAGGTTATCTAATCACAAGAACGTTGAGGTCAATGCATCATTCTTCATAACTAAATGTTTATTAATATGTGAACCAAGAGGTTTAAGAATACTTGACAGAATATTAGGGAGAAGAGATGGGCCTTAAATGTCAACAGACTTGGGCTATTTCAGATCATGGAAGGAGCTCAACAGTCAAAGACTCTCCCTTTTATAATGAGATTTTTCAGCTTGAGTACCGTTGCTGACCTCAGTTGTGGCCATATGGCCCAGGAAAAGAGGTAGTCTCTTGGGTAAGTAGGCCCCAAGCAATTTCAAGCTTTTTAGCTCACAACCAGCACCTTTAAGGCTACCAGAAACCAGCAGGCATCTAGTGCAGGGCATAGAGTACAGATGTAATGTGTTCATGGCAAGATACATTTTTAACAAGTGGTCTTCAGAGTCTGGTGACTCTTTAAGTACCAGGTGACAGGCCAAGTAGCCTCACATTCACATTTCATATTATTTTTCAACTTTTCACATTTAAAATAAAGGCTCGTCTTAGTAACCATCGTGTAATTTTCTTTTAAATAATTAACCTTAGCAGCAAGGAGACTGATATTGTTCATCTTTTACACGTTGGCTATTTTTATCTAGCTGCTGGTCTGTAGACATCATGGTCATAGAGTTCAAGGCCAAAAGGTACCACCAGGTCATCTAGTTTGACCTGTGTTTCACGGGCCATCAACACCATCCAGAAGCTGAAAGTAGACCAAGGTATTACAGCCCACAGGAGACTAGACCTATTATGTGCCACAGGCAGAAAATAGGAAGGAACAAGGTGCACAAGACCCCACGATGGCAGGAAACAGATTAAGTGTAATATACTCAGATAATCCTGGCAAGTGACCTGCACTCCAGGCTGCAGAGGAAAGCAGAGCCCCTCCCTAAGGTGACTGCCAATCTGACCTGGGGGAGAATTGCTTCCCAAACCTGTACATGGCAATCAATTAGGCCTTGATCATGTGAGCAAGAATCCCAGCAAACCAAGAACCTGCTTGGTGCCACCTTAGGGCTTTGGCCCTCTCCAGCCTATGTCCCATCTCCATCCATAGCCATTCCTAATGCATCACAGAGAGACTTTTTAAAAAAAAAAATCTCAGAATACACTGCGGGGAGAGAAACATCCCTTCTTTACCCCTGTAGATAGCCAGCTGAAACATGAGCTTTTAGGAACATAAGACATAAACCAGAAGTAAGCCCCAGGGCTGCTGAATGCTACCCCCCTACCATCACAAGCAATCCTGTCATACAGTTGCACTCATAAATTTGTCTAGCTCTCTCAAAAGCAATTACGTTGTTTGCCCCCACAACTCCTATTAGAAGACTATTCCAGAACCTCACTCCTCTGATGATTAGCAACCTTCTTCTATTTCTAGCTTGAATGTGTTCATGACCAGTTTATATCCGTTTGCTCTTATGCCAATGTTGTCCTTTAGTTTATTAACCAGTTATTAATAAAATACCTCTTCTTGTATTTCAGCCTTTTGAATCTGGTTTCTATTTCTGAATCTAAGGGTTGTAGCTCTGAGATCTGTATATCTTATTGCCATCAAAATTAGTCAAGCACAAGATTTCACATAGACTGTAATAACTATAAGATCTCTCCCAGTGGTCTCTGGATCTTATTTTCTGCCTCAGTGAGTGTGCTGGAACCACAGGAAAAACGCCTAAACTATTGTCCCAGCGCCTCCAGTTAGAGGCAGACATAATTGTTGTTGCATGCTTGCAAGTTTATGAATCCCATAGATTTCTAGGACTTGCTGCTAGGAAACAATGAATAACTGCCTGACTAGGGTATTGATAAGCTAGTAGAATGCAACAGGCCTCAGAACACTGCTCCCGTGGTTGCCTCTTGCCTTCACATCGTTTGTTCTAGTCATCGTGACTCATGAATGACTTCCAACAGATGAAATAGGAGGGCAGAAGAGACTAGATCTCAGTACAGTAAACATGGGGCATTGATGCAAGCCCACATTAAATCAGTGAGAAAAGCTAAGAAATCCTTCACTTTCATTATAGCTTCAGCAAAGTCTGAGAACACACGTGTTCTGGATAGTGGCCTACCTAATCAGACCAGACTGCTTTTGTTGTCTGCTTTGGGACTTGAATTCCCATACCTGATTTTTTTTTCTTTTTGTATTTGTTGTTTTGTTTTGTACTTGAACTATCTTTTTATCAGCCTCTTACCTTGATTTAATGTCACATTAGGCTTCAAGTACCTTTAAAATCTACTGTCATCACTCAGTCTGTATATTTGTCATTATTTTTGTATGCAAAGTGGTTTTATAATGCTTTAAAAGAAGAGAAGGCAAATCTTTTTCCAAACTAGTAGTGATTAATTTTAATCATCTTACAATTAATCATTAATACTGTTTTAAGACTTTAGGTGCACCAATATTTCTATAATTTTGGAAATAAATGGAAGAAAATTAAAATTCCTCTTCAAGCTTTCTGTGTTTGTGGGGGTAAAAACATCATTGTTCCTCCATATTTTCCTCCTTACTGTACTATCATTTACAGTACCATGTTGAAGTTTACACTTCTGTGCTAATCTAGTTTACCTTTTATTTGCCAGAAAAGACATACGTCACCACCTTGTTTATCTACAACTAAACATTAGAAATATCATGCTAGAGCTAGTGGTAGTAAGTGAGCATCTTGTGGGATAAAGAAAGTAGTTTTAAAGGATCCACGGTGCTCATCTTATTCACTAACACAATGCCTGTAGTCTTGTTCTCTTCTTTTCCCTGTTTTCATTGCTGGTCTAAAATTAGTCCCACAGTACATAGAGAGTGATTCAAGAATTGTGATCCTTTGCGGGCCAAATTCTCCTCTTTGTGCAAAGTACAGCCAAAAGAACAACGCCTTCACTCCCTCTCCTTGCAGTAGTCACCGTTGTATGTGTGTGAGGTGGCGTAAAGATTGTCCATGTCCCTGCATCCCTAATAAAGCACAATTTTTTTAGTGAGGGTGATTAAACATTGTAGCAAACTACCAAGGGAAGCGGTGGATTCTCTATCTCTGGATGCCTTTCTGGAAGTTATGTTTTAGCCAAACACAAATTACTGGTCTGAATACAGGGGTAATAGGGTGAAATGTAATGGCTTGTGATATGCAGAAGGTCAAACTAGTTCATCTAATGGTTTCTTCTGGCTTTGAGCTCTCTGAATCTGTGAAGAAAAAGTTGTTTTTTGAGGGTGTCCCCCCACACACACTTACAAGTAACTCTTGTTTTATTCCCCTCTCATTACTGCAGCTGGATGGAAGGATGGGAGTGTTTGGTCTTGCCCTTCTAAATCCATGGCTGACTTGAAGGCCTCTCTTCCTTCTCTTCCGGCTGCTCAGCAGTCTGTATTCTGCTACCAGCCCCATGTAGCTGCCATGGCTATGTCTAGACCAGTGGACTCCAAACTTTTTGGATCGCGCACCCCCAGGGCCAGGTGTAGGGAAGTAAAAAAAAAAAAAAAAAAAAAAGAAGAAGAAGAAGAAGAAGAAGAAGAGCTGCCGCCGGCGTGCCGCCGAAGACGGAGCGGTGAGAGCCGAGCTGCCGCCGGCGTGCCAGTGGCGCTTCTTTGGCGGCGCTCCTCCTGCCACACACCCCCAGGGATGGTCTTGCGCACCCCCTGGGGTGCATGCACCCCACTTTGGAGACCACTGGTCTAGACTGAAAAACAGGGCATTTAAAAATTGTTAATTAAAACACGTTCATTTACTTTTAAGCCCCAATGTAAACAGGCCAAGACGTATTTCAACATATGATATGGTAGCGATTGGCTCTAGACTCCCTCGCCCTCTGGATTGTTTTTAAACCCGACTTGCCTTGTCTACACTAGGATTTAAAAATACGTGAATTAAATGTATTAGCTAACACTCTTTATTAAAACTTTTCCTGGGCTGGGCTGGGCTAGGCTACCCCTTGGAGCAGCCTTGGCTCCTTATCTGTGCCATTGGCTGTCTAGCTTAGTAGTAACAAGTTATTCCCAGATAAAAACTGTGTTTGAGCAAATATCAGTAACTTAAGAATACAGACATTGTAGGAATGTTGTATTTATTCCAAAAAACAAGCATTTACAAACCCAGGAAGTTTTGAGTTAGGGTTAAACATAAAATAAATCTAAATATGTTAAGGTATGGAAATACATAGCTAAGGTACCCAAACAACCTAAACTATGCCCTGTAATGACACCTTAGGGGAACAGGAAGAAATAGAATGTGTCCCTGCTACTAACAGAACTGTCTTTTTCAAAATGGCCACTGCCTCACATTGTTTCTAATGAGAGTAAAGCCAAACTGTCCTTGGAAGATGGTAGCCCATTTTGCTAAGACCGGCCCTATAGCCTCACTCCCACTCGAAACAATATTGGATGGCAATCAGTTTGAAAGAGGGCAGTTGTCCATGTTACTCAGTGATGGAATATATTTCTTCTTCAGCCCCTGATGTAGCCTGTGCATAATAATTCAGTGAGTTTAATTAATTAATTAATAATAATAATTCTATGGGGAATTTGGTGGATCTGTGTTTTACTGTTAGGATGAGTTGGGGCAAAAACAATGTGACACAGGGTGCTACATTTCTTTAAAAACCAACTCAATTTAACTCATGGTTTTGAAGAATAAATTTTTTTCAGATGTAGCCTATAGATGATATTTCAGTCAGTATTTGGTATTCCAAGAGTAAGTGCTGTACGTTTTTGAAGAATACGGTGTGTGGTGTTTAGAGTTTTGCTAATAGCTGTTTTGTTCTCGTTTCTTTGGGAAGTGGTACCAGGCCTTATAGTTCTCACTGAAGAAGTATATTCTGAGGAGGAGATAGTGGAAGAATGACTCTGTCAAGAACAGGTTTTCAGGCATAGAGAGGGGCATGCATAGAGGTGTCAGAGATAAATGTTAAGAGGACAAAGGGAGCCATTAGTACTAAATTGTCCTTTATGTATATTTTTATCTTTTTGTGACCTTTTGTGTATTAGTTTTAAAATATAAGCACAGGATTCTGAAATGACAGAATAAAGCACAGTTGAAACATATATTGACTTTCTTTCTTGCCTCTGTATATCTGTATGCTTTGCAGGTTATGTCCAAGCATCAAAGCAAGACAAAAAATTCACTGCTTGTCCTCCAAATTACTCCTATGCTGCTATTTGTGAGTGCCTGCGTCGAGTGTTCATCTATCGACAGCCCGCTCCTCTGTCCACAGTTCTCTACAACAGGAAGGAGGGAAGACAAGTAGGGCAGGTTGCTAAGCAGCTGGTAGCAACCCTGGAAGCCAGTGATCCTATCTTGGGCTTTCAGGCTACAAATGAGAGATTATTTGTTCTCACAACAAAATCCTTGTTTTTAATAAAGGTAAACACTGAAAATCAATGATCCAATATGTCATGTTGACTTGGATGTATTCACAATTGGTCTGAGAAATGATGAGATATTACCTAAAAAGTTAAATCACATACTGTTGAAGTAAAATATCATAATACCCTGTTTAATTTTTAAAAGGACAACCAAAATATGTTCACTGGAACTTGTGCCCAGTTGGATAAAGCTTTTCAACTCCATTGTCAATGAATTTTTTGGGGACTTCCAATTCTATGGAAAAGTGCAAGAAAACTCTCTGTTGTGCTAGCAGTATTTTAATCAGTTACCGGAGGCATGTATGAAATGATCCATCCATGCATTGTTTTTTTCATATAGTTTTTCCACCACAATTCTGCCATTCAAGAAGATCTTGAGTATTCACTTATTTCTATTTTGTATAATTGCTATAGTTTCTCTCTGTGGGTATTATTCAGATAAATAAAACAAGTCTTTGTTTTATTATAAGCTTACATAAACACAAGGCAAAGATCACACTTTACCCAAATAACAGATATTTTACAGAGCCATTTAAATTATTTTTGAAAATTTTAGTCTCAGTTTATATTTAAATGTCTTCACTTAGTATTAGCAAATCATGGTTCATTGGCTAAATGATGGTGTGTTGGGGCATCTGCTTTTTTCCAGCATATTTTTTAATTCAGGTCAAATAACCTTATTATATATGTACAGTTGTAGTAATCTGTTTGAAACACATTTGTGCTTCCCATTAAATCTTCAAACATTTTAAAAACTTAAAAACTAAAATGGTTTTGGTAGCTTTCTCTTGGGAGCAGAACGTTCTAAGCTTCAAACAAGGTCACATTTACTCAGAAGAAAAACTGACTACAGTGAAAAAAGTGTTCGTCCTTTTTCTGAATACTCTGCTCACTTGTTAACAATGGACCCTGAAATGTATTCCACTCAGAATACTTGCATAGAATCATATGTTTCCATGTCCTTTTGAAGAATTAACAGTATTGTTTATTATTTAAAAGATCAATTGCCTTGATGAGCTGATATAAATCAACCTACTTTTCTGCTCAAAAAATCCATAATTAAATGGTTTCCAGTTGCAGAGCCATATTTCTTACTTTTGCATTCCCATTTTACATTCATTTTATTTTGAGGCTTATATCTGTCGTATGCTGCCACAGGCTCCGACATAGCAGAGTGTGATTATTCAAAATGTATGGGGTGTGGTCACCTGATTTTGTACCAGGTTTTTGTTTTGACTGAGACTTGGCACCTACCAGAGAGCACTCTCATTTTGTAAGGTACAGCTCTTTATGAATGCCCCAGCCTGCAAGCAAATGTGGTGGATGCTATTTACAAAATGTCGGGGAACCCATTTGGCTGTTATAGATGCAAATAATCTATTTCAAATGCTCTTTTTGTAATGTTCCCTCCGCCTGGCTGTGTACAACTGCAACATGTATTATTCTGCAAGTTAAAAATAATTAAAACATTACATTCATAAATAAAACTTTTAAAAACTGTTTAAAATGACTTTTTATCCCTTCCGTTTATCATTTCAAATGTGTGCCCTTCCTTTTGCTAAAATCATAATAAACCATTCTAATTTTTTTCTGAAGGTTATAATACATAAATACCAAAGATATTCCATACCTGGGCCAAATTCTGGCTGATGTTTGCACTGCACCATAATGACTTCTGCCAAAAGCAGTCTGCTGTGCTCCCAGATCTTTGCTATGATAATCCTTACATTCACTTCCCCAGGGATAGCCTCTTTCTGGAAGCAGTAGGAATAATTTGCAAGGGGCCATAGCTCAATTTGCATAGAGTGGTCATTGCATAGACAGGGAGTCAAATATGCATATGCCCCTAAACATGCACATTCCATCCATTCACCATTTGGCTGTGTCTTGTTGCATCTCTGTTCACTGTAAGTCACAGAGGACCTGCAGAGCAGTTCCTCACTTTTTCCAGGAGGAAGAACTGGAGAGGTCAGCATTGTCCCACCGGACAGTGCTGCTGGCTGTTTTTTTATTTTCTGGCCTGCATGTATGCACTGTGCAAGCCAGAGTCTGGATCTAGGTTTGTGAAATGACAAACGCAACGAGATTAGTAGTTGAGGCTGAAACTCTTTTTGACTCCTAGTTCTGTGGCTGGTTTGAATAATGGACATTATTGCAGCTATAACTTTGAATTTTTCTGGCTTTTGTCAATTTGTGTTTTGCTCTTCATATTATGCAGATCTAATGTTTGTATTGGGTGGAAATAAAGGCTGCAGTTGATTGTGCATTAGTGTATATATTAACATTTATGTACAAATGGTTGTTTTTCTGGTTCTATCATATCATAAGGATTTTGAATAGCTTTTTGAGTAAAACTATGAATCTTTATTATCCCAAAGTCTAAGATGTAGAGAACCAGATGCAGATTGCCTCACTTACGAGCCATATTAATGTAATTACAATGGCAGTAGTCCAACTCCTACTTAGCTCTAGACTCAGTTCTCGTATCTTACTTCTGTGGGAGATCTAATTGCTATGATAAATGTAGGTATAAACACTTACCTGTAGACTATCTAGCATTTTTATTTTTTTATTTTTTTTTTTGTTCTACTGGGGCCAAATAACAGTTTGCCGTTCATTTTTTCAGGAATCCTAATGGCACTCCAACCTGTTAAATAGAGCAGACATGCACAGTTAAATTCAAGTGAGCATTTTGGGGTCTGATTTTTTTCAATGCAGCCTCATTTTGGAATTATGTATATTGGGGAGTACAAATACCTACATTTGTGCTTCTCAAACACTAACTACTGCCCTGTGGACAAATGGGATTTGTGTGTGTGCAAACTGTTTAGTTTCTGCGGGCTTAGTGTTTTAGAAGTGTGTGCAGGTGTTTGCCTTTGCAACTGGATACTGCTTTTCTGAAACCTGTTTGTATGTATTTATTTGTATATAAAAACTGTATACCTTGTATGTGTAAGCAGTAGAAAAGGTCAAATTCTGAATGTATATTTAACACATGAGAAATCTTAGGTATAAAGAACTGGGTATAAACAAAGATTTTTCCAGTTAAGTCATGTTTTGTTTAATATTTCAAAATCAAAGCTGAGTAGTACTCTGATTAATAATTTATTGGATGAAGAGTCTTTTAATTGATTTAAACAATTTCAAAACAGTCTGAATCTATTTGCAAATATTGAATATCTTGTGATGTCTTTCATAATGAGGTGAGAAATGTGATCAGTGAGAGTTACCATTGAAACCTGTAAAAGACATTTTTTAATCTTTACTGGTATAATGTTCTAGGTAAAATAAAATGTATAATCCGTTTAAACTGATGGTAAAAGAATGTTTAAATGAACACTTCTGGGGAATGATCAGGAACAATGCAAAATACACTCTTAATGTAGCAAAATAAGTAATTGTACAATGTGTAATCTTTGCTACACAAAGTATACATTACCAGGCATAGTTTAGCATCATATAAAAGAAGCTCTCCATATTGTCCATACACCGTCCACTCCCGTTGGTGCTCTTACATGCATTCTGGACATGTCTCCAATTGGAGATGTATTCATAAGCAGTAAGACACACAATTTATTACATATAGAAAGTTCATCTTGATGTTAATTGTGCTTGTTATGGACTGTGAAGGACGTCACAATGGATTTATACAAAGAGGTCTCTTCATTTAACATTACTGATGGCAAAATATCAAATCCCCAATAACTGGAAACCTCTCCAAGCATTCAGGGACTGCTGATGTATCTAAAGGACATTAAACGACTGGAGAACATGTGTTTACAGAGCTAACAGTCTGCCCAACTTTGAGTGAAAATCTTTCATCAAGTGGACCTAGAAATAAGTACCTGGATGTCAAAAAGATTTGAGATTGTGAGCTCAATGGCCACTACAAATGTACATTTTTTTTATTTTATTTTATTTTTTTACTGCTTTGGTTTCTAGTTCTCTTTTTTCTTTTACCTGTTTGTACCAGTATTCCTGCCCTCATGGTTGTAATTTCTAGTCCTTCATCAAAATGAAAAAAAACTTTGTAAACTTTAAAGTTTTTTTGTTTTTACAAAATTGTTAATGTGCTTATGTAATTTTAGTGACATGGGAGGAGGTGCATTGTAATTCCAGTCATGACACCCGACTGGATAGAAAACATCACCTATGGAGGTTTTCAGATATACAAAACTGCCTGCACTTATTAAGTACAGTATCTTCGGGCCCTATGCTGATTACAAGTAATGTAGCCTTTGGGGTTCATAGGCCCAAAAGACCATGTATGATATGTAGACTCTGGCTCAACCAGTGAGTAGACATGCTGGTGTAAAACAAAGGCTAAGAAAGTAGTAAACATTTATTTTTGGCAGAAAACTAAGCAGTTTTGATTGGGAAGGGGATAAGAGCTGTTGAAGTACCAGTTGACTGGAGAAGAGCACAACAGAATCATAGTGTTTAAAGGGGACTGCAAGGGTCATCTAGTCTAACCCTCTGCCACGAAGCAGGATTTGTTGTATCTAAACCATCCAAGACAGATGGCTGTGCAGCCTCCTTTTGAAAACCTTCCACAACCTCTTTAGGCAGTCTGTTTCACTGTCGTACTGTTCTTACAGTTACGTTTTTCCCTGAGATTTAATCTAAATCTGCTATGCTGTAATTTGAACCATTGCCTCTTGTCCTGTCCTCTGTGGCAAAAGAGAACAACTTTTCTCCCATCTTTTTTATGGCAGCCTTTCAAGTATTTGAAGACTATTATCATGCCCCCCTCCCTCAATCGCCTCTTTTCCAAACCCAGTTCCTTCAGATTTTGGTCATATGGCTTGCATTCCATCCCTTTGACCATCTTTGTAGAATGTAGAAAAGTGAACAAAATGATTAATTTTAAAATATATATTTATGTAGACCAATGATCAATCCTTTGTGACAAGTCATATGATGCAGTGTATATGGATACAATAGAAGAGATTCTACCAGACTTACATTAGTACCATTGGTTTCAGTATGACTGTTTGTAAAGTTAAGAAGCAACTCAGAGGAAGTGACGGACTCCAGCCTGAAATATTTATTCTTGTCTACAGATAAACACCACCTAAAGGAAAATGCAACAAAAAGGTTTGCAGAAGATAAGATTTAACAAAGTATTAGAGAAGGGTTGCAAAAGTACCAAAGGACTGTAGTTTTTAAAAAAAACTGCTGCCCTTTTTAATGGTGAAAAGTCAAGACCAGGGATTCTCAACCTGGTAGTGGCGACTCCTCATGGGGGTTGTGAGGTTATTACATGCAGGTTGTGAGTGCATGCACAAAACAGAGCAAGTGCTATAAAATATATAATTTAAAACTAGCATTTTGGAAAATTACACACACCTTTCTGTTGCAATGTAGTGTATTTACTTCAAAAAGTATTGTAAATGTATAATGCAGCGATGGTTGTTCCTAAACAAAACATATATTTGTATTATCACCATTTTAAGGAAATTGGACTCTGGGGATTGTAATATTGTGTGTGCAGGTTTGTTTTTAGATTAAAAAGGTGGAACTGAGACAACGTTAAAGGGCTTGCTTGTTCAGCAGCTGAAGGAGCATTAAATCTTAGACCAATCAGAACACAGATCAGCACAATTTTTTTTTTTTATATAATTTAACAGTCCGACACACAGGCAGGGGCAGTGCTAGCGGAGGACTTGTGGGGGCTATAGCCAACCCCAAATTTGCCATAGCCACCCTTCCCTGTGGAAAGGTCAAATCTTACACAAAAGTAAGGGTGGCATGGTATGGCATTGCTTCTGCAATTCTGCACTGCTGCTGGTGGCGGTGCTGTCTTCAGAACTGGGTGCCCGGCCAGCTGCCGCCACTCTCTGAACACCAAGCTCAGCAGCAGTGCGGACATAAGGGTGGCAATGGGGAGCTAAGTCTGCTGTGAAAATTGATGTTGACAAAGTTTCTTCTCCCCCCCCCCACCGCCGCAGTATTAAACAGTAACTATTGGGGGAAAAAAAAACCTCTTCCACTTATAACAATTTTTTAATAAAAATATGTTTTAGTCTTAATTTAAAAGTGGTGAGAAGATAAATTCATTGTAAACAATAGGGTTATAAATGTAGTATTTAAAATAGTGTAAAATATAAAAAAAGTGTTTTTAATTTATAAAGGGGGAGGGAGGCACTCAGAGGCTTGCCGTCTGAAAGGGCTTGTCAATACAAACAGTTTGAGAACCCACTGGTCTAGGAATTCATTTTTCGGTCTAAAAAAAAAAAATCACAGATGACAAGATAGTTTAAAACTAAAACTTTTTATCTGCTTCTTGGAGCTGTAAATTGTGCTGTATCTTTTCGGATTTCTGAAGTACATGAAAGCCATGTTTGTTTTTTTGTTTGTTTTTTTTTTGTTTTTGCCTTCATACAACAAAAAAAAAGAGAGAGAATTTATGTGTGAGGTCCCAAAAGCCTGTTTCCTTAACAATCCATATAGTTCTTCTTTGTGTAGTGTCTCTATAGGTGCTCCACTTTCAGTGCACATGTGCCTCTTGAGCCCTCAGTCGGAGATTTCTAGCTAGCAATGTCCGACCTGCACATGCGCCCTCTGCCTCCTCATGGGATACACTGAGGCTACAGAGGGGTGTGCAGATCTTTTTTTTCACTCCAGGAGACTTGTCTTCTCCTGGCAGGGTATGACTGGTTTGCCAGGCTTCCAGTGCTGCCTCTCATGCCAGGAGGCTATACCAGTAAGTGATAGGCACTCCAAGTGTGTCCATTGCCTCCAGGAGTCCCACATCTCCCAGGAATGTTCCTTCTGTTTGGCCCTTAAGCCCAAGGCTAGGAAGAAAAGGCAGATAAAGCTCAGACTGTTGGCTATGGAATGCTTCCTGGACAATTTGGAAGACTGAGCCACAGTCTTCCTCCCCAAATAGGGACACTCAGAGAAAAAAGATTTCCCCAATGAGGTCACTCCTCAGTGCCGAGCTCGAGTAGGGTGAGCGCCTTTGACGTTCTGGGCATCTCCGGCACCATCCCTCTGTGGACCTCTGCCAAGCTCCACCACTCCGGAACGGAGTTGAGACTTTCCTTCTCCATGGCACCTACCACCCCAGTGCAGGAGTCGGCACCGAGATTGTTACAACCAACAATGCCACCCCCACTGGCACCAACCCAGTCATCAGCACTGACACACAGACCAAGAACAGCACCGACCATCTCAACAAAGGCACCAACTGCATCTACACCAACAGCACCATTGCCACAGAAACAAGCGGTGCCACAGCATTTTCTACAGTACAAGGAATAGCAATCACCTTGGTGCCGCAATCACCCTTGCTCAGTACTGAGTGATCTCCAGGCCAAATAACTGAGCAGTTATCCACTTCTCCTGCTCCCCAGCCCATCTCCAGTGATGAAGAGGAGAAAGTACATGGGAGCAGTTTCTCCTCCCACCATGCTTCACGCACAGGATGAAGACCACCATGGGAAGCTGCTAGGACCAAATCTCACCAGCTTTGCAAGATGCAGCAATGGTACAGACAACCCTGACTGCGTTCACGGATGCCCTTCCCCATGCGCAGTGATCCCCCCACACTCCAGGGCAGCGCATAGGGCTCAATACACTAGGCCCTCAACCCAAGTCCAAAGGAAAAATCCATTCTCCACCTTCCCCAAACAGGGAGATGTCAGAAGCATCAGGGGACATGAGAGATGAGAAGGAAGAAGGTACAGACCATGCAGACACTTCTCCGGCCCACAACTCATCGTCCTCCCCGACAAGGCAGTCATAAAGTAATTCCTCACTTAATGTCATCCTGGTTAACGTTGTTTCATTATTACATCACTGATCTATTAGAGAACATGCTCATTTAAAGTTGCGCAATGCTCCCTTATAACATTGTTTGGCAGCTGCCTGCTTTGTCTACTGCTTGCAGGAAGAGCAGCCTGTTGGAGCTAGCTGGTGGGGGCTTGGATCCAGGGTGAACTGGCAGCCCCCTATCAGCTCTCCTAAGTTCTCTTGCCGTAGCCGCCCAGTAGGCTATCAATTGCTGAACAGTTCAGCTGCCCCTCCCCCCACTGCCATGTGCTGCTCCTGTCCTCTGCCTTGGAGCTTCTGCCGGGAGCCTCCTGCTTGCTGGGGGGGGAGGAGAAGGGTGCTGATGTCAGGGTGTTCCCCTTTCCCCGCTGATGCCCCCCACTCCTGTACTCCATCTCCACAGAGCAGGGGAGGACATGGCAGGGCTCAGGACGGAGGGAGCTTGCTGGCAGCATCTGTTGTCTCAACTTGCTGATCTACTTAAAAAGGCAACATACTTAAAGTGAGGTCAGCATACTTAAAGGGGCAATGCTCCTCTCTCTCTCACACGCATGCGCACACACACATGCATCACACGACACTTTGGAAACTGGAGGGAGTGTTGTGCTCCAGTGGGATAGCATGGATTCATCATCACGTTCAGTTTCTGCAGGGAATGTTTGCAGCCACTGCCATGCGTCTATTGTATCTCTTCCCTCCATTTCTGCTGCCTTGTAGAGTGTGAGGCTACATTAACAATGTGTTAACCCTTGAGGGCTCAGCCGAGTGCTAGTTCATCATTTAGCAGTAAGGCATTCCCTGGGACATATCCCACCCTCTGACTCCTCCACCTCAACCAAGCTTCACAGTCATCATTGCTGTGTACAGTATTAAATTGTTTGTTTAAAACTTATACTGTGTATGTGTATATAGTATAATATGTTTTGTCTGGTGAAAAAAATTTCCATGGAATCTAACCCCTCTATTTACATTAATTCTTATGGGGAAATTGGATTCAACTTAACATCATTTTGCTTAAAGTAGCATTTTTCAGAAACATAACTACAATGTTAAGCAAGGAGTTAATGTACTACTGCCTCCAAGCACAGTAGATGACCTGAAACAATTGCAGGAACTCTTTTTTTAAAAGAGTAGCTTCCAGCCAAGACATCCCCCTAGAAGAGGTGCAAGAAAACGAGCACAATCCACTGCAAATCTTAGACATGCACTACCTCCAAAATCGCTCTACCAATCACTGATGCCATAACGGAACTGGCAGAGGATATCTGGCAGACCTCCGCACTCCTGTGCACACATCCTTTGGAGTGTAAACGAAAAATAATTATATTGTCTTGAGATGTATAGAGATTTATACAGTGTAATCTCATGAAATTCACCTCCTCCCTCAATGTGAAGGAAGATATGCACAGCTTTCCCCCACCTCTCCAGTTATGAATTGCACAAACTAGGTTTTAGAATAAACAAAAAAACAAGTTTATTAACTACAAAAGGTAAATTTTAAGTAATTATAAGGGATAGCAAACAGAATAAAGCAGATTACTGAACAAATAAAACATACAAACTAGGCTTAATACATAAAAGAAATTGGCTACAAATAGTAATTTCTCACCCTAAATGTTGTTTTATGCGGGTTGCAGAGTTTCTTGAATGTAAACTGCACTGCTTGCTGCTTAAATCTCCAGGTATACCCTTCATTGGCTGACCTTTCTCTCCTGGGCTTAGCCCTAGCCTCCCCCAGCTTAGTTCCTTTGTTTCTTCAGGTGTTTTCAGCAGTTTTCCTTCTTGGGAGGGGAGGCAGTGGAGAAGAGCCAAGATTAACTCAGTCCCGAGCCTTAAATAGGATTTGCTTATGGTGGGAATCCTTTGTTTCCCAGTTTGAACCCCCACCCCCTTCCCATGGAAAAATACCAGCATTGCAAAATGGTATCATGTACCAGGTGACATAATCACATGACCCTGTAGTGTCAAAGCAGCATTCCAGGAAACTTCTCAAAGAGAGAATTTAGTGTCTTCAAAGTTCTATTGTCCTTCCTAATGGCCCATCCGGAGTGTTTGCATACTGTCTGGTGGGCGTTCCCCAGGTGAAAACATAGTTGTAACTATTACATAGTCAATATTTCTAACTTCAGATATAGAAATGATACATGTATACAAATCAGATAATCATATTCAGTAAATCATAACCTTTCTAATGATATCTCACATGACCCATCTTGCATAAAATACATCTTAGTTATGACATATTCATATCATGAGCATATGGGGCATAATGTCACAACTCGAACTCAAAGAATTGGGCTTATCCATAAACTCAATCAAAGTACACCTAGCATCTATTACAGCCTTTCACCACAAGGTGGAGGAAATGTCAGTCTTCGCTCACCCAATCACTAGATGCTTATTGGTGTACCCAGAACCTGGGTGTGCCTGGAAGTCTGACAACCTACACCCCCATTAGACTTGAATGTAGTACTCAAATGCCTCACCAGAGCACCTTTTGAACCACTGGTGACTTGTTCACTCCTTCACATGTCAATGAAAGTCGCGTTTTTGTTAGCGATCACCTCAGCTAGACAAGTCAATTAAATGGGGGCACTTAAGGCCAAGCCCTCTTACACCAGGTTCACTAAAGACAAGATTATGGATTGCTTTCAGTAGTCACCAGGAGATTGATGCTGATTTAGGGACATCAGGCCAATCCTGGAGGGTTGGCAACCCTATATTCAGGCTGCCACATGGGCATCATAGCACACCTTTGCAAAACACTATGCCATCACTCAGTGCTTTATGTCAGATGCTATACTAGGCTTTACTGTTCTCTGAGTCACAACACATACAACTCCAAAGTCCCTACCATCCACAGTAGGGCACTGCTCTACAGACACCTAAAGCGGAGCACCCTCTTCGCTACTTGGGGCACTACTCGAAGAAGAAGCTACTCATCTTGTGCAGAAATGATGGTTCTTCGAGATGTGTCCCCCTGTGGGTGTGCCACTAGTCAACCTCCTCCCCTCTACTTCGGAGTTCGTTCATCGAGCTCTGCGGTAGAGAAGGAACTGAAGGGTCAGGTCATATGCACACTACATTAGGTGCCAACGGCACCGTAAGATGACTACTGCACATGTGCACCCTGACTTAGCACGGCTACCAAAAATCTCTTGATCTGCACTGCCAAGATACCCCGACACTTAAAGTGGAGCAGTCACAGGGAGACACATCTTGAAGAACTATCATTACTGTGCAAAGTGAATAACTTCTTCTCACCACTAATCTACCCTCATCCACCATCGTGAGAAATTCATCTCATGTCATCTGGCAGTCTGTCTGTTAAATTTTAATATACTCTGACAGAGGCTAAAGTCAGTGCCCAGCAATGCCTGCTGGTTAGCAATCCTGAGCTGTAGGCCAGAGTCAGAAAAAGCTTTCTGCCAAATGTATACAGGTTTTAAACGTCCTTTGATTTCAGGTTAAATGCCTGGTACTCCTGATGTTTTCTTTAATTGGCAACTGAGACTACAGTGACCCTGTAGGGCAATGGGTGTAAAAGTGCTCAAACCCCACAATACCTATGCTCAACCTGCTTTGATGTGGGGGGAAGGGAAGATAGAGCACACCACTTTACTTTGGTGGGCTCCAGGATAGCTTCATTCATTGCTGCACTACCCAAGAAAGTCCTACAGCAGCTGAAATGTCAGTCAGCCTGTCAGATGACTCCTGAACCTCTTCCACCTGGATATTCAAGGCAGAAGCCACCCTCTTTAAAAGGTCCTGATGGGCCCTGTATTCATCGGCTGGAGTAAGGAATCTTCTGATACTAGTGCCTTGCCAGGTGAAGAAGAGGATGAAGCCAAAATGGCTATGGTGGAGCTGTTTCCTGGGATTTTCAGAACCCAAAGCAGTGGTAACTAAACTGTTTCTCTCTAGGTGGTGTCAGGAATAAATCAATGGGACCACACTGCTTCCATCTCATAAATGAGTGATACAAGCAAGCATGCTCTTATCTAAAACTACAATTTATGAGATATTAATCTCTCACACACACGCACGCAATAGGTTTAGGACATCCCAGATATAGTTACTGTCTGAGATGATTTCGAGTGATCACCAGCCAGGCTTCCAGGGCCCTCTTTCCATCCAGCTGATGGGGAGTTTAGATGTCAGCTCCTTTGGACTGCTCCGAGGTATTTACTTTTACCTAATCTTGTATAGCTAACTCGAACAAAGCATATAACCTATAGTGACTCCGAGTGAGTCAGCATAATAACCTCTACTGGTTCACCAATTCTTCTCATTTCAACAAACTGCTTATCATCTCAAAACATTTCTAGTATTTTAGCCAAAACAACAATATATCAGGGGCACTGAAAACCAAGATTACTATTCACTCACTTCCTTCCATAACTCTCTATCCCATTCTGATTAGCAAACTGCAAGCATGCAGCTGTCTGACCTTACCTCACAAAGACCTAAGATTATTCCTAGCTATGTGGTATTTGGTTTTCAGCTGACCGTGACTGAACATACAAAATGGCTGACTGCAGTACTGTCAAGTTCTAGGGTACATGCAGAAATGTCAAATTCCGGGGTAACAGAGTCACTTCCAAGGGGAGATTTACTTGAGCAACATCCTTTTGTTCGGTACCAATCCACCTAGGGATGGAAGTTCTGAGTCCCAGATGTCAAAAAGTGTGGGAAACGAAAGTATCTGAAAGAAATTTTCCAATCACTGACCCAGAGGATCAATGGAACTGTCTCTTTTGAGGTACATTTACATTTGGACTCAATAGACTTAACCAGTGCCAGTTATTCCTTCATTATCTGTGGAGAATTATTTCATAGTTAGATTATTGACATAATGGCTTTACAGGTTTGTCACATTTAATATGGGTGCCAGGATTTTTGAGTCAAAACGTTTATTGTTCATGCTCAGTTTTTCCTAACCAAAAAAGCTTTATCATTCTCAATTTTTCCAAAATAGTAAAAGTAACAAACCTAAATTGTAAATTAAATGCCTGCAATATTTCATTTGGCAAATTTTCCTTTAGGATACAGATGCACACGTATCATAGAATCATAGAATATCAGAGTTGGAAGGGACCTCAGGAGGTCATCTAGTCCAACCCCCTGCTCAAAGCAGAACCAATCCCCAACTAAATCATCCCAGCCAGGGCTTTGTCAAGCCTGACATTAAAAACTTCTAAGGAAGGAGATTCCACCACCTCCCTAGGTAACGCATTCCAATGTTTCACCACCCTCCTAGTGAAAAAGTTTTTCCTAATATCCAACCTAAACCTCCCCCACTGCAACTTGAGACCATTACTCCTCATTCTGTCCTCTTCTACCACTGAGAACAGTCTAGATCCATCCTCTTTGGAACCCCCTTTCAGGTAGTTGAAAGCAGCTATCAAATCCCCCCTCATTCTTCTCTTCTGCAGACTAAACAATCCCAGTTCCCTCAGCCTCTCCTCATAAGTCATGTGTTCCAGTCCCCTAATCATTTTTGTTGCCCTCCGCTGGACTCTTTCCAATTTTTCCACATCTTTCTTGTAGTGTGGGGCCCAAAACTGGACACAGTACTCCAGATGAGGCCTCACCAATGTCGAATAGAGGGGAACGATCACATCCCTCCATCTGCTGGCAATGCCCCTACTTCTACATCCCAAAATGCCATTGGCCTTCTTGGCAACAATGGCACATTGTTGACTCATACCCAGCTTCTTGTCCACTGTAACCCCTAGGTCCTTTTCTGCAGAACTGCTGCCTAGCCATTCGGTCCCTAGTCTGTAGCGGTGCATGGGAGTCTTCCGTCCTAAGTACAGGACTCTGCACTTGTCCTTGTTGAACCTCATCAGATTTCTTTTGGCCCAATCCTCTAATTAGTCTAGGGCCCTCTGTATCCTATCCCTACCCTCCAGTGTATCTACCTCTCCTCCCAGTTTGTCATCTGCAAACTTGCTGAGGGTGCAATCCACGCCATCCTCCAGATCCTTAATGAAGATATTGAACAAAACCGGCACCAGGACCGACCCTTTGACTAGCTGCCAACTAGGCATGGAGCCATTGATCACTACCTGTTGAGCCCGACAGTCTAGCCAGCTTTCTATCCACCTTACAGTCCATTCATCCAGCCCATACTTCTTTAACTTGCTGGCAAGAATACTGTGGGAGACTGTGTCAAAAGCTTTGCTAAAGTCAAGGTACAACACGTCCACTGCTTTCCCCTCATCCACAGAGCCAGTTTTCTTGTCATAGAAGGCAATTAGATTAGTCAGGCATGACTTGCCCTTGGTGAATCCATGCTGATTGTTCCTGATCACTTTCCTCTCCTCTAAGTGCTTCAGAATTGATTCCTTGAAGACCTGCTCCATGATTTTTCCAGGGACTGAGGTGAGGCTGACTGGCCTGTAGTTCCCAGGATCCTCCTCCTTCCCTTTTTTAAAGATGGGCACTACATTAGCCTTTTTCCAGTCGTCCGGGACTTCCCCCGATTGCCATGAGTTTTCAAAGATAATGGCCAATGGCTCTGCACTCACATCCATCAACTCCTTTAATACTCTCGGATGCAGCGCATCCAGCCCCATGGACTTGTGCTCGTCCAGCTTTTCTAAATAGTCCCGAACCACTTCTTTCTCCACAGAGGGCTGGTCACCTCCTCCCCATGCTGTGCTCCCCAGTGCAGTAGTCTGGGAGCTGAACTTGTTCGTGAAGACAGAGGCAAAAAAAGCATTGAGTACATTAGCTTTTTCCACATCCTCTGTCACTAGGTTGCCTCCCTCATTCAGTAAGGGGCCCACACCTTCCTTGACTTTCTTCTTGTTGCTAACATACCTGAAGAAACCCTTCTTGTTACTCTTAACATCTCTTGCTAGCTGCAACTCCAGGTGTGATTTGGCCTTCCTGATTTCACTCCTGCATCCCCGAGCAATATTTTTATACTCATCCCTAGTCATTTGTCCAATCTTCCACTTCTTGTAAGCTGCTTTTTTGTGTTCAAGATCAGCAAGGATTTCCCTGTTAAGCCAAGCTGGTCGCCTGCCATATTTACTATTCTTTCTACACATTGGGATGGTTTGTCCCTGTAACCTCAATAAGGATTCTTTAAAATACAGCCAGCTCTCCTGGACTCCTTTCCCCCTCATGTTATGGTCCCAGGGGATCCTACCCATTAGTTCCCTGAGGGCGTCAAAGTCTGCTTTTCTGAAGCCCAGGGTCTGTATTCTGCTGCTCTCCTTTCTTCCCTGTGTCAGGATCCTGAAGTCGACCATCTCATGGTCACTGCTGCCCAGGTTCCCGTCCACTTTTGCTTCCCCTACTAACTCTTCCCGGTTTGTGAGCAGCAGGTCAAGAAGAGCTTTGCCCCTAGTTGGTTCCTCCAGCACTTGCACCAGGAAATTGTCCCCTACACTTTCCAAAAACATAAATATACAAGAGTTTGTGGATTCTTAAACAGGCCAAGTATAGTTAAACCAAATCTGATGGACAGATGTTGCCTGTGAATAAAACATTGTACATTGGATTTCAACCCTGAGCAGATTTGTTTATAAATTACAAATCCCTGGAAATAAGGATGTCTAATGGAATTTCTTACAGACCGTTAACCAATGGCTTTTTGCTGAAAACTTTCATCTAGAATTAGAAATGTCTAGCATTTTATTTTCATTACCGTTTTTGTTTTTGATCACCAGAACTTCAGCATGTGAGCTGTCATAAATACAAAGGGAAGGGAATATTAAACCCCTTTAAAATCCCTCCTGGCCAGAGGAAAAATCCTCTCACCTGTAAAGGGTTAAGAAGCTAAAGGTAACCTCGCTGGCACCTGACCAAAATGACCAATGAGGAGACAAGATACTTTCAAAAGCTGGGAGGAGGGAGAAAAACAAAGGGTCTGTGTCTGTCTGTATGCTGCTTTTGCCAGGGACAGAACAAGAATGGAGTCTTAAAACTTTTAGTAAGTAATCTAGCTAGGTATGTGTTAGATTATGATTTCTTTAAATGGCTGAGAAAAGAACTGTGCTGAATAGAATGACTATTCCTGTCTGTGTGTCTTTTTTGTAACTGAAGGTTTTGCCTAGGGGGATTCTCTATGTTTTGAATTTAATTACCCTGTAAGGTATCTACCATCCTGATTTTACAGAGGTGATTCCTTTACTTCTATTAAAAGTCTTCTTGTAAGAAAACTGAAGGCTTTTTCATTGTTCTAAGATCCAAGGGTTTGGGTCTGTGGTCACCTATGCAAATTGGTGAGGATTTTTACCAAACCTTTCCCAGGAAGTGGGGTGCAAAGGTTGGGAGGATTTTGGGGGGGAAAGATGTGTCCAAACTATGTTTCCCAGTAAACCCAGATAAAGTTTGGTGGTGGCAGTGGAAATCCAAGGGCAAAGGGTAAAATTAATTTGTACCTTGGGGAAGTTTTAACCTAAGTTGGTAAAAGTAAGCTTAGGAGGTTTTCATGCAGGTCCCCACATCTGTACCCTAGAGTTCAGAGTGGGGAAGGAACCTTGACATGAACTAAATTTCTTCAAACATTTTCAAAGAGCTAGTCCCCTTTGAAGCCCTTAACAGCTATAATAAAGACCTTGAAGTAAAGCCATTGTGCAGTTCCTGAACTACTCAGTAAAAGAGTAAAAGTTTGTTCTGAGTGCTATAGCACCATCCATCCAGAGGTCTCAGAGGACATTGTGAATGGATAAGGAGAGAGGATTTTTTTTTTTTGTAGCTAAGTGGCCAGCTTTACTGAACTGTCTCTAGCTGCCTCCTAAGAGCAACCTTTCCAGGCAGTGGTGAAAAGGCAAGTGAAGACCACAGGTTTCCACTCTGTAGTTCAAATCTATGGCACGCTGACATTTATTGGGTTTAGGAGGCCCTTCTTATTCCCAGGCCTAAACAAGGCCACACCCAAATGGAGCCCCATTTATCTCCATTTTCTCCTCCTCTGGGGCCTTGTCAACACTCTAAAGATCAATCCGCAATAGGGTGACCAGATGTTCTGATTTTATAGGGACAGTCCTGATTTTGGGGGCTTTTTCTTATATAGGCACCTATTACCCCCCATCCTGATTTTTCACACTTGCTATCTGGTCACCCTAATCTGCAGTGCTTTGGTGGATTGTGATAATCCCCTCACAATCGATTTAGCATCAGTGTGGTAGTTGATAGCTGACGCCTTTGGAGGGAAGTAATGCAGAGGGTACTTGCTTATAGTGGAGAAGAGTGAAGTCCCTCTCTGAGCTTGTCCACACTAGGGCTGTGTCTTCACTATGAAAAAAGTGTGTTTTAAACCTGTTTCAAGCTAACATGAAAACTCCAACTGCCTTGTCTACACTAGGATTTTAACATGTGTTAGCTGGTCAAAACAAACCCTAATGTGTTAAAACTATGGTTATGTCTTCACTGCCAAAAAAATCCTAGTGGGGACAAGGCAAGATGGTTACACACTCTGTGCAGTAACTGAGGTTCTTTAAGATGGGTGTCCCTGTGGATCCTCCACTTCAGGTGAATGTGTGTCCCTGCACCTTTGATTGGAGAATTTCAGCAGCAGTGCTCGTCTGGGTTGTGCATGCACTATCCTCATCTCACGACATTGTTGGCACCTATCTAGTGCATGCGACCAGACCCCCCTCAGTTCCTTCTCTACCATAGAGTCCAGAAATTGAACTCCAAAGTAAAGGGGAGAGGAGGGTGGGTAGTGGAGCACCCACAGAGCTACCCATCTCAAAGAACCTCAGTTACTGCACAGGGTGAGTAACTTTCTCTTCTTCAGGAGTGTCCGTGTGGGTGCTCCACTTCAGGTGACTCATTGAGCAGTGTCCCATATTGGATGGAAGGGGCTTTGGATTTGCATGCGTAAGTGATGATAACATTGTAACACCTAGCAATGCATCTGATCTTGAACTCTGGTCAATTGTGTAATGTTTTGTGAACGTGTGTGCGGAGGCTCAAGTGGCTGCTCTGCATAAGTCCACAATTGGTTTAGAAAGGTTACAGAAGTTGATGGGAATCTGGTAGTGAGAGCTTGTATACATTACCTGCTGGATTGACGGGCAGCAATTGATCCAGCAGGGGTCGATTTATTGTGTCTAGTCTAGACACGATAAGTCAACCGCCAAGCGCTCTCCCGTCGACTCCGGTACTCCACCTGAGCAAGAGGTGCAGGCAGAGTCAATGAGGAGCATCAGCTGTTGACTTTACCACAGTGAAGACACCGTGGTAAGTAGATCTAAGTACATCGACTTCAGCTACGTTATTCACATAGCTGAAGTTGCGTAACTTAGATCGATCCCTCCACCACTTTCCCCGCCCCCGGTAGTGTAGACCAGGCCTAAGTTCATATCCTCAATGGGGATTGCAGGTCCGTCTGTTGGTAGCAGTCGTGGATGCACCTGGAAATCCATTTAGATAGTCTCTGTTTGGAAATGGCGGAACCTTTACAGTGTTCCCCAGCGGAAATGAAGATTTTCTGAAGGGCTTAGTTCTGTCAAGGTAGAACGCTAAGGCTTGCCTGACATTTAGAGTATGTAATACTGAGTCCTGTGTACTCCCATGAAGTTTAGGGAAGAATGAGGGAAGATGGATTGGTTGGTTTATGTGGCAGGAGAAAGATACTTTAGGTAGAAATTTTGGGTAAGGTCTTAGGGTGACCTTATCTTTAAAAAAAAGATGGTGTAAGGTGAGTGTGCCATGAGGGCCCCTAACTCACCGTCTCAGTGGGTTGATGTGATAGCTACTAAGAATGCCACCTTCATCAATAGATACATCAGAGAGCATGTTGCTAAGGGTTCAAATGGGGACCCAATGAGGCAGCATAGTACTAATTTCAAATCCCAAGGTTGGGTAGGTACGTGTTCTTCAGGGTAAATGTTTCTGATACCTTTAAGGAAATGTTTGGTGATTGGACGGGCAAATATCAATATCCCGTTGATCCTATGGTGAAAGTGGTAATAGCCGCAAGATGTACTTTGATTGAGCTAATGGATAATTCAGATGTCTTTAGCCCAATATATATACAAATACCAAGTGTAGGGGGACAGAAACAGCCCTCGATTGTTTATTTTGACACCATATGTTGAATCTCTTCCATTTGTGCAGGTAGGTATTACACATTGTTGTCCTTCTGCTGTTTAGTAATATGTCTTTCACCTGTTCAGAGTAGGTTTAGTTCATCATGATGGAACCATGTAGAAGTCATGCTGTCAGGTGAACCCTCTGCAGGTTCGGGTGGTAGACCTGTCCGGCATCCTGTGACAGAAGGTTAAGCAGAAGTGGAAGAGTGTGTGGTGAAGATAGTACCATCCGCAATGGGTATAAGTACCAATTCTGTCTGGGCCATGTTGGGGCTACCAAGATGACTTTGGCCTTGTCGGTTCGTATTTTGTGTATAACCCTCAATAGCAGGGAGACTGGGGGAAACGCAGAGATGCATCCCATTTGAGGAGGAAAGCATCCCCCAGATTGGGGCCCCAACCCAGCTCTCGAACAGAATTGCGGGCATTTGTAGTTCCGGGATGTTGCAAAGAGGTCGATGGATGGGTGATCCCAGTATTTGAATATGTTCTGTAGGACCATGTTTTTTAGTTCCCACTCATGATTCTGAGAAAATTCTCTGCTTAGCATATCCACTGTAGTGTTTTGACAGACTGGGAGGTACAAGGCTGAGATGCTGACATTGTGCCAGATACACCAGTTCCCTAGTTTCATGGCTTTGGTGCATAGGGAGTGCAACCTTGCCCCTCCCTTCCAGTTTATATAAAACATGCAGGCAATGTGGTCCGTCGTTACCCATATAGTCTCATTTCTGATCAATGGCAGGAAGTGCAAACGTGTTGTGAACTGCACACAGTTACAGAAGATTTATGTGTAACGGCATCTCGGAGGGAGACTACCTGCCCTGAATTGTGTGGTGCTGTAGATAGGCTCCCCAGCCTATCAGGGAGGCATCAGTTGTGAGAATCATTAAAGGTGGAGTCTGTGTGAAAGGGACTCCCACACACACATTGTGGGGTTGGTCCACCCATGTAGAGAGTCTTTGACTTTGAGTATCATTGTGAAGCGTCTGTTCAGGCTGTGTTTGTGTGGTATGTAGATGGTTCTTAGCCAACCCTGAAAGCAGCACATGTGAAGACGCATGTGGTGGCTTCGATATGGCCTAGTAGTTGGAGGCAGGTCCGTGTCGATATGCGTGGACTGTTCAGTACCGAGGAGATTAGATTGATTATAGTGATGAATCGGGTTGGTGGTAATGAAGCTTTGGCCTCCAGAAAGTTGAGATGGGCCTCTGATGAAGTCCAATTTCTGTCTTGGTGGTAGAGTTGATTTTTGTATATTTAGTTGTAATTCTAGTTGCAAAAAGAGGGTGATTGTCCTGTGAGTAACATTGAGGGCAGGAGCTTTAGTAGAGAATAGTCCAGATGGGGGACACCTCTTTATCCCACAGGTAGGGGATCCCCATGCTTGCAGAGATGCACTGCCACTACAGCAAGAATGTTGGACAACACCCACGATGCTGTCAAAAGACCAAAAGGTATAACTTTGTATTGGTAATGTTCTCTTCCCAGGGTAAATCTGAGGAACCTCCTGTGAGCGGGATGTATGGTATGTGAAAATAGGCATCTTGGAGGACAAGGGCTGAGAACTAGTCCCCCTGTTCAGTGCTGATATTATCGTTGCTAGTATGACCATCCTGAATTGTTGGATTCTTATGAATTAGTTAAGTTTCCTGAGGTCTAGAATAGGCCTCCATCGTCCATTCTCTTTCTGGGTTAAGAAGTAGTGGGAGTAAAACCCCTTGCCTCTGTGTCACGGTGGTACCTGTTCAACCCAGATGTAGAAGGTGGTTTACTTCTTGGCATAGAAGGGGCAGAGAGGGAGGGTGAGTAGGGGGGATGGAGGGGTAAATGGTATTGAGTAGCCTGTGTTGATTATTTCTAGGACCCATTTGTTCAAGGTGATGGAGTGGCATGCTGAATAGAAAGGGCTCAAATGGTGTCCAAAATGGAGGATAGTTGGTGATGATGTCAGCATTGATGGATGGGGAAGGTCACTCAGGCCCTCAACCAAAAACATTGTTTCACAAAGGATGGTTGGGACGCTGATGATTGAGGTGGAGGTGATCGACACATTGGAGGTCTCTGTCTCTGCTGTTGTGTATCGTAGTGTCTCTGTTGTTATACCTATGGGGTGGATCTTGTGCACTGGGAGGGATAATATTTACCCTGTTTTCTTCTGGTTGCAGGTGTGTATATCCCCCAGGTGCAGAGAGTTGCCTGAGAATCCTTCAGGGTATGGGGGGCTTCATCTGTCTTTGAGGCAAACAGTTTCTGGCCATCAAAGGGGAAATCCCCCACTGTGGACTGTACTTCCCTGGGGAAGCCAGACTGGTGAAGCCATGCCACTAGGTGCATAACCATAGTGGTGGCCGTGGAGCATGCTGCCATGTCTGATGCATTTAGAGATGCCTGTAAGATGGTTCTAGCCAGAAAACGGCCCTTGGCTATGACGGCTTTGAATTGGTCCCTTTTGTCTTCCAGGATGTAATCGATAAAAGCTGTGAGTTTGGAGTAGTGTATGTGGTCATAATTAGCCATCAGTGCAGCACAGTTGGCAATCTGAAATTGCAGAGTGGCTGATGAGTAGGCCTTGTGGTCAAAAAGATCTAGTCGTTTCCACTCCTTGTCATATGGGATGGTTTTAAATTGGTGTTGTCTACCATGCTGGTGTTTGTGTCAATGATTATAGAGTTCGGTGTGGGGTGAGAAAATAAAAAGTCCATCCCTTTTGAGAGGACATAATACTTTTTTATCCAATCTCTTGCAAGTCGGCGATACTGTTGCCGAGGTCTGCCATATGTTTTTGGCTGGCTCCAAAGTGCTCGGTTTATCGGAAATACTATTTTTGATGCTGATGAAGTTTTCAGAATGTCCTGTAACTTATGTTGGAATTCTGGGACCTTCTCTAGAGGGATCTCCAGGGAGTCTGCAACTCTCTTGAAGAGCTCCTGGAAATGTTTGAAGTCATCAGCAGCTGTGGGTGGTGAAGACATTATAGCCTCGTCTGGGGAAGAGGAGGAAATGTTGGCTGGTGGGGTCGTGCCCTGTTCCGGGCCATTTCCTGTTCCTCAAAACTTTCCTCAGGGGGATCTGATGGTGCTGCTGATGAGGGTGCTGGGGGAAATCTAAACCTCTCCTATAGGAACTCGGGGGCCTGCAGTATTGTTACTGTATGCTGCCCAAGGGTCCCAATAAGGCCACTGAGTGGGAAATAGCATAGAGATCTGGGCATCAATTCTGTGATGAGGTTTAGGCTGTACAGGTGGTCCTAAGGTTGCTGTTGTTTGGAAGGGTGAGGAGTGGTGCGATGAAAAAACACCCTCTTCTTTCCCCTCCTCCTCCTCATTATGTTCCTTCTTGCTAGAAAACAGAGGGCCAGCAGTGAAGCAGGTTGATGTGGTACCATGCGAACCAGAGATACATCGATACCGAAGAGTGGAGATTCAGGCAACAATGAGATAAGTAAGTCCTTGTGCTGCAGGAAATGGCACAGTGCCAACGGTTTCAGCACCAAAGTGGTTGGTGCCAATGATGCAGTTGTGGGTGTCAGTGCCAACATCTGAGTGCTCTGCACTATTGGAGCAGGCGGTGGTGCCATAGCCTGCGGGGAGCATCTTCATGCCATGTCTTTGAGTGGTTCCGTCCGTGCTGCAGCAGAGGAGGTGGGCTTTTGTTTTCCTCTCGACTCTGAGCCTGCCTGCTTGGGGTCATTGGCTGTCATGTACACACGGTACCAGAGGATCCCAGTGCCTCATATATACTCAGCTGTGGTGCGGTCGGTACAGAGGGCAGAGCATGAGCCGGAGACCATTTCTTTTTCTGTGGCTCTTTCACGGGAGAAGTTGATGCTCTTTTCATCGCTGCCTTTTTGGAGGAATGAGCCTTCCTCTGTGAAGAGGATGAAGTCTCTGGAGATCATTGTCCAGAGGGGGTCTGGTGGCCAGGATCGAATGCTGGGCGCAGAGACTTCTCCATAAATATACAGATCTCTATCCTTCGTGGCCCCAGTCTTTAAATTGCTGCAGTGAGACCAATTTTGTGGAATGTGTGTCTCACCTAAACTTCGGACGCATTGAGAGTGACCGTCTGATACAAGTACAGCCTCCTGGCAGAAAAGCCAGCTCTTGAAGCCTGGTGAACCAGGCATGGCTTGAACTATGGTGGTTCAGCCATGAGGGTGAACATGAACTATTCAAAGGGGTAGGAAAATATATGAAATTTTTTTAATGAGAAAATAAACAGGGAAGAAAAGGGTAAGTAAAGCTAACTGATATACTAAAACTACTCTAAAAAAAATTCTAAACACTAAATTTTCACACTGCTGGGAGCTCTGTCTCAGGCCGAGGATGCTTGAGAAGGAACTGAGGAAGGGTCTGGTCACTTGCACTAGATAGACACTGACAATGACATGAGATGGGGACAATGCGTGCATGACCCAGACAAGCACTGCTGCTGAAATTCTCTGATCAAGGGTGCAGGGACACACATTCACCTGAAATGGAGGACCCACAGGGACACTCCTTGAAGAAGACTCTGTAGTTTTTACTGCAATGTAGCTAGGCCAAGTCAACTGGAGAGGGCAGGGATAGTATACTGTTGACCTCCTGTAGTTATATTGTGGTAAGAACTACCTGTGCCTTGTCTCCTCTAGGATTTTACACCAGGATAGCTAATATGCATTAGTCATCTAGCTGTAAAAAAAAAAATCACATTTTTCTGACAGTGAAGACATATTTCAGAGTAGCAGCCGTGTTAGTCTGTATTCGCAAAAAGAAAAGGAGTACTTGTGGCACCTTAGAGACTAACCAGTTTATTTGAGCATAAGCTTTCGTGAGCTACAGCTCACTTCATCGGATGCATAAAAGTGGAAAATGCAGTGAGGATATTTTTATACACACAGACCATGAAAAAATGGGTGTTTATCACTTCAAAAGGTTTTCTCTCCCCCCACCCCACTCTCTTGCTGGTAATAGCTTTTCTAAAGTGATCACTCTCCTTACAATGTGTATGATAATCAAGGTGGGCCATTTCCAGCATAAATCCAGGGTTTAACAAGAACGTCTGAGGAAGAGGGGGGTGGGGTAGGAAAAAACAAGGGGAAATAGGTTTCCTTGCATAATGACTTAGCCACTCCCAGTCTCTATTCAAGCCTAAGTTAATTGTATCCAATTTGCAAATGAATTCCAATTCAGCAGTCTCTCACTGGAGTCTGGTTTTGAAGTTTTTCTGTTGTAATATCGCAACTTTCATGTCTGTAATCGCGTGACCAGAGAGATTGAAGTGTTCTCCGACTGGTTTATGAATGTTATAATTCTTGACATCTGATTTGTGTCCATTTACTCTTTTACGTAGAGACTGTCCAGTTTGACCAATGTACATGGCAGAGGGGCATTGCTTGCACATGATGGCATATATCACATTGGTAGACATAGTAAGTTCTAGGCTCTATAATAGGAATTTGAAAAACTGCCTTTTGCCTGGGGCGGACAAGCTCTATTGCTGTCTGCACTACCATGTTTTGGAAAATCTCCCACTGCTGTATCACTGGTGACACTGGTGGCGGCAATGCAAATGGAGACGTGTCCCCGGGTCTTTCCACCACCATGTCATCTAACCCTGATTGGAGCAGGTCTAGACAATCTGGCAGTAAAAGCGCCTCTACCCTCTCTTCACTTGCACTCCAACTGCTGCTACCACTGGTGAAACAGCACCAGTGGTAATGTAAGGGTGGGTGATTTCTCCCCAAAATGCTAGTGTAGAGAGGCCTTTTAAGTGTAGTCCACTGAAATACATTGAAGCAAACTTTCAGTCCACATTAGCGTAAGCAAAATTTCACTAACAAAATTTGCTAAAAGTGGGTTCCATTAAATTGGAGAAGCCTCAGAATATTTGGGTGGTGTTAGGGAGAGCATGTCTATATGGCATTCAAAGATTATGGTATATACAGCGTTCTACATATACCCTGTAGCATTCTACATGACACTATCTATATTCTACAATCTCTAACTTCAGACTACACAACAGTTCAAGAATGCAATCATTGAAGATATCTTACAAAGTCCTTAAATATATACATATGCAATATAATCTTAAATATGAGTTGTTTTATATTTTCTGTTACAGAGCTTATTCCTTCACTCTCCCACTTCCCTGGTCCTTCTCGCATGAACAGAGAGCAACAATACCCGAAGTCCGAAGGTGCAAACAATTCGATGTTTATTGGGGTGAACTTCCAGCAAGCTTAAATACAAGTTCCTTTTTCCTTATTTTCGAATCCCAACTTACTTCCTGTTTGCCCCTAATTTATATAGTAATATTCTTAGCTATACCTTAACCAATCATTCTACTGAAATTTAACTAACCAATCCTAACATATTGTAACATGATTAGCTAACCAATTATATCCCACCACCTTAATTAGTTTACACCCAGCAAAATTAATTATACAGCAGACAGAAACAATCACAGAACCAGACAGAGACCATGCCAATAAACAATAGCAAAGTGGGAACTATAATGACAAAACAATACAGAAGTGCGGATTTCACATCCCAGTATTGATAAGTGAGTTCTTGCCAGACAGGATGCTATCAAACTAAGTTTCCTTTTACATCTTCTAGGCACTTCCCTTTCTCTGGAGGTGATAGGCACTATCAGGACAGGATTGTACTCCTAACAGCCCAATAGCACCTGATTTCAATGTGACTAGTTTGGAATGTGAGGATGTGACCGTTCACTTCCCAGCTTATGGCTGCCTCTGTCGCTTAGCCAAAGGCCTTAGCCTAAGAACAGGGCCTCAGACTGTCACAGTAAGAGAAGGACCTTACACTGGCAGACAGTGATTTTGATTCTTTCTTTTATACCTCTAACTAGCCAAGTGATAAGAATACACCTAAATTCTTAAAGTACAGGCCTTTACAGACAGGCCTGAATATCTATATCCTAACATTTTCCACGAAAACATATGGGAGAAATGTGGGAGAAATATTATTACAACTTTTCACCAAAAGCAAAGAATGTGGTAGCAAGTTGGTTTATTTTTAATTAATCAAGTATCATGTTTGTCTGATATAAATGTGTACAGAGCAAGAGCAGAAAAAGTAAGCCATGTCTGAGTAGCTACAAATGTGCAATTTAAAGAAAATCATAGCACAGAGCACTAATATATGTGATTCTGCTGGAGTTCGGATGTGCATTTACTCAATGTACCTCAAGCAACTAGAGATATCAAGAAATAAGCAGATAAAAAACAAAATTGCATTCACTGTCCAACATAGGGACTTGGAAAATAAGTCCTTAACAACAAGCTTGAAAGAGATTCTATCACAAAAAAAAAAAAAAAAGTCTCCGTATAAGAACTCCTACTGGGAAGTACAAACAGGAATGCATGCAGCTTGTTTATTTTTGAATTTCTGTTTTTCCCTGTTCGGTAATCAATGTTCATTGTCCAATAGTTACAGTCTTTTTCAAATGCTCTAAATGCAATGTTAACTAAGACATATTTTTTTTTTAATTGCCTTTCTTAGTATTTTATTCTTTTAATTTTCAAGGCAGTGCCATCAAAAGATCCTTTTGGAGCTAGCACCTCCGTCACGTGGATTTCAAAAGGAATATTTTCCTTTCATAAAAGCACAAAGCACCTTAAGACAAGATTCCTCCCTTCCCTCTGTTACTTGTCATCGTGAGAGAGAACAGCAGACTATGTCTAAGTGATCTGTGAAACATTGTCGTTACCATAGAACAAGTGGTTTTCAGTCTATGGTCTGCAGATCGTTGGGGGTCCACAGACTATGTCTAAGATTTCCAAAGCGGTCTGCACCTTCAGTTGAAATTTTTTAGGAGTTCACAAATGAAAAAAGGGTTTAAAACCACTGCTTAAGTGAGATAAAATAACTGCACTGGGACCAGCAGGCATCAAGCCATGCCCAAGCAAGTATTGTTAGCAGGTGCCTGTATAGTGCTTCCCACCTACCATCCTAAAGGCAAAGTTCTTTCCCATGTGTGATCAGTGAGAATGGATATATGCCGAGCCAAAACACAGACTCTGGTACGGAGTTGATTTCAGCTGGCCCTAAGCCATGTTACTAGACTGATACTGCCTCAACAGTGAGGCTACTTAATGTGTTGGGCTTCAGAGTTAAAAAGCAAACACACGCAGCTGTACTGGGAGAAGCCACAAAAAGTGGGGGATGTGCTGCTGCTGGTTGGCTGGAAAGGTTCAAAGACTGCAGCTGGTCCTGTAGTTCTGAAAGTGGAGCTACCCCTGGGAATTGTAAGCTGCACTTTTCCTTTTTCACATCCACATCCCTGATTAGGAATGTAAATACCTGTGAGTAACACAAACTAAGAATATGGTGTTCTGTGTCTACCCATTTCTTCTCCATGGAAGGAATAGCCCATGCCAGGGGCCCTTCCTTCCCAGGCTGCTCAGAATCCATGACAATATGTTTATTTGCAGGGGAGTCCTATTGCATTCCAGCGCAAATTACATGGGTGGTCAAAGGATCGTGCACTTAATGACTCTCTTTTTGAAGTTTTATTCTCCATGTTATAGAAATTTTTGCAAAAGGTCCAGCTTTTTGGCCACAAACCTTGTGCCCTGGTTATTAATTTTCTTTCTGTTTCCCACCGTCTGTGCAGTGTGACTTTTTTAGGGTCTGATCCAAGTCTCATTGAAATCAATGGGAGTCTTTACGTTGGCTTCAATGGAAAAAGTCCAGCAAAACCCCTCAGAAATTTGCTACTCTGAGGGTTTATGGTTGTCTAGTGCTGGATTTCACTCAGAATGCCCTCCCAATTATGATCCACGTCTCTCTCTTCATTCCAATTCTCCTTAAAGCTCACTTATTTAATTCTGATGAGTCAATTAAAATAATAGTTTTTATAAAAAATTACTTGTAATTGAATCATCAAGATGCATATTATAGAGGGGCAGTAGCACTTTCTGGTTAACACTGATGTGCCATAAATTAGTAACTGTGATTTTGGTGCTCTAACTCTTGTTTTATCTCACCCCATCCCTTCCTCCTATGTTTTAATTTTGTTCATTTCATGGCATGTAAATTTATAAGCTCTGTGGGGTAGGGATCTCTATTTGCCCTATAAGACATCCAACACACATATGGATGCTGTGAAAATAAGAAAGAAAAACTGCCTCAAATGGTGAAGGCTCCCTGGAGTCTGACTCCAAAGCATGAGGATGAGGTCACACTAGAACATTGACACTGAGCGCCATTAAGAATTGGGTATTTGCATGTTGTGGTTTTTATTGCTACTGAGATACTTATGATAAACCCTGCTCTGAGAATGGGAAACACCACAAATACTGCTAAGAATGGAACTTCTGTGGGAGGTGGACATCCAGTTTTTTATGGTGCCCAGTAAATAAACTGAAAGTATGCTTTTGTGCAATGTGTCCAGCATTAATCCTGAACTGGTATGAATTAAGGTATGTCTGCTCTGCATGCTTTTTTTGCAGGCATGCAGAATCCATACATGGGTAACCCCCCTTGCATGGATATAAATTGCTGTGTAGACTGTGAGGAATGGCTTAGGTGAGTAGAGTACGGATGTGCCTGAAGGGTGTGGGTATGTACCTGAGCACATGCCAGACACAGCTTTTTACTTGCCCAAACCGTGCCTCCCTGTCTACACTGTTTTCACATGTTTAGTGTCCCTCTTTAGGAAAAGGCTTTACCAAGGGGGAGGCAGCGGGGAAAAGATCTGAACACCAGTATCCACGATGAAAAATAATGTAGAGCTAAAACGTGTATCTTTTGAAAGGCACTGGGCATTTTTAAACATCTGAGTGGAATAATATTCACGTATTTCTTCCCCCCCAGTCCTGTTTTTTTTCAAGCTGTTTAATCTCCTATGCAAAAATCTGTATACCCTTTTTCCTCCCTTTGTACTGTATCAAAAGATGTTGCACCAAGGCGCTTTGCTAACCTGTTCCTACTTGGTTGAACTCGGCAGCTACGCAATTATAAAATAATTATTTCCTTTTTCTGTGATTATATAGAATTGTGAGTCAGAGTGTATTACCTTCCATTTGAGAAACCTAGTTAAGTGAAACAGGACACCTACCAATAAGGTAAATAAATGGGCTTATGTCAAAGTGTGTAGGCTGAAAAATTAAAATCAAGTGAACTATGTCCAGACTAGAAATTAAAGCAAAAAACACTGTAGGCAATTACTTTACATAACTAGCTAGCAGCTGCCACTTCAGGATTTGGAAAGACTGTGTATATCACAGTACAACTGGATAGGGAAAAAGGCACAAAGGAGAAGAATAGAAAAATTTCAACTTATGAGAAGACAGTAGAAAAAAATCTATAATTATATTTACCATTCTTCAGAGATTATGAAAGGGATCGAGGCAAACAATTGCTCTCTCTGTTAATGGATGCTTTAGTGACTTGAATTACTTGTTGCTAGGCAAAGGGAAATCAGTTAAGTCATAATGGGAAATAAACTGAGGCAATGACAGATTTAGCGTAATCCCCAATTTAAATGGATGAAAATTGTTCCCTTTACGTGCTTGCTAGGTCCACCTAGTGCATAGATTGTAAACTCTTTGGGGTAGAGACTGTCTCACTTTGCACACAGCATGTAGCACAATGGGACTTGGATCCTGACGGAGGCCTCTGGGCACCAGGCTGGGGAAAAATAGCTGATTGCTTGTCCACAAGCAGCTACGACTTCAAATCTGGTTGTCTGACAAGCAAATGTGTTTTGTCCCACTTTTAGGGTTGTGGTCAGTTCTCTCGAGTAAATAAAAATAAAATATTGCTGCTGTGATTGTCTACAGAAATTTCTCAGCTTTCTGTTTATTCTCTTCCGGACTGATTGTGAGTCACAACTGAGATTTCCATTTAAAAATAAAACCTCTGTTGTCTCAGTGATATTGTGGGTAATCGCCACCTGGTTTGAAATCCAGTTCAGCTCATGCAGACCCGTACTGGCCTCTGCTGGTGCTGCTGGCTACTGCTGTTGAGCACAGACTATGAGTGCATTCATTACTATGTATTGTTCCTGGTCCCCCTTTCAAGCCAGGGTGGAATAGCCTGATGGGTTGGAGAACACTTGAACTGGGGATGTTCATTCACTGTGCTGTACTGCACATGTGCATGCATGGGATTCTTTTGATTGTTTTTATTGTAGAAAACCTGTACCACTGCAGTGCTAGAGGACAATAAGAGCAATATTTCCACCATGAGCAATATGTCCTAAAAGGCAGATGGCCTGTTGGTTAAAAGCTTTGTCCATATGACTGCAAACCTCTCCTCACAGCACTAAACAGAATACATTCAAATGGAGGCTCAGCCTGGGGCACACTCCACCGTGCTTTTTTTTTTTCCTGGTCACACACCATTTTCCCAAGTCATCACTTGTGAGTCTGACAACAGATTGGCTCATTCCCCTCCCCTTGACTGGCTGCACTATTCTATTGTTCAATCTCCCCACTACGTGGCCCCTCCTCCAACTGGCAGAGCAACTCAGGCCTCATCTCACCGGCTGCTGAGCCTCAGCTTGCCCCTATGAGCTAACTCTGATCTTTTTGCTCTATTTGTGTTCAGCCCTTCTGGTCACCCTCCTTTCTGACTGGTAGCTCAGTGTTCCTGTGCCTGCTGGCGCTCAACTTGCTCAGCGCCTCCCCTCGTGTCCTTGCCTGGCAGCCGGAGACATGGCCCTCTTGCTCAAAGAGTACTAGTATTTCATCTTAGCTTCTGGACAAAAGGATTCTTTCATCAGCCTGTCTAGTGCTTCTGTAATATAAATAACACATAATGTTCTATATGGCTCTTTCGGTAGAGCATACATTCCACTGTACTTTAGTTACTTGAAAGATCATGGAAAGTGACTGAAGAACCCAGCCCCGTACTTGCCCTACGTGCAACACTTCCATCTCAGTGCTGGCTTGTACAAGAAGGAGCACAGGGGCAGCAGGGGAAAGAGAGAAAGTTATACTAGACTTTAACACAATAGTAACCCTTCTCTCCCCTTTTCCTAATACCATCTCTCCCTGCATCACATAAAGTCATATCTAGGAGTGACCAGAAAATAAGAATCCCCTGGAATGAAAAACGTTGCACTTTTGAAATTTGGCTTCATTCCATACCAGAATGAAACTGAGATGTTACAATTGTTTTGTGAAAAAAAACTAGAGAGATTGATGGAGACAGGAAGAGCAGGGACTTGAACCTGGGTCTCCACATCCCATGTGAGTGCACTAATGGTGGGCCTTAGAAACAGTTAGATACACCCTCTCTTGCACTCTCACCAGAAATTTCATCCTGGATCTGAGCAAACCTGCCCAACAAAAGTTTGGTTGAAACTGATACATTTCCATTACAATGTTTGTTTTCAATGAACTGGAATTTTCCAATGAAAACAAGTTTGATAGAAATGACCAGCTCTAGTCATATCTGAATGCCTGATCCTGCAATCACCTATTATTTATATGTATTTATATGTTGTACCTTGGAGTGCCAGTTATGAACCAGGACTCCATTGTGCAAGATGCTATTCAAATAGAACAAAAAGTCAGTCCTTGCCGCAAAGAGCTACTACTAACTGCAGTGCTTAATTTTAATGGCATTGCTCATGGTATGAAACTCCACACCCAGAAGCAAGTGTTTGTAGGATCAGGCCCCAAATCCTAAGATTCTTGGAGCAGGGCTTATATCTTCATTTTCTTTGTAAACTGCTATGTTGGGCAATGATGCTAAATGTAAGTATAGAATATTAGCAAATTGATATATGAGAAATAAAATAGGAGTGTAAGTCTTACACACTAGTTTCACCAACTTAGCAATTATAGCCATTGAGTTTTAACTAGTTTATTATTTCTTATTTATGCACTGTCATCCACGAGTGTATGGTGTTTTACAGCTAGATAAGACATGTAGCAGGTGTTTACATTTTGGTTAGGTTCTGAACACTGGTGAATTTGATATGGTGTATTTTGTGTAGCAATTTGAACACATACTTCATGCTAACTCATATTGGGCCATATTTTCTCCTATGCCAAAAATACGTTTGGTGTAAGATGGGGAGTGACCCTCAGAAAGCAAGTCATGGTTCACAGGTTGTCAAACTGCTCCCCCGCCCCCACCTCTCCTGCCAATGATTTTGGTTAGAGCTGCATATAGGCGGCTCTAATTTATGACCGCTAGCGCCGGTCACTGTGGGATCATATGCTGGCTGAAAATTGGTGTAGTGTTGTGAAGTTCTGCTATGCTCCTTTCCTCCCTACCATGTCCTCTGTGCTAGTAAAGGAGGGGGAACACTTGAACTAGAATCCAGTTAAGTTACTTTGCACCTGCTGAGAATCCCCTTTTGTGGGAGAATTCTGAACTATTAAGTTGCATTCAGACTCTGTCCTCTTTGCACTGCTCAGGGGAAATGAAGGGGACAGAACTGGGGCTAAGAATCTGGCTAATTAACTTCTATGCCAGCAGCATTAATTGATGTATTTCAACTCTAGAATTAATCATTGTCTCTGTATGTGAAAGAGCATAAAGCATTACTTGGCAGACCCCACAGAAAGTAGTTACTGGATTGCCTTCTGAGTGATCGATTTAAAAAGAAAAGGATATTTAGAATTCCAAGCATTTCTCTGTCTCCTCCATGTCTGACTGTCTTCACAGTGGGGCATTTCCCTTCTCCGTGGCAACTGGAGGCACACACATCTTTTCTGTAAGCCTGGGCTTAGGGCTGCCCAGAATTCTCTGCTTCCACGTGGCTCCCACGGCAGAGTCCAGGTGGTCTCCCTTCGATAATGATAGCAACCTCCTTTGTGAATAGGGACCCTGGCGACTCTGGTCAGCACTGCTGACCGGGCCATTAAAAGTCTGGTCAGTGGCGCAGCTCCCTGCCTGCCCTGTCTCTGTGAGGCTCTCAGAAGCTTCGCAGATCCCATTGGCCAGGAGCCGCAACCAATGGGAGCTGTGGGGGTGCAGCCTGGGGCCACGAGGGCAGCGCATGGAGCCAACCTGGTTCCCCGTGTGCGTAGGGGCTGCAGTGACCTGGGAGCTGCAGTAAGCATTGCTGAGACCCCGCACCCTGAACCACCTCCCACATCCCAACCTCCTGCCCCAGCTTGGAGTCCCCTCCCACACCCAAACTCCCTCCTGGAGCCCGCACCCCCCCCCAACACCCCAACCCACTGCCCTATTCCTGAGCCCATTCCTGCACCCCTACCCCAGAGCTCTCACCCCAGCCAGAGTTCTCATCCCCATCCTGCACCTCAACCCTCTGCCCCAACCCAGTGAAAGTGAGTGAGGGTGGGGGAGAGTGAGTGATGGAGGGAGGGGGGATGGAGTGAGTGGGGGCATGGCCTTGGGAAGGGGCAGGGGTGTTCGGTTTTGTGTGATTAGAAAGCAATGCTCTGACTCAGTTTCCCACTATGTCAGGGAGATTCCTGTTTATAAGAAAAATCTCCCAACTTAACGTTATCTCCCACAACAGCAATAATCCCTCTCCATGTTGGCCCCTGCCACTCCAGTGCTTTTCTCAGAGGTCTATTGCTTTGTGCTGGGAAGGGGAACGGTCGGGGGGAGGGTCAATTTGTTGGGCATGTCAGCTTGGTGCTGCTGAAGCCAGTGGGTTGGGGGGTGTGGATCCAGGTGTGGGGTGGGAAATGGACCCCCCACACAATGTACCTGGCTCTCTAGGGGGTCTTGGCTGCTGTCTCCGGGGGAACCTGGTGGGGGCAGGGGAAATGAGTCTGATACCAAACTTCTAGACCTGAGGGCAAGGAGAGCACAGAGGGATCCCTGCGGGGGTGGGGGAGAGGGGAGGGCAGGGGAAGTCTAGGGGGATGTGCACTAGGTGCAGGGAGAATATGGGAGCCACTCAAGAGTTGGGGGGACCAGAAGAGGGGAGCTTGGGGATACAGCTGACTGGTAGGGGCAACTCTCAGGCTGTGGGGGAGCCAGACCTGATTGGGGTGTCAGGGATAGAGTAGGTTAGGAGAGCCCAGGGCTGCATTCCTCAGGGCGACCCATCTTGACGGTGGCAGCAGCAACAGCTAGGAGGAAGGGAGTAATGCTCCCAAATATTGCCCCTGTGCTGGAGGTGGGGGTGGAAAAAGCTCTTTTTGCTCTGCTGTCCCCTTCTGGGACCCCATAATTTAGGGTCTGGCCTGAGTGGGGAGGGAGTGGCACCCCATAGTGCCCGCCATTCACCAGTGCTTTGCCGGGAAGCACTGTAACACTCCATCCCCTCCCCACCACAAAACAAACTGACGGTGCCTCCCGCGGAATGCCCTCCTGAGTCCTAGACCCTGGGGATGGGGAAATGTCCCAGCTACTGGAGAGGCCAGATGCCTCCGGCCCAGCTCCTGCCGGGGAGACTCCAGCAACCAGAGGCGGACCTGGAGACTGGCCTGACCGGCCGACACTTGACACGGATCACATGTGGGAGAGTCACTGAGCTTACCCCTCGCCAGCTACCCAGAAGAGTCGCTGAGCCTACCCCTTGCCAGCTACCCCAAGAACCCAATGGTGATTAACCTCCCTGAAGACACCGCCTTGACCCAGGTACCTCCAGAGGGGGAGTTGGAAAGTAGCGCGGGGGCAGCCGACCCAAGTCTGGCTGCAACACTGCCAGAACCCATGTCAGTGTGTTGTGGCCAGGATCCCCACTGACACAGCAGCAGGCCTTTGGCGGCTGCTAGGGCCCTGGGCGGGGACGCAGTGGAGTGCGCGTCTCCCCCTCTCCCAAGCCGCTTGAAGCCTGGGCTTTTTAACTGTTACCTGTGTTTGCTCAGCTCCTGCCCAAGGGCCTGAGCTGTGACTCTTTACTGCCCCACCCTGACCTAGGGCCTGGGCTTGTTAACTGTTACCTGTGTTGGTTCAGCCCCCGCCTGAGAGCCTGAGCCTTGAACTCATTGCTGCCCCACCCTGACCTGGGGCCTGGGCTTGTTGTCTGCTAACTGTTACCTGTGTTTGCTCAGCCCTGCCGGACAGCTTGAGCCTGGACTCCTGGGGCCCAACTGATTCCCCAGAGGCCAGTGCAAGGACTAAAGGAGAAGGTGTGGTTCCCTGCCGCCCCGAAGAGGGACGAACCTCGACGAACCCTCTCTACAGTAATATTGTCTCAGCATTCCCCTACCCCATTATACACCCAACCCAGAAGCTCCTTTCATTGATAGCAGCACAGAATCAGTAGCCAGGAGCAGGGGTTTGTAAGTTTGTAACCTCCCGCTCCCATCTATCTGCTAGGCATTGGACCTTTGTTCCCAGAGCTTGTAGAGCAAGCAGAAAAGTTTTAATGGAGCCTTCTGAATCTCTGGGCAATACAATGTCCCCAAAGCATTGGGGAGGAAGAAATTTGACATTCCTACTCTCAGCCACCATTCAGGCAAGGTCTGTGCTGAGGTGTTTGAAGAAGGCCCCAAACCATCCTCTTACCTCAGGCTCTTTTACCTGCAAGGCTTCAGTGGACATGAAAGGTGTCAGGTCCTGTGACATCTCTGATATCAATGAGTCACTTGTGTCCGATGACTCCAGCTTACTCATTCTGTGCAGTTGTTTCCTACTCAGCCTGGACCCAGCAGGAGGGAGCGTAGAATGACAAAATCATAAAGACGTAGGGCTAGAAGGAACCTTGCTAGGTGTAACTCATGTTGTGCCTTAACTTTTCTGATGTGTCTATATGCTTGTGCTATTCTTTTGTAGTTATCCTTAGCCATTTGTCCATGTTTCCACTTTCTGTAGGATTTCTTTTTGATTTTTAGGTTATTAAAGAGCTCCTGATGGAATCATATTGGCCTCTTACTATTTGTTCTATTTCTCCTTCACATTGGGATGCGCTCTTGTGCCTTTAATATTGTCTCTTGGAGAAACTGTCAGCTCTCCTGAACTCCTTTTTCCCTTGGATTTTCTTCCCATAGTAAGTTTGAGTTGAATAGCACTTTGAATTTTTTATATAATTAGTGTTTTTCAGCTTTGGAAACTGTTATTCTGGAGAGCTCTTCCTGAGGGGCAGCCCTAAGTCCAGGTGCAGAGAAAAAGAACTGGCCTGTCCCCCATTGCCACAGAGATGAGGAAGAGCCCATTGTGAAGCCTGTCTGAGACGGAGGGTCCTAGAATGAAAACTCACAGGTATGACCAAATTTTGCCTTTCTCCTATTAGATCATCACCATTTTAAGGAAGGTAAAATTTGGAGCATAAAAGTTTTGTGTCCTTTTACTTGTAGCAAACCAAGCTATGGAAAGTTTTTGGGTTTTTTTTGTAAGACTGAAGGCATCTTTTGTTATTGAAGATAATTTATTGGCCTAGGAAGACTTTTTGTTCCTGGAATGGAGTGTGAAAAAACCCTAAGGGCATAGGCAGAAGGAGATCAATCTAGACCTGAAAGGAAACACAAAGGAGAGAGCTTTGTGAGCAAAGATCTTTCATCTCCTAGAAACATCAGATTTGTAGGAATAGAATACACTAGTCATCCTTTTGTGGCTCTAGTAAAGGTCCTTGTTGGCTGTTTTCCTTTTGTTAAAAAGGAAAAGGGGAAACTGAGTCTTAGCTTTTGTGTTTTGTAGCCATGAAAGGAAAACAGAATTGATTTCTATTGCATATGTTGTGATCCAAAGGATATAGCTGAAGTGTTGTACCCCAGCCCTTCATTTGTGTGAAAGAAACCTTTTATTTTTAGGTACTAGATGGCTTTACAGCAGAATTGATATTACTGTTCATTCAATTCTTAGCGGATGTTTTTCAAAATGCGTAGCAGTAACATGATGACCCCCTAAGCTAAAGTGAACACAGATAGATTGTGACTGAATGAATACATTTTTTTTTAGGAGGGATTGAATGGTTGTTGGGATCTGAAAAGGGAAGGTATATGGTATTTGTTTCCAGCATCTCAAGCACGGGTAAATGGCAGAAGAAGTTTGAAGATATAAGAAAGTAGAAAGGACACTGAGCTACTCAATAAGGACCATCAGTATTTGAGAAGAGATTTTCAAATGAGGATGATAGGAACACATAAGTATAATCCAGCTATAAATGGGATTCAGTGTCTGTGTAATGTGACACATTTTAAAATTAACAATTACTTAAAAAATTATAAAATTTAATATGAGATCTGTTGAACACTCCACAGTTGTAACAGTGTTGGTTAGGAGTAGATTTTTTTTTAACTGATATAGTTACAAGCCCTCATGTGGATGCAGTTATATTGATAGAAAGTTGCTTATACAAGTATAGCTTATTTCCCTTCCAGTAAACCCTGGTCTATATAATAGAGTTAGGTCAACATAAGCTGCCTTGTGTCGACCTTGGGGGGAGGGATAGCTCAGTGGTTTGAGCTTTGGCCTGCTAAACCCAGGGTTGTGAGTTCAATCCTTGAGGGGGCCATTTAGGGATATGGGGCAAAAATTGGGGATTGGTCCTGCTTTGAGCAGGGGGTTGGATTAGATGACCTACTGAGGTCCCTCCCAACCCTGATATTCTGATTCTATGACCTAACTATGTAAGTGTCTACACTAAAATTTAACTCCACTGACATAACTCACCCGCTCCACCGACTTAATAATTCCACCTCCACAAGAGGTGTAGAATCAATGTTGATGTAATTCGGTTGATGCAGTGTCAGTGTAGACACTGCGGGCAAGTTTACATTGCAAGTTGACCTATGTTACATCGACTTACAGCCACCACAGTAATTAAATTGCTTTTGCACGTCCACACTATGCTTCTTGTGTCCGTGGTGTGTGTCCTCACCAGGAGTGCTTGCACCGATTTAAATGTCAGTGTGGGGCATTGTGGGACAGCTTCTGAAAGGCAGCAACAATCGATGTAGGCAATGCAGTGTCTACATTGACGCTGCATCAACCTAACTATATTGACCTAAGCGCTACATCTCTTGTGGAGGTGAAGTTATTAAGTCAATGTAGTGGGTGAGTAACATCAGTGGGAGCTACATTTTAGTGTAGACACTCACAGAGTTAGGTTAAAGTAAGCTGCCTTACATCGACCTAACTCTGTAGACTAGACCAGGCCTGCATGGCTTACATCAACTTTTGCTGGCTCCGTAACCTTTCCAATGGCCATTTTGGAACCGTTGGGGCTTACTGCCTGCCTCCAGGTTGTCTCTGCACCTTCCTCCTCTAAATCACTGAATAGGCATCAAAACCCACTTGACCAAGTACAACAGGAAACCAGGTACTGGGATCAAAAGGATGTTGCTCAGAAATCGTCTCTTCGAAGTGCCAGAGGAGACGCCACCACAGCTGATTTTGGCTTCATACTCTTCTTCACCTGGCAAGGCACTGGTGTCTGAAGTTTCTTCACTCCAGCCTGATGAATACAGGGCCCATCAGGACCTTTTAAAGAGGGTGGCTTCTGCGATGGATATCCAGGTGGAATAGGTTCGGGAGTCATCCCACAGACTGATTGACATTTCAGCTGCTGTAAGACCTTCTTGGGTAGTGCAGCAATTAATGAAGCTATCCTGGAGCCCATCAAAGTACTGTGGCAGGCTCTGTCCTCCCTTTCCCTCACATCAAAGCAGGCTGAGCATAGGTATTAGGTACCGTCTCAGTGGTTCAAGCGTTTTTACACCCACTCCCCTCCGGGGTCACTGATGGTCTGAGCTGCCAAAGAAAGAGAACACCAGAGGTAGCGGGCATTTAACCTGAAATCAAAGGATGCTAAAAAACTCTATTTCTTTGGCAGCTCAGGATTGCTAACCAGCAGGCATTGCTGGGTACTGTAACTTTAGCCTTTGGGACAGTATATTAAAATTTAAAGACACTGCCAGAGGATATGAGACGTGAATTTCTCCTGATAGTGGATGAAGTTAAATTAGTGATAAGAGCCTCTCTTCAAGTGGGTTTGGATGCTGCTAACTCTGCAGCTAGAGCCATGGCATCAGCCATTACGATATGCCAGTGGTTCTCAAACTTCTGTACTGGTGACCCCTTTCACATAGTAAGCCTCTGAGTGCGACCCCCATATAAATTAAAAACACTTTTAAATATATTTAACACCATTATAAATGCTGGAGGCAAAGCGGGGTTTGGGGTGGAGGCTGACTGCTCGCGATCCCCCATGTCATATCCTTGTGACCCCCTGAGGGGTCCCAACCCCCAGTTTGAGAACCCCGGCGATATGCATATGCTCATGCCTCCACTCATTAGGTCTCCCTCCAGACATCCAACAGACCATATGGGACCTGCCCTTTGAGAGGTCTCTGAGCAGACTGATGACAAACTGCACAACCTGAAGGAATCCAGAGTGACCCGTAACTCTTTGGGCATTTATACACTTGCCCCAAAGAAAAAAACGTTTTGTTCTATACAGCCACACTGCTATCCTGCTTTTGTGCCTTCCCACCTAGTGAGAAAAAAGGACCTAGTGAGAAAAAAAGCAGAGGTTATAGAAGAAGTCCAACTCCTCCTTTTTCTGCTGTAGCTCCTAGTTCATCTAGACAATCTGGGAGTGCTAAGTAAACCTTTTGATGTGTTCGTCAATGACAACATGCCAGCTTCTGCAATGCCAGCCTCTCCAGCCCCTCTGTTTGTCAACCAGCTATCCCATTACCTAAATGCTTGGTCCCACATCACGTCAGACCAGTGGGTCCTAAGCACACTGCTTAATTTATTTCTATCCCCCCTTCCCACCTCCCTTTCCCATCCCTCCTCAGGGACCCCTCTCACGAGGAGTTGCAATCTTTCCTCCTGTTGGGAGCCATATAGGGTGTTCCTCAGTTATACAGAGAGAAGAGGGGTTACTCTCTAATCCTCAAAACAGAGGGAGGTCTCAGACCTATGTAGACCTGCAACAGCGCTACAAACATCTGAAGAAAATAAAATTTCAGTTGGTCATGCTGTCTTCTTCTGTTTCTTCTCTGGATCATGGAAACTGGTATGCTGCCCTGGACTTGAAAGTTGTGTATTTCCATGTGGCAGTTCATCAGAACTACAGCTCCGTGGGTTTTCACAAAGTGCATGGCAGCGGTAGCAGCTTTCCTGAGGAAGTCAGGAGTACAAGTGTTTCCCTACCTGGACGACTGGCTGATAAGAAGCTGATCCCAGACCAAGTGCTGTCCAGCATCTCTCTCCTACAGTCCACATTCCATGCTCTAGGACTGCTTATCACCACAGTGAAGTCTATCCTGTGCCAAAGATGGAATTTATAGGCGTGGTCCTGGATGCTATGGAAGCCAAGGCATCCTCCATCAAGGATGGATGGTGCTTGGCATTGCTTTAGACCTCAAGGGTTATCCTACCGTGATAGTGTGAAATTGCCTCCAGCTTCTGTGGTATATGGCCTAGCCTGGTGGCCAAACTCTTCAAGTGTGTGTGTGTGGTGGTGGGGGAGTTCATTTGCTCCTCCTCAGCCATATTTAAACCTAGGTACAGATGCTTCTCCTCTAAATTGGGGAACTCACCTGGGTTCTCTGCAGATGCAAGGTTTATGGTATACACAGGAGTTTGACAGTGTGCACTCTACGTGTGCTGTCCCAGCCCTGTACAGAGAGTTGGTTCAGCAGACCTTGATAGCACTACCCAGAAAGAAGGACCACTGGAACCGTTTGGTGACAAAGGCACTTGGCCAGGTTTATTGCCCTCAAGACACAATCCTAGCACCCCATAAGAGCTACAGGTAGGCTAACACCTGAGTGCCCTGTGGCAAGGAATGGCTCAGTCAGCTGTGGGAATTTCTGCTATCCCCAAGGCCGCACAAAGAGTTAAAGTGAGGCACCCCAATATTTATAGACGGAGACAAATAATTCTCTTACCATTTTATGAGTTTCATGACATCTGCTTGTTACCTCCCCTTCTGTCATGCTCCAGGTGTCTCGGGCACAACATCCCTATTCATTACTTCTAGTAGACTCTCTTGTCTGGTGTTAGGCCAGGATGTCCCCCACCTAAACTTTTGGAGTGTATTCCCAGTATCTGTTGCTTCTTAGGAGTGCCTGTGCTTTAGCCACACTAGCAATACTTTTGCCAAGGTCATAGAGTGAACTTGTAAATATCTACTTTAATACATAGCCTAACTTTCATTCACCACCTGTGGCTCAGGCCTCAGCTCTCAGGCCCAGTGCTCCAGGCTCTCTCTTTTTCCTAGAGAGTTAACTGTGCATAGAAATGGCAGTGATATGCAGGTCATTTGACTGGTTTGTCAAGCCTTGCTTTCCCATGTCAAGGGAAGAAATCTGCTTGTGCTTACAGATAATACAGCAGCCACATTCTGTGTGAACAGGCAAGGACAGGCTTGGTTGGCTCCGTCAAGAAGCAGTCAGGCAGTGGGACTCTTGCCTTGCCAATTCAGTCAACCTCAAAGTCTCTTGCCTTCCATGCATGCAGAACAATCTGGAAGACTACTTAAGCAGATCTTTAACTGGTTATCCAAGTGGTCTCTTTGCCAGATTCATTTTCCAATTAGGATGACTCCCATATAGATCTGTTGGCAATAAAAGACAACAGGATGTGTCATCAGTTTTGTTCTCAGGCAGGTCACAGCCCAGCGACTCTCTCAGACACCTTCCTGTTTCCCAGGTCAGACAAGCTCCAGTACTCAATTCCTCCAATTCTGCGCCTATCCAGAGTGTTGCTGACAATCAGGCGGGACCATGTTTGAGTCATACTCATAGCCTCAGCATAGCATCAACAACATTGGTTTTCCACTATGCTATCCCTCTTGAACAGAGCTTCACTGCCACCAGACCCAGAGCTAATCTCTCAGGACCATGGTTGTCTCCTCCACGGCAGCCTGCAGGCCCTCTGCCTGACAGGCTGGGTGTTCCGAGGCTAACACTCAGGGAGAGTTTTGTTCAAGGGGAGTTCAAAATGTACTTTTAAACAGTAGAAAGCCATCTAATAGGTCTACTTACCTGGAGAAGTGGAAGAGATTATCCACCTGATCCCAGGAGAAAGGCATTGCCCCAGTCCAGTCTCCAATAGAACATATTCGGTACTATCTGGTATTCATAAAATAACAAGATCTGGCCATTAGTTCCATGCAGGTCCATTTGGCAGCTCTCTCTGCTTTCCACCCTGCAACTGATAATCATTCTATTTTTTCCCAATTCTGTATCAATCAGGTTTTTGAAGGATCTGGAAGAGTTGTGTCCTCACATAGAGTATCCTATTCCCCCCGTGGGACTTAAACCTGACTTAGTCAAAACTAATGGCACCTCCCTTTGAACCGCTAACTACTAGTTCCTTGCTACATCTTACAATGTAGCTTTTTGGTGGCAATTATTTCAGCCAGGAGAGCAGGTGAACTATGTGCTCTAATGTCTAGACCTCCGTATATGGTCTTCTTTAAGGACAAGGTTTACTTGTGTCCCCATCTGAAGTTTCTCACAAAAGTGGTGTCTCACTGCCATGTCTATTAGGCAATATACCTACCTTCTTTCTTCTCAAAGCCTCATGCTCATAAGGAAGGGGAAAAACTCCACACATTGGAGGTCTGGAGAGCATCAACATTCTACATTTCACTCCTACCCATTTTACTCCTACTGATTTTGACCCCCAGGAGAAATCCAGTAATGAAATCAGCACAGATACTGTACTTCAAAATTCAGTCTCAATGCATTTAATAACACAAATCTTTTAAATTTTATTTAACTGGTGTATTCATCATAGGTAATGTATTGTCTTAAGTGGCAGTAGTAGAAGTACGTGGCTCTGAATGTGAAGATAGTGTGTTATGATTTCACAAGTATTTCCCTGAGGGACATTTTTATTAGCAGCACTAGAAGCATGGATTTTCAGAGGAAATCTAAGATTGGTATCAGAGACTGGATACAGTTACAGCAACATTATTACCAGAAGGAATAACAAACTCATCATCCCCATAATTGATGGCCTGAATGATTTCATTAGGTAGAGACACAGCCATGCTACTGCAAGCTTTGATCTCCTCTGTTCTCATAAACTATGGAGGGTTGGCTTGGAGGGGTGTTTGGAGGGGTGACCTCTTGGGAAACAGTGGGTGCTGTAGGAAGAAGTCAAAGTAGATTGCCTTCTTCCTTCTGAATCAATGAACTAACATCCCAGAATTGTGCTAGGAAACCTTTATCACTAGATGGGCTGTTTTTTGTAGGTAATGTAAAACCTTAGTCACGATGACTTGTGGTCATTATAAACATCTCACAGCACTTCTGGCAAGATTAAAGATATTAATCTAATTGTTCTGGACAGATTCCAGTTTGGCTAATTGATGTACAATTCCCCCATGCCCCTATTTCCTCTTTAGTTTCATTTGGAAACAGTAGTCTTCACTTGCCCTACACTGTTGAATAGCATTGCTGTACACTGTTGAACGTTTTCTATTGTCCTCACCAAAGGTGGCTACATTTCACTGGTGGGTGATGTGATTCATATATCCTGTAACAAGTGCATTACCTCACTTTGGGATCTGTCAAAGTGAAAGTACAATGTAGGTTTAAGGTCAAAGAGCCATGGTGTGATGTCAGTTTTTAAACAGAGCTTCCCATTTGTATGGCATAAGGCCATTAACACCAAGAACTCTCAAAGTAGTTTTATTTTCCTGGCTTATGTTTCTACTTTTCCATTTTTTGTAATAGCGGGAGGAAAAAATAAAACAACAAAAATGTAAGGTCTTCAAGGAGAAGACAGAGATTAGACAATTCTTGATAACAGAAATATGATCATAAAAAGGAAAGCTACAATGAAAGCAATTTCCTAAATACTATTCATAATAACAAAATAAATAATAATAATAAAATAAATGCTTCTCTCTTCTAATGTCATGGCATGATATTGCCCATCTCAGAGAAAATAAAATGGTTGGATGGCAAATGCAAGTTCTGTAAAGAGGGATTTATCAGGCAAAGTAACCATGTGAAAGCAGTGCTAATACATTAGAGAGGCTGAGAGAGAGAGATGGAAGTGTGCTAGTTGCCAGGTTACATAAAAATTTAACAGTAGAGCAAGCAGATAGCAAAGTATATATTTTCCAAGATGCATATGAAAATTGTTTATAACTATAGGTGTCTGAAATTTGAAAAGTTAGCCCATCTCTATTAAAACAAAAGAAGCAGATTCACTTTAAAGTTCAACTATTTTAAGAAAATAAATGCTCTAGTTCTCTGAATACCTCAACTAGTTTAAACCTATTTATTTTCAAATACAAAACATTAGATAGGAGCTAAAACTCCAGAAAGATGTTTATTTTTTTTCTATGTACCTACATTGTTGCAAAGGATTTAGTGATACTGATTCAAATTCACCCCTACTTTTGAAGTATAGCAACTTTTGGTATCTTCCATGAAAGCTGCTTCCTCTTATGCCTGCAATGAATTTGTGTCCACTATGTCTAGTTGCTGTCCTTTGGTGTCTGTGCCTTGTCAAGGTGGGACAGCTTGCATACTCTAATAATCCCCAGAGTCTTTTTGCTCCTGGTAGGTTCAACCATGCTGGATTGGTTTGTGGGGGACGGGCCAGACAAAACAGACACCCTGGTCCTCCAGGTTGGGGGTTAGGCAAAGGGCTAGCAATCCTGTCCCTTAAAAAACAAAATATGTTACAGAAACAGCAATGGAGAAATCGACCATTACTGTGTGTGATGGCCTTCAGGAGTCAATGATCCATATGCCTGCCAGTTGTGAAAGCCAAAAGGAAGCCACTGGCATGAAGATGGAAGTGCTCAACACCAAACTTGGTTTTTGGAATATACAGACAATGTACAAAGCAGAGAAGCTAGCTCAGGTCACAGCAGAAATGAGATACTACAGCTTACACAACCTGGGTGTCAGCAAGAGCAGATGGATGGGATCAGGAAAATTAACAACAGCCTTGGGAGAAACTTTGCTGTTTTCTGGACAGGGTGATGGATAACACTATGAGGGTGTTGCCATCCTTTTGAAGAAGGGAGTGGAGCCTTTCCTGCCTGAATGGAAATTCATCATCAGCAGGCTTATGAGAGCCAGACTGAAAGGGAAACATAATAATATCACCCTGATTCAGTGTTATGCTCCGACAAATGACAATGATGAAGAAGTAAAGGACAAATTCTACCTTACGCTACAGATGCAGTTAGAGTACCACACCACAACCTAACTATTGTCATGGGAGACCTGAATGCCAAGTTCAGTAAGGACAACACAAACAATGACAGAGCAATGGGAATACATGGGTGTGGCACTGTGAATGAAAATGGAGAAAGGCTTGTTGATTTCTGTAATATGACTGACCTAGTCATTGGCGGAGCCCTATTTGAACATTGTGAAATTCACAAGCTGACATGGTGTTCTCTAAATGGCAGAGATAAGAACCGGATTGACCATATCATGACCAATGGCAAATGGCGACGCTCACTAGCAGATGTGAAAGTGAGAAGGGGTGCAGATGTTGGCAGTGACCACCACCGTGTGACAGCCGCCATCAAGCTAAAACTGAGAAGTGTGGGTCCACCAAACAAGGGTTATAGACGTTATGATATTGACAAGCTAAAGTCCCTTGAAATACAGAAAGCCTTCATTCTGCAGTTAAAGAACAGGTTTCAAGCACTTGCAGACCTTGATGAAGAGGAGGGGAATGTAGATGAGGAGATAACAAGAAGTGTGACAAAGTAACAGCAATTTATAAACAGAGCAGTGAAGCCTGTCTAGGCTACAGGCAGAAGAGAAGGAAGGAGTGAATTACACCCAGCACATGGAACACCATAGAAACCAGACGAGCCCTGAAGAAAAAAGTTTGACACAAAATCCTAGAAGCTAAAGGACAAATACCACGAGCAGTATAGTAAGGCACACCGGGAGGTCAAACGCCTTGTGAGAGCGAACAAACAACATTATATTGATAATCTGCCAATACAAGCAGAGGATGCAGCTGCTTGTGGTGAACAAGGAACCGTCTACAAAATGACATGGCTTCTCAGTGGTAAACGGCAGACACCAACAAACACTCTCATCAGGAACAAACAAGGACACCTACTAACAACCAAAAAAGAAGAAGAAATGTGCTGGACAGAGCATTTCAAAGAATTGCTGAATAGGGAGCCACCTAAAGAGGAAGCAAACATCTAGGAAGCAGAAGAAGATCTTGATATCAACACAGACACCCCAACTGAGGAAGTGATCATTCAAGCCATCAGATCCTTAAAAAATGGGAAAACAAGGATAACTTGAATGCAGAATTGTTCAGGTATTGTTTAGGTAAATTGTTTAGGTAAATCCTAAATTAGCAGCATCTGTCCTGGCCCCTCTATTTACATCAGACTGAGAAAGGGAAAAAGTGCCAGATGAGTGGACTAATGGGATTATATTGAAGATACCAAAGAAAGGAACTCTCAGTGATTGTCACAACTGGCATATCACATCACACTTTATCTGTGCTAAGCAAAGTATTGTGTAAGATCATAGTCCAGCATATATCAGAGGCAGTTGATAGCATTCTCAAAAAAGAGCAAGCTGGTTTTTGGAAAGGGCGTGGATGCACTGACCAGATCTTCACTCTACGAAACATAAAAGAACAGGGCTTAGAATGGCAATGGCAACTCTACATAAATTTCATGGACTTTGAGAGGCTTTTGATAGCATTCACAGGACCAGACAATGGCACATTCTACTGGCATATGGAATTCCTTTCCGTATAATCAACTTAATCTAAAGCGTCTGTTTCAACTTTACATGCAGTGTTGATCACGGTGAGCTCAGTTTTTAAGTCAAAACAGGAGTACATCGGGGTGTGTCATGTCTGCAATCCTCTTCAACATTGCCATCAACTGGAAAATGCAGCGTACAACAGAAGACATGCCAGGAGGCATTAAATGGACACTCTTCTCATCCCTTGAAGACCTGGACTTCGCAGATGATGTCACTCTCTATCACAGACCCAACACCATATACAAGAAAAAACAACTGGACTCAATGCATTCAGCCAGAAAATCGGACTGAAAATCACCTGCAATAAGACAGATATCATGACCTTTAATATTGCCTCACCATCACCAGTATGGATAGAGGATTATGTTCTCACCAATGTAGAAACATTCACATACTTGGGCAGCACCATCAGCCAGGACAGTGGAACAAGCCAGGACATCCAGAACAAAATCAATAAAGCCAGGAACACCTTCAGGAGCTTAAATACAGTCTGGAAATAATCAAAATACAACATCAAAACCAAACTCAAGATTTATCAGAGCTGTGTACTTTCAATACTACTTTATAGTGCAGAATGCTGGGGAATGAGAAATTATGACATGTCCAAACTATCTTCATTCCATACAACCTACCTCCGAAAAATCCTCCGTATCTTTTGGCCCAGAACAATCTCAAACTAAGATCTATTGACACAGTGCAGCCAAGAGGATCTGAGCACCATCATTGCCAGGAGGCGGTGGAGATGGATTGGTCGTGTGCTTTGGATGGAAACTGATTCCACCACCAGAGTAGCAATAAGATGGACACCTGAAGGCAAGCGAAAATGAGGCCGCCTGAAAACAACACGGAGAAGAGCTGTGGAAGCCGAGCTGAAAAACCTGGGGCACAGCTGGGGAACCATTGAAAGACTTGTCAGAAACAGAGAGGAATGGAGGAGCTTCGTCACTGCCCTAAACGCCAGAGGTGTAATAGGAACATGATGATGATGATGATGTCTAGTTGACTAGCACAATGGCCCAACTTTCAAAAGGATGTCTTAAAGGGCCTCTGGATCTCACATTCAGACACTCCCATTGGCACATGGGTATGTAAATGAATAGTTACAAGCTAGTCTAAGTGCCAAAAAGGGTGTCCAAATGGACATACCCAAGCTGAAAAACGATCTCTCTCTCTCTCTCTCTCCCTCTCTCTCTCTGTGCACACATTCACAAACACGTGTTCATATATATGTACACACAGGTAATTGTTTTTATTTTGAAACATGTTAGAAGAGTAACAAAAGTGATAACGTGAAAAGAGTAAATTCTTTGCAGCCCACCTGATTTGAAATGTCCTTGTCTCTCAGAGAGTAGGTTTAATAGTTGTCAAAGGTCATCTATTTCCTTTTATCTGATGACATGTCAGTTCTTTTGCTCATTAAACTCAAGGGAGCTTTGGTCTTGTGTGTTGCAGAATGGATGAACAAAGGAAACCCAGGCCACACCCCAAGCAACATGGCCAAAGTGTGCTCTTGGGAGTGAGAGGTTTTGCACAGCAGTTGGGGTCAGATTAAGTGTGAAAGCAGAATTTGCTGAAGTAAGCAAGCAAACAGGCAGTAGGATCAAGCTAGACTCTTTATTCCAGTTAACTCAGAATAGGTACTGTCAAGGTTCTTTCCCCACTCTGAACTCAAGGGTACAGATGTGGGGACCTGCATGAAAGATCCCCTAAGCTTATTCTTGCCAGTTTAGGTTAAAAACTTCCTCAAGGTATAAACTTTGCCTTGTCCTTGAATCCTGTGCTGCCACCACCAAGTGTGTTTAAACAAAGAACAGGGAAAGAGCCCACTTGGAGACGTCTTCCCCCAAAATATACCCCCAAGCCCTATACCCCCTTTCCTGGGGAACAGTAACAGATAACCAGATGTACATTTTGCTTAGAGCCATTAGGTTAGACACTTAGCTGTGGATTAAGGTATCTAATTTGGCACCTAATTTAAAGACTTGGCATTTTGCTTTTTTTCACCTCTCGCCAGTGTAAGTAATGGGTAGAAATTGTTTGCTTCAAAACCATATATATTCACAATAAAAGCTTTCACACTAGACTTATTTTCTGTCCGAGGAGCTCAAATATTTTCTTACCACTGGCATTTTGATACTGAAGAAATAAAGGAAGAAAGTTCCCTCAAGGGATTGTTTGCTTACGTACAGATAGTTCAGATTCCCGTTGGTAGTTCAGCTATCGTTATGATTTTTCTTCTTTGAAATTACAGTAGTCATGTCATTAATTAAGGAGGGGAAAGAAAGCAGAGAGGATCATTCCTTGGAAAAACACAACAAAAAGGAGTTACAAGTACTAGCCTTGCACCCTTAGAGACCCTTGGTCAAAATTTGATTTACAGTAGCGTAAATGACTTTGTTTTTAAATTAATCTAGAGCAAATGTTTTTTCCATAACACAAATACACCACACTAATTGGAATATGTGATAGTTCCCAATCATATGAGGCGCAGGATTGGAATAGGAGGGGATGCTACAAGTTAAAACTGAAATGCAGTGGTAAATATGTCTTTTTCCCCCCTTTTATTTTAAAGATTGAACTTCTTTAATGTGACTATACCACCATTGGCTATTCAGGAATCCCAGACATTGTGTGCAGTGATAAACAAATTTGCATCCATCATCATAAATTCCATTACTTCCACGTTCATTTTAGAGCCCTTGAGTCAAATTCTGCACTCTGTTACCCTGCAGTGACTCTGAGAGCAGTATTAAACACCATGGGTGAAATCCCAGCCCCACTGATGTCAATGGTTGTATTGCCATTTACTTTAGTGCAGCTAGGATTTCACGCCTTCTGTTTTTATAAAGACACATTCAGTATCTAAATATATCCCTGTGTTTTAAACTCCACACTTGGGTATGATGGGACTTAGGTCCCAAATCAGCTTCGTCTGGCTTTTAAAAGCACTCATTGATTGTGCAGTCCTGCTTAGGGACGTGAATTCCAAAGGGGAAGGGTATAGTCTTGGCTTCAACTGCCTCCAGAACATTACTTGCAAACTCTCAGAGTCTCAGCATGCTAGAGTTGCAACATGGGTGTAACAATTCGAGCCTGGCAAAAGTATGCAATTCCATATGCTAACATTCTAATGCAGTTTCTGTTCTGTGTTTTGTTAGTCTCTGCAACCTGCAAAGTTTGTATTATTTAATTGAAAGCCTAGATGGCAGAGTGATGGAAACCCTTTAGCTACGTAAGGTTGGTTGGTGGATAGATTAGATTACAGAAAAATTTACCTCCTGCAGAGAGCAATGATCCATCAAAGAAGCTACACCCCCAACCCCATCCCTAACATGAGAGAGGTGGCCTGCCCAGGTCCAGTAGTCCGGTATGTCTGTGTTCTAATCATGGCTCTCAAATGGATTCCTTCCTTGGCCTTGAACAGGTCATACAAATGCTACTTGCTTTAGAGAAACTGAGGCAGCGGTTTAAATGACATACATGCTGAAGCCCTAAAAGGGAGCTATTTTTAGAGCTCCATCAAGAACGTGGTGATATTCCCTTCCTCATCAGAGTGTACTGCAAACAAATTAGTTAATACTTGCCAAGTGCTTTGAAGATGAAATGCCATACACAAGTCCTACATATTCATGCTAAAGCTGTCTTTCTTTGAGCTGCTGAAGTTTTCCTTACTCTATCTGTTATGACCGAGGCAGGTGCACCTGTGTTTACAGATTTGTTTTTAATCCTTGTGGCTGAAACAGATGGACTCTCTGTGGAGCACAGCCAGCATTTAAGAGACATCTCCTCACAACTTTGATTAATTTAAAAGGTTAAACTTCAGCAATGGGGGTGGGGGAAATTCAGAGCTGGGGTACTGATGGGGCTCTTTAGTTCTACTTCCTCCAGAGATTGACAGTGTCTTCAAGCTTCCAATCTTTAAATGTTTTGTAAATCAGGCCCCGAGTATCTCGTGTTTCACCGGAAAACATTCAATTCTAATTATTCAGACAAACATGAAAGTGTGCCTAGCTCTAAGCAACCAGACAGTTTGCAGCACTGATTAGCCACCCAAGCGTAAGCATCCTGCAGCTTTGATTGTTCATCCAGTTGGGAAAAGAGCTTCTAGTGCTAATAAAAACAAAAGCAATTAAACGCAAACCCCCCATATATTGCTGCAAAGTTAGGAGACCATTCTGATTTGAGAATTACAGCAATTAGGAACTGCATCTCATGAGTAGGGGAGCTGATGTGCTATGGTCCATCAGTCACTAATAGAGAGAATTAAGTACATTAAAACTTTGGTGAAGAAAGTTACAACAGTTTTGCTGAGAGTAGGAAATTCACTTGATAAGGGCCGCTTTGCCATAGATAACCTGTGAATTGCTGATATGATGCTGGTATCTAGACCAGCATTTCACCAAGTTTTAAAAGCCAAGTCCCCTTTCAGGAAAAATGAAATAAATTCTATCCCCCTTCAACCTCACCATGTATTATTAATAGCCTACGCAAAATGAGTTGTCACATATGGCAGATTGTACAATTTTCCATAATATGATATCTTGTTTCTTTTCTTACATACTTTGATGGGCAATGAAATAGTTAACATTTACATTTCAGGTATTGTCAACGGCATCTGAGTTAGCACCAGTTGAAATGAATGAGGTCATTTCACCTCAGAGCTGTTGTGCCAGGATCTCTGCAAACTCAGGCCATCATTGCTGCATCGGTAATTATACTCAGGTGACCATTTGAATGTTTTCTTCACAACCACAACAGCTACTGCCATTTTTTAAAAACTGAAAGTTGACATGCTGGAGAACAATTGAGGCCTATCTATGCCTCCTTGCTAGCCCTTCCCAACAGCATTCAGGCACCCCTACACCTACAGCTTGGGAAATGCGGGGGTAGGTGATAACCTCCTTTATAGCTAATAGCAAGTTAATAGAACTGCAGCAATTCTTTACAGCCATTAATAGCCAGAGGCTTGGGAGGCACTTTGTTTGCCATTGCATTGTATCCTCAGGCCCTTGAGACACAATTATACAATGAGGTTTTCTTGGAATGAATAATAAACTCAGTAATCCAAGATCCATAGTTTGATTTCACCTTCTTTCTTTTTCTGTTTACTTACAAATCATAATTCATAGATTCTAAGGCCAGAAGGGATCATTGTGATGGTCTGGTCTGATCTCCTGTATAGGCCAAGCCACAGAACTTCCCAAAATAACTCCAAGAGCATATATTTTAGAAAAACATCCAATCTTGATTTAAAAATTTTCACTGATGGAGAATCCATCACAACCCTTTGGTAAATTGTTCAAATGGTTAATTATTCTCACCATTAAAAATGTATGCCTTATTTCCTGTCTGAATTTGACTAGATTCAACTTCCAGTCATAGAATCACAGAATATCAGGGTTGGAAGGGACCTCAGGAGGTCATCTAGTCCAACCCCCTGCTCAAAGCAGGACCAATCCCCAACTAAATCATCCCAGCCAGGGCTTTGTCAAGCCTGACCTTAAAAATCTCTAAGGAAGGAAATTCCATCACCTCCCTAGGTAACCCATTCCAGTGCTTCACCACCCTCCCAGTGAAAAAGTTTTTCCTAATATCCAACCTAAACCTCCCCCACTGCAACTTGAGACCATTACTCTTCATTCTGTCATCTGCTACCACTGAGAACAGTCTAGATCTATCCTCTTTGGAACCCCCCTTCAGGTAGTTGAAAGCAGCTATCAAATCCCCCCTCATTCTTCTGTTCTGAAGACTAAATAGTCCCAGTTCCTTCAGCCTCTCCCCCAAGTCATGTGCTCCAGCCCCCTAATCATTTTTGTTGCCCTCCGCTGGATGTTTTCCAATTTTTCCACATCCTTCTTGTAGTGTGGGGCCCAAAACTGGACACAGTACTCCAGATGAGGCCTCACCAATGTCGAATAGAGGGGCATGATCACGTCCCTCGATCTGCTGGTAGTGCCCCTACAAAACCGGCCCCAGGACCGACCCTTGGGGCACTCCATTTGATACTGGCTGCCAGCTAGACATGGAGCCATTGATCACTACCCGTTGAGCTCGACAATCTAGCCAACTTTCTATCCACCTTATAGTCCATTCATCCAGCCCATACTTCTTTAACTTGCTGGCAAGAATGCTGTGGGAGACTGTGTCAAAAGCTTTGCTAAAGTCAAGGAACAACATTTCCACTTCCCTTGGGCATGCAGGAGGGAAATCAGGAAGGCCAAATCACACTTGCAGTTAGCAAGAGATGTTAAGAGTAACAAGAAGGGTTTCTTCAGATATGTTAGCAACAAGAAGAAGGTCAAAGAAAGTGTGGGCCCCTTACTGAATGGGGGAGGCATCCTAGTGACAGAGGATGTGGAAGAAGCTAATGTACTCAATGCTTTTTTTGCCTCTGTCTTCATGAACAAGGTCAGCTCCCAGACTACTGCACTGGGCAGAATAGCATGGGGAGGAAGTGACCAGCCCTCTGTGGAGAAAGAAGTGGTTTGGGACTATTTAGAAAAGCTGGATGAGCACAAGTCCATGGGTCCGGATGCGTTGCATCCGAGAGAGCTAAAGGCGTAGGTGGATGTGATTGCAGAGCCATTGGCCATTATCTTTGAAAACTCATGGCTATGGGGGAAGGTCCCGGACGACTGGAAAAAGGCTAATGTAGTGCCCATCTTTAAAAAAGGGAAGGAGGAGGATCCTGGGAACTACAGGCCAGTCAGCCTCACCTCAGTCCCTGGAAAAATCATGGAGCAGGTCTTCAAGGAATCAATTCTGAAGCACTTAGAGGAGAGGAAAGTGATCAGGAACAATCAGCATGGATTCACGAAGGGCAAGTCATGCCTGACTAATCTAATTGCCTTCTATGATGAGATAACTGGCTCTGTGGATGAGGGGAAAGCAGTGGACGTGTTGTTCCTTGACTTTAGCAAAGCTTTTGACACAGTCTCCCACAGTATTCTTGCCAGCAAGTTAAAGAAGCATGGGCTGGATGAATAGACTATAAGGTGGATAGAAAGCTGGCTAGATTGTCGGGCTCACGGGTAGTGATCAATGGCTCCATGTCTAGCTGGCAGCCAGTATCAAGTGGAGTGCTCCAAGGGTTGGTCCTGGGGCCGGTTTTGTTCAATATCTTCATTAAGGATCTGGAGGATGGCGTGGATTGCACCCTCAGCAAGTTTGCAGATGACAATAAACTGGGAGGAGTGGTAGATACGCTGGAGGGTAGGGATAGGATCCGGAGGGACCTAGACAAATTAGAGGATTGGGCCAAAAGAAATCTGATGAGGTTCAACAAGGACAAGTGCAGAGTCCTGCACTTAGGATGGAAGAATCCCATGCACTGCTACAGACTAGGGACCGAGTGCCTAGGCAGCAGTTCTGCACAAAAGGACCTAGGGGTTGCAGTGGACGAGAAGCTGGATATGAGTCAACAGTGTACCCTTGTTGCCAAGAAGGCCAATGGCATTTTGGGATGTATAAGTAGGGGCATTGCCAGCAGATTGAGGGACGTGACCATTTCCCTCTGTTCGACATTGGTGAGGCCTCATCTGGAGTACTGTGTCCAGTTTTGGGCCCCACAATACAAGAAGGATGTGGAAAAATTGGAAAACATCCAGCGGAGGGCAACAAAAATGATTAGGGGATTGGAACACATGATTTATGAGGAGAGGCTGAGGGAACTGGGATTGTTTAGTCTGCGGAAGAGAAGAATGAGGGGGGGTTTGATAGCTGCTTTCAACTACCCGAAGGGGGGTTCCAAAGAGGATGGATCTAGACTGTTCTCAGTGGTAGCAGATGACAGAACAAGGAGTAATGCTCTCAAGTTGCAGTGGGGGAGGTTTAGGTTGGATATTAGGAAAAACTTTTTCACTGAGAGGGTGGTGAAGCACTGGAACGGGTTACCTAGGGAGGTGATGGAATTTCCTTCCTTAGAGATTTTTAAGGTCAGGCTTGACAAAGCCCTGGCTGGGATGATTTAGTTGGGGATTCGTCCTGGTTTGAGCAGGGGGCTGGACTAGATGACCTCCTGAGGTCCCTTCCAACCCTGAGATTCTATGATTCTCAACCATACTGGAAGGTTTTATGAGGTACAATAATTCGTATGTAAGGAAAAATGTATGGAGCATCTAACATTCAGTGGGCTTCAATATTACACATTATACAGTATTATCACAAAACACACTATTATTGCAAGTATGTCATGGCTTCAACTGCTGATGTAATATTATCTTTATTCTATGGCAATTGTTTCCTAACCTTGGATAGTGTTTTTAGGGCCAGATCTTGAAAACAAATACTACTGAACCTAATGCTTGCTTCTTGAGTATACTCATTGGTTTCTATGGGTGTGCTCACTTCAGTTACAACTCCACTTGGTGGTAAGTTGTATGATCTGGCTTTCCAGACAGTAATTATTACTGCAAAATTCCAATTTATAGTGATTTCACTGAAAGTTATTGAGATAAATGAAAAATTTATGTGAAGAAAGTCCATAGCTGCACAGACATTTTGCATTCAGTACATTTCTCCTAAAGGGCAGGTACTATACTTGCATTACTATCCTTGCTGCTGTTGTGTCTCAGCTATTTTCTTAGGACCAGTGTGAACCACTCACAATGGTGAGAACTTACTCACATGCATAGTCCCATTTACTTCAATGGGAATGTGCATGTGAGTTTGAGAATCATGACATTAATATATGGCCCTAAATTAGTTTTTGTAATGCCAGAAAACCTTGAGCCAATTTTTTTTCCTCTGGCTATATCCATGGAAACCTGATGACAGAATTTGGCCTCATCTAAGTAGTATGTTTTGCTTTATTTTATGTTTTTTTCCCTCTGCTTAACACATTTCTCTAATTTTTAGCTAAGGGCTCTGACATAGCCTGAAGAGAGGGACTATGCAGAATTACATAGGTGGATTGTAATAATGCTGGATTAGGTTTGCACAGTTACCAGTCATCATGGCAGGGAATGATTCATGTGACATTTTCTCTTCTTATTACAATCTTTGTCACAAAAATTAGGTTTTAAATTTCTTAGTCATTCTGCAGAAGAGAGCACTTTGATCTTTACAATGTTTTACAATTTAATTAGCGAAAATTCTCCCCACTTCCCTCACACCTTGTTCCTCTTTTACAGACTCACTAACTGATGAGAAGGAAGTGGAAGGGAAAACTGCACTTACATAGCTCCTTGCTCAAAGGCTTCTATAAACTTTAATTCTGAAGCCTCATAAGGGCATAATAATATAGTCCCTGCTCAGGCAAAACTCCTGTTGATTACAGTGACCTCAAAGGGAGTTTTGCAGGAGTCAGAACAGCATGACCTAGTCCTCATCATCCTATTTTACAGATGGCCAAAATAGAACCCAGAGAGGTGAGCAGACAGATTTTCAAAAGGGATGATGCGGGTGCACAGCCAGGAGTCTGAAGAGTCAGCTTTAGACACCGTAGAAATCATAGGAATTTCATAGGTGAGGGTGGACAGTACTGCAATATTGAAAATGTTAGTGCTAATGTGATCCTGGGATGCATAAACAGGGGAGTCTTGGTAGGAGTGGAGGGGTTATTTTGCCTCTGTATTTGGCACTGGTGTGACTGATGCTGGAATGCCATGTCCAGGTTTGGTTCCCACAATTCAAGAAGGATGGTGATAAGTTGAAGAAAGTTCAGAGAAGAGCCATGAGAATAATTAAAAGATTAAAAAGCATGACTTATACTGATAGACTCAAGGAGCTCAATCTATGAAGCTTAACAAAGAAAAGGTTAAGGGGTGACGATTACAGTCTATAAGTATTTACATGGGGAACAAATGCTTAATAATGGGCTCTTCAGTTTAACAGAGAGAGGTATAACATGATCCAATGACTGAAAGTTGAAGCTAGTCAAATTTAGACTGGATATAAGGCATACATTTTTAATGGTGAGACTAATTAACCACTGGAACAATTTACCAAGGGTCATGGTGGATTCTCCGTCACTGACAATTTTAAGATGAAGTTAGGATGTTTTTTTCTAAAAGATCTGCTCTAGGAATTATTTTGGGGAAGTTCTATGGCCTGTGTTATGCAGGAGGTCAGACCAGATAATCATAATGGTTCCTTCTATGAATTTCATAGAATCTATGAATCTAGGAAAAATTCAGTTCCTGCTCTGGGTCTGAAAGCTGCATGCACAGCCATCAACATTTTCCAAAACCAGCTGTTTTGCCTTCCTGCTTTACACTGCTGCCCATCACTGCAGCATCTGCCACATAAATTGATAGCACTAGCAAAGTCCCTAGTTGACTTCATGGAGTCTCTGGCACTTCTCTACTGGGGTAAAAACAAGGGGATAGGGTTTGTGCTTTTGATGTTTTAGAATTTTTTAGTTTCCTTTTTTGTTTGTTATGTGAGATTATGGTACTGCTAACGATATATCACTTCACCCTTCTCCTGCTCTGGGTTCCAAACCCTGTGCAAGGAGCTACACCAGTTCTGTTTTGTGACCTCCAAATAATAAAGACCTTGGAACTATAGAGGAGACATAGAGATGGAAAAGGTATTTTACAGATAAGAGTAAACCTTCATGTAGCTCATATTATGCTAGCTCTGGTCGGGCACAAGAAAAATGTTGGAGACGGGATAGATACCAGATATGCTATAGCAGCTGGGTATTTTGACCTCAAAATGATACATTGCTATAAACATGGAAAGCCACCTTAGGCAATAGCCTTTGCCCACTGCACCCCAGAAGACAGAACTCCACGCTGGCCCAGGGAGCTCAATGACCCACTGTGTAGTTGTGACAAAGCGGGACTGTTCTTAATGTTTCCTCTGAATAGTGTGGGGGTGCCTCACTTCCCCCTATGCAGTTCTTAAGTATCTAGGTGGTGGGATAAGGGTGTATGATCGTTGCAGAGCCCTAGAGGGCAGGTGTGTGCAGGGGTCTGGATACAGAGAATGGCCAACACCCTGTTTCCTGGCAACTGATGGCCTGGCCCTTCCCCCCCGCAAGGTGAGAGCTAAAGGGTTGGAGAACAAAGGAATCAGGTGTCCTCCTAGACGGGAAAGGGACAAAGCCCAGAGGAGGAGGAGCTGGAGGGGGAGGCAGTTTGGGGCTGGCTGGAAACATGGAGTGAAGAGCAGACATGGTTGTCTGGCTCACTGCCCCCCAAAATGGACCCAGCTGAGGGGTCCGGTTCTCTGCACCTACAAGCTCTGTTTTAGACCATGTTCCGGTCATCTAATAAACTTCTGTTTTACTGACTGGCTGAGAGTCACGTCTGACTGTGGAGTTGGGGTGCAGGACCCTCTGGCTTCCCCAGGAGCCCGCCTGGGCGGACTCGCTGTGGGAAGCGCACAGAGGGGCAGGGGATGCTGAATGCTCCGAGGTCAGACCCAGGAAGGTCGAAGCTGTGTGAGCTGTGTGTCCTGCAGACAGTCTGCTCACAGAAAGGAGACTTCCCCAGAGTCCTGACTGGCTTCGTAGGGAGCAGTTCCAGAGCATCGCCCAGGGACTCCGTGACAGTAGTAGGTTCTGCGCTGTGAGCTGCAAATGGCACTGATCGAATTGGCCCTGTCAACACTGGTTCTCCACTTGTGAAGTAACTCCCTTCTCTTCATGGGCCAGTATAATAATGCCTGCATCTGTAATTTTCACTCCATGCATTCAGTGAAGTGGGTTCTAGCCCACAAAAGCTTATGCCCAAATAAATCTGTTAGTCTTTAAGGTGCCAACGGACTAAGTAAGTTAGGAGCACAAGTCCTATTGCCTTTTAAGAGGACTTGTGTTCCTAAGCTTCTTCAGCACTTTTGAAAACCCTACCCTTTATATTCTTTTTTCAAAGGCACTCAGCTCTCATTTAGGCCCTAAAACTGGCCCAAAGTGTCCCAGTGTAAGCTGCAGGGTGCTGAGCCCTCGAAAAATCCAACCCTGCGCTCTTTTGAAAAAGTTTTCTCTTGAGTCACATTTTCAGTCCAGCTTCAATGGGGTACTATTTTTGAAGATGCAGAGTTGCAAGTACCAGTAATTATGCTCACAGTTTTGTTCCTGTGATTATTTGCTCCTTGACTGTACTCGAAAATCAGGGACTTTAGACAGTTAGATATAATAAATGCCTGGAAATCTGCTCCCTAGTCCTCTTACTTATAAAGCCCAAGGGAAGGAAAAGTCTTGACATTACATGAACAATAAAAGCAGGCAAAACTCCCCTCATAAATAAGGTAACTATTAAGAAAAGAAAAATGAAAACTAAGATAGACTCTCACAAAATCATGATGGAATCCCAAACCCTGAAGGGGATAGGAGCAGAGATGAATTATACCTCCAGAGTCCACTGCCATCTGTTAAGAATAAGCATCTCTGGAAAAGGGATAAAATATCAGTTCCCAGGATAGGCTGTGTAAGCACTCAAGGCTTTATTGGAAAATGCAAACAAACAATAAAAGTACGAACCAGGAAAAATCCTTTGTGAAAAGAAACCAAGAACAGAAATAAGTCAGAAAACTTGTATAAAGAACACAAAAACAAATCTTCTAAATCCAAAGAAATCCTTTGGGAAATTAAAACTTTCTTCAATATTTGAGGGATGTACAGGTCACACTGAGTAATAATGGCACTGCTGCTCTTTCCCAGAGTCAAACTTTCCCAAAGTCTTGAGGGGAGCTGTAGTTTTTTGTTTCCAGTTTCTCATGGAGACATGGGCCTTTGAGTTCAGATCTGAAATCCTGATCCAAATTTCTCGAAAGTTTACAGGTGTTGGAACTGAGGCATATCTCTAGAAAATGTAGCTTGCATCTGCTCCACTAGAAAACATGCATCCTGAATGTTTATTTTTCTATCAATCATGTGTTCTGCATGAGGGAAGACTTGTATAAAGTCCAGTCAAATTCTTAAAATTGCAACTTTACTAGTCGCTAGAAAAACTGGAACGGTTAGTAAACTCTCAGATATACTAGTTTATACATATTCTAAGCTGAACATAATTTTGTTACCAGTCAACCTATTCAATTGGGAAAGCCAACTGAATAAAAAAAAGTCCAACTTGAAATTCTTGATTTGTATTATCTACAGGTCAATGGGGAGAGGAAAATGAATTGACCATAGACAAAGAGTAACAAATCACTGAGAGAATATAATTTCCAGGTGAACATTGAAAATCACTCAACTAACACACTGGAGAAAGAAGCAAGTTTTACCAGGACACAGTTTGAGTCCACTGCAAAACTCCACTCCACTGTAAAAGTTACTTGACCTGCTTGAAAAAAAATGTTGTAACAAACTGTAAGAGGCAAAAGGGTAATGAGGGTGATCAGGGTGTATTGTACTCCTTGTACATGGTATGTTGCATGGCTGCTATTAGCAGGTCAGACTTCTGTATCTGATATGGACTGGCTGCAGAGCTTCCATCATGGAGAGAGAGATGGCAGATGTATTTAAAATACTTTAATGTTTGCCGGAAGCTGGGAATGAGTGACAGGGGATGGATCACTTGATTACTTGATTACTGTTCATTCCCTCTGGGGCACCTGGCACTGGCCACTGTCAGAAGACAGGATACTGGGCTGGATGGACCTTTGGTCTGACCCAGTAGGGCCGTTCTTATGTAATGCTGTGCTAAATATGGCTGTTACCAGCTCAGGCAAAGTATGTCGTACTTTGCTCCACCTAGTAGCTGAACATTATAATACAATTTTAGCATTCTATCACCTCTCTCCCTTTTAGTTTTACATTCCTACCATTTACGAAATTTACACTATCATGCTGTTGTGAAAGTGTGGTATGCATCAGTCAGTTAAGCATCTCTAAACCAAACCAGTGCGTAACAATGTGGTCATCTAGCTGTCCTTAGTTGCAACAACTGGTTGTGGTTGGGTTGAAAACTTTGTATCTTCTTTTTGTTCTGCGTCTGCCAGCTGTAGAGTTTGCTCTGTTGATTGTTCCTTCTGAGAAACAAACTGAAGATATCAATAGTTTCTGCTGAACTCTCCATTGTCGGTCTTCTGTTCCCAGAGAGTAGTTATCAGTTGCTCACAGTCAAGCTGGAAGGGCATATTTAGTGGGGTCCCACAGGGATCAATTCTGGGTCCAGTTCTGTTCAATATCTTCATCAATGATTTAGATAATGGCATAGAGGGTCAGTGGCGGATTATCCACTGGGCCAATGGGGCCCGTGCCCAGGGGCCCTGGCTTATTGGGGGGCCCTGGAAAAATGGGCACCCCCACACCTCATTCTGCTCTGTAGGGCAGCAGGGTCAGGGCATGGGGGCTTACCCTGCTCCCCAGCAGGAGCGCCAGGTGAGGGGAGTGGGGCAAGCCCCTGTGCCCTGAACCTGGTTCCCAGAAGGAGCATGGGAGGGGGGCAGGGGAGGGACTGCAGGTGGAAGGGATGGGGAGGGGCCCCCACTTGCTCTGGCCTAGGAGCGGCCAAAATGCTAATCTGCCTCTGTAGAGGATACACTTATAAAGTTTGTGGACAATACCAAGCTGGGAGGGGTTGCAAGTGCTTTGGAGGATAGGAATAAAATTCCAAATGATCTAGACAAACTGGAGAAAGGGTCTGAAATAAATAGGATGAAATTCAATAAGGACACATGCAAAGTATTCCACTTGGGAAGGAACAATCTGTTGTGCACATACAAGGAATACTGCAGAAAGGGATCTGGGGGTAATAGTGAATCTCAAGCTAAATATGAGTCAACAGTGTGACACTGTTGCGAAAAAGCAAACATAATTCTGGGATGTATTAGCAGGACTGTTATAAGAAAGACACAAGAAGTAATTCTTCTGCTCTACTCTGTGCTGATTAGGCCTCAACTGGAATATTGTGTCCAATTCCGGGTGCCACAGTTGAGTTTATCGGCTGCCCAAACTCCCTCTGGTCCTGGTAGCTCAGGGAGAACCTGCACAACGCACACACACTCACCTGGAGAAGAATAGGTCAGAGGCACATTAGCACTAGACTTTTGAGATGGTATATGCAATGAAGGTGACTCACGCAAATTTAAATGACACCCCAATTTTCGTAACATATCAATTCCCATTATTGTACTTTCGGCTTGTTTTGGCGCATAATAAAATCGCCCCATCCAAAAACGTTCTTCTGTCTCGATTAAAAGGGGCTTTGTCAGATATGCTTTCATACTTGCTCCCCCCAACCCTGTTAAAGTAGTAAATTTAGAAGTCAAAGGTAATCCTGGAATATCAGTGATGGATACTGAAGCTCCCGTATCTATAAGGATTTTACACGACATGCCCCCAATCCTAGCATTTAGAACGGACGTGCAGATGAGCCATACTGGCTCGCTGCAATGGGGGCTGAAAGCCCCTAATCAGAGGATTTGTATTAATTGGTCCCAAGACATAGTCTCAAGAAGTTCTTTACCCTTGTTACTAAGGCAATTCTTGGACCAATGCCCTGTCTGGTCACATTTCATACACCGATCAGCTCTTCCACCCCCTTTCTTATAACATTCCTTTTTGTTATGGCCCAACATTCCACAGTTACTACAGTTACCACCTCCTACATTTGCTGCTTTAACTGCAGCAACAAAGCTATCTTCCAAACTCATGTTCAGTTTTTCTTTTCCTTTCTGTCCTCGGGTTTGCATTCTGTGCACCTTTTCTCCTGTACCCTGTTCCTCATTGTGTTTGCTAATGTTTGAAGCCCATGTTAATAATTCAGCATAACCCGGAGGCTGAAAGCCAGTTTTCAGGGCTGCCTTATACAGGCCACATACCCCATCAAGTACCCCCTCTATGAATACAGCATCTTCACAAATAGCATTCTGTTGCCCCCCATACTGTTGATATAACTCAAACTTGTCTTCCACATATTTTTCAAATGGGTCATTTGGATGCTGTTTTTGGTTAGCATATAATGAGTACAAATTAGTACCCGGCCCCAAAGCCACCATTACAGCCTGTCGGAAATCCCGCACTACCAGCTGAGGAGGCAAAAATAGCAGTTGCCCATGCAGAGTTATTAAAACCACCAGCAATTCTACTCCAGGCTGTGCCAGAACATTTTGCTTTTACCATGGTGAAAACATCAAAAGCGTGTAAGACTCCCACTACCATCCACTCCTGTACTTTTTCCCAGAAGGGTAGGTTTGGGTTATTAAGCTGCAAAGATGGCAATTCTTTTAACATGCTCTGCAAGTCAGATGGACTCATAGGCGTGTGCTCTAAGCGACTAAGAGTAGCAGGGTCCCTTTCCCCTTGATTAGGATTAGGGGCAGTGTGCACTCTCACCGGAGCCATGAAACTAGACTGATATCCCCATGTTCCACATGTAGGGTCCAAAGGTGCTGAGGGACAAGATCTCTTTCCCTGCGAGTCTGCTTCTTTACACTTTTTTTCTTCAGCTTGCAGTTTTTCTACCTCTGCTTCTAACTCTCCCACCCTTCCTTTTAGCAATCACACTTTCTAACCAGCTGTTCATAATCAACAATTAAACACATACCAGCCATTTTGTCCTTCTCTTTGCTGTTTTTTTAACCCCATATACCAACAGGCAACATAATACGGGTGTTTAGTCGGGTAATCATCATGTGTTGGATATCCTTGTTTCAATGCCTTGTCATACTGAGACAGGGTGGATTTTACAGCCAGCAACCTTACATCTACACGGAGGACATTATCTTCCTCTGATAAATATTGTGGTTTATGCACAATATCAGTGTTGCCAACCTGTAATGGGGGGTGGTCATCGTTCTTTATTTCAGTCATACAGCCAAAATATCTCAACAAGAAAACTAATAAACTTACTGCTACAATAGTTATAAAAGCACTAATTATACACTCTTCATATTATGGATCACTATATCCCTTCATCTTTCCCTTTTTTTCTTTTTTAACCAAAATATCCTCCAATCTCCAAATTTTTAAATACAATTCTATTTACAGACTAATATCAATTTATTCAAATCAAACACCCAGACTGAAATGCCCAGTGGGCAGATTGATCCATTTTACAATTTATTTTGATCTGCACAATTACAATGTCCAATTAGGAGATCTGGGCCAGCCAACACATTAACTAGAGGTACTTAGGGCTATACCTGCCCCTACACTAACTGCTGGTCCGTATGGCCTCTTTGATTTCCCACATCAGCAACACTCAGTCAGAGGAACTTACAGCTTAACCAGCCCCCACACTAAGTACAATGTCTTAAGACTGTGACCTAAATGTTTCAGAACTGCAACAAACCCCTTGAATTCCCCAACACCAAGACTTGCTTATTACAAAAGGTATGAGAGTCACCAGTCAGGTCAGAGACACACAACCAAATAAAAAATGAACAAACTCACCCTCTAGTTGGATTGTAAGGTCATGACCCTGAAGGATATTTCTCACCCTGCTCGCTGTGCCAAGAAACTGTTGGGATTTTGTGGTTCCCAATAATAACCAAATTAGTCAGATGCCAGGCAGAATCAAGGATCTTCGATACTTTATTCAATTCAATTCAACAAGACTTTATTCAATGTGCACAAAGGGAGAGCCCTGGTACAAAAATCAGCCAGAGCCCCTCCAGCCAGGAGCTCCTCCCATTGCTATTTTATAGCACATGGCAGTTACATAACAAGTTACATACCACAAATCTCTAGCCAATCATATTTAACCTTTCCATATATGGATTTGTTCATCACATGCTTATACTTCTCCACTCCACATGTTGAGCTCATCCCCCTCCCCTTGGCCTTTTCTAGAATGTTCCTAGGGTCGTGAGCCACAGCATGCTTCTTTATGCATACATACCTTCTAAATCACATTTTGTTTAACAATGAACACAAGCATACCCTTCACAGGGTAGTTAAGCACTGGAATAAATTGCCCAGGGAGGTTGTGGAATCTCCATTGTTGGAGATTTTTAAGAGTAGGTTAGACAAACACTTGTCAAGGATGGTCTAGATAATACTTAGTCCTGCCTTGAGTGCAGAGGACCGGACTAGGTGATCTCTTGAGGTCCTTTCCAGTCCTATGATTCTATGATCACATATAAAGAAAAACAATCTGGGTGATGAATTCTGACAGCTGGAGTTCTTCATCCTTTTTCTCCATCCAGTTTGACACAAACTTGGTCACCAGGCTCTAGATCTGGCAGTTCTCTAACTGACTCATGTCAGTTATAAAAGTGTTTGTAAGTTCCTTTTGCCCTTTTATCTGATTTAGCTAATCTCTTCATTCTGTCCACTTTGGAAATAGATTCTTTTCCAAAGTCAGTACAATAGTTCTGAGTTATCTTCCCATGAGCAGTTTGCTGGGCTATATCCAGTAACTGCTATTGGTGTTGATCTATAGCTCAGAAGAGCAAGGAATGGATTGTCCTGCTGTAGGATTTTCTTGGCTGTCTATACAGCTCTGTCTGCCTTTCCATTCACCGGTGGGTAATGCATGCTGCTGGTAATATGATCAAATGTTTGTTTGAAATGACTTAAATCTGCTGTGATGAATTGTGGTCTGTTGTCTGTCACTAGTTGATACGGAATGCTGAAATGAGCAAAAGTGCACTTCAATTTCTTGATAACACTGTGACATGTACGTAGAAAAATAGTCCACTATGACCAGGTGATGATGTCCGCTGAATGTGCATAAAAAGTTCTGACTGTTAGAGTTCTTGTTATTAAAGATTGTGTTGTGTTGGTCTATTAGTTCTGCAATTTTCACATGCAGATACTTTATTCTTTATGTTCTTGCTGATGCCCAGCCCATTCACAGAGCTTAGATAGTCCCTGATGTCCTTTATAAATAAGATTTAGTATTTCTCCTCTCATTGCATTTAGAATTATGATGCAATTGCCTTTAATCATGAGTCCATTTGACTTGCTTTATTGTCCACCTACTGCAAAGTAGTCTTTTTGCTTCTTTTGTGTCCTTTAGATATGTGGGCCAGATGGCCCTGTCATAATTTAGAACTTCTTGAAGGTGTGTGTGTGTGTGCTAAGGTTGCTTTTTGTACCTGGTGTAGTCTCTTTTCTGACACTGGTCTGTATATATCCAAGTACACCTTTATGTCATGTGTGAGCTCACAGGGTGTTGTGTGTGATGCTAGGCTCCATGACAGAGTGTCTGCTACCACCAGATATTTTCCCCCTTGATAACATATTTAGCAACTAGATTAAATCACATTGACCTTATCAAAAGACGATGGCAACTCAGAGGTGCTTGATCCAAGTCTTTTCTGTTGATGAGGATTACAAGCAGTTTATGTGTAGTTAACAGGGTACATGAACCCAATCCACAAATATATCTGTAAAAGTTCTCGCAAGCCTATATGCTGTTTCTGAGAGTGTGTGAGAGAAAAAGGTGACTGGCTTCCACTCAGATCCATGTTGTTGCAACAGTACACCACCTTGGTCATAGCTGCTTGCATGCTGACCATTGTGGGCTTGTTCACATCATAGTACTTGAGAACTAGAGCTTTTACCTTTTCTTTTACCTTTTAGAAGCCATTTTTCTCGATTTGGCCCGCATTGCCACAATGTGGTGGTTTTTCAGAATTCATTCAATGGTTTTGTCATTGTAGAAAGGTCTTGTAGATTTTGACCAAGATTAATTCACCATCCACAGTACATGTCTCAGTTCTGGTACATTCACTGATGCATTCAATTCTTGAATTCCTTTTACTTTCTCAGGGCTAGGACTGATTCCATCTTTGTTTATTATCTGTCCCAAAAACTCAGTTTGGCAGAGGTACAAAATGCACTTTTCCTTGTTTAGCTTCAGTCCAAACTAATTGATTAAGCTTGGAACTTTGTTGAGGGTCTTGTGGTGTTTTTCCATCGATGACCCTTATATCAAAATAATGTCCATGAAAACTACAGCTCCATTTGTATTTAACAGTTCTGCCATCTTTTGTTGGAAAATTTCAGCTACATTGGTAATCCCAAAAGGTAATCTTTGAAAATAAAATTTCCCAAGGAGTGTGCTAAATTTAGTCAGCACTCTCTTTTTCTAAAGGAATTTGCCAGAATCTGTTCGAGGCATCCAGCTTGGAGAATACTGTAGCTCCTTTCACTTTGGGAAGGAAGTCATCCAGTTTTGGGAGGATATATTTTTCTTTCACAATTGTTTCATAAAGTCTTTTAAGATCCACAAAGATTCTTATTTTTCCATTTGTCTTTATAACCAGTACCACTGGAGTAAACCACAGAGTTGGCTCAGATTTTCTCAATTATGCCAACATGTTCCATTCTCTGTTTCCCCTTTATGAAGTAATGGGATAGTAATATTGTGAGGTGTATGTATACAATATGATTCAGCATTGTCTCTAAGGGTTATTTGTACCACATCTCCTTTCGAAAGCCCAATACCACCATATATGCCACCAGGTTCTTCCATCTTTCTCACTAGGCCCATCATGGCTGTCATGCTGTGGCTGAGAAGGTTTTGGTCTTTGATCACATGCACTCTGAATGCAAATCTTTTGCCTTTGTAAATTATTTCTGTGGTGAACTGGCTACAGTTCAGAATACTTCTAGGGCTAGTCAGGGCTGTGTCAGATGATTTCAGCTTTGGGAGGGGTAGAAGGTGATTATATGTCCCTTCTGATATGACTGTCATGTCTTCTTCTGAGTCAAGTTTAAAGTCAACAGTGTTTCTGTGAATATTCAGTTTCACTCTCCAGGCAGGCTTTGTTTTATCACATGTAATAGATCCCAGCAACAATGGCTGCTGACTGTTTGCAGTAGTCTTAGTGCAGCTAACAGCTGCAAAATGTCCATTATTTTGTGCATTTATTAAATCTTGCACCTTTAGCTGGACACACATATCACTTGACTATGAAATTTTCCACATCTTGTATGGTTAGTCTGAAAGGTTTTGTAGTACTTCTCCCTTTTTGCCTTAGGGGTTTTATGATAATAACTTGTAGCAGTCATGCAGTGTCTCTTTATAGCTTCTAAATTAGTTTCTGGTTCTTCAGGTTTTTCAAGTTGCTCCTGCCTTTTGTTTTGCTGCTTCACTGGCCCAGTATGCTTTGTTATTTGGATGACTGTGTGTAGGGTTACATCTGTCTTTAATTGTAGCTGCTGTGAGAGGCTTTGCTAGTAAGCCAAATAACCAGTCTGTTTCTGATATTTTCATCTTTTACTGTCCTCAAATCATAATTTTCTTCCAAGATATGCAAAAGTCTTATAAAAGATTCAACAGATCCCCCAGGTTCTTGAATTCTATGGTGAAAACACACCTTTTCACAAACAACATTTCTCTAAGGTTTAAAGTAGGCCTCAAACATAGCCAGGATTCTTTCATAAAGTCATCTTTGTGACTGTCATCAGTAAATGCAAAAGATTTAAATATGTGCTCTGCCTGCGTCCCTATAGCATAAATTAAAGACAATACTTGAATATCTCCAGTTTCCTGGTAAGAGTTTAGTAGCAATGCAAAGCCTTGCAAAGACTCTCTACTTCCAATCTGTCCATTCCAAAGGTCTGTCAGGTCTGAAGTTCTCTGGGGCATTGAAGAGTAGCATGTTTATGAGATTGATTCTGCAACCTTTGTGGCTTTTCTTTGTCTTTTGTTAGCAGCCTTTGTTGCTGTTTTCCTTGTATTTCTGTTCTCCTCTGGGACTATTTAGACTCCCTTTACTTCTGACACCATGTCATGTTCTCCTAGTACATGGTATATTGCAGGGCTGTTACCAGAAGGTCAGGCTTCTGTACCTAATTTGGACTGGCTATCTTGCTTCCATCATGGAGAGAGCTACAAGAGGTGTGTTCTCTTTAAGATGCACTGCCAGGTATAGCTGCACTGCCAGGTATAGCTATTACCAGCTCAGGTAAGGCATGTCACACATGGCGCCACCTACTGGTTGAACATTATAATATAATTTTAAGATTCCATCACACAGGGGAGTCCTGAAACATGGGAGGACCGCTGAGGGAGTACTGAGACAAAGGGAGTGTCAGATTAATTCATTGGAGTGTTGGAGAGGCCTTCAAATTTGGAAGCAAAACTAATGATGAAAATGCCTAGACCACAGACTTTTTTTAAAATTTCTACTAGATGCATTTCCATTTGCCAACAAAATTACTTTACTACAAGAAGTGCATAGAAGTTATCCCTATAAGATGTCCTACATGGACATTCAAACCATGCCTTCATTTCTTGCTGGAGATTTTTCTTTGTCTCTTTTTGTGCATCTGGGACAGGTGTATAGTACTGCTTTTTTTGTCTGCCAGGGAATGAAACCAACATCTCTGAAATCCTGAAAAACCACCTAGTCATTTAGCTGAATCAGAAGACTGGATGAATCTCCCTATTTATTGCTCCCATTAACCAGAGAGAGCAAATTAGTTCCAGTGTCTTCTCTCATTGCAATATTTGTCAGCAGAATCAGATTGTAATTTGAATCACAGAACACATCAGGCATGAAAATTCTATAATAATTCATTACTGGAATAAGAACAGAAAATAAAAGCTTTATTCAGGATTTTGATGTCAGATGTTAACACAATATTATTTTATATTTGTAACAATTACTTTTTTCGTGTATTCTTTGCTGTAGGCATCTGATTAACATTACTGTGATTCCGAATGGTATCACAATCCCGTTGTTTATACTGTTATGCTGAAAGATGCTATGGATGCTGCCTGCTCATTCCTTGCTGCCCAGTGTGGTGCTGTGGGTGACTTGACTTAATTTCCCTGCCAGTTCATAAGGTCCTCCCTCAGGAACGTGGTTCAGAGCTCCCAAACTTAAAGTACATAACATCAACTCTCTGAGTCTGCTTAGTATGGTCTCCAGGAATCTGAGGCCTAGTCTACACTTAAAAATTAGATCAATCTAGCTAAACTTATCAGGGCTGTGAAAAATTCTGTGCCCAGTTTATCACTTTTACCTGTCTTTGTCTTAAACATATTCTAGTAACATTATATAGAGGGAATTCATAACTTCACTTATAAGATTAAGACATGCATTTTACAATGATATTAATGACCGGTGTGTTGTTAGTGTTCAAATGATACTTTATATTTTGTACAAACGTCATTGCAGTAATGTTTGGATGTGAATACATGGGTGTTCACAGTCATACCACTTGACCACCATGGGATTTAATCAGATTCCTAAGTGAGCTGTACGTGCATGGGGATTGAGTTCTTGATCTCCAAGCAGAAAGGCAAACTGAGACTGTTGGGTTCACCATACTGCTCAATTAGGTTTTGCTAATTTTATTTTACGTGAACATAGGATGGTTGTTTTCCCAATTCTAAAAGGTTTTTGTGGTTCTGTATTCCCAAGGACTCCGAAGTGCTTTTCAGTGGAAAAGAAATACCTGAAAAGCAGGGAAGTTACATTTTAGTTTCCTAGAGCCAGGATTGGGAGTACTGTACAGCTTTGTGTGGGAGATTGAGCTATAAGTTTTATTTAGTTTTGAACCTGGTCCTTGTTGCTGACTGTCAAGGTTCCTTCCCCACTCTCTGAACTCTAGGGTACAGATGTGGGGACCTGCATGAAAGACCCCCTAAGCTTATTCTTACCAGCTTAGGTTAAAAACGTCCCCAAAGTACAAACTTTGCCTTGTCCTTGAACCCTATGTTGCCGCCACCAAGCGTGTTAAACAAAGAACAGGGAAAGAGCCCACTTGGAGACGTCTTCCCCCAAAATATACCCCCAAGACCTACACCCCATTTCCTGGGGAAGGCTTGATAAAAATCCTCACCAGTTTGCACAGGTGAACACAGACTCAAACCCTTGGATCTTAAGAACAATGAAAAATCAATCAGATTCTTAAAAGAAGAATTTTAATTAAAGAAAAGGTAAAAGAATCACCTCTGTAAAATCAGGATGGTAAATACCTTCCAGGGTAATCAGATTCAAATCATAGAGAATCCCTCTAGGCAAAACCTTAAGTTACAAAAAGACACAAAAACAGGAATATACATTCCATTCAGCACATCTTATTTTACCAGCCATTAAAGAAAAGGAAATCTAACTCATTTCTAGCTAGATTACTTACTAACTAACAGGTGTAAGGCTGCATTCCTGCTCTGTTCCCGGCAAAAGCATCACACAGACAGACAGACCCTTTGTTTCCCCCCCTCCAGCTTTGAAAGTATCTTGTCTCCTCATTGGTCATTTTGGTCAGGTGCCAGCGAGGTTATCTTAGCTTCTTAACCCTTTACAGGTGAAAGGGTTTTGCCTGTGGCCAGGAGGGATTTTATAGCACTGTATACAGAATGGTGGTTACCCTTCCCTTTATTTTTATGACACTGACATTGACTCCTGGCAGAAAGGTTTCACCACGATACTTAGACTATTTGGGTGAATGTATTCCCCGGTCTCTAGTAGGTATGCTGGTTTTGGTTAGAAAGATCGCATGGCAACTTTAAGAAAAGAGTGGTGGATAAACCCCTGAGTTCTGGCCAACACTCCCCATCTTTGTGACTAATTAATATCTGTTTTTAAGCCATTGTTGACAGGAGACTGGTAGCCACCCTTGGTGCTGCCTGCAGTGCTGGGCAAATTCTGGGGGAAAAAAAGTCAGTTGAACTTTTGAATTGATTTACTTTTGAAGTTGTTCTCACCTATTCTGTGTTTACTTTTGCAAATATTTGAGCAAGTAAGATTACTGACCAGAATGCTCACCAAAATACCAGTTTTATTCAAAAATTGATGTGTACTAATGGCAAGAGAATTTAGAATTCATATTATGAGTAAGTCTAAGATTTTGTCAAGGTAATTTTTAGTAAAAGTCACGGACAGGTCACGGGCAAAAAAGAAAAATTCAGGGAAGCCCGTGACCAGCCTGTGACTTTTACTAAAAATAGCCCTGACAAAATGGGGAGTGGGGGGCAGAGAGGGGGAAGAGGGGGTCCAGTACTCACTGCTGCTGCTGCTCACAGCGGCTGGGAGCTGCGGACCCCACTGCCCATGGAAGATCCAAGCTCCAGGACTGGCGTCTGGGAGTTGCCAGGCCCCCACCCCAGCTCAGAACTCTGGGGGGCATCACATTTCTTGGAGCTCCAGGAAGCTGCCTGCCCCCCACGTGGCTGGGAGCTCTGGGATCCCCCTGCCATGGCATGGCTAGGAGCTCCGGGGCTGCCTAGTGTTCACAACAGCTGGGAGCTCTGGGGGCCACCCGTGGCACCTCAGACCTGCGGGGCCCTTGCTGTGGCTCAAACCTCCAGCAGCTTGGAGCGCCGGGCAGACACCTGGAAGTGGGGATCCCCCACGGGGCCTGGGAGCTGTGGGGGGTCCCCGCCACAGCTGGGAGCTCCAGGGGTTGCAGCTGGGAGCTGTGGGGCCTCACAGGTTAGAGCTCTGGTGCCCCCACTGGCTGGCAGCTCCAGCTCCTCTGCCCTGGAGCTGATGCAGAAAATGCCATGGAGGTCCCTGAAAGTCACGGATTCCATGACTTCTGTGACATAATTGTAGACTTAATTATGAGTATTTGCTCCTGTAACCCGAATTTAAGAGTTATCTTCTACTCATCAAGAAATAGAAGCATACTACGTGACCCAGTGTGTTCAATCAAAACAGCTTGTATTTTGAAGGTATATAACTTTCAAGGAACTCCCTTGAAACAAGCTACAGACCACAATCTATTTGCAGAACTTATTAATCAAGGGTGGGATTTCCAAAAGCATGCAGTGTTGGTCTAATTCTGCTCCCAATGATCAATGGGAGTTCTAACATTCACCTGAGTAGGGGCGGAGTTATTTCAAAGATGAGCACTTGTGACAATCTTCCCCAAGTAAGTTAGAATAACTACTATACAAAACAAAACAAAAATTACAAATTGTTCACAGAGAATTTTCAAACTCAAAAAGAATAAGAATTCATTGAGTAAATGAGTTCCTATGGATTATTCATCTATCTCTAGCCTTCATTATCTAAATCATTATTTTTAAATCACTCTGGGATACCTAGTGTATGAAAGGCAAACTAGTCTGTTCTAAAAAGCCTTGTATATACTTAAAACTATTTTCTTGTCCTCATTATAAATATTAATGCACAGTTTCTCCAAGTATTAGCTGTCCAACTTTAAACTGCTTGTTCACTATTCACTTGAGTTTTGATTGCATTATATTTATCATCTAAATGATAAATTCATTGCTAATGGAGCTGATTATCAGAAAAGTATGCCACGAGCTTTTAAATTATTCATGCTTCAGGAGACCTGCATCTTATTTAGGTATAATTAGGTAAAATTCTGCTGAAACATAACATAAATAAATTTGTTAGTCTCTAAGGTGCCACAAGTACTCCTTTTCTTTTTATAGATTGTATGATTTTATCTTGCCTTTATTCTGTTCCTAGATATTTCAGTATCTGTGTAGCATGTCCCTCGACCATACCTAAAAGTGTCAGTGTTTCTTTCCCCTGACTGAACCTTTAAATCACTAGTTCATTACTCCAATAAGCAATTGTGTGTATGGGATGTAAGCTTGCGCTCATTCCTTCTCTACAGTCTTCGGCTGAAGTGGATTTGCTTTTCCATTTGCAAATGGCTCCACTCTGAAAAGGTGTGGGATTTTCTGACATTACCCAGAGTACAATCTGGACTGTTAAACAGCTGTATCCCCTTAGTTGTCCAATCTGGGGTGCCTTTTACAATGTTTTGCTGTAAGAGCCACCATTCCTGGTCCTGCTCACACACAGCCTCCAGCATACAAAATCACTCCCCGCTGAATTATAGAAATGCTTCTAGCAAACCACTCCTGAATTACACTGCAGAGCAACATCAGCCAACTCCCAGTATCAGCCTTGTCCCCCAGAAATGAGCATCTTGCATTGCCCAGATCTCTACTGGGCAATGCAAGCTCATAGAAAGTCTGTCATTTCATGGAAAATGATATGCATAGGCCCTGTTATCTCAAGTGAAGATTCCCAAACACTTCAATCAAAACACACTGATTTTAGGTAAAACAATAAAACAAGTTTACTAACTGCAGAAAGATACATTTTAAGTGGTTACAAGTAATGAGGCATAAAAGTCAGAACTGGTTGTAAAGAAAATAAAAAAAATAAAATGCAAGCTAAATGCCTAACTTACAAAGTTAGGTGAACTCAAAAGCAAAACCTCAAAAAGGTTTCTCTCACGATAAGCTTACAACAGTCTGTACTGGATGAAAAGCCTCAGTCAAGACCTCTCCTTCCTCAGTTCAATGATGCTTCCTTTGTCTTTCAAGTGTTGTTGATGTTATGAGCAGAGCTGGGGGGAGAGAGGTGATTTGGGATCCTCTGTTTCTCCTTATACCCTTCTCCCATCTTTGAGGATTGCCTCCGCTGGGGTTCAGGCAACAGCCAGTCTGTTTACATGGAAACTCCCAACAGTGTCTTTGTCAATATGTGCAGTCCTTACTCACACCCTTCTTCCTGCCAAGGAATGCCTGCTTCCCCAGGTAATAGCCCATGATACGTCATTTGATTATACTGATACCTGTCTGGGATGCCAGTGTGTCTTTGTCACTGAAAAATTAGTTTGGTCTGCTTTTTCTAAACTTGGAGCACGTCTCAACAAAGTCATACAGTAAAATGTTATACCTTTACATACAATGTTGTTACACACATTTTACCAATAATTTGCAGCAGATTATGAATTTTCAAATGATACTTCACAAAGGCATACCTTGTACAAAATTTATCATGGTCTTGTAAGAAGAATGAACACAGGGACACGGTCTGTCACAGACCTATACATGCAATTCCTGCTTTAAAGTGCTCCCAGAACAGGTGCCCAGGATCTTAGGGCTGTTCAGGGAAAACTCGTTTCATATGAAGTCGTGGGGGGTGGGGAAGATAAGAACCTCAATCTAAAACACCTGACTCTTGTTGATTTATTTAATCGTAGAAATTTACCTTTAGTTCTGTATTTAATTACCTTAACTTATTGTATTTTAGGATTTCATTCTGGAAACATTGGAAACAGATTTGCTTTTCCAATGTCAGAGATATCCAGGGTCCTGTCTCTGATAGTGGCCAACACCAAATGTTTCAGAGAAAGGTGCAAGTCATAGTAGGTAGTATTGTAATAATTGTGCCTATACATTTACCCTGACTGTGAGCTCAACTGTGGGAATGTGGATAAAAGTTTACTAAATATTCCAATCACACATCATGATAAATGTTGATCAGAAAATGTGTAAAAGGGAAACAGACTGGTTAGAATTAGTCCAAACATAAAGGCCTACTGATATAACTCAATTAGTGTGTTGAGATCATGTCTGCCATAACAAAAGTGTGGGACTGGAAATCAATGAACCAAAATTAGTGTGTGAAAAATTCGACCTAATTGGCGGACAAAATAATGGGAGGATGGGCTATTCCACACACAACTCCCTTTTTGAGGAAAATAGGATATGAAGGAGCGCAACAATTGTTGAGTGAAAGAAGGAGAGAGTTTCATCTTTATGGCTACCACCCCCATCCTGGGATCCACTCTAACACTATAGGGTCTTTGTCATTCTGATCCTGTGAGATATCCTGACCAGACTGGATCAGAGAGATGAGACTGGGCCAGAGACTCAGATGACATCACCACCTCCACTGGCTCTGGCTAAATACCGAACACCATCTGGGAAGTGAGACTTGGTCACACACACGCCACCCTCCTGTGTGTCCGTTTCCTTTCTCACCTTATCTCTCTTCATTCCTATCCCTTTTCTTTTTCCTTCCAGTTGGCTGAGACTGTAAATTTTCCAACACTGCTCTGACCCTGTGACTGGAGAGGCAGTTAAAAACAATGCTCCAGACAGTACTGTACCAGTACAAATCTTTCAGGTCTTGGAGTGGCTAATAAGACTGCATGCCATACCTTTGTTCTCCAGCAATGACAGTGCAAGTGAGAGTCAATAATAGACACAGAAGTGGCATTCTCTCTCTTTGCCATTCTTTTCTCTCGCTGTGCATGTGTGTGTGCAAGCGTGTGTGTTGGGATGATCAGATGTCCTGATATTATCCAGACCACACCGCTATTAGGAGCTTTGTCTTATATACACAACTATACTCCATGGGCAGTGGGTATCAAGGCCAGGCAAGGCTGAGCTTCCCCAAACAACCCTGTGTGGCTATGCCCACACTTCACTCCCAGCCCAGGCCCCCTCCTGCTTCCTGCATGCTCTGCTGCACCTCTTCCCCCTTGGCTGGGGCCCAGGCTGGGGCTGAAGCTAGTGGGGAATTGCCTGTGGCCAGGGACTCTGGGCAGCAGGGCCTGGTGCTTGCTCTGCCTGCTTGCCTGGCACTCAGGGTCTGAGGGTGCTAGGGTACAGGCTGCCTGCCCAGTGCTCAGAGGGCATGTGGGGGTGGGGTGGAGGGCTGGAGGCATTCAGGTGGCCCTGGGCTGGTGGGAAGGCCTCTGGGCTCTGGCGGGGCAAGGGGCCTGGGAGGAACATGGCCCTGGGCAGAAGGGACGGGCCAGGCCGGGGGCTAGTCTCCCTGAGCCTGTGGTTCACCTGTCGCCCATGACTATACCCTCACCCCCACCCCCTGGGAAAAATTTTTTTTTTCATACTTGCTATCCGGTCACACTAGTGTGTGTCTGTGTTTCTTGTTTTGTCATCTAGGAAATGGGACTGAACTTTAACAACAGCTACAATAACAACAGCTCCAGCCTATTTCAACTAATGCCTTTTCTTTTTCCCCAAAAAGGACAGTTATTACCATCTAAAAGATTGTCAGTTAGGGTTTTTTTCCCTTTCTAAAACCCCACTACAGCTGAAGTGAAAGGGAGCAAGGGATGTTGTTAAAATGAAAGCCTTACTTAATACTTTAACATTTCAAATGTTTTGCCTGCTTTTCTTCCTATTCTGTATCTTAACTAAAAGGTTAAAAAGATTCTTAATAATGTGTTTGCCATGGTACTAAGCAGGCTGAGGTCTCTGCATCGTACCTTCCTGAACCTTGTTTAAAACTGTTTAATGTTGGGCAATTACAGGATCATGTTAGCATCTTCAATTCCTTGGGTCCTTATATTTCATCAAAATTAATACAACAGAAATTATGGAACAATCTGGAGCACATGAGGCTGCTTCAGCTTTTGTTTTTGTCTTGCAGGATTACACGTGTTGAATCGACACAGTCAAGGTTTATCTATTTTTAAAAACACATACCTAGCTCTTCTAATTGTTCTTCACACCTTTTAAAACAGGTGTTTCTTTATACATAATATGTCTTTCTCTACTTATACAGCTCTGCACATTACTATGCTTGAGCTGTAAAGATATGTTATTTTGTGGTTCACATGATCTCATGAGGAGAAGATGATAATTTAGATATTTGGATCAAATCTTACTTTCTAAAAGCTAGTAACTATTGGTGCTTGTATTTGCCCCTAAATTATATAATATTGGAAGGATTAGATTGGGAATAATTTATTAGATATTTATGAGTAATGGAAAGAATTTCATACCTTTTTTGCAAGCCTCCTGGCTACAGGAAAATAATAATTTCAAGTTAATGCCCTGCTCATTAAAGCAGATAGCAATTTGACTGAAAATTAAACTAAGATGGAAGATTTTCTACATTGCCTGTGTCTGATTTGGAAAGGACTTGGGAAGTTCACATCACTAGAGATGGTGCCTGACCCAAAGAGCTTGCAAGACAGATGGGGGAGGGGGGAGAAAGCATTATTCTTAGAGCAGGTTGGAAAAGGGATTTTCCATCCTATGAAATATTCCCAAGATTTTTTAAAAAATCATCCTTAATTGGGGCAAAAAGTCAAAATGTTCATGAAACGACATTTTAAAAAATCGTTTTGTGCCAATTGAAATATTTATTTTAGATAAATTTGAATTTTTTTGTTTCGATTTTGACTTTTTCAATTTTTTAATATCAAATAAACTTCAAAACAGAAAGTCCCTTGGAAATAAAATATCACAACATTTTTCTGAATATGCTGAAATGGGATGTTTGAACATTTTCAAAATGTTTTTTTTAAATAAAATTTTGTTGAAATTGATACAATTTTGTGAACAATATCAATTTTACTGAAACTTCATTTCCAAGCAAAAAACTGTTTTGATGGAAATTTTCTGACCGGCTCTATGTATTCTCTCATGTTGCATGTGGTGAACTAGATACGGAAATCTCAAGTAAGTGAGTCAAGGTCACACAGTAAGTGTGTGGTAGACCTGGAAATTCAACCCAGTTGTTCTGAGTTCCAATTCAAATCTTAATCATAAAAACCACTATTCCTCTGCTGTACATTGGGTAGTTCCTTAGGTCCTGTGACTTCTGGCCTGGGCCTCAGACAGTTGTAATATTGAGAGAGAAATTCTGCATTTGGGGAAAGAAGGAGTAAACTCTGTCAGGTTGATTTTTTTAAAATGGTGGTGGTTTGAATCTGCTTAAGGGCTAGAATGTTAGAAGAAGTTGTGCAGAGGTAAATTAGTGGGCAGAAAGAAACGATGTGGTCAAAATGGTCGAAATTCACTTATCACATAGTTCTGCAGTTTATCATATGGATATCACTACTACAAATATACACAAAATATGCCAAATATAAAATGAATTTTATCATCAGTGGGATTCAAAAACAAGAAAGCAAATCATTATATGCATGACAAAGTCAACAAATTTTGCAGTTTCCTGCAGTGTTAATTTTCTTTGTAACATTCTCTAATCACCTTATTCAGCGGCTATGAGTTATTTCCCTGCAGCTTTTTCTCTGTCTTTAAAGTGGATTCCTTGTGAGAGAACAAGATTATGTTCATTATGAGAGCTGTAGCAAGCTGTTTGCAAGAGATTCAAACTCTGGCAAGCAAATCCCTCCAAGCTCACTCCTGTTTGCCTCTGAAAACATCAGAGAAACATAGGAGGAGACACAAATGACAACAATACCAACTCTTTCCTCTCAGTTCCTTAGTAAATTGATCCTGTAGGATATGCCCACTGGACCCTGTCCCCACAGATGTTTAAGCCTATAGTGATCTATAACACTTGATCATGAGCTAGTTCCAAATGTGATTTTACTTCCTTTGCATGGGCAAAAGAAGGCTGAAGCGTCAGAAAACAAAGCAGGGAAAACTGCTGATTGAGCCACTGACTGAATTATAGTCAGACTTTACACTTCTTCAGAATCTTTCATCTTAGCACCTGAAAGCACTTTATAAACATCCATTAATCCTCACAGGTGTGTTGTGACACACTTAAGTATATTAAGGGTAGAGAGAGGTAAAGTGATTTGCCCAAAGCCACAGAGAAAGTCAATGGCAGAGCTAGGAAAAGAACACAAATTATTTTATTTTATTATTACTTAATACTTATCTGCAGACCATAAAGCAATTCACAGAGGAAGGGCTTATCAATCCTATACCTGGACTATGAGGTGGATAGAAAGCTGGCTAGGTCGTCAGGCTCAATGGTTCGTGATCAATGGCTCCATGTCTAGTTGGCAGCCGGTATCAAGCGGAGTGCCCCAAGGGTCAGTCGTGGGGCCGGTTTTGTTCAATATCTTCATTAACGATCTGGAGGATGGCGTGGATTGCACCCTCAGCAAGTTTGCAGATGACACGAAACTGGGAGGAGAGATAGATACGCTGGAGGGTAGGAATAGGATCCAGAAGGACCTAGACAAATTAGAGGATTGGACCAAAAGAAATCTGATGAGGTTCAACAAGGACAAGTGCAGAGTCCTGCACTTAGGACAGAAGAATCCCATGCACTGCTACAGACTAGGAACCGAGTGGCTAGGCAGCAGTTCTGCAGAAAAAGGACCTAGGGGTTATAGTGGACGAGAAGCTGGATATGAGTCAACAGTGTGCCCTTGATGCCAAGAAGGCTAATGGCATTTTGGGCTGTATAAGTAGGAGGATTGCCAGCAGATCGAGGGATGTGATCATTCCCCTCTCTTCGACATTGGTGATGCCTCATCTCGAGTACTGTGTCCAGTTTTGGGCCCCATGCTACAAGAAGGATGTGGAAAAATTGGAAAGAGTCCAGCGAAGGGCAACAAAAATGGTTAGGGGGCTGGAGCACATGACTTATGAGGAGAGGCTGAGGGAACTGGGATTATTTAGTCTGCAGAAGAGAAGAATGAGGGGGATTTGATAACTGCTTTCAACTACCTGAAGGGGGGTTCCAAAGAGGATGGATCTAGACTGTTCACAGTGGTAGCAGATGACAGAACAAGGAGTAATGGCCTCAAGTTGCAGTGGGGGAGGTTTAGGTTGGATGTTAGGAAAAACTTTTTCACTAGGAGAGTGGTGAAGCACTGGAATGGGTTACCTAGGGAGGTGGTGGAATCTCCTTCCTTAGATGTTTTTAAGGTCAGGCTTGACAAAGCCCTGGCTGGAATGATTTAGTTGGGGATTGGACCTGCTTTGAGCAGGGGGTTGGACTAGATGACCTCCTGAGGTCCCTGCCAACCCTGATATTCTATGATTCTCACCCCATTTTGTAGAGGTGGAGACTGTTATGTAAGTGCTCAGCAGTTCTGAAGATCAGTCACTTTTATTTTGGAATTTAAGACTGGGAAAGTCAAACTAGAGCTGCTGAGAAAACAGTTTAGCTTCATGAAAAAAATGAGATTTTGAAATTTGGTTCCAAGGCAGAACAAAACTGAGATCTTTCAAAAAAATGTGTGATACCCAGAGGCCACCCAGAAGACCTGGATTCAAGCCCCTTCTCTGCCTGATTGTGAATGGGGACTTAAACCTGGGCCTTCTGTGTCCCAAGCCAGTGCCCTAATCATCAGGCTATAGAATCAGTCTTGTGCTTCGTGGCCCAATGAATATTTAATGAGTTAACCAAAGTGGAACAGCAAAAACAGGAGATAAAGCAAGCACAAGACTGACTCTTTGCTTGGCGGTTAAGCCATCTAGGAGAATCAGGCTCAAGTCCCTAATCATGAATCTTTCATGTCCCAAACCAATGTCCCAGCTCACTGGGGTTGTCGTGGGTGGGGAAAATGTTTCCTCTCAATTCTTTTAACCAGCTGTAGTTCAAGGGAACCTAAGAATATAATAAATGACTAATCAGCATAAGTATGTGTGGCAGAATCTGGTCCAGTGCTAGCAATAGTGATTGTCTTCATTTATGCTTCTTCTGGTTTGCAGTTGCTGTTGCACTATAATCAAACTTCAGACAGAGTCGAAGATAATTCCTTTAGGAAACCAGGGATTTAGTGAATATTTCTTGTTCCATATCTAACCATCAGATTAAAAGAACCTTCATATTCTTCAAGAAGAAAATGTGTTAACCTTCTATTTGACATATACAAGTCTGGGAACCCCAAGAGGCCTTTGAACTTAATACCAGAGGGACATGATTAGACAGCACCTTATCTTCTTAACTGTGCCTGCATCTAAACTTCAACAATGATGATGTACGTTTTTTTTTCTGTGTAAGAGCTAGTTCTGAAACGAGTTCTGAGCTAGTGCTTGGAGTTCTGTTTCTCTGTCTTGTGACTCATTTTAAAAGATCATAATAAGCTATTTGTATTTTAAAAGAGTGAATTAATGAAACATATCCAAAATTAAAATACTTCACAGATGAAAAGGAAGGTGCAAAGAAAGCAGCCAGTTCTATTATGATAAGTAAGCACTTAATGTTGCAAATTTTCAAAGTACTGCCCAAATATTAACCTAAAGAATTAATCTGCAGCTTTTGATAGATTCTTTCTTTTGGCTGACAGCAGATTCTGCAAGTGTGAGTAAAACATACTACTGCTGACATTCTTAGCCTGTTTTCATTTTGTCTGTGTATCATCACAGATGTACCTAAAGGATTTTCGAATCCAGTTCTAGCAGTGCACTACAAACAAAAAAAGAAAAGAAAACAAAAAAACACCTTCATATTTCCTACTCCGAAAAGCTCAGTACACAAAGAGGATGACGTCTTTCAATAAAAAGGTGAAAACCTACAGACGCTATGTCTGACATACTGAATGTTATGCTATGTACTTTTAAAACTGTACCACCAGCACTGTAAGGTGAATATGTATTTCACCCCCTTTTAAACCAGGGGAATCTGAGGCAGACAGTTTAAGGGTTTTGACTAAGGCAACAGAATTAATCTGTGCCAAAACTGGAGTTAGAAATAGGGAACGCCAGGTCCCAGTCTTGTGATCATACCATTTCCTTTACAGCATGAGTACTTTGCTTCTTGCAATATACTCATTTATCCAGTACATGTGACATAAGACTCCTATGCCAATGAATTCACTACTACTTCTATTCCCAAGGGAAATCTGGAACATACCAGAGCTGAATGAGTAGTCTGTAAGGCAGAGGGAAACCCACCTATTTCTGCTTTAGATTTTACTTTCATGGTAGTAAATGAGATTGTCTTCCAAGTTGTGGGCGTGGGTGTGGGGGGGGGAAGCTCAGAGTCTTTTATAAGCAGTGGTGGAGGAATGCCGTTACTGATAGTAGTAAAGGAGAAGATCAACCTGGTGAGATTATGTTCGGAGCATTAAGGAGATGCTCTGTGAAATGCAAATAACAATTTAATCTTAGTTAAAAATAAATGATTTAATATAACACATTCTCTGTTTAAAAGAACAAAAAAGCCCCCACAGCAGCTTCCGCTGTGATGGAAAAGGGGGCATTTCTGTTGAATTATCTGGGGATTATTAATATGACTGTCTTTCTTGTTGGGTTTAGTGAGCCCAGCATGGAGAAAACCAAAGAGCTCATATCTTTAGCAGAACCAAGGCAATGCTCAGATATTTCTCCAGTGGCGGTGTTCAGCTCCAGAGCTAGACCACAGAGCTACGTTAAGTTAATGGGACATTAACAAAAACACTAGCTAAAATGAAATGATAGAGCTTTACCAAAATAGAGCTGCACAGTGGGCAAAAGTACAAACTTTTTTGTCCTTCAAGGATTGCCATTAAAATCTAGATGGGTTGCAAATCTGGTGCTCTCCATTTGAGCCCAGTCTGGGACAATCACAGCACAGGAGAGAGGCCTAGTATAGAACAGCAGAAGGAAAAGAAATGGAAGCACATGGGTGAGTTCTAAATTGTTTCAGGGCTTTTGAAAAAATAGATCTGTATATTACATAAAATACTACAGGAGTTTCAGGCCTTTTATAAAATGTTTATAAGACTAGTTACACAGTAAGAAAAATAAAATCCTTTTTTTGCGGGGAAAGTTTTCATTATAACTATTTTAATTCATAAAGTAATTAGGTGTGCATGGTACTCTACCAATATTCAGAAGTAACATGGACCACAATCTGACTCCATAGATCCTAATTTTCACATAGATATAACTGGAAGTGAAAATATACCCACCTAGCTTGTGGGTCTGCCACAGAGCAGACTTTGATAAACTGCCAGTAAAGACTTTTCAATTTATCTTTCTGAGTGTATGTGACCTGAACTTAACAGTCCCCAAGGCAACCTGGAAGACAAGAAAGCAAGAATAATTTTACTTTTATTGAGAGGGAAAAATTACCAAGGGAATCATCTAAGCGGCTGGAGACAAATAGCAAAGGGGAAAAATGCAAGGCAGACCTATACTCAGAATCCAATGCCAATATGTGGGCTTCCCAAGAGGAGAATTCTCCACTGTGACCCTTAGAAAACCGGATGAATCAAAAGGATCCCTTCTCAGGTTTCCAGATTTGGCTAGCCTCCTACACAACCACATAATGTCAATCTCAAGTATTTAAAAAACATAAGGAGCAGGAATTAAAGACAATATATTTTGAAGCCATGATCATAAACACAAATTGCCAGACTATCCTTTGTCCCATTTTCTGTTCCAGCAAACTGAACCAAATCAAAACTGTTTAGGTACATATTAATACATCACTTATTAATCGAATACAGGAAACAGTAATTCAGGCAGGGTTATGCATGCAGACAGCTTTTTAAACTTGTTATTAAAATCCTCCCTGTTGTATTATCTTATTTCCTCGTTCTTTTTCTCAAATGGGAAGGTACACATTCTTGCTGCCCAACCCATTCATTACAACAGTGGGTGGGTGGACTTCCCAATGCAATTTTTAAAATATGCTAGTAATGATAGTTGTTTATTTTCTGTTGTTCTCTGACAGTGTGCTCAGAGCTTCACAAAGCACAATGCCCCTTTTCTTGGGAGCTCGCTGTCTACATAGATGGGTAAATAACTTCGAGACAAATACCTGGGATGATCCAGGATGGTTTATTTCAGTGCACTGCATTGTATGACAGTGTTTCTTTCCACACTGTGTAAGGAGAGATGTGAACGAAGCAGATGGTTGCTTTGTGGAACAGATGAGAGAGGTATTTGAAGTATAAAAGGCTGCATGGAAGCAGCCGCAAGCAGGGGCGGATTAACGCACAAACCCATGGGGCCTGTGCCTAGGAGCCCTGGCTAATTTGGGGGCTCTGCAGGAGTCCCAGAACCTGGGCAGAGATTGGAGGGGGGCACCGGTGCCAGAACTGTGGCCCCACCCTGCTCCTCCTCTTCCCCGAGGCCCCATCCCCAGCTCCTCTTCTTCCCCCTGGAGCCACACCCCCTGTTAGGCCAGAAGCTGGAGCTGGAGTCAGACCAGGGTAAGAGCTGCCCAGGGAGCTGTGGGGAGCCCTGGACCCTCCACCTCCTCTCAGGGGGCCTGGCAAGGGAGTATGTGGGGGGGCCAAAAAGTTCTTTGTGCCCAGCACAATAAATAAATCTTAATCTGCCTCTGCATCAGGACGCAAGTGGGAGAAAGATACAAATGGAGCAGTGAGATTATAGGGTTGGGTGGACTGAATGGGTGGTAGAGGGAGAGCAGGAAGAAATGAGAGCAGAGATACAGAGAGGAACTGGCTTGAGCAGATCCTTTCTTGAAGATCAAGGGAGCAATTGAAACTTGACATGGTGACCAACTAAAGTTTTATCTCTAGTGCTAAATCCATCCAGCAGGCTTCTGAGGTCAGCTGAGACAGACATCATTGTTTTGCAGTCTTTTTAGGCTCCATGTGTCAGAATCAGAAAATCTTATCACATTTTGCCAATCTCAGTAAAATTACTGTGCCACGTTTTACCCTCATTTGCACCTAGTGCAACTCCACTGAAGTTGGTATAGAATCTGACTTATCTATTTCTGGTTAATTTGTAATAACAGTCTGTAAAATAGTAATCACAATTTCAGAATGGTCCATCTTTCTATGGGAGGCATATTGCTAATGCTAGGGGAAGAGGGTACATACCTTACAATAAAAATAAGCATAAATATCTAGTGTCTTGGGTTGCTTTTGTGGGAGTGTGTTATTAATATTTTAACAACAGGAGCCAAACTGTGGCTAATTCACTAGACTCAACTGTCTTGCCATCTGCAAGCATTCCCAAGATGAGGGAGCATTCAGATTTTAATTTCTCGAGAGCAGGGACTAGCTTCATTGTGAGTTGTTTATAGTGCTGAGCACTTGTTAGTGCTTAACACATAATAATTAATGAGAAATAATTGTCTAACCCAAACCCATCACAGCCAAGCACTGTTTTTCTTTGAGACTTGCCTCTGTGTTTTCCCACTTATGGGATAGGGAGCCCTGGTGACACTGACTGGAGAGCAGATCCTCACTGGGACCAAATGAATGCCCTTTCATGGCATCAAAATTTGGAGTCAAGGCTATAAATGGACCATGTTGTCCCAACAGGCCCAATTCCTGTTTCTCCATATAGGTGCAAGCATAGAGACCTGGGGTGACATTCTCATCCCAGCTCCAGCCCCGTCATACTTGATAGCAGGGCAGGAATGGTGTAAAGGGGCTTTAGTAATTCTGGATCTGGCTGGTGGAGAATTCCCCTGATGCAGGAAGTAAAGATGCTATTGCTGTCCTCTCAGGACTCCTTTGCAAGCTATGTTGAGGGTGGGGTTGGGGGAAAGGCTTCTGTAACAGTCTTGAAAGGGGAGAAGAGGTTTGCACTCCCAGTTTTGACTGGTCAGCATAAGTTTCATGGTGGGATTTTTTCCAAAGCCAATACTTTTCAGCTTGGACATTTCATTTCTCAAAATGACAACTTTCAAACATGAAAACAAAAAGTTCCATAAACTTTCCACAGAAATGTTCAAACCCTGAGTCCCAGATCTGTCTCTACATCATAAAATAAACACAGTGGGGAATTTTTCGACCAGGCATTGGGCATTTGTGCATCCATGCGTTTGGACCTTCCTTTCTAGAGACATCAATGCCTGTCTCTTACACCTTCAAACACAAAAGCCAAAAGAAACAGACCATTGGAAGGAGTGGGCTCCTAGGCCTTGAACCTAAGCACTGCCTGATGGATCCAACGCATCATTTCCTACCATATCAGTTTCCAAAGTGCATTTAGCTGCTGTCTCTATTTGAATGGCTTTAAACTGACCCATGATATCATCAGGAATTATTCTTTTGAATGGCTCCAGGGTAAGTGTCACAGCTGAGATAACAAACGTTCTACATACGTTCTTCCTGGGGGGACTCTGAGACATTCAAGAGTCTGGTTTGTTTATGAGGTTTCCTGTTGCCCACCAGGATAGGTCTCTGCCTCAGGCTGTCTCAGCTTTGCAGACCAGCCTCTATGTGCATCCCTTACCCTTACAAAGATTCAGACATAGAGAAAGGGATAACAATTTAATCTGGTTTTAGTGAAAAAACAGATTGACAGAGCCAGAAGAGTACCCAGAAGTCACCTACTACAGGGCAGGCCCAACAAAATAAAAAACAGAACATCACTAGCAGTCACCTTCAGCCCCCAACTAAAACCTCTCCAGCGCATCATCAAAGATTTACAACCTATCCTGAAAGATGATCCCTCACTCTCACAGATCTTGGGAGACAGACCAGTCCTCGCTTACAGACAGCCCCCCAACCTGAAGCAAATACTCACCAGCAACCACACACCACGCAACAAACACACTAACCCAGGAACCTATCCTTGCAACAAAGCCCGATGCCAACTCTGTCCATATATTTATTCAAGTGACACCATCATAGGACCTCATCACATTAGCCATGCCATCAGGCGCTCGTTCACCTGCACATCTACCACTGTGATATATGCCATCATGTGCCAGCAATACCCCTCTGCCATGTTCATTGGCCAAACCGGACAGTCTCTACGGATAAATGGAAACAAATCTGACATCAGGAATCATAACATTCAAAAACCGGTAGGAGAACACTTCAACCTCTCTGGCCACTCAGTGAAAGATTTAAGGGTGGCACTTTTGCAACAGAAAAGCTTCAAAAACAGACTCCAATGAGAAACTGCTGAGCTTGACTTAATATGCAAACTAGATACCATTAACTTGGGTTTGAATAGAGACTGGGAGTGGCTGGGTCATTACACATATTGAATCTATTTCCCTACAGTTAAGTATCCTCATACCTTCTTGTCAACTGTCTAAAGGGGCCATCTTGATTATCACTACAAAAGTTTTTTTCTCCTGCTGATAATAGTTCATCTTAACTAAGTAGCCTCTCACAGTTTATATTGTAACTTCCACCTTCTCTGTATGTGTACACATATATCTTCTTCCTATGTGTTCCATTCTATGCATCCGATGAAGTGGGCTTATGCTCGAATACATTTGTTAGTCTCTAAGGTGCCACAAGTACTCCTGTTCTTTTTTCTGGTTTTTGGAGATGGCTGCCTTGGCACCCTGCAGTCTTGGATGTGTCTGAGGTTTGTAGGTTTTTTTTATTTCAGATGTATCCATCTAGGGTCTGCGTATGTCCAAACTGCCCCGTCTCTGTGTCAAATTCCTTTTTTGCAACACTTGAGTACAGACTGCAAAAAGCTGCTTTAATATCCCTTCTAAAAAGCAGCGACCAGCTGCCTCTACCCTTTGTGGGCTTTCTTACAATCTGCGATGCTGGTACAGATGATTATCACAGAAGGTCCCAGGTGCCACATGGGAGGAATGACATACTGTCTGAAGTGACCTTAGATGGGAAGGTGGGCTTAAGAGACACAGGGAATTTTGAAATGGGGAGCTTGGTCTGGAAACAGCAGCTTACAATTGAAAGGAGTTTTTAATTGTATCAGGCTTGGGGATATTTATCAAATAAACTATTTGATTATTATTATTTTAACCCATCTTATTTTCAAACACTGTTATTAACTCTTAAATGCTCATGGTAATTGGTCAACTTTTCATAATGTATGGAAATATTATGCAAATATTTATAGATTTATTAATAGATTTTTAAGGCTATATGGACCATTAGATTATCTAGTCTGACCTCAGTATATATAACATATAATGTATATATTTCATTAGATAGTTATTTTAATTAATTCTCTTTTGTTACCTATTTGTGAATTTGTGAAGTGCTTTGAAATCCTTAGTGAAGAAAGTAGCTATACTATGTAAACATATTAGTATTTATCATATCAAATGTACATAGATAATAGTATATATCAACAAAGGCACAGTTTATGATTAAATAGTTCATTAATAAATCCTGGATTCTTCATGCACTTATGCAAATACTTCTATTTCAGTTTAAATTTTAAGTACTTTAAATGTAAACACTTAAATTGTTAGATACAAAATGTTTTTACTCTTTCTCCTCTAGGTGTCAGCAGTTCAGAGGTAGCCCTGAGAATATAAGAAATATAACTGACAAATTTTCTTTCCTTTCTTTTCCTTTTTATTCTTGACTTCTGTAACCCTTCTGCCAAGTAGAGCCAGCAGCAGCCAGGATCGGGTTCAATAACTAGTGGTTCCTTTCCACGGATACACCACAGAACCTGCTTGAGCCCACACCCAGTGACCTGGGAAAATTACGTATCAACCCTGGGCGCCTCTGAGAGGCAATACTTCCTCATTCGCAAGCACAGTCTGAGTGTAGAAAAGAAACTTTTAATTAAAGGAGGGAAGTAACTTGGTGTTAATTTGGGAAAACACTGCAAAGAGGGTTCATAAACATAAACCATCAATAAAAGACCCACCCCCAAGTAGGTTGGGCAGTTTGCTTTTCCCCTTAGGTTCTAAGTCCAGCAACCGAAAAGTCTCTTTCACTTGCCCGACCCTTCTCTTTACCCCACTCACAGTTGCTGTCCTTGGTCAGTGCAGACCCAGAGTTCAGAGGTGCATCTGCAGAGTTCACCTCCCCCGCAGGGTGGGGTAAAGAGGTACCTTACTTGCTCCACTGCTCAGGCACTCACTCACCACCCCTCTCTGCTGCCACTCATCGGCCACTCCTTCTGCCCACCTACTCACTGCTCTCATCGTGCCTCTCGGCTGCTGCCCGTCTGCTCACAGTTCTTGCTGCGCCTCTCCACCAGCTGCCCTGCTGGCCGCTCATTGTGCCTCTCTGCATTCACCAACTGACTGTCAGTCGCCTTCTGCTGCCACCAGCCTCTCTGCTGTGACCTCCGCACATCAGTATCTTCGTAATTATCAGCTTTTTGCAGGCTGGGCAGAAACATTGCCCCATCTCAGGTGACTTCAGCTCTCAGTGATTTTTAGCTCTTAGCAGGCAGGGCAGGAACACAATCCTACCACAACTGGTTTCAGCCTTGATTGGGCATTTAACATAACAAACAGGCTCCTAATGAAGCCTATTTAGCTCTATTCTTTAAACACTGGGGAGGAACAGGTTAAACTAGTCTAGAAAGGACCCTTGAGGCTATGCAGCCACCTGGTTACAGATACCTGTCCCCACCCCTCTTACTTTCACAGGGCTCTGACATTCGAGCCCCTGCTTAACAAGGTTCTTTCAACTGCGGATGGTCCCCCTCATTTGGGACAGGTTAAGCGCAGTCCTGCTTTCCTGTATTCCTACAATAATTACAACACTGGTAACCATATTTCACTACCCCTGCATTCAGTACTAAGGTCATTTGCACCCAGCACCAGCCAGAGTTGATCCTTTGACATAGCTGTAAATGATGAATATGTAAACAAAGCAGGGCAAGATATATTTACATAAATATACCCATAGTCTCTTCCCCTCCCAGCTAGCTGTCAGAGAAGCATTCATTCAGACCCTGCTTACACTTCTATTCTTATTTTCATCTGAAACATAGATACCAATTGGGCTTGGTAGTTGCTATGGAAAGACATAGACTCTGATCTTGCAAACACCTATTCATATAACTATGCACAATGAGACTACTCCCATGAAGTTACTCACATGCATAAGTGTTTGCAGGATTGGGGCTTAAGTTATTTATTCAGAAATGAATCTAATTCTTCAAATTGTCTCTTCATGCCCATGGCCTGAGTAAACAGGTGGTACATGGTGAGAAATAAAAACAGATTGGGAAGAATGGAACCAGTTTCCTAAGCCACTGACTCAGGCATTGCCCTTCTGCGGTTGTTATTCTAGCCTACAGAATTGGCAACCCTTCTGCCCTCTTTATTTAGGCCTGTGGACCCTGATCCATCCCCCCCAATTTCCTGTGCACTAGCCTGTTGGATTCTGCCATGGCTCACACAGAGGTGTGTTCATCTCTGCATCCACAAGCCCATTCCCTTCACAGCTGCACTGTGGGATATAAATAGCAAGCAGAGCTGCCTTTTGTTACTGAATACATTTCTACCTCCATTCTGACTAAAATCTGTAATGACATCTTGGCACAATATTATGGTTCAGTGCTACTTTCCAATCACAGATTCATTAATAGATATGATCAGCCCAATGGATGAATGGAAACTATTCCTGCTGTCAGTGGTAGGAGAAAAGTGATTAGCATTTTTTTTTCCAGGATCATTTGCAGTTTTTTCCATTACATGAAATAATACTTTGCCATTCAATAGTGTTATACATCTGAGGCTCTCAAAACACTTTTCGTACGTTAATTAAGCTCCACATCATCCCTAGGAGGTAGTTAAATATTATGCTCATTTTACAGATTATAAAATGAACTACAGAGAAGTGAAGTCACTTGTCCAAGGTCACACAATGAGTTAGTGACAAAGCCTTCAGTAGAACACAGCACTCCTACTGTGAAGCCCCTTGCTCTCATCACTAGGCAATATTTCCCATTAACCTGGGAACTTTCATTACTTTAAATAGCAGGCTTTAAAATCCAATGGAACTGTAAACCCTCAGAGTGATCTTTCCATTTGAAACTGATCTTTTTCAAAGACGCTGAGTAAACGAGTCAATTTCTTTCATATTCTTGTTGTGGTAACAGCTTATGTCTTTTGTAGTTGAGTAAAAAAAAATCTGAGGCCTAACTTCAGGCCAACACATTTGAACATTTGTTCCTTATTGGTTAGTGATCACGGGGGTCCTGGTAATAACACTCAGTAATGACACCCTGGTGAGATTTATTTCCAGAAGGTATGGGGTTTTTTTCTGTATGATTCCCCAGTAATTTTGGACATAACAGCAGATGAAATACCATCAGAAATGTCCTACCTCTCTAACTTATATCTCTAGTTATTGTTCCCAAATAGGCAGCTTTAGGACATAGCTGTAGCTATTAGTCCTCTCTTGTGATTTTTCCAGTGGATGATTTATGTTCCCAAATGGGCTGGTGTAGGCTTAGCTGTGATTATTAATTCTCTTTTTTGATTTTTCCAGTTTCCAATATGATGTAATAGTTCAGAGGAGAGTCAACTATTGTAGCAGTGAGATGTATAGAAAGCACTTGCCTGAGAAACAGAATACAAAAAAATGGAGTGAAAAATTTGATTAACTAGGTTGTATTATTAGCTACTGATATCAGTTCTCCATCCGACCAGACTCATTACTGCTTGTGTTAGTTTGATAATGCTTGTATTTACTATATATTCTTGCAGAAGTATTTCTACAACAAATCTATACATTGCATATGTTTTTCCAAGGCAATATGACATTTGTACATATCCATTGTTTCCATAAGTGAAATGTAACATAATTATTTAACGTACTACCTGTAATGATTAGTGAACATATATTTAGCTTGGTTAATTACAGTTCATTAGTTACTTTGTATTTGTAACATAATCTGTAAAAAATCAAATGCACATTTCAAATGACATCAAGCGGATATTCTCCCTCATTTTAAAATGCCTGCAACCCTACAATTTTGACCTGTGCTCTTTTCATAAATTCATTGATTTTAAGGCCAGAAGGGACCATTAGATCATCTAGACTGGGTCTGGTAAATGAAATTACTGTAGCATAAAACCAGGGTAATGGAGTGTTGAATCAAATCCAATCAAATCCCAGTTTTGGTGACTTTGTTTAGCTTCCCTAAATCCTTTTGGCAGTTTCAGTCAGATAGTCTTTTTTGGACCCAGCTGTCAAGAGATTTGGATATAAACCTGGTTCTGACAATGGCTTGCTGTGTGACCTGGAACCAACACATTAAGTTTATCAGAGTTTTCCTATTGACTTCAGAGGGAGAGAGTAGGGTGAGACCTTTAACCTCACTGAACCTTATTTTGCACAGCTGTGAAACACGCAAATGACTGATATATTGGGGGTGTGAGGTCTAATTAAATAATTGTTTGTAAAGTGCTAGATAAATGAAATATTATTAAGGCCAGTCAGTGGCAGGATGGGATTAGGATTTTCTAGCTTCCTGGTTTCTGGCCCTATCTTTGTAGGTCTGTAGGTTTTTTAGATCTTTGGGTTCTCGGGTACATTAATGTTCTTATACAGTGTTTTGTGGCCGTACTATATAAGCACCTCCTACAGTTATAAAGTGTACAGATAAAGATACATTTCTCTGTTTCTTCTCTCCAGTCAGCAAAAACTGGACATTGTCCACCATCCATTTAACTTTTGTGAAGTACCATCCTCCATCCTTAAATTTCATCAATCCTACCTGAAAATTTACCTTTCCCTTCCTGATTGAAATTTTGCACTGAAGATGCTTCTTTGAGTTTTTTGCATGTTGCCCTGTGAAAAACGTCAATCTCCTTAAGTGTCAAATGAAAAATCTGAATTTTGTGAGTGCTGGAAATATGCACAGTGAACAAGACAAAAAATTGGCCTGGATATATCAACATATTTTCACCAGTTTCACTTAGCCTCAGCAAGAATCCCTCATAAATCTGAAACAGGACTGTGAGTTGAAAGAGGAAACCCAATAGGACATTCCAGTTTGAAATTTTTCTCCTGAAGTCCAGCAGTGGCATTGCTCTGTAACAGCTAGTTGCTGAGCTATCATGTCTTGACACAACATGTCTTGAAGCCCTCTGTGATCCCAAGGAGAGCCAAAAAAACATGCAAGTGAGGGTGTTAACTTGTTAAATTACAGGCTGTCTCACTCAGTGTGAGAGGCTTGAAAGGAATATGAGAACTGAAATCTTTATCCTTTCCCCTCTACCACAGATGGCCACTAGTTTGTGATTGCATGGTTGCTGCTGATACTTTTAAAAACAGCATTTGAATAAATAAATAAAAAATATAGGATTTAAAGACATAGTGCAGTCTTGTTGTCATGAGACCATAAGAACCTAAGAATGTTCATACTGGGTTAGACTAATGGTCCATCTAGCTCAGTATCTTGTCTTCCAACAGTGGCCAATGCCACATGCTTCAAAGGGAATGAACACAGCAGGGCAGTCCACCCGCTGTCATTCAGTCCCAGCATCTGTCAGGCAGATTTTTATCATAAGCCTCCTTAGTTGTCTCTTTTCTAGGCTGGACAGTCCCAGTTTTTTAATCTCTCCTCATATGGAAGCTGTTCCAAGCCCTTTCGTCATTTTTGTTGCCCTTCTCTGTATCTTTCCATTTCTAATATAGCTTTTTGGGGATGGAGAGACCTGAACGCATGCAGTATTCAAGGTGTGAGCATGCCAGGGCTTTATAAAGTGGAATTATGATATTTACTGTCTTATTATCTAGCCCTTTCCTAATGGTTCCTAACATTCTGTTCGCTGTTTTGACTGCTGCTGCACATTGAGTGGATGTTTTCAGAGAACTGTCCACAATGACCCCAAGCTCTCTTTCTTGAGTGGTAACAACTTGTTTAGATTCCCTTTTTTATCAGTGGAATTATGTTGATGTGCACTATTTTGCATTTATCAACACTGAATTTCATCTGCCATTTTGTTGCTCAGTCTCCCAGTTTTGCGAGGTCCCTTTGAACCCAGTCTGCTTTGGACTTAACTATCTTGAGTAAGTTTATATTGTCTGCAAACTTTGCCACCTCTCTGTTTACCCTTTTTCCAGATCATTGGTAAATATGTTGAACAGCATTAGTCCCAGTATAGATCTTTGAGGGACACCACTATTTACCTCTCTCCATTCTAAAAACTCACCATTTATTTCTCCCCTTTGTCTCCTGTCTTTTAACCAGTTACTGATCGATGAACAGATCTTCCCTCTTATCCCATGACTCCTTACTTTGCTTAAGAGCCTTTGGTAAGGGATCTCATCAAAGACTTTCTGAAAGTCTAAGTACATTATATCCACTTGATTGCCCTTGCCTTGCCCTTGCCTCTCACCACCTCTTTTACTCTGTTGTTTGGCCATGGTAGCCCTTTTTTTGGGTCCTCTTACTATTTTTTTTTTCTATTTGGGGGGTATACGTTTAAGTTGAGCCTTTATTATGATGTTTTAAAAAAGTTTACATGCAGTCTGCAGGCATTTCACTCTTGTGAATTTTTCCTTTTAATTTCCATTTAACTAGCTTCCTCATTTTGTTTCATTCCCCTTTCTGAAGTTAAATGCTACTGTGCTGGGCTTCTTTGATATTTTCCCCCTCAGAAGGATGTTAAATTTAATGACATTACAGTTGCTATTACTGAGTTGTTCAGCTAAGTTCACTTCTTGGACCAGGTCCTGTGCTCCAGTCAGGACTAAATCAAGTATTGTCTCTCCCCTTGTGGGTTTCAGGCCAGCTGCTCCAAGAAGCAGTCATTAAAGGTGTCTAGTAACTTTATCTCTAAATCACACCCGGAGTGATGTGTCCAGTCAATATGGAGATGATTGAAATCCCTATTATTGTTGAGTTTTCTATTTTTATGGCCTCTCTAATCTCCCTGAGCATTTCACGGTCACCATCACCATTCTGGTCAGGTGGTCGGTAGTAGATTCCTATTGCTATATTCTTATTATTCATGCATGGAGTTTCTATCCATAGAAATGGATAGAACTCTATGATACAGTTTGATTCATTTAAGATTTTTTACAATACTTGACTCTGGGCTTTCTTTCACATATAGTGCAATGCCTCCACCAGCAAAACCTACTGTCATTCCTATATATGTTGTACCCTGGTATTACCATGTCCCATTGATTATCATAATTCCAACAAGATTCAATGACGTGCTGTGATGCCTATTATATCAATATCCTCATTTAATACCAGGCACTCAGATTCACTCATCTTAGTATTTAGACTTCTAACATTTGTCTGACTACAGAACTGAAATGTTGCCAACCCTGATGAGTCTTATGATGTTTCATGGTTTTTCTTAAAGCCCCAACTCCTGGAGTCATGTGATAACATGAGAATCGCAGCTTTCCTCGGAGTGTGGTGAAGAGAATTTCTACCTCTCGCTGTCATGGAGAAAAGAGTGAAATTGTGACCCACATGTGACCTAAAGGCTCAGAAACCTAAAGGCAAAGAAAGAGATCCCAAAATGTATTATTACTGTTTAAAATCTCAGAATTGTTAAAACAATCTCATGATTTTTGGGAGGGGGGGCTGAATCTTGATTCTTGCATGCTTGGGACTGTTGGTATGAGGACTGGGATCCAGGAACTCATGCACTGCTATCCTAGTTCTGACACTAACTCACTGTGTGACCTTGAGCTTCTGATTTAACCCCTCTGTGTCAGTGATGTGCTGTCAGTATTTTAACCAGGGACATGCACAGCAATGCTCTGTGATCAATCTGTCTCCATGGTGGAAATGCTCACAGAGAGATGAGGAGGAACTGGGGAAATGTATCCTTTTATTTTTCCACTGAACTTTCCTATAACCACAGCCAAAGCAGGAGGCACCACCATTTGGCAAACAAACTTCTCAATAGCTGCAATGTGTTGGAAATGTTGACACTTGGATCTCAAAAATAAAATACAGAGTATATTGATGGTACGGTGTAGTGTTCAGCCAAGAAAGGGGTAAGATGAAGACCTTGTAGAAGGAATGTCCTTTTATGGGACTTTTTTTCGTAAATATCTGTGATTAAAAACAACCTGGCCCATTCCAAAAGTAGAATAAACTGCACTTTAGATATATTTTGTTGAGCCCGTGGGATACGTGATTTTGCCAAGGAAGGGTAGTGGTAACCAGAGTGGGGCTGAGATCCAAAAGAGGTGGTGGAATCATTCCACTCATTCTTTTATTTTAGTGACAGGATTTTCACAAGGCCTCCCGGGAGCCCTGGCTAGCTCCCTCCAGCACATCAGTGCTCTGTTTCTCAGCTGCCACATTTGAAACGACACGACTAAGTCTTGTTGGACGCCTCATGAGAGAGTTGAGAGGATTCATTTGATGACATATGTAAAACACTGTATAAATGCTTAGTGCCATTCTATAATAGGAGGAAGAAAAGGTAATGACAAGGTAAATTCTGGGCCTCCAGCCTTGGAATCTCAATCTTGTGAGGTGCTAAGTGATCTCAGTGCCCACTGAAACCAATGGATTTTCAGAGTGCTCAAAGCCTTAAAGGATTGGGTCCTGCCATTATTTCTTTGAATTTCTGCCAATTCTACTTATCGCTAGAAGGCTTTTAGGAAAGAAATACAATATGTTTTTCTGCTAAACAAACTTGATGATATTGAGCAGTGGGTGATAGAATCAAATACTATTCCACTGTACTTTAGAGTTAAAACCCAGGGTATTTGTAGTATAAAAATAAATCTCTCAGCATAGAGGAATGGAGCTTATATATTTTATACTTATTGCATTGTAAGCGTTTTTTCCCCAGAAGGCTCTCTAGCTAGTTAATTGATACTCTTTGGCTACTTTACAGGAAATAATCTTAGGGAGCAGTGGCAATCAAAAGGGAAATCTCTTATTTTAACACAGTGACATGCTGTGACAGATATATTCCAAACATGTTGAATGCTTCACTGTCTCAAAACATTGTAAAATGCTTCTTGCTCTTGCAATATGGGAAAATTAGACATCAGATACTAGTCAGGACTGGAGTGGAGTATGAATGAGGCCAATTTGACCCTTCACCAAAAACACAACCCACACCTGAATGGAAACACTTTTGAGGTTTAGAAGAGTTTAATGAATGGGATCTGGACCTGGTGTAGAAAACTCTAACCCATTTTTCTCTCTAAATGTTCTTTTGCAAAGGCCACTCTAGTGTAATTTGTGCAACAACCAAAAAAGTTTTACCACCTCGCAACAGAAATGTAAGTGCAGCGCTACTATGCATCTATCCAACAGGGTCACCTGGTGCTTTTTTCTCTTTGTTTGTGTAACTCACACACCTCCCGGGTGCGGTGTTCTGTCCCATCTAGTGGCACCAAGACCACGGAGAGAGAGAGAGAGAGAGAGAGAGATTAATGAGTCTGCTCTACAGCCTTAGCTAACAGCCATATGGCTTTTAACTCATGCAACAGAGGCTCATGCGTTTAGCTCCAGAGGATCCAGGTTTGATCCTGCCCGCTGACAACCAGGGTCTGTCAGTGTTACAACTGTAAGCATCTTGAGGCAGAGACTATGTCTTGCTCTATGTTCTGCTTAGCACAAGCCCAACCCCACCATCAGTACTCCAACACATAAAGAATAATATTCTTTCTAATTTAGGGTCTTGACCCAGAAAACACTCATGAACAAGAGTAACTTTACTCTAGTGAGTTCAGTGAGACTACTCATATGAGTGTTTGTAACATTGGCACCAATAGGCCCCAGCCATGTGAAGATTTAGTGTGTGTGTGCTTAACTTTCGGTGCTGTTAGTAGTCCTAACTTCTTTTGGCAGACAGACGGCTTTTCTGTATGTCTGTACAGTCCCATGCACCCCAGTTGTGTTACGTAACTCATAAAGCTGGCTGAAATCTATTCACTGAACACATTACTGGACATATGTAGCATTTTATGGAATTGTATATTCAACTGATCCATTTTTCTGGTATTTGACCAGGTGTAATGAATGATCCTAAAAATACAAAATTTATATAAGCATCTCAACTTGTGGCTGGTTTTCTGCACTGAAGCACTGAACTTTTATAGGGTTTCTTGTCACAGATATCAGTGCCTCTATGTCTTGCTTCTGTTTAAAATAATCTGATATGCTGTAGCAAGCTGGGAACCCCCTGACTTTTCTTCAGAATTCTCATACATGATGAGTGTAGGTGAGCTACCTTTCTATACTATTGGAGAGTAAAAGCAAACAAAATATATGATTTAATTTATATTGTACAAATGAAAGCTGCAGAGTAATGAATTAGTTTGACACTTTATTAGAGATGCGACAAAAAATCCCTGTCACAAAGAATCTTTACAGTGGCACATATCGAAGAATAAAAGATGGGTTTTTTTTTAACAAATTCATTAGAATGATTACACAAATCAGCAGCACATTTTTCGACTTCAGCTCTGATGAATTTCTGGATTTTATTCATAACTTCCTTATGAGCCACAGGCAGTAACAGAATGAGATCAATACTAAGCTGGGTGGGAGACAAAATCGGGTCTTTCCATAGCTTCAGTCGTTGAACCATCCAAATAAATATGTAGGTTTCCAACAATCCACTCCCATATCAAGTGAATCTGGCATCCTGATGATTTGGACTGGTCCAATTCAGCTTACTTTGATGCATTAGGATTACCCAGAGCTAGTTGAAGGCCCCTTAGAAAACAGTAAGTTATGAAAAAAGTGTGTAACACAACTATTTGAGTTTTTGCAGATGTGACAAAACAGTCGATCATTTTGCAATTTCACCACAATTTGTAACAAATAATACAAATACATAATAGAATTCATACACTATTCAGAAAATAAAGAAGCACATACAGTATTGTTAAAATTCACAGCAACTTTTACTTCAAATATTTATGCACTGTTGAAATAATTAGTTTGTTCCATAGTGGTAAAGTTCAGGCCTGTTTTTTTATGTATGTGTTTTTTAAAATTGATCAGGATCTCTTTTATGCTTGTAAAGGCTAAAGGACTGATCCCAGTAGGTGCTGTGTAATAGGAGTTACTGGTACTTAGTGACCCTCAGAACCAGTCCTTCAGTCAGTTGTATTAGGCTTTGAACTTGGATGGCTGAAGTCAGTAGGATCAATATGCCATTGATTTTAATGGGAGCTTGATCAGACCCTTTTAGAATAAATCGGAACTGCTTTGCGCTAACCTTAGCTCTGACCTGAAAGAGCTACACTAATTCTTTTTCTGCTCTGAGAATACTTGTGTGTAAAGAAAATTGTACTAAATTGCAGGGTATTTTATTTGCTCTCCAGTAAAATCTGTATAAGAACTTCAATTTGCATACAGACCGTACTTCCAGAGATTAGGTGCCGGAGCTATATCTAACATGCCAACCATCATGTTTAAAATTATATGTCTAAAAATCAATGCACTAATCCAATCTTCTTTTTATATGAATTTCATTCACTGAGAATTCACTGAGATAGATATTGCAACATTACTATCATTCAAGACATCGTTTCCAAACTGAATGTCGTAAACATAAGCTAAGTAACTTGCTAAGCAATAATATTTGAAAATAAATAGTTCACTACTCCATTTGGTAATGACATCTAGTCTCTTCCAGTTCAAGCAGACAAGTTTTGCTGTAGTACTATTATTGAGATTATACTCAAACAACTGTATAAATGAAACAGACAGTATAGAATCATAGAATCATAGAATATCAGGGTTGGAAGGGACCTCAGGAGGTCATCTAGTTCAACTCCCTGCTCAAAGCAGGATCAATCCCCAACTAAATCATTCCAGCCAGGGTTTTGTCAAGCCTGACCTTAAAAATATCTAAGGAAGGAGATGCCACCACCTCCCTAGGTAACGCATTCCAGTGTTTCACCACCCTCCTAGTGAAAAAGTTTTTCCTAATATCCAACCTAAACCTCCCCCACTGCAACTTGAGACCATTACTCCTTGTTCTGTCATCAGCTACCAGTGAGAACAGTCTAGCTCCATCCTCTTTGGAACCCTCTTTCAGGTAGTTGAAAGCAGCTATCAAATCCCCCCTCATTCTTCTTTTCCGCAGACTAAACAATCCCAGTTCCCTCAGCCTCTCCATGTATCACGTATCTCTATCCTTGTAATCTGTACAAGGATGAAAAAAGCAGATCAGTGTTATAAACAAAATTGCAAAGAAATAAATTGATAAGTCACAATAGTTAGAATGAGATGGGGCACAATTTCTAAATTGTAAATTGTAATGCATATAACATTAAAATACAGTTAATGAATAATGCGTACATATCTATATTTAATCACAACAAATGAATCTAAAACAAAGGGCCATATTTTCTAAAACAGTATCTGAAGTACACACATAATGTGTGCAAAATCACTTGTGCCCACAGTTTTACATGTGTAATCATTTCTGTCTGCAAAAGAGATTTTAGGCATGCAAATGATTTGTTGTTTTTGTTTATTGCAGGCCCAAATGATTTTGCATGCAAAATTGTGGGTGCAAATGTAGAGGCTTTGTTGATACACCATTAAGATGTGGGCCTAATTTGAACCCACAGAACATGGAAATATGGGCAAAAAACAATGATACTCAGTTTTTGGCAAAAGTGTAAATTAAGGGCCAAATTTGTGCTGGTGTAAATCCAGCGTTATTCCAGTGAAATCAATGCCCTGAAAGCAGCAAAAAATAAAAGCATAGTTTGGCTCAGAGTGACTCAAGAATGTTTAGCTCCGCTCTCAATATGCTCACTTTTCATACAATAACATAACTTTAATGTAGTTGTATGTGGTTTGTTTTTCTTCGGTTTGTTGACTTTTATAACAGATTTTAAAACCCACTTCTAGCTCTCATTGCAACCTCTGGCAAGAACTAAAGGAATGGGATATATTTCAGACCAACAACAATATTTTCAAGTATTCATATTGCAATACAGAGAAATAAAATATTCTTCTTCAGGAGAACATAAGCTTGTCATTGCATCAGTCACAAAGGAAGATTTCTCCCAGCAGAAAGCACTGCACAAGTATCTAGCTGTACTGTGGGGTTTCCCACCCCCAGCCTCCTCTAAAGTAAAGTCAAGGCTAGTGGCGGGATATTGAAGTTGATGCACAAATTGCCTGATATAATATGGCAAATACTACCAGTCAAATTCATCCCGGGTGTAACATCGGTTTCACTGGTGTTATACCAGGGATAGATTAACCATGCTAAAAAAATACACATCTTCCTCTCTGTTCCTTATCTGACTTATCCAGTCACTCAATTTCTCTGTCCCTGTGACTCGTGCACCATCATTTTTCAGCATAATCATAGACCCATAGAAATATAGAGCTGGAAGACTCTTGAGAGAGCTTCAAGTTCAGCCTCCTGCTTGGAAGGAGCTCATCCCCGATGGGTGTTTGTCTAATTTGTTCTTAAAAACCTCCAATGAGGGGGGATTCCACAATCTCCCTTGGAAGCCTGTTCGAGAGCTTAACTATCCTTATAGTTAGAAAGCTTTTCCTAATATCTAACCTAAATCTCCATTGCTGCAGATTAAGCCCTTTACTTCTTGTCCGACCTTTAGTGGACATGTACAACAATTATAACTCTTTATAACAGCCCTTAACATATCTGAAGACAGTTAGGAGGTCCCTACTCAATCTTCTTTTCCCAAATCTAAACATGCCTAGTTCTTTTTTTAACCTTTCCTCATAGGTCAGGTTTATCATTTTTGTTGCTGTCATCTGGACTCTTTCCAATTTATCCAGATCTTTCCTAAAGAGTAATGCCCAGAATTGGACACAATATAGAATAGAATATCAGGGTTGGAAGGGACCTCAGGAGATCATCTAGTCCAACCCCCTGCTCAAAGCAGAGCCAATCCCCAATTTTTGCCCCAGATCCCTAAATGGCCCCTTCAAGGATTGAACTCACAACCCTGGGTTTAGCAGGCCAATGCTCAAACCACTGAGTTATCCCTCCCCCCGCTGAGGCCTCACTAGTGCTGAGTGGAGTAGGATAATTACCACCCAAGTGTTGCATATGACAGTCCTGTTAATACACCCCAGAATAATATTAGCCTTTTTAGCAACTGCATCACATTGTTGGCTCATATTCAATTTGTGATCCACTGTAACCCTCAGATCCTAAGCAGTTAGGTGATAGTACCGCTGAAAAGGATTTGGGGGTTATATGTATTTTTCAGTTGTGCCTTTAACTTCCTAATTCTTGTTGATTTCAGTCCAGTTCTTTAATATGTCAAAGTCATTTTGAATTTTAATCCTGCCCTCTAAAGTGCTTGCAACCCCTCTTAGCTTGAGTCATCCACAAAATTGATAAGCTTCCTCTCCACTCCATTATCCAGGACATAAATTAAAATATTGAATGGTACCAGACCCAGGATTGGCCCCTGCAGGATTCCACTAGAAATGCCCTCTCAGTTTGACAGCGAACTATTGATAACTTCTCTTTGAGTATGGTCTTTCAACCAGTTGTACATCTACCTTATAATAATTCCAGCTAGACCACATTTGCTTATGAGAATGTCATGTGGGACTTTGTCAAAAGCCTTACTAAAATGAAGATATATAGTCAAAGAAGGAAATTAGGTTGGTTTGGCATGATTTGCGCTTGACAAATCCATGCTGGCTGTTCCTTATAACCCTATTATCCTATGGTGCTTACAAATTGATTGTTTAGTAATTTGTTTCAGCGTCTTTCCAGATATCGAAGTTAGGCTGACTAGTCTATAATTCCACTGATCTATACTGTCAATGCTTGTTTCACTATGCACTGTAATATCATTTCCCATCTAATAGAGATGGCATTGTATAAAAAAGTCTATTTAAGATTTTGTTAGAAGTACAATAAGACTAATAAGGCTTGAAGTCAACATGAATTGTTGGAGCTTTATATAACCACTTAAATGTCCACTAGAGGGACTTCATGTTTATTATTAAATTAAAATCATATTAATTTAATTTTTTTAAATAGTTCAGTACATTAATACATGTTTCTAGCAAGGACAGCAAGCATTTAGGGCTGATCCTGCACATATTTTCTACTATGTGGAGAAGCTACTATTGTGAGCATTCTTATTGACTTCAGGGATTGGGAGATGAGGGGGGGAGATCTGCCCTTAAATATTTATAATTACCACAAGCAATCTAAAATTGTACTTTTAGAAAGAGAGGCTAGCACTTGGAAGACAAGATACTGGCCTAGATGGACCATTGGTCTGAACCAGTATGGGCATTCTTATGTTCTTATTTTCACACTTGAAGCCAAGTGATAAGGGTTATGTGTTACATACACACAGGATTGGCTTCATAGAAATAACACAAAGGTAGTTCAGCATATTCTCAGGAATCTGGAAAAATATTTAGGCTACAATTGCACAAACCTGTACATGCTTAACCTGATGCACTTAAACTCAATGGGTCACAGTGCATAGGGTTAAGCATCTGCATAATTATTTTGCAGATTAAGGGCCTTCATTTGTTATTTGTTAGCTGATGGTAGCTAGGTTGTGGGGCACTTGGGGATAGCTGATTTTGTTTTCAAAAAACTTTCAGATGACAACTTGTGAGAATAGCTAATGATGAACTTATTATTATTATTATTATGTTCCTCCTCCCTCCAATCTTCTGTCCTACTGATTATCACACTCACTTTGTTTCAAATTTTATGATCTTCCTGTGCATTTGTACAGTGCTTAGCACAATGGGCTTTCAGTCTAATATAGTAATAATAATCTTGACAATTAAGCAGACTAGTTTCTGTTTCAGCAGATTCACCGGTCCTATCATGTCCACTCAATTTCTCTTTTATTTTATTTATTGGACCTGGATAGAGGGATGTGTGAAAAAGAGCCTGACATTACATATAACAAAAGGATGTTATCCACTACTTTATCTTTTCCTATCCCCCATGCCTCCAACACATACATTCATATTATTATGGTTCATGAATAACCTATGAATCCAGTTCTGCAGTTTTGATTTTACCATAAACTTGGTTTTGCCTTGTTGGAATTTTTTTGATGGCATAGCACTATAAAATTGCGTTTATATTTTTCATCTCTGCTGAATAAACATAAATGCCTATGTAAGATTGCCCAGAAAATCTTATTTTATTATGTCATTTGTGAAACTTAGGTGGCTATTCCTTTTAATTTCTCTTGTAATCAGATACCCATAGTTTAAGGCCATCACTTATGTTGAAAAATGAAATAGCAGAGAGCTGAAATTGTATTTTCAAACCTGGAGGGAAAAAAATTGTTCATATTGAACATCTTCACTATACAGTATTAAATCTTAAAAAGGTTTTTGTCATGAGATATAATCACCTAGTACTCTACAGAGGAAAACTTGTTTTCTCCTGTTCTGACCATTGAGCTTCTGCTGAGCTTTCTTGTTTGATTTTTGTGTGGCCTATTTTGAATTTTTTTCCATGTTATTTCCAAAGTACCCTAATGATGCTGAACACTCCCTTTCACTTGATTCCCTATGTGCTGAGATACCAAAGTGATGGGGGCATTTCAATAGAGAGAATGTTAAATATGCAGGGTGGCCTGTGTTGATTAGTAAGATGGGCAGAATTCAATTTTTATTTTTGTACAGTTTTGATGGACAATATAAATGTTCATTTTAAAGGATTTTTTAAATTTTTTATCAATTTAAATTCTCACAGTTGTGCAAAATTATGGGGTTTTTTCCTTTTTTTCCTGTTTTTATCCATTGAAATTTTCACACTCATGACAAATTGGAGTGTGTGTCACACAATGGCGGGGTCAGCCAATAATTTATTTAATGGCTGTGGATGCTGGGATTTAAAAACGTAAAGCTTTATAATGGTTAAAACACAAATTGTCAATATCACACATCATAATTTACAAAGTAAATATCCTGAAATCAAACTCTAATAAGTTCTCAAGCAGAATTTTTCTGCTTTTGCCTGTCTGTAAATTTTGATGATTAGTGATGGAAATATTTTTCCATTGGTTTGTATGTGTGTGGTGAAATCGATGTTTACCTACTGTGACAGGGCACCTGCCCTGCACTGGCCATGAGAGGATTAAAACCAGCCTAGGGAGGCTGAGCGGCAGGCAGTGAAAGGAGGGGCTGCAGGGGAAACAGCCAAATTAGGGCGGCAGCTGCAGACAAGTAGGGCAGCGGCTGGACCAGCCAATCAGGGCCTGGTTGGCCCATATAAAAGGAAGCTGCAGACCAGATTGAGGGAGTCTGCTGCAGGGAGCCCTAGGGAGAAGACTGGCTTCCTAGAGGGCTCCTGGCAGGCTGCCAGGACTTACAGGCTCGAGGCCCTGGGAAGAGGGCAAAGGAACCGGAGCCAGAGGCCAGAGCAGAAGGAACTGAGGCTGTGGGGAAGTGGCCCAGGAAATAGAGACAGTGAGCTGGAAGGAAGAGGCAGCAGGAAGCTGCTGTTTTGCAGGGTCCCTGGGCTGGGGCCCAGAGTAGTAGGTGGGGCTGGGCCCACCCCCCTCTAGCTGCTGAAGGAGCAGCAAGGCCTTGGACTGCCAAGCTGCTGCAAGGAGTGGCAAGACTCTTGTTCAAGGAGTCCCCCGGAAGGGGGAGAAATGGGATGGTGACACGGCTGGAGGGCTGTGCCATGAAGCAGATGCTGAGAGGAAGGAGCCGTAATGGCTCTGCAGGCAGAGGTGAGGATGAGAGAGCCACCACCAACTGAGGCCACACCTGCTGGGACTGAGCTAATTCCCAAAATGCCCAGCAGGAGGCGCCAGTGTGGTGAGTGACCCTGTGACACCAACATTTACCGATTAAAAAATCTAATTCTTCCAAGCCCACTAATAAGGTAAGTCAGACTGAAAAGACTCATCATGCTCCATTAAAAAAAAATGACTGCACTTAAGGGAAAGTTTTAAGAAGAACCTACAATATTGAGGATTTTTTTAAATTAAATTTTTGGGGAAATCTTGAAATATTTTGAAATTTCAAACTTTAAATGTTGAGAGAAAATAGGAAAAAGTTTGAATTTTTTTATCAATTTTTTCTCCTTTTTCTCAGCCAGTGCTAGGCATTATCAATATGGAAGCTTCAATCCACTTGTAGCGGTCTGAGAGAGACTTGCTGTTGAGCCAAGTTAAAATTAACTAGCAGAACATGTAAGTCTGCTCCAGTACTTTTGAGTACAGAGCAGGTATACATAGGATTGAGTATGAGTAGACACTTGTATGGCAAGTAGTGTGTCTGTATACCAGCTGATTAAAATATAAGTCTTTGAAAAGCTTTATACAGATTTTGTTTTCTCGTTTATTCCCAGCTGTGAATTTATTGAATGTTCTTCCTATTTCATGCTATGAAAAGTAAGAAAATGGATTTCATGCTCTTTACCATCAGAAATCTATTCATTAAAGTGTGTCATGATCTTACAATTAGATTCACTCTAGTCTGAAATTAGGGAGTCCATGCCAGACAATAACTGTAACCAGCAATGGCTCTGGCTGTTCTCTAACCTTTGACTCAAGATTGTTTCTTTAAAAAAATAGTCACATTTCTTTTCAGTGTTAGTCAAATAGCCTGTGAGATTCTGACTGAGCACTCTAGGAAAAGTGATGAGTACTCTCAATTCAGCACCTTTCAGGAGGCATTCATTGCCTTGCAGTTTTGAGCATGGAAACATTGCGAAATGTCAGTCAGATCAGCCTACTTTTGTCAGATGGACTTCAGGTTTAGTTTGATTTCACTGGCAGAGAAAATACATTTGCAAACTTCTTGCTATATTTGATAGATCAGCATAAACAGAGCCTGATCCTGAAGTCTCTGCTTAGGCAAAAACCTCCACTGAACTCTGAATCGATGATTCATGATGTCAAATGGGAATTTTGCCTGAGTAAAGACTGCAAAATCAGTGCTAAAGTGTGCCTGACCTTTTAAAAGAGAGCATGAGAACTTAGGCCACAATTCAGCATACATGTAACACTAAGCAAATCTGTCATCCCACTGAAGTCAACTCTCATGCTAAATTTATACACACACTTAGGTATTTGGATGAATCATGCCCATAGCATGTTTTCTCCGGCCCCATGAGCCTGCTTTTGCTTAAAGCAAGAAAACTGGTGTGTAGAGATGTACAGCAGCTCCTGGGTTCTGTAAGCAGAAACAACTCTCGGTTTAACACAGGCTGTCGTAAATATTGCATCAAAATATTAATGAAGACCAGAGTGATCCAGAATGGCATAAGCCTTAGGCCTGAAATTAAGAGAGAAGAAGCAGTATGGAAAGAGAAACATCTTTCTTCATTCTCACATCACCTGTAAAAGGACATGGAAAAAATAGTTACTCTGTGGATCATCTGTTGTGAGATCAGAGGAGTAAATGGGACCATGACACTATTTCAGTCATACTGCATGAAAAGCCATCACAAAGCCAGTAACATTATGTACCATTAGAGCCAGGTAAATTTTTTTGGCCAAAACTTCTTGTCAGCAAACAATGTAGCTTAAGTGACACCAAAATATTTCACCAATTCTTGCTGGTTATCCCCAAATTGTTCATGTTGAAAAAAGGCAAACGAACAAAACAAAAATCCAGAGAAATCAAAATGTTTCATTTTTGACATTTTTGAAATGAAATGTTCTGAAATTTTTTTATTCAAGATTACTTTTAATTTAGAAATTTCCTTCCATTTTATTTTTTTTTAAGTAAAAAACAACTTGAGATCAAAATGAAATGTTTAATTTGGGTTAACATTTCATTTGACCCAAAACAATTGTTCTTTAACTTTGATTCACTGAGAATTTTGAAAAACGTTGGTTTTGGGTTGTGCCAAAAGGATACTTTTTTATTTTTCAGAATTGTCAGTGAACCAAATCAATTATTCACAGAGCTCTATTTTATGTGGGTGTTTGGGAAATTAGCACCTCCTGGGTTGTGCCAGCTATGTGTGTGTAGGTGTGGTAGATGAGGAAAGCATAGTTTACCCCTAAATTGTGGTACTTAGTTACGGATATGTGTCGGGATGGTGTGTAAGCGGTTGCAGAGTGGGCCAACAAGAGAATGCCACACCTCTTTCATGCAGAGGAGCTGGACCCATGCCAGCTGTGCATAAGTCTCCATGGATGGGAATTTTGGGGCAGGACATAGTCAGAAGCACTGGGGTCACAATAAAACGATCATGATATCTCCAGTGCACTCATATGAAGTACATAAGGCTTGCAGCCCTATTCCAATGGTTGGAATAACAGCCATAGATGGGCTGCACCATTGCCCCATTTTCTGACCACAGAAGGAGTGAAATGCACAGCCTTCCACCAACAGATGACGCTGACTTATGGCTTGATCCTGCAAGATGGTGTGCACCTCCTATGAGGTGTTGAGTGCCTTGAACTCCCATAGCTGCATTCCATCAATGAGTACTGAGGGAGCTCAGTACCTTGCATGACTGGGCTTTTTGGCCGACTGTGTAGGGGAAGAATTTTACTCCAATTCGTTTGGTAGGGAGAAGGTGATTTGATTCCCACTCAACCAATGCAGTGTTGACTGTCATTCTGGTAAATCCAGTGCTTTAAAAGCATAGCACTGTATGCTTCTGGGAAAAACTAATGCTTCTCCTCTTCTATTTGTGCAAAAGTTTGATTTCCAATATTTTTTAAGGACTAGACAGCTGTCAAAGGTATAAAGGCAGCATCTGTTCACTAGCAGATACTTTGTAGATAATTGGCAATTGCTGCAGAACTGTCCAAAAGAATTTGCCATATAAAATGTGTTGTGACAACTTTGATGTTTGTTGTTTTGGTGGAAAACAGCAACAAAAAAATCCCAACTCTTAGCAAGGGTAATTTTTATCAAATAAACAAAAACTACCTTTTTGTTTAACAAAATTAGGAAGTTTCATGATATCTGAGAACAAATTTGTGAAATGTATCAAACTGAAAAAATTCAGGAAAAATGCCTCAAAAATGAGAAAGTAGTTGAGGAAGTCATTAATGGTAAATTCACAAAATTGAGCAATAGCTGAAATTTTGGACTGCAAACTATTTGCATATTTCACACTTTTAATGTGAATTTTAGTTTTAAATCTGCAAAAAGAACATTCAGAATAGTTCTTAAAGGTAAAGAATACCATCTGCTAATGGAGTAGGGTAAAGTATTCTATTTTTCTGCTCTCTGCAGGTACAAATGTGTTTTTAACTCTCCTTGTATATCTTCACAAGAAATTTCTTGGGCCCAGATCCTCAGCTGGTATAAATTAGTGTGGCTTCATTGAAGTAAATGGAGTTGTGCTGATTTACACCAGATGAGGGTTTTTGTAATCTGGTTCCTTATATACTAAATATACCCAATGTATTAATTTCTGCTAAATGTTACCTCAGAGGATAAACAGGTATCATCAAAGGACACTTTTGTTGGGGACAGATAGGTATTGGTGACAGTAATGTCTTCTAGTTCAGTGCTGAAGTGATCAGACTCCTTGATGGCACTGTAGTTTAGGGCCACACTGTAACTGGCAGGTTTCTCTGACTGCTTCTGCTGGCAATTGCAGAGTTTCTTGAAGGATGCTCTGAATTTCTGGGACATGAGATTGTAAATCACGGGGTTGATGGCACTGTTTAGATAAATGCAGATTCTACAAAATAATAGGAACCAATTTTCTTGGAAAGGGTTGGAGAGAAAGGAGTTTACAACAACCAGTGTTCTGTAGGGCATCCATAAAAATGCAAACAGGATCACAACCACAGCCAGCATCTTGGTAACCTATGGAAAACACAAAGATATACAGTGAAAAAGTAGAAAATCAGTACTCAGTGCTTTGTAGGGATGTGCATATAAAATTTGTATTATATGTTCATGATGGACCCAACCTAAAACTCTATATGTGAAAAACCCTGAATTGGTGATGTTCAGATCAATGTCTGGCTTTTGGTTAGAATTTTGCAACTTGTCCCTATCTCCTTACCACTATAATGGGCTGACCCAAATTCATGGATCCAAACTCTCCTGAACTTTCATAAGAGATGGATGAGTCCTTATGGCTAACATTCATATTATACAATTAATATCCAATTAATCCCCATTAAACATATTATTTTAGGTCTGAATCTTTGCAACGACCATAGTTAGAAACAAGTGTCTATTCCCTTGGAAAGAAAGGCACTCCCATCCTCCCTTCAATGCTATGGAGCACCTACTTCTAGCACTGATTGTTTCTGACATATTGTAACTGAACCCAACCTACCTACTTTAATGACTACTGTCACGTAATAGCAGACCACCACATTTAATACAAAGAAGTCTGATTTAGATTTGTTTCTAACAAAAACAATTAATTCAGACATAAGTTCTGACCAAATGATTGATACATAATATTCTGAAACTCTTAATGATTGCCTTAAAATTGCGGGTTACCCTTAGAACGTAATAATCTTAGAAAAACTCACTTATTTCACTTAAACAGACAAGGTGGGTGAGGTAATATCTTTTATAGGACCAACTTCTGTTGGTGAAAGAGAGAAGCTTCTGAGCTTACATAGAGTTCTTCGTCAGGTCTGGAAAATGTACTCAGAGGGTATGTCTACACTGCAATAAAACACCCATGCTTTGGGACCCTGGATGGCTCAGCATGAGCCCAAATGTCTACACGGCAATTTTATAGCTCTACAACCCAAGCCCCACGAACCCGAGTTAGCTGATGTGGGCCAACAGTCGGTATTTTATTGAAGTGCAGACATATCCAGGCTGTCACAGGTAAATACAAGGTGGAACAGATTGTTAACACATGTTGCAAAAGACCTTTTAAGGTGAAGTGGGCAGTTAACACCTCACGGTTGTAGGACAAAAGATGGTCAGTAGGTTACAGATTGTAATGAGCCAGTGCCTTTATTGAGTCCATGATTTGTAGTATCTAGCAAAGTTATGAATTTAAATTCCCAGGCTCACCTATTGAAGGTGTTGCGCAGATTGCCTTTGAGGATGAGGACTGAGAGGTCAGATGTGGAGTGATCATTTTCTGAAAAGTGTTCACCCACAGATAATAGGGTGTGTCTGTCATGTAAGATTTTATTACTTAAGTAAGTTTGCTTAAAAAGAATGGCAATGAAAAACGCTCCCTTGAAGGAATCCCAAAAAATTGAAGTAAAACCAATAAAAAATAAAAGTGAAAAATGGGGGCAGTAAAAACAAAACAATGTGTAAATCAATATAGAATTACGGCCAGTGTGTATGTGGGAAATGGGTAGAGTGGGGACTCTTTCTGATGAACTAGGAATGTCTTCTTTTAAAGTGCTTCTTTGTATGTTGCCATCTCTTGTTGAAAAAATGCAGTTGCATCTTGCTGACAAATTAATGGATTTTCCCTTTCCCTGCTCATTGATGCTGTTGCACTTTACACGCTTTCTCAGGGTAGCTGTGGCAATAGGACAATGGTACTAAAACTCCTACGATTATACAAGATATTCACAGTATATAATTTCATTGCTCCTAGGGTGACGATGTAGGCGTGTGGGATATGAATTTTTATCGACTCTGCAGGAGGACTGAAAGTTACTTCTGTAACTCTCCTGTTGACACTAATATTGTATTTTTAGTTGTGCTGGTTTTTGTGTCTTTGTTTAAAGCAATAGGATGTATACTTTTCTTGCCTCTTGTGATGAGATTTTTCATTATGTAGAAAATATGCAGTCTCATTGCCTGAGGTATATGTTTTCTCCTATCTGGCTAGAAGCCCATATATTCCAGATGTCCATATTTATATATACTTATAAGTGTTGTTTTTTTACTTATGGGTGTTGGCGGTAACGTATCCAGTTGAGAGTCTTATAATTTAACTTTTACAAAAAGAAAAGGAGGACTTGTGGCACCTTAGAGACTAACCAATTGATTTGAGCATCAGCTTTCGTGAGCTGCAGCTCACTTCATCGGATGCAGTGAGCTGTAGCTCACAAAAGCTTACACTCAAATACATTTGTTAGTCTCTAAGGTGCTACAAGAACTCCTTTTCTTTTTGCAAATACAGACTAACACAGCTGCTACTCTGAAACTTAACTTTTACAGTTTAGGGCACTGCTTTATTTGCCCCAGTCTTACAGCAGTGTTACAAAAAAATCTTGGTTGGCTAAAACAGATTCTTGTTAGACCGAAGTAAAAAGAAGAGAGATAGGAAAGAGAAAAATAAGGAAGGGAAGGAAACAGACACATCGGAGGGGAGGGAGGCAAAGTTTCCATTCCAGGTGGTGTTTGGGATTCACATAGAGCTGGTAGAGGCAGTGATGTCATCTGGTTCCCTCTCTCTGGCCTGGTCTGGTCAGGACATCTCTCAGGATTAGGAAGAAGAAGATTCAAGGTCCCAGGTGATGTTGGGGGTGGAAGCCTTGATGGTGAAGCTTGCTCCAGTAGCCAATTTTTTTCTCAAAGTCTCTTTAAGGACCGCAAAAGTGAGTGATGGGCAGAATAGCCCATCCTCATTATTTTGTCCACCATTTGTCCATGGGGGAAAGCCCATTGCTGCAGAGGAGCATGTGGATCCGACAGACTTCTCTTAGAGGAGAGTCTATTGATAGAGACTCTCTAGGTTTTAGTCAGGAGGAGAGGATGGAAGAGGATAAAGTATGGGCCAGATCAGACAAACATTCACATAAAGAATCTGACACATCAGAAAAGGGCAGACAAATAAACAGTGACAAGTTTTAAAAGTGCTTGTACACAAATGCTAGAAATCTAAATAATAAGATGGGTGAACCTAGAGTGCCTCATGTTAAAGGAGGATATTGATATAATAGGCATCACAGAAACCTGGTGGAGTGAAGACAATCAATGGGACACAAACATTCTGGGGTACAAAATATATTGGAAGGACAGAACAGGTTGGGGGGCAGGGGGAGTGGCACTATATGTGAAAGAAAATGTAGAATCAAATGAAGTAAAAATCTTAAATGAATCCACATGTTCCATAGAATCTCTATGGATAGTAATTCCATGCTCTAATAAGAATAGAACAGTAGGGATCTATTATCGACCACCTGACCAGGATAGTGATAGTGACTATGAAATGCTAAGGGAGATTAGAGAGGCTACCAAAATAAAGAACTCAATAATAGTGTGGGATTTCAATTATCCCCATATTGACTGGGTACATGTCACCTCAGGATGACAAAATTTCTTGATACTTTAAATAACTACTTCTTGGAGCAGCTGGTACAGGAACCCACAAGGGGAGAGGCAATTCTCGATTTAGTCCTGAGTGGAGTGCAGGATCTGGTCCGGGAGGTAACTGTAACAGGACTGCTTGGAAATAGTGACCATAATATAACAACATTTAACATTCCTGTGATGGGAAGAACACCTCAGCAGCCCAACACTGTGGCATTTAATTTCAGAAAGGGGAGCTATGCAAAAATGAGGAGCTTAGTTAAACAGAAATTAAAAGGTACAGTGACTAGAGTGAAATCCCTGCAAGCTGCAAGGACACTTTTCAAAGATACCATAATAGAAGCCCAACTTAAATGTATACCCCAAATTAAAAAAACAGTAGAAGAACTAAAAAAGAGCCACCATGGCTTAACAACCATGTAAAAGAAGCAGTGAGAGGAAAAAAAAGCATCTTTTAAAAAGTGGAAGTCAAATCCTAGTGAGGTAAATAGAAAGGCGCATAAACACTGCCTAATTAAGTGTAAAAATGTAATAAGAAAAGCCAAAAAGGAGTTTGAAGAACAGATAGCCAAAAACTCAAAAGGTAAATGTTTTTTAAGTACATCAGAAGCAGGAAGTCTGCTAAACAACCAGTGGGGCCCCTGGACGATCGAGATGCAACAGGAGCACTTAAAAATGATAAAGTCATTGCGAAGAAACTAAATGAATTCTTTGCTTCAGTCTTCACAGCTGAGGATATTAGGGAGATTCCCAAACCTGAGTCGTCCTTTGTAGGTGACAAATCTGAGGAATTGTCACAGATTGAAGTGTCATTAGAGGAGGTTTTGGAATTAATTGATAAATTTAAGAGTAACAAGACACTGGGACCAGATGACCCAAGTGTTTTGAAAGAACGCAAATGTGAAATAGCGGAACTATTAACTATGGTTTGTAACCTGTCCTTTAAATCAGCTTCTGTACCCAATGACTGGAAGAGAGCTAATGTAACGCCAATATTTAAAAAGAGCTCTAGCGGTGACCCCGGCAATTACAGACTGGTAAGTCTAACGTCAGAACTAGGCAAATTAGTTGAGACAATAGTAAAGAATAAAATTGTCAGACACATAGAAGAACATAAATTGTTGGGCAAAAGTCAACATGGTTTCTGTCTTACTAATCTATTAGAGTTCTTTGAAGGGGTCAACAAACATATGGACAAGGGGGATTCAGTGGACATAGTGTACTTAGATTTCCAGAAAGCCTTCGACAAGGTCCCTCACCAAAGGCTCTTATGTAAATTAAGTTGTCATGGGATAAGAGGGAAGATCCTTTCATGGATTGAGAACTGGTTAAAAGACAGGGAACAAAGGGTAGGAATAAATGGTAGATTTTCAGACTGGAGAGGGGTAACTAGTGGTGTTCCCCAAGGGTCAGGCCTAGGATCAATCCTATTCAACTTATTCATAAATGATCTGGAGAAAGGGGTAAACAGTGAGGTGGCAAAGTTTGCAGATGATACTAAACTGCTCAAGATAGTTAAGACCAAAGCAGACTGTGAAGAACTTCAAAAAGATCTCACAAAACTAAGTGATTGGGCAACAAAATGGAAAACGAAATTTAATGTGGATAAATGTAAAGTAATGCACATTGGAAAAAATAACCCCAACTATACATACAATGTGATGGGGGCTAATTTAGCTACAACTGATCAGGAAAGAGATCTTGGGGTCATCGTGGATAGTTCTCTGAAGACATCCATGCAGTGCACAGCAGCAGTCAAAAAAGCAAACAGGATGTTAGGAATCATTAAAAAAGAGAGAGAGAGAATAAGGCAGAGAATATTTTATTGCCCTTATATAAATCCATGGTATGCCCACATCTTGAATACTGCGTACAGATGTGGTCTCCTCATCTCAAAAAAGATATATTGGCATTAGAAAAGGTTCAGAGAAGGTCAACTAAAATGATTAGGGGTTTGGAATGGGTCCCATATGAGGAGAGATTAAAGAAGCTAGGACTTTTCAGCTTGGAAAAGAGGTGACTAAGGGGGGATATGATAGAGGTATATAAAATCATGAGTGGTGTGGAGAAAGTGAATAAGAAAAAGTTATTTACTTGTTCCCGTAATATAAAAACTAGGGGCCATCAAATGAAATTAATGGGCATCAGGTTTAAAACAAATAAAAGGAAGTTCTTTTTCACACAGCGCATAGTCAACCTGTGGAACTCCTTCCCTGAGGAGGTTGTGAAGGCTGGGACTATAGCAGGGTTTAACAGAGAACTAGATAAATTCATGGAGGTTAAGTCCATTAATGGCTATTAGCCAGGATGGGTGAGGAATGGTGTCCCTAGCCTCTGTTTGTCAGAGGGTGGAGATGGATGGCAGGAGGGAGATCACTTATGTTCATTTAGGCCTAATATCCAAAATACCAGTTTTGGTTTACTGATTTTCAGCCTCACACTGTTCTTGTTTACCAGGCATGGACTTAACGTAGTCCTTGAATTTTATCAGTTGGCCTTTTTGTTTAGACTATTCAGTCTGTCTCCCTTTTGTACATTTTTCTATCAATATTTATTCATAAGATGTCACAATAATTTATAATATCAATGTTTGTGGGTTATTGTGGCATGGGTTATTGTGACATGAACTTATACTCACTTTTTATAGTTGAACTCACAATTATGGTAAATTTATAGGCCTAATTATGACAGTTGGCCACAGAATTTCCTGAATTAATTCCAATTTTAGGTCCAATAGCTATGGTTAAACTAGAGCATGTCTTTTAGAAAAAAAAAATCCAGTATTGATTTAAAAATATACAGTGATGGAGACTATACCACAGTTGTTGGTAAATTGTTCCAGTGGTTAATTACCCTCACTGTTAAAAATGTGTACTTTATTTCTAGTCTGAATATGCCATTTGATTTTACATTTGTTTGTTGGATTGAAGAACCCATTATTATCAAACTTCCATTCCCTCTATTTTTAGACTCTGATCAAGTGTCCCTTAATAATCTCTTTAGTAAGCTAAATAGATTGAGCACCTTGACTCTACGTTTAATCATTGTCATGGCTCTTCTCTGAAATTTCTCCAATTTATCAACATCCTTCTTGAACTGTGGACACCAGACTGGACACACTATTCCAGCAGTGGTTGTATCAGTACCAAATACTGAGGTAATATAATCTCTCTTCTTTTACTCAATATTCCCCTCTTTATCTAGAAGATCCGCGTGTCTTTCTTCTAATTTGTTTCTTGTTTTTCTGTTGGTGGTGTTTGTGATACTCAAGCCTCATTCTCAGTTTGTGCTGGAAGCTTGAAAAGCTGCATATTTATCCACAACCTGTGACATCACATTGGATTGCATAGTACTTTGAAGAGACACTGGGGTGAAATCCTGGTCCCACTGAAGTTAGTAGCTAAACTCCCATTAACTTCAGTGACAAAAGGATTTCACTCCATATATCAAAAATCTTCAGAGATCCATCTTTGACCTTCTGGGCTATCTGGCTTCAAAAGGCAGACTTGCCAAGACACTCAGTCTTTTAATCTTCTTGATCTTACTCCATGTCAACTTTACAGCTTTAACTGGATCAACTGGAGTGATTTGGACACTTCTGTTTTCTGACCCACGGTGCCATTTAGTATGGTAATGAGAACTGATTGGTTTCCTGAAACAGTAGTGTGCAACAGGATCATTCTGTTCCATTTTCTCCTGCTCAGATTGTGCTTGAGTGCACTTACAGTCTGCATGGCCATCTTACTTCCAAAGTGATATGACTTCACTCTTGGTGACTTGTGCAATTTCTCCAAAATGAGTCTATTTAACAGTAGAACTGCAGAACACTATATAAACAATTGTCATTAAAGTCAGTTTCCATTATCACTGGAACCTTTCTCCAGGCACTAGCTGTGCCCAAATCTTCTCACACCTTATTGCTTACCTAAATGTGGAACGCATTGGTTCAGCTGATTAGCTACACCATTTTCTTTTGCTATGTATTTCTGAAACCCCATCTGATATCATCACCCCCTTCATTAGATACCAGATGAATCTTACAAAGTCTATAAAAATCATTGGGGCTAAGCCTATGCTTAAAGTTGAGCACATGCTTAAATTCTTTGTTGGATCAGAGTTAGAGTGCTCAGAACCTTGCAGGATTGGGGCCAAACTGTGATTCTGCTCTGAAAAGGGGAAATCAAATTTGCACCGTCTTCCACTGCAGGTCTCTTCCCTGTATCGAGTGGCATACCTACGTATGCCCCTTCATGCTTTGACCACCATTCCAGAGGACATGCTCCCATGCTGATGACGTGTTCTGATCGATAATGATCCAAAGCAGTGCCGACTGATGCACATTCATTTTCGTCATCTGACACCAACAGAAAGTTGATTTTTCTTCTTGGTGTTTCAGGTTTTGTAGTTTCTGCACCGGAGTGTTGCTTTTTTAAGGCTTCTGACAGCATGTTCCACACCTTATCCCTCTCGGATTTTGGAAGATACTTCAGATTCTTAAACCTTGGGTCAAGTTCTGTAGCTATCTTTAGAAATCTCACATTGGTACCTTTGCGTTTTGTCAAATCTGCTGTGAAAGTGTTCTTAAAACAAACAATAGGTGCTGGGTTGTCATCCGAGACAGACATCACACGAAATATATGGCAGAATGCGGGTAAAACCACAAAGCAGGAGACATACAAATCTCCCCCAAGGAGTTCAGTCACAAATTTAATTAACACATTTTTTTTAATGAATGGCATCAGCATGGAAGCATGTTTTCTGGAATGGTGGTCAAAGCCTGAAGGGGCATATGAATGTTTACCGTATCTGGCACATAAATGCCTTGCAACACCAGCTACAACAGTGCCATGCAAATGCCTGTTCTCACTTTCAGGTGACATTGTAAATAAGAAGTGGGCAGGATTATCTCCCATGAATGTAAACAAACTTGTTTCTCTTAGTGAATGGCTGAATAAGAAGTAGGACTGAGTGGACTTGTAGGCTCTAAAGTTTTACATTGTTTTGTTTTTGAGTGCAGTTATATAAAAATAATTCTATGTTTGTAACTTGCACTTTCATGGTTAAGAGATTGCATTTGTATGAGATGAATTGAAAACTCTTTTGTTTATATTTTTATAGTGCAAATCTTTGTAATAAAAAATAATATAAAGTGAGCCCTGTACACTTTATATTCTGTGTTGTAATTGAAATCGATATTTTTGAAAATGTAGAAAACATCCAAAAATATTTAAATAAATGGTATTTTTGTTTAACAGTGTGATTAAAACTGTGATTAATCATAATTTATTTTTGAAATCGAGTTAATTTGTTTTGAGATAATTGCTTGAGTTAATTGCGATTAATTAACAGCCCTACTGAAAATGTGAAGTTAATGTGGATTAGTTGAAATATGTTAAATCCCCATATGAATGTTCTCATTCAGGAGTAAGTGGCCTTAGTTTGTGGTATCTTAATCCTCTTTGGATGTGTCCTAAGAGAAGAATTTGGCAAACCATATTAAAATAGGAAGATATGTAATAGTTCTATTAAACTGTATTCATAATTGCACTGAAAATTTATCTTAAGCAACTACACAAGAGCAGCAAAAAATGAATGTCTACCAGAGATGGGCTTTACCTAAGAGTCAAATGAAAATGCTCTTCAAATGGAGATACTTTAAAGATGGCCCAAAGAGGAAAAAAGCTGGTTTTGTGCCTTTCTCCCTCCTTTGAACTGTATCAAGAAGGCCTGAAAAATTTTCAAAAATAGGAGGCTTTTTCGGCTTCTCTTTACTTTAGAATTATCAGGAATATCAAATCTGGTCTTCTCTAGTTTTGCTGGAGAACTCCTTGGAGGATGCAGAGATGTGACTTGGAGGCTTTCTCCACACTTTTAATTATACATATTGGAGTGTTAAATCTTTAACAAATAGATTTTCTCCCTCCTGTCTGTGAGGCATTTTAGTTAAATAGGTGTTAACTAAAATTAACACAATTCAATGAGTTTTAAGCCATCTGAGAGACAAAACAATAGCTTCCCATCTCATATAATTCAGTTTCACTTGCTTGATATTTCTGGTTCTCCAGTCATTCATAGTGTTCCTGAAAAAATGTGGTAGATTTTCTAATATAAAAACATTTCAGGCCTTTTTACATCATAAAAAGGGTAAAAAAAAAAAACGACCCACGCCAAATATTCTCCATTCCTGGTTTGTCCTCTCCATTAGTGTTGCCTTTTACCACTGGTTCCAGACATGAAAGAACATCCAGGACCATCTGGATCAGTATGCAAACTAAGAGCATGCAATTCAGGCTGCCTTGTAAATTGTTCCATTTGCATTTTCTATCAGCCAGTTTCTATCTTGGGCTAACTCTCATACTCAGGGCCAAAGCAGAGAGCAGGCTGCCTAACTTTACATACTTTTAGTCATTTTTCCTGCTGCTTGCACCCTGGGGATCAATTTCTATTCTGTTGCATCAGTGCAACACCAATTAAGAGAATGAGGATATACTGATATAAACAAGGACAGAATCTGACCCTTAGAGCTCAATTCTGCCCTCAGTTATGTAGGTGTAATACCCATTGATGTCAGTGGGAGTTTTCCCTTGGTGTGTCTTGGACTTTATTTAGACTGTAAACTCTTTGGGATAGGGACTGTTTTCCCATATGATTTTGCAGCACTAAGCACATTTTGGATGCTACCATAATATAAATAATATTACAAATGATAATAATAATGCCACCCTATCATGTCTCCTCTCTACATACAGCACTACTTGCAAACATTAGATTTACTGAAAAATAATCCAAGAAGTTGATGGTCTCCATGAAAAGTCCTTTCTCTCTTCACAAAACAGAAAATATATGTTGTATATGCTGTAAATTGTCATTTTAATTTTAGAACATGGCAAGAGCCATTGTCTGCACCGCTTAATAAAAAGACTATTCAATTTTTTGAAAGGATGCTAAGCAATACAAAGCACACATTTACGAGCACATGAATCTATCTTTTGTGATAACTTGAAAATTAGTCAAGAAGCGAAAAATATTAACTAATAGATGAGACACGCTCCACTATTTCTCACCCAAATAACCAAGCACAAACAGATATGTGTGAACAATGACAAACCACAAAACCGAAGGTAGAAAATGTAGAAAACAAAATAGAAGGAACAGTTTGTATTTGCCTTAACCTGGGATCTCTAGATCTGTACACGTTTGGTTCTCTGCTAACCAGCTCAATTAACTTGTGGGGTGAATGTCAGTCCCACAGCAGGAAAAACAACTAGCCTCACTAAATATCAACAGTCTACACAAAGAACTATGAAAATCTGACTCAAAATTCTCATGTTTAGTTGCCTTATCCCTCATCACAAGGATGCAGATGCATTGGGCATTTCAAAAAAGATGACCACTTCAGGTATAATACCTACAGAAATTATGCTACCTGTTGGTTGCTGAAACATCTCTTTTAGTCCGTACTGAGACTCAAAAGCATGAGGCTTCTGAAAACAATTTTTATCAAAGCAGGTCACTGTGGAGGAATTGGGTACCCACATTAATATGAAAATATAAAGCATGATGTGGGCCTGATCCTGAAAGATCAATGGGAGTGCCCTGCACTTTCAGGATTGGGACCTAAAAGTGCTAAATGGTACATGACAGCTGAGTATTGTGTATGATTATGAAGATGGTTGGAATAGACACACACCTTTGTGCTATTTTAGCATATATACCAATTTATAATGAATATGATCAAATCTATTATTCAAATTTAAAGCCTCAAATACATTCAAAATATTTACCTATTGTTAATTATCTGAGAGACGGAAATAATAATAGTCATTAGCATTTGTACAGCATTTTCCACCTACGGATCTTTACAAAAGCAAGAATATGTTTATCTCTATGTCACAGAAGGGGAAACTGAGACACAAAAGATAGTAACTTCTCACGTCACATAGTGATTCATTAACAGAGCAGGGCTTAAAACAGGACTCGTGCCTTTCAGTTTAGTATCCTATCTGTAGATCACAAAAGTAACTCTGGAATCAGTGTATTTGTCTGACTTCTTAGCAGGCTGTAATATGGTGAAAAATAGATTTTTCTTAACGTTTCCTTTTGACAGTATCTAGTTGATTTCTTGACATGTCGTGATAAGAGACTTGACTGTCTTTCAATACATGCCTTCTGTAGGAGTAGGCAGTCATTTGTAGAGACTGGAATAAATTCAGTTTACTTAATTAAATGCTCTAATCATATGCCCTGAACTGGTAGATTTTAGGGGTTTTTTGTATGCCTTAATCTAAATAAAAGAGATAAAGCACATTTTTAACATTTTTCATGTATTGTAACCCAATCTCTCTACTTTTTCATTTGTTTTAAAATCTAAAGAGAGTACATGTGTGTGAATATCATATTTAAATACATTTCCTACCTGCCTTCTAGAAGCAATAGTGCTATTGAAACCCCTGTTAGTCATCTTGGAATTCATAGTCTTGTTTTGGTGAGTTGAGTTGTTTCTCCGTGTCTTAGGGTTTTCTTTTGGATCTGAAGGGATGGGATTCAGGAACAATATTCTGGCAATCAGTCCATAGAGGACAGTGGCCAATATCATTGGCACAACATAAAATATACCAAAGTCCATCATATATATAGGGGAGTAGTAGCTCCTGGACACCTTGTAGCCGCAAGAAACAATGATGGTATCTTTGTAGACTACTGTGTTGAGATCTAGCAGGAAAAACCAGAGGGTACAATATATGGAGGTGAAAGCCCAGACAAAAATAATGATCTTTTTGGCTCTTGAGAAAGTACATAGGAATTGGGCTTTGATTGGGTGGCAGATGGCAATATATCTCTCAACAGTGAAGGCGGTGATGGAACAAGAAGAAGCATTGATGCCTAGGTATTGGAGATACGTAATGCAGAGACATCCCACGTAGCCATAGACCCAGGATCCATACAGGCTCTCGGTGATGTTGGGAAGTCCTGCAGCCACCAGCACCGTGAGATCAGCCACAGCCAGACTCACCAGGTAGCAGTTAGTGGGAGTCCTCATGTGTTTGGTCCTGAGGACCACCAGCACCACCATGATATTGCCCACTATGCCCAGTCCACAGATGAGGAGAACCAAGAGAATGGTAACTACTTGGTAGTCAATACTGATCACCTCTTGGCTTGGCAGCAGCCCTGTTTGGTTCTGTTCATCCCCTGTGCTGTTCTCCATCTTCACCAGCTTGAAGCTGCTTCTGCTGGGCAATTGCTGTCAGCACATTTCCTCTTCTTCCCCCTGTAAAAACGTTAAACACAGTAGAGAGTGGATGATGAAGAGCCCTATCGCACAGTCTCCATAAGGTTACAGTCCCCACACAAGCCACCTTCACTTCAAGACTCCTGGGCTTTTTTCTTCACAAGTTCAATTACCAGACAGGTAGATCCCTCTCGGATTCTGTTTCATTAGCACAGGATAAAAGCTGGTTCTTTGTAGTCCGTCTGAGACACTCATGAGAATGAATGCAACTAGAGATCAGAGCTTTCTCTCTCTGCAGAGCAGAGTGAGGGGAGGGGAGACAGGGAAAGAGAGGGGGAAGACAGAGAGTCCTTTCCCTGCACTGACAGAGATTGCCAGCTAGCTATCACAATGCATGGGACTGTACCAATCCAATACTACCAGATTTCAGCATCACTGCTTTTCAAGGAGCAATCACAGTGTAAGGACAGGTGAAAACAAGTATGAGGAGGCAAAGGGAGGAAGTTCAGTCATGCCATCAGAATTCCTATGCCTTTACACTGTTTTTCCGTTCTGCTATCTGGTGGCAGTTGTCATTTTGTGTATTCCTCAGCGCTATACAAACAATTTGCAACAAAACACACATTATTACATTCTGATTTCCTATGTGTCCCTGAGGAGAGTAACACTTACCTTGTGCTCTGCAGGGTTCTCAGAGTACTTGTCCCATCAGAATGGATGCAATGAAAACTGTCCCAACTTTTGAAACCTGCAGAAAGCCCTATCTTATACGTTACTCCACAAACATTTTGCTTCACAATGGTTTGGTCACTAGAGCTATACAATCCCTCCACCCCCTAAACACTCCCAGTTTTCATCTAGATCATATCACAGCAATAAGCTGTCATCACAAATTGTCCCACAGGACAAAACACACACACACACACTATACTGACTCATAGTCTTCTTTCCCTTGAAGAATCTTCTCTGGTAACACAATCCTTTAGGAAGAGTAAAACCATGCACAAACAAGGCAATCAGCACAAACCATCTCTCTCGGATTCACTAATGAAAAATCTAAAACAGTGCTTCTAGTAATAGCATTCCTTAAACAAACTGCACCTGGAAAATGTGTGCAGTGCTCCTTGCTTTGTAACATGCTAGGAGTCTCCACGTTTTACAGAGAGTGGGTAGCAAATCCTTCACCAGTACTCCCTTAAAGGGACACTGCCACCTTGATATCAGATGTTTTCAACTCATTATTTTACTTCTGTTTTTGGTAGCACATTAGAAGTCTGAAGCTGTTTTGAAATCCATTTTCTCTTTCTCCATTTATGGAATGTGCAGGTTTTGTCTGAAATTGCAAGGATTCCAAAAAATAACAAGTTGCGTGAATGACAACAGATCACTTGGGTTTCAAAACAGATTTTGGTTTTTAAAGGTAATTATTAACACAGGCACACAGAACAATGATTTTTTAAAAATGGGATTTTAAAGTAGGCCTGGCAAAAATGGTGACAAAATAAGAGACACTTAAACCTTAGTTGAAAATTTGAATTAAACATTTTTGAGGTTTGAAGGTGTGGTTAACTTAGTCCATTATTTTTCAATCTGTTACCTATAGTGATAATACGTATGTATCTTTTTTATCTATAGAACTGAAAGCACTTTACAAAATAGGGTAAGTACCATTATCCCCATGCAACAAATGGGGAAACTGAGGCACAGAGCGGTGCATTGATTGCCCATAGTCTCGCAGATGGTCAGTAGCAGAACCAGGAGTTGAATTCAGGTGCCCTGTCTGCCAGACCAGTCTTTTATTAACTGGGTCACCCTGGAAATATCATAAGAAATTCTGTTCCATACAATTTCCAGTCTAGTTTTGCAGACCCAATTATTTTTTATAAAGCTGAAAGAAGCACATGGTCCCTGCTAATCAGATGCTTGGAGGTGTGGGGAGGAGGATTAAGTCCTTCTCCCCTCACCCCCCAACATTTTATCCTCAAACCCAGGACAGATCTCACATAACCAGATTGAGGCCTTAATCCTGTGAGGTGCTGAACAGCCTTAACTTCCATTGACTTCAGTGGGAATTGAGGAGCTCAGTGTGTCACCAGGGTCACTTTTCACTGGCAGCTGACTACTGCAGCCTACCCACTCCTGCCTCCAAAAGTCACTTCTCAGGTAAGTTCTGCTTCCCATTGAGGCCATATATTCAGACATAGAAGGGAGAAAGGATAATATGAGCAGGGGCTGAAAGAGAAGTGTGGTTAGGAGTTTGGTAATCTCCACATTGCCAGTAATATTGGGCAGGGAGGCAGGTTTAAGAGGTGATGGGGGATCTCTGGGTGGGGACAGGACAGAAGGAGTAGATGGACTGGATCATGACAGGGGTGGGACAGATATCTAGAGCAGTAGGTCAGAAACTATTTTAATAGTGTGGACCCCATCTTTAATCAATTGAGCATGAATGCAGTCAAACCCAACAGCAGTACCAGGAGGAATCCTGAAATCAGATGACCCAACTGGCACCGTGGAGGTCCTAATACATGTTTGTCTACTGGTCCATTTTATAGTATACACATATATACAAGCACATACACACATTTAGATTACATGAACAAATGAATATGAACACAGAGAGACAATCTATCAAATCTATAACAGGCAGAAAAATCAGACTGCTGATGTGTATTGACTCTTATTAAAACATTTCTGCTCCATCAACCTTTATGAGGGCATTAAGTTTCCTAAAAATTGAAACTCCCTGTGCTGGTTGCTGCTTAGCCAGCAATGCTAAGGGGCAATGTTTTTTTTTTTTTTTCACTTGTTTCAATTAAAATGTGTCCAAGTTCACCAGGGCACAATATGCCCATCAACATACCTTCTCATTATTTCAAGCACACCCAGGAATTGAATAATGAGCCACTATAAATAATAATTTCCTCCACCAACTATAAAGTCTAGTCAATGTCATTTCTATCATTCTGATCACTTCTCCAGCTGGCCTTTAAATTATTGTTCTCCTCTGAAAAATAGCAAGTTCTTACTCCTAAGAGCTGGTCTCTGACTATGCTCCAGTCATATCTGTTTGCTTTTAGTGATAAAAGTCCTAAGAGAGAGAGCGCGAGAGAGAGCTGGATTCCTTTCCTGTATATGCACCTTAAAAGGAGCTGCTTGCAGCATTCCAGTCAGTTACACCTGCACAATCTCCTTCAAGGCAATAGTGCAGCACAGCACAGCTGTTTCCAAGGACATAAACTGAAGGCGTGTCAGTGAGGCATTGCCCACACATCAGCTTTTGACATTTGTAACTAGCTATTGGCATCGTTGGCTATACGCGTGTGTGGGGTCCACACACAACATGGTTCAAAAGCTTACTAATTGTGGAGAGCTAATAGTGTTTCGCTTCTGCCAGAGGCCTAGGCTGGCACACATTTGTCTCACTGTAAATGGTTCAGCGCAGACAGGATTCATTAACTCCATTCATGTCACTGGCTGCTGCTACTTGCTACCAGCATTCTTTTCAGCAGGACATCTGAGCAGACATGGGTTAAATTACTGCTGGCGTCACTCTGTGTACATACCATCTGGGCAACCTGGATAGATGGCCAAAAGCGCCAGAGTGACTTAGGAACGCAAGTCCCTTTTGAACTCTGTCCTTTGCTATGGCATTATGGGACCGTTGACCAGATTTTCCCGGTATGCACTAATACAAAGACGTGGCTTGGAAGAGCAGTAGATGTAGAAGAACAAACTTGGAAAACCTGCTGTGTGAAAATATTTCTGCAAACATTTCATGTACCAGGGATAATTTAATGTGAACATTTTCTTTATTTTGTTATGATGTATAAAGAAGGCCTGAACGTTTTTTGTTTGGTTTTATTGTTTTTACATTAGAAGGATCAGGTCTTGTCTTATGGACATCAGTCGGGTCCTTTGTCCTTGGAAGACAGAAGTCTTTCTGTTGGGTAGAGGTTTTCCATCTGAAGAAGTTTGTTGAAGGCTTTAATTTGGAGATAATGAGCCATGTTAAGAATCTTGGCCTCAGTAGTGATGCATACAAAGCACATGTATCTGGTGTGGACTAAAATTTGTAGCCCTGATTTTTTCAGTGCAGATACCTCACCCGCTGTTGGTTCCCTACCAGAACCCTGCCTCTCTGGCATGACCCCTCGACCTATTGTTTTTCTGCATAAAATGCTATCCTCCATGTGAAGCAACCCCACACATACAGTGTGCGTGAGGTCAAAAGTGCTCAATAAAGCAGGAACAATGCTCCTGTAGGTTCCTGCCCCACTACCTTACTTTGTGGTATCATTTATTCTGTGACAACTCAGATGGGGCAGCCACAAATGCAAGTTTAAGGTAAATAGATCATATACTCAGAGTCAGAGCTTTTTAAGTTGTTGGCTATCTGCTTCTGTTCCTTATTTTGATAATTCCTCTCAAAGTCAATAATAGCTGATGCAATTGGACTGTAGTTTTGAGGTGCATACAGCTGCATCTTCATGATTTTGTTTTGTGTAATGTTTCCTTCATTTCAACAAATCAATTCCATATTTTTTCTTGTCTACTGACAAATTGATTGAGAACCAGAATTCAAAGCAGTTATACTGATAGTTATTCAAAGCCATTATACTGATACTAAAAAATAGATTACAGCACGGAGAAATGGAAACAACATTTAAAGGATACATTTCAAAGAAGAGGGGAAATGAGACAAAAAACTGGCGACAAACAAAAACAGCATTAAAAACAAAAGGAAAGCACATCATAAAAAAAAACGGGCTGAGAGAAAATTACAGACAAAAGTAAAAGTGATGTAAAAGTGTATTTTAGTCTGTGTAGCAGGAAGAAGGTCAGCAGAAAAAACCCACCCCAAAGCAAAAACAAACAAAAAACGCCAGAAGGAAGTGGGTGAGAGGAAAGAATACCGTGATAAAAATGGTTGTGGAGGAGAGAAGAATGCACAGTGCCATCACCGGGAAAGGCAAGGCTGCAAAGCTGAATTTTTTAAAGAGTGGCAAGAAGAAGAAAAGAGAAGCAATTAAGAAAGGGAATGCCAGACTAGAAAGGTATGACAGAAAGGAGGATGTAGAAGAAGCAACAAAGAAATGCAGTTACCTGGCTGGGTATTGACTTCCTTACACAAACAAAACCACTGGATATGAAGTCTCACATCCACCTGCTTGTCAGGAAGCATTTTTGTAGCACATATAAGTATGCCAGAGAGTCTTGGCATAGATCACTCCACCAAAAAATAAGGGGCACAGTTCTTGGGTCCACTCCAGCTGCTTTGTGCCATTCAAAAGGCACAAAGAAGCTAGAAAGCTGGCTTAACTTGCTTCTTCAATAGAGCAGAAGAAGCTACTCCCTCATTCTGAACCCTAGCATCAGGGTATTTCTAGAGGAAATGGTGTAGCTAAGGTCTCCTTACAGCTTGCTTGAAATCCAAAGCTGGCTCAAGGATTGGGGAACACACAAGGGGCTTACAACATCTTTCACCTCCCAGATCTTCAGCTGTGCAGGTATATCTTAGCTGCAGCTGAAGATATAGTATACTGATTTCATTCAAAGCAATGGTTTGTGGCCAATTTTCATACTGACATTCCCATCACAGGTGGTTCAGTATTCCTGTCACAGGAGCCTCAGGTGGAAATTAAATTCTGTAATCACTCTATCTGTGGCAAGTGCTCAATAAAATAGTGTGTGTACAAAAGGGGTGTGTGTACATGAGAGGGAGAGAGAGGAATAAAGACTGGAGAAATAACAATGTGGCTTCATTCAATGGCTCACGAAGACTGAAGGGAAAAGAAAGAAACCTTCTTATTGGAAATCTAAAATAACAGAGAAGGAAAAGGTTGAATGGAAACTAACAGTGAAAACTTTACTAGAAGAACTTAAAGAAGCAAAAGGAAAAAAAGCTGAACAGAACGTTAATTGTTAAATACACAGATGCAAAGAATTACAAGAGCCTTTCTGTAGTGGGACTGGAGAGAAGTTAGTAAGAAACGAGACTGAAGAAATTGCTGAGAGTCTGCATGTAATATGGGGTTTTCTCTTAGCATTCACAAAGGGTATTGCTGAAGCTCACATCTCAGATACTCCCATACATTTTTCTGAAGTGAAACAAAATAACTTTTTAAAAGTTATGCGAGAGAAGACACTGTAGTTCAGTGGTACTCAGACCTCAGTGGCTCAGGAGCCAAATTAGTGATCAACCTTACCCCAAAGAGCCACAATAGTGTGAATTCATGGTTTCATTTACCATTTATTCTCACAGCAAAATGACTGACCAAGTATTCTACAACTGGTTAATAACACAGTAAAAGCATCCTGGTTGGTTAATAACTTAGATTGGTTAATAATTAAATCACACAGTGTTTTAATATCATGTGCTGCAAAGAGCCGCAGGAGACGTATTAAAGAGTCACTTGCAGCTCCCAAGCCTCAGTCAGTATCACTGCTGTAGTTACACAATTGAATTAGAATGTTTAAAACTTGACCAGGCATCAGAAATTATGAATGAAACAACAAAAGAGACAAAATATTAGATATTTCTGATGGTCAGCTAAGAAAAATGTCTTAAGTGCTCCAAGAGGATCAGATGGCTGTTATAGTTCATGAACACACCATTGAGGAACTGCATATTCTCCTGAATGGATCTGAGGAAAATCATAGAATCATAGAATGTCAGGGTTAGAAGGGACCTCAGGAGATCACCTAGTCCAACCCCCTGCTCAAAGCAGGGCCAATCCCCAACTAAATCATCCAGCCAGGGCTTTGTCAAGCCTGACCTTGAAAACCTCTAAGGAAGGAGATTCCACCTCCCTAGGTAACCCATTCCAGTGTTTCACCACCCTCCTAGTAAAAAAGTTTTTCCTAATATCCAACCTAAACCTCCCCCACTGCAACTTGAGACCATTATTCCTTGTCCTGTCCTCTTCTACCACTGAGAACAGTCTAGATCCATCCTCTTTGGAACCTCCTTTCAGGTTGTTGAAAGCAGCTATCAAATCCCCCCTCATTCTTCTCTTCCGCAGACTAAATAATCCCAGTTCCCTCAGCCTCTCCTCATAAGTCATGTGCTCCAGCCCCCTAACCATTTTTGTTGCCCTCTGCTGGATTCTTTCCAATTTTTCCACATTCTTCTTGTAGTGTGGGGCCCAAAACTGGACACAGTACTCCACATGAGGCCTCACCAATGTCGAATAGAGGGGAACGATCACGTCCCTCGATCTGCTGGCAATCCTCCTACTTATACAGCCCAAAATGCCGTTAGCCTTCTTGGCAACAAGGGCACACTGTTGACTCATATCCAGCTTCTCGTCCACTGTAACCCCTAGGTCCTTTTCTGCAGAACTGCTGCCTAACCACTCGGTTCCTAGTCTGTAGCAGTGCATGGGATTCTTCCGTCCTAAGTGCAGGACTCTGCACTGGTCCTTGTTGAACCCCATCAGATTTCTTTTGGTCCAATCCTCTAATTTGTCTAGGTCCCTCTGTATCCTATCCCCACCCTCCATCGTATCTACCACTCCTCCCAGTTTAGTGTCATCTGCAAACTTGCTGAGGGTGCAATCCACGCCATCCTCCAGATCATTAATGAAGATATTGAACAAAACCGGCCCCTGGACCGACCCTTGGGGCACTCCACTTGATACTGGCTGCCAACTGGACATGGAGCCATTGATTGCTGCCCGTTGAGCCCGACGATCTAGCCAGCTTTCTATTCACCTTATAGTCCATTCATCCAGCCCATATTTCTTTAACTTGCTGGCAAGAATACTGTGGAAGACTGTATCAAAAGCTTTATCTCATCATAGAAGGCAGTAAGGTTAGTCAGGCATGACTTGCCCTTGGTGAATCCATGCTGATTGTTCCTGATCACTTTCCTCTCCTCTAAGTGCTTCAAAATTGATTCCTTGAGGACCTGCTCCATGATTTTTCCAGGGACTGAGGTGAGGCTGACTGGCCTGTAGTTCCCAGGATCCTCCTTCTTCCCTTTTTTAAAAATGGCCACTACATTAGCCTTTTTCCAATCATCCGGGATCTTCCACAGTCACCATGAGTTTTCAGAGCTAATGGCCAATGGCTCTGCAATCACATCCACCAACTCCTTTAGCACCCTCAGATGCAGTGCATCCGGCCCCATGGACTTGTGCTTTTCTAAATAGTCCTGAAGCACTTCTTTCTCCACAGAGGGCTAGTCACTTCCTCCCCATACTGTGCTGCCCAGTGCAGTAGTCTGGGAGCTTACCTTGTTCGTGAAGACAGAGGCAAAAAAAAGCATTGAGTACATTAGCTTTTTCCACATCCTCTGTCACTAGGTTGCCTCCCCGATTCAGTAAGGGGCCCACACTTTCCTTGACCTTCTTCTTGTTGCTAACATACCTGAAGAAACCCTTCTTGTTACTCTTAACAACAAAAGCTGTCTTTTGGAGGCTGTCTTGTATGAGAATACATGAGAACAACTGGATGACTATGTTTTGTGAAACAAAACTTAAACCCTCTCAAGGTGAAATGAATTGTAGTGGCCAGAGTCTTGAAAAACAGGTTCTGTATCACAGAGGAGAGAGAGGTCTGTGTAATGCTGAGGAGAAGCCAGGTGGGTGGGACATTGTAGGTATTTAGTGCACTGTAGATACAGATAAGGAGAACTTTGCACACGTTTTCAAAAAAGCTGTGATATATAAAGAGATTCTTTTGTTTTATCTGATTTTTTCTTATTTTTCTTAATAAATCTTGTTTTTAGTAAATCCATATGAGACATTGGACAGAGAGGGTGGGCATGGGTAATTTCTCATGGGCTATCTTGCCTGAAGAGGGGAAAGTAACTCCTAGAATGGAGAGGTTCTGAAGCTGCTCTCCACATGGAAATTTTGGTCAAAAGAACATGAACCAAGGGGTCCTCTCCCAGACAGTCTCTCAGCAGGGCTCTGATCCAAGGCATGAGCCAAGTGATCCTCTGCCAGACACAGTGTCTATAAGGGCTTGATCCGAAGCCCCTTGAAATACTCCTATGGACTTCAATGGGCATTAGATCAGGATCTCACAGTACTGAGTTTGTGACAAACACAAAAGACAATCATGCAAGGGGCACAAAGGAGGCATGAGTTTAAAATGGTGAGGGAACAGTCAGCAGTGTCAAGTTATGTGTTATTGTTTCTGTTCCCTCAATAAATAATCTTTGTACAGTTACTCATAGCACAAACCACTTTGTCATAACAAAAATCGCAGATACTTTTCTATGATTTGCAGCAGACAATTCTGTATTATGGATATCTCAAAACAAACACCTAGCCTACAGGATTTCATGATTACAGTAGTATATAAACACCACAGTGAAAGGTGCAATATAAATAAACTCTCATCTCCCTTCAGTTATCAAGAAGTCAGGAATCACAGGCAATTTTAAAATCAAGATGTTTTTCTATGCTCTAATTCAAACAGGAATTAATTCAAGGAAATTCTATGGCCAGTGTTATGCAGGAGGTCAGGCTAGGTGTCTCAGTGATACCTTCTGGCCTTAATATCTATGGCTCTATGAAATGTTCTATGACTCAAGATTGTTGCATTATCTAAAACTTCAGTATCTCTTTTAAAAAAAAATTGGTGCATGAGACAATAGTGGATTGTTCCATTGTTGCTCTTTTATGTTTTCATTATTTAGAGGGTTTTTTTGAAAGTTTTAAGTTACCAGTGCATCTTTAATATACTTTTATTAATTCTTCTCTTTATACACAGAATTTTGATGATCATTAATGTGTAAATAATGGTGTTTGTAAGGTATGGCAAAGCATTTGTGAATTGAATTTGCATGAAGTGAATATTGATTGACTTGCTAAGTGTGTTTTATTTCTTCATAGTGTAAATGCATTCAGTGTTTGAGGAATTGTAAGATGGCATTAGGGGACTCTGTAGTAACATAATAAATAATAATAATACGTAAAGATGGTGAAGTATGAAGAACTCTGCCACAAAGTAGAATGATTATGAAAATCTAAAACAAAGAAGATCCCAGTGATCATTGGAGCACTTGGAGTGATCACTAAGTGTATGAACGAGCAGCTCAAGAACAGTTTAGGCATGCAAGACGTCATGATCAGTGACCTCCAGAAGACAGCACTCTTAGGCACTGAGAGAATTTTAAGGAAAGTCAGAAAATACCGAGTACATTTGAGCAGCTAAAGTGCAGGAATTCTGCAGAGGGTTTAACAAAACTCCTGACTACCCAAGCCTACGGAATCGGTTCATGGGTAGGACTTATTGGTGACTCATGAGGGTAAATTTTAGACAGTAGCTTTCCCTCTTTTATGCTTAAAGAACTTGTATGTTGTGAAGACTAAAACACACTATAATGCTGAGGGGTAAAAATAAATTATTTAGTGTTTATATAGCATTTTTCACCTTCAATCTTCTTTCCAAACATTAATTAATCTTCACAGCAAACCTGGGACTAGATCCTTTAAAATGATGGATGTCACCTCATTGACTTCAGTGGGATATAACAAGGACCAAACACAGGAGTAGGGGTGGACTCAATCAGGCCCCTTGAGGGTAGGCAAGAATTATTATCCTCATTTTGTAGATTGGTGAACAGGATCAGAGAAATTACGTGACTTGTCCAAGGCTCCAGAATGACTCATTGCCAGAGCTCTCATGACTCCCCCGTGTATGCTTGGACCACCCGATTACATCTCTCTCTGATATAACAAGAAGGAAATGTTTCTGACTCCATGGAATGGGTTTGGTTAGCGTGGGTATTTCCTGTAAATAGCAGACCTACAACCAAGACATTCCAATCAGAGAGATTTGGACAGTGAACAGACTTTCCTTGTGCCACATGCAGCATCTAAAAGGAGCTGTACTTCGACTAGAAGAATAGTATTTCTCTGAACTCTTGGTCTGGTTGTGTCACTGAAGATGAAACCATTGCTAATCTTACTCTGACATGGGTGACTATATCTCCTAACACATCATCTGTGCTGCATTTTGGCTGCTCCACCTCCCCATGTATTCTTTGCATTTGCATAGTTTTGATAATGATTTATTTTCTTGACATTTGTCTCATATCTGTCCTTTTTCTGGCTATTCATTTTGCCCAAGTGGCCAATGGAAAAATCCACTCATTGACTCATGCAGCAAAATATTATAAGAGGCATTGAAGTTTTAACTAATGCAACAATCTGATTGATAGAATAGTCCATAGATTCACAGATTATAAGGCCAGAAGGGACCAATGTGCTCCTCTAATTTGACCTCCTATATAACACAGGCTCTCCTCTGTAACTGCCCATTTTCTATGCATCAGACATTTTTTGTTTTTGTGATTTCTTGAAAGCATGTGCTGATTCTGCTATTCCACACATTAACTCCTCTTTAGACAAAGATATTAGCTAGGCTTCTGCCATTTTGTGTGTTCTTGCAACGTCTACTGCTTTACTGAAATGATAGCTCCCTGATTTCTCAGCTTCTTGCAAACCTTCAGTACATTTTTTCCCAAACACTATTCTCTTCCAAAACACCTCTGGACCATTTCCAGTGGTCTTGTGGTTCAGGCATTGAACTGATACTCAGACAAACTGGGTTCAGGTCTTTGCTCTGGCATAGAATCCCGCTGTGACCTTGAGCAAGTCACATGATTTCTCTCTGCCTCAATCCCCTGTCTGTGAAATGAGGATAATAAGCCTATTTAGATATTAAGCTCTTTGGGACAGGATGTTTCTCTTACTATGTGTTTGAACTGCACCTAGCACTATAGGACCCCTATTTTGGTTGGGCCTCGAGGCATTACCATAATACAACCACATGGGCTGTTGGGGGAGAGTGGATAGTGTAAGGAAGGACAAGGATTACAGCATTATGGTGGGATCACACATTCACTTAGTTGTGTTAAATGTATGATTTTTAAACTTGTAACTAAATTAACTTGCTTATAGATTCATAGATATTAAGGTCAGAAGGGACCATTATGATCATCTAGTCTGACCTCCTGCACAATGCAGGCCACAGAATCTCACCCGCCCACTCCTACGATAAACCTCTCACCTGTGTCTGCGCTACTGAAGTCCTCAAATCATGGATTAAAGACTTCAAGGAGCAGAGAATCCTCCAACAAGTGACCCATGCCCCATGCTACAGAGGAAGGTGAAAAACCCCCAGGGCCTCTTCCAATCTGCCCTGGAGGAAAATTCCTTCCGACCCCAAATATGGCGATCAGCTGAACCCTGAGCACATGGGCAAGATTCACCAGCCAGATACCCAGAAAAGAATTCTCTGTAGCAACTCAGATCCCACCCCATCTAACATCCCATCACAGGCCATTGGGCCTATTTACCATGAATATTTAAAGATCAATTAATTGCCAAAATCATGTTATCCCGTCATACCATCTCCTCCATAAACTTATCGAGTTTAATCTTGTGAATATCACGAGGATTTCCACAGCAGTTTTTGTTTGAAATTCCTTTCCTATCCGCTCTTTCGAGGCAAGAGTTTTATGTATCGCATCTCATTATGTATATGTTTTTCTGCAAAGTTAGGTTTTTCCTTTCTTGGAGGAGAGAAGGTGGCACTGAGTGTTCCTCATTTATTCAAGCAGGGCAGAGTAGAGAGAACTGCTTGCCTCCTAATGAATTCTCAATTGGTATCCAAGTGGCAAAGAGTAATCAGTGTTTTGCCTAAATCAGACCTCCACTATGACGAACTGACACCAGGGAGTTGGTGCTAGTGAGAGAGAGAGTGGCTGAGAAGCATTCTCATATTGTCTGGGGGGCCATGTTAAGAGTTTTTGCTGATTAAATAAAATAATCCTTATGTTGGTTAAATTTGAGATTGCATCTCTTGTCACAGTTAAGCTGAGTCTGATGGACAAGTCTAGTCTGGTAATGTTTGTTGTGATCATCATCAGCTGGCACTTTGGGTCTGAGCCAAACTGCTCTTATGACGACATTTTTCTAGGAAAAGTGACATTACTAGGCACATAAATTAATATTTATTCGATGGGGACTGGAGGTTTAATTTTTTTAATTCTTATTATTTTGTTTGTGAAACTTGACATGCTGGAGACTGAAGTCCTCTATTTAGACATCTTCTCAAGACCTGAGGGACTGAAAAAGCTCCATTTGGTCTGGTTATTACTTAGTCCTGCCTTGAGTGCAGAGAACTGGACTAGGTGACCATTTATTGAGATCCCTTCCAGTCCTACCCTTCTATGATTTATTTAATCGAAGAGGCAGCTAAGAGGTAACATGGTCATTGTCTACATATGGGAGAGATTTCTGATAGTAGACAGCTCTTTAATCTAGTAGAAAAAGGCATAATGAGATCCAGGGGTTGGAAGATGAAGCTAGTCAAGTTCAGACAAGAAATAAAGTGCACATTTTTAACAGTGATGGTAATTAATTAAGCAGCGGAAGAATGTGTTTAGGGACATGGTGGTCCATTCTCCATTACTTAAAATCTTTGTGTCAAGATGCACGTCTTCCTAAAAGATATGCTGTTGCTCAAACTGAAGTTATGGGCTTGATACAGAAATTATTGGGTGAGGTTCTTTGGTTTATATTGTGCCGGAGGTTAGACTAGATGATTACAGTGTTCCCTACTGACCTTAAAATCTACCAGTCTCTGAGAATTCAGTTGTACTTTTATTGAATCAAAATGGAGTAATTGTTAGAACTGTGTTAAATCTTCATAACAGAACCAGAACAGAAAGAAAATTGTAGTTTGGGCTTTGCTACAACTAAAATTCAGCAAAGATGGAAGTTTCACTAAGGCTTGCAAAGCACAGCCTAACTTAAAGTGAAGTTTAGTCACTTGTATTAGAAGCGTGATAAACTTGGTAGTTTCAGCTGAGTTTTGATTTTGAAGTTTCAGCATTTGTTCATATCTAGCCAATAGCCAAGAACCTGTACCCCACCAGTCAATGATTTAGAGTAAAATATTGCTTGTGCAGATATACATTTTTATTAATTTAGATATACACTCACTCCTACTAGCAGCAGCATAGGAGTCCTCTCTGATACTGTGTGTTATCAGGTAACATACATCAATATTATATAGCTAGGGCAAGATCTTTTGGTCGGGTAAATCAGTAAAACTCCATTGAAGTCAGTGAAGCTAAACCAATGTATACCAAATATCCCTAGCTTTATTTTGAAGGGGTTTTTTTTGACATGCCAGTACCAAGTACAGTAATATTATTGCTTGTTGGATAGTGGCTGCATAGTCTGATTTGCTTATTTGCCCATGCAGCCCTTGGTAATCCAGAGAAAATATCTTTATTATCTATGCATTAACATGGCTTAGATTCCTTTAGTTGTAATGCGGAAAAGCAAAGATTCCCAGTGCACCTTTTTGTTTAAAATCAAATTGAAGGTCAGTAAATTTATTTGCATAGCTTCAGTTTATTTGACTGTTGGAATTTTCATTATTATTTCAAGAATGCAGTATATGATTGAGATTGTATAATGGCCTTAGTGCAGATATACAAATATCCTGCCAGCCATTTCTCCCTGAACAGGACATAGAACACTTCCAGTTTTTAAAGCAAAAAATATCTGAGCCTTTTTAAAATTTGGGCCAATGTCTGAAATGGCAGTATCGGAAAAATGCATTCGGATCTTTAGGAATCAAAGATGCTGAACTAGAATCTTCTCTGCAGCCATAGGTAAGTGGAGCTGGAAGAAAGTAATGTGTGCTCCCGCTATTATTAGTTTTGAGCCTTCGTACTCAAACAATGCAAAGTTAGCTTGACAGTCCTCTGTTTCATATTTTTATTGTATCATCTTATAAGCTGCACTTTTTTCTGCCACTGGATAATCAGTCATTTCAATGAAGAAAATGTATTGAACATCAAAGAAAAAGTAAGAATTTTTCCTTTATGAGGAAAAAGCTGCTGTAGTTACTTACAATGACATACAGTCCTGGCTTTTCACTTCCTTATGGAAAGAATAGCCTTATTCTCTGGCTTATGTTGTGCTTTATCTAGTAAATATATTGGATTAAACATATTCAGTAGAAACTGCAGAGACACATATATAGGTCAAAGCCTACCTTATTTTATGTAAATTAGATTAATAGCAGTGCCCATATATTGAAAAATATTTCAGATGTTGGGAATTAACTGGGCCATACTTGCTTTTATATTTTTTTTTTCAAATCAAGGTATATATTTAATTACAAAGAAACCTATTTCTACTAAGGTTAAGGGTTTAGATTCTGTGATCACATGCATATCCTTTATTACGTAAAAGCAAATGCCTACCTAGGACTGCAGCACTTCAAACTAGAATGTTAATAGCTGCCAGGTAGGCTCAAATAGGTATCTCAAATCCAAACTTCTGGAACTTTTGCTGATGGAGGGTTTGGATTTGAGATCCCTGAACCAAACCAATCCCTTTGGGTCTTGTTTCAGGGGGGTCCCCAGAGAACGGGTCAGAACAGCTTTCCATCTACTTTGTATTCTGGAGTGGCATAAACTAGGGGTCTAGTGTCTGGCCCTACCTTTGCAATGTTTCAATGAATTTTTGTCACAAGGGAATTATTACTACTTGGTGTTTAATCTTGAAGATAAAACGGCTGATGATCAGACAGTATTTAGTGATATTCATTTGATTATGTTCATAGTAGCAAGCTATCTTGTGATTCAGTTTGCTACTAGCTCTCATGCTAAGATGAAATGAAGTGCAGGGAGACTATGGGCTTGTCTACATGGCGTGTTAGTCCGCATTATAGCGGTGTAAGTTATAGGGCACACTAGTGTGTGCATTGTCTGGCACATGTGAACCCTGTTGGTGCACACTAAAAGTTCCCTTGTGCACTTTCATGCAGTCTTAATTTCAAATGTTACTACATTAATGCTCACTAGAGAACAGTCCAATTAGTGTGCAACACGCTTCTGCACATTAGAATTTACACCCCTCTGGTGCAGACTAACGTACCATGTAGACAAGCCGTTAATCGCTGCTTAAAATACTGCAATCTTGTTAATATTTTTATGCAAACCCCAGTTGCTATGAACTTATCTGTCATTCAGCTGGCAACAGGCACATCTGTAATTGAATGTTCAGCAGAGTTTTCAGTTCAAAATGCTAATCTAATAGTTTGGAAGAAAGTGTTTCATTTGGTGTTGCAAACTGATTAATTGACAGCCAAGTGTTTTATCCATTGCTGGATAAATGTCTTCTGAAGAATCCGGTGAAAAGGCATGAGAAAAAGAAGAGTGCCTGAAACAACAGTTCTCAACTTGTGTGTCATCCACCCATCCTGAGATGGGGTGGAGTTGCATGGCCGGTGTTCTGGAAGTTTGGGAGGGTCATGAGCCCTGCTCCAATACTGTGGGGCCAGATCATCAGCTGGTGCAAATAGTAGCCACACCATTGCAATCAGTGGAGTTATGCTGATTTACACCAATGATGATTTAGCTCTTGGTCTTTTACTGAAATAGATTGGCTCAGTTAAAAGTAACTGATCCTCTTAAACACACCACAAGAGACCCATGCATAAGCAATTTTACTGACACACACTGTTGTCTCTATTGTAGCACAGCGATAATGGATGCAATGACATCAGCTGTGCATGGCTGGATGTTCCTGGTAAATGAGCAAAAATAATACATTAGCTTAGATCTTTGGGACCACTTTGTCCCCTCTGTACTGCTGTATGGTACAGAGTGAGCAGAAAGCTCTATTATACTACTAACTCCTTCCTCTGGCACAGTGGATGTTCTGGAGACACTGGTGGAGGAAAGTGGAGTGGTCAGGACATCTTGTGTGCCAAAGATCTTGGGCCAATGTAACAGTCCCTAGGGGGCTATTGCTTTTGGCATTGGTTATAGCAGCATCATAGAATCATAGAATCATAGAATATCAGGGTTGGAAGGGACCTCAGGAGGTCATCTAGTCCAACCCCCTGCTCAAAGCAGGACCAATCCCCAATCAAATCATCCCAGCCAAGGCTTTGTCAAGCCTGACCTTAAAAACTTCCAAGGAAGGAGATTCTACCACCTCCCTAGGTAACGCATTCCAGTGTTTCACCACCCTCCTGGTGAAAAAGTTTTTCCTAATATCCAACCTAAACCTCCCCCACTGCAACTTGAGACCATTACTCCTTGTCCTGTCCTCTTCTACCACTGAGAATAGTCTAGAAACATCCTCTCTGGAACCACCTCTCAGGTAGTTGAAAGCAGCTATCAAATCCCCCCTCATTCTTCTCTTCTGCAGACTAAACAATCCCAGTTCCCTCAGCCTCTCCTCATAAGTCATGTGTTCCAGACCCCTAATCATTTTTGTTGCCCTTCGCTGGACTCTCTCCAATTTATCCACATCCTTCTTGTAGTGTGGGGCCCAAAACTGGACACAGTACTCCAGATGAGGCCTCACCAATGTCGAATAGAGGGGAACGATCACGTCCCTTGATCTGCTCGCTATGCCCTTACTTATACATCCCAAAATGCCATTGGCCTTCTTGGCAACAAGGGCACACTGCTGACTCATATCCAGCTTCTCGTCCACTGTAACCCCTAGGTCCTTTTCCGCAGAACTGCTCTAACTTATGCTGGGCTCTAACTTATGCTGGGCAGTGGGGGCACTCTGCCTCCTTCCTTCCCCCCCCCAACACCCTGTCCCCAGGCAAAGGGAGCAGAAGAGAGGCATAATTTCATTGTTCCCCTCCCTTGGTCCTGTGCCAAATGCAACTCAACCAAACCTTAGAATCTGGTCCACTGTTTTTCAATTACACTGATTTGTCTTCTTTGGAAGATGGGATGTGACCAGCTAAAACTGAACGAGTCTTTTTTATTTCAGAAGTGACTGAAAAACGAAATTAGACATGCAACCTAAAGGGCAATATAGAGACATATCCATGTGAGACAGCTAAATAGGAATATCTGATGTGCTACACTAACCCCAGACTAGCTAGGAAAGTGTTAACCTGCTGCTGTGGGCTCAGTCAGCTCCACCCCACTACACATACAGTAGTGTCTGGTTTGGCGGGAGCAGCTGAAAGGGGAAAACCCAGCTCAGTTGGGAGCTGCCTAGGAAGGAGAGCAGATCTCCAGCTCTCACTCTGTGGAAGAGGCTCGCCTGGGGCTAGGAACTGCTTGAGAGACACTTCTTGCTGGACCCTCCCTGAGACGAAAGAGGCCTGATGTGGGATTGTTGTTGGGTCTTGCTGTGAAAGCCTGTTTCCTGATACAGCCTCTCTGAAGGAAGGTAGGCCTGGTGCGAGCCGAAAGTTTGATACAAGTGCATTGCTTGCTGCTGTGGCCTAACAGTGTGGAAATTGGAGCCCTGCCTGAATGGAGTGATGGCCAAAAAAACCCTCTTTGTTTTGCCACTTCTCAAGGTTTTGGTAGTCTGTCCTGAGCCCAGGGCCATCCCTGCTTACAGAATAATACTGATCACAGTTATCCGAGGAATAAGTAATTTACATTATTAGAAATAAGCAAACTTTTGGATAACATAAATTTTACTTGGACTTCCATCCAAAACTCAGACAAATCTGAACCAAGCATTTTTATTTGAGGAAAAGCTAGTTTTCCTGTATTCTTTCATTGCTTGTCACTTTTGTGCATCTTCGCATTCAAAGTGTGTTCTTTGCAAGGTTTGTTCATCACTATTATTTATTTGTCAGGTGGGAGAAACCCTGGGATTGGTTCCCAGTTCCTAACTCCTACACCTGAGTATATCCCTCTTACCCCACCCGGATTCAGTCCCCACTGGGAGGCATGAGTTAACCTCAGGAATAAACACTGCTCTCAGCAAGAATGCAATACTCTTAGCTAAGCCAGGCAAGCCCTCAGGGGTAATACCAGGAGGAAACCCCTGTGGGAAATCACATATATACATTCCCCAGCAATAATACAATGGATCCAGTTCCCCAACACCTAAGTATAGAGATTAATGCTCTCTGACTCAATTAATAGTTCCAATAGCCCCTTCCCAATCTTTGTACCCTTTGTTGCAGTCACTGATGCTAGTGTTTCAGAGTAGCAGCCGTGTTAGTCTGTATTCGCAAAAAGAAAAGGAGTACTTGTGGCACCTTAGAGACTAACAAATTTATTTGAGCATAAGCTTTCATGAGATACAGCTCGAAAGCTTATGCTCAAATAAATTTGTTAGTCTCTAAGGTGCCACAAGTACTCCTTTTCTTGATGCTAGTGTGCGCTGCAAACTTGTTGAGGGCTGGATTATAATTCCTGTTGCCTGGACAATCCAAGTCTGTTGCTGTCAGGTGGTCTGGACCTCCCAGCTAAATCCAGCTGTTCTTTGGATCAAACCCTTTGCTGCAGCTTCCAGACGAGGCTAACTACTCTCCCTCTCAGTACCTAAACTCTGCATAACCGCAGTATCTTTTCTAGCCTCTGCCCACAGTGCAGCTGGCTGGTTTAGCATCATCCAGACCCCCAGCCAACCTCCACACTTGGTTCTGGAATAACAACACTCCACCCCCGCCACCTCCAGTGAAACTCAGTTCCATTGTCTTTGTTTGGGAGTGACCCTGCTCCCCCAAGGAAAGTCTGTTGGTCTGTCAGCCAATCTCCTTTGGCCATTCTGTTCCCGAAATAGAGAGGACTGTCCTGGTAGGCACAGTGTTGGTGGTGCTCTCTGATGCTCGCCAATCGTAGATTTTGAGGGTGGGCCTGTGGCTCCCACACACTGGGTTGCAAATGAGCTATGGGACATGTAGCGAGGACTTGAAAAAATAGCTTTAAATTATTGTAAAATATTATAGTTTGTGTCATGATCATTTCTATAACCCAAGACAATCTGTTAGCAGAGGTGATAGACCACAGTCTTTACATCAGAGAACACAGTGTGTTAGCACTTACATGGCAAAAGGTTTGAAGCTAATTAATAGGTATGCCATTATTTTGCAAGACTAAAAATAAACTCTGATTGCTAGCATGGTTTAAAGGACCGTGTTTGTTATCTGTGCATATACATTTGTTCTGACCACTGTGGAGATTTGATATGGACTGAACAAGGTCAGAAAAAATCTGGTATATGATGAGTAATAGACTGTATGTGAATGGAACTTGTATGCAAAATTGCATTCTTGAGCTGTTTCCTTACCCAGAAATTGTTTTCTTGTGAAATCCCTGTGAAGCAGCAATGTTTCACAAGAGAAATATGTGAAATTAGAACTAATTTTCACCTGACAGTAATTTAGCCCTGGTCTACACTAGGACTTTAGGTCGAATTTAGCAGCATTAAATCGATGTAAACCTGCACCCGTCCACACGATGAAGCCTTTTATTTTGACTTAAAGGGCCTGCCTGCTCACCATTAGACGGTTCAATACGACTGACTGCAGGACTAAAGAGAATGACCTGGTCAAGTCACCAAAAATTTAGTCCCTGCGCCCATGTCTGCCCAGGCGCTCCCAGCCGATGTGGCCAGGAGCACCTCGGACATGACGAGGATGGCTATCAGTCATACTGCACCGTCTGCTGCCAGAAGGCAATGGGTTGCTGCTACTGTGTAGCAATGCCGTACCGCGTCTGCCAGCACCCAGGAGACATACGGTGACGGTTACCTGAGCGGGCTCCATGCTTGCGGTGGTATGGCGTCCGCACAGGTAACTCAGGAAAAAAGGCGCGAAACGATTGTCTGCCCTTGCTTTCACGGAGGGAGGGAGGGAGGGAAGGGGGGACTGACGATATGTACCCAGAACCACCCGCGACAATGTTTCAGCCCCATCAGGCATTGGGATCTCAACCCAGAATTCCAATGGGCAGCGGAGACTGCGGGAACTGTGGGATAGCTACCCACAGTGCAACGCTCCGGAAGTCGACTCTAGCCTCGGTACTGTGGAAGCACTCCGCCAAGTTAATGCACTTAATGCACTTCTGTGGGGACACACACACTTGAATATATAAAACCGATTTCTAAAAAACCGACTTCTATAAATTCGACCTTATTCCGTAGTGTAGACATACCCTTAGGATTTCAAAGATTATGTCATTTTTTGCTTAAACATGCAAATATGCTTGGTTTTAGACTTATCCATTCATTCTTGGATATATACAATCAAGTATAAACTATGGACAACAATTAGAATCCAAATACTGAAATTCTCCCAAATCTACCAGATCCTTAAAGTTAGAACTCCCCCATTTCCTTGAGTTTCCAAGCAACTACTCACCCATCTCCCTGTTCCATACACCTGCCCAGGAAAACAGGATAAAATATTCAACTGAAACATGGGACCATAGGAACAATTTCTGACAGTAGTCAGCATCAGATGCTTCACAGGATGTGCAAGAAACCCCCTAGTAAGCAGATGTGGTATAGTTTGCCCCCATGAAAGTCTCATCCTAACTTAACCCAGAACCAGGAGATTTTGTAGTTCTTCCAAAACCTTTTCATTAGCATCAACTATTATAATTCTGGATGTTCTTATCTATACGAATGTCCAATCTCTTTCACCTATTTTTCAGTGTGTGAAACTTCCACAATACAGCACTGGTAGCTGGGAATAATTGAGTTCCATTAAATTCTCTGTTACAATAATAACTACTTTGTACTTACATAGCACTTTAACAAACATTTTTCATTATGCCTTACAGCAGTCCTTTGAGATAGATGAATATCAGAATCCTCATTGTAGAGCCACTGAAGGCCTTTTGGCATAATAATTTTTTACGATGAAGCATGCCAACAAACTGAAACAACAATTATTCTTAAAAAAATTCACTCATGAGTTTTCAACTTGAAATGAAGCACGTGTGTACCCCTGGCCTTTATATTTTGCACTTTTCTGGCTTTTTGAAAGCATTATTTTAGCTATATCAAGAGTAAATCCAGTAGACACTATCCATTCTTGTTAACAAACACAAACTTGATCTTGATAAACTAACTGGCTCTGTCTTCTACAAAGTATCAGATCCATTAATTCCTTCAGCATCTAGAGTGCCTTTAAAGTTGAATCTATTGAACGCTGAAGGAATGGCAGGAGATACAAGGCTGTGTGAGAGCTAGTTTGCAAGATGTATAGAACAGTATTTGCAACATGTTAATTTCTTGCTGCTTCCCCTCTTCCTTACTCTCAAAGTTCTGTCTGGTATTGTGGCACTTTTTCTGACCATATTAAAAGGCAAGGATCATGGTCTCAATTGCAACTGTATAATATGCCTTGAGAAAAGGGCAGTGCACAGCTGTACTCAGGACCATCCACAGGGGGCCCAGGACATAGGCACCAAGTTTTAATCTGCAGGGAAGTGCTCCCCCCCAGCTCTGCCCAGGCTTCCCCCACTCCACCCCTTCCCACAAGGCCTCCACCCTGCTTCTTCCCACACTTGCTCCACCCCCGCCTCTTCCCTACCCAGTTCCGCCCCCTCCCCCGAACTTGCTGCACCCTCGCTCCTCTCCCCTTCCCCCCAGCACCTCCTGAAGCCACAAAACATCTGATCCGCAGCAGGCAGTAGGCGCTCGGAGGGAGGAGGAGGTGCTGATCGGCGGGGCGCGCCAGTGGGTAGGAGGTGCTGTGGGGGAGGGGAAGGTTCTGGTGGGGGGGGGCTCCTCCTTGCCCCCGGCCCACCTGCCCGCCTGCCATTCACCTCCTCATCCCGCTTGCTCACCCGCCTCACCTCCCTGACCGCCTCCTCATGATTAGCGCGGGGGGCCCCAAACCATGGGGCCCAGGGCAGTCACCTTGATTTGCCATACCCAAGGGACGGCTCTGGCTGTACTGCCCTATGAGCAGATCAGAGAACCAGAACAAAATAACCCTTGCTTTTCCCGCTGCAGCCAGTCACAATCTGAGCAAGGGTGAATGGGGGAGGATGTTGTACCCTCAGTGGTTGAGTAAAGGCTGTGACCCAGGTGATTAAGCTACTCATTCCATTTTAAATTAGTGAAAACAGGAGGCAAATATAATCTGTTGTGTTGATTTCAGTGTAGTATCATCTGCTGTGGAGATCTAGCCTGTTACAGCTTTTTATCCTTTTTCAAAAAACTGATCAGACACACAGTGGGCTGAGAGTGGCTCAGCTGTAGCTTCCTTGAAACACATTGATAGAGAAGACAAGTAAAATTCACCAAAATATACTGAAGATTAGAGAAGAGGTGAAATACCCTTGGGTAATCCAGTTGTCAGTCAGGGTTTAGTCAGTGAACCAAATGAGAGACTCTCCAAAGCCACTAACAATGATTCCAGTCCATTTGCAATAACTATCAGTTTAATCTTCCAGGTGAATAACAAGCCTTGGCTGTGTGGTCTGACTAGTTGTTACCAAAAAGTATATGTGATTCCTGTAGGCTAGAATCATCCCTTGTTATACCTGTCACATCAGTGGGGTTATAACCCAGGAAAGAATTTGGCCCTAACTGTACATATCTTGTTTGCATAACGTACATCACCATATATTAGGGCCAAATTCTGAGAGGATGTAAATGGTGGGGAAGTTATATGACAGTAAACTGGTGAATTTGTACACCAAAGGGACAGAAAAGTGTGTTTTATCAGAAAAAGTAAGCCGTAAGAAGGGTATAACAACTTGCCACATAACGTAGCTGGGCTTATTTTATACTGCAAATTCTTACATTTAGAGAATACATGGGTTTACAATAGGGTAAATCTGTAAATATTTTGGAGAAGATAGTGAAAAAAGAGGTTAGGAGACAGGGAATGGTGGAAAAAAGCATTAAAATAGGAAATAGGAAAATATGAAAGCAGAGACATGGGCAACAAGAAGATTGCTGGGCTTTGCCGGGAAAAAAATTGACTCTGGATCAGAACATCATGCTAGGTAACCAGCAAAGTGATCTGAGAAGAGAAGTCACCTGGTACAAGTAGTGGGAAAGGAAAATTATTGTGGCAGGTGTATTTTGGGCAGGTGGGGAAGGGTGGGGTGGGTGAGGGGAGGCAGGTCAGAGAGGAGGACAATACAAAAGTTAAGGCGAGAGATAACTAAGGTTTGGGTAAGGGTTTCAGCAACAGGGATGGAAAGAGAGAGAAGAGTGGATCATGGAGGAGCTGGAGAAGAAATAGGTTTTAGTGAGGGTTTGTATGTGGAGAGCTGGAGAGAAAGGAGTAAAAGCTGCCAGGAGCAAAAGCTTAGGTGATGGGGAGGATAGTGTAGGTGCTCCATTTCCTTCCCCCCTCCCCACTATGGACCTGTGTAAGTCAGGCAGAACCTAGTTCACACGCCCCATTCAGAAAGCCAAGGAATAGTACACATCAAGAAAACCCATTCACATTCTTGTATGTTTATAGATATTCAGTAATAAGGGTTGCAAAATTCCCATTGACTTCTGTGGTATAGAATAATGCTGTGAGAAGTCAAGACAGTAGGTTTCTCTTTTTTGGGGTGATGTGGTGGTTAAGCAAAAGATTCCCTCTCCCCCCCAACCCCCCCAGGTCTGCAGTAAATGTAACAGAAAACAAGCGCAGGAGACACCCACACAAGCAGAGCATTTCTGTGAAACGACACACAGGATGTTTTGGGCTGAGTAATATCTGCATGAATGAATCAGTCTGGCAGCTGCCAGACCTCCCCCACTCAGCTGGGACTCTGCTCTGCTTGAAAAGCTGAAGTCACAAGGAAAGTGCCCTTGCTGCTGGTCATTTAAAAACAATCCAACATTTCTACTGTGGCCACTCCGTGGTCCTACTCTGGGCTGCAGCAGCCAAACCCACGCCAATGCCAAATTAATACGTACATCAGCACGACAGTGTTTCCCTGACATTCAGAGGTGCAGGAATTAGGGGCACTGCCGCACCCCGTGACTTGAAGTGGTTTCCATTATATACAAGGTTTACAGTTTAGTTCAATGGCTCTCAGCACCCACACTGTACAAATTGTTCCAGCACCCCTGCCGACATTACTATTATTTGTATTTCTCCTTCTCTTTCAGATGGGTTTTTCATCTTTGTTTTAACAGCCACTCCTCTCCTTCACTCCAGATGACATTTCCGCTGTTGTACGCACCCAGTTTGACCATCTGTAGACTTGTCTAGCACCTTTGAAATGTATAGTTGAATTAGAGACTCCAAGGGCAATGCCAGGCTTTCAGGGCCAAATTCTCTGCTGCTACCCTTCCACTGAATTTGTTATGCTAGCAGAGAACTTGGCACTCAGTGTGAACATACAATTACTATTGGCAACAGTGCTAGGAATTGCCACTGGGCCTTAACTATCTTTGTAACTATAATCTTCCCGGGCAGCCTCTTGGAAAGTGGGCATTAGTCCAGGGACTGCTACCTGAAATAAAACTTAGGAATCTTAACCGATACATTCTAGTGGCCATAATCAGAAGTCTGAGAACGATTATTGTGAGATTACCCATTTACTGTATGTCTACCAGCATTCTGGAGCCTGCAGCAGCAAACCACCCAGGCCAGGTCAACTGATTTTAGACAGCTCTTTGATGTTGCAGCATGGGCCGGCGCTCACACTCTGAAGCCTAGGAAGGGGGTGGGCTTCAGGGCCCAATCTCCAGCTTGAGCCACAACTTCAAAGCACTGTATACACAGCTTGTTTTAGAGTGCTAGCATGAGCCCCACTAGCCAGAGCCTGTCAACCCAGGCTGGGAGGCTCACTCCTGCAGGCTCCAAAATGCCCATAGACATACATAGCCAGAAAAGTTTACAGGTGTCTCCTGCAGTCATATTACATCAGAGTGACCTTACTGGATCTGAAACTGGATCTGGATCAGTAGTTGGATGGGAGACGTCCAAACAGAACTGTACTCTAGGTGCAATTTTACTAAAAGAGAACCCTTGGCTGTGCGCACTTTTGGTGTTATCAGTACGGGGAGCAGGCCTGAAACCTTCTCTACCGGGGCTCATCCAAAGTTGAACTTCTTTGGAAAGCTTAAGCCAAATCCCCTCCATTGGTTTTGAGTTACATGCAAGTGACCAAATATGTCTTTCTGACTGTGAATTTTTTTTTGCCACATTAAAAAAAAAATGGTACATGGGGTGGGAGGTGAGGGACATGAAAGCTTGAAACATGGCATGGACACAGTCCTCACTGTAGATTTCATAAGGTCTAATGAAACACTTCCTCCATTGTGATTTCTTCCACTCATTCTCCTTGACCAAAATGACAGACCCAAGGGCTGCTTGCCTCAAACTGATGCAGGTATAATTTGTGTTTCCCGTCTATGTGGGCAGAAGTGATACAGCAGATGGAGGAGGACATGGAGGCAGAGCAGCAGATGGAGGAGGAGTATGTGGGGGCAGAACTCCCAGAAAGACTATCACAGCCGCAGAAGTAGCCTAGAACTATGGAAGTCATAGAAATGTAGGGCTGGAAGGAAGCTTGAGATGTCATTAAGTCCAGCTTCATGCGTTGAGTCAGGATCAAGTAAACCTCCTAGACCATCCCTGAAATGTGTTTGTTCAATCTGTTCTTAAAAGCCTCCAGCAGTGGGGATTCCACAATCTCCCTGGAAGCCTATTCCAGATCTTAATCTACCCTTGGAGTTAGAAAGATTTTCTTAGTCTCTAACCTAAATCTCCCTTTTTTCAGGTTAAACCCACTACTTCTTGTCCTACCTCCTCCAGTAGACATGGAATGGAAGAATATCATAGGGAAAAAACTTTCAGATTCCAAGGACGGGGGCATTCTTTTTGTATATGGTGGAGAGGTACAGGGCAGTTGCTATTATCCCTCTTTGTAAAAGAGGACTGAGGCGCAGAAACTAAGCAACATGCCTAAGGGCACACAGGAAGTCTGTGGTGGAGAAGGGAATTGAACACAGACTGCCTGAATCCCAAAGTAGCATCCTAATCACTGGCTCACCCTTCTTCTCTTGATTACTCAACTAACTGTAGTTTCTATTGCTTTTTATAATATGCCAATGAAGGCTCATTCCCTACTGGATATTCTAACATGTCTCTTCCCCATCATGTTTTCAGTGAATCAAGGGATGGAGTTTTCTCGCAATGAGACTCAGATTATCCCTTATGAAACTATTACAGTGCAGAGTAGGAGAGCTCACAGTCAAAGGCCTCAAGCCTGTGAACACTTATGTACATGCATGGTAAGTATGTGAGTGTTCTGTTGAAGTCCATGGGCTCAACCTGTGCAGAATAGCTTGCATGTTTAGGATTTTGACACATGGTGTGTTCAAGGCACTTGAAGTCATTGTAAACCATATCAAGGTTCTTTGGTAGAAGTCCTTCAACTTACTCTGTATGTTTGTCTTTTTTGTGTACATGTATATGCTTTTGACCAGTATGCTGAGAGCCAGAAACTCACAAGGAATCAGTCATTGTGAATGTTTCAGAAAAACAATGCAGTTTCCCTAGCAACAGGAACTACATGAATTGTCTCAATACAGATAATCTATCCAGCCAAGATGTAAGTCTCAAGTGGTTTGGGGGAATCTGGAAAACTCTGAAAAAGAGGGGGTGTATTTCCCAAAAATCACTGTTTTGTACTCACCAAATCAAACGCTGCTCTGTCAGCCTGAACTGAAGTTTAACAGTGTTACTCTGATATATGTTGATATATTTTAAAACAAACTTATTGGGCTTGATTGTCCACTGCTTTATTCCTGGTGTTGTTATTTAAACCTGTGAAAAGTAGATGTAAAATATGCTAGGAGATTAGAATGGTAGCATTTCGCACCCACATTTCCCTTGTCTATCACATGAATAAATGATTACACCAGGTGCAAGGTAGTGGCAAACAGGCTCCCTGTGTATATGAAAAGAAAAGGAGTACTTGTGGCACCTTAGAGACTAACAAATTGTGCCACAAGTACTCCTTTTCTTTTTGCGAATACAGACTAACACGGCTGCTACTCTGAAACCTGTGTATATGAAGCTTTTCAGTGAGAATTTGTTTTCATATGTCTCATAAGGGCAGAAAAACTAGGCTTGTCTATGCTGATGTGGTCCAATATTCCCTCTAATTTTTCCCACGAATGTGCAGAATGAGTTTTGTTATGTGCACCAATATGGAGGTGATGTGTGGCGGGGGTGGGGCCGAGGGGTTTGGAGTGTAGGAGGGGGCTCACGGCTGGGGCAGAGGGTTGGGGTGCAGGGGAGTGAGGGTTCTGGGTGGGGGTGCAGACTTTAGGATGGGGCTCTAGGGATGAGGGGTTCGGGGTGCAGGCTGCCTCAGGGCCGCAGTGGGGAGAGAAGATTCCCCCCAGCCCTCTCTCCCCGCAGCAGCACCTGGACTGGCGGGGAGAGGCACCTCTCCCCGCTGCGGCAGCTCTGGGGCTGGGGGAAAGTCAGTCCCTCCAGCAGTAAGTCAGTCCCTCCAGGCCCTTCATCAGTTTGTTGCATCTCTTTGAACTCCGTCCAGTTTTTCCAACATCTTTCTGCTAACAAGGACACATGGGTGCATAACTTAAAAATGACCAGTTTTAGTTAGTTAGTTGAGATTTTTAAACCAGAATGACAGGAAGTCCTAGAGAACTCATTTACATGAGGGTCTGAGTCATGAGTTACAGCACTTAGCTGGGGATGTGGAAGACTCAGGTTCAATTCCCATCTCAGGCAGAGGGCAGGAAAGATGATTTGAAGAGGGGCTCCCACCTCTCAGAGTGTGCTATTTACAGGATGTTCTGAGGTGGGGCTCCCTCAGTCTCTCCTGTTGATGCTGTTCCACTATGAACACTATAAAAGATTGTGTCAAGGTTCCTTCCCCACTCTGAACTCTAGGGTACAGATGTGGGGACCTGCATGAAAACCCCCTAAGCTTATTTTTACCAGCTTAGGTTAAAACTTCCCCAAGGTACAAACTATTTTACCTTTTGCCCTTGTACTTTATCGCTGCTACCACCAAGCGTCTAACAGATATATAACCGCGAAAGATCCCGCTTGGAAACGTCTTTCCCCCCAAAATCCTCCCCAAACCCTACACCCCCTCTCCTGAGGAAGGCTTGATAAAAATCCTCACCAATTTGCATAGGTGAACACAGACCCAAACCCTTGGATCTCAAGAACAATGCAAAAAGTAATCAGGTTCTTAAAAGAAGAATTTTAATAGAAGAAAAAGTAAAAAGAATCACCTCTGTAAAATCAGGATGGTAAATACCTTACAGGGTAATCAGATTCAAAACATAGAGAATCCCTCTAGGCAAAACCTTAAGTTACAAAAAGACACAAAAACAGGAATATCCATTCCATTCAGCACAGCTTATTTTCTCAGCCATTTAAACAAACAGAATCTAATGCATATCTAGCTAGATTACTTACTAAGTTCTAAGACTCCATTCCTTTCTGTTTCCAGCAAAACAACACACAGACAGAGAGAGCCTTTGTTTCTCCCCCCCTCCAGCTTTGAAAATATCTTGTCTCCTCATTGGTCATTTTGGTCAGTTGCCAGCGAGGTTATCCTAGCTTCTTAACCCTTTACAGGTGAAAGGGTTTTTCCTCTGGCCAGGAGGGATTTTAAAGGTGTTTACCCTTCCCTTTATATTTATGACAGGTTGTTACAAGGAGCTGGGAGAAGAATTGTTTTTCTTAACCTCTGAGATAGGACAAGAAGCAATGGGCTTAAATTGCAGCAAGGGAGGTTTAGGTTAGACATTAGGAAAAACTTCCTACTTGTCAGGGTGGGTAAGCACTGGAATAAATTGCCTAGGGAGGTTGTGCACTCTGTCATTGGAGATTTTTAAGAGCAGGTTAAACAAACACCTGTCAGGAATGATCTAGATAATACTTAGTCCTGCCATGAGTGCAGGGGACTGGACTAGATGACCTCTGGAGGTCCCTCAAAATTCTTTTCTATGATTCTATGGATGAATAGTCATTTGGAACTGGATCTGGGTCACCCATCTCTCAGAACCACTGGACTATAACCATTCTCACTTTCACCCTGTCTCTGGTCTAATGACTATTTATTTATTTATTTATGGAATTTCTGCAACAGATTCCGTGTGCAGTTTTTGCTTATGGAAACCCTTTTCCATAGATTTATAATGTGTGAGGACAGTTTGATCCTATAATAGGACAGATTCTAGCAGGCCCTTATGTAGGTGCACAGCGATTGGGGGAAGCCTGCAAAGAGAGTGCCACACTCAAAGACCCAAAGCTCAGGAGTACAGTGGAGTGAGCTGGCACACAGGGGATGGGGGTGGGAGTATGCATCTCTCTTGATGCAACATAGCACAAGTGTGCTGCTCTCCATTCCAAGCAGTCCTGGTAGGAATTCTGCCATGTGGCTCTGCTGCTTGAATGCAGGCTTGTTCCTAAATGCCTGTGTATTTAGACTGGGTCACATATCAAATGGATTGGATGTTTACAAATAAATCAGCAGTAAATTGCTGACTGCACTCAGACACTGATAATAGGTTCTTTATCACAGGGTTTAAAGACTTCATGCCTTTCAAATTTGTATTTCTTTCTTTTGTCATGGACTTTGGGGCCCTATTTTGCATGTATTTACAACATAATCTCCTTCAGTGAACCCATGGAAAACTAGAGATTTATGCCCATAATCCCTCCCCCACTTCCAGCTGCGTCCCTGTGAGGAATAAGAAAAAGCAAAAGGCTGTGATTAAATGTAAATGGCTATGAATAAATAGTGTCAAGGATCCAGATGGTAATCAGGGTAAAAAGGTCTGTTGCTCCAGGTGTTAATTCCAAATTTCATTTCTTCATTTCCTTTACTTTATTAAATGATGATCAAAATGCTTATTTTCCTTTCAGACAATGAAGGTGTCTGAAAGCTGAGGTAGACTCCTGAAAGCTTAGGAAGTGGAGTCTTAATACTAAACAATTAGAAATTGGAAGAAAAGAAAGAGAACAGGGAAATAGTGAGATAATACAGCACAGGCTTGTGTTATCTTTCTACCCTCATCTTCCTTAGCATTTCGGATGACATCTCTCTCTACTGCCATACAGCATATACCTCTAGGAGCGCTGGAGAGTAATGTTGTCGGAGCAGATGTTTGCCCTGGTCGCACACCCTCCTGTGGCCTACGCACTGCCCATCCCCATAACCTGGCTGGTGACATGACGGAAGGGGTGATGCAGTCAAGATGACTGAGCCCCTTTTCTACATAGGAGGGGGGTGATCCATATACAGCTGATATTCTCCATGTGTGTATCTGGTTAGTGAAGAGTGCTCAGGGCCTCACAGAATGCCTCCATGCTTGGTGTGAAAGTCCTGTAGGGGAGAGAGAGAAGCAGTACTCATAGAGGGCAGCTTGAGGTGGAGGGGTACTCAACAGTTCAGCAGATTATGAACACAGAACTCCTGTGGAGCGCACAGCGACCCCTTCTATGCTAGCCTGGTCATCCACAGGCTCAGGCCAGTGTACAGACCCATACTTGGGAGTAAAGCACTAATACACACCATCTCCTCATGCCACCTCCTGTGGATACTTTATCTCCTGCAGAGACTAACACAGCAATGAGAGTGCAGTATCTACCAGGACCAGCCATGAGAGAAAAGAGACAGGAGCAAATTGTGGGATAACATGATAGAGAGATTCAGGGGTTGTGCTGTCCCCTCTTGCAGGGAGAATCTTTGGCTACAGTGGAACTTTTCTTCCGGCCTGCAGGCCATTTGGGCTAGTCTGTCTCCCTTGCTTTCCTTAGATGGGAAAAGTCCACAGTTATTCACCACCACATCTATTACTGTATGGGCCTGACCCAAAGCTCACTGAAGTCAGTGAGAGTTTCAAAGGGCTTTGGATCAGCCTCTAAAAGACTATGTGGAGAGATACCAAAAACACTTGGTAAGGAATACAGTTGTAACTTATAGCTATCACTGGTGTCTTCTCTCTATCTGATCTGTGCTTGTAATGAGTCATTCTTATAAATCCGAGTCCTTCCTATTGCCAAATGCAATCTGCTCTGCTATAGATACAGTCATCATTTTCTCCCCCGTCTTTTGATCTATAACATCCTTTCTATGGTAGTATCTAAAGCATTATGTTTAGGATCCTATATAATACCTCATATTATTATTTGCAAATGCACAAGTGACATTAAAGATGGGAAAAGGTTCAAAATATTAAAGGAAAGAGATAAAAACAAATGTAAAAGTAAAAAGTGTGTAGGTAGACATCAGATATGTTTTAGCCATTCAGTAGCTTTGGGTCAGTGCTGTGGACTCTGGAAAGTCCTCCTGATAGACCAGCATGAGACGGACAGTGTGAGGCATCCTCAATCACACGACAGCTACACAGAGAGCTTTTCCTGATTCCACAGTGTGGTCATAGGCTGCACATGTGAAACTGTTGAACTTGCACCAGTGATTTTTAGTTCCTCCACGGAGTTGCACACAATGCCTGGCCCACTAAACCACTCATAAACTTCATAAAGTATGGTGCCCAAAGACATTGAATAGGGTTGCAATATCTGTCCCATTAGTAAAAAGAAAAGGAGTACTTGTGGCACCTTAGAGACTAACCAATTTATTTGAGCATAAGCTTTCGTGCTTTTATGCTCAAATAAATTGCTCAAATAAATTGGTTAGTCTCTAAGGTGCCACAAGTACTCCTTTTCTTTTTGCGAATACAGACTAACACGGCTGTTACTCTGTCCCATTAGTATATCCTGGATTTTGTCAAGGAAGTTCTTTACTGCAACATAATGCCTAACGTTAGGAGGTGGGATGTTAGAAAAGACTGGTAGCCACTTGGTGTTTGTTTGTCTCGTAGTCACTGTTATAATTTTATCATTTAATTCAACTGCACATCAGTTAGGTTTGTGTGGGGAGAATTTAACCCCACAGGAGCACAGTATTCTCCCACTGAGTAGCAGAGAGCTGGTGCTGAGGTGTGCATTGTTTGCATATTAGCTTCCCAAGTTAAAACTACAAGCTTATTTAAGGAGAAATTTCTGCTCTTTATCTTGATGAAGTGGTCCTTACAGATGTGTGTGCAAGCTAGACTTATTCCTAGATATAACAGCTTTGAGTCATGTGCCAGTCATTCTCCATTCAAGAAGATGTTGAGTTCTTGTGAAGCGTTAGTGTGATAGAAATGGAAGCATGATGACACCACATTTGACACATTGGTCTTAAGTCTCCATTTCTTTCAACAGCCACTGATAACTGGCCATACCTTGGTTCCAGTTGTCCTCAATCCTCTGTCTCTTGAGGCTAGGCAGATGGCACCTGCAGATTTAAATGGCCTTGAGATTGTTGGAGGCAGATCATTCATAAATATATGAAAAAGTTGGAGCAAGAACAGATCCCTGAAGTGTGTTCTTCTGGATCCTCCATGTGCTGAGATTATTTCCTAGCATTGCTTGGAATTATGTTTCACAGAATCACTTACAAGGCCATAACAAGCCATCAAGGTAACATCTTTGACATCTTGACCAGCAGATAAGTTTGCTAGATGCTATCACTTGCTGCTGTCAAGTTAAGAAACACAGCCCCTGTCTTTTCCTTCTGTTGGAAAACCTTAAATATCTCCATTAGGTTAATATTTTTCATTACAGCAGATGAAAAGGAATCCAGATCACTACAAGTGTGTTTGTGAATGTGCATGCATGTGTCTTCGTACAATGTACAAAATTATTTGTAGGCGTTCTAAAATGACTTTTTATTCCTGGCTTTTTGCCTTTCACATAGCAAATTTTTCTCAGAAAAAAGCTAAACAATCTCCTTGATGACAAAGCAAAAGGTCAGTTTCTTATATCTAAAATTAGTAAATCTTTTGAAAAATTAATGCCATAAGGGCTCATGGCTTTTCTAAGTATTGTTATCATGCAGAAAAGCTTGCAATACTTTTTCATTTACTGTTTCATTCTATGCAATTTGTATGAATCTGAATGTGTTTTCAAAATACTTAGGCTCTGATCCTGTAATAAGTTCCATGCAAGCAGACCCATTGATATCAGTGGGGCTTGGAGCAGGGCTGCTTGCATGGCATAACTTCCAGAATTGGGACATGAATGAGCACTTGAATATGATTTGTGTTCTATAATACCGTCAAGTATTATGGGGATTATATCTGTCAACTTAAAAATAAATAAATAAAAATAAAGGTGACACATATAAGACCTTACTAACAGTGTAAATCAAGAATAACTCCATTTAACTCTATGGAGTTACGCTGGTGCAAAAACAGGGTAAATGACTTCAGAATCAGGTCAATAGTGTCCAGGGGAGTTGCAGTCTGAGAAAATTTCCTGTATTCCCAACTCTTAAATTGCCCATTCCTCATTTTTCTCCAGAACACAGGATCTGACCCAGGGAAGGAGGCCAGAGAGAGAAGTGGTGCTGTTCACTCTGTCCGGACTCGGGATTTAGGCCTTCACTTCCTCCAGGTGAGCCAGCAAAAAATGAGGGCATCTTCACTTTTCTCCATCAATGTCTGGTGAGGGGAGCTGCAGGAGCATCTCCACTTTCCTGCCTCAAGAGCCCAAGAAGGGAGAAAATCCCTACGTGTGAGGAGGAGCAGAACACTTGCTTAGGACACCCCTAACTTTACCTGAGACAGTTCTTGGCAGAAAGTGAAATTCTTCAGGGTCAGGACTTCGAGCAGGAAGCAGAAACAAGGGAATTTGGAAGGTGAAAGGGGTGAGAAACAGATTGTGGGTGGGTGATGGGCATCCAGGATTGAGTGGATGAAGCACCCCGTTTCCATGCAGAATGTTGGTGAGCTGACTCCCATTTATCTGAAACCCTATTATCCAAACCTCCACATTATCTGAATCCCTCCCTTGCCCCCCAGTATGAGATACATGCCCTTTGTAGCATGTACCTCATGCTGGGAGACAGGGAAGGGTTCGGATAACAGAGCAAAAACCCCTGGCCAGGACTGCCAGGAGGAGGAGGATAATAATGAAGCTGGCTGTGGGAGAGGCCACCCTGCTGCTGAATGGTTCCTGTGGCAGCGCAGGGAGCCCTCCGCAGTCCTGCTGTCATGAATGAGTGAGCAAGGCAACGAAGGTGAAGCTGCAGAGGGCTCCTTGCACTGCCGCAGGGCCAGTGACACCCAATCCCTTCAGGCACAAAGTGCAGGGGAGAGGCTCTCGTCCTGCTGGGGCAAAGCAGAGACCTCTAGCCAGGAATGTGAGGAGGAGGATGAGCCCCCGGCCGCTGAATGGCTCCTGCCCTCTTGATTATCCAGACTCTGGATTATCCCAATAAAATCCATGTGCCCCCATGCTATTTGGATAATTCATCGTATACTGTATTCTAAACATCAACAAGACTCAGCTGGTGACAATTTTGCCTCTTTGACCAACAGTATTAGGTCTGAATCCCAATACTTGGCCTCACATCTCATGGTGACACCACAGTAAGCTTTTAAGACTAGAATTTTCACACCTGGCCTCCATTTTTGTGACTGTAATTATCTGTAGGTGGAATTTCATGTCTAATTGTCTGCACCCACATAACACTCACTGCTCCTGCAATTATCTGGGGATGCAGAAAAGGAGCCACCAGAATATTCCAGAAACTGCTCCACTGCATCCATGGAAGTGGGCTGCTAAATCCTGGCAAAGACTACACATTGCTTATTCTTATCAGCCAAAGGACACTTATTCAGCGGTAGTTGATGCTTATTAGTCTAGCTGGTCAATACTAGTACTACTATTATTGAAGCATTATGCAGTATACTGGAGCTGCACTTGAGTTACATTACAGTGATCGCTTCAGATAACGGTCCCTCAATTTGTTTCTGAGGAATATGAAATGGGGATAAAAATAACACATCAGTAAAGCTTATTAAGTGCTGCTTATCATCCAAAAATCAGTGGATTAACAGAACGCTTTTTGTGGATACCAAAAAGGATGCCAGAATAAAATGAAGCATTATTTTGCCAATTTCCTGTTCTCTGGAAATTCCCAGTTAGCTTTGCTACACCTTAAAACAGGTTCAGCAAAGGAATTGGATGAAAAACAGCACAGAGTAACGCATCTACAACATATGCTTCCCAGGATTTTATGTTCAGACCAGAGGGATTTGGTCTGAAATAACAGAAGTGGAAGGAAGTGGAGAAGAGCATACCAGTAGGAACAGTGACATACCAAGGTCAAGGCAAAAGAAATAGTGACCAGATGTGGTGGATATTTATCTTATGGAAGATTAGGATTCTGAAAGGAAAGAAGGCACTGGAATCAAAATTAATTGCAATGTAATTACTGGAAAGGAAAACAAGTATGCTTTTTATTGACCCAAAGCGGCGCGGGCCGAGGGACGTACCGCCGCTTCCCGCAGCCCCCATTGGCCGGGCACAGCAAACTGCGGCCAGTGGGAGCCGCGATCGGCTGAACCTGCGGACATGGCAGGTAAACAAACCAGCCCGGCCCCCCAGGGGCTTTCCCTGAACAAGCGGCGTCCCAAGTTTGGGAAACACTGCTGTAGACTGTAGAGCATGAGTCTCAGAATGTAAATGGGGAAATGTGAGAGCAACAAACGCCAAAAGCTCCCCGAATATGTGCCTTCTGTCCTAGCATAAATGCGGTCTTTCCAGAAAACTAGGAAGGATGGGTACATGTAACTGGTATCTGTTGTGGTGCTTGCCTTTTACTAAAACTGGTTGAAGATTTTTCACTTACATTTTTCCATCAAAAAAGACCATTTTGTCAAAAACAAAATGTTTCTCAGAAACTGATTTCAGTAAGAAGGAGAGGGGGAAGAGGTGGTTTTTCTATATAGCCATTAGGCTAGAGTAAATCAGGCCGTTTATCTCTCTCTGGCTACATCTATACTACACATCACCAGTGGCAGTGTTTGTAGTAAGTGTAGCTACATGCAGCAGTGACAGGTAGGCTGTGTCCACATTGCAGGGCCAATGAAAGGATCTGGCAGGGGGGAGCTGCTGGAGCTGTGTCTACAGGGAGGTTAGGCTGACCTGACTATATTGCACGGGCTATGAAATTTTCCATAGCCCTAACGGATGTAGTTCAGTTGACCTAAGTTTTATGTGTAGACAAGAGCCTAGAAGTACAAGTGAATTGTTAAGGCTTGTAAGAGGGAGAGAGGTCTAAAATAAAGAGTGGTTTTTTAATGTATATCTGATTCTTTAGAATCTCTAGTTTTCTGGAATCACTTAGGAGTGAGTTAATCAGATTTTTTTAATGCAAACCCTTTTTAATTTAGAGAGCATGGCCCCTTAAAGACCTTATCCTGAGGCAGAGGAAGGGCTGGTTGTGCCAGAGGAGGAGAGTGACAGCTGCATGTGTGTATCTGGTGCTCCAGACAAGAGAGTCTACAGCAAGCAGGCTCTCACATAGCGAAGCAGCTGAGAACCATCTTGAAGCCTAGGAGGGACAGAGTCAGGAGGAGCACCATGCCAGGGAGAAATCACCCGAGAAGGCCAAATCAGAGCTCTACCCAGTATCAATGTCACCTGGAGCTGCATGAGGCTGGAAGTTCTGGGGCTTGTGACTTTGTATTGGGAATAAAGAGGGAGGCTGTAGCTAGTTAAGTGAGGAGGTTGCTGCTCTGTGTGGTTTTGTAGCGAGCTGCAGAAGAGGCCACAGGAGACCTGGGGAAAGTGTACTGGTGCCGAAGATGACCGGAAGCACCCAAAACTCACTGCTGGCATAGGTGCTGGAACTAGGGTGCTGGAGGTGCTGGTGCACTCCGTGGCTTGAAGTGGATTCCATTATATACAGGAAGAAAAGGAGTACTTGTGGCACCTTAGGGACTAACAAATTTGCATCCGATGAAGTGAGCTGTAGCTCATGAAAGCTTATGCTCAGATAAATTTGTTAGTCTCTAAGGTGCCACAAGTCCTCCTTTTCTTTTTGTGAATACAGACTAACACGGCTGCTACTCTGAAACCTGTCATTATATACAGGGTTTACAGTTTGGTTCAATGACTCTCAGCACCCCAGCCGTAAAAATTGTTCCAGCTCCCCTGACTGCTGGACAGGAACTCTGCCCAGGATTCCTGACCTGTGAGTCTAGACACATTGCTCGGTGTCTATCTTTTTATAATATGGTACCACTGGGCCTGTGGGTCCTCATGTTGGATGTGACCCTGTTTTACCACTCTCCCTCTGTTTTTCTCCATTCACCCCTCTGTAAATAAATATTTCCCGTTGTTATATACATTGTTCTATTCTGTTGTGTGTTTACTCGGGGAGGGAGGGAGGTTTGGAACAGGTGCCCGTGTGGTGTAAGAGGGTTTCCCTTCTGTGCTCCTATGCCTACCTTTTCTTGGCTGGAGCCATTTCCGTCTGGGCCACGAGAACACTATAGTTACATTTAATTAAATTAGAAATCCTTACAGGAAGTCCTAATTTCTTATGTTTGGGAATTGGGAATATAAATGGGTAAGGGCAGGATGTATTCATTGTTTTTTATGATATTCTCTGTAAACATCTATTATCTGCAAGTATTTTGAGGGATTCACTAAGCCCCTTAGGGCATAATATTTACATGAGTTTTAAGCAAAGATTTCTATGACTGTTGAGATAGTGAGAAAAAATTAATTATAGGGAAAAGTTATTCCAAACAGTCCCTAAACATAGAGGCCAGCCTGAAAGCCCTTATCATACTCCAATGGAATAATTTACAATATGAAGCTTCAGCTGATATAAAGTAATGTAACTGCACTGAAGTCCATAGTGCTATGTCAGTTTAAACCAGCTCAGGATCTAGCCCACAAGATTTAAAGTCTCTTAATTGTAATTTTCCTCCAGGCAGACAGGATTCTGATTGCAATCCTCATGTCTCCTGATGAGAGAGTGGTCTTCCTGGTGTTTGGAACCAGTAATAATGAGTTCCTTTCTACTAACCATTTAATTATTTCAGTAGCTAATTATTTTGTCAACTGTTCTAACAATATCAGAAAAGAAATTCATGAAGTGTATGATGAGATAAATGATCTTTCTGATGAAACCAGACTTCTGATACAAAAGCATGCATCTCTCTAGTAATCCAGTTCTTGTTAACAAATGTCCTGTGATGATATAGAAGCCATTGTATTTACATTTTCACTTTATAGCAACCATTAGACTGTAATAGTGATTTGGGACTTTGGTCCAATCCTGCAATTGGATCTCTGATTCATAGATTCATAAATTCATAGATATTAAGATCAGAAGGGACCATTATGAACATCTAGTCTGACCTCCTGCACAACGAAGGCCACAGAATCTCACCCACCCACTCCTGCAAAAACCCTCTCACCTATGTCTGCGCTACTGAAGTCCTCAAATCGTGGTTTAAAGACTTCAAGGAGCAGAGAATCCTCCAGCAAGTGACCCGTGCCCCATACTACAGAGGAAGGCGAAAACTCCAGGGCCTCTTCCAATCTGCCCTGGAGGAAAATTCCTTCCCAACCCCAAATATGGTGATCAGCTAAACCCTGAGCATATGGGCAAGATTCACCAGCCAGATACCCAGGAAAGAATTTTCTGTAGTAACTCAGATCCCACCCCATCTAACATCCCATCACAGGCCATTGGGCCTATTTACCATGAATATTTAAAGATCAATTAATTGCCAAAATCATGTTATCCCATCATATCATCTCCTCCGTAAACTTATCGAGTCTAATCTTAAAGCCAGATAGGTCTTTTGCCCCCACTGCTTCCCTTGGAAGGCTATTCCAAAACTTCACTCCGCTGATGGTTAGAAACCTTCATCTAATTTCAAGACTAAACTTCCCAAAAATCAGTTTATATCCATTTGTTCTTGTGTCCACATTGGTACTGAGCTTAAATAATTCCTCTCCCTCTCCAGTATTTATCCCTCTGATATATTTATAGAGAGCAATCATATCTCCCCTCAACCTTCTTTTAGTTAGGCTAAACAAGCCAAGCTCCTTGAGTCTCCTTTCATAAGACAGGTTTTCCATTCCTCAGATCATCCTAGTTACCCTTCTCTGTACCTGTTCCAGTTTGAATTCATCCTTCTTAAACATGGGAGACCAGAACTGCACACAGTATTCCAGGTGAAGTCTCACCAGTGACTTGTATAACGGTACTAAAACCTCCTTATCTCTACTGGAAATACCTCGTCTGATGCATCCCAAGACCGTATTAGCTTTTTTCATGCCATATCACATTGGCGGCCCATAGTCATCCTATGATCAACCAATACTCCAAGGTCCTTCTCCTCCTCCATTACTTCTAATTGATGCATCTCCAGCTTATAACTAAAATTCTTGTTATTAATCCCTAAATGCATAACCTTACACTTCTCACTATTAAATTTCATCCTATTACTATTACTCCAGTTTACAACGTCATCCAAATCTTCCTGTATGATATCCCGGTCTTTCTCTAAATTGGCAATACCTCCCAGCTTTGTATCATCCGGAAACTTTATTAGCACACTCCCACTTTTTGTGCCGAGGTCAGTAATAAAAAGATTAAATAAGATTGGTCCCAAAACTGATCCCTGAGGAACTCCACTGGTAACCTCCCTCCAGCCTGACAGTTCACCTTTCAGTAGGACCCGCTGTAGTCTCCCCTTTAACCAATTCCTTATCCACCTTTCAATTTTCATATTGATCCCCATCTTTTCCAATTTAACTAATAATTCCCCATGTGGCACGGTTTCAAACGCCTTACTGAAATCTAGGTAAATTAGATCCACTGCGTTTCCTTTGTCTAAAAAATCTGTTACTTTCTCAAAGAAGGAGATCAGGTTGGTTTGGTACGATCTACCTTTTGTAAAACCATGTTGTATTTTGTCCCATTTACCATTGACTTCAATGTCCTTAACTACTTTTTCCTTCAAAATTTTTTCCAAGACCTTGCATACTACAGATGTCAAATTAACAGGCCTGTAGTTACCCGGATCACCTTTTTTTCCTTTCTTAAAAATAGGGACCATGTTAGCAATTCTCCAATCATACGGTACAACCCCTGAGTTTACAGATTCATTAAAAATTCTTGCTAATGGGCTTGCAATTTCATGTGCCAATTCCTTTAATATTCTTGGATGAAGATTATCTGGGCCCCCCGATTTAGTACCGTTAAGCTGTTCGAGTTTCGCTTCTACCTCGGATATGGTAATATCTACCTCCATATCCTCATTCCCATTTGTCATGCTACCATTATCCCTAAGATCCTCTTTAGCCTTATTAAAGACTGAGGCAAAGTATTTGTTGAGATATTGGGCCATGCCTAGATTATCCATGACCTCTACTCCATCCTCAGTGTTTAGCTGTCCCACTTCTTCTTTCTGTGTTTTCTTCTTATTTATATGGCTATAGAACCTTTTACTATTGGTTTTAATTCCCTTTGCAAGGTCCAACTCTACTTGACTTTTAGCCTGTCTCACTTTATCCCTACATGTTCTGACCTCAATAAGGTAGCTTTCCTTGCTGATCCTTCCCATCTTCCACTCCCTGTATGCTTTCTGCTTTTTCTTAATCATCTCTCTGAGATGCTTGCTCATCCAGCTTGGTCTACAACTCCTATCTATGAATTTTTTCCCCTTTCTTGGGATGCAGGCTTCCGATAGCTTCTGCAGCTTTGATTTAAAGTAATCCCATGCCTCCTCTGCCTTTAGATCCATAAATTCGTCAGTCCAATCCACTTCCCTAACTAATTTCCTTAATTTTTGAAAATCAGCCCTTTTAAAATCAAAAACCCTACTTGCAGATTTATTTTTGTTAATCCTTCCGTTCAGTTTGAACTGAATTAGCTCATGATCACTTCAACCAAGATTTTCCCCTACAACCAATTCTTCTATGAGGTCCTCACTACTCACCAAAACCAAATCTAAAATGGCATCCCCTCAAGTCGGTTCAACAACTACTTGATGAAGGAATCCATCAGCTATCGCATCTAGGAAAATCTGAGCCCTATTATTATTACTAGCACTCATCCTCCAATCTATATCTGGGAAGTTAAAGTCTCTCATGATCACGCAGTTTCTATTATTATTTACTTCATTAAAAACATTAAAGAGGGCTCTATCCATATCCAAATTAGATTCCGGCGGTCTATAGCACACCCCAAGCACTATCCCAGGGGAGGCTCTAATAGTTTTCTTCCCCAATGTAATTTTCTTCCCCAATGTAAATTTTGTCTTATCCATTCCATCAGTTCTTATTTCTTTACAGTCTACCTCATCATTGATATACAATGCTACTCCACCACCTTTACCTTTATTTCTGTCTTTCCCAAACAGCACATACCCTTCAATACCTGTAGTCCAGTCATGACTACTATTCCACCATGTTTCTGTTATCCCTATAATATCTGGTTTCACTTCCTGCACCAGTAGCTCTAGTTCCTCCATTTTGTTACCTAGGCTCCTCGCATTGGTGTACAAACATCTTAATTTTTGCTGTTTGCCCTCGCTCACATTCTGTACCTTATTAGGCACGGTCATTCTACAGCCAGTATAACCTGTTAGACTGGTATCTACACTGCCCTTCCTCCTACCCATGGCTGTATCCTTTCTTACTTCGTTTTCTTTCCTCTGAATGCTAAAATCCAGTGTGGAGATTACCTGGACATCTCCCAACCATCTCCCCCAAATTCCTAGTTTAAAGCTCTCTTAATCAGTTGTGCCAACCTCCATCCTAGAAGTCTATTTCCCTCCCTACGCAGGTGAAGTCCATCCCAACAGAACAGCCCTCTGTCCATGAATGCCTCGCAGTGGCCATACATCCGAAAGCCCTCCTTATAGCACCACTGCCTAAGCCATCTGTTGATAGTCATAATCTTGTCACACCTTTGTTGCCCTTCTCTAGGAACAGGCAGAATCCCACTAAAGATCACCTGAGCCTCGATTTCCTTAAGCGTCTTCCCCAGCTTAGCATAGTCTCCCTGCATACGTTCCAGTGAGAATCTAGCCGTATCATTTGTTCCCACATGAAGGATAATTAGGGGATTCTTTCCCGCACCCTTTAGGATCCTTTTCAACCTCAGGTCTACATCCCGTATCTTAGCAGCTGGAAGACAGCACACCCTTCTATTCTCTGGATCAGCTCTGGTTACAGGCCTGTCTATTCTTCTCAGTAAAGAATCCCCGCTCACATAGACCTGCCTTTTTCTGGTGATGGTGCTATTCTCCAGTCTATCCCCTGTTCCCTCTGGCTGCAAGTTCTTTCCATTCCTATTCTCCCTTGTAATCCTCTTCAACCCATCCTGTATCCTCCTGGGGCTCATATTTGGTGTAGTCTCCATTGACTCTTCCTCTTTTCCTGTAGGACTAGCTGCTCTTCTCTTCTTCCTTGCCCTTCCACCTTCAGTGACTACCTGCTGAGCCCCTTCTTCATTTTCCAACTCTTCAAACCTGTTCTTGAGCTCTAGTTCTCCTTCACTAGCTTGTCTTTTCCTCTGCCTGGTTCTTTTAGTCACATGCGTCCACTGACCATTTTCCTCACCCAGCAGTCTCCCCTCAGAATTCCTCAGTCCTGCTTCCATCTGCAAGTCTGAGCTTTTCCCTTCAGATACTTTATGTCTTTGCTCCATAATCTGCTCAAACCCCTTCCTAAACTCAACCAGACTTTCCACCTGCATCTCCAAACCTTGGATCTTTTCCTCCATCAGCTCTATCAGACGGCATTTCTTCCAGACAAAACTCTTACCAGGTGTCCCCTCCAGGATCATGTACATACTGCAATTTCCACATCCGGTCATCTTCACTGTGTCTTCCACTACATGGGTCACTCCCACTGCTGCCTCTGTACCTGTCATAGCCTTCCCACCTAAATCCTGTTAATCTGGGAAACACAAACCACACCAAAACACCACCACCCACAGCAAAAACAAACCCCAAACAAGCACCACAAGACAAACTTCCCTGTTTACAGCTCTGTTTGCTGGCTCCTGTGCCGCTGCAGCTGATGATAGACCTTTGCACCTGCATGGAGCATCATGGACTCTCTTATGCTTGTGCAGATCTAATTACAAGACTGGAGCCTGAGCCACTAGATTGCTATGGTATATGGGGATGTTAAATCTCCTGTAGGTATAATGAGCAAATCCAACTGGGTTGTCTAAAGCAAAAAGCAATTGTTGCACCAGATTTCATGTGTTTATGTTTTTTATGAATGTCTTTCTGGTAGCTTTGCAAAAAACATAAGTTACTTGAGGTGTGTTTTGAAAAATATTTTATTCTATGGTCAGTAACATTATAACTGGAGCAAAAATGTATGCTTTAAAGATCTGAATTAATGCAATTTTGCTGAGACAGCAGGAAAAACAGGCAAGATGATGTGATTTCATCATATTAGAATAGGATTGATCATCAACAAGCTCAGATTTCATGCTCCCTAATTTGCTTAGAAGGATTTGAGAATACCCACCAAGCACACTTAGCTTTTTCTCTTTACTTTCACAAAGTTATACTTCTCACACAATGCTTAGTTATATAATGAACCATGCATAATCTCAGAACAAGAAGTGCATGTCTTCACCCACAGATGCCTCCTTTATTTCATTGTTTAATTAAACTCATTTATTTTTCAGAATAAATGTGAAGATGGACCTGACTTCTTTGACTCTTTCATGGCTTATTGCTCAGACGCCTCAAGACTAATTAATCTCTTGTTGCTCAGGTCTCTTCCAGCTCCTTCTTACAGCAATTAAAACACCTTTTTTCTTTCTTCATATAGGAGTGGGCACTAGATGATTTCTAGTTAGCTAACAGGCTGTGTTCTCTAAATTCTGAAATTCTGGTAGTAGAAAACAACAACAAAATTTCAAGAGACAACTTGAAATCTAATCATTTAGTTAAAACTAGTTTCAGGGGTAAAACCGGCTCCAGGGTCCCTCTGCCAATTTTTGTGGTTTTGCAATTACATTGTCCTGTACTTTAAAATGATTTATTTTCCTCTCTTGCTGTGTGAAAGACTGACAAAAACAAAGAAGAAATTGACTAAGGGCTAGTCTTGATTGGATCTTAACTGACCTCGCAAAGCCAAGACTTCCTGTGATTGGAAAGACAATTTTTCATAAATCAAATCCTGACATACTTAGTTGAGGTCTGACTTTCCATATTGTTACACCACTTTTATACCATGTAGCTCTGTTGAGCAGAGAATCAGGTTCTTTGTTTTTAATCTGGCAAACTCCCACAAGAGCCATGTGAGTCTCTCTTAGAAAAAACTTCAGGATTTGGTCCAGTGTATGAATTTCATTTGTATTTGGCTCAATTGTCCACATTCCAAAAATCAAGCATAAAATATTTCGTGGGAGTTGGGGATGGGGGACGGACAAAGCACAGATCTACTGGTTTAAAAATATAGTGAATCATAGCACATTTGAATTTCCTTTTAGCTAGTATTGTCCATAGTATAATGTCCACAGAGAACCCTGAGACTGTCAATCTTTAAAGTCTGTGCTCCTCGTGAGGATCCTTGCCTCAACAAATCAAACTGCTCTTCAAATTTCTTTCCTTTTTAGTCTGAGGGAGAAGTGATTGATTTCCCTTCCCCAAATCTTTAAAGGTACAGAACGATCATGCTAAATTTCTTGCCTAACCCCTTTGCTCTAGAGTTGTTTTTACGCTTCTTTGCTGATGCGTACTGCAGCCCAGTCAGAGCAGAATGGCAGCATCCTTTGAAGCATAGGTGTTCTTTAGAATGTTAAAAATAACATATCAAGTACATGGGAAGCATTCAAGGTAAGTTTTACTCTCTCTGTGGTACTTTCTCTGGTAAAAGAAGGGATAAAGAACATTTCCTTAAATTCTAATTCCCTCTTCCCATGATAAGCAATATACAGAATAATTTGAAGTTTAAACTCCATCTGCAGGAAAAACAGTTTAATAATGGTCTTTGATTCTTCGCTCTTGCATTTAGATAGTTTCATTAGATACAATTCAAATGGCCCAGTTCAACGGAAAAGTGTTTGTTCTCTCTTCTCTTTCAAGTTAATGATTTTCACTAATGCCGGAGAGTGTTAATATTGTATTAGGCTGATATGCTTGTGGTGAGGAATTAATATTCAAAAGAACCGTAACATATTAGCCACCAGTGAGGTTAAATCTTAATAAGCATTTCTACTTCTGAAAATCAGTTTAGAGCTGGTTGGGAACATTTTTGATCAAAACTTTTGTGGAAAAATGCTGGATTTAATGAAACTTTCATCTGGAAAGTTTCTTGGATCCAGGATGGAATTTATGTTCAGAGAGGAAGATAAACCCCCGAGAATAACTACTAGCACCTCTGGGTGGCGAACTCATCAGGGACATAGAACACCAAGGCCCAACTCCCTCCTCTGCGTGATTAAAAGCAGGGGAGAATAGGGTGTCCTACATCCCACCTGGGCCTACCATAACCACTGAGCTATAGAGGCAGTCTCTTACTCATTTTTGCTGACCCAGTCAATATTTAATTACTTGTACATATTGGATCAGCTTCAACATGAGAAACTGACTGTGAGGGAGGTAGTCTGTCTCTTAAGGGTAGTGAGGCCTAATGGTCAGCCCACCCCTCATGTGGCATGGCCCTTTAAGAGGTTGAAAGATCTGGGTTTATACATATACAAAGACCTGGGAGACATTCGGAATAAGAAGTGTTTGGGAGGAAATCCCGTTACTGTTACTTTTTGCCAGGGGCCTTGCAGAGGGTGCGGGGCAAGATTCCCCCCACGCCTCCCCCAGCCAACAGGGGATAAGCTAGGAGAAGGGGACCAGACAAGCATGGAGGATGCCTCCTCTCACACAGCAGAGTAGACACCAGCAGGGAAAGGGTGGAGCAGCCTGAAAGCTAATTAAGGAAAAGAGGCCAGCTGTCTGAAAAATTGGTAAAGGCCACACAGCTGGCTAATGCTCACCTCAGCTCCTGAGAGGAGAGCTGACTAACAGCACAGAGGAGAGCTGGGAATTTCTGCTTAAGGAAGGATTGAAAAGAGGTAACCTTGGGAAGGAACCAGGAAGAGCTCTCAGAGCAGCGACAGTATTCAGGTATAGGAAAAAAAGAGTCTCCTGAAGGAAGGAGCCAGAAACTGCTAGTTGGGGAGACCCTAGGAAGCGGGATGCTCTTTGATTAAAAAAGTCTGTCTGGATTTGTTTATGACCCAGGTGAAGGGAACTGAGGCAGGGCTTGCCTGCAGTGCCATACTGGGATGACCTCTGCGGCATCACATGGACTGATTCTATAGTGCAGTGGTTAGGGCACTCACATTGGTACGCAGGAGAGCAGGTTTAACTCCCTGCTCCACAGAAGCAAAGCAGAGGGTTCCCCTGTGTCAGATGAATGCCCTACCCACCAGGGTGGCTGAGTGTGTCTTTCTCTCTGGCTTCCCCTGTCACCCCAATTTTGAAAGGTCTTGGTATTGTTCTGCATCATAGTGGAAACAAATGGCAAAACCTCAGCATTTTTGCAAACTGGAATTCTTGTTCACCAGCTAGCCCTAGCTGGTTTACTCTACTTTTCTGCTTTCCTCATTATATTCACTGAGTAACTCTGGAAGTATTCTTTAACTGCAGTGACCCTTTCCATATACACTGTTAAATGTTTTCAGCACAATGTGTTCTGGAAATAGTGTGAAAAGGTAACTTTTTCTTTTCAGTGGGTTTGGAATTCTCAGTGCAGTCAGCCAGAATTCTTTTCATGCTATTGTCAAATGAGACTACTAATCCCAGAGGGATAGTAATTCCACTATAAACAGTTTTAGAATGGAGCCAGAGATAGCTTGCTTTGTTGTGACAAGTATTTTGTTCTCTGCAGGAATTTATAGAATATATTTTGCTGCTTAAAGCTATGTTGTGTGTGTTGATCATGTAAGTAAAAGTAGTACTAAAATGGATTCAGAGCCATTACCTGCATATAACAGAGTAATTATTCTGTCTTGTGATTCTTATGCCCGGTTCCCTGTCTGTTTTACCATTGCCTTATTTAAGGGCAAATCCTTATGTCAATGGGAGATTTGCATGATTGCATATTTTGGACCATAGAAAGTACATAACCTCAAAGGTCCAAAGATTATTGCCAGATATAAGGAAAAATGGAAAGAAGGAAGTCATAAACACAATAAATACAGGTGTACGGGACCGAATTCTGTTCTCAGATATTTGTACACAACTCCCCTTCATTACAATGGGAGTTGCTTGCTAGCATCTGAGACAAGAATTTGGTAATCTGAATCCTTCCTGTGCCATCAAATGTGCTTTAGGACATGAACAAGGTTCACCCATCCCTGTCTGTCTTGGGCTGTCTTTGTACGTTCTCTATGTTGTTAACGCCCATATATTTTCGCTCTCTAAGTAAGTACTGTTTGATGGAGGGATTCTTTTGGCACCTTTTATATGTTCCTCCAGCAGCCCAATAGCATGCCTACTATGGCAGATCATCTGGCATTTTTAACATATCCCAGTTATTTCCATCTTTTCTGGATAACTTTGGAGATAAGGTGTTGAACTCTTTGGTGAATCTCAGCATTTGATATAAATTAATTCTATTGCATATGTAGTATTTTCCAAAGCAAATGCCTTAAGAAGACATTTAGATATTACTTAGAAGAGCACTGTCATTAGCAGAACTGAAAACTTCTAATGTATCATTAATGCAATGCCTGCGTATAATCTGTCTATGATCTATGATATGAACTCAATGGCAATACGAAATGGGCGAGATGAGAGAATGCATCCTTACTTAATGCCTGTGTCTGTTTAAACCATTACTCAAGTGTGCATTTACTTTAATTGTGCAAGATGCACATTGATATAAAACCTTGATGTTAGTTGTTTTATTGGCATGCCATAACAAACTCTTCATGATGTTCCAGAATGAATTGCAATTGAGGTTGTCAAATGTTTTCTTAAAATCTATTAAGTTTATGATGAATAGTTTTGTCATCTGATGCTCTCTATGATTATTCTTAGTGTAAAAATATGGCAGATGTATTATCTTCTGGGTTAAAATCGAGCCTGCTCTTCCCATAGCTTTACCTCAACTGCTTCCTTAATTCTGTTAAGATGATTCTACAGAAGACTGCCAATCACTGAAATGAGTATAACACCTCACCAGTTACTACAATCACTCTTTTGGTCACCTTTCTTTGGTATTTTGACTATAATGCAATTTCCCCTTGTTTTGGAGGCTTATCCTGGTTCCATACTTTGCTGAAATGTTCAGTGATTTTTTACGAATACAGACTAACACGGCTGTTACTCTGAAACCGGTCTCATCACAAGCTTTCAACATTTCCCCAATGACTTGGTCTTTACCTGTAACTTCCAAGGTTTTAATTTTTTTTACTGCATCTTCCATTTCTTTGTTTGTGATGTGGGATGTTACAATGTCTAGTTCTGAGGGCTTAAATTCCTTCCCAGAGTCAGACCAACAGCAATAGGAAAGTATTATCTGGCACTTCTTGCAAGTCAGACTAGATGATCATGATGGTCACTTCTGACCTTAAAGTCTAAGTGCTGTGCCCATTGCTCTCTCTTTATTCTTTATCTGTTGTTAAGATCTTTCCTTGTTTATCCTTAACAGGCCCTCCAGGTGGTATGAACTTGCCAGTTAGAATCCTGTGGAACACTTTATCTACTCCACTATCACCACTTTCAGCAGCCTCTTCAGCTTCTTTGGTGATGTTACCCATGTATTTCCTCTTGTCTCTTCTTGTACTACTTTTTAATGTTTTGTCCTTTGGCTTCTAAGAGCCAGGTTATTTTTCTTTCAGATTAAAGGTTTCAATCATTTTATTCAATGACTTTCATAAAGCTGGAAATTTGCTGGGTGTTGTCACTCCCAAGGAGTATATCTTTGATCTATGGGAAGTCACAAACCTGGTGAAAGTTGGTGGGCCTGATATCTGCCTTCTTTTCAGACTAAATGAGGGAAAAGTTAAATGCTCTTTTATTTAGCGATAGCTGAAAAAATAACCCCCACTAAATCACAGACAGTAAGGGTGAAGTAGTAGCTGAGCTATGTGGTCTGAGGGTTTTTTCTCTGGGGACTGGATGCAAATATAGGGGCTGGGTTTGTTGGGAGGAAATCTGTGTGTGCCTGAGAATCAAAGGCATCTAGAGGGCGACAGGTTTCAGAGCAGCAGCTGTGTTAGTCTGTATTCGCAAAAAGAAAAGGAGTACTTGTGGCACCTTAGAGACTAACAAATTTATTTGAGCATAAGCTTTCGTGAGCTACAGCTCACTTCATCGGATGCTGATGAAGTGAGCTGTAGCTCACAAAAGCTTATGCTCAAATAAATTGGTTAGTCTCTAAGGTGCCACAAGTACTCCTTTTCTTTTTAGAGGGAGACAGAAAAGCAACCAGGAAGCCAGGAAAAAGCAGGAGGCGTGCTGTGATGATGACCCAGAGAGAGAGAGATAAAGGGGGGAGAGAAAGAGAGAGCTTCTGGGGCAGTGCTGGCTGGAAAGAGGTTTGGAATTCTGAGCAAAGAAAATGCCTCCTGTTTGAGTCCCACTGCATTTGCAGAAATAGGACTTGATTTACATTTTTTGTAAATACACAGGATTGCATCGGAGAAATAGCTGATTCTAATCAGTTTCTCCTCCTAATAGAAACAACCCGCATGACCCCAAATCCATATTGACTAGCTGTTTGGGCTAAAGAAAGGCGTAATTGTATGTACTTATTAAAGTCTCTGGTACCATAAATTGAATACCTTAGGCTTTATCATTTGTTGTAGTTGCTGCTCGAACAGTTACAAACTAGGCCAGAAAAAAGTAATATGATTCTACTGATGAGGATTTTATTTCCTTTTTTGCAGTAGATGCCTTGTGCACATCGGTTGCAGGTATAATAGGCAAGGAGAGGCTTTGCCTCCCCTAGCGCAGCCACACCTGCCACTTGGGCCATTGTGCCCCCTCTCTCCCGCCTCTTCTCCTCCCTGCTCTGACCCTTCCCTGAGGCTCCCACAGCCAGCTGCTGCTGCCTGGTGAGTCTTCCTCCTCTCCTCTCCTCTCCTCTCCTCTCCTCCACTCCATTCTGCTCCACCCTCTTCCCCTTTGGAGGTACCCACAGCTACCCGCAGTCCCCCTCCTCCTCACCCCCCCCCCCCAGCTCCTTGGGGAGCAGGGTATGTGTGAGGATGTGAGCAGCAGGTAGGGGAATGAGGAGGCCAGGGGAGAAGATCCCTTATCTCTGAGTAACCTTATACAAGTGAAGAAGCCTTCCAGAGACCTAGTAGCAGGTCACTGAAACTGTTAAAGGGCCATTAAAGTGATAATGAAGCCATTTAACAGGCATTTGCCAATGCCCAGGAAGCCTTTGGCCATATTCAGCTGGCTTTTATATTGTAGGAAAATGTGTCACTGGGGTTAAAATCAGTTTCCAAATGACCCGTCAGTTATTCTCTGTACCCAGCAGAAGTATTTTTGGCTAACCTCGCTCAAGGAGGAGCTGACGTAGCCAGTGAGTTTATTTCCTGATTTAGTCATTTTATTCAAACCCAGTTTAAGTGAACGAGTTTGGCAGGGAATTCTGTGTAAAAAAAGGTTATTAAACTACTGCCCTAATACAGGCTGTCAATGACAAACTCTTTTTTAAAAGAGATATGGGGTGCTGGAACAGTTTTTATAGTGGGGGTGCTGAGTGCCATGGAACCAAACTGTAAACCCTGTATACAATGGAAACCCCTTCAAATCAGGGGTGCTCTAGCACCACCAGTTCCAGCACCCATGGGAGAGATTAGGCTTCAGTTTGGCGCAGGTACCCTGGCTTTTCGTCTCTCTCTCTCTATATACAATATACACGGAACTCCCTGCTATGCAGAGGAGAATCCGTCTGGCAATTGATCTATAGCCGCTGCCTATTCAGTTCCCTTGGGGAATGTTATTAGTGCTTTAAGGTGAAAAGAGGAGGGGAGGGGGCGGGCAGCAGCAGGGTGCGGAAGTGAGCAGCGAGCCAGCTGCATGGCAGGTTGGGGGGAATCTGGTGGGGGGAATGAGGAGGCAAGCAGCAGGTGGGTGAACGGCAGGAGGGCGGGGGAAGAAGTGAGCAGCACATAGGACCTCCTGGGGAGGGGTGAAGAGGAGAGCAGCGAGTCAGCTGTGGGCAGGGGCAGGGCCTGGGGCAGAGCAGGGCTGGAGTGTGGGCGGGGGCTGTGGGTGGAAGAGGTGGAACAAGGAGCTAGCCTCCCCCAGGGGAAGTTTTACCCACTGCCTATGCTTGTGTGTCATTTGTTTATCTTCAAACCCAAAATGCCTTGAGGTCTTTTCTTCTCTGAAAGAGCCTAATTCTAATTTTAGTGTTTTTGTTTTGTTTTTTGCTCTAACCATAGTGGCTCACTTTTGGTGTTCTACTTCAATAGTTACAACTGGGTTAGATAATGTACATATCATTTCATGAAAATAAATAAAGAGAGGCCCAGGTTTGCTGTAAGGATTGCTAACCTGGGCTTGTAATGAAACTCAAAACCAGCCAAATTTCATCGTTATTGCAGGTTCACATACTCTACTCTCACTACCATTTTAAAAAAAATTGCATTATCCTCTGAAAAGTGTCATGTTTTCATTTAGTTTCTCCGGTAAGATTGAACACATCAGTGCATCTATGACCATCAATAGCACTTCCTCTCAGCCTGTTTAGAGCCAGACACACTAGAGATAAGAGCCAGTGAAACTGTTCACAAAATGTGCAACAACTCAGTAGCACTGCTACCTACTTGTGTCTGCGCCATCTGAATTGATTTCCTTTGGATCAATGATCTTGGATTGGCTTATCTATTTGGTTAAACAAAGAGCTTTAGAGATATTTCCAGCCTGACTTTCCAGTATGGACTCCAAATAGCTTCTTGTAAATAATCAACGGTAATCTGGGAAAGGAACAGTCCAGTTTTATTCCTACTTGACCTAAGCAATGTTTTTCACACTAGTGATTATTCTTCAACTTTATGAGATCAGTGGGAAATTGAAAATGTCTTAACAGAAGAAAATAAGTGGGAAAGGAGGGGGGAAGGTATATTGTGAGAAGGAGATGTGTCACTCAGATGTATCACCTTTAAATGCAGCACATAAATGTTGGGTGTGAATGATCACTGGCTGCTTGCTTTTACTGTCAACAGTGCTGAATTCGTAATCCTCCTGCCCTTGGTGATATTTATCTCACACTCATGCCTATTCACTCCTCTCCCTAGTCAAGCCTTGTTAAAATTGGTTTCATCCAGTGAAATTTAACTTAATGAGGAAAAAGCAGCTCCTGCCTCTGTGCTTCATTTTAATAATTCACCAGTAAATGCCTGGTCTTGCTTACCCTTTCACCTCCTGGTCAGGAAAGTTGGAGCTCTCCTGTGGTGCCAAATTTTAAGTCCCTCAGTGTGCTCTCCTATGGTTGCATCAAATATTGCCTCATCAGCATTCAACACCACTGAAGCAGCATAAGGGAGTGAGAGAAAATGGGATGAGGAAGAAAGACAAGAAAACAGTGAAAAGGGAGGGAGAATAGCTCTTTATGAGGTTGCCTCTCTCTCCCTTATGGGTCCTCTGCCCAGCCCACCCAAAAGAAGCTGTGAATACGGAGTGTTCTGTAGCAGGAATTTCTTGATTTCCCTGCCCAGTAATTTTGAGTGCTCAGCTCAGTTTAGCTGTTTTCTTTCTTTCCTTGTAAGATTCTGCTATTTGGGCAATAGGGTAATTCTCTCTAACCATCTAGAAATACAGTCATCAATATCTGCATATAGAATAATAGAAATGTAGGGCTGGAAAGGACTTCAAGAGGTCATGTAGTCCAGCCCCTTCTGCTGAGGTAGGATCAAATATGCCTAGACAATCCCTGACAGGTGTTTGTCTAGCTTGTTCTTAAAAACTTTCCATACCGGGATTCCACAACCTCCCTTGGCAGCCTATTTCAGAGCTTAACTACCTTTATAGTTACACACTTTTTCCTAATACCTAACCTAAATCTCCCTTGCTACAGATGAAGCCCATTACTTCTTGTCCTACTTTTAGTGAACATGGAAAACAATTGATCACCATCCTCTTTATAACAGCCCTTAACCTGAAAAGTCTTCAAATATGTTATCTTTTCTCATGACTAAACATGTCCAGATTTTTTAACCTTTCTCCACAGGTCAGGTTTTCTAAACCTTTTATTGTTTTTGTTGCTCTTCTCTGGACTCTCTCCAATTTGTCAACAACTCTCTTAAAGTGTCCAGAACTGTATACAATACTCCAGGAGAGGCCTCACCAGTGCTGAGTAGAGTGGCACAATTAGCTCCTGTGTCTTACATACAGCTCTCTTGTCAACCTACCCCAGAATGATATTAGTCTTTTTTGTAACATCATCACTTTGTTGAATTATATGGAGTTTGTAATCTACTATAATCCCCAGACCCTTTTCAGAAGTGCTAACACTAGCCAGTTTTTCCCCATTGTGTAGGTGTGCATTTGATTTTTCCCTTCCTAAGAACGGCCATACTGGGTCAGACCAAAGGTCCATCAAGTCCAGTATCTTGTCCTCTGACAGAGGCCAATGGCAGGTGTCCCAAAGGGAATGAACAGACAGGTGATCATCAAGTGATCCATGCGCTGTCACCCAATCCCTGCTTCTGGCAAACAGAGGCTAGGGACACCACAGTACTTTTGCACTTGTCTTTACTTAATTTCATCTTGTTGATTTCAGACCAATTCTTCAGTTTGTCAAGAGCTTTTTGAAGCCTAATCCTGTCCTCCAAAGCACTAGCAACCCCTCCCAGCATGGTTATTATTTGTCTTCACTGCCCCACAACTCAGCACCTGAAAGAACCTCTAGAAGACAAAGGACTTGGAACAGGGGAGGGGAACCCAGGTGGCACAGCAAATGCAGCCTGTGCCTCAATAGAATCATAGAATATCAGGGTTGGAAGGGACATCAGGAGGTCATCTAGTCCAACCCCCTGCTCAAAGCAGGACCAATCCCCAATTAAATCATCCCAGCCAGGGCTTTGTCAAGCCTGACCTTAAAAACTTCTAAGGAAGGAGATTTCACCACCTCCCTAGGTAACCCATTCCAGTGTTTCACCACCCTCCTAGTGAAAAAGTTTTTCCTAATATCCAACCTAAATCTCCCCCACTGCAACTTGAGACCATTACTCCTTGTCCTGTTATCTTCTACCACTAAGAATAATCTAGATCCATCCTCTTTGGAACCACCTTTCAGGTAGTTGAAAGCAGCTATCAAATCCCCCCTCATTCTTCTCTTCTGCAGACTAAACAATCCCAGTTCCCTCAGCCTCTCCTCATAAGTCATGTGTTCCAGTCCCCTAATCATTTTTGTTGCCCTCCGCTGGACTCTCTCCAATTTTTCCACATCCTTCTTGTAGTGTGGGGCCCAAAACTGGACACAGTACTCCAGAGCAGACCTCACCAATGTCGAATAGAGGGGAACGATCACGTCCCTCGATCTGCTGGCAATGCCCCTACTTATACATCCCAAAATGCCATTGGCCTTCTTGGCAACAAGGGCACACTGTTGACTCAAATCCAGCTTCTCATCCACTGTAACCCCAATTCTGCAGAATTGTCACTTAGCCAGTCAGTCCCCAGCCTGTAGCAGTGCATGGGATTCTTCCATCCTAAGTGCAGGACTCTGCACTTGTCCTCGTTGAACCTCATCAGATTTCTTTTGGCCCAATCCTCCAATTTGTCTAGGTCCCTCTGGATCCTATCCCAACCCTCCAGCATATCTATCTTTCCCCCCAGCTTAGTGTCATCCACAAACTTGCTGAGGGTGCAATCTATCTCATCATCCAGATAATTAATTAAGATGTTGAATAACACCAGCCCCAGGACCGACCCCTGGGGCACTCCGCTTGATACTGGCTGCCAGCTAGACATGGAGCCATTGATCACTACCTGCTGAGCCCGACAATTTAGCCAACTTTCTACCCACCTTATAGTGCATTCATCCAGCCCATACTTTTTTAACTTGCTGACAAGAATACTGTGGGAGACCATATCAAAAGCTTTGCTAAAGTCAAGGAACAACACGTCCACTGCTTTCCCTTCATCCACAGAACCAGTTATCTCATCATAGAAGGCAATTAGATTAGTCAGGCATGACTTGCCCTTGGTGAATCCATGCTGACTGTTCCTGATCACTTTCCTCTCCTCTAAGCGCTTCAGAATTGATTCCTTGAGGACCTGCTCCATGATTTTTCCAGGGACGGAGGTGAGGCTGACTGGCCTGTAGTTCCCAGGATCCTCCTTCTTCCCTTTTTAAAAGATGGCCACTACATTAGCCTTTTCCCAATCATCCGGGACTTCCCCCGATCGCCATGAGTTTTCAAAGATAATGGACAATGGCTCCACAATCACATCCACCAACTCCTTTAGCACTCTCGGATGCAACGCATCCAGCCCCATGGACTTGTGCACATCCAGCTTTTCTAAATAGTCCCGAACCACTTCTTTCTCCACAGAGGGCTGGTCACCTCCTCTCCATGCTGTGCTGCCCAGCGCAGCAGTCTGGGAGCTGACCTTGTTCGTGAAGACAGAGGCAAAAAAAGTATTGAGTACATTAGCTTTTTCTACATCCTCTGTCACTAGGTTGCCTCCCCCATTCAGTAAGGGGCCCACACTTTCCTTGACTTTCTTCTTGTTGCCAACATACCTGAAGAAACCCTTCTTGTTACTCTTAACATCTCTTGCTAGCTGCAACTCCAGATGTGATTTGGCCTTCCTGATTTCACTCCTGCATGCCCGAGCAATATTTTTATACTCATCCCTGGTCATTTGTCCAATCTTCCACTTCTTGTAAGCTTCTTTTTTGTGTTTAAGATCAGCAAGGATTTCCCTGTTAAGCCAAGCTGGTTGCCTGCCATATTTACTATTCTTTCTACAAATCGGGATGGTTTGTCCCTGTAACCTCAATAAGGATTCTTTAAAATACAGCCAGCTCTCCTGGACTCCTTTCCCCCTCATGTTATTCTCCCAGGGGATCCTGCCCATCAGTTCCCTGAGGGAGTCAAAGTCTGCTTTTCTGAAGTCCAGGGTCCGTATTCTGCTGCTTTCCTTTCCTCCTTGTGTCAGGATCCTGAACTCGACCATCTCATGGTCACTGCCTCCCAGGTTCCCATCCACTTTTGCTTCCCCTACTAATTCTTCCCAGTTTGTGAACAGCAGGTCAAGAAGAGTTCTGCCCCTAGTTCGTTCCTCCAGCACTTGTACCAGGAAATTGTCCCCTACATTTTCCAAAAAATTCCTGGATTGCCTGTGCACCGCTGTATTGCTCTCCCAGCAGATATCAGGGTGATTGAAGTCTCCCATGAGAACCAGGGCATGCGATCTAGTAGCTTCTGCGAGTTGCCAGAAGAAAGCCTCGTCCACCTCATCCTCCTGGTCCGGTGGTCTATAGCAGAATCCCATCACGACATCACCCTGGGTGCTCACACCTCTAAACTTAATCCAGAGACTCTAAGGTTTTTCTGCAGTTTGATACCAGAGCTCTGAGCAGTCATACTGCTCTCTTACATACAGTGAAACTCCCCCACCTTTTCTGCCCTGCCTGTCCTTCCTGAACAGCTTATATCCGTCCATGACAGTACTCCAGTCATGTGAGTTATCCCACCAAGTCTCTGTTATTCCAATCACATCATAATTCCTTGACTTTGCCAGGACTTCCAGTTCTCCCTGCTTGTTTCCCAGGCTTTGTGCATTTGTATATAGGCACTTGAGATAACCCACTGATCGCCCCTCTTTCTCAGTATGAGGCAGGAGCCCTCCCCTCTCACACGCTCCTGCTCGTGCTTCCTCCCAGTATCCCACTTCCCCACTTACCTCAGGGCTTTGGTCTCCTTCCCCCGGTGAACCTAGTTTAAAGCCCTCCTCACTAGGTTAGCCAGCCTGCTCGCGAAGATGCTCTTGCCTCTCTTCGTTAGGTGGAGCCCGTCTCTGCCTAGCACTCCTCCTTCTTGGAACACCATCCCATGGTCAAAGAATCCAAAGCCTTCTCTCCGACACCACCTGCGTAATCATTCGTTGACTTCCACGATTCAACGGTCTCTACCTAGGCCTTTTCCTTCCACGGGGAGGATGGACGAGAACACCACTTGCGCCTCAAACTCCTTTATCCTTCTTCCCAGAGCCACGTAGTCTGCAGTGATCCGCTCAAGGTCATTCTTGGCAGTATCATTGGTGCCCACGTGGAGAAGCAGGAAGGGGTAGCGATCCGAGGGCTTGATGAGTCTTGGCAGTCTCTCCGTCACATCGCGAATCTTAGCTCCTGGCAAGCAGCAGACTTCTCGGTTTTCCCGGTCGGGGCGGCAGATAGATGACTCAGTCCCCCTGAGGAGAGAGTCCCCGACCACCACCACCCACCTCCTTCTCTTGGGAGCGGTGGTTGTGGAACCCCCAACCCTAGGACAGTGCATCTCATGCCTGCCAACTGACAGAGTCTCCTTCTGCTCCCTTCCCTCAGACGTATCATCTGGTCCACTCTCCGCATTGGTACCTGTGGAGAGAACATGAAAACGGTTACTTACCTGTATCTGCGTTGCTGGTACATGGACATTCCCCTTTCTTCTTCTGGAGGTCACATGATGCCAAATTTCTTCACCGGCCTCCTGTCCCCGCTGTGCAGCCTGCTCTGAAACTTCAGAACCTTGTGCCCATAGAAGCATATCCTGAGTCTGTCCAGGAAATCTTCAGTTTCTCTTATGCAACGCAGGGTCGATACCTGTTGCTCCAGACCTTGAACCTTCTCTTCCAATATGGAGACCAGTTTGCACTTTGTACAGACAAATTTGCTTCTGTCCTGTGGAAGAAAGACAAACATAGCACATCCAGTGCAGGTCATCTGCAAGCCTGCTTGTATCATCTGTCAGGCTGAGATATTGCTCATTCAAATCCTACTTCGTATATTAGGCTGAGCCTTGGTATATTAGGCTGAGCTTGCATTTTTATTTGCTGACTTTGATCTGTTTGCTATCCCTTATAATCACTTAAAATCTATCTTTCTGTAGTTAATAAACTTGTTTCATGATTTATATTAACCAGTGTGTTTTTGAGTGAAGTGTTTAGGAAAATCTCAGCTTGGTTAAAACAGGCTTGTTGCATATCTTCCCCACATTGAGGGGGCAGTGAACTAATTTAATGAGTTTGCACCGTACAGACTCCTGTGCACTGCAAGACGGTCTAATTCTAGGCTTATACTCCAGTAGGGGTGCAAGGATGAGGAGCTGGGAAATTGGCTGGTGCCTCCTGTTTGTCCATGAGTGGCTTAGGTAAGCACTCAGGTGACTCAGTTGGGAGTGTTGTTCCACCTGCTGTCATGTTGGGTGATAACAGGGCCTGGAGAGGCTAGCTGGTATCATCAGCAGAGCAGTGTGAGAGAGGCCAACCCAGCTGAATTGTTAGGGGGCACAGCAGTTCCAATGGCTCTCAGACTCCATCCTGGGCGTACAACCCATCACAGGGTGGTCTTATTGTTATTAATTTATTTGTATTACCATAACCCCATTGTGCTAGGCATTGTACAAACACAGAACAGAGACTGTTCCCGTGCCAAAGAGCTTGCAATCTAAATGTACAATCTTTTATGTTAAGGCACTGGCCTGGGACTCAATGTGGATTCAATTCACAAACCTGCACTAATATCTTGCGTGACCTTGGGCAAGTCATTTAATTTTTCTGTGCCTCAGTTCCCCAACTGTAAGTGGGGATAATACATCTTTTTTCCTACTGTTTGCCTATTTAGTCTATATGGTCTTTGTGGCAGGGACTGCCTCTTACTATGTGTTTGTACATAGTACAGTAGGACTTCTAAGTACTAACATAATAACATTGTGACAAAAGTAAGGCTTTTATTAAATTAAAATGAAGCACTCCCATCCTTTTGAGGGGAGTTACTACCTACTGTGTACAATAAACAGCATTTTGCAGATTAATCAATAACTCAGAGTTTGCATATTAAATGCACAAATGGGTTATTTTGAATTTACTAGCTAAGCTAGTCAGCAGCAGGAGACTATTTTGGAAGAAGGGATTATTATCCATCACAAACAATTGTAGCCTAAGAAGATGGGGGAGAAACCACTGTGCCGGGAATTACTGGCAGCACATGTACCTCCACTACAGGACTTGTCTGAACAGTGTAGACATGCCAGCAAATCCTTTCAATACAAATGGAGCACAGAGCCTTAGACGTTTCCCAAGTCAGTCTGGGAGATGTGAGGCTGCTACTCAAATAAATTAAATCAATAAATGTCAGAGATGGATAGGTAGGGGGTGCAGGACTGGCCCTCAACATTTTGGCACCTGAGTCAGGGAGCTCAAATGATGCCCCCTTGCTTGGGCCAAAACTTTGAAAGGTCTCAATTCTGCCTTCTTCCTGTTCTTCTCCTCTCATTGTACTGCTGTGCTACCTACCCCAATTAAGGAGAACTAACAACTTAAAATGCCATGTTCAAAAATTTTAAGTAACACAACTTTCAAACGACTGAACAGCAAATGTAACTTTTCTTGTCTGCACAGTAAACACTGGCATTTTTATCTGTTTGAATAATCAAAGTGGTGCTTTCCATGCCTTCTTGGTTGCAAAGATTTGAACTGCTTCCTGAAGGTCCACAGTCTGGGCCAGCTCATGCTCTGTTGAGATGGTTGCAAGGCCGACCAGCATCTCCTGTGTCATTGTGGAGCGTAAATGTGTTTTTATTAACTTCAGCTTGGAGAAGCTACGTTCTTCACTGGCAGCTGTTACAGGAAGTGTTAGAAGTATGCACAGAGCAACAAAAGCATTTGGAAAGAGGGTGGTCACCTTATTTGTGCGCATATATTCCAGAACAGCCTTTGGAGTTGATCCTGCTGAAATGTATCTTGAAAGGGCTTTCAGTTCATCACCTAAATCACTCGCATCAATATCGCGCATGTCATCATGTGTCAACACAGTCTCTAGTGCCCTGCACTGCTGGTGTAGGTCTTCTTCAGGTATAGTGAGGAGTGTTGGAATATCATACAACATTCCCAAATATACTGCCGTGTACCTTGAGCTGCATGAAAAGTTCTTCAACTGACTGACTGTACTGCACAATTTAGCACCTGGTTAAAGAATTCAACTTTGAATTGTTGTTTGGAGTCTCTTATGGGATTATCCCATGCCTTATAATCAAAATGTCGTCTTCTTCGGTGACTTGTATTCTTGAATGGGTGGGAAAATAGCTTCAGTGTGAAGTTCCTCTGCCAACTTCTGTGCATTCTTCAGAATGTTTTGAAATCCCTCATCTGACCGGTAAGACTGTAGGTATGACTTTGCTTTGTCCAGTTGTTCCATTGCTCCAGATGTATCAAGGTCAACACCTTGGAGTCTCTCTTGCTTACAACATTTATTTCAAACAGATGTCATGCCACAACACTAAGCCACACAGAAATTTGAAGTTATGTATGTTTCTGGTGATTCCATGTCCCTCTGCCACTGTTCTCCCATGAACAGTTCCTGTCATAGCATTATCCTCCATAATGGCAACTATGGCATCATCTATCTTCCCAATTTGGTGTTTGATAGGCTTTATCACCTCCACTCAACTTTTCCATCATGTGGCACTCAGTGGTTTCAGTGTCGGAGAGGATGTTCCCAGATGTTGCTTTAAAATTTGCCATCAATGAGTTGATGCAGAGCAAAATACATAGATGCTTTGAATTACATTAAAAAATTCAGCAGCCTCACTAAAGCTGATGCTGCATCACTGGCCACCAAGTTCAATGAATGAGAACTGCATGGGACAAAAAAAGCTTGAGGGTTTAACTCTCGGATCCCTGTCTGCACTCCTCTGTTCTTTCCTCTCATGTTGGCACCATTATCAAAGCCCTGACCTCTCACGTCAGCTATCGCAATTCCCATATCTTCTAGCTTTTTAAAAATCACATTTGTCATAACAGCTCCTGTAGTATCATCAATGTCAATAAATTTTAGAAAATGCTCTCTGACAGTCACCATTGCAGGGACGTTTTCACTAGGTTCTGTTGTTACAAAACGCAGCATTAAAGTCATTTGTTCCATATGGCTGATGTCAGGTGTGCAGTCCAGAATAACAGAGTAATATCTTGCTGACTTCAGATCTGCCACAATCTTCTGTTTGACTTTTGTTGCCAGTAACTGTATGATCTCATTTTGAATTGTTTTTCCTAGGTAGTGGTGTGTGTGCATTTCTTGGGTGGTGACTCTTCCTAGATGCTCCTGGAGTACAGCATCAAACTCCGCCATCAGCCCCACAATTTTAAGGAGGTTTCCATTGTTTGGCACATACAGCTGATCTGAAATGCCACGCAGTGCTAGGTTTTGGGTAGCAAGCATTCTCACAATGGCAATGAGCCTTTCAGAACATTTTGCCAGTAAAGAGACTCTGATGCAATCTTCTCTTGATGCTGATCATCTATGGTGGCCTTTAACCTTAGTCTCCTCTCAAGGTCTTTCCACCTATGGAATGCTCTCTGGTGATTTGCTGCCTTCTCATGGCATGCCAGATTTCTAGCCAGATTTTTCCAGTCCTTTGTTCCTGTAGAACCCAATGTGGCTGGAACATTAGACTGGAAGAGTTTGCAACAAAAACAGTATGCAGCATTCTGGGTTTTTGAGTACATAAGCCATGGCCTCTCCATTTTGTCACCATTGGGGATTTCACGCCAGTAATGTGTTGGATGGAAACTTCATGTTTCCCACAGAAAATGAAAATAGAAGTTTTTCACTTGCTGTGGGCCTTGCAGTACAAGGAAGTCCCTTGGGCTACTGCTCAAGTGGGTCCACAGTCCTGGATCATCTCGACTTAAGGAACTAAACTCAGCAGCAGCTGTTTCTTGCACCTCCACCACACTCTTCTCTGATCTACACTTTTATTCAGGAATGTGCATGGTTACATCCATTTGAGATGGAGATATGGATGCTGCAGTAGCTGCCAGGTCACCTGCACTCTGACTAACTGAAAGATCAGGCATCTCCTCACCACTCACATCCTCACTGGGGCCGGAAGGCTCACCGTGAACATTTGTGTCTATGTATCTCAGGAGAGCTCCTTCCTGCTTAGATAAAAAAGCTTCCTTTGCTTTCTTTCTTTTACTGAATGCTGCCCCAGAGGGGCATTTTCTTCTTTCACTCATGCTGTTCTGTGCCAACTATAGTGGCTCTCAATACTCAATTGAAGGGGACAAATAAGCAGGCTGGTAGCAGGGCCTGAGTGAGGGAAGACAGCAGCATCTTAAGGGCTTAACTGGCTCCTACTACTTCAGTTGACTGCCTGTTCTCCTCAGGTGGGTTCAGGGAAGCAGCAGGAAACAGGAAGCTCCCTGAGAAGTTGGTGTTAATCAGTCCAGGCTCCTGGGGATGCTAGAGGGGTACATAAGAGGCTCCTCCTCCTCCTCTCTCCCTGCAGCTCCTGCTGCTTTCTGTTATTCCCTCTCACCTTTTCTCCTGCCTGTTATGTCTCTAGTGCCCTCCTTCCTCCAGCACAGCACTGCACCGCACCATCTCTGTGCATCTCGAGCAGAGAGAATACATATGCACCAGCAGCGGACACAATTTTCTACACTCTGGGTCCTAGTAGTGCCCCCCCACAGTCTGGCACCTGAGGCGGCCGCCTCAGTTCGCCTCATGGTAAGGCCAGCCCTTGTGACAGATTTATGTTACCAATTTGCCTGGGGCAGCAATTACTGCGGTGGCTGATGTCCACACTACCTTCCTGTTGGTGGTGCATGTCCTCACCAGGAGCGCTTCCACTGACTGAAGAGGGGCAGTGTGGGGGGGCTGAGAGCCAGGGACCTCTGCTGGGAGTCCAGCTGTCCCCTGGGCTTCTCACCTCCCAGCAGGGAGGGGGGATGGCAGGGGGCAGCCATCTGGGCTTCTCGGCTCCCCGCCCCCAATCAGGAGCTGGGGGGCTTCTTGGTTCCCTGAGTTGGGATTACTCTTATTTTAGCATATTTAACTACAAATGCTGTTGGATATTAAAATGATCCTGCCCCTTTTGAAAATATAACTACCGTGTGTTATGACTTCCCGCCCTAGAGATAGAATAGGCTAAACACATGCTGGATGAGGTCATATTTCCTTTTATTTCTTCTAAATGTACAGGCCATTAATTTCAATTGATTTTGTGGAGTGTAGGTGGAGATAAGTAGGAGGAGAGAAATAAATCCATAATATAAATATTTAGCAGCAGTCTTAAAATTGTATTCATGTGAACACTTCTATAATGTGGTGCCTTGATTCACAATTTCTGATTGAAATAATTGGAGACTAGAAGTGAGGATAACAGGTGTGTGTGGGATGGATGCATGGTCCCTCAGAGGGACAACAGAGAGATGCATATGCTCCTGAATTATGCTAGATGGTATCATTACACTGGACGTTGAGCTGTCACACAGACAGCATCTTAAGGGCATATGGTTTTCTATTTTCTGGGATGGCCAACTACAGAACAAGCCTCTGTCCAAAGTGCAACTAGGAGAATGTTGAAAATGGCAGAAGAATGACAGAGAGTGGATAAATAGTTGCTGGCATTTGATCAGTTTCTCAACTGCCTTCTCCACATACATCATGGTAAAAAATGTAATGCTGTTTTTAAAGGGAATACTCCATTTTATTTGGAGGACTGGTTTCCCACAAAAATCTCAAGTGTCTCCACATTTTACTCTTGTTGTTGTTGTTTGTGTAACCTGCAAGGAGCTTACTGAGGTTCCTGGGGCTCTGTGTGCTGGTAACTCAGGGAGGGGCATGCTGTCCCTGGTAGGGAGGTGCAGTCAAGGGCAGACTCAGAGTTTGCTCAACAACGAATATGGAGTAAGATGCCTTTCCAAGGTCCCTCAGGAGAGGGGAGGTGTCATTTTGAAGCAGTTTGGAGGGAGCCAAGGAAAGAGCAGAACTGGCTGTTGGAGAGGAGAGGGCTGGTGAGTCCCAGGCCTGCGTGCAGGGTTCCCCCTGGAAACTGGCCTCTGGGGACCTGAAAACAAGAACCCTCAGCTTGGCCCTTTTCCTCTCCAAGAGGACGCCCTATGGCCAGCTCTGCTCTGGCTGCTAGTCCAGAGCTCCTGCCTGCTCTGAGTGTGTCTGAGCACTGGGGTGGGAGACTAAAGTTTTTGGATTTTTAGTATAGTTTTCTAACCTGTAGCTTGAGCCCTGAACCACTTTGTGGTGAGGGGAAATTCTGGGACCAGCAGCAGCCTGACTCCTGCATGAAGAGGACACCTGCCAGTAGTGATCTCTGCAGTGGCTGAGGAGTCCAGAGCCATCTCTGAACCCAAGGATCATTCACGGAGTTGTGAGTGCACCATCTTCTAGTTAGTGAGGGAAATTGCTTGGGGGACCCCCTGAACTGTGTCCTCCAGTCAGGGGGGTAAGGGTTTGGGGACTTTATTACCTGCTGCCTATTAAATCTGAGGAGGGACTTACCACCGTATCCCACTTGTGAGTCCTTTGGGCTTCTGAACCCAGTCAACCACATTGCTAACCGCTGCACAGAAGATCACAGGTCATCAATGATCCCAACAAAGTAAATGTACTAACAGGACACTAATTTTACACTTGCTATATCAGGTCATGTGACTGAGGGAATTCATGGGTATTATCAGCATGGGCACCAGTGACCACAGAATAGTGTTTTACCCTGTGATGTTATAGTTATCTCCGGTTTAATATAATTACTGTGTTAAATATATTGTATGTTTGTTATTTCTTGGGAGTCTCCAACTATGTGGCAAGTAAGTGGGGGTTATCCCGTGGTTAGAATTTTCCTCCCAAGCTGCCCTGGTGACCCTGCCAGGAAGGAGCGAGGGGGGGTGGAGGCACCACCAAATAAATTCATATGGGAAGAAAATAAAGCAGTTACACCCTGCTGAGTGAGTGGCAGGATCCAGAAGAACCCAAGTCTGTCCATCAAAACCTGTAAGTAGATTGGCATTAAAGGAGGTAACCAGGTGGAGAGAGGGTCCTACATTTGTTTTTCTTTTGACTCTGCAAATTCACAAAACCTTAGCTTAATTTCAATACTCTGATTTGAGTTCTACATGTATTGCCAAAAAGATTAGATGAATGTATACCTAAATCAGTGGAGGATTGCCTTTGAATTACCTGCAGGTGCTGTAGCTCTAATTCTGGCATGTTTCAAAATTAAGAATCAATTTAGATTTCAGCACCTAGCATGATTGTCTTGCTCTTTTATGAAGTGATGAGTACACTCTCAGCATGGGGCTATAATTATAATGCAGCAATGTGGTGAGATGAAAAGTGGCTACAGCAAAAATAGTGTTGCTTATCAGAGAGAGAGAGGGAGGGAGGGAGGATTGCACCTGCCTGAAGGTTCATTGAAGTGCTAAAATATTCAGTGAATAATTGAACATGGCAAGATGGAGATGTCAATACAGCAAGAAGCCATGATAGTATCTGTTGCTTTTTTACCCCTTCACATTATGTGCAATTCCATTTGGGACTCTGAGCTCTAAAGACTGTAGGAAATGTGTAACTAACTCACCCTTCATAATCTGATGGAGTATTTACTGCACATTAGTGCTGTCAGGACCTAAACAGCTCACAGTTCCATTGTGAAAGTGGAACAACTCCCTTGGGTGGGTTGTTATCAGCAGGAAACGAGCCCAGGCCATCTGGATTTAAAGGTGTGAGACTCTACTGTTTGAGCTACAAGTTAGCTTGAAGGTAGTAGCAGACTTAAACCTGTAGCAGAGAGACTCAAAAAGTCATTCTGTGCCCAATATGGGCCAAATCCTCAGAAGTATTTAGGTACCTAAGTCCACTTCTTAGGCAACACTATCATTTTCAACATTGCTGCTCAGCTGACACCTAACCCCATAGGTTCCTAAATTCTCTAGGAACTTAAATTTCCACTGGTCAGCACTTACATAGCCAATTAAGTTTTGATGTCACCCCACAGCTAATGAGCAGCTTGGAGCCCTAGTTCATGCCAAAGCCCTGGAGGTCCCGAAGCGGGGCTCTCAATGCCTATCTTGCCAGCAGGGCCTAATCCTGTAGGCTTGCTCTGTGCATGCCTAAGACTTGATACCTTGATAGCAGGAGGGCTAGAGGCAGGCCACTGCTTTTTTGGGGAGGGGGCAGCACAGTACCTGCACAAACGGCAGCTGGGGGCTCAGGGAAATGTAAGGAATGTGTGAGAGGTATTGAGCATGAGCAGGAAACCAAGGGGAAAAGATTGATTGTTTCAGCTGCTAGGGCATGCACTACCTAAGCAGCTGACCTAGCTTAGGTAGCTAATTCCATCAGAGGGTTCATGGCTGAAAATCCTGAGCATAAGTAGATACTTGTCTCTGGCCTGTCTGCCAGGTGCACAGTTCAGCCACTTAAGCTCCTTTGCTTGGCATTTCACTCTGCCTAGGGTAGGTGGCTCCCCGCTCAGCTTGCTGGCTTTTGAGGATCTTGCCCTTAGGCACTTACCTCTCCTCAGGCATCGTATGGGGAGCCTGGTTGTGATGTTATCTGATTAAATATGACGACATAGAGCATTCTTGCAACCACTGTTATATATTTGCAACAAATCTTGTACAAAAGTTGTCAAGTGAGGTGTCTATGAAAAGGTTATGATTTGCTGGTTATTATGCTATCTGTATGCATGTATCTTTTTTGTATTATAAATTTGTATTTTGTATTATGAGTATTGGCTCTATACCTGTATTTCAAATGTTTGCTCCTGTGGTAATGTCCACTAGGTAGTTAGCCTGCACAGCTTGAAGGGACTATGTAAATTAAGTGGCTCATCAAGAAACACTTAAGTGACAGTGGACCATGGGAGATGCCCATTTACACTGAATAGACTCTCCTGCAAATGTACTGTCTGGGGTATAGGTAATGGCTTCCTGCAATGACTAGGCAAAATGCATGGACGTGTGACTTGTCCATGTGACTCTAACCACCATCTTCTTACTGTAATTTTCCACAGTAAGAACAATGGGATTTCCTCCACATGCAAGAAGATATAAAAGGCCCTTGAAATGTCTCTGTTTTGCCTCTTTCCTGCTCAGATCTCTGGAGTATGGACTTATACTAATAGGACTAACGATCTTCCAATGATTTGGAAGCAGCCAGAGACTTGACTTAAGCCAGCAGTTTATTCCATCATTGATACAAGCCTGAACCAAGAGCTTTGCAATTACTATATATATTTGATTCCTTTTTACCAATTTTAACTCTCTCCTTTCTTTTTATAAATAAACCTTTAGATTTTAGATACTAAAGGATTGGCATCAGCATGATTTTGGGGTAAAATCTAAGTTATATATTGACTTGGATGAGTGGCTGGTCCTTTGGGATCAGAAGAACCTTTTATTTGAAGAGATTGGTTTTAAAGAACCACTCATCTCTAAGTCTACTGTTTTTTTCAGTGGTGATACAAGGACTGGAAAGTCTAAGGAATCTGCTTTTGTGACTTCTTGTTAGCCAGTGTGGTGAAACAGAGGTTTACTTTTGTTGCTGGTATGGTATATCCCATGGGGGATTAGTCACTAGTCTTGGGGTATATCTATCCTGTTTCTCAGCAGTTTGTCCTGAATTTGGTATTCTCAGGTGTGACCTACAGAGACACGGTTACACTGGCCATCTAGTTTTGGTGCTGAGTATTTCATGAGGCCGCTGGGCAAGTAGGAATTAGGAGCTGCAGTGCTGAGCAGAAGAACACCTAAATATCTTTTAGGATTCAGGCCTATGTGCTGTACAGAAGGTAGATCTGACCCAAAGATCATCAAATCTTAAAGACCTGACTCTACAGTTGGGTGAAACAATGAGAAGGAGTGAGGAATGCAGCAATGCAAGCATGTTTTTTGCATATATTATATACACACCTCATAGGTATAATAGCAGATCTGTAACAGTTGTCTCAGCCAAAGGAAAATCTTTGCATAAAGACAGGTAAAATCATTTAACTGATCCTCAATTATGCTAGAGCATGTATTGTTCTGGGAGGGAGAGAACAGAATAACAGGTTTGTTGGTGCATGATGCAGTGTCTAAAAGGACAAAGCTGCTCACACCTTCAGATCTGCTTTCTCCCAACATGTTGACTATTTAGCTGATTTGATTGCTTGAGTTGTCTACAGCTGTCATGGTCCTTTGTTTTTGTGGGGAAGTCTGTGTCTTTAGTGTGCATCCTGTTTCAGGTTTCAAGAGTTGTTTTTGTGCTGGTAACCCATGAGATTATGGCAAAGAGAGCATTAATAGCAGCAGTAAGAGCTCCATCTCTTGGCCAGTGGAAGACAATGTAGACCAAGTGGCTTTGGCAGTCATAAAGATATGCAGTTTACTGATTAAAATTATAAAGGAAATGACCAGAAAAGGACATTAAATCAAGCAGTGACAATGTATGCTAACGGGGAGAAAATATGCCATTATTTTTGTGGAGAAAGAAAAGAAAACAATTGTTGATAGCAAACAATGAGGAGATGAAGAGTAAACTTGTGACCTCACAGGAAAAATAGAAGTGAAAATTGAGGAAAATTTATTTTGTATGGAGCAAAGAAGGTGGAGAGAGAAAATAAAAATACACAAGCAATGTGCAAATGGCTGCCAAAGAAACACATTGATACGACATTTCATCAGCCAGTGGTTTAGACTGTCCACTTACAGAATGTTATGGACCAAAAATAAGAATGCCTGATGCATTTCTCTTGCAGGAAAGGGGAAGAGCTTTGTTTGCAGTTACAGGCTTGGAGTGAAATCCTGGTCCTACTGAAATCCATGGCAAAACTCCCATTGACTTCAGTAAGGCTGGGGTTTTACCCTTGAAGATTAGTTGTTCTATCTGTAACTTGTCATTATTGATGATAGGGCTGTGTAAATACTTGGTTGAAGAGAAATTGTTGCTCCAGTTGTTCACACACTGTGCTCTTTCAATTGTCTGATTAAAAGGCCCAGGTTATGTACTGTGACTAAATGGTCCAATACACTCTGAGACCTATCAGCTTTAGATTGCTAAAGGGCCAGTGAAGTGGCAGCTGCTAGAGATGTTGAATGACTTCTGGGTTCTGAAGCCTTTGACCTCAAGCCTCTCATTGGACTAATAGCCTACTTATGTGCTTCCTGTGCAGTCTTTTGCTGTCATTCAGATTGTAAACTCCTCAGGATGGGGCTGTCTGTTACGCATTTGTGTAGCCCCTGGCACAATGGAGTCCTGATGGTGATCATAGTAACTTTTTACTGAGTCATACTGCTTCTCTTCTGGTGACTTTAGTTGCCTGTAAAGGTTTGGAAAAGACCAAGGACCACATTCTGATCTCATTTGTACTAGTGTAAATCTGATTTCAATGGGAGCGAGGAAGCACAATCTCTCTTAATCAGTGCTCAGAACCTCACATAATCACAATCTAGATCCAGAGTATCTCCATTAACCTCAGTGACACCACTCTGAATTTACTCCCGTGAGTGAGATGATGATCTCCACCCTGGTACTGGAAAAGAACTGTATCTGTGGCAATATGCAGCTCAGGATTTTGTTTCCTAAAACATTTAATTACTTTGATTTTTACACCTTTTTAATTCCACAGGGTTTGCTAATAGCAGTAATGACCTGCAGCCCACATCATTCATTTCCTGATAGTCAGTGACAAGCTGGACGTACCTATGATTAAGGGTATGTCTTCACTAGCAACTTGAGCTGTGTAGAGACAGCACCAGTGGTGGGAGAGAGCTTTCCCAGCACTGTGTAAAAAACAAAAAAACACCATCCCCATGAGGGGAGTAGCTCCCAGCGCTGGGAGCACATCTCCCAGTGCTGGTGCACTGTTTACACTGCCATGTTACGGCGCTGAAACTTGCATCGCTCACGGGGGTGTTTTTCATACCCCTGAGCAAGAAAGTTTCAGCTCTATAAAGTGCCAGTGTAGACAAGGCCGAAGTCATCTCCTCTAACTGATCATTAATTGGACAGAATGTCTGATCTAGAGGACATTAATGTTTAAATCCAAGAATGTAAAAAGTTGTTTTTTTTTAATTGAGAGAAACAATTCTATTCCTTCAGTACAGTAGCTAGCAAGCACCTCTATTTTCCTGCATTGTAATTATGTATTCAAAGAAAAAACTAAGATCAAGAATCAAAATGAAGGGTAAAATATTCAGAAGAAAAGAAATTTTTATTTAGAATTATGACTATGTATATTTAAGGTTCTTTCTACAGTTCTGCAAAAGTTCTGTCTCCTGCACAGATGAGCTGTACCTTATGGGAGAAAGTTCTCTTGTGCTTGAGGAGAATGGTTTTTGACCACAGTTGCTTTCCTAGAGCTTTAATCAATCTTTTAGATACCCTGGACCCAAGCCATTGTGTGCTTTGAGGGTAAGGACTGAGACCTTGAACTTGATTTAAAATTCTATGGGAAGCCAGTGTAGAATGTGGAGGACAGCTGTGATGTGCTCCTGGTAGCCTGGGGTGCAAAGTTCTACACTAGCTGGAGTTTCCAAGAGCTCATGGCTTCATGCCCAGTATGTAATAACGAGGTGACTAGTTTAACATAAGAAAAATTAGCCCCACTGCAGCCTTAGCTCTCTGTGAAATATCACTTGGTATTAAAGCAGCTGAAGGTGCACTTCCTGGAATGAAATGAAAGTTTTTTTTAATCCCATGCCCCGGCCTTTGTCCTGAAGCATATCTCATACACTGTGGATTGGGTCATAACTCTAGCCCAAATGTACTACTCATGTCCTACACACACACAGTCTGTGTCTCTGTCTCTGTGTGTATGCGTGTGTGTGTGTGGGGGGGTGTATATATACATACATACATACATACATGCGCACACACACAAGCTCCTTTAGTGCTGTGGGAGGTACTGAGTGCAGGAGAGTCGACGCCCATGTACCCTTTTAAAGTGTTTGCTGAAAGTGGAAACATTTGCTCTTGCAGCCTGTTGCTCCTTCCCTTCTTTGAGTGAAAACAATTTGCATGAGGGCAGTGGTGGGGGGATTGTGTGAGACAGAACAAACATGGAGGAATACAGCAGAATAAATTCTGGAAAGAGGAAGTGAGCTGAGCTCTTTGCAGCTCATTGTCCCATCCTCCTGGGCCAGCACTTGTTCCCAGGGGGAGGGAGAACAAAGGAGGCATAAAATATGAATAGCTCTACAGCCCAGAGGGCATGTTGTGCTGTGTTTCTCCTGCTCTGGCTTGGTCTACACTACAAAGTTAAATTGATGTAAGTTGCCTTGCGCCAACCAATTTGTGTATATGTCTATACACAAATCTGTCTCCGGCTGACATGAGCGCTCCATTGCAGTGACGTAGTAAAACCACCTTCCCAAGCAGTGTGGAGCCATGGTCAAGCTACTGAGGTTGACACAGTAAAAGTGTAGACACTGTAACCTATGTCAAATTTTACAGTCCTCCAGTTGCTATCCCACAACACCCCTATTCCCTGCCTGGGGGTCACAGAGGCATGCAGCCATCTCTCTGCCCTTTAAAGTCCCCTATGTGTTTCTGAAATGCCTTTTCCTGATTGCCTACCTTAGCAAGCATGCCTAGCAGTTCACTCTTGTTGTGTGCAACTGTCCAACACTGTGCTAGCTCCACATACTAGATGTGCTGCTCTCTGGAGTAGACGTAAAGGTATGGGATCTCCTGGGCTTGTGGGGAGAAGAGGCTGTGCACAGAGAGCTACGGAGCAGCCGTAGACACCTGGATATCTATGAACAGATGGCAGAGGGGCTGCAGGTAGAGGGGTATGACAGGTAGCAGCAGCAGTGCTGCATGAAAGCAAATGGACATCACCAGGGATACCACAAGGCCAGGGAGGCCGACAGTAGAACTGGTGGTGCCCTAAAGAAATGCCATTTTTAACAAGCTGGATACACATGGGGATGTCCCTTTTATCCTCCTGAGAGATCTTGATCAAAGGTTTCTAATGATGGCTACCTCATTTCTTCCTCTGTGGTAAGAGATTTTCCCATACCACTTCCCAATGAGTCTGAGTGGCACCATTGCTGTAAAGAGGCTAGCAGCATGCAGGCCCAGGTGGCTTTGGGATGCTGTAGCAGTTGTGTTTTCTCTGCCTTTGTAATCCTCAGAAGTGAGAGATCTGCTAAAATCACCACTGCCTGTGGAAGATAGTGACAATATTCGGTGCCATTGACCTATAGCCCTACCCACGGAGCAGAGACCAAAACGGTATTGCTGCATGCAACAGAAAACCCTTACCCCAGTGGGTCACACTCCCCATGCCTCGTGCTGGAGAGTGGTGCTGTGCCACGGCACTCTGCACCTGAAGTGTTAGGTGTTTATGGGAGTAAGGGAAGGGAGCTTTGAAACTTCTTATTCCCTTTCCCTTGTGACTGTAAATGAACCTGTACATCTGTCTTTTTATCAACAGCTTCTGGAGTGGCAGCGATGAGAGGTGTCCCCTCCACACAGACAGAACACCTGACCCTGATGAGGAGGAGAAGGAAGAGGACTAAATGGAGGACATGTACTGCAAGATCCTGCAAGTCAGTGCTGCATTGGACCAGGAACAAAGGGCTTGGAGGGCCAATATGATTGACAGCATGGAGAAGGAAAGAGAAGACAGGAGAGAGACCCAGGCATCCCCCCTCACTCTTCTCTTCTGCAGACTAAATAAGCCCAGTTCCCTCAGCCTCTCCTCATAAGTCATGTGCCCTGGCCCCCTAATCATTTTCATTGCCCTCTGCTGGACTCTCTCCAATTTGTATACATCCTTTCTGTATTGGGGGGGCCCCAAACTGGATGCAGTACCCCAGAGGTGGCCTCACTGGTGCCAAATAGAGGGGAATAATCACTTCCCTCCATCTGCTGGCAATGCTCCTACTAATGCAACCCAATATGCCGTTAGCCTTCTTGGCAACAAATGCACAATGTTGACTCATATCCAGCTTCTTGTCCACTGTAATCCCCAGGTCCTTTTCTGCAGAATTGTCACTTAGCCAGTCGGTCCCCAGCCTGCATGGGATTCTTCCGTCCTAAGTGCAGGACTCTGCACTTGTCCTTGTTGAACCTCATCAGATTTCTTTTGGTCCAATCCTCTAATTTGTCTACATCACTCTGGATCCTATCCCAACCCTCCACCATATCTATCTTTCCCCCCAGCTTAGTGTCATCCATAAACTTGCTGAGGGTGCAATCTATCTCATCATCCTGATAATTAAGATGTTGAATAACACCAGCCCCAAGACCGACCCCTGGGGCATTCCGCTTGATACCGTCTGCCAACTGGACATCAAGACATTGATCACTATCCGTTGAGCCCAACGATTTAGCCAGCTTTCTATCCACCTTATAGTCCATTCATCCAATCCATACTTCTTTAATTTGCTGGCAAGAATACTGTGGGAAACCATATCAAAAGCTTTGCTAAAGTCAAGGTATATCATGTCCACTGCTTTTCCCCATGTCCACAGAGCCAGTTATCGCATCATAGAAGGCAAGTCAGGCATGACTTGCCCTCGGTGAATCCATGTTGACTGTTCCTGTCTCTAAAGTGCTTCAAAACGGATTCCTTGAGGACCTTGATTTTTCCAGGGACTGAGTTGAGTCTGTAGTTCCCCAGATTCTCGTTCTTTCCTTTTTTTAAAGGTGGGCACAATATTTGCCTGTTTCTTTCCATCAGAACAAAACCAATTTGAAATATTGAAATCCTCAGGGAATTGGAGTTACCTTTCTCTGCCCAGCTCTACTGCAAGCCTTGTGAAAGCATAAAATATTCACAGCCAAGTGTAAGTCATGCCTAGATGAGATTAGTGCAATTCAATCTATTTCCTATTTCTAACAATCAGAGGGCCTGCAATTAGTAGGTTATTAACTGGTGGGAAGTAGGATTTCAAGTAATTACATTAAATTATTGGGGTACTGTAAGAATTGGAGTTTAACTCCAATGAGCTAGATTAATCCCTGCAGCTGCCTATTTGCACTAGGGGAGAGAAGCTGTAATTCTCAAGAGAGTCACTGCTTAGGAAAGCAGGCAATGTTTTTGTAATTGCTTTCCCTCAGGGATTCTGCCAAAGAAAGACAGTTTTCTAAATTTACAGCTGGGACTCAATAGGACTCCAAAGGAAGTGATGAATCAGTGCATTTCCCAACCAACCCCCTCCTTGGCTAGCTCCTAGGACTGGTTCAATGCCTATACCTATAAATAATTAAATCCATATTTACAATGTAGCGCACACTCTCTCTCTCGCCAATATAATAGTGTTGACAGGGTCTAAGGAGAATGTACTACCTATTTAAATAGTATTTTAGAGTAATATTTGTCCGGTTCTTATCTTTGTCAGAACCCACTCATCTAACTAATCCCCTCCACACAAAAAAATATGTATTTTTAAAAATCTAAATAATTTTACTATCCAGCACCTTTGTATGCATCCATCCTATATGTGCCCTTCCTACTCCAGCTGTTCAGTTACACACCCAAGAGGGACCCATTTTTAATATTTATTTTTAAGTTCTTTTCAAAGGGATCCTGTGAAAATTCTGTATATGAAGAGGATGTACTGCTCTAAATATAGGCCAATTAGATAAACAGACTTAAAATAGCATCCAGGGGGTACAGTAGGAACCAAATCTTCCATTGCCCAGCTGCAGAATTGTCATGAATGTCATGGAATGGCTGCAAAGCTGAAAGATCTTGTGACCCTTGTGTTCCCTGGCCTGAGGACTGAGGTCTGGAGATTCTGTGTAGTGAGGGATCCACATCCAAAATGCCAGACAGGGAGTCCCCATAAAGCAGGGCTCAGTGCTGAGTAGGGGATGCTCAGTGGTTCTGCTCACAGAAGACCGTGGGAAGGTCATGCAAGGTCTGTGAATGAGAGCCACCGAATCAGAGTCTCCTAAATCCCAGCCTTGTGTTTTAGTCAGAAGACTATCCTTCCCCTATTACAGCTTCATTTAGCCATAGGGTCACCAAAAGCTGTTGAGAGGTGTTAATAGAAATAAAACCTGGAGAAGAAGCCAAGTAGTTAAGATGAGCTTATTAAGGCTCCAGTAGATAGTACCAGTGACTAAAAGGAGTATACAGGTACCTGTCCCAGGTACTCCATGTACATTTCCGGGGGGCCGGGGGGCATACCTTAGAAGTCATTAGACAGTTGGGATCAAGAACCTACATGACTCAAACAGGACTTGTAGGGAGGGAGAGAACACAATTAAAATCCCCACCAGAATACAGTTATTTTTTTCCAGACCAAAACTATGAAACTAACTTCTATTATAATTTGGCCTCAGGACAACTATTTCCTACATGGAGGAAAGCCATGAAAACCAGTTGGGAGCAGCCTCAACAACACAGTTGTACGCAGAGCGGGGATCCCTGCATGATGGAACCCTAGGATCTTCCAAGGCAGCATGGAGTACTAGAGCAACAGAGCGTCCGGTGAAGTAACAGTCAATGGGTACTCAGAAGAATTTGTGTAAAGCATTTTCTCCACATGCTGGTTTTAAATATGTATGTAAACAATGCTGTGGCCCACTAGCTTCCATGAAATTTATGGCAGCTGTTTTCACTGGAAGGCTTCTTTTCATTTGAGAGAAAAACCAATTCTTGCCAATAGACTGGCCTTATGGCATCTGGTAACACAAATTGATGCATTGTCCGGTGTTCAGAGCAGCAAAGGGATAATTCTGAAGGCAGCACTGAAAAAAATTAAATAGAACTTCACTCTCCACAGACATTTTGATTAATTGACCATCTGCTTCTCCACTGTAGCTGTGATGTTTCTTATGCAGTTCTGCCCTTAACATAAGTCATTGAAGAAATCATGTAGTGTTTAGCTACAAGAGATGTTTCTATTAAACCATCAAAAATAAACATTACATATATATTTTTATCAGATTAAGTGTGTAAATTCTGTCTGTGCATCTTAAAGCTGAACCCCTCACAATTAATTGTTAGTATCCATTAGTCCCTTAAACTGAAGTAAATGCTCTTCCGGGCTAGAATGTATTAAATATTTGTTTGTTTAGGTGGGCAATGTTTATCAAAAGAGACGCAAAACATACATAATGGAAAATGTTAGCAGAAAATGAGTTCCATAGACATTATAGAACATTGTACTCTTGCTCTGCTCTCTTCCAATAACCGAATTGAGAGAATCCATTAAGACGTTTATTACAATCTACTAATGGTCTCATTTCTATAGGGCATTACAATTCCATTAGTCTTATTATCTGACAAACTAACCAAATCCAGATATGAAGGGCAAGTACCAAATTAGATGCTCTCACTAGATAAAAAAAAAATTTGATTTCAGCACTGGAGAAGCTGTGTATATCTGCTGTACCAAGAAAAGTAACTCATTGGTGAGGCTCAAAGAGAGCTCAGAATGGGCTTAATGCATGTTTCAGACTAATTTGAAACACACTGTACAGGATGTCTCAAACTAATATCTCATCTGAACATGGATGTATCATTGTTTGAAGGTAATTTGTCTACATAGCTTACAGCCTCATAGTTAGCGTAAGGAAGCTGTGAATATCTAAAATATAAGAGAGAGAAATGAATGTTATTTTCTTATATGAAGAATTAAAATGATTCTATCCCAGTCTCTCAGATAAATAAAAACCATAATAATTGGTCCAGTGACCACTTTATCAAATAAAAGACCAGCAGAACTGGCAGAGGCGCAAAAGATTGAGGTCTCTATCCAAAAGAGCACGTAATTACATGCTTAAACTTAAGCGTGTGAGTAGTCCCATTTAAGTTTTTCTCATTGTATAATTAGACTGTAGAAACTCACTGCCACAGGATGTCATTGAAGCCAAGTACTTAGCGGGATTCAAAAAGGGATTTGAAATATATATGCATAACATGAATATAAGGAGTTGTAATAATTAATGCTAAATTTTTTTTGGAACAGCTATAAAATATCATGCTTCAGGGCTGAGCCAATCCCTAAATATTAGGGTAAGGATGAGATCTTCGGCGGGGGGGTGGGGCAGATTACCCTGCATCTGCTACTATGAGGTCTAGCACCTGGTACTGGCACTGTCAGACAGGATACTAGATTAAATGGTCCACAGTGTGATCCTGTTGGACAATTCCTATGTTCCTAAGCATGTGCTTAAGTGTTGTGCTGGATGGGGCTCTGAATGGGCATGGACACTGAATGATGCTCGCTCTTTATAGATAGTGGAAAGCTACTTGGAGAAGTGTGAAGTAGAGTAGATGGAAAGGACAGGTCAGCCTGCTATGTGTCACTGGGAGGTGAAATGAGCTCCATGTATGTAATATTAAAGAGGATAATGCAGGCAGATCGCTGACAAATTCCATACACTGATTGGTTTTCTCCAGAAGCATTAATCTATTTTTTTCAGCACCAGGAATAAAAAGGTTTTGCAATTACAAGGCTTTATAAACAGATCAAAACCATTTAAAATCCTATATTAATGCAATAAGGTAGCTATAACCAACGGGTTACATGTTTTTATTTTTACCCTATGGAACTAAAATATAAATATTACTTTGCTGCCTGCAATGACATTTTATAGTTGTGGTAAAACGTAAGTGCTGACCCCATCTGAGATATTATTATGTTCCAACTATATCTAATAGCACACCAGTTATTGGAAGAAACTTTTTAAAAAAACCAGACACACACAAGCAGGAGTGCTATATTCATTTCAAGATGTTTCAAATGCTTTAGAAACACAACATGTACCTCTTGACATCTTGTGGTTTTTTTATGTAACTGCAGGGCTGATTTTTTTTAAAATGTGCTTGGAATTATATATATTTAACACCAATTTTAAAGAACAGAAGTTTTACTAGAAACTGTAAAATGGCAAGAATAAAATGTGAAAGAGAACTATACTATATAATGTGGATTTCATTATGGCACAGAGGTCTTTATGCAAGTCCCTCTACATCACTTAAGAGTTGCTGTAAAATATGCATCATATTTACTACCTTGTCATAAGTTATCACACTTAGTTTTCAGATTTCCTAAGTCTGTAACCAAGAGTTTGATAACAGAGAATCCAACCTAACCTGGGATTCAATATAATCTTTTCTTATATCATGTTCAGGGTGGTTAAAGAGCACTGTATTTTATTCATCCATATTTCCTGAATGCAAACATCATGTTTCATTCTGATCGCATGGGTTTACAGAACCTTTCCTGTCTTTGTCCATAGTTACTAAGGCTCTGATTCAGGACAGCACATAGGCATTTGTAAGAACCACAAATTTAATTTGTTATATTTCTGGTTCCAAATAGATTAACTGTTCATAAAAATGCATTAGCATAAGGTAGTTTATTCATTATTTTTACACTGCACTTTTTGTCAGTGATGGATTTACCCTCTCAACTGCTTTGAGCAGAGATTAAGAACATTTGTCCTTTGGCCTGCCCTAAGGAAGGGTAAGATGTATTTTTAAAAAATACGTGTCCATCCTCATCTTGATTTCCTGGCTTAATGGAATCAAATTTGGAAAACAGGCAAAACTTCAAGTATACATGAGAATGCATTGGACACTGTGTCCAAGTGATCAGAGAGGCTCCATTGGGTCAAATCAGGGAGAACCCCCCCCACCCCGCACTTTCTTAATGCCAGAATGTTGCCCCAGACTTTGGTGCATCCAGTCCACAGGTAGTTTTTGATGGCCAGTTATCTCCCCACTAATTACAGCCTGTAATATTTTAACATTTCTCCTTGTGATAGGATGTTCTCCCCACACTTGCCCTTGTAAGCAGTGTCAGGATGAGCTCCACCCTGACATCTGGTGGTGAGGTGTGGCAAGTTGTGGAAAAGAACTTCAGGGGCTGATTTCATTTGCATAGGCACACCCACCCCGCCTAGAATGAGGCCATAGCTGCCCAAATGGTCACTTTGGCTGCTGTGGGATCCCCAGAGTCTCTGGTATTGGGGCAGGAAGAATAAATTGTTATTATCCTGATTATGGGAACTGTGCTTGGAACTGTACTTGGCCTTTTGTTATGATGGAGGGACTCACCATCAACTAAATAGCACTTGCTAGGCAAGGGTCATGGGTTCCAAAACTCTGTGAATTGAGAGAGGCTGGGGACAAGTATTAATACTTGGTGGCATGGGTCCCTTGCTGAGGGCCTTACATGCTAATTGCACTTCCTCCTCTCTTCACTGTGGAATATCAGAGCTAATTTTGATTTCATTAGAAGTCTAGTTACAGGCTGCTGAGCTCACTTTGGGCTAATAGTGCACCAGCACTGAGGCTCCCCTACCACAAGCTGAATTCACCAAAGAGCTGAACTCACTGAGCGTTGTGTTAAGTAGTGGGGGAGCCTGAATATTGTGGAGCAGTTTGCTGGAGTGCTTTGTGGACAGGCTGGTGGAGCAGTTCATAGGATGGCGGGAGCTGCCAGTGGGACGCGGAGCAGTTCGTGGGACGGCGGGAGCTGCTGGTGGGCAGCAGAGCGGAGCTGAGCAAAGCAGTTCGTGGGGTGGCTGATGGAGCGGAGCAAAGGCCTATGGAGCTGTGGGGCGCTCAACTTCAGATCATGTAAGGTGCTTCTTACCCCCTCCCCCATCTCCACCCAGGTTGGAAGGTAGAGCTCTGCAGATAAACTTTCGAACTCTGGGGCTACCCTGACCAGGGACAGAGACTTTTGGGTCATTGGATTTTTGGGACTTTGGGTGATTTGGGGTTGCTGGACTCAAGAACCAAAGGGAAAGGGCATGCCCCAATTTGCTTGGGGTGGGTTTTTTTGCTCATGGGTTGTGTTATGAATCCTGTTGGTGGTGTTTCGCCAACATAATGCCACATTGTTTCTCTCTGTTATTAAACGGCTTTTTGCTACACTCAGACTCTGTGCTTGCGAGAGGGGAAGTATTGCCTCTTGGAGGCGCCCAGCAGGGGTGGTATATATTTGTCCCAGGTCACTGGGTGGGGGCTCGAGCCGGTTTGCATTGTGTTATTGGAATGGATCCCCTAGATATTGAACCCGGCCCTTGTTACTGCCAACTCTGACGGGCAGAAGGGTTACACTCTGAAAGGGTTAAGGGTGACCAGAGGGGCCAGTTAGCCTATTAGGTGGCAGGCTGGGGGTAAGTAAAATGGCTAGGGAAGCCTTAGTTAGAGGAAGCTCACCTGTGCAGAAACAGGTGGGGCCTATATAAGCCAGGAAACTGGCACCAGAAAGGGCTGTTGGGAAAAACTGCAGTCACAACCCAGGAAGAGGGAGGAGTGTTTGGAGGCTGCAGAGATGTGGAGGCTGCAGTTGCTCCCTGGGAGGAGGGAGTGGTGAAGCTGGTAGATCCAGAGAAGGAAAGGAGAGCTGGAAGGTTAGGAAAGGGTTCAGGGAAATGCAGCAAGGTATGGGGTGGAACAGACTGACTACTGACTAGAGAGTTCCCTAAGCTGGAACCTAGAGTAGAGGGCGGGTCCGGTTCCCCAACCAGTCACTGGGGAAGTGGCATCAGTGGAGCAGTGTGTAGGAAGACTGCCTGAGCCTGTTTGGTGGAAGACACCCTCCCCTCCCCAGAAGGGGAAACCACAGCAGTGGCCTAGCCGGAGGGCTGAGTCATAAAGAGGCCACAGGAGCTCCTGGAGTAAGGGAGGGGCTGCAGACAAAGACTGAGGTGGAGGGACAGCTTGCACCTGTGGGGAGAGCCATTGACCTGATGAGCTATTCCCCACAACCTCCAGGAGGAGGCACCATACCTGCGGTGATTAGAGTGCACAGTCACACTCCTGCTTTATGCCCAACAGATATTTGGGCTAACATGTCCATCCTGATGCATCACTGCATACCACTGATCTCTACTAACAGTATTGCCTTGAATGTTGATAGTTCCATAAATTGAAATTAATTTACCTAATACATCGGTTACTGACCATACCATTTTACTGGGAATGGAATTTGGTTTTTATTGGCTGTAAAATCTGGAAACACTGTAGTTCTTCTGACTGGAAGTCTATCGCTGTAAAGAGCTGCTGGCACCATAAGAAGAGTTTTTTACACAAGTGTAACTTTCCATTTCTTCTCTAAGGGAAGTGGGATCTAGGCTTTGGGGGCTTAAGTATGTGACTCACCAGCTAGTGCACTCCCTAGTGACTGGGCATGGCACGGCAGACCCTACTCCTGTAGCTCCCCCTACTAACAACTGGTCCAGCCCTACGGTGGTTGGGTGTGACTTGGTCCTCCGATTGGGGCACACACAGTCCAACAACTTATAGTCCTTCAACTTCATCTTGGACCCCCAGTCCCAGTGTGGACTCACTAGCCCATACCCCCGGTATCGGGGGGGTTTCAGCAGTGCTCATCCCTGGTTGTGGGGAGTCTGGAGTAGCTTTGCAGCACATTGTCAGTGGGCTGATAGAGGAACTTAAACCCTCCCCCTCCATTTGGTTCCACTCCAGGAACCCCTGCATAGGTACTCAGGACCTGACTACACAGAGCCATTCCTGCCTCCCTGGACAGTGTATCAACTCTCCTCTCTCTAAGCCTCTTCCCCAGCCTCATTGCAGAGCTTCTTAGCTAGGCAGCAGGTTCTGCTGCAGGAGATTTTTTTTTTTTCTTCCACTCCTCAGTGGCAAGGCAGTCCTCGGTTCAGCTGGACATTTCCTGCTCACTGCAGGCTCCTCCACTGTTCAGACTCCTGAGCAGACTCACTTCCTGCCACATTTTTCCCACCTGTCTTGGGCTCCCTGTTGCAGGCAGGCTTTGTCTGCCAGCAGTCCCAATCAGCTCCCTGACTCCTCTGGCTCTCACTCTGTGAGAGAAGCCTAGCTGATCTGTTCTCTTTCCTAGTCAGGCCCTCACTGAGCCAGGTTCTGCCCTTTTAACTCCTTCCTCCAGGTTTGACATTTACTGCAGATGCAGCAGGGTGAGGCTAATTGCATCCATAGGTTCTCATTAACCCCTCCAGGCCCAGCATGGGGTTGGTGTACCCTATCACAGTGACACATAGTGGCTGGCAGTTTTAGAATGATAACAAAATAGAGAGGACATGATTGAAGAGCCTTCCCCACATGTGCCTCATTCCCACCCTCATAAAGAAGCTAGGCACAGTTGCAGTCCCTGCACTTTCTCGGATGTAGGATTGCTCTTTCCTACTGTCCCTTGGGGTGCAGTAAGTAATTGAAAGAGGTTGAAGAAGGGAAAAGAAGATGAACAGGTAGGACCCTGCCCAGCCTTGACCCTCATTCCCTTGCTGAGCTGGCCAGCCATGGAAAGGACCACACACAGCTCCCTACTAAGGGGTGCTGCAGTGGACACACTGCCCCTACACACAGAAGAGTCCCAGGAGGAAAGATGCTCCCCAGATTGTCCCTGGGGTGGTGCATGTTTACATTGTCTCCAATATATGTTTAGGCCTTACTAGCACAATGTGGGTTTAAAGACTTTTCCTGCCCATTTTGTTTGTTGTTATCCCTCACCTCTGAAGTTGTAACCCTCTACTTGTGAACCATCATTCCCAGTGCAACCAGTTAGGGGTTCCCAAGCTTTTTTTCCCTGAGGCCCACCCATGCAGCTGTGGCCCACAATTAACATGCGTCGATCAGGGAGAGGGGTCCCACAGGGCATGCACAGCCCCTTGCCTCCCCAGGGACCAGGGCCAGTGAGAGGGCTAAGGGGCCAGGCAAGTGCCACAGCCAGCCCCCGCCGAGACCTTCAGTAGCCCGCTGAGTACCTTGAGCTGCTCACATGGCAGTCCTGTTCCAGTCACCCACCCAGCACCCTGGTGTGCCTCACAGGCACCCCTTGCCCAGGAATGAGGGAAGGATTTGGGGCAATCAGTGCTGGGCTGAGGCAAATGCTTGGGTTGGGCCAGGCCCAGCCAATAACTGGATGGTCCCAATCACCGGCCCACTGAGCTCCAATCCCTGGGGTGATCACAAGGCTGATACTCTAGGGGGCCTGACAGCCATGGATCGTGGGGTGTGGCAGTTTGGAGCAGGATTGGCTGTGAACTCTCCAGCCTCCTCCATCCACCCTTGGAGTCAACACCTCTTGGGGGGCAACCCCTTTTCCTCACCCACCGCCCAGCGGCTCTTCTTTGCCCTCTGCTGCCTGCCAGGGATGCTGGGCTCTTCTGGCAGTCCTTGCTGGCCACAACTCCTCCAATATATACAGTTTTGGGGAGAAACTCTGCCCTATGCCACCCATGGCAGACCACCCCAGACTGTGTTGTGGCCCACCTTTGGGCCGTGACCCACAGTTTGGGAACCCCTGAGTTAGGAGACTAATGTAGGCATCAAAACAAAATTAGGTCTGTGCATGGGACTTCCACCACAAGCCAGGGCCCAAAGCAGAAATACAGGCCAGCTTTCAGGAAGAGTTCACTTTATTGATACGGGCAAAGAAATGCTGTAGACAATGATATGGGAGAATTCCTGATGATGATGGAAACGTAATTTGTTGGAGACTTTTTTATATATGTAAATAACAGATAAACTGACAAGGTGAGCAAAATTTCTAAAGCTGTGATCAAACTCAGCTATACGTAGTGGCTTTTAATTGTCCAGATACTATGGAAGTAAAAACAATTACAAATATGGACTCTTGCAGAATTTTAAGGAAAAAAAAGTTATACTAGAGTATCATTAGAAGGAGAGACTTGTATGTGACAGATGAAATGGAGCGAGTCTGATGTTGGAACATGTTTGTGTGTCCATATTTTGCTGCTGCTGTAAAGATACAGATGTTTTAGGCTTCATATAAATTCCATCTGTGAACGTGAGTTTAAAAAACAGCCCGTCCTGAAGATTTACAGTCTGATGAAGTGAAGGAGACAAAGATTCAGAATGTAAGCAGAATATTTGGAGCTGAGCTACAGAGATGCCCAAGATCCACAAAGGAGGTCTGGGGCTTTCTGGACTTCATTACACAGGATGTGTGTGGGGGAATTAGGAACTTTAGGGCTGTCTAAATTACTGCAGGGTTCACAACTGCCCCTGCAGCAGCCCAGAAATGAGAGGGTGCAAGAGTGGCTAAAAACCAATTAGCCCCCTGTCCCTTGGATTGTGAGCATATCTCACCCAGTAAGCATTGTAGAATGACAAAAGCAGCAGTGCCCCTGTCAGTGTAACCCATGGGCACTGGTGACATTATCATCCTACACCGCTCGCATTAGCTTGAAAACAGTAGCAGACTCGTGCTTTCAGCTTCAGAGGTGGCAGGTTCAATCCCTCCGATGACCTGATCAAGAGAATTGCCACTTTTTTGATGTTGAAAATGTTATCTTTGTGTTTAAATACACTACTCCTTATTAGTGTGTCTAGGCATGACACATCCTCCCAGTGACCCCTGGTACTCTGTGAAATTGGCAAATTGCATTATGTGAAGTAGTGCACTCGTCTGTCTAAGCTCTTCCCGTCATCCTCCTAATGGAGAGCTGGAATTCACAGCTGCAACAGAAAACACATTTTATCTCTACTAACTCATTTAGAAATTATACCATTCATGTCATTTATGTCCTTTCCCCTGATTTTTCCATGAAGCAGTCTCAGTAATTTTTAAAAAGTTATTTGCTCATTCATATGCAAATACAGGTAAATACAAACTACTTCAGCTGGCTATGGTCATAACTAACCAGGAGATTACCATCTGCCACACAGATTTTTTTCACACACAGTATGGTAAAGCAGTGAGCTAATGTAACCCACATCTGTCTTTTGGTTCTTATTAGTGTATTGTACTTTAAAATTCCCGTAATTAAAAATGACTCTTTAAGTATGCAATAATCATTTTAATTTTGCCCTCATTACACAGTGGTGTCTGCACACAAGTGCTAGCAGATGGAGAAGAGAGAGATGTATTTCTGAGATGGCCCTAATTATGAGAAAAATTAAAAAGTTAATGACAACACTTTATTTGTAACCTTTTCACTCTTAATTATAAATTTGAATGCCTCTCCCTCCCTTAAACAATGTAAAATATCAAATGCCAGATTCTTATGGACTTTAAGGTCAGAAGGGACCATCATGATCATCTAGTCTGATCTCCTGCACATTGCAGACCACAGATGTTCCCTTCCCCCCTGCATCCCCCCCGCCCCCCAAAATGTGTAAGAACAGGAAACTGCAAGTTGTGTCAGCAGAGGGATTTGTCCACCTTCTTCTTTGCCCTCCCATTCCTGCCGCCAGGTTGTTCTGCCCTCTAAGCCCACGTTCATCCCAAGAGCTGCAGAGAACTTGAGACCTGTGGAAAACAAGTCCCTGGTCATCCCATGGCATCATTCCTCTGGAGCTGTGCTTCCCAGTTGTCACTATTGGTCACAGCCCCAACCCCTTCCCTGAATGGAGGAACAACCAGCGTAAGCACGTGGAATGGGTCAGAATTATTTTATGCTTTACAGTCCTCGTGAAGCTGAGAGGAGACAATACTCTGGAGAGAAGTCCCAATCTCTCCTAATCTCAGTGCACCTCTGATATGTAGGTCAGGAGAAGTGGGGATCTTGCCACATAGGTACTATAGCTCCCCTATTCACTTCAGATCCACCCAGTCTGAGTCTCTTCCATAAGCAACAATGTAGAGGATGACCAGGCCCTTAAAGTTCTAAAGACATTTTTTTCATCAGATTGTAATGATGCTAAAAGAGGCTAAACTTTGGGGCCTAAACAAGTTATTCTTCATCAAAGCTTTTAAACTATTTGAATGTCTCCTATCTTAATAGAACATTTTAGTGTTCAGTTAACAAATATATTTTGCCATATACTAAGATTGTACTGCAGAGACTTAATACTCTGTTAAAGGTGAACATCAAACATTGGCTTAAAGAGAAGTCTTTCATCTCTTTAGATTGTAAATCTTCAGAGCAGAGATTGTCTCTTAGGGTGTGTCAACATAGCAGCTGGGAGCTTGTCTCCCAGCCCAGATGGACAGACGTGCTAGCTCTGCTTGAGCTAGCACACTAAAAATAGCAATGTGGATATTGTGGTACAGGCTATCCTCCCGAGTATAAGCCCATCCAACCCTCTCCGTCCATACTCGGGTGGCTAGCACATGTTGCCATCAATTTTGCAATATCCATGATAGGTGTAGCAGAGCTAGCATGTCTGTCTACCTGGGCTGGGAAGATCGCTTCCAGCTGCAGTGTAGACATATCCTAAAACTCACTTTAACAGATGGAATTTATATGAAGACTATTCACTCTCCTTCCTTTCAATACATTGTCTCCTATTTACAAGCCTTCTGATTAGTCTAACTTTCTCTAAGTGTTTGTCTTCACTCCAACAGTTAGTTCAAATTACTCCACTCAAGCAAGCCTAGCTCAAAGGAAAGCAGCCACATAAAGTGATTTGGTTAGTGGCACAGCGTGACTGGATTAGCAGCTGGGGGAGCTGTGCTAACTCAAACTGTAACTTGTAGCTACATCCCCACTGCAATACTACCTTGTCAGTGGCACTCAAGCTTCAACCCACACTCCCTATAGGGCACCTAGTTTAAAGTACCATTTAACACAAGCTAGAGATTTTTGTGTGTGGGTGGAAGTCAGGTTAGGGACAACACTTGAGTTATTCTTTGAGCTAACACTACAGTGAAAACTAGCCCTAGGTAGTCAACTGGCGCTTAGAAATAATGGGTGCCTTAAGCAGGCTCAAAGCTCTGCCATATGTATAAAAGGATGAGTTCTGTAATAAAAAAAAAAACACCTGTATTAGTTGGCAATAAGGACCTATGATCACCACAGACCCTAGCAAGTGGGAAAGTTTGAAACGTCAAAGCATCCTCCAGTTTGTGCCTACCTTGTGCCATTTCCTGTGAAGCAATTGTACTCTGGTCATTGTGCCAACAATGTCCCAAACTGAGGCAGATGTTGTGTGAGATAGATGGGTGTCCATGCCCGTGGTACACCTCATGATTCAGAGAATATCTTGGAGTTTTTAAAAAAACATTGAGTATTTGGACTAGCAGGAAAATAGGACAATCATTCTCCCCTTTCCACGATAGACAAATTCTCCCATAGTTGCAGCCTTCTTGAAATATACTGTTCTTCAGTCAATATATGTTGACACCTCTGGTCATGGAGCTCTGCAAAGGGCCTTTCAGAAAGTTAAGCTGTACTTTTAGACAATGGGTGAAATTCTGACCCTGCTGAAGTCAATAACATTCAAATGGACTTCAATGGAACCAGGATTTCACTGGGTATTTGCAATGCAGTAAATACCCCAGAAAACTTCTCTTATTTTTTTCTCCCTTGTTAGCACAATCCTACTTGGTTCTCTCAGATGCATTGGTTAAAAATTATTTTAGTCTTATTTTTTGTGTCCTTTTCAGGATAATCTTTTATGCTGAAGTGTGTTTGTGGATGTCCAATGTGAGTTCAGTTATTTATTATTTCTGACTGGTGTTACCACATCAACTTGAAGGCCCAAATGAGATCAGAGCCCCATTGTGCTATGGGCTGTACAAACATGTCCTATGAGACAATCCCTGCTTTGAAGATATAAAGTGAAACCCTGACCCTATTGAAGTTCATGGGAGTTTTGTCACTGACTTCAGTGGGGCAAAGATTCCACCCATGCAGTCTCAACACATGAACATGCAAGCACAGTTTGAGCTAAGGCACAAAGCAATTGAATGACTTGCCAAAGAACACACATCTGGGGTGGTGCTGTTAATTTTATCTCTATCTCCTTTGTCCTAATCTAGAGCCTTAAATACAGGGCCGTTGTTTCTCCCTGGACTTTTGCATTTCCCCTTGGTCAGTGATGCAACTTAGGCTCTAGGATGTAGCAGTCTGGGTCTCCCAATCCCTTCCTGACGTATTCCCATGACTTACTCTCAGTCATGTGCTTTTTCGCCTATATGGAACTGGCTGGCAGAGTTTTCCTTTCCCCTTTTCTAAGGTGTCAGCTCCTGATACAGGCATCATCATTGCTTTAGTTGCAGAGCATGGCTTCACTATTTCTACTATGATAAGAAATGGTATCTCCCAAATAGTTTGTCTTCAGTGTCTTTCAGTTTTTCCCAAATGGCCTTTCATGAACTACTTCAGTGCGGTTTTTCTCCCACAGAAGTAGACTTCATGGTGGGCTGTTACCTGAGCTACTCAAAAGTAAGGATATCTTCTTGTCCTCCCCCCCTTCCCCGCAAAAAAAATCTCCATTCCATCTGGATTATTTTTAGTGTATTTTACATTCATCTTCATTGTCTGTGTGAAATTTCAGGACTATGAGGAGTTTGGTTTTTGCACTGGATAATACACAACTCAATAACTCAAACATTTGTGAAATTGTTAGCAGAAACAGAAGGCAGGGAGTTCCCCATGTGTGAAACGTATTTTATTGGGAAGAGGAGAAAGTGCAAGAAAGAGGGAAGAAAATTGTACTATTAATATACATTCTTTTTGTGATGGAGAACTAGGAGGGGCAGAAGTGGGCGGTAACCTACAGATGTAGCTGATGGTGAAGGACAGAGAAGGCAGTGTGCAAAGTTCACGCATATTTTATTTTGTATTAAGAATGGCACAGAGAATGTGGACATAGTTGCAAACAGAGGATTTGTCTTGTGTCAAAAATGGCATGCAAATCGAAAAAGAAACACCTATTATCTGGAAAAATCATCTTATATCTTGATCACCTTGCATGATTCTTTTAGTTTTGCATGGCAAAGGAATGAGACATTGTGAAGTTATTATTGTTTTCAGTTCTCTGAAAGCATGAATATATAGATGCCAGTGTTCCACATTAAGCATGTGCATATGAAGCATCTGCCAGGTTACATGCAAAATTTCAGCCATTGAACTGTCTTAGCCAATACACTACAGAGTGAAGGCATTCATTATTGATTTGATGCCAAGGGCTTACAGAACTGGTCCTTTCCAGGAAGCATGTGGCCAAAATTTGGAATTGCTTGTCAACAGGAGGGTCTTCTTGCAGCAGAGATGCCATGTGCCTTTTATAAACTCCCCTGCTGAACATATATTGAGCTGAACTTGGCACTCATTCACAATTTACACATCAATTTATGATGTGAACAGGCACAATGCCACTCCAACAGATGGGCATGAGTATAGGCATACCAGAAAACCAGCATGTGCATTGAGTTTGGAAAATGTGTGTAATTTAAAGGAATTTGCCATCCCCACTCTGACTCTGTGCTGGATTAATTTTAAACACAACCGTCTGCAATGATGGTCCTTAAAACATACCATTGCCTTAGATATATCTAATGTAGTTAGATAATTTCAGTGTTTACAAGATTTCCTGTGGTACAAGAGAATTTTATAGCTAGACTCTGATCCTTGCACCATTATAGTCAATGGGAACTTTGCCATTGATGTCAATGATCATTGGATCAAGCCTGTAGTCAGGTAACATCTATGTGTCTTAGGTAAAATTGGCAAGTTTTTAAGAGTTGACACTTTGGGTGCTGCATTCTTTCAAAAATCTGGCCCCAAGTGTCACAGCAAGTACTGCTGGGTACTGAATGCTCTGGGAAATTTGGATTTTATTTAGGTGCCTAAAAGGCAGCTGAACTTTTTGAGGAGTCTAGCCCCAACTGTGGGGGCTCAACACATGAAAATCTGGCCCCCTGTGGTGTATGTATCTTCCACAACCATAGAACATTATGTTCACTTCTGGTAAATTGGGCTTGGTGTTCTGAAAGGGAAAAAGGAAAGTGCTTTGAACAGTTTTCTACAACAGAAATCCATGCATCTTCACCGAAATGAATTGTCTGCTGAAAAGAAAATAACCGGAGCTAACAGTTGTGCATAATTTCTGCTAACTATACTAGATCTTAATTTCAGGTGGAACAGGAATTTTAAATGAATCTGCATATTAATTCCTTTAGCTGTGAAATTTATTACTGCTGATACAAGTACTTTATAGTTTTCTCAGAGCCAATATATTTTCACTTTTGGGAATAGCCCCCCACTCCCGACTGGAACTGCTACAAAATCTATTTTGCAATAAAAATAAAGCCTGAGCTTGGACACAATATCACCAGCTCCAAGGTTTGCAGGAAGATGTTAAATATATTCGATTGGCACTAATGACAATTCATGTAAACCAATTACATTTGACTTTGCTAGAGCAATTTCAGTACCAATGAATTTTTGGTCAGTGCATCACCTGTTATTAACTTGAAGTCATGACATCTATTGGAATATTTATTTATAAATGTACATAAAGCAAGCTTATTGGAACACAATGAAATACATGAGTTACTTAGATAAATGAAAGATACTTTTTTCATAGATTAAAAATAAAACAGGTGAATCATGTTCTCCTATATCTTTCCCAAACAGTTGCATATGGTATCCCTGGCATTCAGCAGCATTGAAACTGAGTCGCCCTTTGTCAAAAAGTAATATTTCACTCCAGCCCAGGCAATGGGAGCACATTACAGTGAATACAGTCATACTACTGGGACAAAGTATTGCCTACAGCCTGGGTCTTCAAACTAGTTACCATATTAAAAAAATCCAATGAGTAAGGTACTGATCCTGCAAAAAAACTCCGTGCAGGAAGAAACCAGCAGTTGCATAGAGCTCTGAAGTCCATTGAGCCCCAAGTATGTATTCTCACAGAGCTCGCTGCACAGAGGTGGATTATGGTTTTGTGGGACCCTGGGCCAGAGCAAGCGGGGGCTCCTCCCCACCCCTTCTGCCTGCAGTCCCCCCTTCCCTCCCTCCCAGTGCTCCTGCCAGGGAAATGCGGTCAGGGAGCGGGGGCTTCCCCCACTTCCTCCCAGCAGGAGCACCGAGCGGGCAGAACGGGTGGGGGTGCAGGGGTGCCCATTTTTCTGAGGAGCCCCCCTTTGACTGGGGCCCCTGGGCCTGGGCCATGGTGGCCCAGTGGCTAATCAGCATTGAAACTGGCTGCAAAATCTGAGTCCGAAATTTCAAAAACCAACCCATACTGAGATTTCCTTCTAGTTAGCCCCCTCATGTGGAGTCTAGCTACAAGAAGGAGTTATTGGGCCCCATGTTTAAAATTTTAAATTGTAAACTCCTTAGGACTGGAACTTTGTCTTCACGGTGTCTTGTATGGTGCTGAGCATTCTGTCCCTAGTTGCTTAACTGCTTTGTTGGATCAGGGTTGCCATTAATAATAGCAAAATCTGCTGATGAACCTAACTTACCATTCACTCCAGTATTCTGAATAACTAAAAATATACACATTGCACACCACATTGAAATAAACAGGCTTGTCTAATGACTAAGGCCAATATTTTTAAACCAGCGCGCCTACAGTTAGGCACTTAAACCCATTTTTAGGCCCTTGAACAAGTGGCCTGACATTCCAAAGTGCTGGACACCAATAGCATCCACCGACTTCAGATCTAAATTTGGCAACATTCTCTTAAATGCAGTGTAACCTCTTCAGAGGGGGAAACTTCCCATACTGACATTGACACTGTAGATAAAGCAACTTGTTCTATAGCTGTGAATGCAGTGGCAGCCCATTCTGTGCCTACGGACTGAAGTCTCGGATTGACCTGATGTGCTCCAACTGTCATGCCACGCCATCGCAAAGTATTTGTTGGTGCTGCAAGTACAGGGTCACTGTGTAGTATCTAAAACGTGACATGATCATAATGTCACTTGACTGTGCTGTAAGTGCAATGTCAATACAGGTCAATGTCTGCACTATCTATCTATGCAAAGATGCAGATAATTGTAGCATATACTTGACATTGCACTGTCACCTTGAATATTAATCATAGAATCCTAGGACTGGAAGGGACCTTGAGAGGTCATCTAATCCAGTTCCCTGTACCTATGGCAGGACTCAGTATTATCTAGATCAGTGGTTCTCAAAGCCGATCCGCCGCTTGTTCAGGGAAAGCCCCCGGGGGGCTGGGCCAGTTTGTTTACCTGCCGTGTCCGCAGGTTCGGCCCACCGCGGCTCCCACTGGCCGCGGTTTGCTGCTTCAGTCCACTGGGGGCTGTGGGAAGTGGCGTGGGCCGAAGGATGTGCTGGCCGCCACTTCCCGCAGCCCCCATTGGCCTAGAGCTGCGAACCGCAGCCAGTGGGAGCCGCGATGGGCCGAACCTGAGGACTCGGAAGGCAAACAAACTGGCCCGGCCCACCAGGGGCTTTCCCTGAACAAGTGGCGGGCCGGCTTTGAGAACCACTGATCTAGACCATCCCTGACAGGTATTTGTCTAACCTGCTCTTAAAATTCTCCAGTGACAGAGATTCCACAACCTCCCTAGGCAACTTATTTCAGTGCTTAACCACCCTGACAGTTAGGAATTTTTTCCTAATGTCCAATCTAAACTGCCTTTGCTGCAATTTAAGCCCATTGCTTCTTGTCCTATCCTCACATGGAGGAGGGAGAAAAATTGTTCTCCTTAACCTCTAACAACCTATTATGTACTTTAAAACTGTTATGTCCCCTCTCAGTCTTCTCTTTTCCAGACTAAACAAACACAATTTTTTCAATCTTCTCTCATAGGTCATGTTTTCTAGACCTTTAATCATTTTTGTTGCTCTTCTCTGGACTTTCTCCAGTTTGTCCTCATCTTTCCTGAAATGTGGCACCCAGAATTGGAAACAATACTCCAGTTGAGGCCTAATCAGCACAGAGTAGATCAGAAGAATTACTTCACATGTCTTGCTTATAACACTCCTGCTAATACATCCCAGAATGATGCTCGCTTTTTTTTTTGCAATGGTGCTATACTATTGACACTTATTTAGCTTGTGATCCACTATGACACCAGATCCCTTTCTGCAGTACTCCTTCCTAGATAGTCATTTCCCATTTTGTATGTGTGCAACTGATTGTTCCTTCCTAAGTGGAGTACTTTGCATTTGTTCTTATTGGAAAAATGGTCTGAAATAAATAGAATGAAATTCAATTTGTCCAGATCATTTTGAATCTTAATCCTATTCTCCAAAGCACTTGGAACCCTCCCAGCTTCATATCATCTGCCAACTTTTAGTGTACTCACTATGCCATTATCTAAATCATTGGTGAAGATATTGAACAAACTGGACCCATAACTGATCCCTGTGGGATGCCACTTGATATACCTTTCCAGCTTGACTGTGAATCACTGATAACTACTCTGTGGGAAGGGTTTTCCAACCAGTTATGTACCCATCTTACAGTAGCTGCATCTAGGTTGTATTTTCCTAGTTTGTTTGTTTATGAGAAGGGCACACAAAACAGTATCGAAAGCCTTACTAAAGTCAAGATATACCACATCTACCACTCCCCCCTCCCATCTACAAGGCTTTTTACCCTGTCAATGAAAGCTATTAGGTTGGTTTGACATGATTTTTGTTCTTGACAAATCCATACTGACTGTTACTTATCACCTTAATATCTTCTAGGTGTTTGCAAATTGATTGCCTAATTATTTGCTCCATTATCTTTCTGGGTACTGAAGTTAAACTGACTGGTCTGTAATTCACTGAGTTGTCCTTATTCCCCTTTTTATAGATTAGCACTACATTTGCCCTTTTCCAATCCTTTGGAATCTCTCCTGTCATCCATGACTTTGCGAAGATAATCGCTAATGGCTCAGATAGCTCTTCAGTCATTTTTTTGAGTATTCTAGGATGCATTTCATCAGGCCCTGGTGACCTGAAGACATCAAACTTGTCTAAGTAATTTGAACTTGTTTTCCCTATTTTAGCCTCTGCTCCTACCCCAGTTTCACTGGCATTTACTATGTTAGATGCTCAATCACTACTAACCTTTTTGGTGAAAACTGAAAAAAAAAGTCATTTAGCACTTCTGCCATTTCCACATTGTCTTATTGTTTGTTCCCCCCTCATTGAGTAACAGGCATACCCTGTCCTTGGTCTTCCTCTTGCTTCTAATGTTTTTGAAGAACACATTGTTTTCTTTTTACTCTGTTTCTAGCTAGTTTAATCTCATTTTGTGCCTTGGCCTTTCTAATTTTGTCCCTACATACTTGTGTTTGTCTATATTCATCCTTTGTAATTTGACCTAGTTTCCTCTTTTTTTTTTTAGGGTTCTTTTTTTTTGAGTTTCAGATAATTGAAAATCTCCTGGTTAAGCCAGGGTGGTCTCTTGCCAAACTACCTGTCTTTCCTACACAGTGGAATAGTTTGCTCTTGTGCCTTTAATAATGTCTCTTTGAAACACTAACTCTTTTGAACTGTTTTTCCCCTTAGACTTGCTTCCCATGGGCTCTTACGTATCAACTCCCTGAGTTTGCTAAAATCTCCTTTCTTGAAATCCATTATCTTTATTGCGCTGTTTTCCCTCCTAACATTCTTTAGAACTCTACCATTTCATGATCACTTTCACCCAAGCTGCCTTCCACTTTCAAATTCTACCAGTTCCTCCCTATTTGTCAAAATCAATTCTAGAACAGCCTCTCCCCTAGTAGCTTTCTCCACCTTCTGAGATTAAAAAAAACAAGTCTCCAATACATTCCAAGCACTTGTTGGATAATCTGTGCCTTGCTGTGTTGTTTTCCCCAACAAGGTGTCTGGGTAGTTGAAGTCCCCCGTCGCCACCAAGTCCTGTGCTTTGGATGATTGTTTTAAAAAAAAGGATTTTTAAAAAATCCTCGTCTTCCTGGTTATGTGGTCTGTAGGAGCCCCCTACCATGACATCACTTTTGTGTCACCACTTTTATCCTTATCCAGAGACTTTCAACAAGTCTGTCTCCTATTTCCATCTCCACTGCAGTCCAAGTGCATACATCGTTGATCTATAATGCAACACCTCCTCCTTTTTTCCCCTGCTTGTCCTTCCTGAGCAAGCTGTACCCTTTTATACCAATATTCCAGTCATGTGCATTGTCCCACCCACTCTCTGTGATGCCAATGATGTCCTTGTTGTGTTTATTCACTAGCATGTCTAGTTTTCCCTGCTTATTCACCATACTTCTCACATTAGTATACCGACATCTAAGATACTGATTTGGTTTCCCCACTGTGTTCTCTTTTTCTCTCTCCCTTATCCCGGCTATAATGGCCCATGCTCTCCTCAGATTCCTGTCTTTCTCCCAGGTCTCCATGTTTTTGACTTACCTGTGGGCTTTTGTACTCTGCCCCCATCGATTATATATTATGCATCTGTTTCATTATTATGTGCTCTATATAAACTTAGGCTGAACATTCCTGTTTCTTTCCAACTTGTCAAATTTTATTTAATTATTCCATTAAATGCCCCAAATTTATATTCAGATGGTGCTGTGGTCCTTTAACCCCAAATGCTTTCACATATCCTGGGGATATCCTCATATATGGCTAGATTCTGCTTAGCCCTTACATATGTGTGTAGCAGGAGACAGGAAGCATAGAGACTTCCTGCTCTTGCACAGCCTAGAGGCAGATGACAAAATGTCTCCTCCTCACAGAGATGAGTAAACAGAGCCAGGGCTCTCTTTCCAGCGTGCTGATGGAAGCATGCTGCACCCCTGTAAAGGAGTATAGGTTTTTGTGCAGTCCAGAGAGCAGTCTGTTTCTCAGAGGTTGAATGAGTACAGTGCTCCTCTTGGAGTGATATGGCCTAGATCCACCCCAATCCCTATAAGGCACAATCTAATCTTGAGCAGTATAGCAGCAACTACACATACTCAGAGTTCTTAACTGAGGTTAAGATTCTGTCATGGTTATTTTTCATAAGTCACGGGCAATAAACAAAAATTCACAGAATCTTGTGACCTGTCCCAGACTTTTACTAAAAATAACTGTAACAAAATGGGGCGGAGAAATCCAGCGCCCACCGCTGCTGCGCCTCCAGGGTCCTGCTGTGCCTGTGGTGGCTCGGAGATCCAGGGTCCCCCTTGCTGCCCGTGTTTGCTGAGAGTGCTGGGTTCTACCCACTGCCTGAGGCAGCTTGGAGATGCGGGCCACCCGTCCGCCGAAGGTGGCTTGGATTCCAAGGCCTGCTGCTGGGAGCTGCAGGGTCCTGCCACCTGAGAGTGGCAGCCCCACCGCCCCAGGCTGAACCTCTGTGACCTCCGTGACATAATCTTAGCCTTATTCTTAATCCATTAGAGAAATACATAATTTCTCTTGTTATGGTGCACAAGCCCCCCCCCCCCCCCGCCCCCCAGTTAAGACACTTTAGGTTACAGGAACCAAGGAGATTCAAAGCGGAAAGTTTCAAAGTAGTTTCTTGATTCTCAAATACAATATACTAGAAGAATGCATCTGGCTGTTTACCTAAAGTGACTATACATCCTGGTTTTGCCAAGACAGTCGCTGTTTTTTGTATGCTGTCCAGCATCTTCTTTCAGAACACTGGACACATCCCAATTCTCTCTCTTTTTTTTCCCAGTCAGGGGGTGGGGGATGGTAATATCAACAAAATATCTATTGCTATAGTGAGATGCATTGCCATACTGAGCAGAATTTGCTCTGTTTTCTGGGAGCGAACAGGCCAGTGGAATAAGTGTTAACTCCCAAAATCATTCCTCACATTTTAAGAGAAAAGACAAATAAGTGTAGAGACTACCTGACCTGTTCTGTTGTTCAGTGGACATTTATTTACACTTTTTTTCCCCCAGTATTTCATGCTAAACTCATTCAGAATGCTGTTACCGGGGGGGAATCATCCACTGTGAGAAATAATCACATGTTGCTGTTGAGTCAGAGGCTGATACAGTACACGTTTTCGCACTAAACAGCAGTGCTGACATCCCCTCTGAAATGTAAGAAAACTCTTTTTAAGGAGCCATACTCTTTAAATGTCAGCATAAGACTTATTTAAGGTAATGAAGACACAGCTATCCAAATCAAGGTTCCGTGGCTAGTACCTACCAATTACAACAGTGTAACAGCAGAAAATGGAGATAGTTGGCTTACTTGTCAGTAGGAAATATGCAGATTTATGTAAATAGTTTTATGCTGGTGGAACTCATTGATTTCAGTGGAAATTCTTCCTTACTTACACTAGTGTAAGAGAGGAATTAGGCATAGAAAGTTCTGGAAATTTAAACTATTGTGATTTACATTTGCTTTGTTAAATCCTTTATTTTGTTTTTTTCTGATTTTGTCTTCATTATTTTAAATGAATCCTAAATACAAATCCAAGCCTTTGGCGATAACCTGCACAAATCACAGCAGTGTAGCTTTCAAAGTATCCTAGTCCAGACTGTCACCTACATGGGGAAAAACCAAGTAGCAGACAGGTGTACACATACATTTAATCATGTAATCTTCTCTTCTGGGGAGCAAGGGGGATGCAAGGTGATCCTGTGTGGAATGGACAGAGGGCCAAGCCCTCTAATCATTAATCAAATGGCTGGTGGGGTAGGGGAGGTCGCATGCTTGAGAATCCCATTCACTCCAAGTCCTTGGGTTCAGGACTGTTGTACTAGGGATGGTAAGGGTCAGGGGCATGCCCCCACTCTCTGCAGCATCTTTGCCCTCTAAATCCAAGAGATTATGCTATCCTAAATCAACGGTGGTCCTATTAGCATTAACATATACTGCTGCCTGTTCCTTTCTAGGATCCTGACCCCAGACCTGCCCTCTTTAAATTCCTTCTGTTAGCAAAACAGTCAGTTCTCTTTGCATGAATTTCTACTCCACCCACTTAAAGCAATTGAGCAATTGAGCTTTCTGAGGGTGGAGTGTGGAGGGGTTTGGGAGAGCAGGGCAACTGTTCTGTGCCATTTGTATACCTTAGTGGATCTTCACTAGCATTGAGCCTGTGGCCCCTTCCCTGACCTGCGCCCATCAGAGCTTTCCATAGTGCTCTATATGAGGCTGGAGAAGAGCAGATTTCCATGGTGTATAGAGGGTGCTTGGGCATTCCAAATAGACACTCCATCTGCAGGTGTGTTGGCCCTCTGTGTTGTGGGTGAATTTCATGCTTTATATGTAAATCTACATCTCTAGCTTGTTAAACTGATATTTCTATCTGGCGTTGATATCACCTGTTGTGCTATACAGCTGTGTTTCAGTCCATATGAAAACTGTGGTGGGTTTTTTTTTCTGTTTTGTTGTTCTTTAAGATAAGACATTGATATTTAAGTTTAACATTTTGTAGAAAATCTTTGTTTAACATGAGACCAGTATGCCTGTTTCACAGACTATTTATGCTGCCAGTTCTCTTCTGCTGAAAAACTAATTTGCTTCACTGAACAAAGCTGTATTTATTTGGAATTTAAAACTCCATTCCAAAGAACACTCATGTAGCACACCCTGGACATAAAACACAATGAAGAAAAACTGCACCATAATCATTTTTCCTATATGGGGTTGTAACCCATCAACTACATAGCTCCCCTCTACAGGTAAAACTGCTTAAGACGGTTACTAGAGCAAACTAGGCAGGTATGTAAACATCAGTCATTTCCAGGTGGGTTCCATGAACTAGACCTTCTCCCTATCTGATAGAGGAAATAATTCAGGTGTCAAAAAAACAAGGAAGATCTTTGCTTTGTGATGAGGATACGAATTCATCTGTGCACCCATTCACAATGGCAGAGAATGCTTTCTAGGCCTAAGGCAATGCTCAGTCTCATGCATCACTGGTTAAAAGGACCTGTTGGGTTTACTGCTTCCAAATCCCTCCCCCCACCCCCCAGCCATTCAGAGAAGGATAACTATTTTAACACCTGATTACAAGAATTTGTTTTCAGAGCACATATTTGTTAGGCAAAAGAGATGTCTGACATGGTAAGATCTCTTGGCTACAGAATTCTGTTCTCTGGCCAGCACTGGAATGCCTTTAGCCAATCAAGGTCGACTACCACTCGCCTTTCCCTCAACATAGTTTTTTTCAGACATCTCTGTCCCTACACCAGAAATCTAAAATAATTCTAACTGTGACCACCTATCTTGCATTTAACTGCTATTGCCACTATTCTGCAATAATAGTATCTCTGTTTATTAGGAGACAGAAGACAGAACCTGTCTTCAAGGGCTGAAAAAGTAGTTTCTCAGACCACTGAGTGCGTACTCATTAGAACTGGCTAGGTAGGGATATTTCCAATTCCTTAGACAATATATCTTAAGCCATGTCAAGACATAGCTTCCCACTGCATGACCTTCTCAAAAGAAGAAAAAATCCCTTTCTTAAATATCATGGAAGTCTACTTAAAATTACTTTTCAAATATCCAAGAAGCTTAGAAGGTTCAAATAAACATTTTACCACTTCCGCATGCTGTTGTAGGAAGTTATCCAATTTATAGAAATGAGTTGATTGTTTCATAGGGATAGTAGATTTTTTTTCTCCACAATATTCTTGTCTTCCCATGTCACTGAAAACACCTCATATGCATGGCCCACAATCACGAATTTCAGTATAGCGTTTTACCCTCTGGTATTTAGTACCTATAGGACTGGGGTAGTCAAGAGGTGGACTGCGGGCCAAATCCGGACCGCCAGATGCTTTTGAATGGACCCTGAAATCTTTTTATTTACTTATTATTCTCATTACTGTTGGTATTTATTATTTTCTCTGGAGTCTGGCCCTTGACTGTACCTTGAAGGGGAAGGAGGGGAGAAAAAAGAAAAAAGACTACCCCTGCCCTAGGGTGTTTGTCACATGTCTAGTTCTACAAATCCTGCAGCCTATAAGTGATGGATGGCAATAGTTACATCTGTTCACACAACCCCCGCCAGGCTTAGTCTTCTGTATTTGGCAGCACTTCCCCACAATGCCAAATGAATGTCTCCTCCAAAGAAGAATATGCAGATGCCACACAGTTTAAGTCAGTGATCGCTCCCCAGAGCTAACTGATGGCATAACTATTTTTTTTCAGTTCCATGGAGTTGTTTATCTATGTACCAGTTACAACAACATTTGTTGTGAAGACCCCAGCAACAATCACTGTTTGAAAAGGTAATTAGGTGCCTAAGGACAAAGATGAGCACCTAGTGCGATTTTTAGAAATATATGGGTGCCTAACGCCCATTGATTTCAATTTGAAAACCCCACTAGCTACCTATCTGCTTCCTTATACACCTAAATGCTTTTTAAAACTCCTCCATTCCCAGAAATTCTGCATGTCACTGCAGAAGCTGGCAATAGCAACAACACTGCTTTTTTTTTTTTAATTAAATATTTCACAGCCCCATATATGTTGCCACAAAAGGTTCCAGTTTATTCTCTTGAAGACATGATCACTTTAGGAATAACCTAAAAAGATATCACGCTCTATTTCGAATATTAAAAAAGATGTTCGTGAACAATGCACAATTCCTCTACATGTTGTGCTCATATAATTCAAGAAGATTCACATCGTTCTGCCAATCCCAGGAGGAGAATATATTTTAGGAAGAGTCCATAATTGTTGACTACCTCACAGACCCTTGACTGGTTTTCAGTTAACAATAGGAGAATGAGTCCGTTTGGCTACATTCGCTTTTTAGGTCCTAATAGTTTTTTAGTAAAGTTAAAGAAAAATTCTTACCACAAAAGCTATTTTCTTCCATAAGTGATATAAGAAAGGGCCCAGATACAAAAGATAAGGGAATTCAGCTGATTTGCTACAGCTGAGGTTAAAAAAGTTAGATTTCAGTAGCTATCTAGCTGTGCCTGTAGTCACATTTCTAGACATCCATAAATTGCACTCGAAATACACATGTAACTATCATGTCTGTTGAAAGTGAACAGCAATATTTATGTTGTAATATTACCAACTAGAAAGTGGGTTCATAATTCCCAAGAATAGCTTTCACCGTTTTATTACATCCTCTTGTCAGACCAGCCTGGGATAATGAGCTTGTCCCATCAACATTCCCAGACCTCCTGGAAGAAAAACAGGCCTGTGATGACACACCTAGGTTGGTGACAGAGGGGATATACAAGTGGAAGGTGTCCCTGGCACCCTGGACATTCCAGTACCCAAGCAAGAGATGCAGGGGCCTGTGACAGTAGAGGGGGTACCCGCAAGGGAACCTGCACCATCCCTAGCCCCAGAAGAAGTCCCCACTGCCCCTGCCATACCCACTCTCAATAGGTGTGACAGGGTTATAAGGCCAGTAAACAGGCTAACTTACGATGCACCTGGAGTGGTTAGTGAGGAAGTGATACACTTAGCTCATTGGCTTGTGGCAGCCATAGTGGGTTTCCTCAGACCCTTTGAGGAGAATTCATGTAGTTGGTATAATCTGGAGCGTGATTTGCTGGGACGACAAATTCTCAGCTTGAAGGAGAATGTAAGCAGGGTCTAAATGAATGCTTCCCTGACAGCTAGCTGGGAGAGGAAGAGACTATGGGTGTGTTTATGTAAATACAATTTGCTCCTGCTCTGTTTACCTGTTTATCATTTACAGCTGTGTCAAAGGATCAACTTTGGCTGGTGCTGGGTACAAATGACCTTAGTACTGAATACAGGGGTAGTGAAATATGGTTACCAGTGTTCTAATTATTATAGCAATACAGGAAAGAAGGACTGTGCTTAACCTGTCCCAAATGAGGGGTGGCACCCTCAGTTTAAAGAACGTCATTAAGCGGGGGCTCAAATGTCAGAGCCCTGTGAAAGTAAGAGAGGTGAGGACAGGAGTCCCAGTGTCCTAGTCAGGAGACTACACAACCCTTCCTCCCCCACCAGGGTCTTCTCTAGACTAAATTTAACCTGTTCTTCTCCAGTGTTTGAAGAATAGAGCTAAATAGTCTTCATTAGGAACCTCTTTTGTTATTTTAATTGCTCAGTCAGAACTGAAACCACTTGTGATAGGTTTCAGAGTAGCAGCCATGTTAGTCTGTATCCACAAAAAGAAAAGGAGTACTTGTGGCACCTTAGAGACTAACACATTTATTTGAGCATAGGATTGTTTTTCTACCCTGCCTGTTAACAGCTAAAATCACTGAAAGCTGATATCACTTGAGATGGGGGTAGTGTTTCTACCCAGCCTGCAAAAGAGCTGAAAATCACTGAGAGACTAATGTGCAGAGGTAATAGCACAGAGACAGAAGGGCGGCAGCAGAGAGGCACGATGAGCCACCAGCAGGGTGGCTGGTGGAGGAGAATCGTGAGCAGATAGCTGGTGAGTGGCCAGAGGAGCGAGTAAGATGCTTCTTTACCCTCCTCCTAGGGTGCGGGGTGAACTCCGCAGATGCATCTCTGAACTCTGGGTCTGCACCGACCAAGGACAGCAACTGTGAGCAGAGAAGGGTCTGGCAGACATGCTCTGAGCATAACTACCAGGACAGGCCTGACACAAAAGACGGTCAGGGCTTGTCGACACAGCCTTGTCGCTAAAAGTCAGCGTATGTGAATGCTCTCTGTTGGTATTTTGTTGGCACTTTTGCTGACAAAATACTTCCAGCCTCATGAGTGGTGTTAGCTTTGTCAGGAGGAGAGTGCTCCTGCCGACAAAGCCGTGTTCACACTGCCACTTACGTCAGCAAAACTTTTATTTCATGGGGGGGCTTTTTTAAGTACCTGTGAAAGACAAAAATTTTATCGACAATGTCCCAGTGTAGACAAGCCCTCAGATTAGGAAGTTGGGAGTGTCCCAGAATACCCAATAGTCCAGGAGCAAGGGCACTCACCGGGGAGGGGAAAACCTGTTTTCAAATCCCCACTCGCACGGATGTGAAGCAGAGACTTAAACTTGGGTCTCCCATATCCAAGGCCAGTGTCCACACCAATGGGCTTTTGGGCTGCTCTTAATCTCTCCTGTTGAAGCTATTCCACATTTTGAGAAAATAATTAAGTATTCACTGGGTCTGAGAGAGAGTGACTATATAATTTGGCAGTAAAGGCATTCGGCCGAGATGTGGGAGACCCAAGTCCCTGCTCCAAACCAGGCAGAGAAGGGACTTGAACTTGAGTCTCCCACATGCCTTAACCACTGGGCTATTGGCTGTAAGGGGGGCAGAGAAAAGAGGTCTCTTACTATTTTTCATGTGTGTGCGTGAGAGAGAGAGAGAGCGAGCTGACCTCTCTTAGGCACCTAAGTCCACATGAGAGTTCATGTCTGAGAATCCAGAGTGGAGGAGGCACTTCCCTCAGCCCAGAGTTAGGCCTCTAACTACCTTTGTAGGCCCTCTCCTCTCCTCAGCATTTCCTACTGGCCATTTTAGGTGGCTCTTCGCTCAGTTTGCTGGCTTGTGTGACTCCCATTCTTAGGCATCTGACTTTCCCTTGCATTGTATAGGGAGCCCAGGAGTCTAACTCGGCTGAGTATTCCACTGGATGGAGGACCTAAAAGTTAAGCATTGCAATGCTGCATCTAAGCCCCCTTTGTGGAACTAATCCTTAGACATCACAGTAGCACAAATAATAATTCAGGTACTGGATCAACACTGAATTGAATTTAGGTAAGAGGTATGTTTTCAGGTAGGAACCTGAAAGAATTAAGACTACACAAGAATAAGGATGGAATTCAAGGCTTAAGGGGCAGCACAGAAGAAGGTAGGTGGAAGTGAGAGAAGAAGACGAAGAAAGAAGTTAGGCATGAGGTATGGAGGGAGTGAAGAGAAAAAAGTAGGAAGTGATGAGAGAGAGGAGCACAGGAAATGGAATAGTGTATCAAACCATAGGCCATGTTAATTCAGATACAGGCTGTTCAGAGCCCTTAATAGCAAGGATAAGGGTTGAAATTTAAAAAGGAGTTAGATGTCCTAATTCTATTGAATTTCATGGGAATCATGAAGGCCCAAAGAGCAGGGTGCATTAATCAGTGGAATACAGCTGATGGACTTTCATATATGAAACAAAAGCAGAATCATTTAAATTCCAGTAAACTTGAAAAAAATTAGATTCTCTGCTGAGCACCCATTGTCTAGATACCCTACGTATATTCCTAAATTTAGACTTCTTCATAGCTATGCTGTTTGGCTAATGAGGCTTCTAGGCAGGGTGAACTATAGCAGCAGTTTCATAATAACCTGAATATTAAGGCTGTTTTTTTGTGTCTGCTTTCAGCCATTTTCTGAACGATTTGCTATAGGTACAGATGTTGACTCATGTAGTTATGATAGCATCTTTTACTCACACTGTATTATTCAGCACCTGTTGGTACCAGAAGCATATGTTCCATAAATCTTACTTTTAGTTCAATGCTCACTCATCTACAGTTTCTCTTTTATCCTCCAGAATAACACATGCACTGCTGCTGTTGAATAATGACTTACAGCATTTTTCATTCAAAGATCTCAAAGTGCTTGACAAACCATAATTAATTAAGATCTCACAACATCAATATAAGGCAGAGAAAGGACAACACAAACATTTAACAGTGCACAGAAACAATACAGAGATATTTTTATCTCAGGAAGTAAAGAAGCATACTCTATCAAATTGAAGCAAATGGTGCAACTGACAGGAGGTAGGCAGAATATACTGACATTTGGCCAGGATACTACTATAAACAAAATATGCCATAGGATCTCTCATGGTCACAGGTTGCCCTTGGTCTTACACATCCAAAATATGGATGTTTAAATTCTACTGATGTTAAGCATTATAAGAACACATGAAGAGACCAAGACTGTATGTCCATGACAATAATTTCTCAAAGATTCCAAAATAATACATGTAGAATAAACCACCTACACTTCTCATCACAGCTTTAAGCAAGAGGAAAAATTCATTCTTTGGCGTAATCATATGTTGTTATATTGGTGGTACTCAGAGACCAAAGGGCTGATTATGTTATAAATACGTGGACAGATAAATCCCTTACATTAAGGATTAAACATGTCAAAATTGAAGAGAACTCAGCTAGTTATTCCTTCATCAAACACAATCTTAAATATTTGACTAGATAAAAAAATCCATCATTGAAAATACATACAATATTGTTCTTCACTTGTGCCACTGATAGCCTAGTCCCGCTGACCCTACTTAGACAAAATAATCCTATCTCAATTAATAAAATATTGAGTCCTTAGAATATTTTAGAATATTCCTTTCCCATTGATAGTTTATAAATCTATGGCACACACCATGTGTTAAGTCTGTAGTTTTGGACTTATATGCATGTTTTGTCCTTTTTAGAATTATGCCTTTGTATATGCTAAATTGGGGGCATTGCTCCATTCTTGCCTTTTTAATTTTCTATGCTAATTGAAAATTTGTTCAGATGGCACTGTACCAATGTCTTTCAGAGGATTATTGGCTTTTTAATACTTCTGCCCAACTCAAACTCCAGCATTTGCATCCCCTGGAGACAATATCCTTATTTGGTTTACTGTGTGTGTGGTAGTTGGGGGGGCGGGGGGCGATATGCCAACTACTCCTTGTCCCTTTGAAAATCTCCCCCATAGAGGTTATATATTTTTATCGTGCACATAAATGTACACACATATATGCTTCAAAAGTAAGATTTAATGCCTATTAGTTTAATGTTTCATCTCTATGTAACCCTTTTGCCAGGGGGTTAACAGCAGCAAAAAGGGCTAGGTACAATATATCTAGGGTCCCCCTTGACAAATAATTAACCCAGCTTGAGCCCTAACCCAGAAGCCTGGAGAAACTAATCACTCTCCCTATGCCCTTAATAGGCAGAACTTGCCCGAACACTGTGAGCGCTCTGAGACTGTGTACGTCAAGGAAATCTGTATTAGGGGAAAGGGAACACAGTCATAAATCTGGGAAAACATAGCAAGAGAATGTATATGCAAATAAAGAGTTAAATATCCCCCCCATGCTTCAGGTAACGTTGGCAGTAGTTCATCTAACTTCCTTCTCACCCACTGGTGAAAATGTCCCACTGGTAATAGTCCCTTGATTGTACCACTTCACCCATCCATCAAACCCCACTCATGGCTGGGATCAGCAAGTAGCAGTAGTGCAAGTGCTCCTGCAGGTGTGTCTCCAGCCCCAAGAAGCTGCTTGCCTGATCCCATCAGCAGGTGCCACCTAACCCAGCTTTGTGATTCAGCGTTATTAAGGTGCTGGGTAGGTGGGGCCTTATTGAGCCCACTCAGCTCTACTGCTGCTGTACTTTGCCCAGGCTCTTACAACAAATTCCCCATGGAAGGAGAGCCAAGAGAATTTAAAACCCTCGAGCAGAGTCCTAGCTGCTTAGAAATGAACTCTTTGTCACAAAATAAAAACTTTCCACCCTCTCTAGAACCCAAGCTCCCCTTTTCACCTATCCCCCAAATTCATGTAGAATTATGATGACTCCCCAAGTGTCACTATAAGCATTGTGGGTAGGTAGCCTATGCAAATGAAGCTGCCTACGGTGAAGCAATTTTCCCTGTTCACCAACAGAGGTAATAGAGAGCTCTTTTCTCTCTGCGGCCTCTGGCCATGGGACTTGCATATATAATATAAACAATTATACAAACAAGTATCCATTTTAATAAATAATGTACTGTGAGCTTTTCAGCTCCCTGAGTAATCAATTGCTCTTTTCATATAATTCCTCCTGATCCATATACATACAGTAGGTTTTATTACAATTGCAATTTTGCTGCACACTCAACACAGCAACCAGCTAAAAGCAACATCGATGTATTGGAAAATACATTTTTCTACAATATTTTTCTTTAGCTACATCTGAATCTGCAAGGCTCTAGCTGCATAAAAAAGAGGGTGGGGGAGAAAATGTACAGTGCTGAATAGGTCTATTTTTTTCAAGTACATTGATTCAAAAGAAAACAACCTCTCCTCCCTCAACCCCTCCCCCCCCACCATCATAAAGGGCTCTGTTTAAAAGTTTAAAGGACTACAGCATATTTCCTCTCATTTTCATCCACACTCTACCCAACCCCTATACCCCTCCCCACAAAACTCCATAAGTTCCATTCTGACATTTTCCTCTACATTCTGATTTCAGGCATCCTCTCATGAAATCCAGTGTTGTTAAGAGGGGATGCTTTCACCTATTCTCATCAGAATGCCCGAGGGAAAGAGCAAAGAGTTGCCTGCAGTAAAGACACTCAGAACATGAACGCAGTTATTTCTTTAAAAGATAGCTGAGTGAATAGAAACATGACTGATAAGAAGAGAGAACACTGACACTAAAGATAATTTATAAGCCTTAACAGTGGAAGTATTAAATGCTCAGAAGCTCTGTGGGGCTCTGGTCTGCATGACTGCCACTGATTTTAATGGGAGTTGTATTTAAAAACCTCATGTTCCAATTTCAGAATATAGTGGATGAGTGGGACTTTTAAAGGTCTGAAAGCTCAGAAATATGGAAATAACAGATTCATTCTGATCAAACCTCATTTGAGAAACAGGCAAGCAGAGTGAAGTCATAAACGTAGACATCCGAGACAGAAAAATTCCAATGGATAATCCAGCTCATCCGCCTTGGCCAGTTCAGCATTGTACCTTATAGTATATTTTCTACTAATTGGCTCCATCTAGTTTTAAATATTTTAAGAAGTATGGATTTATCCAGCTCCCCTGAAAGACTCTTTAACAGAGCTCACTGTTAGGACCTGTTTTCCTGAGAAACTTTCCTTAGCCTAAACTTTCCTTTTCTTTAGTTATGGGCTCTTTTGCTAGAGAATTCCTTTCCCTTGCTGGTTACAGCCTTCAAATGTTTGTACGGATAACCTACTGTGGTGGACCCATGCTGCTATCAGGATTTAATGGATAGGGCAATTGAGTGGCAATGAGGAGACCTGGGGTGAAATTCTGGTCCCATTGAAGTCAATGGCAAAACTCTCATTGACTTCAATAAGGCCAGGATTTCATCCATGGGAAGAGATTTTGAGCTGCATCTCTAAGGCACAGCAGAGAACTCTCCGTTCAAGGGGGTGGGGGAGCCGTGCTTTGTGCCCTCCTGTTTCTAGACTGCTCTGGGAGCTAGAGAGGGCCCTGGCATAACAGCCCTCAGGCCCTGATTAAGTTACAGCAGCTGCTCTCCCCTGACCTGTGGACTACAATGCTACTTGGAATCTCCCCAGTCCATGCTGCAACCCTATGCCAGGACTTACAAAGAGGTCTCAGAAGTCAACCTTATGGCTGTCCATTACAGTGCCCTTCCGGAAAAGCCTCCCTTTGAGGGAGACACGGCTTTTAGGTCTCAGTGTGGTGCTGACTTGCTGTTTGACCTTGGACAAATCACATGAACTCTCTCTTTCTGTTTCTGTTTTCCCCATCTGTAGAATGGGAATAATGATACTTTCCCCACTTTTTAAGATGCTTTGAAAGCTATCGAAAAATATTACATAAAGAAAAAGTATGATTATTATTTAATTTTAATACAGACACATTAGAATATATTTTTCAGCATTATTTTCTATAATGTGAACGCAACTTCAATAGTTAACAGTATTCCTCAAACACTTTGCTGCATGTATATAAATCTTTGTCTAATATCCGTGATAACTCCTATAAAACCTCATTCTGTCACCAGCAATATATATTCTACTAAAAGCTGTGTGTCCTTGGCTTGTCAGAACTGCTGCCTTCATTTTCTTCTTTCACCCATAGTTTTATGTGTAGTAAGCGTAAGAAGTATTACAGCAGCCATAATTAATTATTTTTTTTCCAGATTCAATGTATAGAAAAATCACTGCAATCAGCTATTATTTCATAATATGTCTGGTTGTTTTGTTTACTAAGCTGTCTTCCTCCTTTAAATTCCTTACAGCCTACTTTAATGTTGCTTGTTATTTGGTTTATTACTATCCTTTTACTTTTCTTTTGATGCCACTCATTTTCAGGTGTGTTTCCCTGTCATGTAGCCAACATAAGAATGGCCCTACTGGGTCAGACCAAAGGTCCACCCAGCCCAGTATCCTGTCTATTGACAGTGGCCAATGCCAGGTGCCCCAAAAGGAGTGAACATAACAGGTAATGATCAAGTGATCTCTCTCCTGCCATCCATCTCCACCTTCTGACACACAGAGGCTAGGGACACCATTCCTTACCCATCCTGGATAATAGCCATTAATGGACTTAACCTCCATGAATTTATCCAGTTCTTTTTTGAACCCTGTTATAGTCTTGGCTTTCACAACCTCCTCAGGCAAGGAGTTCCACAGGTTGACTGTACGCTGAGCGAAGAAGAACTTCCTTTTATTTGTTTTAACCTTGCTGCCCATTAATTTCATTTGGTGGCCCCTAGTTCTTATATTATGGGAACAAGTAAATAACTTTTCCATGTTCAGATTCTCCACACCGCTCATGATTTTATATGCCTCTATCATATCCCCCTTAGTCTCCTTTTTTCCAAGCTGAAAAGTCCTAGTCTCTTTAATCTCTCCTCATATGGGACCTGTTCCAAACCCCTAATCATTTTAGTTGCCCTTTTCTGAACCTTTTCTAATGCCAGTATATCTTTTTTGAGATGAGGGGACCACATCTGTATGCAATATTCAAAATGTGGGCATACCATGGATTTATATAAGGGCAATAAGATATTCTCCATCTTATTCTCTATCCCTTTTTTAATTATTCCTAACATCCCATTTGATTTTTTGACTGCCGCTGCACACTGCGTGGATGTCTTCAGAGAACTATCCACGATGACTACAAGATCTTTCTCCTGATTCATTGTAGCTAAATTACCCCCCCATCATATTGTACGTATAGTTGGGGTTATTTTTTCCAGTGTGCATTACTTTACATCTATCCACATTAAATTTCATTTGCCATTTTGTTGCCCAATCACTTAGTTTTGTGAGATCTTTTTGAAGTTCTTCACAGTCTGCTTTGGTCTTAACTATCTTGAGCAGTTTAGTATCATCTGCAAACTTTGTCACTGCACTGTTTACCCCTTTCTCCATATCATTTATGAATAAATTGAATAGGATTGGTCCTAGGATTGACCCTTGGGAAACACCACTAGTTACCCCTCTCCATTCTGAAAATGTACCATTTATTCCTACCCTTTGTTCCATGTCTTTTAACCAGTTTTCAATCCATGAAAGGATCTTCCCTCTTATCCCATGACAACTTAATTTACCTAAGAGCCTTTGGTGAGGGACCTTGTCAAAGGCTTTCTGGAAATCTAAGTACACTATGTCCACTGGATCCCCCTTGTCCACATGTTTGTTGACTCCCTCAAAGAACTCTAATAGATTAGTCAGACATGATCTCCCTTTACAGAAACCATGTTGACTTTTGCCCAACAATTTATGTTCCTCTATGTGTCTGACAATTTTATTCTTTACTATTGTTTCAACTACTTTGCCCGGTACTGACGTTAGACTTACTGGTCTGTAATTGCCAGGATCACCTCTAGAGCCCTTCTTAAATATTGGCGTTACATTAGCTCACTTCCAGTCATTGGGTACAATAGCTGATTTAAAGGACAGGTTACAAACCATAGTTAATAGTTCCGCAATTTCACATTTGAGTTCTTTCAGAACTCTTGGATGAATGCCATCTGGTCCCGGGGACTTGTTACTGTTAATTTTCTCAATTAATTCCAAAACCTCCTCTAGTGACACTTCAATCTGTGAGAATTCCTCAGATTTGTCACCTACAAAAGACAGCTCAGGTTTGGAAATCTCCCTAACATCCTCAGCCGTGAAGACTGAAGCAAAGCCTAACATCTCCTTTTCTTTGTTCACCACCCTCATATTGCTCTAGTCTGTACTATGCATTCTGCATCCTCTGCTGGACATGCAGTTGACTAAACAGTTTGAAGACTTAAAAAGCAATTATTGGAGGTGCATCCATAGTAGAAGTGAATGTGTGATGCGAACCACCACTTTTTGTACGAGTGATGAGAATATCCATCCTTGAGTGTGTCTGGAAAATGTAGTTACTCATGTAGTGTCGTGTCATGTCATGTACTACTTATGTCATGTAGTGAATCATGACACCTATGATGTGTAGCAACCAAAGCTGGACTGATGCAGTCCAGGTCCCTTGACAAAACCCCTTCATTCACGCCCATGTCAGGGACCTCTTTTGCATGCAGTGGCTGTTACAATGAGCCCCTCTTCCCTTCCTAGCAAGGCAGGAATAGACTCTTATCCCCCAGGAGCAGCAGTTGGGTCTCCTCTCCCCTTGGATGGAACAGGGGTCTTTTCTCCCAGCAGGCGTGGGTGACCCCAGGAGGGCCTCTAGTATTTACTCCAGCTGCTGGAGTAAATATCTGCTTTGGTGGGTTGACCAAAGCTCTGCTGGAATGGTGTTCTTAGGGTTTCCCAGAGTATGTTTACACTGCAGCTGGGAGTGAGCCTCCAAGCCTGGCTAAACAGGCTTGTGTTAGCTGGGCTCAAGCTAGCATGCTAAAAATAGCAGTGTGGAGGTTGCAGCTCCAGTGAAGACTTGGGCTAGCCACCAGAGCTCAGACCCACAGGGGCAGTTGATGAGCTTGAGAGCCCGAGCTGTGGCCAAGCCATAATGTCCTCTATGCAGCTATCTTTAGCTCTCCAGCTCAAGCTCCAGCTCTAGCATGAGTCTGTCCAGGGCTGGGAGGCTTGCTTCCAGCTGAAGTGTAGACATACCCCACAAGCCAAGTGGATCTTGCAGTTAACACCCCAGTGAGCTGCATGAGGCAGTTCATACCTCTCAGAGCCAGGGCAACTGGGCTTAGCTCTGTTACTAGTACTGTGTCATCAGCTGTTCCCTGAACAGGCCTTTGCACACTCAGTTATTTTAGGCCTGGCCTACTCTACAAAGTTAGGTCTAGCTACTACATCACTCACAGTTCATGCCATGTCCAGTGTAGCTGAGCCGACCTAAGTCCCAGTGTAGACACCTCTAGGTCAACAGGAGAATACTTCAGTTGAGCTAGCTGCCATCTCCTGGACTTACTACCGTTATGGAAGGATGTTTTCCATCACTGTAGTATGTATCTACACTACAGCAGCACAGTTGCATCATTGCAGCTGCACCCCTGTAGCATTTCTACTGTAGACATATCCTGGCTTAAATACACACAGTATGAATTCTATTGTGCACTTGTAGCCCAAGGTCCAGTGTACTTCAACAGCAGCCATGGGACCTAAAAGTTGTGGACTATAAGCTGCAGCATGTTGGGAGAACTTCCTGGTTCCTGCCAGGATGTACCTTCTGCCCCTCCCAGGAGGAAGTTTCAGCACTGACTGAAGCTGGGAGCATGAGCAGGCAAGCGGAGAGGAGGCTGCTGGACTGTAATCCTGTTCTGTGCTTCCTTATGGAATAAAACCTTGTTCCTGGTGGTTTGTCTGAGTGGGTCTGGTCTGAGGTGAATACACACTGACACACAACGCAGAGCACACAGAGGAGCCTCAGGCCCAGTTTTCCAAAGTTGTGTAAAAAGTCACAAGGCAGACTTTCCCTATCTTGAACAACCTCATACTGGGCCAGTGAATAGGAGCAGGGTGACATGCTCAGAGGTGGATGTTTGCAACTTTGGGGAAAGCATCGCATAGGGAGTTGAAATGACTAGACCTAAATGTGGTGTACATGTCCATGTTATCTTGTGTGGGTCCAAAATGCAGTGGCTCTTGGCAGTACCAAATGCTGTAGTGCCATTCAAAGGATGTAGACAGGACTAACTGTTGCATCTGCAAAAAGCAACAAGAACAACAACTAAACTAGGGGTGAGAATTCACAGGACAGGTGATAAAAGCAGAAAGAAGGGTGTGAATGAAAGAAAAGTATGGACAAAGAGCACCCTAGAAGGACAGAGCAGAAAGGCATGGGCTGTGTAAAACGGGTATCTCTTCCCTAATGTAAAGGGCTATATTCAAAGAGATACTTTGCTATAGAGAAAAGGAGTACTTGTGGCACCTTAGAGACTAACCAATTTATTTGAGCATGAGCTTTATTAATAAATTGGTTAGTCTCTAAGGTGCCACAAGTACTCCTTTTCTTTTTGCGAATACAGACTAACATGGCTGTTACTCTGAAATTTGCTATAAAGCTAGATAGAGCTCCTGATCCAGGGCCCCCCGCTTCCCATAGTGCCCTCATCACACAGGAAGTGCTCAGCACTTTACAGGATTAGGCCCCAATTAATCAGAGAGAAAATCCTGAATCTTGTTGGGGGGTTGCTTTCTCAGAATCCTTTTGTTGGCACATCTAACCTTCTTGGCAGAAAAAATGCCTTATCTTGCAAATTTCAGGACAAATCCTTCTCCTGTCAATAGTAATTCTCTCATTGCCTATGGGGAGTTAGATCAGAGTCTGCTTTCACAAATCTGGCCTCTCTCCAGCTCTTCTTGTTTAGCTCTTCCTGATAACTAGTAGCTCTCTGGGCCAGATTTTAGACGTGTTTAGGTGCCAAAAGATGCAGACAGGCATCTAGTGGGATTTTCAAAAGCACTTATTGCCTAAGGTCCACTAGATGCCCACCTGCATTTCTCAGGCACCTAAATACCTTTCAAAATCTGGCCCTTCGCTCACACTGAAGTTAATGAGAGTTAGGCACCTAACATGCTTAGGCCCTTTTCAAAATCCCACTAGGTACCCATCTGCATCTTTATGTGCTTAAATACCGTTAAAAATCTAGCTCTTTATCTCGATAGTGCTTCCTGATTTTAAGCCATTTATTCCATTCTGATCTATTTCCCTCTATCAGGAGTGCTAATTATCCACTTTCTCAGGCATGGAAAGCAGGAGCATTTAGCAAGGAGTGAACTCTCTGTTTGACAGTTCTGGTGCAGCATTTTCCCCCCAGAAATATTTGCTCGTTGTGGGTTTTATTAATGCATGATGGATATACATTAGAGAGTGCAACCAAGGAAGAACTAAATAGCTTTTTTTAATCTATTTTTGCTTCATGAATCAATAGCTCTAGCACAGTGCTGTGTTTTAAACACCTAGCAATGCCTGACACTTCTTTGAGTAGGGAGATCTCCAAATATTTGCTTGGTATCGTAAATACTGACGTCCTCTAAGCACAAAAATTGCATCACTTTATTCTCTCTCAGTGTAAACAATAGTCTTATTTTCCATCTTCAGAATTTTTTGCGGTCTTCAAAATAGTCTTGACAATCCTACACATAAATCTTGACATTTCTTTTCTAGTTGTTAAATTTTTCTCACTAAGCCTTGTTATTGCCTCCCTGGCCAATTTAACATAGCTAATAATATGAGGAGTTCGATGCAAAAGGAACAAACAAAAAGCCATGGGCTGGCTTCTATATTATGCTCCAGTCTCTTTATGATGTACCAATCTGTGGGAACTCCCTATGGGGGAAATACCTCTGGCATGTTTTCTGGTGATGCAGAGCAGGTGGAATACTCATACACCAGCTCCTCTCGAAGTCAGGGCACAGGCAGCTTTCTGGGGCAGGAGGTGCATGTGATCAGACTGTGCTTCACTCTGGCTATACTTAGCTGTGCAGTGGCTCTTCAGGAACTGCTACAGCTCGTTATGTTCATGGGATACACCAGTGGTTCCCAAACTTGTTCTGCCGCTTGTGCAGGGAAAGCCCCTGGTGGGCCAGGCTGGTTTGTTTACCTGCCATGTCCGCAGGTTCGTCCGATTGAGGCTCCCAGTGGCTGCGGTTCACCCCTTTTCCGAGGCCCTGCCTCCACTTGCTCCATCCCCCCCCACCATAGCTCGCTCTTCCCCACCCTCACTCGCTTTCACCGGGCAGGGGTTGAGGTGTGGGAGAGGTGTGAGGACTGCAGCTGGGGGCTCTGGTTTGGGGAGCCCGAGAGGGCTCCGGGCTGGGGGAGGGGATTGGGGTGCAGGAAGGGGGTATGGGCTGTTGGCTGGGGGTGTGGGCTCTGGGTTGGAGAAGGGGGTTGGAGTGCAGGGCAGGGTGAGGACTCCGGCTGGGGGAGCAGGCTCTGGGGTTGGGCCTGGGATGAGGGGTTTGGGGTGCAGAGGGGGCTCTGGGCTGGGGGAGGGGGTTGGGGTCCCAGTGGGGTTGGGGTCCTGGCAGCGCTTACCCGGACTCCCAGGAAGCTTCTGCCAGGTCCCTGCAGCCCCTAGACGCATGGGTGTCCAAGGAGGCTCCGCACGCTGCCCTCGTGCCCGCAGGCACCACCCCTGCAGCTCCCCTTGGTTGTGGTTCCCGGCCAATGGGAGCTGCAGAGCCAGCACTGGGGTGGGGGCAGCGCACGGAGCCTCCCTGGCTGCCCATGCATCTGGGGCTGCTGGGACCTCGCAGCCGCTTCTGGGAGCTGCACGGAGCTATGGCAGGCAGGGAGCCTGTCTTAGCCCTGGGCCCCTGCTGCAACACCGATCGGATTTTTAATGACCCGGTCAGTGTCCCTTTTCAACCAGGCATTCCGGTTGAAAATTGGATACCTAGCAACTCTATGAATAGTACTGGTCCCAGTACAGACCCTTTGGGGACACTACTATTTAACAAGCGACACCTGTCCCCATGTTTCTGACTTCACAACCAGGGCTGCAGTAATTCCTGAACAGCAGCCACATGGTATTAACTCATTAACCAGAAATGAAGCAAAAGGTAACTCTAAATGTGGTACCCATCCTGCAAGTCTGAGCTGTTTCCATCTTATTAAGTCATCCAAGGAAGTATCTTATGAAACAAACACAAGAGGTCACAAATATTGCATTTTTTAAAAAGTGTAATGCATTTTTAAAGTGACATTTCAGTAGTACATGCTTGCACTGTTATAGCTGTGTTGGTCCCAAGATATGAAAGAGACAAGGTGGGTGAGGTAATATCTTTTACTGGACCAACTTCTGTTGATGGAGGATACAAGATTTCTAGCTACCCAGAGCTCGTCTTCAGTTCTGGGGAAGGAAGCAGAGTGTCTGAGCTAAATACAAGTTGGGACAGATTGTTAAACAGAAGGGGTAACACGTGGGACACAGGCACTTGAAATGAAATGGGCAGTTGAGGGTTAGATTGTTATGCATAAATGGCTTGAAGTGGGAAATTGAGAGTAGCAGGCAGTGATTTTATATTTACATACATATGGACAAAACTTCCAACACTGCAGGCACCCAGTGGTGGGACCATGTGCTGTGGGAAGAGATTTTAGGGTTTTCCCCTCTCTGCTCTACATCCAGACCTGCTCCCCTCCCCACAGGGTCCCTAGGAAGGAGTTGCCATTGCAGGCTGGAGCAGGCAGGAGCACAGGGACCAGGCACCCCTGCCCAGCGTGGTCAGCAGCACAGGTTCCCTCTTCCCCCGTCCCTCCCCAGTGCTGCTGGGCTGCTAGGGGTTCATTTCAGTACTACCAGCCCTTGGATGCTACTGCATCAGAGACCAGCGTCTCCACAGCCAGCTCCCTGCGCCCCAAGATAGAATGGGACCATGAACAGCCTCCCTTCGGACAAGTACAGCCCAGCTTGAGTTGGTGAACTGCAGCATAGGGAAGGCAACTGCTTCCCTCACTCTGCTTCTTACCCCTCACTGCTGGCTATGGCTTTCCATGGCACTAAGAGGAGCTGCTGTGGGTTCCAGCACGAGGGCAAAGTGGGACCAGATGCTGGCTGAGCTCCCTCCAGAGCTCCTGCCTCTCCCACCTTTTTCCTTATCCCTTCACATCACAAGAAATTTGCTAGAAGTTACATAGCTGGGCCACGGTGGGTTACTTCAACAATCATCAAGGTCACTGGTCTCATCTCATACAAGGTCCAACTGACAAGTTTGGCATCGCCATGTCAACCAGCTGAGAAGATGCTCATCTCTGAGCAATATTACTCCAGAGGAGCCTTCAGATATGCGTCCTCTAGAGCCAACCATCATTACCACCTCCAGTCTCTGACACTACGAGTTCATCAAAGCTGCTACTCAAAGGGGATAACACTCCTGTCTCTCCAGGGGTTCATGCTGAATCAAAGTCACCAAAGACACCTGCCCCGCCAAGCATCCTAGAGATACCACAGTGCAGGTGAGAATAGCCAGGATGGCTGGACAAGTATTTTGCCTAAGGTGTTATGTGTGCATAGCGGGTGCTGTAGTTTTATGTAGGGGAATGCACTCACCCGGGGAGCTGCTGTTAGTTACCGCGCGTTGCTGTCTAGAGAGGAAGGGAATTGCCCAGGATTCAGTTCAGCTTCCTCCTGGCTAGGGGGCAGTTCATCTGTTGTCTTCCTGTTCGTGACAAAAACAAAATAAGAGAGTTCATTATTACCGCTGACTGTGAGTGATTCACATGTGTTCCTCACCGCACAAATACAACGGTAGCACTACTTTATCTTTCATAATTCAGAATGAGAACACAGGATGACACAGCTGACTGCTCCCTAAAGCAGAGAGGCAAACTCATCCCACTTTACTTTAGGTTGGTTCTCTGCAGCCTGGCTGCTGAAAGACTCAGATCACAGAGCTCCCTAGCCTGCAAGCCGGACCAGGAAACCCCTTACAAATTAACGTTTTCAATACAACACACAGCAGAGCATAGGTTGCTCTGATTTACACCAGGGATAGTCAGGCAATGACCACTGCCGAGACTATGAGAGCCGCACAGGAGGCTTTAAATCACGTATACATTCCACCCCTACTTAGCACAGTTTGGCCAGAACAAAGAATCCAGCCCTCTGTGTTGTCAGTCTATTGCATTCGGATGTAGTAGTAGATTCCTACAGCCAGGCCTACTTATCTCTTTAAAGCAGATTTTTTTTTTAATCTAGGCTATTATTGTGCTACCATCATAAGTCTCATTATAAGTCCATTGGTCCCATCTCTTACTCCGTGTTGTCTTTTGTGTGACAAATGTTGCTTACTTCTTACACTCGTTTGATGAATCTTTTAACCAGCTCTTATTTGTGTGTGCAGAATATGTGTTATGCATTCTGCTTTCCACCTCCACACCTCAGATCTTTCGCAACAATAATTTATATGCTTTAAAAAAAAAATGCTGTTAACCCTTTACTAACCACAGCCACCAAAGTGAGAAAAAGAAACAACATCAAGGGCTGGACTGCAGCTTTGCCATTTTACCTGTGCATAGGGCGGCGGTGATGCACTCACAGAAGGAATTGTGCCTCAGAAAGGTATGATTACCTCCCTGTTTCCCCCCTTGCTCTAGGGAATAGTAGTATATTATTTGTCCACACCAGCAACACAGGTTGGCACATGGTGGGGCGGTCATGATGGGTGGGACTGTCCTTACCCTGATACTGAAAGTGTGTAACCAAGAGGTGACCATGTCTGTCAGAGCATCACTAGCTCTTGCGATTTTATCATGAGTCCTATGATATTTGCTGTTTTTCTTAACGTCTCAACTCCTGGAGCCCTCTTGGTTGTGGAGAAAAGCTTGAAACATGAACCCCAAAGGCTCAAAACACAAAAAGAACCCAACATTTACTTTTATTGTTTTAAATCTCATGACTTTTAAATCTCATACGTTCTGGGGGCCTGACTCATGGTTGCTGACTGCTCGGGTTTGATAATACTAATACCCACAGGGATATTATTGGATGAGTGGGAGACTCTGTAGCCCTCACTGAAACCTAGAGGAACATTTTGGCGCGGAAAAGTGGCAAAAGTGGCTCGTTGCTGTTGTTACGTAAACAGGGAGGACTGGGTAAATGGCTAGTGTGTGGTGGTTTAAGTTGAACAGAGCCCCTTCCCTCGCCTTCTCTCTTGCCTCACTGCAGGCAGCCAGAACAGTCCCCTTGTATAAAAACTACATCTCCCAGAAGGCAGCCTGGGTGCCCCTCCCAGCCGGCACGCTGTCTGCTCTTCTCCCACGCCCCCTCCCCAACCTCCGGCAGAGGTTGCAGGACGGCGGAACGTGGAGGGCTACAAGTGCTTCTCTACCAGACTTTCACAGAGCAGCCTAGGAAATGCAACAATCAGCTGCCAAATGGATGCAAACAGAAGAGAGAGGTAAGTGCGCCGGGAATGTGAGCATTCTGCAGGGAAGACGAGTTGTGGTCTGTGCAATAGGGCTGGGTTATCATGTCTGCACTTGGCAGTTAAAACCCTAAAAGACAGTACGTCTAAAAAGATGCTTTTATCAGTTGTGTCACCCAAATATACTTGAATCCAAATACTCTTGGATTATGTAGCTTGCGTTTTATAACTCAGTAGATTCCTACTTGGACAGTGCAAAGCCCCATGACTGAGCACTGTCCAGTAGAGATTTTTTTTTTTTTTGAAAAAAAACAAACCTATATATATATTTAGTCTGTAGCAGAAATTTCTTTAACAAACAGGGCATTTGGCTACAAGGTTTTTTTTGTTTTTTTCTTTTCTTGTTATAATTAATTAATTGTAGATGGAGAAGTAACATCCATCTTTGAGTCATCAGTCTTTGAGGCATAATTTCATTCCAAATGCTCTTAATCAAACTGGAGATCTGCTGTAGGAAAGCACTGCTTTCCCCCGGGATTATCAGATTTCCACCAGAGAATATAGATCCTGGATTACTGAGCTACATGGGATTTGCCTGTATCTTTCTAATTACATTGTGAATCTGAATTTAGGCTTCCTTTTTAAAAAAGAAGAGAAAAGAAGAAGTTGTGTGCTTTTTATAAATAAAATGATAACTCTGTGCTCTGACATTTTTATAGGTGATAACTATGATTCTCTTTTTTTTTAATTTTAGATGGCTTATTGCCTTAATTGGATATTGGTGTCAAAGGTTGATTAGAGTCCCTAATAGATTTTGGATCTGCAAGAGGATTGCAGTTTTAAACACTTGATTAAAACAATCGCATTTGCTATTTTCCCCTTGAACAGTTGTGAGAGGAAGAATAATATATGATGTTTGTGTTACTTTCCTATTGGTTTCTTAATGCATCATGAGGTGTTTATTTTACCCCTTGCTGTTTCATTTGCAGACTGAAAAGAAATACATGTCAGAGGGAATTTGTTTAATCATTTAGCAACTGAAACAAGCCATATCCCTAGCAAAATATTGGTTAGTGGATAGAAGATTGCTTTGAGGCAACAGCTCGTGTACCATGTTATCACTTGATTGTATTATTGACACAGTTTCCTGAAGCATGGCTTAGATTAAAAGCCGCGGCTTGCTACAGAGGAGTTCTGATGGCTTGTATGGAGCTTCTGTATCTCACCAAGAAGGGTAAGCGATCGAATCTGTGCAACAATGTGGACTGGAGTTTGCAAGCCCCTCCCTACGAACAGCAGAGAGATGGGGACGATATGGGGGCTAGAACAGCAGCTGCGGTGGCAGCTCTCTGCTGCGATAGGCACTGCAAGTCTACACAAAGGGCAGCCACAGCAGGTCCCACCCAAGCACCCCTTTCCTCCACTCCTACCCCCTCCTTCTCCTGGCAGCATGCAGCAGCATCAAGCAGCATCCAGCCCTGCTGCCAGCCAGCTCACTTGGATGGAGAAGAGGAAGCAGAAAAGAAGAGAGCCTGCTGCTGTGCCCAGGAACTGGAGACATCGTTTACTTATATGGATGAAAATGTCAATCTGGAGCATACGAGAAACGCCCCTTCTTCTGTGAAGAGTTGCTGCCAGGTTCCCCTGGCCCAGCATAGCTCCTGTACAGAGATCCCACCCGAATGGGCTCATGATCCTCCCTCCCTGATCGCTGAGGAAGAAGATGATACTGGATCAGAAGCTGCTTCAGGGAACTCTATAGACTATGGGTTCATTAGTGCCATCTTGTTCCTGGTTAGTGGGATTTTGCTAGTTATTATTTCCTATGTGGTGCCCAGAGATGTGACTGTGGATCCTAACACTGTAGCAGCCAGGGAGATGGAGCGACTGGAGAATGAGAGCGCTAGAATCGGGGCTCACTTGGATAGGTGTGTGATCGCTGGGCTATGTCTCTTAACTCTGGGCGGTGTGGTGCTGTCCAGTTTATTAATGATGTCTATGTGGAAAGGGGAGCTGTACAGGAGAGAAAGATTTGCATCCTCCCAGGAATCTGCAAAGCTGTATGGTTCTTTCAATTTTAGAATGAAATCTAGCACAAATGATCATACACTAGAGTTATCATTAGTAGAAGAAGATGCATTTGTCATAGATAATTAGCACTGTCATTATTTTTAAGGCAGTATTTCTACAGGAAAATACGTTCTATTAAAGAAAACAAATACAGCTAAAGATAGGTAGTAATGCAGTTTAATTGCCTGGCAATATATGTCTTTCCTTAAACTCTGTAACTGAATGTTTGCATTATATGGACATTTGTTTTTTAAGGAAAACCTGCTAGGGATAATGTAATCAATATAAATGACACTTTCTTATTTAAACCACTGAATAAAAATAAATTGGTGATAATCAGGTTCCCCAGATCTCCTTTATACTGTTTTTAAAATATTTCCCCCTATTTAATTTCTTCGTACCCAATACAAAACACTACCTTCCTGCCATGTTTGAAAGCTGTTAATTATTACAGCCTACATGAGGATTATTAACAGTCTGCTTGGTAATATAGTAAGGGAGAGACCAAGTCTGGCATTTAATCCCAGCAATTAAGGGTGACAGTTTTTTATACTTTCTTTTTTAAACTGACCCCTTTTTTTTCCTGCATGAAAGCCCAGAAAATACCAGTAGTTCATCATGTATTCATTGAAAACAAAGATGTCTAATTTAGAATTCTCCACCTTCCAATTCACAAACCTTCAGTTTTCTCCAAGTAATTGTATAACCAGTGATGATTATTAAAAATGTGAAGTATGGGTGTGGCGCAGGGGAGTGAATAACTCAGGCCATGGGTAATAGGATAAAAAGGGCCTTTTACCTCTACATCAGCAGTTCAACTTCACTCCAGATCGGCAGTGACTGAAAATAGTTAACTTGTGATGGCTTTTTTGTGGCCTTTGTGAAATAAGTCTAGTTCCAAATGGACAGATGCCAGGGTAGAAAAACTGCCATAAATTGTCACCAATTGACCTCCTTGTTGGGAGTCTCAAAAAAGCTAAAGATTGAAAGAGGATGAAGACGGAAACCTCTCTTCCAACAAAGGTTTGAAGCAAGTTGTTGGGCTGTGAGTGTGCTGAGGCTGCCTGTGTCAGACCCGTTCTCTTGAAAAATAGATTTTAATCCACTAAGGCTGCCAACTGTGCACCTTTCACAACCAGTGACAAAAGAAAAAGGAGCTGCGTTCTACATGGGTCAGAGCAATAGCTTTCTGTGCTCCACCAATCAGCAACCTACTTGATATTTTAAAATATCGACTTCTATAAACAATTGTCAGAAAATAAAGGTTAGATACCTAGCAATCAGACTGCCTGGGCACTGAGTTCATAGAGTGTAGTAGCTGGTCAAAGAAAGGTGATGTTACCAGTGAAGTCTGTGTAGCACAATGGCCAACGATTAAATGCTGAGGGAATTTACTTGGATGTCTGACATCTTCAATGGAATGCTAAAATAGATGTGATTTTTGTACCTTTGTTTTAAGGGGAAAAATGTTGTTGGTCAGTAGTATGATTTTTTTAATATACACTGGTTAGGTATAAGCTGATCCACTGGCAAGACCAAAGAGTAGCTAAGGGATCTATCATCTGTTCACATTGTCCCTGACATTTTGGCCATGGAGTTTTAATAGACATTCATAGCTTGACTGCCACAGTATTGCCTGCCCCATGCATTAAAAAATCATGAATCAGCCCCCTCCCAACCCCCCAAAAATCATGACATTGGTTTAAAAATGGAGGATTTCATTTTAAATATTTGGGGGATTTTATTTGCCTTCTAAGATTTGAGCCTTTAGGGTGCCTTCAAGTCACATTTTCAAGCTTCTCTCCTCAGCCATGAGGGACAGAAACTTACTTTCTTTTTTGAGTGAAAGTGGAGATTCTCATGAAAACACTTGACTCCAGGAGCTAGGGCTGGAAGAAAAACACCAAATAGCATGAGACTCCTGACAAAATAATCAGAGAGCTGGCAACACTCTGAGTACTATAGTTCTTGGGCCTGATTCTCCACTGCTTTGTGATTTTGCACTGGTGTAAATGACTGTAATAATACCTAGCTCTTATGGAGCTCTTCCTCCCTAGATCTTAGTGTGTTTTACAGAGGAGGGCAATATCATTATCCCTATTTTACAGATGGGGAAACTGAGGCACAGGGCATTGACGTGATTTGCTCAAGGTCAGAAAACCAGGGACAGAGCTAGAAATTTAATGCTGGTCTCCTAAGTCCTATTCCAGTATGCTGTTCACTAAACCACTCAGTCTGCCCTCCACAGGTTCAGGGTAACAGAGAATCAGCCCCTCCTTGTCTGATTCTGGAGTCTAAGATTTTACATTGTCACCTTGGAGACTGGCCAACAGGCTGTCAATTCTCAATCTTGCATGACTAGTGAAGATCATGAATGCAACCCTTTGCTCTCACATGAATAGTAACCCACACTGATAGTTGCACTGTCTTTGCAGAGCATGTTCACAGTAAATATCTGCTTTGAAACACAAGGTGTTCTTATAAGCAGATTGACAACAGTTTATGACTCAAAGCAGGAAAGGGGGAAAATAAACTTGAACTGTGCTCTGCTAATGGGCCTTCCCGAGCTCTGATTAAGTATGTCTGGTGATCAGCTTGTCTTCTATGGTCTTTCTTTTAATGCTACCCCATGTGACTGGAGGGAGGATTTAATTCAATATGAAAAGTATGGAAATCCCTTCCTTCACACCTCTATTTTGGTGGGTAGCAGGAGGGCATGATGAGGGAAAACACTGAATAACCTATTGTTAGCTGGCCTATTATGCCTTTCCCTCTGGCTGATCATAAGACAAATGCAGGACTTGTGTTTGGTATTCACTCCTCTGTGGTTCAGATAGTCGTATGTGCTTGCTCTGGGATTCCCCTCATACAAATTTATGCAGTTAATAGGTTTGGACAGCCTAAGAAATCTATTTGAATTTCCAAGGTGCCCACTGATGTAGCACCCAGAAGGATTGGAACACATTCCTGTCTTCCGCTGTTTGCATACTGCGTATCTGTAAGGAATTCCATGTTGTGCCGATGCTTTAATGTTGGCCCTGCAGAGAGGTGGCACTTCAAGTCTCAAGCCATGACTGCCCTTCTATGGGTGTCTACACTGCACACTAAGCCCAGGCTCTGACTCAGGGTTGAGCCCAAGTCTGTCCACCCAAATCTGTCTGGCTTGGGTCAGCAAGTACTCAAGACACCAGTCCTAGGACCCTGCTAGGCGCGTAGGTGAGCGCTTGAGTCTCCCGGTGACTCTGGTCCAAGTCCTGTCATTTTGAAGTGTGGACCGTGTCAAGCCGCAGACCTGAGTCAGAAGATCTGCGTAGCGCTGTCTGGATGTGCTAGCACAGCTATGAGACCCAGTCCAACAACTGTAAATCCAGGTTTACAATGCAGCTTGGATGCTCAAATATGGGCTTGGAAACACTGAGTCAACACGCCTATGTCCCACAGACACAGACTTAGCGTGCAGTGTAGACTTTCCTCAATTTCATTGCTTGGCACTTATGGGAGCAGATTATAATGCAATTGTAACGAATGCACAAAGGGAGGAGTGTGTGTGTGTTTGGGGAGCTTGCATTCCTACAGCCATGTGGATGTGCTATCATTAATCCAGTTCTTATCAGGATTAACTTTCTAAAATCAAAAATAACTCTCCTTATGTGGAGGTAGAAGCTGTTTTGGCCCATTGGAATCGGGCAGAATGGTAAGTGGAGTCACTGAGAATTATAAGACATACAAGGAGGCTTCTTCCCCTGCTCATCTCTTGCTCCAATCCGCTACTGACTCATACTAGTAGCAGATAACTACCCAAACAGTGCTGACTCACCGTGATGGTTGGAGGTGTGGCATTCTGTCCGCCCCTGCGCTGCTTTTTAGGGATGGTCGTGGGAGTAGTGTGGGCCCACAGGGCTCACTTACCCCTACATGTTCAGACCTGAGGGCCAGTGAAGACTCAGAGGAAAGATGGGTGGAGGATTACAACTTCCCCTTACGCTGCTGAGTGAGCTTCTGAGGACATGATGTGGCCCTTATTGAGAAGCCTGAGCAGGCAGACCCTAACCAGATTTCTTCTACTGTTATTTGTCCATAGATGTTGATAGGGTGAAGAAACCTGTTTTTTTCCCACTGATGCTAGCCACTGTAGTGTGTCACACTGAGTGTGATGAGAGCCCTTAGACTGGAGAGGAGTCCAACTGGAAGTGCTGCACTCTGGCTTTTCAGTTTTACAGTTAAAAAGTCTAAAAGAGAAGCTGTCAATTTTGAGCTTGGATGGATATATTTAAATTTTATTTTTTAACTATACATGTGTAAAATTGGAGTGCATATTATAACAGCAGGAAGATCTGAAAAAGATCACCAATTTTTGAGGCTGTAAAGATCACACATTTTTGTAAGAACCGTGGCAGGCCTTATTGCAGATTATTAGCACTAGAAAAGAAAACACTCCCTTTATTGTCAGCATATTATTAAGTGAGACGTTTTCTGACACTTTGTAAAAGCATTTCACAGATCATGAGTGAATTATTTCAAAATGAGCCCACAGTTTTCCATGAATGTTTTAGGCAAAGAGAAGCCAACAAAATGGTGTCTATGCACTGCACAATTGGGAGAAATCTGGAAATTTAAATAATATAATCTATGTGTTTTTTTTTCTTTGGTGTTACTGTATAAAGGGGAGGGGAGGCTTCCAGAGAAGGAAATGCAGGGGGAGGTAGGAAACAAAACTATTCGGACTTCCCCATGACCCATATTGAGATAGGCTGGAGGGGGTTGGTGGTGATATAAATGAAGTCTGTCACTTCTAGATCTCTAGTTCTAGTAGAGTACAGTATGGTAGTGACCCAACAGTTCCCAATGGACAAATGTTCACATCACAAAAATAGCCACCACAATTGGCACCCTTGCAGGCAGACTCAGCAGAGGGTCCAGGGATTGGCTGGGTGAGGAGAATGAATTATTGCCCCATTACAGACAGAAGCGATTTCTCCTGGTCTGATTTGAAGCACATTGATGAAGCAGCATGGGGGGAAGCTTGCTCTCTTGTTCCCCATGCTGTACCTAATGTAGGGATTGATAGAAAACTTCATTCTTCAGGGATGTAAATCTGGCACTTTTCCTGAGGGCCAAATTGGTTAGGGCTGGATCTTAGGAGCAGGCCTGAGCAAAGGGTATTGGTAAATTTGGGAAGAATTGGACTCAGACAATACCCTCCTTGCTGCTTCCCCACTCTAAGGGTATGTCTGTCCTGCAGTCAGAGATGTGACTGCTGTGCATGTAGACATACTTAAGCTAGCTTTAATTTAGGTAGCTCTGGTACCAACAGAAGTGAAGCCTTGTCAGCACAGACTTCATTGTGGGCTCACCGCCTGACTATGTATCCAGGGTCCCGGGTGAGCTTGTATAGTATGTCCTGCAATCACCATCCAGCTGTAAATTATTACCCTCTTAGGGTATGCCCTAGGAGGGTAATAATTTACTCCTGGTTTATACCAGCAAGAAATGATGATGCCTGCTCCCCCACTCCCTCGTGACACCTCAGCTGTGCTGGCCATCTGTGGAGTGGAGTCAAGACTCTGCCTAGTCCAAGTTACTCCCCACATACCTGCTTACTCCTGTATGCTCAGACCCAAGTAGCCTGTTTAAGGCATTAAGAAATTCTTTCTTCCCCTTAGTTCCCTGCGTGGGTATGTGGTCCAGACCACGATCTAACCCTGAAAAGCTAAAAGTCAATTAACACAGAACTCATTAAAATATTAAATGGCCATTAAAACAGTCCCTTGCTGGTTTTTTAGCCCATCAATTACAGACGTGTACTAATCATTTGGAAACTGAATAACCCCTCTTCCCTCTACCCCTATAGACAATCACCAAAGAAAGAACTAACACAAAATGATCCTTAATTCCATTATAAGTTTTGGTAACCTTCCTGTTTTTCCACAGACAACCAGCTTTACTGTCTCACTGCCATCCTCTACAGACAGAAGAATTAATTTTAAAATCTCTTCTAGGAATCTCTGTTGGGATGTTGCTGTTTTTAATATGTTTACAGTTTTTAATCTTGATGGTCCTTTTAAAAAACTGTCTGTAATAACCAGTGTTTACCAAACAGGAAAGTAACTGATTTAATTTTGTAAATCTGCATTTTGAACTGCTAAAGACAGTGTTACAGTTATTGTGAGCTTTTCAGTAGTGCATCTGATGCCGCCTTTATAACAGTAATAGTGTTCTGTACAGGTATAGAATAAAAAAAAATGCAACATTAATCTTTCGTTGCTATTGTTTCTTACCTTTGCTCAAACTGCATATAACAGCGTTGTTTTCTCTCCATGCTGCCAAACACATCTGGTTAAAAGGATTATTTTCAGTAACATTCTTCCTTCACACCTCTGTTTAAGGCATGATCCCACACTACTCAAGCCAATGGGAGTTATATCATTGATTTCACTGGAAGCAGGAGTAGACACTTAAGCCCAGCACAAACAGATGCACACTGACATGTAACATGGGTCATGCCTTGTAACATTGCTTCCAATAATTTCTATGGCTTGCCCAGGCATGGATGTATGGCCCTATCCTGCAGCTTTTACTCTACCAAAAAAAACAAATTAGGACTGCCACTTCTTGATTTAGATTCAAATTGGAGCAGGGACTCTTCTTTGTTACTTGTTTGTACTGTTTCCCTGTTTTCACCCAAGTGGTTAGTCAAAGTTTGGAGCCCTGAGGATATTCCAGTTGGGAGTAGAAATTGGTGATAAATAATTCTTTGGTGTAGTTTTATTTACTTACAAAGAATGCAAAGTCCTGTTTCTCTGAATGAAGAAGGAATCAAATAGCAGCAAACAGCTTCTTTTGCTCACAGCACCAAAAACACTCTTATCAGCCTGCACCCTTGACCCAAAAAACCTTTCCCCAGGTTTCTTTCAGACACTGTGCTTTCAGCTGCTCCTTCCAGCTGTCACTCTCCCAGTTTTTGTATGTTCTGCATCCCCATCCACCACTCAACCCATAACTAGGTTCCACCTAGCTCATAAAATGATGGGGCTGTGGTCCTTGACTGGGGTTCCTGGCTTCTACTGCAACAGATACCATAACATTATCCCCTGGTGTAACTCTGACCTCAGGAGAATGGCACTGGGGTTACATTTAGCTCATTTTGTACATCCTATGGCAATTAAGGGTTAAGGAAGTTGGTGTATTTATAGATATGACAATCCATCAGCTTAAAGACCTAGAAAGCTTTTTAGCGAGAAACAAATACTAAGTTCACTTCTTCTGCTCTTAAAGGGCTGTTCATCTAGCTCTGGTCTCCTTTTTACATTTGAAGGACTTTTCATAATGTATGCTATTAAATGGAACTCTTTATTTTCTGGGCATAACTGCTCCAAGGTCGGAAACACTGCAGACTGCAGTGACGTGAGCCATCTCTTATTCCTGTCTGAATCAGCGGATGTTATTAATTTGCATCCTTTTAATAAAAAAAGGCAAGACAGAAATCTTGTCTTTGAAAAGAATCTGCTTAATATTTATTTTTTACAAATATGATACTTTTTTTCTGGACACTTAGTCAAATAATGCACATTTTTATTAATTTTTAATACCGTGACTCTGCAGAGATGCATATAATTTTCTGCTCACTTCTGGGAAGATTCTTCCACCTTTAAAGATGCTACTCAGCATGAGTATTCTGAGCAGTTCCACTGAAATTGGCTGGGCTACACATTTGAGAAACTGCTCACCAAACTGAGAAAGGGAGTTGCAATCTGACCCAAAGTATTTTCCAAAGTCTGTGGTCCAGTTTCTGCCACCTTTACAATGAGTTGTACTTTACTCTGAGTGGACTCCCATTGGAATGTAGGGGACTACTCAAGAAATAGCATAAATAGTATCTCCTAGCTCTTATAGAGCACTTTTCACCAGTAGATCTCAAAATGCTTTACAAAGGAAGCAAATATCATTATTCCTATTATATAGATGGGGAAAATGAGGCACAAAAAGGTGAAGTGATTTTCCCATGGTCACCAAGTAATCTAGTGGCTGAGTCAGGAATAGAATCCAGGCCTCCCGATTACTACTCCAGTAGTCTATGAAAAGGGGTATCCTAAGATGCCCCTAAAGCACCTGAATTAAAGAAGAACTGCAAGTATTTGCAATTTTTATTAAAGTCTTCAGTTTTCAGAGCACATGCAGCAGCAAACTCTTCCAAGCAAAATCAGCCCAAATCATTAGAGTCCTGCATGGATACAAAATTTGTATCCACATCCAATCCGCGATCTGCAAACGCGGTCCACGGATATCTACAGATTTGCAGGACTCTACAAATCATGTCTGGCTAAAGCTTGCAGTGAACTTCTGATTAAGTTTTTTGTTTGTATTATGATAAACTTTTAATATTTCAAAAAAATCAATCGGCTTTCATTCCAATAGTAAAACCTGCATTTTTACATGAGCACATAAATTTCTCTGTTCTCAGAAGTCTCTGCTTTGATGGATTTGTACACAGGAAAACTCAGCTATTGTTGAATAAAACATTTCCAGAAGCAAAATTGATTAAGTCCCTTTTGTAGAGAGAAAAATCAATTCTTCCCATTAAAGGTATCTAAAATATGTTGTTCAGCTAGAAATGTAAATAAAGTCTCTTACGAGTCCCGTACTGCAGTCTGTCTATTAACAAAACAAGACTGAGCTGGTCTCTTTATAATGAAAAAAGATGAGTTTGGTTCAAATCAAACATAAAGCAACATCTGCCAAACTAAGCAAAGCAACTGCATTGGAATATTAACAATGCCAAGTAGCTTTTCTGGTGTTTTGGTATTGCCTTCTTCAAGGATTAGCTGTGTACTCAGGAAGAATTGGTAAGGTTGGTGTTGTGTCCTAACTGATTAGGAGCTTCTGGAATGAATCACACAGATGCTGTATGTAGTTTTAAAGTAAGATTCCACAGATCCCTGGTTGAAGCCTGGAGTTAAGGGAACACAGCATGCATAAATGTCTAAATGGCAATGAGAACATCCCCATGCTACAGCAAGGGCTTCTCTTTCTGTTTGAGAGTATTGTTGTTCAGCAAGTGAAAGAACAATGCTGGCATAAGCAATGGTGTAAATTTGACCACATTGGTCAACCTGTGTGAGGACTGCTCCTAATCCAACAGGTCAGGCATCTACTAAAAGTTCAGTTCTTTTTAGTGGAATCGAAATATGACACGACTATATCACAGGTAAGGGATTTCGTTAATTCCTCAAATGCATTTTGATGTTCATCTAATCAAACCCATATTTGATCTTTCCTGGTTAACTCTCTCAGAAGCTGTGCGATAGTTGCTAAACTTAGAATGAATCTGCTACCGTAATTTGCAAGCCCTAGGAGGCTATGAACTTCAGTGGGGTTTCTGGAACTGAGGCATGAGGAATGTCCTTCACTTTCTTAGGATCCACTGAGATGCCATCTTTGGAGATTATATATCCAAAAATTCTAATGTGGGTTTATTGTACTCACATTTATCTGGGTTTAACATGAGATTCTGCTCCTGCAGTCATTCAAAAACAGCTGCTAGTTGAGTGTCGTGCTCTTCAGATGTAGTGCCAAATACTAATGTCATCACTCACATTAAGAACTCCAGAGATTCCAGCTAGTACCTCACATATGGTGTTTTGAAATATTTCTGCAGCTGAAGAAATGCCAAAACTGAGTCATTTATAGCAGTGTAGACCCGTGTGTGTCATGAAGGTTGTTATGTACCTTGACTCAGGATGGAGCTCAAGTTGTTCCCTTCAGATCTGCAATAATGTCACCTACAGTGTGGGTGATGTGTCATTCATGGTTGATAGATCAATTGGGTAAACACATATCCACACAAATTCAGATTTTGCCTGGTTGCTTTGGTTTCTGGGCCACTACTATAGGGGAGACCCCTGTTGTGGGGCCTTCCACGTGCTCACGGAGGTCAAGATCTTCCATGTGTGCTAATTCTTCTTCCATTAGCTTTCTGACATGGAAAATAATGCATCTGTATGGTAGAGCTATGAGCTGAACCATGTCATCAATGTGTAATTTTTATTTACTTTCCCTTCAAATTTCCTATTTGTTTGAGCATGTCCTTATAAGATTGGAGGAATTAATTTAGCCTGTTAGGCTGTACCATTTGGATCATCTGAATCAGTCTTCGCGCACTTGCTGTGGCATAACTAATCAGTGTATCTGTGATATTAGTCACCAGGTACACTGAACTGGTAACAGACCTATCTTAAATACAAAATGAGCTGAGAATACACCACAAATTATCAGTGAATCTGGATTTCCATAGGCACATACTTTTACGGCTGTCAGTTGTAAAAACGGTTTATGTGATATGGGATTAGACACACTTTGTCCATGATATTCACGGATGCACCAGCATCAGTTAAAACTTCGGTCTTGTATCCTTGTATGATGATGTGGCATCATGGCTGAACAATCACAGAATCATAGAACTGGAAGGAACCTCGAGAGGTCACCTAGTCCAGTCCCTTGCACTTGTGGCAGGACTAATTATCTAGACCATTCCTGACAGGTGTTTATCTAACCTGCTCTTAAAAGTCTCCAATGATGGAGATTCCACAACCTCCCTAAGCAATTTATTCCACTGCTTAACCACTCTGACAGGGAGTTTTTCCTAATGTCCAACCTAAACCTCCCTTGCTGCAATTTAAGCCCATTGCTTCTTGTCCTATCCTCAGAGGATAAGAAAAACTGTTTTTCTTCCTCCTCCTTGTAACAACCTTTTACATACTTGAAAACTTGTGGTACCTTAGAGACTAACAAATTTATTTGAGCATAAGCTTTTGTGAGCTACAGCTCACTTCATCGGATGCATTCAGTGGAAAATACAGTGGGGAGATTTATATACATAGAGAACATGAAACAATGGGTGTTACCATACACACTGTAAGGAGAGTGATCAGGTAAGGTGAGCTATTACCAGCAGGAGAGCGGGGGGGAGGAGGGGAAACCTTTTGTAGTGATCATCAAGGTGGGCCATTTCCAGCAGTTGACAAGAACATCTGAGGAACAGTGGGGGCGGGGAGGGGAATAAACATGGGGAAATAGTTTTACTTTGTGTAATGACCCATCCACTCCCAGTCTTTAGTCAAGCCTAAGTTAATTGTATCCAGTTTGTAAATTAATTCCAATTCAGCAGCTTCTCATTGGAGTCTGTTTTTGAAGTTTTTTTTTGTTGAAGAATTGCAACTTTTAGGTCTGTAATCGAGTGACCAGAGAGATTGAAGAGTTCTCCGACTGGTTTTTGAATGTTATAATTCTTGACGTCTGATTTGTTTCCATCTATTCTTTTACGTAGAGACTGTCCAGTTTGACCAATGTACATGGCAGAGGGGCATTGTTGGCACATGATGGCATATATCACATTGGTAGATGTGCAGGTGAATGAGCCTCTGATAGTGTGGCTGATGTGATTAGGCCCTATGATGGTGTCCCCTGAATAGATATGTGGACAGAGTTGGCAACGGGCTTTGTTGCAAGGATAGGTTCCTGGGTTAGTGGTTCTGTTGTGTGGTGTGTGGTTGCTGGTGAGTATTTGCTTCAGGTTGGGGGACTGTCTGTAAGCAAGGACTGGTCTGTCTCCCAAGATCTGTGAGAGTGATAGGTCGTCCTTCAGGATAGGTTGTAGATCCTTGATGATACGTTGGAGAGGTTTTAGTTGGGGGCTGAAGGTGACAGCTAGTGGCATTCTGTTATTTTCTTTGTTGGGCCTTTCCTGTAGTAGATAACTTCTGGGTACTCTTCTGGCTCTGTCTATCTGTTTCTTCACTTCAGCAGGTGGGTATTGTAGTTGTAAGAACGCTTGATAGAGATCTTGTAGGTGTTTGTCTCTGTCTGAGGGGTTGGAGCAAATGCGGTTGTATCGAAGAGCTTGGCTGTAGACAATGGATCGTGTGGTGTGGTCTGGATGAAAGCTGGAGGCATGTAGGTAGGCATAGCAGTCAGTAGGTTTCCGGTATAGGGTGGTGTTTATGTGACCATCGCTTATTAGCACCGTAGTGTCCAGGAAGTGGATCTATTGTGTGGACTGGTCCAGGCTGAGGTTGATGGTGGGATGGAAATTGTTGAAATCATGGTGGAATTCCTCAAGGGCTTCTTTTCCATGGGTCCAGATGATGAAGATGTCATCAATATAGCGCAAGTAGAGTAGGGGCGTTAGGGGACAAGAGCTGAGGAAGCGTTGTTCTAAGTCATCCATAAAAATGTTTCAGAGTAGCAGCCGTGTTAGTCTGTATTCGTAAAAAGAAAAGGAGTACTTGTGGCTCCTTAGAGACTAACCAATTTATTTGAGCATAAGCTTTCGTGAGCTACAGCTCACTTCATCGGATGCATACTGTGGAAACTGCAGAAGACATTAACATAAAAATGTTGGCATACTGTGGAGCCATGCGGGTATCCATAGCAGTGCCGCTGATTTGAAGGTATACATTGTCCCCAAATGTGAAATAGTTATGGGTGAGGACAAAGTTCAGCCACCAGGTTTGCCGTGACATTATCGGGGATACTGTTCCTGACGGCTTGTAGTCCATCTTTGTGTGGAATGTTGGTGTAGAGAGCTTCTACATCCATAGTGGCTAGGATGGTGTTTTCAGGAAGATCACCAATGGATTGTAGTTTCCTCAGGAAATCAGTGGTGTCTCAAAGATAGCTGGGAGTGCTGGGAGTGTAGGGCCTGAGGAGGGAGTCTACATAGCCAGACAATCCTGCTGTCAGGGTGCCAATGCCTGAGATGATGGGGCGTCCAGGATTTCCAGGTTTATAGATCTTGGGTAGCAGATAGAATATCCCTGGTCGGGATTCCAGGGGTGTGTCTGTGCAGATTTGTTCTTGTGCTTTTTCAGGGAGTTTCTTGAGCAAATGCTGTAGTTTCTTTTGGTAACCCTCAGTGGGATCAGAGGGCAATGGCTTGTAGAAAGTGGTGTTGGAGAGCTGCCGAGCAGCCTCTTGTTTGTATTCCGACCTATTCATGATGACGACAGCACCTCCTTTGTCAGCCTTTTTGATTATGATGTCAGAGTTGTTTCTGAGGCTGTGGATGGCATTGTGTTCTGCATGGCTGAGGTTATAGGGCAAGTGATGCTGCTTTTCCACAATTTCAGCCGGTGCACGTTGGCGGAAGCACTCTATGTAGAAGTCCAGTCTGTTGTTTCGACCTTCAGGAGGAGTCCACCCAGAATCCTTCTTTTTGTAGTCTTGGTAGGAAGGTCTCTGTGGGTTAGTATGTTGTTCAGAGGTGTGTTGGAAATATTCCTGGAGTCGGAGACGTCGAAAATAGGATTCCAGGTCACCACAGAACTGTATCATGTTCGTGGGGGTAGAGGGGCAGAAGGAGAGGCCCCGAGATACGACAGATTCTTCTGCTGGGCCAAGAGTACAGTTGGATAGCTTAACAATATTGCTGGGTGGGTTAAGGGAACGATTGCTGTGGCCCCTTGTGGCATGTAGTAGTTTAGATAGTTTAGTGTCCTTTTTCTTTTGTTGAGAAGCAAAGTGTGTGTTGTAAATGGCTTGTCTAGTTTCTGTAAAGTCCAGCCACAAGGAAGTTTGTGTGGAAGGTTGTTTTTTTATGAGAGTATCCAGTTTTGAGAGCTCATTCTTAATCTTTCCCCGTTTGCTGTAGAGGATGTTGATCAGGTGGTTCCGCAGTTTCTTTGAGAGCGTGTGACACAAGCTGTCAGCACAGTCTGTGTGGTATGTAGATTGTAATGGATTTTTTACCTTCAGTCCTTTTGGTATGATGTCCATCTGTTTGCATTTGGAAAGGAAGATGATGTCTGTCTGTATCTGTACGAGTTTTTTCATGAAGTTGATAGATTTCCAATAAAGACTGGGAGTGGATGGGTCATTACACAAAGTAAAACTATTTCCCCATGTTTATTTCCCCCTTCCCCCTCTCCCCCCACTGTTCCTCAGATGTTCTTGTCAACTCCTGGAAATGGCCCACCTTGATTATCACTACAAAAGGTTTTTTTCCCCCCGGCTCTCCTTCTGGTAATAGCTCACCTTACCTGATCACTCTCCTTGCAGTGTGTATGGTAACACCCATTGTTTCATGTTCTCTATGTATATAAATCTCCCCACTGTATTTTCCACTGAATGCATCCGATGAAGTGAGCTGTAGCTCACGAAAGCTCATGCTCAAATAAATTTGTTAGTCTCTAAGGTGCCACAAGTACTCCTTTTCTTTTTGCGAATACAGACTAATATGGCTGCTACTCTGATACTTGAAAACTGTTATCATGTCCCCTCTCATCCTCTCTTTTCCAGACTAAACAAACCCATTTTTTCAATCTTCCCTTATAGGTCATGTTTTTTAGACCATTAATGATTTTTGTTGCTCTTCTCTGGACTCTCTCCCATTTGTCCACATCCTTCCTGAAATGTGGCACCCAGAACTGGACACAATACTCCAGTTGAGGCCTAATCAGAGCAGAGTAGAACGGAAGAATTACTTCTTGTGTCTTGTTTACAACACTCCTGCTAATACATCCCAGAATGATGTTCACTTTTTTTGCAACAGTGTTACACTGTTGATTCATATTTGGCTTGTGGTCCACTATGATCTCCAGATCCCTTTCCGCAGTACTCCTTCCTAGGCAGTCATTTCCCATTTTGTATGTGCGCAACTGATTGTTCCTTCCTAAATGGAGTACTTTGCATTTGTCCTTATGGAATTTCATCCTATTTACTTCAGACCATTTCTCCAGTTTGTGTGAAGTATTTCTTCACACAACACACAGTCAACCTGTGGAACTTGTTGCCAGAGGATGTTCTGAAGGCCAAGACTATAACAGGGTTCAAAAAAGAACTAGATAAATTAATGGAGGATAGGTCCATCAATGGCTATTAGCCAGGATGGGCAGGGATGGTGTCCCTAGCCTCTGTTTGCCAGAATCTGGGAATGAGTGACAGGGGATGGATCACTTGATGATTACCTGTTCTGTTCATTCCCTCTGGGGCACCTGGCACTGGCCACTGTCGGAAGACAGGATAGTGGGCTAGATGGACCTTTGGTCTGACCCAGTAGGGCCATTCTTACGTTCTTAATTTGTCCTGATCATTTTGAATTTTAATCCTGTTCTCCAAAGCACTTGCAACCCCTCCCAGCTTCATCTCATCTGCAAACTTTTAGTGTACTCTCTATGCCATTATCTAAATCATTGATGAATATATTGAACACACTGGACCCATAACTGATCCCTGTGGGACCCCACTTGACATAACTTTCCAGCATGACTGTGAACCACTGATAACTACTATCTGGGAACGGTTTTCCAACCAGTTTTGCACCCATCTTATAGTAGCTCCATCTAGGTTGCATATCCCTAGTTTATTTATGAGAAGGTCATGCGAGACAGTATCAAAAGCTTTACTAAAGTCAACATATACCAAGTCTTCCCCTTCCACCCCCTCATCCACAAGGCTTGTTACGCTGTCAAGAAAGCTATCAGGTTAGTTTGACACAATTTGTTTTTGACAAATCCATGCTGACTGTTACTTATCACCTTATTATCTTCTAGATATTTGCAAATTGATTGCTTAATTATTTGCTCCATTATCTTTCCAGGTACAGAAGTTAAGCTGACTTGTCAGTAATTCCCTGGGTTGTCCTTATTCCCTTTTTATAGATTGACACTATATTTGCCCTTTTCCCGTCTCCTGGAATCTCTCCCATCTTCCATGACTTCTCAAAGATAATCGCTAATGGCTCAGAAATCTCCTCAGTCAGCTCCTTGAGTATGCTAGGATGCATTTCATCAGGTGACCTGAAGACATCTAATTTGTCCAAGTAATTTTAACTTGTTCTTTCCCTATTTTAGCCTCTTCTCATCCTACCTCATTTTCACTGGCATTCACTACATCAGATGTCCAATCACCACCAACCTTCTTGGTGAAAACTGAAACAAAGAAGTCATTGAGCACCCCTGCCATTTCCACATTTTCTGTTATTATTTTTTCCCCCTCATTGAGTAACGGGCGTACCGGTCATTGGTCTTCCTCTTGGTTCTAATGTATTTGTAGAATGTTTTCTTGTTACCCTTTATGTCTCTAGCTAGTTTGATATCATTTTGTGCCTTGGCCTTTCTAATTTTGTCCCTACATACTTGTGTTATTTGTTTATAGTCATTCTTTATAATTTGACCTAGTTTCTACTTTTTGTAGGACTCTTTTTTGATTTTTAGATCATTGCAGATCTCCTGGTTAAGCCAGCGTGATCTCTTGCCATACTTCCGGTCTTTTCTACACAGTGGGATAGTTTCTTCTTGTGCCCTTAATAATGTCTCTTTGAAAAAGTGCCAACTGTCTTCTATTGTTTTTCCCCTTATACTTGCTTCCCATGGGATCTTACATACCAGCTCCCTGAGTTTGTTAAAGTCTGCCTTCTTGAAATCCACTGTCTTTATTTTTCTGTTCTCCCTCCTACCATTCCTTTGAATCATGAACTCTATCATTTCATGATCACTTTCACCCAGTGTGCTTGGAAGACGTCTTTCTTTTGGGGAATACTGTGAAGACATAAAAGCCAACATCTTCTGTGGTGTCAGCTTCAAGCATGTTCACTCAATCTTGATGTCTTTGTTGAAAATTTAGCATGACCTTTGGGGGAATACTTTATGTACAGATTTTTGCTTAGCAGTTTTCCGCTGCTACGATATGAACCCCTTTGCTTGGCAATCACCTTGGTGAGGGTATAGAGCTTCCACATTTGTAGCATTTTACATTTGTCATCTTTGTGGCTGGAACCTGAGTTTTCCATGGTTGGTTACTGTCTTGAGAATGCCACAGTCGATTCCTGATTGAGTTCTTAGTGTGGAGTGCATGTGCTGTCTCTGTACTTGTTGGCAGGTTTCTTTGCTCTATTTGTTGAGTATGTATTTATGATATCTCATTTGCTTGAGCAGTGTCCTGACAAGTGTCATTTAGGGGTCTCAAATAATTTGTTTTCTCAGATTAGCTGGCAAATATCCTTGTCAAATATCCTTGTACTATCTCCCCTATTATCTCATGATCCACATTTGTGAACTCATATGAACTCGCAAGGCAATGCTGGCGGGGATAATAATCATCCATATTTTCCCTTTCTCACAGATGTGCTTGCTGGATTGTATATTGTTCATAGTCAACATTTGTATATGGTTTAAAGTATTTTTTGAGTGCTGTTTTTGATTTCTCATAGTCCTTGCTATAACTAGTGTTGGCAATGTTTTAAAATTACGGTGCACCTCGCTTCCTGAAAAGTGTAGGAGCAGAGCATGTTTAGTGGTAGAGTCATCATACTTCATTGCAAGGAAATAGATTTTTTTAACCTTTCAAGCCAGTATTCCCATCTGACTCCGAGAGTGGAATGAGATTCATAGTCAGGAAATTCAGAGATGTTTGGAACATTTTTTTTTAAGTTAAGACTGCTGTCTAGCAAAGCATACTGTATAGCTGTGGGAGATGAGGTAGACCCTGGATAGATTTGTTGTCACAACACCTGGTTAGCAGTGTTCTGTGTATCCTGTTGTGTGTTGTTGTTGTTTTTTGTTTTTTTTGTTTTTAACTTAAGACAGATATGTTCAGGCTATCTGATACAAACCGGAGGATATGCCACACTCAAAATGGCTGCCACAACGCTTCTTGTTTGATACAGCAGAATATGCCACACTCAGAATGGTCGCCACTGCACTTCTTGGTTCATAGAGTAATTCACAATCACTGCAAACTGCTGATTACAGCATGGCAGGGAGACTATTGCTTCTGTGGACAACGTTGTACAATCTAAAAATTCAACAGCTAGAAAGAGCTTGTATCTTTTTTTCCTTTTGGTGTTGGTCTCTTTTTTGTTCATTTGTTTGTTTTGTTTTCTGGATCTTGTTGATCCTTGTCACCAGTGTTGTGTTCTAACTGATTAGGAGCTTCGGGAATGAATCACACAGATGCTGTATATAGTTTTTTAAAAGATTTTGCAGACCGCTGGTTTAACCCTGTAGCTCACCAAACACAGCATGCAGCTTCTCTGTTTGTAGCTCACCGCATGCCCCAGTCAAAACCAAAACTTGAAATGGATCAACATGTTGGGGACACTGGGGCATGGCCACTAGGTAACTCGAGGGGATGGAAGACCACGAGTGTCGATGAAGCCCCCTCGCACTAGGCCCAAGTGTCCTTGGCCCCCCCTCCCGCCTGGACGCACTCGCAGCAGCTCTGCGTACTAGGCCCAAGTGTCCTTGGCCCCCCCGCCTGGAAGCACTCACAGCAGTTATGCTGAGGATCTGCAACAATATGTTGCAGAGTCAGACTGCCTGAAACTAAGCAAGGCCAAACAGGGCAGATATGGAAGAAAAATGCTGAATAAAGCAGCTTTATGTATGGTTTAACAAATGATACAGAGAACAAGGGAACTAGCTGGGAACTGGATTGGCTGGCTATATGGATACTTAGGGCAGCTTGCTATTGGATAAGTATGCTGGGAAAAAGGATGTATAAAAGCCTGTGTAACTTCCTGCTTTGTGTGCAGGATTTGAGATTTTATTCTCCCTGTACCTTTTTGCAGCTGCAAATAAACTTTTCTGCTTCTCCACCCCGTTGTGATTATTGGGTGTAGCACACCGGGTAGCGAACCAACCCCTGCTGTTGTTTAGCCTCTTGGCACTAGGTGCCGGCAACAGCTTTTGGCGTCCCTGGGTGGGCGACGAGGCTGCAATTTAGCCTTGCCCGGACCACTCCTGGAGGTCGAGGATTGAGGCGAGAACCGAAGCCCAGTGCGCACCGGTGAGTTCACCGGGTCCTCGGAGGAGACACAATTTGATCAACCCCGGAGGTCACAACGGTGCAACGCACTCGTATAGTGGAGAAGTTGTTGTGGACGACGGTGAAGAACCGGTCCCTTGGACATAGGGGAGGAGTAGTTGTGGACGACGGTGAAGAACCGGTCCCTTGGATAAGGTAGGAACCTTTTGAAATCCGGATTGTATGCTCTGTTGGAACCTGGGGACGCCCAGAGTTACCCTGTAGGTATGGGACAGGGACAGAGCTCGGGGGTTAGGGCACGGTGTACGCCCCTAGTATGCATTCTAGCAAACTGGAAGGTATTTGGTGCGGATCTGATAACTAAGAGCCAATTAAAACGATTCTGTACAGTTGACTGGCCTCGATATCAACTAGAGGACCAGGAGTGGTGGCCACCAGGAGGGTCAATTAATTACAACACAATCCTCCAATTAGTTTTGTTTTGTCAGTGAATGGGTAAATGGAATGAATATTTGTATGCACAAGCATATATGGCTTTAAGAAATAGAATAGAGCTGTAATTCTGCAGAGTTGTAATTTGACTCCGACTGGTTCGTTAGCAGCTAATGTTAGTCCCCAGACTCCCACCCCCACTGTAATGGCAGAGCCGGTGTCCCCTTCGGCCCCCACACCCCCACCTTATAGGGGTAGGATGCCTCGGGCTACAGAGATTGCCCTTTCGGTGGGACTCTATCCTTTGCTTACCGAGACTGTTGTAGCTTGCCCAGGGGCAGACGGACGTCAGGCTACCACTATGCAAGTTTACACCCATGTGCCATTCAATCCAATAGACTTAGCAGCTTTTAAAACACAGGCTGGGGAATTCTCCATGAACCCAAGCCGGTTTATTTCAGTCTTTGAGGGGTGCCTCAGCAGTCACAAGCCGGACTGGGATGATTGTAATATCCTCCTGCGAACCCTATTGTGTGAGGTTGAAAGACAACAGGTTGTGTCCAAGGCAAGGGAGGAGGCGCAGAGACGATACGACCGGGATCGTATTAATGTCCCTGACCCGGATGCACAAGTCCCCCGAGCAGACCCCAGGTGGGATCCAAATGATCATGGGGATATGACCCGCCTTACCTCCTATAAGGAGTTGCTTTTGCATGGACTCCGTCACTCGGCTGTCCGACATAATAATTGGGCAAAGCCATATGAAGTAATGCAGGATTTAAAAGAAAGCCCAGGGGCCTTTCTACAGCGTATTCAGGACACGATTCGACAGAACACTAATACAGACCCCGATGATCAGGCAACTGAGTCAATTATTAAGGGAATTTTTACGAGCAGAGCAGCCCCTGATATTAAGAGAAAGTTACAAAAAAAAGAGGATTTAATGGGCATGACCATGGCACAAATCTTAGAGACTGCAAACCGAGCTTATAGTCTGAGAGAGACAGAGAAGGAGAGAAAGCAAGTGAGAATGATGGTAACAGCGGTACAGGCCAGCACTAAGAGAAGTGGCCGGGGAGGAAGGGGCCATGGACACGAACGTCTTGGCCCACAGGAGAGACGACTGGGTCGCAACCAGTGTGCCTTATGTTGACAAGAGGGACACTGGAAAAATGAGTGCCCAAAGAGGAAAGAAAAGGGGGGTGCCTCTGTGATGGCGATGGCGGAGCAGGAATAGGGGTGTCAGGGGAGACGGACCACCCTACCCCCAGAACCCCGAGTAAAGATGCGGGCGGGAAGCTCAGAAATAGATTTTTTTAGTGGACTCTGGAGCGGCACGAACTGCTGTAAATCAACCCCTTCAGTTGCCAGTAGCAGATTCCCTTACTGTGGTGGGAGCCACAGGCAGGGACACCAAGTGCCCGGTGTGTGCCCCAGCGGAATGCGCTTTGGGAAACAGGACTATATCCCACAAGCTGGTATACCTCCCTGAGTGTCCAACACCTCTGCTGGGACGGGATCTGCTTTGTGACCTTGGTGCCACCCTGCATTTTACTGAGGATGCAATAACCCTTACCTTACCCCTTGAGAATGCATGGATCATGACCCTTGCAGTTGAGCCCTCAGCCATGCAAGCCCCAGAATGGAGCCCCTGGGAAGACCAGGTGTACCCCCTCGTGTGGGCATCAGGGATTCCAGGAAAGGCCACCCACCAGACCCCCCTTACTATTCAGCTCATAGCAGGGAAAGGCCCAGTGCAAGTAAAACTATCCAATCAAGAGGGAAGCCAGAGAAGGTTTACAGGAAACTATAGATCGATTCCTAATGTATGGTATTCTCCGGGAATGTCAGTCAGCCTGGAACACTCCTATTCTACCCGTACAGAAGCCTAATGGCACGTATCGGCTGGTACAGGACCTAAGGGCAGTCAATGAATGGGTTAAGACTCTGCACCCTCTTGCCCCTAACCCGTATACCTTATTGGCTTCTATAGGGGGACAGTATAACCATTTTTCAGTCCTCGATCTGAAAGATGCTTTCTTTACCATCCCAGTTGCCACCCCGTCACAGGAGATCTTCTCCTTCGAGTGGGAGGACCGAAAAAGGGTTAAAAAAGCAACTTTGCTGGACAGTGTTGGCCCAGGGATTTAAAAACTCCCCCACTCTCTTTGGCCAGGCTCTGGCCAGGGACCTAGAGCAGTGGGATAATGAGGAGGCCCTCCTTCTGCAGTATGTAGATGATTTGTTAATTGCCGCTGTGGGCCAAACCCCCTGCCTTAAAGCCACCATGAGCCTCCTGAATTTTATTGGACTCCGGGGATATCGGGTAGCATGGAGTAAGGCTCAAATCGCCCTCCCAGAGGTACGATACCTCGGGTTTCACATACGGCAAGGGGAGCGTCAGCTTTCAAGCGAAAGAAAGGAAGCTATCTGTCAAATTCCTACTCCAAGTAATCGTAAGCGGCTCAGGGCATTTCTGGGTATGGCAGGCTTTTGCAGGATCTGGATCCCAGAGTCTGGACTGTGGGCTAAACCCCTGTACGACTGTGTAAAAAGAGTGGATCATGACCCCTTCTATTGGACCCCAGAGGCTGACAGGGCATTTAAAATCCTGAAAAGAAAATTGATGGAAGCCCCGGCTCTGGGCCTGCTGGATCTCTCTAAGCCATTTCAGTTGTATGTACATGAACGAAGGGGGGTGGCCCTAGGAGTGCTTACACAGCTGTTAGGAGCATGGAGATGTCCCGTGGCTTATTTTTCTAAGTAACTCGATCAGGTTGCAAAGGGTTGGCTGGCATGTTTACGGGCGGTCGCAGCTACTGCCCTAGTGCTTGAGGAAGCCAAGAAGCTAACATTGGGAGGGGTTATGCGAATCTATACTCCCCATATGGTCCGAGCCTTATTGGATGCAAAGGGAGGGCTTTGGCTCACCCAGGCTCGGATTGCTCGGTACCAGGCTAAGCTGTTAGAGAACTCTGAGGTCACCTTACAGCCTTGCCCCTCCCTTAACCCAGCCACTCTCTTGCCAGAAACAGAGGAACAAAAACATGACTGTTTAGAGATCATAGATGCCCAGTACTCCAGCCGTCCGGATTTAAAGGATGTACCCCTCCCAAATGCAGATTATGAGTGGTACACTGATGGTAGCAGTACTGTAATAGATGGGCAAAGGAGGGCGGGTTATGCTTTTGTGACCCTCCATGACACTGTGGAAGCTGAAGGTTTGCCTGCTGGGACCTCTGCCCAGCTTGCCGAACTAATAGCCCTGACCCGTGCACTTGAACTGTCAAAAGGAAAGCGGGTCAACATTTTTACTGATTCAAAGTATGCTTTTGGTGTGCTACATGCTCATGCTGGCCTATGGAAGCAAAGGGGAATGCTGACAGCCCAAGGCTCCCCAGTCAAGTACGGGCCCCAAATCCTCCGGCTCCTAGAAGCCGTACAACTTCCCTAGGAAGTGGCGGTGGTACACTGTAAAGCCCATCAAAGGGAGGATCAAGATGTGGCCAGAGGTAACGCCCGGGCAGATAGAGAGGCTAAGCATGCTGCCACCCTGCCATCCCCTCAGACTGAGAACGCCCATATGCATGCCCTTATCCCATCAGTAGGGGAGCTTCCAACCCCTCAGTACTCTGGGGAGGAGAGACAGCTAGCTGACAAACTCGATCTCCGGGAAAAGGAGGGATGGCTCCATTCCCCAGAAGGGAAGGTCCTCTTACCAAAGGGCCTGATCCGGCCAGTGCTGCAGAAACTACATCAAACCACTCATGCTGGCAGGGAAGCACTTATCCAGGTAATGGGAAAATACTTTATCACTTCCGGACTCCGACCCCTGGCTGCCCAGGTACAAGTGGACTGCTTAGTCTGCCAAAAAAATAACCCCTGATCGGGACATCCTGTGCCACCAGCTGCCCTAGAACCCACTCCGGGCCCCGGACAAGTGTGGCAAATAGACTTTACTGAGTTTCCCCGGACCCAAGGGTTCAAATATCTCCTTGTCATAGTGGATCGGTTCAGCAGATGACCAGAAGCCTTCCCATGCCGTAATTGCACTGCCAGAACAGTGGCCCTCAAGTTTGTTAAGGAGATCATTCCTCGCTTTGGACTCCCCCTGTGGATGGAATCTGACAACGGGACACATTTCACGTCAAAAATCATTCAAAGCATCTCACATGCCTTACAGATCCTTGGAAACTCCATACGCCCTGGATATCGCAAGCCAGTGGGGTAGTGGAGCGTACCAATCAGACCCTTAAACGGCATCTCTCAAAAGTGTGCCAAGACGCCTCACTGCGATGCCTGATGCTTTGCCCCTCGTCCTACTCCATATCCACGTTCTCCCTAAGGGTAGATTAGGGCTTAGTCCCTTTGAAATCATGTTTGGAAGGGCATGGCCTATGAATGGCACCCCGGTTCTGTCAGGGGAATGGGAGCTGGGTAATGTTTTTTTGTCACAGTATATGTGTTCCTTGTCTGCTGTTCTTTTGTCTCTTCACAGGTATACCAAGGATTCCCAGCCTCTCCCCTTGGACTCTCCCGTCCACTCCTTACAGCCCGGTGACTCCGTGCTTGTTCATACCTGGAAAGACGAGCCTCTCCAGGAAAAGTGGAAAGGACCCTATACCGTCCTGCTGATCTCCCATACAGTGGCAAAGATCGAGGGACACAAGAACTGGATCCATCACTCTCGTCTGAAGGCAGTACCCACCCCCTCGTCAGCAGAACAGTGGACCGTCCAACCTGCTGACTCCTCATTTAGTGACAATCTCAGGCTAAAGCTACTGTTTAAAAGACACAAATAGTGGGCACCTTAACGCTGAAATGGGCCCACCCAGGTACTAAAAACCCTGGGTTAAAAAAACTCTAGTGATAATTAATTGGGTAAGATTGTTATTCTCTGTATTGGTATTTCCAAACTGTGCATATCGGGAGCATATTTGTTTTTGTTTGTTTCGCTTGCGCACCATGTTGCTACTTTAACAAAACAGACTGATTGCTGGGTATGTGCTCCAACTCCACTGTCCCCCAAATCGGGAATGCCCCTTGACATGCTGCCCTTGACCCTAGCAGAATTAGCCGCCACCAAAAAGCGGGAAAGAACGGACTCGCCGTTCTGGAATAAGACTTCTTTACAGCAAGCCACCTATCAGGACCAGGAGTATTCAGTTGCAGTACTCACTGAGGGAGTGTTATGTTTTACCCGAAACCAATCTGATCACTATGGGCATCCTGTGGGAAAAAGCTCCTGTGTTATGACACAGTGGGCTGATGGGTATTGGATAAAGACCAAAAGGGGAGGCCAACAGTGTGGGTGTAATGGTTCCTCCCCTTTTAGGGAAACTCTTACAAATAATCTTACCACAAAAGAGGGGTTTGGAAATATAACTTGCCGTCCAGTTAATATCTCCAATGTAGCAAGCCAATGGTGGGTTTGTAGTGGTCCATATGGCGAGTGTAATTTGAACGGCACAATTAGAAACGCCCCCACTTGTACCCAATCAGGAGGATGGGATGCCCCCTTAGGGGCATATGAACTGTTTGGAAAAGCAGCCAAAGCAGCCTTAAATATCCCAGGAATCCCCTTAAGAAACAGTCCTTACTGGGCCCTACAGGGTCACTATTTTGTATGTGGCCGAAAGGCTTACAAGGTGCTGCCAGCCAACTGGACAGGTAGCTGTTATATAGCTCATGGAGTTCCTCATCTTTCCATAACTGCCACACTGCCCAAAGGAAAGATTAGAAATGCCCGAGACACCTCTGTTGAGTCACGAGAAAAGACCCTGTGGCGACTGACTACAGCATTGGAGGGCAATATGAAGAATTCCCTCACAACCGAGAAGCTTGTAGGGTGCTCTGTACTGGGAATAGCGCCACTGTTTACCGGGCCAGCCATGGCATGCATAGGCCGCTATACTGTAAGGCTGCAAATGGTACTTGAGAAAGTTGCCTTAGAGTTAGAGGACTCAGTTAGTGATTTAGGATTAGCAGTAAAAACATTAAATAAAGAGGTACAGCAGCTCAGGATGTTTTCCCTCCAAAACAGGCTGGCTTTGGACTATCTCTTGGCATCCCAAGGAGGGGTTTGTGCCCTCGGCGGGCTCCAATGTTGTGTATATGTAAATGATAGAAGTTATGAAATCTATGAAAAGGTGGTACAGGCTGAGGCCCATGCCCGAGCCGGAGCACAGGTTGCCTATACTGCCCCAGAGAGCGATTGGTTGCAAACCTTGTTTTCAGGCTGGGGTTTGTTGTTTTGGCTTGGTGGTTTATTTAGCCTGCTATTGAAACTTCTCTTTCCCGTATTGCTTGTATTACTGGTATTATGCTGTGCAGTATCATGTGTTAGGGCCCTTTTGCAGAAGTTAATAAGTCATTCTCTTCAGGACTATCACAAAGTGCTTATGCAAAGTCCTATTGTAAAGAAATAAGTAGCCCAAGTGAGAAAACTCAGAGCCAAGGTTGTTGAGTGTTCTCAAAGGAGGGAGTTGTTGGGGACACTGGGGCATGGCCACTAGGTACCTCAAGGGGATGGAAGACCATGAGTGTCGATGAAGCCCCCTCGCACTAGGCCCAAGTGTCCTTGGCCCCCCCTCCCGCCTGGACGCACTCGCAGCAGCTCTGCGTACTAGGCCCAAGTGTCCTTGGCCCCCCCGCCTGGAAGCACTCACAGCAGTTATGCTGAGGATCTGCAACAATATGTTGCAGAGTCAGACTGCCTGAAACTAAGCAAGGCCAAACAGGGCAGATATGGAAGAAAAATGCTGAATAAAGCAGCTTTATGTATGGTTTAACAAATGATACAGAGAACAAGGGAACTAGCTGGGAACTGGATTGGCTGGCTATATGGATACTTAGGGCAGCTTGCTATTGGATAAGTATGCTGGGAAAAAGGATGTATAAAAGCCTGTGTAACTTCCTGCTTTGTGTGCAGGATTTGAGATTTTATTCTCCCTGTACCTTTTTGCAGCTGCAAATAAACTTTTCTGCTTCTCCACCCCGTTGTGATTATTGGGTGTAGCACACCGGGTAGCGAACCAACCCCTGCTGTTGTTTAGCCTCTTGGCACTGGGTGCCAGCAACAAACATGACCCAGCTGTTATACTCAGTACTCTAAAAGACCTGTATGGATCACTGAATGGATTCTCCACCAGCACGACAGTTGGTAAGAAAGTACCCAAGCTGTCTAAATAAATAAATAAATAAAAGGAGGGGAAATAGCAGAGTGGTAGAAAGAATATGAAGAGATTCAGTTTCTGTTTGTTGTCTTTTGATCTCTTGGACTATAGAGCAATCTCAGAATACCTTCATCAGGAATTAGTAAAGGGAAGACCAAGACTTTGGGCCTCTCCTTCAGTAAGGTGCATCCAGTAGTTCCCCCACCCCAGGGGCAACCCAGAGAAACAACTGTAAGACACCAAGTCAGTTTTTTCCCTTGTTCTCCCCTTCCCCCACTTACTTGCTCCAGGGGACAAATATTCTACATCAAGACAGCCCTTTACCAGGTGTAGATTTTTAATCCTGCACGAGTTCAGCAGTACTGGCCAGCCTGGTGAGGGGGAAAGGATCAAGACACCGCCCATTCCCTGCTCCATCTGCTCACTCCTGCGCCAGCTACACCCTACAGAGCGCGCGCGCGCGCACACACACACACACACACACACACACACACACACACACACACACACACACACACACACACACACACACACTAGTGATCCAGGAATATCTGAAGTAGCGTTTGCCCCCTTACTCCCCTGTGTATTGTTGTAAAGGTGAGTCAGTCTCCACTTTCAGCTCATTCAAGGACTGCCTCTGACCCTCCCCCACTTCTTCCCTTTACACCAAAGATGTCTGGGAATGGATTTACACAGTGGAAGTGCCCCTGTGCAGGGGGACTGAGACAGCTCTGTCATCTGCATGAATGAAGACTCTGGCCCTGAGTTTTGAGCAGCGTGTTAGTTAACGCAATTTCACAGCACAGACAGGGCCACAGTGTTGCTTTTTGTACCACGATGTTAATTTTTGATTAACCACCATGCCAAATGGTGCAACAAGATATAGTCCACGCTGAATTGCAGATGCAATCTCTCTAATCCATGCAATGTAAAAGATTCCCCAAAATAAATAAAGCCAAATCACTGCATGTCATCATATGGCACTGTGGTCTTTGACCTTTCAAAACACACCACCAGTGTAGACGCTATGTTGAGAAAATATCACTTTAGCTTGCCAAGTGCATCAAAAGAGAAAACAATGCTTTGGAGATTTGAAACATCTTTTCACTTCAATATCCTGTGCTGCGGGGAACTTGAAGTTTAAGAGAGTCTCAGCAACAAAGGGGGTTAGAGACAAAATCAATATTTCACTATGCTGAAATGCTTCTCGTTCTGGCTGCTGTTTAAGTGGCTGGTACAAACCTTTCAAACCATATTGCCAACAGACTGAGGAATTATATTTGTAAAATGTTGGAAGCTAATTAATAGAGAGTTTAACCCAAGAGCTGTGCAACCTGCCAAATCAGCTTCATTCATCATATGGCCCTGTCTTATGGACTTATTCTGCAGCCCTTATGTTGAGTTGTGCTCTCTCATGTGAGTAGTCCCATTCGATACAATGGGAGTAAGAACTGCAGAATTAGGTCCTTGCTGAGCCATTGCGAGAGTGGAGAGAGAGCAGTGATTGCGTCCAGCCCTTGAGCAAAGATGGAGGGATAAAAGGAACAGTTTCCTTTACACCCTTGCACAGAGACCAGGCAAGTTCCAGTCCTGGGGCTCAGGGAAGCACAAGGACAGTACAGGGCTAGTGCCCTGAGCTACCCAAAAGGGATAGGGATGGGTGGAAAGGCGTGATTGCTGGATATCTGCATTTGGGAATGTGTACTGTACATTCTTAAGGGGTGCAGCAGCAGAAGCAGTGATTCCCAGCACGCTGGGGAGCTCTCTGAGGCACACTGCATCCCAGAGTTGAGCTCCTGTTGGAGCCACACTGTTGTACACTGAGGGGATGTGTGGGGAGAGCACTCGGGGGTCACATCCCCTCCACGCCCAGATTTCTGGGATCGCCCGCCCGCCCACCCACCTCTTCCCCTCCCTGCATTCCACCGGAAGGTTTTTTTTCTTATTTATTATGCTCCATGCAGGTTCCGGGGCGGCGGCAGAGGCTGTATCTGCTATTCAGCTTCCTGGGTCCCTTGGACTCCCCATAGTGATTACTGATGAACCCGGGAAGCTGAATAGTAAATACAGCCTTCTCAGCTGCCCTGGAACCTGCATAGGGCCTCAGTGTTCTCCCCAGCTGCCACTGCTCCAGTCTCCAGCACTCCATCTCCAACCCCCTCTCTGGAGGTCCCCGCTGCCGGCTTGCCATTGCGGCTTCTTCCTCTCTTCCCCACTCAGCCCCCTCCCTGCTGGGCACCCCCTGCTCACTGTGTGGTTTTCCTCCTTGCCCCGCTCATCTCAATCTCCCACTCAGCCCCCCTCCCCTCCCAGCTCAGTGTGGGTGGGTTTTGCACGCGGCAAGCAGGGGAGGGCGAGCATTGAGGCGGGGGGAGGAGCGGAGGGAGGCAGGCATGTGGCCAGTGGGGGAAGGAAAGGATGTGGCGAGCGGCAGTAGGGGGAGCCAAGTAGGGACAGGGGAGGAGAGGAGAGAGACATGACGAGCAGGCCCAGTGGGAGAGGGGGCGGGGCCTGAGGAGGAGAGGGCATGGAGTGTGGGCGGGGCCATGGGCAGAAGACATGGGACAGGGAGCTAGCATTCCCAAGCTGAAACTTCACTCCCCTCCCATGCTCCTTTCCCTGGCAGCCAGTTGTGCACCATCTTCAACACAGGAAAGTGACCTGAAACTTTAAACATGATTATTATGTTCAGTTCCCCAGATATCAATAGGCTTCAGACGTTGCCATATCATCTGTGAGAAGAGGAGATGTACTACAGAATGCACATTACAGGTAAAACTATTCTATCTCAAATGGAAAAATATCTGTATCACTAGTGCAATCCTTGCATTGATTGCTGGAACGAGAAGTTCCTGCAGACATGTCCTAAATATTTACAGCATTGATTTAAAGAGGTGTAAAGCGGAATGTATCCAAACGGCTCTTTTGGCTTCACAGCTGAGGTGACTCAAGATCATAAATTATTTCTACTTGTACTGCTGCTGCTTTACATTTTTATCTCAAAGAAAGCTGGAGTGCTTCATAAACAATCTATATATAGGACCACTTAAATGCAACCACCTCTGGGACAGTGGGCAGCATCCAATAAATTCAGGTGCAAGCAGGAGAATTATGAGCTCAGATACCAGATTAAACCTGTATCCTTAAGAGAGTCAAAGGTTCTTTCATTTCCACATGAAACTCATTTTACACACTATCCTCTGAGAGAACAGGCACCAGCTTCCTTTTTCCCCCAGATGTGCTCCACCCTCCTCAGCCTCAGGCCCTGCCCCCACTCCACCCCTTCCGCCCAAGGCCCCATCCCCACCCCACCTCTTCCCGCCCCCACTCTTCCCCTGCTCTGCCTCTTCCTGCCCAGTTCCGCCCCCTCCCCCGAGAGTACCCCATCCCCACTCCTCTCCCTCCCCACAAGTGCCTCCTGTACACCACGGAACAGCTGATTGCGGCCGGTGGGAGGTGCTGGGAGGGAGAGGGAGTAGTTGATCAGCGGGGCCACCAACGGGCAGGAGGCTTGGGGGCGGGGGGAAAGCTGGCTGCCGGTGGGTGCTAAGCACCCACTAATTATTTTCCATGGGTGCTCCACCCCTGGAGCACCCACAGAGTAGACACCTATATCTGAGAGATCTACACTTGAGGCATGATTGTAACTTGGACTACATGCTCACACAAGGGAGTAAGAACTCCCCTTTTACTTCTACCCCTTGTTCAGGACTCTGGCTTGAGTCACAATAAACAGCTCACCATAAACAGCATAGTCCTCAACTAAATTTCCTTGCAAGGACATAATGTTGAATTCAGGCAGCGGACGACCAAGGTGGAAAGTGAGTATTGGAGTCAAGGGCCTTTATGGAAAATGCTCTACTAGCAGCTATATTCTGTTTAAAAATACTACCGAATTATACAAGGTTATGGTCAAGACAGCTGTAGCAACCCAACTGTAAACTACACTCCTTTTGGTACCGATTTCATAGCTATATGTAGTAATTCATATATATGTATGTAACCCACCAGTCAGTCTGTGCCCAATCCACAGAGGATGTGAGTGTGTTATAGCCCTCAGCTAGAGAGCCTGGCTCTTTAGCTGAAGCTGTAGAGGTCATGCTTTTTGGAGGTACCAATGTAATCTCTGGTGTTGGCCAAGATGGTGGCCACCACCTGTATATAAAAGGTGAGATTTGGGCCAGTTCCTATTTTAATCAAGCCATTTTGGCCATCTAAAATTTTATATACATCTTTCCATTTGCAACTTGGTGAAAAGAAAAACTATTTTGAAAGAATAGAAAAAAACCCTCATTTTTTGTTTTGTCTAAAGACTGTGAATGAGCCTACTGAAAACAAACTAGTGGATTGAGGAGCCAGTCAGCACATTATCAGTTAAATAAAGGAATTGCATAGTATAAATCGCTACCACGAATAATTTACTGGGCTGCTAGACTGAAATTTTTTGTGCTGATCTGAATTTAATTACTTTGTCTTTGACTGAAGTGGCTGTTGCCGTACTGGAGATGGAGTTAGAATATATGTCAAAAATAATCAAAAAATTAATTTAGCAGTACAGAAGCAATTGTTTATGGGACTTTTGCAGCTGTTTATTTCTTTTCTACCATAATAAGAAAACAAGTTACCAAAATAATGAATTAGTCATTCCTTATACCAGTAAACCAAATTATAGTCAATAGCAAAGGGGATTTCTCATCTTGAAAACAGTGGGATCTAGTCAAAAGATATGTTTCCTCAACATGTTCTGCCCTCACCAGGCTCCCACCCTATTTTTATTGTGACTGATGGGACAATAATTCACTCAACGCCAATGCTTTCCTGAGCTAGAAACTATGGCCCCAATCCTGTGTTCACTGAAGTAATTGGAAAAGATTTCATTGACACAAGTGGCAAGAGATTGGCCCTCAAATCTCACACTTGTATCACTCTAGAATAAAAGATCAATTAGTAGTTAATTTGAGGATACTCTCTGGGCATAAGGTAATCACTTTATGCCAGGCTCTCCCACGGGCTCAAAGCATCCCCAAGAACCTCACCTTTCTGTAAACCACAGTCACCTGGCTGACAGGGCACAGACTAGGAAGCATGCTACTTCATCATATGCTGTAAGGTTCTCTGGCAAGGGAGGCTTTGAAGGGACTGAGCCTTTGGAGCGCTCTCTCAATCACTGCAGATCCACAGCAATCCCTCTCCTCCCATCTCCACTGAATAATTTATACTATCTAAACCACTGAAAGGAGACAATTACAAGAAAATATTTTCCTAGTGATTTACCAGAGAAGATTCTGTTTTCTGTAGGGGTGCTGTATAGAAAGGACATTTCTTCAGAGAGGTAAGGATGTATCTACATCTTCTAAGCATAGGCAGAACTTACCAGAAAATGCCTACACCTTCCGAAACAACAATTTAGCTCTCTATCAAACTGACACCTGACTTTTTATTTAAGGTTTGGATTAGTTGGGCTAAGTCAAATGGATATAAGATCAAGTGGCACGCAGACCTGTGATTTTAGTACTAAGGGTCTGTTCACTGTCCCTTCAACACCTCACTGTGGGGGGAAAGTGGTAGCTTATATAGGGAATTTGAATTGCTGTGGACTTCAGATGCTTGGAATAAGAAATCCCCAGCATAGAATGACTGTGTAACGTGGTGGCTAAGTGTTCTATGTCCCTGCTCCAGTGGCTCATCCACACGGGATAAGAGCCTACTACTGCCAACAGCTAACACAGCTAACATAGTTACTCCTTTAGTTCAAGTTTTGGAGACCTGTGTATTTGAGGATGAAGGTCTCAGCTCCTATCCCCATTGTTGACTTGTGATACCTTGAAATGTAACTCCTTGTGGGGTGCAGGGTGTTTATTGTTCAGCATCCTGCATGTCTATAAAGGGAGAGAGAAGATTTAGCCCAGGCCTCTGGAGCAAGACACCACCCATGGCAAAATGCTGTGGGATGTTTAGCAGTCATGATGAGCAGAAAGGATTTCAGCTTTTATGGTCTCCTCTGAATGATTTGCCCACGGTAAACTGCATAATACTCAGTTTATTGACCTCAGAAAGGTGAAGATTGCTAAACCTTGTTACCAGTGCCTTCCCTTTCTTCATTATCCACAGATTTTAGCTTTTCTTCTCCATACCCCAGGCCCTATGCCTCACTTGATTCGTTTCTCCTTATTTGCTTTCTCCTCTCATTTTGCATTCTAACCTTCATTTCTTCTTCAGCCTCTCTTCTCTTGCTAATTCTATATTATTACATTACTTACTCATCCTTCACCATCTCTTTACTAGTATGCATTGCACGCAAATCCTGCACTTATTGTATTACATCATACACATCTGCTATCTTGATGAAATAAGTTTGTTCCTTTTGGTTTATTAGCTAATTAAACTAATCATCAGTAGACCTTAAAATGGCTATTAGCTTCCTTTCTTTTGTAGCACCATTCATTTACCTTTTGTAGCAGTGGTAGAACAGAGAGGAACATACACACTGCAGAGAAGTTGATTTTCAGATGATTTTGCAAGCACTGAACAGTCTCACAATAGTAACACAGAAGTCAGCCTCAAATATTTTATAATATTTGGGGACTTTATGTTGAGATAAGTATGAACCCCACTTGCAGTTTGCCAGCTTCTGGAGCTACAGACTAAGTGACTAGGGGGTGTAGCTTACCCAAGGGACTACAACAATAATGACTATGAAAGCCCTCTGACATAATTTCCCAGCATGCTGGAGTCAGGGTGGGGACACAATGGACTAGGAACTCCTCCTGAGATCAATAGAGAGGTCTGCCTCAGGTGATATGGACAGCAGTTTGATGGATCAGTGATGAGCAAGGGCTGCTCAGCCCCCTCTGTGGGAGGGGACAGTCTGATTTAGAGACAAATTAGGTTCAGTTTCAGTTTTGAGCTTTGAATTTGGGAGCTGAGAGAGAAGCAGAACAGCTCAGGGAGTCTCTGATTATTTCCTTCTTCCCACAAAGGAAGTCTTTGAAGTGCTGTGGGATCTAGTGCATGGGGCAGGCAGTTCACCCCTGTAGAGACCAATGTACAAATTGTCAGCAATCTGGCACCAGCACTGAGAACCAACCAAGACCTCCACAGGGTTCCAGACCAGGGAGCCAGGAGAGGAATCCAGGGCTGGAAACACGTAAAAGGACTCTTTTTTGGTTTAGGCCAGTCAACATGCTCCAGACTCATCTTCGGTACACCACCTGCCTGGGAAGGTGCCAGGGAAAGAACTGGGAAGAGTTGTGAATGCTGGAAGATGGGAAATTTGTTGATGTGATAGTGTTTATTATTTAACCTTCACTCTTTCCACCCTTGATCCTATTTTCCTGCTCCCAATAAAGTCCCCCTTTGCTATACTATTTGTGGGGTTTGTGCTGTACTTTATAGCTTCTTGTATCCTGGGTTTTATACCCTTGCCAGCCATGGTAGCATTATTCAGTTTTCTCAGGGGACAGCAAGCCTTGTTTCTCAGGCACAGTGAGGAGTCACCTTGGGTGGAGGGCCCAGGTGTCACTAACCCATGCAAGGAGAGAGGAGAAGGCACTCCAAGTAGAAGGGAGGAGCCTTGAGACATACCTTGTGGGAGGGGCTACAAGTGAATGAAAAGTGTTGGTTGTGGAATGTCACCCTCTAAAATGAACAGAGTAATGATGCACTAAGAAATTGAAATTCCCCAAAGGAAGATGTATTCCACACTTAAAGGTGTATCCTGCAAACCCTCAATTCCTACTGAATTCAGTCACTCAGCACCTCTTTGAATAAAGCTCTTTTCCTACTAGACTGCATTTAAATCTTTTTTAGAACTTGCTTGGAGGGTGGTACTGGGCAATGGTGAAGCCAGAGCACAATGTGCTTCAGGAATCCTCTGCCAGCAGAACACTCCCCAGGGGACTCTAGCTGATGTAACTTGGAGCTGCCGTTGGCTGCACCCGGGGTTCTGTGTATATGAATGCAATGTAATCTCATAAGCCGCTACTTCAATAAGAGCCACTCTCGTTCCGAGGAAAAAGTCTTGAATTTCCATTGATCACACAGAGCGTACCATTTCACTAATCAAAACAATTAGCCTTTAGAACCATAATATTTTTACAGCTCAATATCACAGTCTTTCTACAAAAGTGCCAAAGATCTCAGATGTCCAAGCACAGCAGAAAGGACCTTGGATTTTAACATCTGATACAAGAGACACATAGAACTCAATTTATCTACATCAGAAGTGTACATCAGTGAGTATTTTGAACTTGGAACTTGGTTTCCAACAAATGTCAAGACAGGTACATGTCATATTTTTTTCCTCAGATTTTTTTCTGAAATGCATAGATACAGATGTAGCAGCCAACATTTTAAAACTCATGTGTAGAGCAAAGTGAAAAATTGATTTTTTGGTTTGCTGACTGAACCCAAAAAATTCCCTCCAAAATTAATTTACTTTCAAACCAAAATAGATTTTTTTCCTTTTTTTTGTTTGTTGCCAAAACAACAACAACAACAACAAAAATCAAATCTGTTCAGGTCAAATGTACTATTTTCCTTTTGTTTCTAAATGAAATGGTTCATTCCGAAATGAAATAGTTCAACTTTTTCAAAAAATGTTTTTGTATTTTTTCCAGCTGAAATTATTTGCCAAATTTGACCCAATTTCATGAATAGTTTGTCACTCCAAAACTGCATTTTGGGGGGCAAATTTGCTGTTTGACTGAAAAATCTCTCCACTTTATTCATGTAGTAAATACAAGTCAACCCAAATCATTTGGAGACATGAACAGTAGAGGTCTTTTATTGTGAAGGATAACAAGCAAAGGTTCCAAGAATCTACTTGCACATATCTGTCTCATAACTTTTTGTTTATTTATGAACATCATAAATAAAGTACAAACACTGGGCGCTTTAACACACTGTGATTTGTTTATCATTCTTTTAGCTAAGGAAACCAGCTTCTGAATGAAGAGAGTCAGCTACAACAAGCATAGATCACTTCATGCCTCCCATCAGCAGTGGCATTTCATTATTTTGCTGCTTCCTTAGCTTATAAATGTTGTCATGCACTTTCTTATTTACTCTTCAAAGTGCATGAAGTGACTACATGATGAAATCTCACTCTTTCCTGGAAGTTTATAGTGGCATGCCCTTACTTTCTGCTGCAGAGGCCTCTGTGGCTCTTTTGAATTGATAAGATTTCCCAACTTTAAAATAAAAAAAGTCTAAGTTAGCAAATGGTAAACAATAAAATCAATAGCCTTCACCTGGATTTTTAGTGTGCATTAAAAAATATGAACTAAAAATTAATTACTGTGTGCAACGTGGCTTGGGGTTTTTTTAGCCCAGCAAAAATTAATGGGAGCTTTGCCAACGGCTCTGGCCCATATTATGAAACATTGAACCATTCAAGAGGAAGGAATCTGTCCTTTATTGCTGTGAAACTAGTCATAACTCAGACAAAATTTTAGGGCTATTCTGATATTGTTCTGCTAAAACTCAGACTTTCTAATCTATGGTTGTTTAAAATGAAAATGCTGCAAATTATTTAAAATGAATCCTGATCTCCACCCCTCACCCCCTCTAGCAAACCAATCTCTCTTTTCTGGATCATTCACTGGGAACTAACAGCAAAAAACCTAAAACTAAACTGAAAACAGCCTCAACTAGAAGTGCCCTAGTAGCTGGTGAAGTGCCACGAAAGCAAGAGATCCAGCTCACCCGAGTTTGGATTACCCAGGTTCTGAGCCAGGGATTAAAATCCAATCAGAATTAAAATTTGGTAATGATTAGGCAGCTGTTGTTCTGAGACCACTGCCTATTATGCTAACCGTTATGGTTGCTTTGTGTCCTTGCGACCCACCCGTCTGTCTTTCTGTATCCACCTGTTAACTCTTGTCGTGTACCTAGAATGCAAGCTCTTTGGGACAAGGACTCTTTTTGTGTTCTGTTTGCAGAGCACCTAGCGCAGATGGGCTCCTGGTCTATGACTGGGAATCCTATGCACTGCTGCAATACCAGTAATAACTATTAATAAAAGAATCTGTCCCTTCTCTTTCCTGGAAATTTTGTCTTGGGGGTTGATGGCATCTGTCCCTACTGCTGGGCTAGATTCTGCTACAGATTGAATAATACCTTACTCCACAAGTATTCCCATGTATTTCGGTGGGACTTCTCATGGGGGAAGGTACTACTCAGCATGAGTAAGAGTGGCAGAATCTCACCTTCTGATAGTATTTTCAGGCATTGACACAGTGGTCTAATTCTGCCATCTTTACTTATATTGACTTAAGTGGGCCAACAGAGTAAGATACTATCCAGGACGAATAAGGGTGGCAAAATCAGGCCCAATCAATATTGAGTGAACACAGTAAGTGATTTTTTGCTGAAAAAAACAAGGTTTTTGCTTCCGTATTTTGCTTGTATGTAGCGGGGAAGGTTTTTTTACTCATTTTTCTGGGTTTTGTATGTCTTCATGGTTGTGTCTATGGTTATAGTATTTTCACGGTGTTCCTAAGTCCTGGATGTCAAGGATTTTTAATATAAATTCTTGGTTGCATAATATGAACTTATCCTTTATGTGCACGTTGTCAGCATTTCCCACCTCTGGCAGGTCACTTGACTTGTTAATTAATTATTTGCAGAGATGGGGGCATACATTGCCTACAGTAATTACACATTAAAAATTACATCAGCGCTGACAGGGGGAAAGTACAAATAAAAATAAAAATAAAACTCTAGTTCTAAACCAAAGGTGCTTTGAATTTCTGACATTATTCTCTCCCCTGAATGTTACAGGAGCATTAATTAGTGACTTTTGTCTCTAGAAGCAAGGCTGCACTTACAGCTGCATATAGAGTACAGACACTGCATTCTCACCTAGCACGACTACAAATATCAGTGTAGATGGTGAGGCACTGTTTGGGTGAGGAGAATACAGATATGCCAGAACTCTACGGTGTACACCCTATACAGCGCTCTATCTACCCAAGCCGTGCCGCCCATGTCTACACTGCTATTTTTAGCAATGGAGTGCCCTGCTGCCTCTCTGGTGCTGGAGCCTTTTCCCGCCTCTGTGAAAGGCTTTGGCTGCATGGAAAGACTCTGGCAGCAGGCAGCCAGAGGCTTCCTCTGCCCCTGCCAGAGCCTTTCGCAGGCGCTTGTAGCTACCCACTGCAGCGTGGACATAGCCAGTCTTTCACTGTGGCATGTATCTACACATACCCTACATGCTGCCACAAGGGTAGACAAAGCCTATGTTTCTGGGTATTCCTACAGTTCTGTTCGCAAGAAATAAATTAAAATGCCCATCCAGGTCAGGATACATTCAAAGTTCTGGTGTCCATGAGTCAAGAAGGCTGTTGATAAATTGGAGAGGACTCAGAGAAGAGCCAGGAGAAGGATTAAAGGACTGGAAAACATGCCGTATAGTGATAGACTCAGGGAACTGAATCTGTTTTGTTTAACAAAGAGAAGGTAACAGGTCACTTGATCACAGTGTATAAGTACCTATGTGCAGAACAGAAATTTGATAATCTTCAATCTAGCCAACAAATCTATAACAATCTCCAATAGGTGCAAGTTAAATCTGGACAGGTTTAGAATAGAAATAAAGCACAATTTTTTAACAGTGAGGGTAATTAATCATTGGAGCAACTTACCAAGGGTTGTGGTGGATTCTCCATCACTGGCAATTTAAACCAAGACTGGATGTTTTTCTAAAACTTATGTTGTAGTTCATAAATTTGGAATTAATTCCCTGGAATTAATTTGGGGAAGTCCTGTGGCCTGAGTTATACAGAAGGTCAGACATAGGTGAGAGGTTTATTGCAGGAGTGGATGGGTGAGATTCTGTGGCCTGCATTGTGCAGCAGGTCAGATTAGATGATCATAATGGTCCCTTCTGACCTTAATGTCTATGGATCTATGATGACAGTAGTCCTTTCTGGTGGGCCAGAAATCTGAAATCTGTTACTTTCTGTAGCCTTAATGGTAGCAACTCATAGTGCTCTAGTGAACTCAGCAAGGAGCTGGGAACCACTGTGTTACCTTGAGCAAGTCATGTAACCTCTTTGCCCCCATTCCCCACATGTAAAAGTGAGCTAATATACTTGTCTGACAGGAGCATGCTGAGGAATTCTTACTGAAGATCAGGTTGTGACTGACCTCATGGGTTCATGGAGAGAGGAGGAGGATACAAGAAGCCTCTTCATTGTAGTCCCTGTGCAAGAACCAGCCACAACTGTTGCCCCTGTGCTCCCAAGCTACTACAGGCATGGTGGAGGTGAGGCCATGCCCCGCCTTCTCCTCCACACCAGGCAAGAAGAGCTGGCCAGTTGTGCAGGCGAGCAAATGCTTCATTTCCTGAAGGACCTTAGCAACAAGTATACCAGAGAACCCCAGGAAGCATTGACCCTTGCATTGCTTCTCCGGGGTTAATGCAGCACAACACTGCCCCCAATACAGTGCTGCCATTAAAAACCACAACAGAACCCATCATGTGGAAACTGACTGTGCTAAATAAATTCATGAACTCTGTGAAGTGAGCTGTGGTTCCCAGTCTAAAATACATAATCATAGTTGGCATTAATTAGTACCCTTGTTGGCAGTCTCAGCAGACAGGCCAAGGACTGAATGGGCATGGAGACTGAATTTGTCCCCAGAGGTAGAACTCCAGCTCACAGATGTGGTACATTGGTGGGAATTGATGGGAAGTTTGCAATGCCACTGGTCCTGCAGTTATCTGTGCTGTGAATCAGCTGCAGGGTCATCAGTCATGCAAAATTCATACAAAATGTTAAGTTGTAAGAAATAAGGGTATCTAGTGTAATTAGGCAGGGGAGGAACATTTGTTTTTTGTCCTCAGTAGAAGTGGGGGAGCCACGAGGCCCTGTCCCTCTTTATGGCCCTGCCCCCTTCTCCTCCCCTTCCCATGTCCTGCCCGCTGCCCAGGCTTGAAGCTGGAGTCAGGCCATGTTAAAAGCCACCCAGGTATCCCGGGCCACTGTGGGGAGCCCTGGACCCTCGACCTTTCCTGGGCGGGGCACTGGAGTGCCCAAGAGCAGCCCCCGGACCATGTCCCCACCCCCCAGGACATGGTGCCTGGGGCAGGTGGAGAGTCTGGGGCTCCCCAGAGCAGCCTGGGCTCCTTGGATGGCTCTTACCATGGCCCAGCTCCAGCTTCAAGCTTGGGCAGCGGGCAGGGCCAGTGGGGGGCAGGGATGGGGCCCTAGTGAAAGACTAAAGGCAGAAGATCCCTGGCTTTGATCTTCTGCAACGTTCATGGGCAACCCTAAACAGCATCCATGCAAATCATGACAGATGCGGATACTTGATGCACAAATGGAAAGTTTAAAACTCTCCAGTGTGTGACTGTGGTCACCCAGATCAGACCATGGAACATATAATGACTCAATGCCCAGTTCACAGATATAAACGAGGCATCACAGCAATACGCTCTGCTACTGCTTACGCAATTCTCTGGCTTAACCACCTGAATGTAAAATTATAGTTGTTAACTCTGTATCTACATCAGCCATACAAAGAAAAAGTGGGCAGGGCCTGGGGTGAGTCGTGACTCCTCCCTGCTACTCACCAGCCAGAGCAGTGGGCCAGGCACACGCAGGAAATAAGCTGCCCTATAAAGAGTGGGGTGAAGTAACTTACTCCCAAAGCAAGAGGGGTACAGGGAGGGAATGATGACTTAGAAGGGTGGCTTTGTGTCACAGTGTGTCCTAGGGCCTCCCCAGGTTTGTGGAGCCTATGCACCAAAGTTACTTGAGGCTGTCGCTAACCTAAAAAACTAGCCCGAAAAGAATAAAATAAACAAGTGATATAGGGTTGTGCACTTTCCTGCTGAAATGTTTGCGGCCATATGTGCCAAGAGAGGCCATGTGTTGGTACAATAAGTGCGCAGTGTGGTTACAAAAGGCCAATTCTTTGTGCTACTGGCAAGGGAGGGTGCCAGCTCCCATAAAACAAATTGTGTCTGTTCAAACTTGCACAGAGGCAGCAGGAGAAGCTGCAGTTGAGTGCTTCAACTGTCTGTACACTCTCTAGGGATAACTGACTGCTATGAAAAAAGACAGTTCCTGTATCTCTGCAATGCAGCACATCTGGTGAGTGGGACAGGTAAATTAACCTTATTTTACTTACACCAGAAAAAAAAATCCTTAGGCCTTAGTCTGTGATTTTCCCCTTGTGACCCTAAGAGGACTTCAGTGCCCACTGGCAGAGGGCCCACCATATGTAACTCATATCAAGCCTGATATACACCTCCTATACACTGCTGTCACAGTATGTATCAAATGTAAACTGGTGATGCACTGGTCAGGAATATCACTGTGTGATGTAGGTATGGTAAGCATGTAAAGAATTGTGTATGTGTGCTGGAAATATGTTCTGACAAGGTGCTTTGCATAAATCAAGCCTGTCCTGGACAAAGGAATATGACTTCATCTGTCTGATCAGGTTGATTACAGGCAGAGGACAATGAAAGTACATTTACATATAACGTAAACAAAGCAATCAAGCTAACAAGCAGCAGAGGATAGAGCTTACTGAGGAAACAGCTCACTGGAGAGACAGATGTCCGCACCCCGAGGAGGTCTTCCTGGCTCTTGAGACAAAGACAGTGGACTTTGGAAAATATACAGGGAGCAAAGACATTCTAGTCATCCATCATGTAGGGGACATAGGGACCAGCATCCTCCAAGACTTCAAACAGTAGGTTATCTTGGCCTGAAGGGCAGGAGCTGCTGATGATTTGCTGTAAGTGAGAACCTGTCCTAGGCAAAGGCATAGCATGCTAGAATGATGTTTTAGGCTCTAGAAAGCCTGTTATTTGTCTCTTGTTTGCAACCCTTTTCTATATCCTTCATTCTTGTCTGATATCAATTAAGTCTCTGATCTGTATTAATAAACTTACTGTTGTTTTATTATAAAACCATCTCAGTGCTGTTATATTGAAGTAAAGTGAGAGTCTTCCACTAAAGTAACACATTGGCATGTGCGCTGTCTCTTTGGAGGCAGCAACCATAATAATTTATGTGAGTGTCCAGTGAGAGGAACTGGACGCTGCAGGGAGACATCCCTGGGAACTTGGTTTCACTGAGTGTTACCTGCAAGGCAAGGTTCAGACTGGCAGAATCTCAAGGACTTTGCTGGCAAGGCAGACAGTCTATTGTGTCAGGGGGCTAACACACAGGTTAGCAGTAGCAAAGCTCTCACTTGCTGAGGTGAGGGGTAATACAATGTGTCACAGAATACTCTATTCACCACTAGGGGTGCCTCCTTGTAGCCACATCTGGGATTAGCTCCACTCGGGTCTGATGCCTCCTTCTGTGGCTCGCTGCATGCTCTGCCTTCTCTTTCTCACTCCCTGCGACTCGGGGTACTCTGGCTTCGTGGCTCGGCTCTCCAGCCAAATAACTTTTGTCTTCCCCTTCCGGGACATCAAAGTCTTTCCATACCAATAGTCTCAAGCAGTCTCCTTACGCACTGTCCCGATGGTACCACTTCCCCAATGACAGGTAAGGGAACGCGGGCCCACCCACTATTCTGGGTTCAAGTCCAGGGACCCTGCACCTGGCAATTGTGGTCTGGTTTCCCTCAGACCCTGCTGCTCTTTCCCTGAACTCCTTCCTACAGCTGCTGGTTTTCCACTCCTCTGGTGTGCCAGCTCTAACTCCCTCCTCCCAGGAAGTAACTGCAGACTACTGAACTTGGCCGCCTCCAACACCCCTCCCAGGGACTCAGGGAATGACTGCAGCTACTTCCCTGCAGCCCCTTTTTGTTGCCAGCTTCCTGTCTTTAAAAACCCAGCCCCACGCCTCCCCCAGCTGGATTTCATGAGCACATTAGGTAGGTTGCCAGGTGTCTGGTTTTCAACCAGAAAGTCCAGTCGAATAGAGGACCTGGCAGCGACCGGAAACTAAAAGTCCGGTTCCTGGAGTAACCGCAATCAGCCTCCCTGCCAAGAGGGTGGGAAGAGCAGCAGCTGCTCAGCTGCTGATGGAGAGAACTGGCTGGCTCGCAGACCTGGCTCCAGCTTCTCCAGTGGAAAGGTAAGTTTTGGTGCTGGTGCCGCCCGGTGAGACATTTAATGAATGCTCCTAAGACTGGAGTTTTTTTCTACATGATTTTTCTGTGGAGAATTTTGTTGTAGAAAGGAATCAAGCATGAGAAAAAAGTTTTCCAAAAGGCAAAGAACAAACACTTCTTTTAAACCTCTCATGCTCCACCAGCTTGCTCTGTATCATTTTACCAAACTCCTGAAACATCATGTTCCTTTCTTCAGGAGAACATGGCTTGGTTCTATTAACTCTCTGAAGGACCTATGCCTTTGTATAGTCACAAATAAACAATATTCAATTTAAGCCCCTCCTCCCTGTGAGGAAAGGGTTCATGAGACTGAACCAGTTGGCTGAACCAGAAAGAAGGCCTAGCTAAGGCAGGCTCTCCTGTTAAACTACAATACCTGAACTGAACTTGAGGAAACCTTCTGTTGATCTTAGGTACCTTGACACTGAATCCCTGGTCTTGTTTAATCCCAGGAGTCCAGCCACATGAAGTTAATCACAGGTGTAATAGAAAGTAGTAGCAGGAAAGGAGCTGGGAAGGAGCTATACTGCATTTGGCTTCACAGTCTGTTTTTACTGCGTAGCACTATGCAGTGCAGGAAATGATAATCACAGACGTGAGCTAAGGAACAGTAATCAAAAAGTAAGTTAAGTAATAAAATGTGTTTAATAAAATAAGACACATCTGTCAATTCAGTGCTTTGCTCCCCAAGGGCCAAAGTAATACTCTGTAGTGAACTACAGTAGAGGCAATGGTTTTTTCTGTACTGCAGAGTGACTTGTAATGAGAGCATTTTTTCATGAGTTTGCATTAGTCTGTCATTTCTGTTCATTCCCGTAAGTTGAATTCATGGAGTCAAATAGCACTTGTATTTGAATGCTGATTTGAGCAATGTAATCAACCTGATGGAGCGGTGTGATGCTCTCCTCAAGGAACCCAGAACCATCAGACACTGTGTGACAGGGGTGTCCACCTCATACAAGGCCTGAAGAGGTAAATTAGGCCAATTAACCTGTAGGCTGTACCTGGAGGAAAGCCAGGGAGCGCTAAGGCCTAATGTTAGAGTTGCCAACTTTCTAATTGCTGAAAACCAGACACCCCTGGCCCACCTCTTCCCCGAGGCCTCTTGAGTCTAAGTTCTAAGTCTCATGACTCAGCACCTTCTTGCTCAATGACACCAGCTTCCTGGGAGGGGGAGAATGAACAATGGAGGGGAGAGCGCAAACCATAGCAGGAGGTGGGAGAGGAGCAAGTTGGGGAAGAGGTGGGGCAGCGGTGTCTGGTTTTCAGCAATTAGAAAGTTGACAACTCTAACATTAGTCAGTCGGGAAGGGATTTAAGCTAAACCGAAAAACACTCTTGCAAGAGCATCCGCAAGAGTGGGAGAGGGTGTAGCTTTTCTCTATAGACAAGGCATTAAGAGGGAAGTGTCACCTATTGAATTGTCAACCCCATGTTCAGCTCACAGAGGTCTCCGTGGATGTCTCCCATCTAGTGACACACCAGGCCAATCATACTTAGTTGAAAAGTTCTGAGAAGTTAGTGGCTGGAGGTAGCATGACCACAGGGAGCTAATCTCCATGGAAAGTTGACTCAGAGTGTTCAGTTTTGTGCAGTATCATGTAGGCAGAAGTCAAACTCCTAATGATTTGCAGTCTAACACTTTGAATGCTGAGAATGAATCAAAAAAATGTTTTGAAGTTTTTATAAAGGAAGTCACCTCATCAGATATTCAGACAGCAGTTATCACAAGGCTGGTCTACACTACCACAGTAAATTGATCTAACTTACGCAACTTCACTCACGTGAATAACGTAATTGAAGTCAACGTAGTTATATCCCCTTACCGCGGTGATTACACTGCATTGTGTTGACAGGAGAGCGTCTCCCGTCAACTTCTCTTACACTTCTTGGGGAGGCAGAGTACATAAATCGATGGGAGAGTGCTCTCCCATCAATTTAGCGTGTCTTCACCAGACCCGCTAAATCGACACTCGCTGCATCGATTGCAGCAGTGCCGATCTACCGGTAATTGTAGACATGCCCTCAGAGGTGAGAGAAAAGCAACAGGGAAAGCAGAAAAATAACAAAGTAAGTTGGCAAAACATCCCCTGTGAACAGTAAAATGTTCACAGTTTTGTGATGTTCCCTACAACTTGTATTAATTCACAGGATGCAAGTTATAATTTATTGTTGTGTGATGCACAAATGTGCTCATATATTTCTCAAACCTGTCACTTACTTTATCTAGGGCAAAAACAGAATGATAGAAGCTAGTGCTGGAGCTAAATCATCCAGTGCATTTCCTTGAAAATACAGAATGGTTCCCTTCAATACTTCTTCTAGTTCTGTGTCCAGTCTAGTTTTAAAGGACTCAAGCAATGAGGCTCCCAATAGCTATTATATCTTACTTCCCGGGAGTTTTTTTCCTAACACATAGCCTACATTTTCTCTATCTTAACTACATCTCATTATTCCTAGTCTGATACCCATGAATTATACCGAATAATTCCTCTCTTTCCTTCTTGTCTACATCCTTCAGATATTTGTAGAGGTCCCTCTATTCCCCCAACCTTTGCTTTCCCCTGAAATGAGTCCCTCCAGTCCAGGAATTATTTTTGTTGTTTCCTCTCAGAGCTTCTTCAATGTGTCCATATTTTCGCAGTAATGACTTAATGCTAGCTGGCAGGTTTAGGCCCAGTTCTAACCCGTAATTAATACAGCTATAGAGGTACCATTCTGACTGTACTCACAGCCTTTACCTCTTACTGAAGCCCAAATACAGCAGCCTTGACTCAATGAAAATTATTATTCTGGCGCTGCAGAAACAATCACAAAGACTTGTTCTTACCAAGGAGCAAATCTATAATGACAGCCTCTTGTGGCATTTTGTTTTGTGACATTTTCATAGATAGTGAAACCTATCAGCAATTTCTTTTCTTGTTATGAGTCTGTCTCCAATTATACTGAGCTGTTTTGTTCCACCTTTATCACCTTTAATAAGGAGTGATTTAAGACAGGTTTCACTGGAGACACAGAATCAAAGTGTGCTCAGATATGACTGTGATCAACAGCAGTACAAAACCCTAAGATAGGTGATATAAAACCCAGGAGAGAGGAGAGAACAAAATTTAGACTGTTTTCCAGAAGCAAAAATCCTATGTATTCCATAGACAGTGCTCCCGCTAGAGGAAATTTCAATGTTAAAGTCACATGTATTGTCCTGTTTAATATAAGCCATAAAACATTACTGAGGTGTTAGTAGCATGCAGGTGTTGGTTGTTTCTGATGGAAACAAACCAATGGAATTTGGCTGTCATGTTTACCACAACGGCCACAGAATCTCTTGATCTCCTTATAGGCTTAGACTGGAACTCACATCCACATGCTCAGCATTCATTCTCTTTCTCTTCCTAAAAGCCAAGCCCATGGAATGTAAAAGAAAATGGGCTTAATTAATGCCAGATTTGAACTATTAAACCCATTAACACAGGACAATTTAGAGTTTTGCTCTCTGGGAAAATAGTTTGACTCCCCCATTTGTGTGTGTGTGGGGGGGGGGGTTACACGTGTTTTGGGGTGTTTTTTTACTCTGATTCTGGGAGCCAAGGACAAAGCAGAGCAAGGAGTCAAAAGGGGAATGGTAATCAGGAGGCCAGCAGATAGATGCTTCCCAGCATGTGGTAAGAGCTTGCTCCAGTTGAATTCAATGGAAGATGAGCAATAGTGTGCAGGAGACTAGGGTTGGAAGTGGCAAGAGTGGGAGGGTAAACAAACACCAGCAGTGTCCCCAGATAGGAGAGAGTGTGAGCAACAAAGAGGCAACTGTAGGGCTACGGTGTGGCTACACAGGGAACCAAATTACAGGGAGAACAAGAAGATGGAGGGTGAGAGAAAGAAAGGGGGTCACGATCAGCATGTGCAGTGTCATGACAATGCACTAGCATTCATTTGTTTTCTGCTGTGTTACAGATCTAATGAGAGCCTGGCCTGTTGAACTTCAGGCCTTGATGTTTCCTGGATTTCAGCAAGGAACGCTGGTCAGGCCTGGATTTGGTTTTGCTTCCTCCTCTGACTCTGTCTCCGCTGGAAGAGAACTTAATGTAACAATGGAACCTCACCTCCGAGCAAGCCTTTCCAAACTGACCTCAGGTGAACCAATGATTCTGCTATCATAGGAAAGAGCCACAACTCTGGTCTGGGAGTGGACAACAATCACCATCCACTTACCACCAAATTGGAAAGAGCAGCTAGACTAGACTTTCCATTTCCCACTTGCTCTCTTCTCTTTAATCTGGTTTTACTTGTCTGTGTTGGTTGAGGAAACTGACTGGACAAAATGTGCAGCTGGGATTGTACTGGAATGGTAACGTTAACATTCCATCACTTAATAAAAGGGTTATGAAACAAAGCTGCTTTTGTAACTCACCATTTTTCCTGTACACAGACAGTCTGGTCCAAAGCCCATTGACGGCCATGGAAAGACTCTGACCAACCTCAGTGGGCATTGGACTGGAGCCTTAGTAAATAAAGCAGAAATAAAGGAAACATTGTATGTGGTGGGGTGCAAAAGAGACTGCTAAATAATCCATAAACCACAACTGCAGGAGAAGGGGAGGAAGAAAGCGGGGAAGCAAGGAATGGGACAGAGATTGCTAGAGGTGAAGCCAGACTGCTGGGGCTGATGTCACCCAAGTCAAGAAAATCATGGCAAGTAGTTAGATACCGGGAATGTGCCCTTTATTGTAGACCTTGGCAAAGTTTGCCAGGATGGAGTGGTATTGGGGGGACAGGTTCTAAATGTAGCTCATCCCTAATTCCTATGGAACTTTTTCTATCAGTATTTACAAGCAGATCTGACTTACTGACCTTCAAAGAACTATCATCTAATTGGCTGCATTACTTTAAGAACCCAAGTTTGAAAATTATGGCAGTGTTCATAAGTCTTTCCAGAAATACCTGTCCTTTGTTTCCATATATGTATCCACGTGCCCCTGTGACACACTCAGCCAGACCTCAGTTGGCATGCATTTATTTGGCCAGTGTAAAATGTTGTTCTGAAAGTAGAAGCAGTAGTTGATCGTGATAATATTTGCTACAGCAAAACCAGCGAACACAAATCCCAGGCACTGTAAAAATTTATATTGACCCTAATATTATATAATAAAATGGTAATAATTCTGTTCCAATGTTGATTCCATCCATTAGAGGACGAGGTTGGTGATTATTTTAATACATTTATTTATTTAATACAATATATTTTCTCTGAATTCCATTTAGCAAGCAAAAACAACCAGCCACCTCAACACAGATGATGTTTTATCTGCAAATGTTCCAACAGGGGGCAGCATTTATTCATTTGTGGAGCAAGAGTAAGAAAATGCCTTTTTAATTTTACTGAGTTTATCTCAACACAGCTTTTCAGCTGGGAAAAAAATGGCATCAGACATCAGACTTCTAAGGTTGATATAAAATATACAAAATGCTATATTCTAAAATGTTTACAGCTGGATGGACAGCTAGCTAATGTGAGAGACAAAGGCGGGGATGAAAGGGTTAAAGCACTAGCTCTAGACCTTCCTTGTCCTGTTCATGAGCATGATGCTGCTTTGAGCATGGCTTGATAGTCAGATTAAAGTGGCTGGGTGTTCAGATTCAGTGTCAGCAGATGACCTTGATCACAATGTTCCCATTTAGGGAAGCATTTTCACTGCAGTGCTCACAGTGTTCTCCTTGGTTCAAGATATATTACATCAGGGATCAAATATGCTAGTGAAAATCCAAAATAAGCTCCAAATAATAAAGAAACATTGTATTATTATCCCAGACCCCAATAATATTGCTTGTTTCTGCTACAAGAATAATAAAGTTCTTCATTCATTTAGGCCAGTGTTATACTGTGTTTTTAAAGCTTTCTGTGGAAAGCAAATTTTTAAAATTGAATTGTTTCATATAATGAATTAATTTTAAATCCATGGTGGTTCACAGTTCAACACCTTAAAATGACACAATTCCAGTCATCATTATTTAAACCTTGAGATAATCAAGTTATAATCCATTTTGAAGAAGAATTCTTTAGCTGTTGTAAAGTACAGGAAATTTATTTTTACAAACACATTTCTAGTTTTAAAATACATTTTTTTAAAATTACGGGTATCCTAGCCAAATTTGAATGTGGGTTATTCACACCTACCTATTTAGATTCCCTCTACAATTTCAACTAGGCCAATATATTTCTTTATTCCCTAAACTGTTGTGTAGCGTTGCTGAATCTCACCTCACAGATGGCTGCATTTCAGTGGGGGGTGGATTCTTACCTATCTCAGAGTTCGTGAAGCTTAGTTAGCACTATCTTGTACTTTCACTCTGCCCTATACTGATATTTTAATATGTGTGTCACAAATTAGACTACATTGATTTTCAAAGACCTTAGGGATTTCTTTTTTCTTTGTAGCTTTATTACGGGGCGGAGTCAAAGTTATTTGGATGCCTGAATTGTGTATTTCCATACTGTGGCATGTCTGGATTTCTTTTAACTATAACCTCAACTCTGACGTTCTTGGGTTTGTAATACACGGTTCTGATATAAATAAAGCATCCCTGTAATGTTTTTTTACCCTTAAGTTTCTGATAAGTACTCTCAACCTTAACTCTATTTTAGTGCAGTTTTGGGTCTAGGAAGTTTCATTTTTATTTGTTTGTTTTAATAATTTAAAAATGGATATATAAACACTAGATAAGAAACCCAAAGATGGTGCACTATTTCTGTTGATAGGAAGATATTTAGCATCAACCTTAAATCATTTTTTAAAATTTCAGCTTTCAAGGCCATATTCACTAGTACACTAGGGCCATGCACAAGGGGGGGCACAGAGCCCCTCTGGCTCTGCGGCTGGGGTAGGGAGAGCAAATTCCTTCAGCCCCAGTGCCACGGTGGGGGCAGAGAGCTCCTTCACCTCCGGGCTGCAGCAGGGAGAGTGAGCTCCTCTGGCCCTGGGGCCACAGTGGGCCACAGAACATGCCCCTCCAAAAAGCAGTCAAATTTAAATTCCTGTGCATGCTCCGGAGTACACTAGAGCAGTGCAAAGCATCCAGAGAGCACCAACCAATAAAGCTAGATTTGCAGCTGCTTTGCATCACCAGAACAGTGCAGCAGCCAAAGGGTTCTGTTGAGTATAACCCTTAACTTGCAACTGACTTGCTGGTTTAGAGGGCTGTGTTAGTGATATTGGTATTAGATGAAGGAGGTGGAGGTAGCCCAGTCCCAAAGTTCCAATGTCTCTGTTCTTTAAAGGCTTCCCCTGCTTCCCACAGTTTCTCCAGCCATGTAGCCTGAGGGGGCAAATCTTCAGCTGCTGTAATTTGTCATAGCTCCAATGCACAATGGAGTCAGCAACGCTAAGAGGCGCTTTCCAAGCACTGATTCCCAATCAAGTTGCAATCACAGAATCTTTAAAGATTAGTGACAGATCGACCAAATAATCTACCAGTGAGATCACTTGTCACATGTACAGACCCCATCATACCATTAACAGCAACAGGGGAGGGTAAAAAGAGGGAAGATACAAGCATTCAGATAGCACAAAATTGAGATATTGAGAACAAAATTAATCAAGAAACCAAATAACATGAAGAGAAGAAATTCTTGAATTACCTATACTTCAATGTAAGAGCCTGTATAACAAACAGGAGGAATTGGAATTGCACATTTATGAGCATAAACTCGATCTAGTTGGTATTACAGAAACGGGATGGGGGGATGATTTGGACTATTGGAATATTAAAATCATTATAATCTAACATCATTATAACCTATTTAGAGAGGATCAAGTGGGCAAAAGGAGAAGGGAGTGGCACTCTACATCAAAAATGGCATTACCTGTTTCTGACTCACTGATAACTCAGAAGAAAATGATCTTGAATACTTATGGATCCATGTCTTAACAGATAAAACATAAGATGGGGCATTAGTTGGTATCTGCTATAGACCACCAAATCACACTAGGGTATAGAATGACCACCTCCTTATGCACTTGTCTATAGCATATAGGAAAAAAGCTTTATGTGATCATGGGGGACTTCAGTTTGAGTGACATATGCTAGAGATCTCATAAGGTCAGTACTAAAACATCTTTAGAATTTCCAAACATAACAGATGACAATTTCCTAATCCAAAAAGTGTTGCAGTGAACAGGGGGATTTCTATATTAGACCATGTCCTAACAGATCAAGAGGAACTGATCAGAGAACTAAAAGTTAACAGTAGCTTAGGTACAAGTGATCATGACTTGATCACATTTACAATGTGAAAGCAGAATAAAAGTCCAGATGAGTAATATATGGTGCTTTAATAGGGCCAATTTAATAGGTACAAAGCTGCAAACAATTATGAGCCAAATCAGCTGGGAGGAAGAATTTAATCAGAAAAAATTGAATGATAAATTGGAATAATTTAAGGACACCTTTCTAGGTGCCCAAAAAACGCCACAATCCCACAAATGTGGAAGTAGGCCATGCCAGTTAAAAAAAAAACAAGCTGGTTTAGAGGGGAAATGAAGGAAGCTGTATATAATATATATTATATTTTACAGCTGCCCTTCATTTATACACACACACCCCAAATGGAAGAAAGGGGAAGTTAATAGTAATGAATATAAATCACAAGTTAGAAATTGTGTAAAATTGATAAGAGAAGCCACAAGACAAAAATCTATGGCCTGGCCAGTTAACGAAGGAGTTTTTAAAATATAATAGGAACAAAAAGAATCTTGAGAATGGTACTGATCTAATACTACATGGAAGTGGTAGAACTAGCAATAATAATGTAGAAAAGGCAGAAGTGTTCAATAAATATTTCTCTCTGTATTTGGGAAAATAAGATGATATAGTCTCATCATACGGTGATGATAACACTCTTTCCACTCCACTAGTATTTCTGGAGGATGTTAAACAGAAGCTACTAAAGTGAGACATTTTTAAATCAGCAGGTGCAGATAACTTGCATCCAGAGATTTAAAAGGGCTGGCTGAGGAGCTTGATGGACCATTAGAAGTGGGAAAGTTCCAGAAGACTGGAAGAAAGCTAATGTTGTGCCATTTTTTTTAAAAAGGGTAAACAGGATAACTCAGGTAATTATTAGCCTGTCAGCCTGACATCAATCGCAGGCAAGATAATGGAGCAGCTGATATGGGACTTGATTAATAAAGACTTAAAGGAGAATAATGTAATTAATGCAAATCAACATTGGTTTATGGAAATTAGATCCTGTCAAACTAGCTTGATATATTTTTTTATGAGATTACAAGTTTGGATGATAAAAGTAATAATGACATAATATACTTAGACTTCTGTAAGGCATTAATTAAAAGATTGATTAAAAGACTAGAAAAATATAAAATTAACATGGCACACATTAAGTCATTAAAAACTAACTGACTGATAGATCTCAAAATGTAACTGTAAATGGGGAACCATCATCGAGTGGGTCTGTTTCCAGTGGGGTCCCAGAAGGATCTGTTTTTGACCTTCTACTATTTTACTGTTTTTATCAATGACCTGGAAGTAAACATAAAATCATCACTGATAAAGTCTGCAGATGACACAAAAATTGGAGGAATTGTAAATAATAGTCACAGATTCAGAACAATCTAGATCGCTTGGTAAACTGGGTGCAAGCAAACAATATGTGTTTTAATGTGGTTAAATGTAAATATATACATCTGAGAACAAATGTAAATATATACATCTGAGGCCATACCTACAGGATGGGGGATTCTATCCTGGGAAGCAGTGACTATGAAAAAAGATTTGGGGGTCACGGTGGATAATCAGCTGAACATGAGCTCCCAGTGTGAAGCTGTGGTCAAAAGAGCTAATGTAATCCTGGGAATCTTGAGTAGGGGCAGAGAGGTCATTTTACCTCTGTATTTGGCACTGGTGTGACCACTCTAGAATACTGTGCCCAGTTCTGGTGTCCGCAATTCAGAAAGGATGTTGATAGATTGAAAAGGGTATAGAGAAGAGCCAGGAGAATGATTAAAGGATTTGAAAATATTCCTTATAGTGATATACTTAACAAGCTCAATCTATTTAGATGAACAAAGACAAGACTAAGGGCTGCCTTAATTACAGTCTATAAGTATCTACATGGGGAGCAAATACTTAATAATGGGCTCTTCAGTCTAGCAGAGAAAGGATCACATGATCCAAAGGCTGGAAGTTGAAACTACATAAATTCAGCTGAAAATATGGCATATATTTTTAATGATGAGAGTAATTAAGCATTGGAACCAATGGTGGATTCTCCATCACTGACCATTTTAAATCAAGATTGAATGTTTTTCTAAAACATCTGCTCTAGGAATTATTTTGAGGAAGTTCTATGACCTATGCTGTATGCGAGGTCAGACAGGATATGATCATGCTGGTGCCTTCTGGCCTTAGAATTTAGAATCTATGAAACGCTTAATCATTACCATCAATAGATTATAAACATGCAAATTAACTGTGAAGTAAGGGTGGTGATTGCTTAAGTTACCTCTGATGCCACAATTGCCCCATGTAAGAGTTACTTGAGGTAACTCTCAATTGATAGGACCCTGTTGTAGTTTCTCTAATCTATACAATTAGATACAACAATCCATTAATAACAGCTTAATTGAAATCTAACGTATTTCAAATATAGCCTATGCACAAGATTTCAATGAGTTTTAACTACATGGAAAGTTTGAAGAGTCTGTGGTATTCTGTTATTAAGATTATTTGGGACAAAAATAAAGACACCTAGATGCTAAATTTCTTAAAGGACCCTATTTTTAATTATTTTTAATTTACAAACTATTGAACAGATTTACTTGTAAAATCTCAGTAAATTAATTTTGTATTCAAGGAGTACATTCTGTACTTGTGGGGCAGACATGCTGTATTTTCCCTACAAAACAAGGAGGCTGAATTCCTGCTTTACATGCCAAACAGAATTCAACATTAACTATGGGGTTGTGACTACAGCCTTCGATAATAAGCTGGATGCAGTAGTAGTTTGGATCTCAGATCCTTAGCCAACTGCTTCATCTTGCCTCCTATGGCATCTAGTTGAGAGGCAGTTATGAACTTTCTAATGCCAGATTCCCAAGCACATTTTAATTTAGCTAACGTTCTTTCAAAATGTTCCATAATTTATCACTGTTGCCAGTCTGTCATATTTCCTGAAACCTGGAGTAAGCTTGGCAGTTCAGGAGCTGCCAGTGCATTAGGGCCATACTGGGTCATGTGAAGAAGTGTTGTCTTCTGGAAGTTTTTTCCCAGAATTTCTTTTTTAAAAACAGCTTCTTAGAGCTGTTTGTAGCCGTTACAACTAGATAAGAAACTCAAAGGCTCATAATGCATCTGATTTGTTCACATTAGCAACATGTAGGCCAAGTATATACAGTAACTCCTCACTTAAAGTCATCCCGGTTAACGTTGTTTCATTGCTGATTAATTAAGGAACATGCTCGTTTAAAGTTGCGCAATGCTCCCTTATAACGTCGTTTGGCAGCCACCTGCTTTGTCCACTGCTTGCAGGAAGAGCAGTCTATTGGAGCTAGCTGGTGGGGGCTTGGCAGCCCCCCCAATAAGCTCCCCACTCCCCTATGTTCCCTGTGTGGCAGCTGCCCAGCAGGCTTGCAATTGCTGGGCAGTTCAGCTGTCCCTCCCCCCACTGCCATGAGCTGCTCCTGCCCTCTGACTTGGAGCTGCTCCCGGGAGCCTCCTGCTTGCTGTGCAGGGCGAGGGGAGGGAAAGGTGGGCTAATGTCAGGGTGTCCTCTTCTCCCCTGCTCCTGCCTCCCCACTTACCCCATCTCCATGTTGGTTGGGGGGGACACAACAGGGCTCAGGAGGGAGGGAGCTTGCTGGCCGCATCTGCTGTCTCAACTTGCTGATCTACTTAAAAAGGCAATGTACTTAGAGTAGGGTCAGCGTACTTAAAGGGGCAATGCACATCTCTCTCTCTCTTTCTCTATCACATGGTGTGTGTCTCTGTCTCTGTCTGCCATGCTGTCTCCCCTCCCTCCAGTCATGCTGCCTTATAGAGTGTGAGGCTACATTAACAAAAATGTGTTAACCCTTGAGGGCTCAGCTGAGTGCTAGTTCACCATTTAGCAGTAAGGCATTCCCTGGGAAATATCCCCCCTCTTCCACCCTCCACCCTCTAACTTCTCCACCTCAACCAAGCTTCACAATCATCATTGCTCTGTATAGTATTAAATTGTTTGTTTAAAACTTACACTGTGTATGTGTATATATATATATATAATATAGTCTTTTGTCTGGTGAAAAAAATTTCCCTGGAACCTAAACCACCCCCCCCCAATTTACATTAATTCTTATGGGGAAATTGGATTCGCTTAATATCATTTCACTTAAAGTTGCATTTTTCAGGAACATAACTACAACATTAAGCAACGAGTTACTGTATTGACTTCCATAGTAACTGCAGTATGCTCAGCACCTTTGAAAAATCAAGGTATTTAAATATGGATTTAGGAGCCTAAAAGATGACATCTATTTAGGAAAATCTTGGCCACAGTATTCAACAGAAATCACTTTCACCATCTTCTGTCTCCCCCTTACAGCTGCAAATACCCAGTCATATTTTCAGCTCCAGTTCACAGAAACAATCAAACAGATACATTCAGCACAATGCAAGTCTATCTGGGTGTACCAAAGAGGCCTGGCCTCCCTCAGAGATTGACAGCGAGGGAGGGTCAGACATCCCTGGTGGGTGGAACCAGGAAAGCCACGCCCACCATGCCAGAAGCAGAGAGGTGGGTTAGGAACAGGAAGTATAAAAGGTGGGTCCTGTAGCTCAATTGGGCTGAAGCTGTTGAGGGAGGCAGATGCTTCCACCCTGCTACAGGAGCCAGAGCCTGCTGAGGACTTCTGCTGTCCCAAGGACTCATTCAAACTGCCTGAGCTACCAGACACATCCAGTGCTGAGGAGCAGCTGGGATTACTGTTTGCAGTGTACTCAGGGGAGATGGAGGACACCCCTGAGATCCAGGTACACCCTGAGGGGAGGGAAGGAAGTGGCCCAGGGACAGCTGACTATGGTCTGGCTGGGTTGCTGCCTGAGCCTGGTCCAGTGTGTTGCGGCTGGATCCCTGCTGACCCAGTGGCAGAACATTCTGCCACTGTTAGGGCCCTGGGCTGGGGATGCAGTGGAGTGGGTGGGCCTGCATCTGCCTACCCTCTGCCACCTCACCTCTGGGGTGACATCCTCCACACCTTCGGCCAGGTGGCCTGTGTGAGTCTATTGTCCACTGAGCTAGGATGCTAGCCTGTGCTGGACACTTACCCCTTGCTGCAACGCTCTAGCCTGTGCTGGGTGCTCACCCCTGCCTGAGGGCTGGGACCCTAGACTATGCTTGGTACCCTGCCCTGTCTGAGGGCCTGGGTTCCCAGATTATACCTGGCTTTACCCTACAGGAGGATTGGTCTTTAGACAGCTTGGTTCCCTGCCAGCCTGAGGGCTTGGCCCCTGAACCACTCACTGCTCTACCCTGCTGGAGGGATCAAGCCCTAAGACTGCTGACTTCCCCATTGTCTTAGACTGTGCTTACATGGGTGTGACAGCAGAGGCATGGCCTCCCTCTGAGATTGACAGCGAGGGAGGGACACACATGCCTACACTGGGGTATGTCTACACTTCAATTAAACACCTATGGCTGGCTCATGTCAGCTGAGGTGGGCTCACAGGGCTGCAAAATTGTGATTGGGCTCAGGCTAGAGCCTGAGCACTGGGATCCTTCCTCCTCATGGGGTCCCAGAACCTGACACACTTGACAAACCTGACATGGGCCCAGGTCAGCTGACACAGGCCAGTCACAGGTATTTATTTGCAAAATAGGCATACCCCAAGTAAACTTGCTTTCCTTCATTGGGTTGAATGTATCCAATTGATTCCATTTTTGTTTGGCAAAGTATCAGTCAAGAGCCCGCTGGAAGAAGCCAGCTGGAAAGGAAGAAGAAACCAAAAACCAAACAAAATTGAAGAGAAGAATTCTGTGTATTAGCTCCAGCTTAGATAGTGCCTAAATCATTGTTATGGTGTAGGCTGTCGTGTAGCGTAGGCTGTAGACTTACAGCTTGATTTTTCCACTCTGTCACTTCATTTTCCAGCAGTGTGACTCCACGATCATCAATGGAGCTACACCAGTGTGAAACTGGAGGAAAGCAGTGGAAATTCAGGTCCATCCAATTTTTATGCATCAAGTTACTATAAGGGAGCACACATGGTGAACACAATAGATGAACAGAGAGAGCACATAGGGGAACCCAATATGTTGGGAGAAATCATGCCTCACCAATTGATTAAAATTCGTTGAGGGTATCAACAAACTAATCTTTTGATGGTATCCAGTGGAGATAGGGTACTTGGACTTTCAAAAAGCCCTTGACAAAGTCCCTCCAAAAACTTTTAAGCAAAGTAGGCAGTCATGGGATAAGAGAGAAGATTCTCTCATAGACCAGTAACTTGTTAAAAGATAGGAAACAGAGTTAGGAATAAATGGTCAGTTTTCACAATGGAGAGAGGTAAATAGTGGGGTCCCCTAAGGATCTGTCCTGGGACCCCAAAATGCCAGATGAAATTCACTTTTGATAAATGTAAAGTAATGCACATTGGAAAACATAATCCCAGCTATACATACAAAATGATGGGGTCTAAATTAGCTGCTACCACTCAAGAAAGAGATCTGGGAGTCATTGTGAATAGTTCTCTCCATGTGTAGCAGTAGTCAAAAAAGCGAACAGAATGTTAGGAACCATTAGGAAAAGGACAGATAATAAAAGAGAATCTCATATGCCACTTTATAAATCCATGGTATGCTCACACTTTAAACTGCCTGCAGTTCTAGTCACCCCATCTCAAAGAAGATGTGTTAGAATTGGAAAAAGTACAGAGAAGGGCAACAAAAGTTATTAGGGGCGTGGAACATGAGGAGTGATTTAAAAGACTGGGGCTGTTCAGCTTAGAAAAGAAACTACCAAGGGGGGATATGTTAGAATGGGGTGGTGGAAAGTGAATAGGGAAGTATTATTTACCCCTTAACATAGCACAAGAACCAGGGGTCACCCAACGAAATGAATAGGCAGGAGGTTTAAAAAAACACAAATACCTTGTGACAGGGCTGGAGGGACCCTGTCTAGTGCAGGGCAAGTGCACCCTGTCTCCCTTAGGGTAACACCTGAGTCTACATCGCCTGCATCTATGTCTCCATAACCAGAGTCAATATACTCATCTCTGTTAGCGGGGCAATGAGGTCTAATGGCCAAAGTAAATGTATTAGCCTTGCTCAGCAGGGCAGTATGGCCCAATGGACAGAGTCAATAGAGCCTTCCTCTTGGCAGGGCAGTAAGGCCTAGTGGCTAGGGTCAAAGGATTCGCCCCAGTTTGCTGGGTCACAAGGCCTGGGATCAAAATCACTGTATCCGCCCCTGTTAGCAGGGCAGGGTGGCACATGGGCCAGAGTCAAGCTCAGTACCAATGTGGACACAAGAACAAATGGATATAAACTGGCCATCAGGAAGTTTAGACTTGAAATTAGACGAAGGTTTCTAACCATCAGAGGAGTGAAGTTCTGGAATAGCCTTCCAAGGGGAGCAGTGGAGGCAAAAGACATATCTGGCTTCAAGACTAAGCTTGATAAGTTTATGGAGGGGATGGTATGATGGGATAGCCTAATTTTGGCAATTAATTGATCTTTGACTATTAGTGGTAAATATGCCCAATGGCCTGTGATGGGACACTAGATAGGGTGGAATCTGAGTTACTACAGAGAATTCTTTCCTGGGTGTCTGGCTGTTGAGTCTTGCCCTCATGCTCAGGGTTTAGCTTATTGCCATATTTGGGGTCAGGAAGGAATTTTCCTTCAGGGCAGATAGGCAGAGGCCCTGGGAGTTTTTCACCTTCCTCTGCAGCGTGGGGCACGGGTCACTTGCTGGAGGATTCTCTGCACCTTGAAGTCTTTCAATTGAGGACTTGAGTTGAGGACTTCAATAGCTCAGACATAGGTCAGGGGTTTGTTACAGAAGTGGGTGGGTGAGATTCTGTGGCCTGCGTTGTGCAGGAGGTCAGACTAGACGATCATAATGGTCCCTTCTGACCTTAAAGTCTGTGAGTCAACAGGTTTGCCCCACTTAGCAGAGCAGTAGGGCCTCGTGGCTGAAGTCAATTAAAACTGCCTCAGTTCGCAGAGCAGTAAGGACTAGTGATCAAAGACCATGGATTCGTCCGCATCTGCAGGGCAATAAAGCCTAGTGGCCCCAGTCAATGGATTCATCCCTGTTTGCAGGGCAGTATGGCCCAGTGGCCACAGTCAATGGCTTCACCCTCGTTCATAAGACAATAAGGCCTAATCGCCACAGTCAATGGATTCACCTCTGTTCGCAGGGCAATAAGGCCTAGTGGCCAAGTGGCCTCAGTCAGGGTAGGGGGCTGCCACTCTCAGAAAGGGGGGTAATGGTGGTCTGAGTAGGGGGGCCTTGGCCCTCCCTCTCCACTGGGCCCTAGCCCAGGGTCCTGATACTGGCAGGACCACGTGCCACTGAGTAAGCAGAGGTGGGGTGGGGTCTGACTGAAACACACTGACTCAGTACTCCGTTTCCCCCACCAGGCCACTATTTGTTTCCCCTGGGCTGCTTCCTACCATGTTTCTCACAGCTGAGGCCTCAGCATCTCGGCTGTCTCCAGGTTCCCTGGGCTTCACTGTCCCCAGTGATTCTGGACTCTGCGGGGCCTCTGTGGGTAGCCTGGCATCTACCTGGGTTGTGGCGTCTCCAGTTCCCACGGCCTCTGGCTTTGGCTGATCTTTGGCCGGAGCCCGCAGCGTGTGTCTTTCCTTTCCAGCAGTCCGCACCAACTGCGCTGTGCTGCTCCCTTTTATACTAGTGCATTTGGAGGATGCCCAGTAGAGTTGAGGGGGAATGGCTTCCTCAGCCCACAATGTGGGGTTAACCCCTCTCAGTATGGGGCGTGTGCTCCCCGTCATACACCTCTTCACACAATGCACAATCAACCTGTGGAACCTGTTGCCTTGAGATATGAAGGCCAAAAATATAACTGAATTAAAAAAAGTTAGGATAGGTCCATCATTGGTTATTAGCCAAGATGGTCAGGGGGATGTTCCTAAACCTCTAACTGCCAGAAGCTAGGAGTAGAAAACAGGGGACAGATCACTTGATAAATTGCCCTGTTCTGTTCTCTGAAGCATCTGACACTGGCCATTGTCTGACCAGATACTGGGCTATATGGCCCATTGGTCTGACCCAAGTATGGCCATTCTTATGTTCCTGTGTTGCTTAGTCATTTACTATCTATGTTCCACAATCAGATGCTACTAACATTCAATAACGACACCACACATAAAACCCCTTCAGGACAGACGCAATATAATGTAGCTTCCCAAAACAATGGACCTGTATTGATGGTTGTCTACAGCGAAATGGTATTAAATGATATGTACAGTTGCTACACTAGGGCTCTATTCTCCTCCCATAGAAGTCAGTGTGAATTTTGCCACAGATTTGGCTGTAAGCCATATCAGGCCCTTAGTTACCACTACAGATTTAACATGTGCATAGTTGTTTTAGTGTAAGTGTATCTGTCTGCAAGTAAGACTATGTATAGTGCACTTCAGAAGGCTTGTTTGGAATTTATGGGCCAGCTGATGCTACGCTATTGAACGAACAGATGTTCCAGTGATTGAACTAGACATCCAGAGTGATAAAATCAAAAACCTCGCTTGGTTGACTAGAACTTGACTCACATATCTTAGTCTTCTAAAATATTATACTGCTAACCTGCCCTTCCCTGGCCTGTAGTTTCCATCCACATAAAACAGATGAGAAAAATCAATTAGTGTCCAGTGTCCCCTAATCATTCTTTTAAAGTGGTTGCTGCTTTAACCATTTGTCCTATTTAATGTGCATGCTGTCGTACTCATTGGTCCTGTAAAAGTGCTTTGCTTTCCACACCAGCTACCCTGAACACATTAAACATCAGGAGAAGGAACTTAGTCATGCTTTACAATAAGCAGATGCTAGTTAACACTAATAGACTATACCATTTGTCATAATATTGGGCTTGACCCTGCCAACAGGTGCCTGAGTAACAATGTAACTACTTGCATAAGTAAGCTTACTCACCTGAGTAACTGTTCTCTGGATCAGGACAGTAGATATTAAGGAATATTAATTTGATGAAAAGTGAAGTGATTTTTGTTAGCACCTCCAAGGTCTTGCAGATTGCAAGAGGGGAGGGTCACAAAGCCCAAACATCTATACTGAAATTTTTAGCCCTGTAGTCCAAGTCATGTAAGCCAAAGACGACTGACCCGGGCCAGCCGTGGTCATGCTGTGGGTCTTATTCCAGTGTAGATGTACCCACAGTGAACAAAGACCCAGTCCCTACCTCTAAAGAGTTTACAGTCCAGACTGACCATGACAGGATACTGACAAATAGAAGATGGAATACACAGAATAAAGTAAAGGCACCATTTGAGCAGTACACAGCACACCCATGCTATTTCCTAGGGTTGTTTTTGTTTTGTTAAATTCACTTTAAATGATAAAATTAGACAGAAGAAGGTTGTTTGAGTGATTATGGGACACACTGATCCTCCTACCAAGTATTTACACTGTACGCAGCACAGTGGTATTCAAGCACCTTACAACTCCTGGTATTTTTCTGAATACAACCCAGAACCTCTATGCTGCAATCTGATCTGTGCCTGCGGTAAGGGGCTGCCCATGAAGAGGCCAGCTGACATCACTGGGAGCTAGCCTATACAAGAATCTCTACAGAGGCGCAGCTCTCCCATCGGCATAAGTACTCCACTTCCCTGAATGGCGATAGCTATGTTGATGAATGAGCTTCTCCCCCTGACATCGCGCTGCCCACAATGGCGCTTAGGGGAGTGTAACTTACGTTGTTCAGGGAGGTGGCTTTTCCACACCCCTGAGTGACTTCAGTTACACTGAAGTAAGCGCTCGAGTGTACAAGCCCTGGGACACTGCACAGGCGCAGGAGCCTGCCCGCATAGAACCGATTCCGGGATTGGGCCCAGCAGAGCAGTTGCCTTTTCATTTTGTTTTGCAGCAACGTTTCACTGTGTTGACTCCTCCTATTCAGTTTATCTCCTGCAATAACCCTCACATTCTTCTGTGTGCTAAACTATACCTAGCCAATATTCCCCCCCAATTTTATATTTGTGCTTTTGTATTATTCCTTCGTACGTGAACCACTTTGTACTGGCCTTCACTGAATCTTATCGCATTGATTTCAACTCATAGGTCCAGTTTGCCAGCCTGATACTGTAATTCGACTGTCCACAGTATTTTCAGTCCCTCCCAGTTTCACTTCACCCACAAATTGAAACCTGCTATTGTCAATGAGGCAAATATCATAGTGATTTTCAGTTGTTTGGAAACAGGCAAATATATTCAGTCAGCCACATGATGTACAAAAATGCCTTCACTATTGATTCAATGGCTCGCTAGTCACTCAAGGAGTTTGTTTTCTAGCATCTTTACTGATGGAAGGGATTATGTGAGAAGAAACTTAAAGGGACCGTGCACTATGGAACTGGCAGAGCCTGATGGATCTATTGCTAGCTTTGACACAACTCTCCTTTACAAATACAGCTACCCTTGCCAATTTTTCCTGTTGCCAGCAAGTATCACTCGGAGTGTTATTTCCAAGGGGGGAACGGACTGTGAGAAGGAAGATGAAGATTTAAAAACGTAACTCCATTTTGTTACTGGAAAATGGGATTGCTTTGCTTGCAATAGTTAAGTAATGACTACCAAAGAAAATGCCTGAATATAGTTATCTAGTGACCAATTAAATCCTGTTGATTTGGGTGTCACAACCAACACTTACAGTTAAGGCTGCCACAAACCAGGTTTTGCTGAGGCCTGTATAATAAATAATAATATTATTAATAATGCCTGGAACTTATATAGCATTTTATATGCTCAAAGTGCCATGCAAACATAAACTAATTACCTTTGTGTAATGATCACACATACATTTGTTTAAATATATTTTCACAGCTATAACTATTAGAGCAATGAACTTGTGTATACATATACCATATCTTTGCATTTTTGGTTAGTTTTATTTTAAATATTATATGTTTCTCTGTGTGTTTACTCAAATTTATTTAAAAATGGAGCTCTGGATACGAGCACATAACTTGTATGTTATCATTTGGGACCAATGTCTAAAATATTAAATCCTCCCAAATTCATCAATTGTAGGATTCTCCCACCAATGCTACTTATTGCAAAGGATGGGGCCTCTTTCCCAAAGAGGCCTGGGAGAAAATATGTCGTCCTGATGATCAATAAATTAGGGTTCTGGGACTGTCACAATTGCAGGGCTAACTGTACCACTGTCCCCTTTCTGGTCTCACTCAGACCACCCAGGCCTCTTGGGCCTCTAGCCCTTCCAGGTATGTTTACACAGTCCACAGCAGTGAGCTTCCCAGCCTAGGTCAACAGACTTGAGTTAGTGGAGCTGGACCCAGGCAACCACCTGGAGTGCCAGGCTCGGGGGAGGGGCCGGACTCAGGGTGCTGTTTTTGTTGTTAGCAACAAAAAGGAAAATAGAATGTTTCAAGTGAAATGTTTCAGGTATTCCAGATGTGGATTCATTTTTCACTAGCTTCCTAGAATGTTCTGGACCTTTGCAGAATCTCATGGAAACTTCCAAACTTTCTGTCGTGAAATGGGCTACAAATGCAATAAAAATAAGGTAATCAAAAGTTTCATAAATGTGTGTGGAGGGGCATCGAAGACACTCCTTGCCTGAGTGCCATTTAGTCTAAGGCCAGCCCTGAGTGGGGCTTGTGTAGTGCTCAGGCTCTGAAACCTAGGGATAGCAAATAAGATCACAGAGCCCAGATATAAAGCAAGAAGTGATGCTAAAAAACTCTACAAACTCATCCCCACAAACCCAGCCCAGGGGCCTTCTACATACTTCCCAAGATACACAAACAAGGGAACCCAGGAAGATCCATCCCATCTGGCCACAGCACTCTTACCAAAGGATATCAGGCCTTACAGAAACAATCCTCAAACCACTCACCGCACAAAGGGGCAGCTTTCTCCAAGACACAACCCACTTCTTTCACAAACTCTGCAATGTTAACAAGCTCACTTCAAACATCATCCTTTACACCAGGGATGTCACCTCCCTATACTCCCTATCGATGATGGCATAGATGCCTGCCTCAAATATTTACAAGACAATGGACAACTCTAAGATATCCACCCCAAACACATCGCCAAACTCATCCATTTCATCCTCACCCATAACAATCTACATTCACTGACAAACATGTTGTCCAAAGCATGCGAATAGCCATGGGTACTAGGATGGCTCCCCAATATGCCAACCTTTTCATGGGCCACCTTCAAGAAGAATTTCTGGATAAATGCACCATGAAACCAATGATATACCTGAGATATACATTGATGATATTTTCATCCTCTGGACAAATGACTTAAACTCCCTCATAGATTTCCACCAGAACTTCAACAACTACCACCCAACCATGAAACTCTTTCTGGAACACTCCCACACCAGCATCTACTTCCTGGACACCACGATCAGCTTCAGCAATGGAACAACTATATACAAGAAACCCATGGATCACCACACCTATCTTCATAGATCCAGTAACCACCTCAAACACACCAAGAAATCTGTTATCTACAGCCTGGCATTCAGATACCACAGAACAGGCTCCAAGGAAAAAGGCCAAGATACACACCTTAACACACTCAAAACCACCTTTACCAAAGAAGGACACATCACCAGAGAAGTAGATCACATCATGGAATGGGCCACCCAAGTACCTCAAGAGAGCTTGCTTCAATATAGAAATAAAACCCCCTTTGGCTGCACATCCCTAGTTGTCACCTATCATCCCACACTGGAATTTATTCACGGTATCATCAAACAACCACAACCCATATTTGATGGGGACCTCCTGAAAGAAATATTTCCTGAACCCCCTTTTCTGGCCTTCATACAACCCCCCAACCTCACCAAGATCATCATTAGAAGCAAGCTCCTCACAAACCAGGACACACCAACTCAAAGCATCACCAGACCCTGCTTGCACAACAGATGCAAAACCTGTAGAAGTATCTCCATTGCTACAATGATTAACATCCTTCACAACACACCTTTCAAGATCCATGGTCCTACACATGCCTAATACAACATGTGGTGTAGCTCATCTGATGCACTAAATGCCCAAATAGCAACTACGTGGGTGAAACCAGACAATCACTATGCTCTCAAATGAACTGGCACAGGAAAATGATAAAAGACAAAAATACCTTAACACCTGTGGCTGAACACTTTTCACAACACGATCACTCTATATCTGACCTATCAGTCCTCATGCACAACACTGTCAAAAGAGGAGCCTGGGAGCTTAAATCCACTACTCTGCTAGACAGTAAAAATCTGGGACTGAATATAGACATTGCATTTATGGTTTATTACAACAATCTATAACCCACTAATAACCTCCTCAGGCTGTTCCCCCTTTTCACCCTATGACTGGAGGGGTGTTAATAGGCCACTTCACCTTGAATTATCCCTTGAAATATGTGTTAGCTACTTATGCTAAACAATCTGTTCCACCTTGTATTTAGCTGTGATACTCTGAGTACATTTCCCAGCCCTGAAGAAGAGCTCTGTGTAAGTTCAAAAGCTTGTCTCTCTCACCAACAGATCTAATAAAAGATATTACCTCACCCACCTTCTCTCTCTAATATCCTGGGACTGACACAGCTACAACACTGCATACAACACTACCTTCATGTTAAATTTCATTATTTAAAAGGGACAAGCTCACCAGACATAGCTGGTAGCTTAAAGATCCCTAAGAGAGCAACACAGGCAAAACTAATGCAGAGAAGATCTCACATTTGTCACCCACAAAAACAACTCTCCACTCCTTCCCTGAACACCCAAAGGAGTTAACTAGCTTGCTCTGAATTTGAGAGATCTTATCCTCAAGGTAGAATGAACATTTTTCCATAGCAAAAAATATTCAATTCCATTTCCAAGTATAAAGAGCCATTAATACCATTGTGGATTGTATTTGTTTCCTTGATGTATTTATCTTGGATTTAAAGGATAAATATTAAGAAGACATTGAAAAAAATCCAATAAAATAACACTTTTATTTAATGACAAAGTCACTCTGATTGTAATCAGGCACTGAGTCATCTGATATCAGGCAACCCAAAGCAACCACCAATCTGGAGGACTGCTATATGTGTTGGTCACACAAATGGACATTGATTTTTCAATAAGCTGAAAGCCAAAGCCAACATCGCTCCTGTGATAGCTTTTCTCGTGAGGGATGTTTTCTCGCTCATGCTTGGCACCAGCTCTTCATTCTTATGTTACAAGAATTACATGGGTGAACTGGAGTGGAAAACGTCAGATCATTGGGTCATGTGATGAATAAGGCAATTAAAGCAATTAGATGCACAGTTACTGAGTTTTATCTGTTTTGCTTTATAAAATAAAATTGTAAGTAGGGTTCATCTTTCTCAATGCACCTGACAACCCCAGATTTCAGATGTACATATACACTTGTGCCATTACACAGTATGAAATCTGTTTATATGCTCAGGACAGTAAAGTTATTTAGGATATTCAAGATTAGAGAAGACTGCAAGGAACTTCACAAGGATCTAACAAAGCTAGGTGAATGAGCAGCACAATGGCAATTTAAAGTCACTGTTGAGAAATGCCAGGTAATACACATTGGAAGAAATAATTCAAACTATTTGTACACATTAGTGAGTTGTAAATTAACGGCAACAACTTCAAAGAAAGATCTGAGATGACTTTGCTCATGTGCAAGAATGGTCCAAAATAAGACAAAATATTAGGATATATAAGCTTATATCTGGCACCCAACACCATAAAATAAACAAATTAAATTAACAATTTACCTCAGCCAGACAACAAATAAAACTGGAAAAACTCCAGAATAACCCTTCACCCTTCCCCCCCCCAAAAAACTCAGTCTGAGGATCATACCCTCATCCTTCCCCAAAAACCTTATCAAACAAATGGAACATCCACAGCAACATGAAATTTAAAACTCCCAAACACTTACTGGCATGAGTTAGGAAGAAATTCACCTTAAGAACAGATTATTCCATAATTATCTACTAGGATTTCTTGCACCTTCCCCTCTGAAGCATCTGATACTGACTGCTGCATTGTCAAAAATATGATACGAGACTAGACGGATGAGTGGTCTGATCCAGTATGACAATTCAGATTGTCATAGGTCTTATTTCTGTGTCTTGTTACTAAACAAACAAAGTCACTTAACTCAGTCACAGGAATCTCGTCTTTTTAATTGAAAACGTCCATTTCAAACATGTCTTCCTAAACTTTTCTGTTCTAATTAACATAACCCTAATCTCCTCTTCTTTATTGTTGCAGTATACTTCATGGATTTCAGATCCGATGTGACCATTATGATCATCTAGTCTAATCTATGTAACAAAAGCCATAGAATTTCACACTGATTCCTGCATCTTCACAACAGCTTGAGGTTGAACTTTCAGAAAGACATTCAGTCTTGATTTACCACATCCCTTGGTAACCTATTCCAATGGTTAATTACCCTCACTGTTTAAAAAATATCACTTTATTGCCCATCTTGAACTTTGCTAACTCCAGCTTCTAGTCACTGGATCTTGTAATGCCCTTGTCTGCTAGATGCGTACCACATTTCTCCCTTTGTAGGCACTGCAGACCATGATTTAATTGCCTCGTAACCTTCTCCTTGATAAGCTAAATAAATTGAGCTCCTTTAGTCTCTCACTGTAGGGATGTGTTTTCCCGAATGTAATCGTAGCTCGTCTCTGAACACTTTCCAGTTTTTCAACATCCTTTTTAAAGTGGGGACATCAGACCTGAACACAGTATCCACATAGTGGTCTCACCACTGCCATATACAAAGTAGTATCACCTCCTCCATCCTGCTTGCTGTCCCCCTATTAATATATCTACAGCATCACATTGGGAGTGCATGTTAGTTGGATATTTACAATGACCTTTTCAGGATTCCTTTCAGAGTTGCTGCTTGCCAGAATACAGTTGCCCATTCTGCAAGTATTGACTACAGTCTATGGAGTGACAGAGCGAGGAGGCAACACTGCAGCTAGCTCTATGCCTTTGTAAAGGCACCAGCTCCCTGCAGTACCTGGGATGGGAGAGCAGCACCAGGGAGCAGAGAGGCAAGTGGCTGGGGAAGAGAGGCTCCTATGGGGGTGGAGACCACAACCATCCTAAGGACTCCTTTGACACAACAGTGAAAGAGAGGGAGCACTAGTAGCTCAGAGAAGCACCTGGCCCACAGGAAACCCCTGGCTCAGAGGCTTCACAGTGAGCTCTGTGTGGCTTTGCAAAGATATTCCCCACCACCTGCCACAGAGGGGGAGAAATTGCTCTAGCCAAGTAGTGGAGATGAGTACTGCTGCTGTGAGAGGCCAACCTGCTGTTTGCTCTCTGACCCACCCCTTGGCTTCCAGAGCAACTCAGCTCTCACAAGGCCCAGAGACTGTATCCAATTGCCAGGCCTGCTGCTCGCTCACTGCCTACATGGCTAACATGGCCTGTGGTAGGACTTGCCATCTCACTGGGGTTCCTGCAGCAGCTCCAGCACCAACTGGTGGGCTCAGCCTCATCCAGGCAGCTCTTTCAGTGACAGGCTGAGGGAGTGTGCCAAGCAAATGTACCAACTGGAGCTAAGATTGCATCCTGAGCCCAGAGGGGAGCCATCCCCGCCTGGCCTAGGGAAGGCTGAATGGCCAGGGTGTGGTCACTAACAGGGCAGCAGAGACCAGCGAGGCTATAATGACAAGCAGGTAGCAATCAGTGCTCCAATGTAAGCTGACCAGATTTTGACTTTGATTTGCTTGATATATAACCAGTGCCCAAGCAACTGAGAAATGCCAGCACTGGCACGGGAGTGGGGAGCTGAGGGCATTGTGCAGGTTCTCCCATAGAAGTCAGGATCCAGGGATGGTGGTCAGTAGTTAATCTTGGTTTGATCAATATGGTGGATAATTTCCCCAGCCAGTCAGGTACAGATATAGGGTTAATAGGCCAGCCCTCTTGCCTGCATATCTCCGCTCCCAGGAACAGGGGGGCACAAACACTCAGCAGCCCAGTCCATCGAGCACTTGGGGTGTCACACAGTTGGGTTTAGAAAGCCAGGCCTCCTCCTTGTCTGCACCAGTGATAGGATCCCTTTCATTTAAGCAGTGCCCCAATTAAAAAACCAGGAAAAATCTGGTAACAAAATAACCTGTCATTACAAATTAGCCAGCTCTCTAGAGATCTCTCCTGAACTGGCCTCTGCTAATACATCCCAGTGATCTGTTTGCTTGTGGCTTCTGCTAGATATTGAGTTGACACTTCGTAGGTTCTATAAAATAATAATCTTACATCCTTCGCCTGATTCAGACATTGCCTCTAATGACTGTTTGGGACCTGGTCCTGACTGTGCCATGAGCATCCACAACTCCTATTGACTTCAGAGGGAGGGTGGATTCTCTGTCATCTCTCAGCATCAGGCCCTTAGGACATACTCCTTTGGCCATTTTTAATCTCATTCTCACTTCTATAAATGTTTTTACGTTATATTGCATCAGCCACTTCCACCCATGTTCCCTGCCCCTATTTTCCCAAATCTCTTTAGATCTAGTTGCTTACCTCCTTAGTGATGGCTGGCTTTCCTAGGGTAACATTCTCTGCACATTTTAAGACTTTGCTCCCTACTCCACTTCCATGTCATTAAAACAATGCAAATGACCAGTACAAGCCTATGCAGTCCTTAAGTACCATTTTGAGTGCTTAAGTGGGATCTAATGATGCCTAGGCTTTGTGCTGGCCTGTATATGGAGGCTGCCTTTAGGTCTACGTATGTGGCTGTCAAAGGCAGGCTGAATTCATGATGGATTTTAGCTAAAAGACAGAAAGCAAGTATAGCACCCATTGTAGATTGCCTGGCCTGGGTGCTCTGTATGAGGTTTCACAAGAAGAGGCTGGAGCTGGGCAAATAAGGTATGTGTGAAGACTTTTCTGAGAACAGAGTTATTGGCCTATAGATACTGCACTCAGTGTGTGGGCCTTTCCCCTTATAGAGCAGGGTAATGATTCCTTCCTTCCACTCCACTGGTACCTCCTTAGTAGTCCAAGCCTAAACAAAAAGTTGGTGTGATGCTACATTTATAGACTCTATGGCGCATCTGAGAAGTTTGTGTGTTAGGTGCCCACTTTGAAATTTCTTTATGGCAGAGTGAACATCTTCTAACATACATGAGTCTTTTACTTGGGACTATCATGAAGTCAACTAGCCTTTGACAGCAGCATACATAGGCCCAAAAGCAGCCTTTGATTCTATTGATAAAGCCACCTTGTGGAAGGCTCTACAAGACATCAGTGTTCCTGACATTCTCCTGAGGTTAATTCAAGACCTATGTAATGACTCAGGTACACAGGTGCACTGGGGGACCCATAAGTCTGACAGGTTTTACACTAGATCTGAGATGACGCAGGGATGTGTCCTGGCCCTATCCCTGTTCTGTCATGCAATGGATTGGCCTCTTGAACATATCTCCACAAATATCAGTATAACTGTTGGTTCAACACTTTTTTACCAACCTGAATTATACAGATGATGTCCTTTTCAGTCCGGACACAAACAATCTCAACAATGCACTAGAGACTTCCAGGATGAGGTAGCTACACTTAGGCTAAGTGTTTTTTGAGCAAAAACAAAAAACCAGAGTGTTGACACATATGTTGTGTAACAACATGTCTGTGCTTCTGGACAAACCATGAAAGTTATGAATGACTTTATCTATCTAGGCAAGGTAAATTGTCATCAAATGGACACACCCAGTCTGACATCATAAGAAGAATAGGTTTAGCAGCCTCAGACATGAAGGACCTGTATAGGGTCTGGAGCCAAAAGAAGGTAAAACTATATACAAAAGCATGGATGTATCAAACCTGCATACTGCTGATCCTTTTATATGGATCTGAAATATGGACATTGCTTAAACAAGGCATCAGGAGGCTGAAGGCATTTTATATGTTGCAGCGACAACTACTGGGTATAAGATGGTTTGATTTTTATCAGTAATAGGTATGTATCATTGAGAACCGGCCTTGAGAGGATTGAAGTCATCATTGGCCACTGCCGGTTGGCTCTTTTGGTCATGTTGCCTGCGTCAGGGACAAAGTCCCCACACATAGAGTTTTGAAGATTGACCTTGAAGTCAGGATGGGTCACTGCCCAGTCATGGACTGGCACCCTATCATGTGGTTGCCTGTGATTAATCTAACTGCCCCAGATCAGAATAATCCTATGGAGCTCTGAGATGCCTGGAATAAAGCCGTACAGTACGGTCATGGACATTCAGCACTACAGACCTCTGCTGTTTAAGTGTATTGTTGTTGTACGTCTATAGTCTGTTGTATGTCTACCTACTACCTCTTCCTGCTTGAGCTGTGGCCATTTTCCATCAGTTCCTGTACACTATTATCAAGTCAGCTGTTATTCAGTGCAGTTTTACCAGTGATACCAGGCTAACCTTATACATCAGCCCATCACTGTGCCAAACTATCTTAAAGTTAGAAAAAGAAGTACCCATTTAAGGTTTATTATTAACAGTTTGGTGGCAAAAGCAAGCTAAACCAGAACCTTAATTAGGATTAAAAGGGTAGAGGGGAAGTGGTTTTGTTCTGAAACTATGAGCCTTACAACCAGCGATGCCTCTTGGATATGAATCTCTCTGTTGACTGCTGTATTGGTATGAAAGTGGAAGGTGAGGGAATAGTAACTGGGGACAGTCTTCTCACTCATTACAGGCCTGGAGACATTTATTATTTTTGTATTTTGTAGATGGTGATGGTATTTCCTCCTTGTTTGTGGGGGATGATGGAGTGACTATGAGAGAAGAAATAACCTATGGTTAGAATGATATATAGTCTTCCTTGATTTTTATTTAACTTTGATTTTTACTTTAATGCGGAGGGCAATGAGTCAAATGTTGTGTCTGTTTCATATAAGTGTGCATATCAGGTCTGTTTACAAAGAAACTAAAATACAATTTCCTTTTCCAACTATTGCTGCAATTCACACAACAGGTTGACTGACTTATGATCTTTTCAAAGTCTTTACAACATGTTGGTGCGCGTTAAATTAGAGAATGACATTCATATAGGAGGCACTTTGTGAAACATCCTGGGAATATTGCTGGCATGTAATTCACTGGTCCATATGTTTGTGGCAATAAGCACACATTACCCTCTGCTTCTCTACCTGACCTGTATATCACAAATATTTTTCCTGTAGTCTGTCTTAATTATCTGTAGTATCCAGTCTGTTGAATACTGAATCTTAGGCCTTGTCTATATTCAAGAACAACTTTGATTTAGCAATCAGTGGCCAGCAATTTGTGTAACTGCCCTAATGCTGCTGACCCCCAACTGTAGACAAAGACATGTGGGCATAAGGGTTTGCACAGGTTGAACTAATCCATATTTACCCATTTCATATAGATTTAATGAATTTTTTAAAATTCAAAAAATAAACTGAAAAAAATTGACAAAATTCTTATGAATTTTCCCCACCATTTTTCATCCAATTAAACAGCTGGTTGAAATGTTTCTAATTTCTGACATTGCAAGATTTGGAAAAATGGTGGGGGCCATTATTTAAAAAATAAGGTTTCAAGTAGTGAAAACCATGAATAGCTCAAATACTGCACACTCTGGTTTGTCATTTAGGGAATGTCACTGGTATAGGATAGGTCTGGCGCTGGCCACTGGTTGCTGAAATGTGGTATTCCTGAGCATGGACAAGTCCTTAACAAGTTGTAGATTGATATGAAATTGTTGGCACATGGGGAAACTGCATTGTTTGCACAAGTACGAGAAATCATTGGATACATATTCAATTGGTTTTTCACTTTAGAAATAGAAGACAACTTGTATTTTAAGGAAAAAATAGAACTGTCATGGACATCTCTATGGCATCAAAATCCATCCCTAACAAAGCAGTTCCAACAAGGATTAATGTAATCAATTGTGCTGCTCATCATAAAGCAAAGACATAGTGAATCTCCTGCTTTGGACTGGGACTTTCCTCCGCATCACAAGTTCCTTTATATCCAGGGGCAAAATGTGCCCTTAGTTAAAATGATAGAGTCTTGTTAATTTTAATGTGTTTGCCCTAGTGGAGTGGAGAGCAGAATTAAGTTTAATTACAGCTCTATGCAATAGTTACCCTAAGGTATTAGCATCATTTAGTGGAACATCTAAATTACTGCTTGTTTATAATTCTTACCAATGAATGGAGTGAAATTAGTATTCTGCATTTTTGGTAATCTGTTTATTTGTGCAACAAGCACAAGCACAAAATTCAAGCAAATGCTGTGGAAAATTCCTGATGCTATCTTCATAATGTAAAATATGTATGATGTGGTGATTGGGAAATTCATACAGCTCTTCTATAGAGAGAGGCCAGTGATCCAGATATGTGTTGATAGGTAGAAAGCTCAAGCACCGTTATAAGCCTTATACTTGCTGGGCTGCAATTCCTTGTCACTAGTAATAATAATGTTAACACTGAAGTATTTGGGGACCTTTCTAGGGTGGCCTTAAGGGGATGTCTGATTGCCATTACTGCTTGGTACAGAGAGTAAAGTCTTCAAGAACTACATGACTCAAGGGTTAAGATTGCAGACATGCAGGCGAAAAAAGCAGACTGCTACAAATTGCTAGTGGAACTTGGAAATCTGAGAGGTGAGTTACGAGAAACAAATTAGGTTTCAAAGAATTTTTATGAGTACAGGACAAAACCAGCAAGCTCAGGAAATGGGTGCACAAACAATTGGTGTAGGCACTGTAATATGACTTGACAGAGAACCACTCCTATGTTCCTTGCCTGAGTGATCCAATTTCATACATTTAGGGCCAAAATCTGGGCTCCATTGTGTATAAGCTTATGTGCACACCAAAATGGATTCAATGGGCAGGAGCAAGCAAAAGCCAGGAATCTTACTCGGTGAAGTAAAGGCGGACAAGTTCCGATACATGCTGGGAGCAGATCCCCCGGAGAGGTGACTATAACTATAGGCAACTGAGCCTGCCAAGTGGAACAGTGTTAAAAAAAGAGAGGAATAAGCATGTTCCCCCATATACAAACAAGAGAATCAGTTATGAAAAGATGGTGCAAATGGACAATGTAGCTGAAAAAGAGCACTGTTAAGCAGACTAAGTAGTAGTGAACATGACTCTTGTCCACCTTTATTGCTTGGCACTCATTTGTTTTATATCTTGTGCACTGTTGAAACATGAACCCTCATATTTCCCATTCCTTTACTCCATGGGAAGTGCGCTTGGAAACAGAGAGGAACACATCAGTGTACACGTCTGTGCAATGTGCATTTTTTTGACAGTATCTCCTTTTTATGCGTTTGTAGACATGTCTTTTGGCATATGTGAACTTTAGGATCTTCACAAGCTATTGTACTAGGTTGTGGGTTACCTTTACTCCTTTCCAAAGGAACAGGATGTGCTGCTGTTTCACTGAAATGTGTATGAAATATTTTTGTCCCATTATCCTAGTTAACCAAAATTTTAAAATAATCATATATATCTTTGGCTAGTGCTCTTTGATCTTTAATGAAAGACCTTATAATCTATACCTGAAAAAGGGCAAGGGCAAAGGTGTTAAGGGCTATGTAGAAGGTAGAAGAAGGTCCCACACTAACCCACTTGTTACATTTTGTCACTATTTAGGCCCTCTGACAATATGTCTATTATTAGTTTCAGTTTTTAAAGAAATGCAATTCTGTCAAAAACTTAAGAAAAATTAGTGGCCAGATTTTCAACAGTGGGAGCTATTGTTTACTTTACAGCCTTTTGGAAATGTGGCCATAAATCACTTACCCTCATAGGACAAGAGTTTGATCTAATTGCACCAGTGACAATCCAAAGTAACTCCAGTGACTTCAAGAACAGAGTTCAAAAAATTTTATATTAGGAAAAATAGATCTCCTCCTTCTGTAGTATTTGTATAAAAGTATTGTGTAAGTCTTTGTGGATATATGCTTCAACTAAGTGGTCATTTTACCTTTTATATATATATATGTGGTGGTCATTTTACCTTATATATATATAAATAATAAAGGAAACCTCTTTGTTGTTTTCTGCACTTATCTTTTTTGGTTTTACATTTGTTATTTCACCATTGCCAACAGTTTGTTTTTTTAATACAATGTTCTCCCTTGACAAAGAACAAAGCCTGCATTTTTGATCTAGGTTACTTTTATTTCCAGCTAAGAAAAACAAATAAAGAACAAATATAAAGTCTCTAAAGAGAGGAGGGAGCATAGTGACTCACTTTGTAATAGTCTGCAAATGAAGCAAGACAAATTGACAGCTTTTTCTGCATTAGAAAATGGGGAGTCCTCTACATTTAAAAAGACAGTACAGTATATGTGTGCGTGCAGGATCGGGGCCCATGTCCCCATTCCCCATGAGCTTCTTGCCCCCATGTGAATGTCTTCTACGCCTTGGCTGAACTTGTGCAGCTAAGTGCTGAGTACAGTTACTAGATAAAAAACTAAATTTTCTTTTAGTACAGCAGTGGGTAATGCAAATCATACAGACTTGGCCCTTGGCCCTTCAGGCCTGGAATCAATGGGAGCACTGTGATTGACTTCACTGAGCACAGGAGCAATCCTATATTGCTGCAGTACACTTCAGATCTTCACCTCATCTTATCTTAATATCCTAAAGAATGTAGGCCAGATTCTATAAACCAAATCCTCCAAGTCCCTATTCAGGCAAAACTCCCACTTGTGTCTATGCCTAGCTACCTCAAAATGAAACATTCATGTAATAGAAACTTAATCCCTATTTCTAATGAATGAATGATTGTTTTTAAACTGATGCATTGTATATTTTGGGAAAGAATTTATGATTTACCAAAAAATTTCCTGCTGAACTGAAGCCAAATGGAGGCAAATCTAGGCCAAATTGCTCAATGTCCATGACCAAGAACATGTTTTTCTTTTTTCTTTTCTTTTCCTGTTTTATGTATATTTCTGGACTCATTTCATCGGCTGTCAGTAGTGAAATACCATTTCAGTAAAGGTTTATTATTGTAATTTCCTCATTTATTCTGTTTGTTTCTGCTATGGTTTCTTTAACCAGAATCAGCTAATATAGAAATATGGTTTCTTTGACCAGAATCAGCTAAAATATTTTTTGCTTTTTGCACCTTGCTAACGGCCCAGGCCTGCAAGGTGCTGTGTTCCTTCAGATGCTCAGGAGCTCCTAGGACCAGGCCCGAAATATACAACTTTCTTTTGTATGCTGCATTCCCTTATTTAAGGGACATCACTGATTTTTAGACTCAAAAGTTAACAGTGAGTCCCCCCTCCCCTTTCTCAGGCCAAACTCAGCAACCTGCCAGCACATGAGAACCAGAAAGTGAAACTTACTAGAAACAAAAGTGAAATTGTTTAGTCCATTGTTATGTGCCAATTGAGCAAAATGCAAAGAGGTAAACCAACACCATAAATGGGGAAAATAAACTAGATTAAAAAAAACAGTTCAGCCTTAATAATCTTAGGAGGTTTTAGTGCTATATGTAAGGTCATTCGTATTTTTAAATGTTATTTTAAAATTGCCATATTTCCTTTAAGACAGAAATAATAATTCTGCGCTATAAGGACTAAACAGAATCAAATCCAGTCACTGCCCCGCTGGAAATGAATGATACGCATATAATAAACAGGGCCTGATCCAAAGCCCATTGAAATCAATGGGAGCTTTTTCCAGCGATTTCAGTGAACTTTTGGTCAGAACCTTAATGATAAACAATGACAGAACAGGACAAAATGCATTACAATCACCTCTCTCAACATGCAATGGTCCAAACGTGGGATGCAATATATGACAAAGACCTAAAATGAGGAAGCCAAAAAAAACCACATTTGGTTCCCAAGTGCTCAGGCCATTACTTCTCTTGGCTCAGACACGCCTTATGTCAGAGTTCCGATTCCCAACAGCAGGGAACCGCAGTTTAACAGTCACCACATCCAGTTCCATGTATCTGACATAAAAGCAGAGTTTGTTGGGCACAGGATGGCAAGCAGAATCCTCAAAAGTGAAAGGTAAGCAAAATATATTTACAGCTCTGGAATCTCACTGAGAATGGGTAGGCTAGTTCTTCCAACCCCAGGCTTTCTAAAAGCGTGAGACAGGTCCCAAGAATTGTGAGACAGGCTTAAAAATCATGAGATTTTTTTTTTTAAAATAAAAGGGTGGGGGGGGGGTTTATTTGCTTTCTGGGTTTTGAGCATTTAGGGGTCACCTGTCCCAGTTTTCCTCTGCAGCCATAAGGGCTGGAAATTTACTTTTTAAAAACATGAAAGCCGAGTTGTTTATTTAATCGTGATTCCAGGAGGAGGAGATTTAAGAGAAAAAAACAAATATTGTGAGACTTGCAATAAAATCATGACAGTTGGCAACACTGCTAGGCCTTAAACTTGGTTACGCGACACAGCCAGGTTAAGCAAGATAAAAACATTACTCACCTGTATTAGAGAGATCCTGTCCTGTCTCTGCTCTGTGTTTTAGCATCTCAGCTCTATGTTTGCACCTGTCACGTCCCAGCAAAGTATGCATCTTCCCTCTTCTGAGTATACATCCTGATGCAACGCCTACTGAAGTCAATGAGCGTTCTTTCTATTGATTTCAGTGGGTTTTGGATTATTCAGATAATCTTCTTAGTATTAGTATTTTAACATTTAAAAAAAAAAAATATACAAACCTAAATTTTGGAGTCACTGGGGAAAAAAAGAAACAAAGAAAAAAATTGTGGAGCTGACATGACATTTGCAAACCATCATATTGTTCACTCTGCTTGCTTGGTAGATTTCCCCCTTAGCCCTGCCCTTTGTCTGTCTTGTTTAGTTAGATTGTAAACTCTTTGGGGGCAGGGCCTATCTATTATGCTATGTCTGCACAGTGCCGAGCACAACAAGGCCCTGATCTCAGCCAGAGTCTCTAGGTGATACTGTTATACAAATAAATAATGATTATTGGAAGTTTTTGCCTGAAGGACTGAGTAAAGACTTTAGGATTTGTCAGCAAGTCATGGAGTAGCCCTTTCTATTACCCTGGGACAAGGCCAGAAATGCTGCCCCCTCTAATGCCCATGTCTCCTTCATTTAAAAGAAAGGAAACTAAACTGCTTGTCCCCACCTACCCTTGAAAGGTTGTCTAGGGAGCTGGTAGTGAATTTGGCAAATGAGCAAAACATGAAATAGAAGTTAGAGAGGATTGTTATCCTGTGATCAGATATCCAATAAGCCAAAGCAAAACACATGATCAAGACACATCAAAATGAAATGAGGTTCAAAGAAATCTGTAAGGTAGATAAATATTATTACCTACATTTTATAGATAGGGAACTGGGTCAGAGAGATGTTAAAAGACTTTTTCAGGATTATGTTGGAAGTCTGTGGTAGTCTCAGAAATGGATCTCATATCTGATTCCCAGGGATCACATGTAACTAGAAGACAATCCTTTTCCTACATATTTAATCTATTTCATAAAACACATACATGATATATTTACTTGGTTTATAAAAAAAATTATGTCTGTATTTATCAACACATGCATGTTGTCCCACATTTACTTGTCATTGTCAATATGTCAGTGTATGTACTACAGTAATTATTTCAGGAAAATTGAAGTAGCAATTCTAAGTGTGAATTGGTTTGGATAAACTATGAACCCCCATGAACCTTCACTCAGACCTCGATCTCAACCTGGACCAGACATTTTTTGAGGTGCAAAAACACTTGGCTACGTTTGCTTAATTACTTTTCATTTTCTCTTGCCCCTGCTCTTCAACATTACAGCAGATCCTGAAAGCAGAAGCCAAAATACTGCAAGAATGACCATTCTGATTTCATTTCCAGCTTACTTGGAAGCAGAACATACCGGGAAATTTGTAAATTCCTGTACCATTTCAAGCAGACCTATGTAGTTCAGACTAGATAAACTGCAGATAAACTTCCAAACATAGGAGTACTTGTCTAAATTGAACCAAAGCCTTTAGAAGTTCATCTATGACTAATCTTAACTACCATTACCTGTTGCTTTGAGATCTGGTGTCCATCCCTGTAAGAGTTATACAAGTTTCTGCGATGCTCAGAACAGTCTTTTTTTCCTTTTGCAAAGATTTATTCACCAAGTTACATGCATTTGTGGCTTCGACACTTTGGTGCATGTAGTATTTTATTGGCTTTTTGCTTGGTAGTACACATTTATTTTATCATCTGATACTTAAAATAAGTATAGTAAATAAATAAAGGAAAAATGTGTGTACCATGCAAGACCTTTAGCTATGCCAAGATTGCTTAATTCTGATTAGCAATGACCATTAAGCAATCATTTATGGATTTACTGTGAGTGTTCATAGATACTAATGGGTTTTAGAATTCCTTGGGAATCCTCAAAGGTCAAAGGAAGAAAATGAAGTATGAAGTGATAAAAAATGTATTAGGTGACTAATGGACAGGTTGTATATAGAATGGTTCCAGCACAAAACACTGCATTTTTACCGCTCAGATTTAAGCAAAAGTAAATCTTGAGAGCAGTGGTCCTTCCCCTGTCACTCCTGAACCAAACCAGTAAAGGGAAAATAATAGCATTCTACTTTACAGAGGGGTAGGCATTTAGAGAGCTTATTTTATCCTGTCTTCAAAATATATATAGATATGGTGCAGGCAAGGTCACAGCTACTATGTTTGCATTTATTGGACTTTTTAAAAAACAACTTGTGTTATTATTTTAGCATGATTGTTTTTAACAATACATTTATATTTATTAGGAGATTTAAAAAAATATTATATGCTATAATACTTATCTCACTCACAGCCCCTGGCAGGACACTTACCCAGCTGCTGTGTTTGGACCTCACACAGTCAGCCCATATGCTCTTGAGCTTCCTTCCATCTCAGCAGGATTTTGCACTATCTTTCTCTTTGTCCTCTCTGGCACACTTCCTGGGCACAGAATCTCTGTCTGTTACACCTTTGTGGAAATGGGCCCCATGGCCCAGCTATTCTAGGCCCCTAGGACCAGTGCTCACCATTCTAGATTTCCCGGTAGCCTAAGCAAACCCTTTCCTAGTGCACTCTGGGTTTACAGTTCCCTCTACAGGGATATGTGATAGTGAAAACAAATAGGAACATAGGCTTTGTAAAGGTTTCTAAACACAATTACTCTTTACTTTAGATAGCACAAAACATATATGAACTCAAGGGGAAAAAACAAGTATTAGAATAAAATAAAAACCTACATGTGTTTCCCGGACTCAGTTTCCTCATCATTCAGGATCATTCTTCAAACTTCAAACTTAGGTCAGAGTCCTGTGAGATGTCTAGGATCCTTCTCCTAGACCTCATGCCTTCCTCCTATAAATCATGCAGTGTTTCTCTCACTCCTCCAGGTCAGCTTCCTTTGCTGGTCCCACAATCAGAAACAGTCCTGTATGGTATAGGTGCATGCCCCTTTTGTTCCTCTCCCCTGCCCAATCTTCCTCTCCCTTGCTCTGTGAGTCCCTTGAGTTTCCACTAACACCTGGTTCTTTTGTTCCACTGCTCCAAACCCCAGCCCCCTGCATAGAACTTGGAGAAAACTGGCTTATCCAGGCCTTCAGCTGTCCCTTTGTGCAGTGCAGGACAGGTCTGTTCACTAGATGATAGTCCTTAACAACTGTCTCTTTCAAAGACTCACTCATAGGTGCCACTCCCCTGCTCCTTAACACAAAGAGCATGAAGCAGTACACAGTAAAAGACAATCGTAAGAAATAAGCCTGCAATCAGTTCATAAAATCAAACTGGAATGCGTAAGTTGAATATTAATAGATCCCCCAAATTGTTACAACTTATCAGACGGGTTTACCATTTTCTATGTGATGATCTCAAAGCACTTGAAAAACATTAATGAATTTAGCCTGACACCACACCCTTAGATAGGTAAGTAATATGATCCCCATTTTACAGATATGGAAATGGACACTGTTAGACAGGAATACAATGTGGGTCACCTGTGCTTTAATACAATGCATACCTGGACTTGTGACTTAACCACAAGACTATACTTTATCCTCTAAATCAGGGGTTCTCAAACCTTATTTTCTGGGACCCCCCCTTTGAAAATATTTCAGGCTGTGATGATCCCTTCCAAAAAGTGACAGCAAATTACTATACACACACTCATAGGAGAATACTTATGGTATTGTCACCCTTACTCCTGCGCCCCTGCTGGTGAGAGTGCTGCCTTCAGAGCTGGGCGACTGGAGAGAGCAGCTCCTCCCCGAGCACTGTAGAGTCAAGGTCAATATAGTTAGGTCAATGTAGTCTCAGTGTAGACACTGCATTACTTACATCAACTGTTACTGGCCTCCAGGAGCTGTCCTACAATGCCCGTTGTGAACTCAACTGCCCAGGGGCCAAATGGACAGGAAGCCTTTAAAGCCCTACCCTTTAAAACCCCGTGAATTTTTGAAATTTCTTTTCCTGGTTGCCCAACTTGGTGAGCACACATAGCAGCTGTCCATGGTTGTGTGCAGTTGCCCAGGTGACCATGCAAGCTACATGTTGCAGACATGCTTGTGCCTGGAGTACACAGGAGGTGTTGGATCTCCTAGGTGTGTGGGGAGAAGAGGCTGTGCAGGCACAGCTCTGATCAGGCCGTAGAAACGTGGACACCTATGAGCAGATCACTCGGGGCATGGAGGAGAAGGGCTACAAGAGGGACCAGCAGCAGTGTCACGTGAATGCCAAGGAGCTGCGGCACATGTACCAGAAGGCCAGGGAGGCCAACAGTAGATCTGGTGCAAAGCCACAGACGGGCTGCTTTTACAAAGAGCTGCATGCCATCCTAGGTGGAGACACCCTCCCCCCCCCCCAAGCACCATGTGGATACTTCAGAGGAGCCTGAGTCACAGGCCTCCACCATGAACAGTGAAGAGGAGGAGGTGGATGAGTATGGGGGACAGGTGACTGGGGGCTCCAGCTGCGCAGTGAGCCAGGACGTGTTTCTGACTCCACCACAGTCCAGCCGGTCCCAACAGTTCAGCATGGGCAAATCTGATGCTGGGGAAGGAACATCTGATACGTATGCAGTTTGCTTGGAAATTGCAGGGAGGGAGCCCCCAAAGTAGCAGGACACATCTGTTGATTTATTCTTTTTTACTTGTGCTAGAAGAGGTAGTAGAACAACCAGTAGAGGTAGATTTGCTCTTTGCTTCTCATCCACCTCTAGAGTTAGGCAGATGAGGCCACACGGAGCAGTTTGTTTATGTGCACCAGGATATCCTGTGAATCCTCCATAGAGATCTTGATGAAACTTTCATGGAGGCACTCTGCAATCCTCTGCTGAAGGTTTCTAGGGATGGCTGTCTTATTTCTTCCACCGCGGTAGGACACTTTCCCACGTCACTCAGCAATTACTTCAGCAGGCACCAGGGCAGTATACAGGCTAGCAACCTACAGCCTGGGTGGCATCGGGACACCACCAGCAGCTGTGAGCTCACTCCTGAGGGTAACAGAGGCAGAGAGATATCAGCTAAAATCGCCTATGGAAAATGGTGCCAGTATTCAGTTTCATTGCCCTATACACATATACTCATGTCTGTGAGCTATCCTGTCCTCATTTCTCCATCCCTCCTCCTCCCGAGGGCCATATTCCCCATGGCTGATGCTGTGGCACCGTGCTGTATCAATCTCAAGGAAAGTGAGAAAGTAGTGCTTACAACTTTCAGGGATCAAGGGGAATGAGTTCAGTATCCTAAGTTTCAATTTCTGTCATGAATACACTGACACTGGTATGTCTGTGTGTTGTATCTTCAGCTGCTGGTATTGTGGCCTTGAGGGTCTCCCCCTTCCACACCCACGGAACGCCTGAGCCAGATAAGGAGGAAAAAGAAGAGGACTCAGGATGACATGTTCCAGGAGATGCTGGAAACCTGTGCTGCATCAGAGAACGACCCCAGGGCGTGGAGGATGACCCTGGCAGAAAGCAAGGATAAGAGCAAGGATAAGAAAAGACTGGAGAGGAGAAAGGCTCAGGAGTCCAAGCTGGAAAAGGAGAGGGGGATGCACCAGGACATAATGGGGATTCTCAGGCAGCAAACAGAAATGCTGTGGACTCTGGTACACCCGCAGGTCAAAGAATCCCATGCTCTCTTCCCTCTGCAGCCCATACACAACTCAATGTCAGGACCTCCTTACACCCCCCTCAACATTTCACATAGCTTCAGGGGCCACTGCACTACCCCCACCACTCTACCCCAGAAGACATTAAAGACAGTCACAGCTGCACATATACTGACCTGTGAAAGACACGGTTGGTGTATGTGTACCTGAAAAGGAAACGGCTGTTCCTTCCCCTTCGTATTTTCTGTTCCCTTAATTTACTAAGTTTTATGAAGTTCTATCTGTTTTTTATTTGCCTGGTTCATGTTACAGAATAAAAATCTATTTTTGAAACATAATTCATCTTTATTAGTTCACAACATATGTTGGCTGGTGGTGAGCAGGTCTGACACCCACCGATTTCCTGTTACTTCATTTTGTCACAGAACCTATAACATCATTCACAGACAATACTAATAGGATCATTGGCAATGTTATATTCCTACACACACAACACTCACTACAAAGTTTATACTGGGCTACAAAAGAGCAAGGCCAGGTAGAGCACACTACAGCAATACACACCATGCTGGCTCACTATTAAAATGGTCTTTCAAAGCCTCCCTAAGGGCTTGTCTCCACTTACCGGTGAATTGATGCTGCAGTGATCGATCCACCGGGGGTCGATTTAGTGGGTCTACTGAAGACATGAGAGAGTCTCCCGTCATCATAGTGTAGTGTGGACCCTGCAGTAAGTAGATCTAAGCTACGTCGACTTGAGTTACTCTACTAATGTAACTCAAATTACATAGCTTAGATCGACTTTCCCCCTTAGTGTAGACCTGCCCATAGCCAAATAGCTCCTCATTGAGCTCATCTTATAGCTGTTGTATCTGCCAGTTCAAATTCAGCAGACAGCTGCTCCACCTCCACCCTGCATCCCAGTGGAAACTTTCCCCCTTTGCTTCACAGATATTATGCAGGACACTGGAGGCAGCTGTAACCATTAGGATTTTTTTTTTTGCTGAGGTCCAATCTCGTAAGTAGACAGCACCAGCGACCCGTCAAATGACTAAATGCACAGTTAACTGCGATTCTGCACCTGCTCAGTCTGTAGTTGAAATGTTCCTTGGTGCTGTTGAGGTGGCCGGTATACAGCTTCATGTGCTATACGAGCAAGGGGTAGGTTGGGGCTCTAAGGATCACTATTGGCATTTAAACATTCCCAATGGTAATCCGCCAATTGGGAAAACAATTCTCTGCTTGCAGCTTTCTGAACAGTCCTGTGTTCTTAAAGATGCGTGTGTCATGCACCTTCCCTGACTAGCCCACACTGATGTTGGTCAAGCATCCCTGATCCACTACCACTTGCATTACCATAGAAAAGTAGCCCTTTCTGTTGATGTACTCTGTGGAAAGATGGTCTGGGGCTAAAATAGGGATACACATGCCATCTATTGCCCCACTGCAGTTTGGGAACCCCGTTGCAGCAAAATCATCCACTATGTCCTGCACATTGCCCAGAGTCACAATCCTGCATAGCAGGAGGTGATTAATGGCCCTACACACTTGTATGACAACTGCCCCTGCGATGGATTTCCTGACTCCAAATTGATTCCTGACTGACTAGTACCAATCTGGCGTTGCAAGTTTCCACAGTGTAATTGCCACTTGATTCTCAACTGTCAGTATGGCTGTCATTTTGGTGTCCCTGCGCTGGAAGGCTGGGGGAAGTTCAGTGCTCAGATCCAGGAATGTGGCCTTGGGCATCTGAAAGTTCTGCAGCCACTGCTTGGCATCCCAAACCTACATGACAATGCAATCCCACCAGTCAGTGCTTGTTTCTTGGACCCAGAATTGGCATTCCACCATCTGCAGCTGCTCTGAGAACACCGCCAAGAACCTGAAATTGTTTCTTTCTATGTCCCACAGCAATCGAGTCTCCAAGGAATCATCATGTTCCCCACAGCTCTGCAAATACTGCAGGATCAGGCACCCTGTGCTTGCAATACTCATGAGGATAGTGCAGACCTGTGCAGGCTCCATGCTTCTCTCAGAGCTGGTGGGAACAGAGAGAAGAGACGTGTGGGTTTGTGGGGATTTTGAGAAGAGGAGCAAATTATTGTGGAAAGCAGATGAAATTATGGGATGATGAATACTGCTTTATGGGAAGTTGAACCCATGCTCCCAGTCACCCATTTACAACTCATTTCAGTCCTATGAAGCATTGCAAAAACTTTCCAAAACACCCTGCACTGGATGGTGGTAAACTGCACAGTGGGAAAGCTACCCACAGTGCACTACACTCTGCGTCGATACAAGAAGCATAGCATACACACACACAAGCAATATATTTCAGAGTAACAGCCGTGTTAGTCTGTATTCGCAAAAAGAAAAGGAGTACTTGTGGCACCTTAGAGACTAACCAATTTATTTGAGCAGGAGCTTTCGTGAGCTACAGCTCACTTCATCGGATGCATACTTCTGCAGTTTCCACAGTATGCATCCAATGAAGTGAGCTGTAGCTCACAAAAGCTCATGCTCAAATAAATTGGTTAGTCTCTAAGGTGCCACAAGTACTCCTTTTCTACAAGCGATATAATAACCCAGGTGGCTGTATGCTGACATAACTTAGGTCAACATAATTTTGTAGGGCAGACATGGGCTTTACTCTGTGAAATAACAGAATAAGCATATGTCTATACTATGGAGACTATCCGGGCATACCTAGGCCGCCGTAGTTATTTCAGTATAACTATGGCAGTTATGCCAGTAGTGTAGTCGCAACTGATGCTGACAGAAGGGTTTTTCCATCAATGTAGGAACACCACCTCCCTGAGCAACAGTAGCATTCTACACAGCTGTGTCTGTGCTGGGGGTTAGGTCAGCATAGCTATGACACTCAGAGTGAGCTATTTTAGCTATGTTGACATAACTTTTAAATATAGACTAGGCCTTAGATACTATTTGAGCTAAGAGTGGCTGTCCATGGTTAATCAGCCCTTCCTCTGTCTCAGGGTTGAGACTTGATCACAGTAGGTAAGTACCTACAAGGCAGAATTGCCAACTTTCACGCGGTAAATAAGCACCCCAACTTTCACAATAAGCCAAAAAATCAAGCTAATCCTATTTCAAAAGAAGGCCAAAATAAGCCAAACCCTAAGAATCCCAACACTCTATGTGACTAGATCCCCACAGTGTGCAGTCTAGGACTGTGGTGGGCCCGCTGTGCACCCCTGACTCTCTGCCCCCCTTCCCCCTGCTTGCTTCCCCCCCTTGCCCCTGCTTTCCGGGAGCTGATCAAAAAAAAGAAGCAACAAGCTACACACCAAAAACTAGCCAACAAGCAACTCACAAGCCAATTAAGCCAAAAACAAGCCCAATTTCTGTGTTTTTTTTAGTGGGTTTCACATGTCTTTTACATAGGGAATGAAAATGTGATAACAGGCTCTTCAATCTAGCAGAGAAAGGTATAACACGATCCAATGGCTGGAAGTTGAAATTTAACAAATTCAGACTGGAAAGAAGGCGTACATTTGTAACAGTGAGGGTAATTAACCACTGGAACAATTTACCAAGGGTTGTGGTGGATTCTGGCAATTTTTAAATAAAGATTGGCTGTTTTTCTGAAAGATACACTCTAGTTCAAGCAGGAATTAATTCAGGGAAGTTCTACAGCCTGAATTATACAGGAAGTTTAGACTGGATGATCACAGTGTTCCCTTCTGGTTTTATAATCTAGTAAATCATTTCAAGCATGAAGTGTTCTTCCCAGTATCATCAATGCAAAGAATAACATGATTTGAGAGTCCAAGCCATTTTAGACAAGTTTAGTATGTTTCATAACAACTTTTACAGAGTGGAATGTAATAAATGGACAACAGATATGGATAAGCTTCTAAATATTTTTGAGATACTTCCATTTTCAGTTGAAGACAGTAAGTGATGAGAAGAATATAATACCTGTAATGTGATAGAACAGTGGTTTTCAACCTGTGGTCCACATACCCCTGGAGTTACACAGACTGTGTGTAAGATCTCCAAAGGAGTCTGCACTTCCATTTGAAATTTTTCAGGGGTCCGCAAATGAAAAAAGGATGAAAACCTCTCAGATAGAAGATGCCACTAACTGTGAGTTCTGGGGAAACTCATAGAATAGATGGTTGCCTACAGACTTTTTAAAGTAATTTAATTAATATCAGTTAATTCCTAGTTTAATCTTCAAATCCAGATTCAACTAGTTACATAAGAATGTGCCAATGGGATTACTTACAAAAATCTTCAAAACCAGATTCAACTAGTTACATAAGAATATGCCAATGGGATTACTTACAAAATTAGGCACCTACTTAAGTTCCTTGCTGAATTGGGACCTCACAGAGGCACAAGCTGAGGAAAGTTTTGTTATATAGCTCTATAGAACGATATGTCTAATTCCAATTAAAAATAGCAATTTCCTGCTTTATGTTATACAGTCGTGTTACTGTTGCACCATACTCATTCCTACAGTTCACGACTGGTAAATAGAATGGGCAGAAGTTGTTTCCTATGCATCATTAATTAATAAAATGTAAAGAGAGCTCTGGGAACACAGTCTGGTTTGGGGAAATTTCTTAGATCATATCAAAGAATGCTACTATTGATCTCATATTTACAGGGCAAGTTCCTTTCTGATCTTACTATAGCATTGTTGAGGATAAGGTATTCTATGTATATACCTTAAATTAATTTTGTAAGGATGGTTGGAATTTTGGTCATCGCTGCATATTGTACCAACTGTTTCCTTAAAAAGAAAAGGAGTATCTGTGGCACCTTAGAGACTAACAAATTTATTTGAGCATAAGCTTTCGTGAGCTCCAGCTCACTTCACCGGAAGCTTATGCTCAGATAAATTTGTTATTCTCTAAGGTGCCACAAGTACTCCTTTTCTTTTTGCAGATACAGATTAACATGGCTGCTACTCTTAAAACTATTTCCTTATCTGTGGTTTTTTGTCTTCCACAAGGAGGTTGTTTACAAAAATGTCAGTGAAAAGATATTGAAAAGAGATTTTAAGTATTGTTTTTAAATTACTAGTGTGAATTATTTTTATTGGGTTTGGGGTGGAGATTTGGTGAATCTAGATACTGATGATGAGACTGGATTTGTATGTCAACTAAATCCAAATGGAGATTTATCACAACCCTAATGTCTACTAAACCTATGTCAGAGAAATGTTAGCCCACTTGCAAAGCAGGGCAAATCTTTAACCATTTCACTTCTGTTAGTTAAAAAAGGTCTTTATTTACCACAGTTTTAATCAATAATGATATGATATTATCAGAGAGGATTTAAGTGATCAGTGTTCCACCATATGGTCATTTTCTGAATGAGAGCGGAGTTCAACTGATCAATTATCTTTATATCGAGATGCACTTGGTTGTTTCCCTCCCCCTCACCTGAAATTATAGTGCCTGGAACCAGTAAAAGTTGAAAGGAGGGTATCTGAAATGATAATCTTTAAGGTGTGTGCAATGTTTTCACAGCTTTATAGATCAAAGCCCTTTACTGAAGTAAGTTATTATCAGGCTTATAAATCAGGCTCAGTTCATTTTATGAACATTAGTGCTGCCATCAATTACATGCATTTAGGGCTAATGGTTTTACAGGAATGTTAATAGTTCTACATTATTTCCTGAAAACCAGTATGGTAGGCTATTAAAAGGCTGTATGTAACCTGCAATGTTGTTTGTTTCTGGTTTTTAAGGCCCTGTTGGGAGTGTGAGTTTAAGTAGATTTCAAACCAGTTAAACTCCATGGATTTGAAATGTACTCACAGACCAGAGCCATTTGCAAACTATTCTCTCCTTCATTACAGTAGGGCACAAGCAGTGGTGCTGGAACACTTTTTATAGTGGGGGTACTGAAGGCAGAAAACATATTACCACCGCAAACCAGAGCACGCCTAGCTCCAGCACCTATGGGCATAAGCACAGTTTAATCAAATCGTGTTTGCTAACCCTGGTGCCATTGAAAGCCCCCAGAACAGCTTAGACTAGCATGATTCCAGCAGTGATTCTGTCACTGCTCAGGCAATTACTTCCAGCTGTGTCTAGATGCATGCATGCTTTGGGGTGGGCAGCGTCAGTGAATCGTGGAAACATCATATCACATGGGGCATATCATCAGCCCCTTCAGCCTAGGTGGTCAGATACCACAGTGATGGGAGCAATACAAGCAGCAGAACAGAACATCTGGAACAAGTGCATGAAGGGCTTGCAAGAGGAGAATCCTCCTCTTCAGCGTTAGGTGCTACTTCAAATACTACCGCAGCCCAGATCCTTGGGTCTGGCTCACCCTTCTCCTAACAAACTACAGAGCATCTGCTAATTGGCCTCACCTCCTTGCACTTCTGGGTCCAGCCCCCTCATGGTGCAACACAGCTCCACTGTCAAGGGGCCCTCGCCAGAGGCAAAGCAAGGCACTGGATTTTGTCCCTTAGCTCCACAAGGCAAATTATTATGCAGGCTGCCCCTCATTTTACACTGAAATCAGCTTCCATCTCAAACTCTTGGCCCACGTTTAAGCATTATAGTTTGGCTTCAGAAATGCTGAATCACGAAACTGACTTGTTGGGAAATTACTTAGGTTCAAGAGTAGGGGCACATGAATAACTGATTTTTCAATTCATGGGCAGTTCCAAAAAAATCAAAAATCAAATGCAGTTTGGGTCAATCCAAATTTGAAAATTCTGAAAAATCTCAGGGAATTGGAAAAGTCGACCAAAATTTTGTTTTAGGTTGTACTAATTTTTTACGTGGGGGAGGAGGGACTTAGGCAGTGTTTGCAAAATGGATGGATGGAAGGAAAAGCCTCCTGTATAACCTTTAGCCCAGTGAGTAGGGTACTTCCCTGGGAGATAGGAAGTACAGGTTTAATTCACCCTTCTGCGTGGTGTGGAGCAGGGATTTAAAGTTGAGTCTCCCACCTCCTAGGTGAGGGCCACAACCACCAGGCGACAGAGTCATTCTCACACTCTTGCTCTGGCCCTGTGACTATCCAAATATTTTTATACAAAATGGAACATTCTTCAACAGGAGAGCTTGACAATGCCCTACAGCCCAGTGGCTAGGATACTTTCTAGCAATATGTGAAACCCACATTCAAAGCCCTACTCCCCATCAGCAGGCAAAGGCAGGAATAAACCCTGGATCTCCTACCTACTGGGCTAAAGGTTACAAGAAGGCAACTTCTCTTCTGGCCATTTCTGTGAATAAGACTGAAGTAAAAAAATTAATTGGCTGCACCTATTTGGCAAATTCATGTCAAATTTGCAACTAGTTTCAAATCGACCAAAACTGCATTTTTTGGCAAATAAAGTATTCATCTGAGAAATTTCACCCAGCTCTATTCAAGAGGTGAATCTTACATGAATTCTGTCTGCCTCCTCTACTGCTTTTGCTGAGTCCCTAATTTAGGATCTTTGCTCCGTATTTCAAAGGTTATGTTGCACATTCAGGGTCAGATCTTCAGTTGGAAGTTGGTACAGCGCCTTTGAAGTCAATGGAGCTTCATCAGTTTACACTGGCTGAGAATCTGCTCCAACAGTTTCAATTTTTGAGGCATCAGATAATCCTTATGTTCTATTAAGCAAAGTAAAAGGCAAATGACAAATTTTCAGAGATTCAGTTCAGTGGACCCTCCATTAGTTCAGACGCTTATGATTACTGCTTGGGTCTGCAAAACTGGGATAGAAAACTTCCCAAGAAAAATAGGAATTGCTCTTCATATTCCATCCCTCATATCCTCTCTCTAACTCTGCCAAACAACTTGTGTAAACTATTTAGCAAGTTTCTTTGGAAAAACAAGTTGCGTGAATGAACTTCAATAGGATATTTATAGAATGTAAAGAAGCAGCAGTAAACTCCCTTGCTGTGCAGAAATACCACCGTGCTTTCACACTGAGAGACAGCATTTTATGGCTAAACCCTCCACCTCAACCCTTATCTCCAGAATGGTTAAACATTGAAATGACCTTGGCATCCCCCTTCAAACTGAATCTGTTACCCTCAGTGATTATAAAGGCTATAAAGGAGCACCTGATCATAAAATCCACTTGGAATGCTTTTTTAAACCAGCACCAATTATCTATAAAGAAAATATCTCAAATGAAATCTGCTTCTATAAGGCTTATTCTTTTAATGAAAAGTGAATAACAGTTAAAAAAAAAATCTTGTAGCCTGGAGAAAAGTCATGACAAATTGGAAGAAGCATTGAAGTTATCATTGACTGAGTGGTTAAACAAAATCATCCGAGTACTCATATGAGTAATCATCCGAGTACTCATATGAGTAATCATCCGAGTACTCATAACAGCCATTAAGTGTTGTTTTACAAGCAGGACCTGATCTGCGGGACTAATTTTGATGGACTGATAAGGGACTCCCTAAACCAGCAGGCTGTGGGAGCCGGATGGTCATAGGTCCAGTATCTACAAAATAAGATGGGAAGAGTGGTAAAGTTATGTGTTCTCTGCCTCAGTGAGGACTGGGCTGTGATGTTTCAGAAGTCTGCAGCATGAGAGCATTTTAGTTGGAGGTGTGGCAGCAAGAAAAGGCACAGAAAAAACACCATATGTAATAGGGCACTACAAGAGACTTTCCAGTGAGCCACTTAAAGGCCGGAAGGTTAGACTAACCCAAAGCAGAGAGCTGCATCATACGGACTGGTGCAATGAAAATCTTTAAGGTTGAGGGTGAGGGTTTCAATTTTAAGTGGTAGCATCTAATTTTAGAAAACAGATATGGTGACTCTGAAAAATCTGTTTCAGCCTATGTTGTTAAATCACGCAGGATGTCTGCACTCCAATTTTACAAGCCCTGTTCATAACTAATCCAAAACTAATTCCCAGTGATGGGAATGCTTGGAGTGTGGTTCTGCTCTGTAAGGTGACTCTGTGTAAATGGCACAGTGGGGCTCCTTGGTTGTTGTCTCCTCCTGGCACCCTCAGAAACTAGGCGCTCAGCCCCCAGCATTGGCACAGACTACTGTGCCTTGACACCCGTGCCAGAGCTAAAACTGATTGAAAAACTGGGACTTTTTTTGAAAAAGATGTTAAGATATTTTGTCCCTTTTTGGGTTGAAAAATCTTGAACTTTTCTCCTCAGTCTGGAGCTCTCTTCTCACCCTGGCTCCATGGTAATATGACTCGAGCAGAGCTGCAATGCCCTGGACACCCCAGCCCATAACTACCCCCGGAGCCGCCAGGCCTCGATCTGTATTAACACTAGTATTTTCCCCCAGCAGTTTGGGGGCAGGCAAGCCCAGTCTATGCCCTCCAACTCCCTAGAATTGGAATCCCACAGAGCCCACATAAAGGGGCTCTGTAATGTTGGGCAGAAAAGGCAAACATGACATGATGGGGGGGTCTCCTCCCTTCCAAAGACCCACGCTCCCCTTCATGTATGTGGAAGAGAGCATAGGGCCTTATATTGCTGACTCTCCATGCCGTGATACAAAGTCTTTTAGCCCACCCATTTTGGAGCTGCATTACCTTGTCTAATAATCAAGTTCATCATGTTTAAACATTTCTATACATGCTTTAAACATCTTAAAGCTTGTTAGAGTTATTGGGCCAAACAGGTCACTTCACTGGCCCAGTAAGTTTTGTGTATCTTCATAAATTCAATGATTTGTGTAGTTCAGGAAATAGCTGAATGTACTGGTAAGATGCATATTTACAACAAGTACAATATTTTGGCTGTATTGAAAATCTCTTGTAAAACTTGTCCAGAGTCCCCATACTACAGACTCTGAGCACACTGCTTTTTTATTACACCCATTTAATTCTAATGGTTATAGAATGATATGCTTAAATGGGCACATCTGAAGTACTTAGAATAATCCTACATCGCAGCTGGTCATAAGTGTTAGGAGACACTGGCTTGCTCAAGGATTATTAATGGGCTATAAAACTTTTCACTGCTAGGTCACTGGTTCAAATCCAGCCTAAGTCAACGGTGACTGAAAGAAGTTTAATGGCCTTTGCGAAATAAGGTGATCACGGCAAAATAGGATTGAAGCATATCTGCAAGTGGTGGCATATGGGAAGCTTGCCCTGTTGCTGCAACCTCTTGTTCTGTGTATAAACAGGGACCTTTCATCCCTAAAGCTGTCAATATGTAGCTTAGTTACTTGTATGGCCACCAATACTGTACAAGTAGTATCAGAGTGCCTCACAATTGTTTTAATGTATTTGTCCTCACAATACCCCTCTGAGGTAATTATTCCCATTTTACAGATGGGAAACCGAGGCACAGAGATACTCACTGACTTGACCAAGGATACACAGGAAGTCTGTGGTGCAGAAGGGCCTTGAGCTCAGTTCTCCCATGTTCCTAGAACCCTCATCACTGGCCCATCCTTCCTCTTTATATATAGTTACTAAGCAACTTTCACAAGTGCTGAATTCACATATTAAAAGTTAAAATAAATCAGTGACCCTCAGATCAAGATTTTATTATTTTATACTATTTTATATAGTAAAAGGATTGTTAAAAATCTTTTAGAATAACAATAATAATGGTGTGGCTCACTTTGCTTCCTCTGGTCTTTTTAGGTGAAAGCTGCCTCTCTTTCTTCCCTGCCTCCACAGGCAACACAAGACCCATGTATCACTCTGATCCTACTTAAACCCTCACAATAGGGTTTAAGTGGGACTTTAGCGGTGGAAGGACCTTGTGCTTGCTCTTTTCCATGGGGGTGATTTTCATCCATAGTCCTTTAAAATGTATCATAGGCCAAATCCCTTGCGCATACAGGAATTTGACTTTTTTGCCTGTGAGTGCAAGTCTAAAAGTTATCAGATTATTATCTTAACTAAAAAAAGTGGTATATTTCCAGTTTCAGCATTCTTCTGTACTCTTATGTTATTCTGATATATAGTATCAGTTTTGCTCTTTGTTCAAGAATTTCTGCAGAGATGTGTAGAACTGGGCAGTAAGCTGTTATAAATCTTATCTACCCAGATTCAACTTAATATAAACATAATTATGCAGAGATTTATTTTAAAAAGCAGGTAAGAATTAGGAGGAGAGGGCCAGTTGGTATAAACTGGCATAGCTTGAAGTCAATGGAGTTATGCTGATTTACATCCATTCAGCATCTGGTCCAGAATCTTCCTATAATAGTACGATGAATTACTTCCTGACCTCATTGGGGATGTTGTAAGGATAAATCTACTAATGTCTGTGTTGTGCCTAAATATGAGAGTCATGCCAATACCCAGATAGAAAACATTTCTTGGATTTGTTGCATACATTTAAGCTCTCTCTGGCAATGACTTATGGTTGTCTCAGACTCTCTGGGTATGGCTACACTTCAGATTGGAAGTGTAAAGTCCAACACAGGAAGCCATACCTGCACTAGCTCTGATGTAGCTACTGCAGTAAAAGTAGAGCGTAGCTGTGGCAACCAGCAGGAGGAGCTGTCCCGCGTACGTACCTGCCCAAGACATGAGGCATGTAGTTCGGGCAGCTAGCCCCTCCCACTGCTTGTGCTGCTGCAGCTACACTCTATTTTTAGCATGCTCAAGCTAGCTCAGTCAGAGCTAGTGCAGGTAGGTTTCTTCATGCTGGGATGTACACCTCCTGCTCCAAGTGTAGACGTATCCTCAGTCACTGCATACAGCTTCCAGTGATACTTGCAGGGGTCCTGCTGAGGACATGTGGACTTTGTATGCAAAAGACATTTCTTGAAATTTGCTCATCAGCGGTGAACCCTTTGCAGAAGGAACTGCTCAGCAGTGGCCTTCGGTAGGCTGTGCTCTTCAGCAGAAAGCAGGGCAATGTTAAGCTGTGCAAGACCGAAAAGGAGCAGAAAAGAAGGGAAAAACAGAAGTTTGAACTGGCACAAACAGCCATGCCACTTTGTGGAGCTAGATTAAATAGTAACATGAGAGCAGCTATACTGGGTCAGATCATTGTCCACCTTGCCCAGTATCCTGTCTCTGACAGTGGGCTGTACCAGAGCTTCAGGGGGAGTGTACAGAACAGGGCAATAATGGAGTGATCCACCCTGTCTTCCACTCCCTGCTTCTGGTAGGCAGAGGATTGGGGTCTCCCTGAGCACAGGGTTGTGTCGCTGACCATCTTGGCAAATAGCCATTCATGCACCTATCCTTCGTGAACTTATCCAGCTCCTTTTTGAGCTGTTATACTTTTGGCCTTCACAACATCCTCTGGCAGTGAGTTCCACGGGTTAGGAAGAATCATAGAACATTAGGGTTGGAAGAGACCTCAGGAGGTCATCTAGTCCAAACCCCTGCTCAAAACAGGACCAACACCCACTAAATCATCCCAGCCAGGGCTTTGTCAAGCCTGACCTTAAAAACCTCAAAGGAAGGAGATTCCACCACCTCCCTAGGTAACCCATTCCAGTGCTTCACCACCCTCATAGTGAAATAGTGTTTCCTAATATCCAACGTAGATCACCCCCACTGCAACTTGAGACCTTGCTTCTTGTTCTGTCATCTGCCACCCCTGAGAACAGCCTAGCTCCATCCTCTTTGGAACTCCCCTTCAGGTAGTTGAAGGCTGCTATGAAATCCCCCCTCACTCTTCTCTTCTGCAGACTGAATAACCCAGTTCCCTCAGCCTCTCCTCGTAAGTCATGTGCCCCAGCCCTCTAATCATTTTCATTGCCCTCCCCTGGACTCTCTCTAATTTGTCCAAATCCCTTCTGTAGTGGGGGGACCAAAACTGGATGCAATACTCCAAGTGTGGCCTCACCAGTGCCGAATAGAGAGGAATAATCACTTCCCTCGATCAGCCTAAATATGAGAGTATGCATTGTGTGAAAAAGTTCTTCCTCTTATTTGTATTAAATCTACTGCCTATTAATTTCATTGGGCGACCCGTGTTTTTTGTATCGTGTGAAAGGGTAAATAACACTTCTCTATGCACTTTTTCCACACCATTCATGATTTTATAGACCTCTACCATATCCCTTCTTAGTTGTCTCTTTTCTAAAGTGAACAGCCCAAACCTATTTAGTCTCTCCTTGTTTCTAAACCGTTCCATACTCTTGATCATCTTTGATGCCCTTCTCTGAACCTTTTCTAGCTACATGATATCCTTTTTGAGATGGCATGACCAGAACTGGACACAAGGTGTGGGTGCATAATGCGTTTATATAGTGGCATTATGATATTTTCTGTCTTATTTTCTATCCCTTTCCTAAGACTTTCTCACACGCTGTTAGCCTTTTTGACCACTGCTGTGCATTGAGCAGAAGTTTTCAGAGAATTATCCATGGTGATTCCAATATTTCTTTCTTGGGTGGTAATAACTAATTTAGAACCCATCATTGTATATGTATAGTTGGGATTATTTTTCTAATATGCATTACTTAGCACTTATCAAAGGCTCATCTGCTATTTTGTTGCCCACTCACCCAGTTTTGTGAGATTCCTCTGTAACTTCTTGTAGTCAGTTTTGGACTTACCTATCTTGAATAATTTTTGTATCAGCTGCAGCTTCACTGTTCACCCCCTTTCCCAGATCATTTATGAATATGTTGACCAGCACAGGTCCCAATACAGATCCTTGGAGGGACCCCATTCTTCATCTCTTTGCATTGTGAAAACTGACTATTTATTTCTACCCTTTGTTTCCTAGCTTTCAACCAATTACTGATCCAGTAGAAGACCTTCCTTCTTATCCCATAGCTACTTAGTTTCCTTAAGAACATTTCATTAGGGACCTTATCAAAGGCTTTCTGAAAATCCATGTACTATGTTGAGTGGATTGGTGATGCATGATTTCCCTGTACAAAAGCCATGTTGACTCTTCTTCATCACATCGTGTTTGTCTATGTGGCTGTTCTTTACTATAGTTTCTACCAATTTGCGCAGTACTGAAGTTCATCTCACCAGTTTGTCATTGTCAGGATTGCACCTGGAGCGCTTTTTAAAAATCGGTTCTATGGTAGTTATATGACCCCCATTACCATAGTATCTGAGCACTTCACAATCTGTAATGTACTTGTCCTCCCAACTCCCCTATGAGGATGAGAAGTGTGATTATCTCTTTTACAGAGAGGGAACAAGAGACTACGGGGGGAAATTCCAAAAGCGTCTAGATCCTATTTGTAATAGTGACTTAGGCACTTAGACCCCATTTTTTTAAAGGCATTGGCGTTGCTCTGTTCAGTACTGCAAGGCCTAAATGACTTAGGTAGCTAAGTCCCATTTTCATAAGTGATTTTAGGCACTTAGATTCAGAGCTGCAAAAGTACCTTTGAGGCTCTGGGCTTTAGGAGCCTGAATCTTATTGACTTTCAATGACACTTAAGATATGTCTACACTACAGCAGCACAGCTATGGTGCTGCAGTTGCCTTGCTGTAGTGTAGACGCTTCCTACATTGATGGAAGGGGTTTGGCTGTCAATGTAGTTAATCCACCTCTTCAAGAGGGGGTAGTACATCAATGCCTGCATCTCTGGTGGGGGTTAGGTCAACCTAACTATGTTGCACAGGGTCTGAAATTTTTCACAGCCCTAAGCACTGTAGGTAGGTCAACTTAAATTTTAGGTGTGGCCAGGTCTAAGGTTCATAAGTGCCTAAGTCACTCTTTAAAATGGGACCTAGACTCCTAGGTCATTTAGGTGCTTTTGAAAATAACACCCTAATGTGACTAACATAAGGTTACAGAACAGAGAACTGAACCCAGGCTTCCAAAGCTAGTTGCCTAACTAGTAGGCCGTCCTTCTTCCTTTATGGAGAAAAGGTTCTCAAAATGATTCTGGCTTACAATGTATACAGGTACCTTAAGTGCAGTTCTACCCAGCAAGGTGTCTATGTAAAATGATTCCTTCATACTCACAGACATTTTCTTGTGTGTAGCCATACGTGTCTGCATTCTTTACTGCCTAAATTAACTTTTGGGGTGTTTTTTGTACTACATTCTCCTACTGTTAGGAGTGAAGAGCCTATGACACAGTTACAGAAGAAAGAGGTGGATTTTATTCAGTCTCTTGCATTGTAACCCAAATTGTTAATTAAATTCCAATTGCAGGCTCTTTATGATTGATATTGTGTGAGCCAATAAGAAACTAGCTTGATTTTCAAGTCCCAGATTTAGTTTGCAGAGTTGTCTGGGAAGAAAACCATTTTACTTGTAAACTAAATGTATTTGGACTAGAAATCTTTGAGACAAATTAAACGTGGAACCTCATTATGCCATTTTTACAAAGTCATCTTTTCAGGGAAGCTAATTGGGAAATCAACAAAGTTATTTCTATACCTGAATTAGGAATACAATATAATGACCTTCTCTGATGCACTGGGAATAGGAGAATATTGTGGCCAACAATGTATCTCAGGTAACTGTTGATTTTAGGGCGATCTGGCCATGTAACAGGTCTCTTATGCCCACAACAGTACATCATGTTTGTAAAGCTTTTTTAAAGAAAGCTTTTGCATATGTTTCTATGCTACAATCCATCCTATGCATGGAGGGACAAATCCCAGCTGATTACATGGTAGTTAGGGATACATGTGACAATCAGTCACAGTACAAAATGTCACAGTACATAAGCCAGTTCCTCTCATGTGATATGGCTGTGCGGGCCTATGGAAACCAAGAGATGTGTACATGAGAGGAAGGGGCTGGAGGTATTTTATGCCTGCTGCACAGTAAAAAGGCACGGTGCTGCTTGGGAGGCTGGGAAATCATACAGTTGAACTGTTGGTCCCCACAAACAATTAGTCTTCCATATAACTGTCCCTCTCTCTTTTCCTCACAAAGGCCTTGGAGGAGAAAGTGCTATGCCTGGGCCTACCATCATAGGCACCAACTTCCTCTCTTTCCCCTGGGTGCTTGATCCCACCTCTGTCCCTGGCCCCACCCCCACTCCACACCTTCCATGAGGCCCCGCCCATGCCCTGCCTCTTCCCACCCCTTCCCCACCCTCATTCCAACCCCTTCCCCAAATCCCCACCCCAGCCCTGCCTCTTCCCCCTCCTCCGCCTCCCCTGAGCACGCTGCTCCTGCTCCTCCCCCGTCCCGGAGCATGCTAACTCTGCCAAACAGCTGTTTGGTGGAGACCAGGGGCGGGAGCGCTGGGAGGTAGGCGGAGGAGCGGGGACACAGCGTGCTCAGGGGAGGGGAAGGAGTAGGAGGAGGTGAGACGGGGAGTGAGGGGAGCTTGGCTGCCGGTGGGTGCAGAGCACCCACTAATTTTTCCCCGTGGATGCTCCAGCCCCGGAGCACCCACAGAGCCAGCGCCTATGCCTAGCATAACACTTGTAATGCTGCCATGGGGAAGAAAATGGGCTGGAGTGGATCTCTGGAACTGTGTTTGTTTGCACACTCGAGAAGAGAGAGAAACTTCTAGGAAGTTGGCTGGGCTAGAATCATTCCCATTGCTCTTCCTTCTGCTCAGTCCCCATAGGGTGCTGGAGGGCAGATGGATCTGTTGTCTTTCCTTGCTGATATCTGAGTTGTGGAGTTTGTCAAACTCTCTTCTTTCAGGTGTCCTTAAAACGGGAACAAAAACACTTGGAACTAACTAAATATAGGCGCAACTTACAATACAAATCACATGATCTCTTTTGTTGTACCCCTTCCACTGCTCTCCTCACATCATTATTTCTTCACCTCACAAAGTGCATTATATTTTATTTACTCTAGTCTGTAAGCTCTCCAGGACAAGAACTGGCAGCCTTACATTTTTTCATACGTTAAGAAATAAAATTCTGACCTGTCAAGCAGCACATGTTCCTTGGAATCTTATTGCATGATAGAAGATCTGAATCAGAAGATAGAAAATGCAATTGACTATTGTAACTGACGAATAAGAGGATAAACTCCTGGCATTTTATTCCTCCATGTACCTTAAAATAAAATACATTCAGTCGGAAATTTCTGATCATATCTCTCCAGCCCAGTCAAATAAAAAACTCCAGGCAAAGTTGGAACGTCTGATAATGAAGTCTGGCTGGGAGGACCATACCTAGGGCCCCATGCCAGAAGCCATTATGTGTGTCATCCGGAAATTGGGGAAAGATGTATTAGAACACTGAGCCCATCTCATTTCCTAATAATGTACATACTTGTCAAAGTCATTGCTATGATGAGGTCTAAATCTGCCCCCCACCCAAACTTCTGGGTGTGTGTTTGGAAAAAGAAAGTTGAATGTAAAAAAGATACTGCTTTGGAGCGTGTCATGGCTTTTGTACTGTAACCCTGTCAATGGTAACCAAAAAGGGTCATAAATTATACATAATATAATTTCATATAAATATACTATATATAAATATATTCATTGTTTCTGTTACTGCTGCATAATTTTGTGTCAACAGCTAATTACAAAATACTGTAGCTGATTGCATCTGCAAATCAGGCAGTTCGAAATATACATGCTATAATTTGCACAGAGAATTAATTGCATCTCCAGTTTTGTGCATTCAGTTAATTGCAGATGCAAAAAGGGTATCTTTTTTTACAGTCTACTTTCTTTTTCCAAAAACACACCCAGAAGTTTGGGTGGGTCAGATTTAGACCTCATTTCCTAATAATGTACATACTTGTTAAATTCAGCTACTTCCAAGAGTGATGCAAAAATAGTTATGACCACTAGAAGTCAAATTTCTACTGTACTCATAAACATTCAGACACTGTTGTGCAATGTATGTGCACTTCCTCGAGTCTGGTATTTATTGGTATTTTTGCAGTCTAGCTGGTTCAGTGGAGAGGCCAATGACTGAGAGAACAAAGGGTATGTCTATATGGCAATCAGAATAGCACACGTAGGCATAACTTGATCAAAGCTAGCTTGGGTAACTTCCTAAAAATAGCAGTGTAGCTGTGGCAGAAGAGGTGGCAGCATGGGCTAGCCACCCAAGTACATATGTAGAGTCCCAGGTATAGGGTGACCATATTTCCCTATGCTGATACCTGGTAGAATTATTCGTATTCAAGTGAGTTCCATGGCAATCAATCAGAACTATGCGGTACAAACGTTCAAAATAACATTAAGTTGACTGAGCCCCTGTTAAAAAGAAATACTGCATAGTTGGATTCTTGTTATTTACCTTCTTATCTTTAAGGCTTTAGGGTTCACACAAGGAGGGGGTGACACACACACCCCTACCCCATCCCCCCCCCCCCACACACACACACACATGGGAGATGTGACACACACACACACTCCTGCACACCTCTCTCACACAGGGGTGGTGACCAACTGACCGACCCTCCCTGCCCAGCACTCTCTGCCCACCATGCCTGGCAGGAAGGACTCGCCTCTCCTGGTATCTGGCGCTGCATTTTCCTGAGGCAATGCGTGAGGGGGCATGCAGGATCAAATGCCTCCCCCCAGATTTCTGCCAGGATTCACACCAGAATGTGGCCAGCAACAACCTTTTGGCACTGTGTGGGAGGGAAGGGATGCAAGATGCTTCCAGCCGCAGGAGAGGAGGAGTGGGGAAGGGATGACCTGGCCCATATCTTTACAGAGCTCATCTCTTTTCCCCTTCCCCCCCACAGGAAGCAGCTTGTCCCTTCCTGCCCACACAGTGTCGAAAGACAGCTAACACCACCAGGCTGCTGCTGGTCACTCACATAACACAGCCACCTTTGGCGACAGTACGGGCAGGAAGGGGTTAAGCCCTAAGGCTGCATTGTGCACCAGGGCCCCGGGAACCTGACTGCAGGGGCTTCAGTGGCCATGGAGCCTGGTCAGAGAGGTGGCTCAGCAGGAGAGGGTGCCTAGGGGACGGAGCAGCTCTACGCTCTTTGGGGACAGGACCAAGGGTGGTGTGGGGCAGGCGAAGAGGGTTCTAAGCAGTGTTTCCTCTAATTTTTTACATACATGTGCGGAATGAATTTCCTTATGTGCACCAATATGGAGGTGATGTGTGGCGGGGGTGGGGGCGAGGGGTTCGGAGTGTGGGAGGGGGCTCAGGGCTGGGGCAGAGGATTGGGGTGTGGCGCTCTGACTGGAGGTGCAGGCTCTTGGGTGGGGCTGGGGATGAGGAGTTTGGGGTGCAGGCTACCCAGGGGAGAGAGGACTGCCCCCAGCCCTCTCTCGCGGCAGCAGCTCAGGGCTGGGCTGGGGCAAGGGCATCTCTTCCCGGTTGCGGCAGCTCTGGCGGAGTCAAGCTGGGGGAGGGGTGCCTCTCCACAGTCGCAGCAGCTCCAGCAGGGCTGGGCCAGGGGAGGGGCTCCTCTCTATGGCCGCAGTAGCTCCAATGGGTCAGGGCTGGGCCGCGGGAGGGGCACCTCTCCCCACCTGCGCGGCCCTTGATAGCCCGCTGCACAGCCGCGCAGCTTACAGGCAACTTAGGCGCTAAGTCCCTGCCGGGCGGGGGGCCTGCTTTGAAGCCTGTAGATCCAGGGCTGGAAGAGGCTGGAAATCACTTTCTCCTCCCTCCCACCCCCACTCCAGAATCGGCACGCAGCAGGGGTAGGGTGACCAGGTGTCCGGTTTTGGACCGGAACACCGGGTCAAAAAGGGACCCTGGCGGCTCCGGTCAGCGCCACTGACTGGGCCGTTGACTGTCTGGTTGGCAGCGCCATTGCGCCACGCAGCAGGGCTGGCAGCCTCCCTGCTAGCCGTCATGCTGTGCGGCTCCCGGGTCGGGAAGCAGCCAGCATGTCCGGCTCTTAGCCTTAGGGATGGGGTGGGGATGGGGCACGTGTGCCCTGCCCCCCGCCCTCAGGCACAGCTCCCATTGGCTGGGTCCGGGCAGGGGAGGAACTCGCGAGCGCTCAGCAGATGGCTGTGGGGGGGTGGAGTGGTGCGCGCCTCTCCCACTGCTGCCCAGCCCTCTTCTCCTCATGCTCCTCGTGTGGCTGGGCTCGAGCTATGGCATGTGCCCTTCAGTGAACTGCAGTCTGTCTGTCGTCCCATCGCCGGCACCCAGGAGTTTGAGGTATGTGTATCCCCATCTCCGAGTGCTGGGAACGGGGCTGCACCCCCATCTCCCTCACTACATCCTTCCCCATCCCAAACCCCCCACACACCCATACCCCATCACTGCATCCCTCCCCGTCCCACCCCCACTCCCCCTCACTTCATCTGTCCCCATCCCCCTCACTGCATCCCTCCCCCATCCCATCCTGTCCCCCACACCTACCCATCCCAGCCCTGAACCACTTACAGCACTCTCCCACCCACCCTCTCCACCTCCCAGAGCCACCACCCCCATGTCCCTCACCCCCCACAGCCCTGCACCCCATTCACCTCCATACACTGTGGCACTCCCATTATCTACCTATTCACCCGTGCCCCCCACATCCTCATGCACCTGTAGCCTTCTGCCTCCCCCTGCATCCCCATCCACTCCCATACCCCCAGTAGTCCCTCCTCTCTCCTTCACTTCCCTCCTCACCACCCTGCTCTTGTCCTTGGGCTCTTTCCCTCCCCATCCTCTCTCCTCCACCCCCACCCTCCTCCCTTCCTAGCTAGGTGATTTAGGCAGCCCCTGGAAAAGTGTATGAAAAAGTGTCTCTGTGTAGGCAAGTGTGTGCATGCATGCACTGTATGTGTATAAGAGACTGTGTCATTTTATGTAGGGAGGTGTGTGTATTGCCGCATGTGTGTACACCTCTGTGAATAAAATTTGCAGCCTAACTCTTTGACTTTTATTCCTTTTGCTGGCTTGTGCACAAAAAAATTGATGACATAAAATGTGTGTGTATTCATTTCATAACAAGTTTTTAAAAGAGAAGGGAACTCTAAAAGAAATGTATTATTTCTTAAAAAGTGAATGTTGTTGAGTAGTAATTGCAGATGAGCCAATGTATCAGACGTTTCTCCCCATCTTTGTCTAGCTACATTATAAACTCTGTTACAAACTCTCTCATTTTATGTGTATGTCCAGCACTTACCACCCTGGAGTCCTGATCTTAGTTGGGGTCTCTAGGCACTGAACAACAATTGTAATAATAAATAATGTGGAAGTATATGTGTTAGTGCATGCTAGATGTGTACACATGAATACACGTGTGTATCTGCATGTTGGTGTGGGAGTCAGTTTCTACAGATTTATGTATATAGGTATCTGGACAGGTGCATTTCTGTGGTTATACTCTATGGATTCATATTTGGGCTTCAGGAGTGGGCCTTTAATGGATCTAGTGCAGATGTGATAATGTGTGGTCCTAATTCCACACATAAAATTACAATAACTTTAGTGAACAAAAAACCTGGAGCTGGTTACAAAAAATGGGAAGAGGGGAGGGAAAGAATCATGAAAACCTTTGTGAAATTTCATTTTTTTTTAAATTACCCTTTTTGACTATTTTGCTGCCAACCCTAGTGTCCTGTAACAAATAAAACCGGAACTTAGCATAATACATCTGTCAAAACAATAAATATTCCTCTTGGGTCCTTGCAGTGAAAATGAGCATGGGAGAAAGGGTGGGGGAGAGCAAGCGACAGAGGGAGGAGGGATGGAGTGAGCGGGGGCGGGGCCTCCAGAAGGGGCAGGGCCTTAGAGAAGGGGCAGGGCAGTGGGCGGGGCAAGGGTGTTCAGTTTGCTGGAATTGGAAAGTTGGCAACCCTAAGCAGGGGCTGCGCTGACGGTCCAGTAGGGGGAGCAGCCTGGCCCCACACACATCGCAGCTTCACCTCACACCAGCCTTTTTCACCCACCCCCATCATCGGCCACTGGACCCTCCCACTCACCACTGGTGGGCGGGCGGGCGGCTGGAGAGTAGGGATCCAGCCAGCAACAGGACCCACCAGGAATGATGGGGGAGGAGGCAGAAAATACCAGACAATTGCCTGTTGTTAAGAACAAGTTGGGACACCTACAGGAGGCCTTAAATACGGGACTGTCATGTTAAAAACAGAACATCTGGTCACCCTATCCAGGTGGGATTGTACTTGGGCAGGTAGCCCAGGCTGTTGTCTGTGTGGCAGCAGCCACACTGTTATTTTTAGCAAGCTAGCTCAATCAGTGCTAGCTGAGGTATGCCTACACGTGCTGCAGTTGTGCCTCCTGTCTGCTGTGTATACATATCAAAAGAAACTGCAGGCCTTTGGTCTGAGCCTCAGACTTTTGTGGGGTAGGAAGGGCTCCCAGGACTACCTGAAAAATCTCAGGACTCTTAGCAATGCCACAGTCTTGGGCCATAGTATCCATAAAAATGACATTAAATAACATAGCAGGAAATGAGAGAGATGGGCCCTTCACAGGCAAGCCACAACGTAAGCAGTTATGGAGCCCCAGAGCCAGTGAATTCACTTAAAGCAGGTGACATTATTTTCCTGATTTTGTTTTTTATATTAATGTCCACATTTGTTTCCCAAGTGTCAAAGAAACCCAGCCATGGTGCGAAGTGTGGAGCCATAAGGAGCATTTACATCTTTTCAATTTCCCATTGGAAGCAAGGATGCTGAACTAGGTCTATCAGAAGTTGAAGCATACTGGCGGTGAAGTGTGGGGGAAGCTGGTACTGCCGCCACCTGTTCTGTGGATAAATGGCCAACATCTTGCTTAAGGGCCATCAGTCCACACCAGGACTCAATTCACAATAAAACAACAACTAAAATCCAAAACAGCCACACATTAGGAGACCATCCACATTGTTCTCATAAGAACAGCCATACTGGGTCAGACCAATGGTCCACCTAGCCCAGTATCCTGTCTTCCAACATTGGGAAATGCCAGGTGCTTCAGACGGAATGAACAGAACAGGTAATCATCAAGTGATCCATCTCCTGTCTCCCATTCCAAGCTTCTGGCAAACAGAAGCTAGGGACACCATCCCTGCCCATCCTGGCTAATAGCCGTTGATGGATCTATCCTCCATGAATTTATCTAGTGCTTTTTTGAACCCCGTTATAGTCTTCGCCTTCACAACATCCTCTGGCAATGAGTTCCACAGGTTGACTGTGCATTGTGTGAAAAAATACTTCCTTTTTTGTTTGTTTTAAACCTGCTGTCTATCAACTGATTCAGTGACTATGGGTGGAAAAGAAGAGACAATTGGATCATTTTTCACTCTCATATTAAACCAACTTCCTATGCCTTTTCCAAAAAGCCTCCATTCATAACATATTTATTGTTAGTTATAGGGCCTTAAAAAGAACAACACACTGTACTGTGCAACTTGTGACAAAGTTCCTCCTCTGCCTTGGTGGGTCCTACACTTTCGGGTGGATTTGCTCGCCTCAGAGGTTCATGGCAGCCATCCGTTTGGCTGCTTTTGCTAGAGGCTCAAACCTGCCATTCACTCAGCTAACCTCATCACTGGCCAGCATTGGGGAAACGGAGAACAATCTTCGCAGTGTCTGTTGTCCCACCTAGTGGGTTGGGGACAGGCCAGATCCCTTTCCAAATTAGACCCTCCCCTCTGGTGTGTCTCACAGACCAAGTCAACTCCTCCTGTGTCAGATAGGGAGTTGGGGGGATGGGCGAACCTGGGCCCACCTTCTACACCGGTTCCAGCCCAGGGCCCTGTAGATAGCAGCAATCCACAATGTCTCCTTTATCAGCTGCGTGACAGCTACAACTCTATGGGCTACTTCCCGATGGCCTCCCCCCAGCACCTTCTTTATGCTCACCGCAGGACCTTCCTCCTGAAGCCTGGTAACGCTTGTACTCCTCAGTCCTCCAGCAGCATGCCTTCTTACTCCTTGCACAACCCCCACTAACTGATGGGAGGTCCTTTTTAAACCAGGTGTCCTGATTAGCTGTTGTATCAACCAGGCAAGGTACTAACAAGCTTCAACAGGACTTTATTTTCAAAGTGGAAACCTCTTTACCAAGCTGCTGCTGCACCCTCTGTACCTCTCTCCCAGCCTCTCAACTCCTCCCCACTCCTTCCTGTTTCCTGTCCTTTCAGACTCCCAACAGCCAGTACTCCCAATTCTAATAATTACAAGCAACATCTAAACACCACATAAGCCTGCCTGCCACCAGTGATTCTAGTAAGTTTTTAATTGGCTACAGGTGTCTTAATTAGTTTGCCTGTCTTAATTGGTTCTAGCAGGTTCCTGATTGCTCTAGGGCAGCCCCTGCTCTGGTCACTCAGGGAACAGAAAACTATTCATCCAATGGCCAATATATTTGCCTTCTACCAGACTCCTGCACCCACCGACTGGTCTGGGTCAGTCACAAACTGTATTTATGGCTGCCGTGGCAGAAAGGCGGCCAATAGGTGTGCCAATAGGCCTGTTATCTGCATGCCAAGATAACAATATGGCCTGTAATAGGGAGATGACAGGACAGTGTCAAAACTGGTGTTCCCAACCCTCAACTTCAGTGCCCACAGCTTCAACAGCAACTCGCTGGAAGGCCTGGATTCCATTCTCAATGGCAATAGGGGTACCAGAAAACACGATGGTAGTTCCCTCCCCATCCTGACAGATCTCATCCTTTGCATCCTGGCTTGACTGTAGCACACACCTAACTGTATTATTATAATTAGATTTGTGCTGTTCTGCTGGGTGATGACAACTCAGGTAGATAAATACAATACCTGCTATATCTCAGGCCTTCAAACGCCCATGTGCTGAGTGGAATAAACTAGTTCAGCATCTCCAAACTGTGGAATACAGATAATGTAAAGTTTGGAACTGAATTAAATCCTACTGTGACAAGTACAAACACTTCAAGAATTTGGTCTGGTGACGTTAATTAATGACCAAACCATTGGTGCTTTGCAATGGATTTCATGATTACCTGAAGGAGGATTAATTATTTCTGCAGCACGCTGGCATAAATCATTTGGCTTCTCTTGGACCCCTCACCAAGTTATTTTAATGATGCTTGGTTTCTGCCTTCTGTGTGAGTTTTCTATCCCACCAGACTATTTAATTCATTCTGGGAATTATTTAGAACAACAGTCTGCCACTCCACCAGCACTGTTGTAATAAAGGGACTTGCATATTTCCATGATTTCAGTATATAACTGATCTACTGCTTTAGATTACCTTCATTTTGACCCTAATTTTAAAAAATGTGTTTCAAATGCACTATGCCAGACTAGATTCATTTAGTCATTCATTTATTTTGAAAGCTGTATTTATTTATTAATATAGAGGGTGTGAGAGTGAAAGTTTCCGTGTTATTTTGGCTTATATTGGCCATATGCCCAGCTGGTGTAAACTGGCGTAGGTCTGTACTAGTTGAGGATCTGACCCCCTAATAGAACCTGAATGTTGTTCAGGGACTGAGCATCTACATGGTTATATACTGCACTGACCTATCTTTTGTGCCCCCATTAGTTTCTGATGAATCCAATTTTTGGAGAGAGGGGGGAGTTTCTAATGATTGTGATTGTAGAGACAGCCTTCGAAATAAGAAGTGATACAGTGCTATCTTCCCAAGTCTGAAGATGGAAACAGTAGAACTGGTTCTTATCTCTCATTTATTTTACACTAAAAATTGGATTTTTTTCATTGTATTGAATTATTCCTATTTTACACATGTGAGAAATAGGAATCAAGCCTAGCAGCTCTAAAGTGTGTGTGAACAACTTCATCTTAAAGAAATGTTGATTCTGGAGCCTACTGAAGACAAATTAAAAGCGAAAAGTGTTGATCAATTCATTGCTCAACATGTCAGCAGAAACTTTACTATTAGTTATTATTTGCATGGAGGTAGCACCTGAAGACCTCCCTCTATATTGGGGCCCCATACTGTTAAGTGATATACAACTTCACAGGAAGATGTAGTCCCTTGTCATAAAGGAAACATTCAGCTACTCTAGGATTCAGGGCAGAGGTTGACTATAGTACCACCACTTCCTGACCCCCCATTTTAATTCCTGGTTTTGTGAACATTAATATGATATAAATGAGATGATCAGTTAAAATGGTTGCAGCTCTAGGCGTTCCCAACAGCTATGTCAAACTCAATAGCATTTCTGCTAAAATGAACTCAGGGAATTAAATTAATTCTCCCCTGCTGCAGCAGTGTGAGGAATTTGGAATCAACATTTTGTTGGATGTTTATGGAATGATGGGAGATTTCAATGTTCTTTGAGGGGCTCAGGGCCAACTACCACTTGACTTCTCCCTTTAAAGAGAAATGCAACTCAGACAGATTTTATGGGCTCAGTTGTTAGCCTGCCTATGTGCCCCATGCAGGGCAGTAAACAAGCATAAATCCCTCTCCACAGCACCTCTGCATGGGCTACCTCTATTGTGGGTTACAACACAGGGATAGAGTAGGTGAGCAGGGAGTGGGCAGAAAGGGGTGAGGAGTGGGTGAAGCCTTGGCTGAGCCTATCCAGTGCACCAGCTAGTGCAGCAGAGCTGGTGTGGAAGGGGAAGTGAACAGCACAAGGTTGGTGCAATTGAGAAACAGGAACCAATGAATTTTTGATTCTGCTTCACAATTTGATCTTTGCTGTGCAGTTGGGGCAGTGCAACTATGCACTGCCCCTTACTCACAGTGCATTGCTAGGTGCTAATCCGGCCCCCATGAAGATAACCAGTTGTAGATCTTCCAAAGAGCCTGAATTTAATCACCCCTGGTGACAGCTTTCAGTTATATCTTGAGAATGGAAAAAGGTTTCTACTCTGTATAAAGCCTTGATTGGTAAACATCCAACTTCAGTGAGAATCCCAAAGCCAAATGGAGAATGCATTTGGACGTAAACGATGAATGGGCAGATCAGAACTCCATGACTAAACTAAAGACCTAGACTGGTTACATGTAGTAAATTTTATTCACAGAGAATAAATGATGACCCCTAAACGGATGCTTGAATTAAATAAGAATATTAATGACAAATGTTCAAAATGTAAGACAGATGCCTGTGACTTTTGGCATGAAATTTGGGATTCCCAGAAGGTTTGGGAATAATACACTGGGGTCACAGAAAATTCCTGAAGATCCAAAATATTCCCCAGCTGCTGATCCCCTCAGAGATGTCTTACAATTGGGCCTGGATAAACATAAAATCAATACGTAAGCATTTCCTTATCTATAGGCTGAGATTATAGATTGTACCATTGATAAAGGAAATGTTTCCCTTTGTAGGAGAATGCAGCCAAGGAATTGTTGATTATCTGTCTCTGAACTTACATACTCAATGGATCATTTGATTCCTTTAAAAATATGGGGCTAACCTAAGTTATCTGGAGCTGATTCAGGGGTGCTGGAACCAGGGATGCGGCAGCACCTCCTGGTTTGAAGTACAACCAAATACATGGTTTCCATTTTCAGCAAGCCCACTATAAAAACTGTTCCAATGCCCTGCTGAACTGATCTTTTTCACTCATGCAACCTGCAGGTGACTGCTTGGAGCTCAGTTGCCTTACTGTTCCCCTGTTCGGCATACAATACTTTCCTCTTTCTATTGATGCCACTTGCCTCTCCATTCTGTATTATTTAGCTCACCTGCCTCAAAACCACCTCACACTGGCACTTGCAGCTCTTGTTAGGTTGTTTTAAGAAAATGAATAAAATCAACACAAAATAAGGACTAAATGTTAGCTCTTATCTGGCATGATCTTAAACCCACGGATGATTAGCCTATAACAGAAAAAAATGTGGCTAGATCCCCCAAAATATAAATAATGGGCCTGAGCCAATGCCCACGCAAGTCTGTGGGAAAACTCTCAAATTACATCGGTGGGCTTCACACAGGCTCATTATCCCTATTTTACAAATGAGGATACTGAAACACAGAGAAGTTAAGAGAATTTTTGCTGGGGACACACACAAAGGAAAGGCTAGAGGTTGGATTAGAACCCATGTTTCCTAACTTCCAGTCCCTACTTCTAACCACCAGGCAATAATATAATACATTCACAAAGCTAAGCCCTGTAGAGCTCTTTCAGCTATAGATTTGATACAACTCCAACTTTTCCATAACCAAGCCAGGCTACCATCTGGTCTGGCCTTCACTCACAATGCAACATGTACCACTGGTTGCCTAAGTGACCTGGGAAAATCTTACTTCAATTTATAAAACTATGTGATCTAATACAGACAGATCTGGGAGTTCTAGAATAAGGCTGGGATGTTTGGGGTGTCACTTTCCACCAATAGTCAGAACAATTTCTCCACTCAATGATTTCAAAGTTGGTCGGATATCTGGGAACAAAAAAAAAAAAATGTGTATTACTTATAGTGTGTTTCCTTCAGTTGGATGAATGGATGCCAGATTTCCAGAAAAGACCCCTGAATTTCATTTTCAAAAGCAAAATATTAGGAAGTTTGGTTTTCCACAGAGGCCACTTTCTCAGCAGCTTTCTCAGCAATTCATTTTAACAGGACACACTTTCTGGCAATAAAAAGAAGATTGTAACTAATATAATTAAGTCTGCAAAACAACCCCTAAGCTGAAATGTGTCTCCCAATAGAACAAGCATAAGATTGTTCATTACAGTGCTCTCCAGGAATAACAAAAACAATTCCCAAAAATGCATTATAAATGGACATTCCCAGAATTAATGATAAAACAAACCAGATGTTCTCTTACATTTGGCTCATAAATGGAAAGCCAATATGCCAAACCAAAAAACCATCGTTGGAAAGCTACAAGCTGTTTATGAAGGAGCTTATACTGTGTTTCCTTTTACTATAACAGAAAGAATTACTTATCAATATTCTTAAGACAATCTATTGATAAATGAAGGCTCCTTTCCAAGGGGGAAAGTAAAGGTGAATTTTATATTTTACATAAAGTGAATTTGAATGTAAAGTCATTTGGAATTAAGCAGATACCTTTTTGTCCAAACTAAAAATATTGTATACTCATCTCAAAATTACCTCAGATGCAGTCACAACTCCCCAAAATATCAAAACAGTACAAAATGTGGTCTTGAGCCTAGATACCTTTACTCACATGAATAAATCTGACCCATATGCCAAAAGCCAGTAGGAGAACACTTCAATCTCCCTGGACATTCAATAACAGATTTAAAGGTAGCCATCCTTCAACAAAAAAATCTTCAAAAACAGACTTCAAAGAGAAACTGCAGACCTACAATCCATTTGCAAACTTAACGCCATTAATTTGGGCTTGAATAGGGACTGGGAGTGGCTGGCTCACTACAAAAGCAATTTTCCCTCTCTTAGCATTGACACTTCCTCATCAATTATTGGGAGTGGACCACATCCACCCTGACTAAATTGGCCTTGTCAACACTGGTTCTCCACTTGTAAGGTAACTCCCTTCTCTTCATCTGCCAATATATTTATGCCTGTATCTCTAATTTTCACTCCATGCACCTGAAGAAGTGGGGGGGTTTACCCATGAAAGCTTAAGTCCAAATAAATTTGTTAGACTTTAAAGTGCCACCGGCCTCCTTGTTGTTTTTGTGGATACAGACTAACACAGCTACCCCTCTGATACTTCTTACCCATATGGGTAATCAGTAGTCCGGTATTTATTTTCTACTGAATTGGGTAAGATTCTATTCCCATGAGTAATGGTTATAAAATGGACCCTAAGTCTATTAATGCTGTAGAAAACAGACATTACCATATATGAGGGTAAATAAATTTTGTAATATAATGATATCTAACATGGTGGCTAGATCTCAGCTTGTGGAAATCTGTGTAGTTCCACCTAAAATCAATGGAATTAAGCTGATTTACACAAACTGAGGATTTGGACCAATGTGTTTCCTAAGAAAAATAATATCCTTATCGCAAGTAAGTGGGGTGGGGAGAGATGAGTTGGGAAGAGAACGGCAGACAACCACATATGCTGATAGTAGACTAGAAACATTTAAAAAATGTAGCAGCTTTAGGTAACATTAATAGAATAGAAAGATTTCCCATCAAGGCGACAGGTTCCTCTTGCTACATAAATGCGAAAGTTGAGATGCCTATTTTCAAGTCAGGTCATTTCTATTTTTAATTATTGAACTATATTTGTTTTTAATTATCATTAATAATAATTTGAATTGATTTCTATTATACCAACTCATGTAGCAAAGGCAAAAACTAGCATTCATGCTGGAGGGTCTTGTAATAACAGACCCTACCATAATGCAGTGTGTACAGGGGAGTCGAGTTAAAGCTAATGAGGAAATTGTAAAGCTAATTTCTAACTCTATGCAATTAAATTTGACATTATTTTCACATCATAATTCTGTATATAATCAATCAAAGCATTAGGTTCAGCTGCAGGTACCTCCAGACCTTGTCCACAGCATAAAAAGTCTTCAGGACCTTTCACTGATGCTGAGCTCTCACATAGCAGCATCAGTGAGTAACACATTCTTCCACCATCTCCATTTGGGTTGGGAGACTGTGTTCCATCCTTGCTGATGATGACCCGGTCATAGTAATATTGTTTGGATAACAGCAACACAATTTACTTGGTCCTAAAATCATTGGTCCTGAGAAAACTGCAATGGGTGCTGAATGTAGTAGCCTACCTCTTCAGCTGCATGGGTTAGCACAAGAACACCACCCTGTACTCCCTCCAGAATACAACACAAAGCTTAAGGTCTCTGTCCTCATTCTCAAGATGCCAAATGGTCTGGAGCTAGGATACTTGAAGGATAGCCTCACTCTCAGATCTTGACTGCCTTGACTACTTTGCCCTCAGCTACAACAGAATTTGTCCAATGAAAGAGGAGCATTCATTTGTGCAGGAGACAGGGCCTTCTTGCACCCTAAAAGACCCAAGAGTCTCTGGAGCCTAGAGCAGTGGTGGGCAACGTGCAGCCCATGAGGGCAATCCGCTGGCGGCCGCCAGACAGCTTCCTGCAGGTCTCATTGACCGGGAAGGGCGAACCGGGGCCACTGGGAGCTGCGGGTGGCCATGCAAATGTAAACAAACTGTCTGGCGGCCCACCAGTAGATTACCCTGACGGGCTTTGTGCGGCCCACAGGCCACAGATTGCCCACCACTGGCCTAGAGCCCCAAGACTCTGACATTAATTTCTGCATGAGCAACTCACAGCTTTCCTGACCAAATGCAAAGTGAACTAGTCAGCTTAACTTCAATATCCAGAAAAATAATGGAGCAAATAATTAAGCAATCAATTTGCAAACACCTAGAAGATAAAAAAAGGTGATAAGTAACAGTAAGCATGCATTTGTCAAGAACAAATCGTATCAAACCAACCTAATTGCTTTCTTTGACAGGATAACAAGCCTTGTAGATAGGCAGGAAGCAGTAGATGTGGTATAGCTTAACTTTAGTAAGGCTTTTCATACTGTTTCATGTGACCTTCTCATAAACAAACTATAGAAATACAACCTAGATGGAGCTAGTATAAGGTTGGTGCATAACTGGCTGTAAAACCCTTCCCAGAGTTCAGTTATCAGTCATTCACACTCAAGCTGGAAGGGCATATCAAGTGAGGACCTGTAGGGATCAGTTCTGGTTCCAGTTCTGTTCAATAACTTCATCAATGATTTAGATAATGGCATAGAGAGTACACTGATAAAGTTTGTGGATGATACCAAGCTGGGAGGGGTTGCAAGTGCCTTGGAGGATAGGATTAAAATTCAAAATGATCTGGACAAACTAGAGAAATGGTCTGAAGAAAATAGGATGAAATTCAATAAGGACAAATGCAAAGTACTCCACTTAGAAAGGAACATTTATTTGCACCTCTGGAAGGAGCTCAGATACTGTGGTGATGAGTGTGGTAGAAGAACCTAAATAGAATACATGGGTTACAGGAAGGGCCACTGTGTGGTTGTATGTTCTGAATTGTCAAGAAGTGCCTAGCCAAAGGGCAGGCGCATCTTTTACTGGATAAGAACATAAGAACGGCCATACTGGGTCAGACCAAAGGTCCATCTAGACCAGTAGCCTTCTTCCAACAGTGGCCAATGCCAGGTGCCCCAGAGGGAATGAACAGAACAAATAATCATCAAGTGATCCATCCCCTGTCGCCCATTCCCAGCTTCTGTCAAACAGAGACTAGGGACACCATTCCTGCATGTATACATTAAATTAAAATTAAACAATTAAATAAAAGAAAGAAATAGTAAAATCTTGTCATTCCATTTTACTTTCATTGACTAATTTGAAGAGAATTAGCTCTCAAACGACAATCTGTTTAGGGAGAGTGTTATTTTTAGTGGTGTACACAGCATATATGCCTGTGGCTGGAACTAAAGAAATAATAATAGGAAATTGTATTCTATTGAGAAATATTGGATCCCACAGCTAAAGCATCAAGACAGGGGGCAAGAAAATCAGGATAAATTGAACTCTGAACTTTCACCATTTATGCTGTTTGGTAACTTTTGCAATTTGTTTCAGTTTATGCAATGGAATTAGGTTAGTCAGTTTAACTTTACTTCCCAGTTTTCCAGTCAATTTTACATTCTGGTATTCCTATATTAGTAGCTGAGTTGGACAAATCAGATTTTGTGTTATCAGTGACTAATCATATGAAATCACTTCTGCCACATATGTTCCCCTTTTGTGTTCACTTTCTGAGAACATCAAAGCAACCAATTGAGATCGGTCAAAACACCTGTACACAACACATTTCAAACTCAAATGGAGGCGTATTGGTGGAAAATTAACTTTTATGCATGAGTACTGCTAGTACTTCTATGGTCTTCCAATTGGAGAACAGAAACAACATCATGAAATTCATCAAATATTCACAATCAATCTAGAGAGTAAAAATCTCAATACGATTAAATAATGAACAAATTGAAGAAAGCCATGATGTATCCACAGATCTTCCATGAGCAGCAAGGCCCTTATCCAAAGCACTTTGGAGCCAATGGGATCAGGTGCTTAAACAGGCCACACTTGCCCAGAACATTATTTCTGCGAATTAATAATAAGCTCTAACTTGCAAGATTGTACATAGTTTGGGTTGCAAAGACTACAGGGGAGGAATATTTATTTGACTAACAAAACCCTGTTTCTATTGGAATTCTCTCTGTGTGTCTTTTCAAGTTCAGGAGTGACTTTGGGAGGCCTGCTCTTTACGCTGAAAGCAGTATGAGGATGACATTCTCTCTTAGTGGACGCACAGTTGTATTTTCAGTGTGCTTCCCACTGGCAGCAGAAACATACAGTGCTTTACATTTATTTGGCTGCAAGGTAACGAGGCAACAATTAAAAAAATATTGCTGCAGATAACAAGAGTCATGTGGAAATCTTCCCCTCTCTTTTACACTGCTGGCACAACTTTTAAAATGTGTCTGAACAAAGAGACTACTGGTGGAAAGTCCACACTAGCGTATATTTAGTGTCCCTGTTTTAATTTATCAACACAACGTCCCTGCTCTCAATATATTTATAAATCAAGCACATATACAGAAAGCCATTTTCATCACTGCATTTGTATCAACGGATTTTTTTCACTGATTCACATTAAATTATTAGATATTTAGATCACTTTATGTTACCTTTATCTGCACATTTTATACATTTATTTCAGTAGGTCCTATGGGTGAGAACTTAAATCAGTCCTCTGTGCTCTCTAGGGACAGCAATGATTCCATGGTGCCTTTAGAAAGAGCAGTAGTTTATCCTGATGTCCTCAGCCAAAATTCGTTTTGTCCTAGTCCTGTGTAATACCCGGCAGCTTTTCAGTGGTTCTGCATATATACAGGGTCTGATTCTAGAAACCCTTATTCCCTTGAGTTACATCAACATAAACATGGAGTAACCCAGGGCAAAACAGGCCCTGTGGCCCAAATCCTCTTGGACACTTGACTCCTCTGGTAATCAATGGGAGTTAGGTGCCTAAATAATTTAAGGATCTGGGCCTAAACACCTACTCCTATCAATGAAGGCTGAAGGATTGAGCCCATAATTGGTAGAACTCATTGAGATCTTTCAGGCTGAAAGGTGCTATATGAATATAAACTATTTAAAACATATTATGTATTTTTAATATTGTAATTCACCTAGATCTTCTGATCCTGTTCACCCTTACGTTTCCTATGCAAAGAAAGCAACTTTGACCCTTTCTCCTACAAGTTACCATTACTTTGGTGTTTTTAAATTAATTCCCCAGGCCTATAGTTAATTAAGAACAAATTATTTGCCAGAATTCTGAGGTGTGTAATTGGACTGGTAAAAAACCTTGAATGTTTAGATTATTCTTCATTAAAGGACTCAATGTCAAAAAAGTTTTCAGGCAAAACAGTTTATTGTTCTCTGCTAAAACCCTAATTCAATATTTACACTAATGAAAAATCAACAATAGGCAAGTTGAAACCTTTCCCTAAGGTAATAGAAAAACATAAATGTTGCTAATCTGCAGCAAGAGAGATTTAGGTTGGATATTAGGAAAAGCTTTCTATCTATAATGGTAGTTAAGTTCTGGAATAGGCTTCCAAGAGAGCTTGTGGAAGCCCCAAACACCCGTTTGGGATGATCTAGGTTTATTTGGTCCTGCCTCAGAGCAGGAGGGTGGACTTGATGACTTCTCAAGTCCACGTCCAGCACTTGATTTCTATGATTCTATGATCATCAAGATATAAATTCTGTTGTGGAGAAAAGGAGACTCAGCAGATGCATTCCAGTCAAGCAGAAAATATTATCACAGTAGTGAGAGCCAGATTCTGGCTTAATCTACCTTCTGCATGAGCCCATGGGTTTCAGTGGAAATAAACATGACAAAATGCAGCCCATCTGCTCTATAAACTTCTCTGTAGTGTTGTTTGGTTGCTTTCAGTTTACTATCTTCGTATTTCTATGATATTAAATATATATATATTAAATCTAAAGATAAGCTAATACATTTTTATTTGTTCTTAACATGTCTGTTCTATCAGTAATTTGCAGTAGTGAGGAATTGCAGAACTGACTATATACAGAATTATTATTTGCATTACAATAGCTTATTATGTGCGGCCCTTTACTAACATATTGAAAGATGGGCCTTGCCCTTCTGCCCTGAAGAATTTACAATCAAAGTTCCTGATCCTGCACTAAGGATCTAGCAGGCACAGAGCTGTTCAGTGAGACGACCCATTGGGAGTTCTGTGCATAAAACATCCCATGAGACTGCTTGTGTAAGTAAAGTTACTCACACGCAAGCGTTGGCAGGATCCATGCTTGAAGAGTAATCCAAATCAAAGAAAAGGAAGGCACAGTTTCAAATCTAAAATGTTTTTCTCATTTCATCATGATCGATTTTGATAATGAGGCCTCTCCCCGAGTATTTCCTTTGTTGTCTGACTATTAGACTAGGGAATTAATTATTATTAGTGCTTGTAGCTTTGATTGTTGTGCAACTATGGAAACAATTCCATGTATCAGTTTGCTTCTCTGTGTCTTTAGGAAGAAACCTTTATTACTATACTTACCATTTTTGGAATCCATTTTTCTGGATTATAATATTTGTAAATATTCAAACATCCAAGTTAAAACTATTTTAGATTGTGAGAATAAAAGATTAATTGTCGCTATTATTTGTACAGTGCCATAAATATGCCTGGTGCTTTACAAACAAATAAGGGTGGGATTTGCAAAAGTTGCTCACCATTAACCTAACTGCCCCCACTGCAGCCTATGACCATTACCATTGATTGCAATGGTAGCAGATTTAGGACATCCAGAGTGCATCTGAAACCTCTCCCCTCAACCTCTTAAAAGATGAGGTCCCTCCCTGGAGTGTTTACAATACGGGGGCCTAATCCTGCAAACATTTACTACTGAGCCTAGTACTTACTCAGCATTTCTTCCCAGACCATCTGGTGCATAAGGCAGAAGTCAAACAGCACCAGTCATTTCTATCCTGGGCCCTTTTTTCCAGGTCTTTCATATTCAGATGCAATCACGCACGCTCCATAGCACAACAACAGATGAAGTGGTGTCTAGATTCACTCCTCTCTCTCTTGCCCTGGGATTGCAAAAGAAATGCTTGTTTAGGTAGCATATTATCATCAGGCATTCTTAAATGATGTCCCAAATACCTCCATCTCTTCTTCCATGCTACTTGCACTCTTGTGAATAGTTGTGCCCATTTGAGGACCACTTCATGACTTATTCTATCAGTCTATTTTACTCTGTGTATGCTACACAGACACCTGTATTGAAAGCTGATCAATTTGCATTGGATAGACTTATTATTTTTCCAGAACTCTACTCCATGTAGGAGGATGTTTAGGATGTTGCTTCTAAAGATTTTAAGTATGGTCTTTTTGCTAATCACATTGGACTTCAATACTGTCTTGAGTCTTTAAAATGCAGCACTGGCTTCATATCACACATGAAATCACTAGTATTGTGAATTATGCTACCCAGGTAAGTAAATTTATTAATAATTTTCAATGATTCCCCTTCCTAGTAGATGAAATCATTGGTAGGTAATATAATTTTCATAACTTCTGTCTTTGATTTATTGATAAGAAGACCTACTTGCTTGGCAGAATTTTCGAGATTGTCTGTCTTTTTGTGCAAATCTTCTATTTATTCATAAGACAGAGATCTGCAAAGTCTTCCTCCAAGCTCGCCATCTATCCATGCAATGCCTATTCTGACAGTTTGCTGCACAACAAAGTCACTTCAAACAAGATGAAGAACAAAGATGCAACTTTGCCTGACATCCATGTTAACTTTAAACCAGTCTGCTAACACCTGGTTTATCTTTACTGCATGCACATTGAGAGTTCTGATACATTTTTAATAATTTTGTTGGGGATTCCATAGGTCTTGCTGCCAGTCATACTACCACTGAAATCAGTAAACTATGCATGTGTTTGCAAAATCAGATCCTAGATTAAGACAAGACCTCCAGATGACGTAGACTAACACTAAGAAAAGGAATAGACATGGAGACAGGAGTACGGGGCTACAGCAATATGATCATTTGGTTGCTGGAGATGATGCTCACACATTTTTGGAGTTAAGATATTGTATTTATTGCTTTAGCATATCCTTTAGGAGTTTTAATGTATCTGAGTAGTTTAGGTTATAATAGAAAGTAATTACATGTAATTTGCTAACCTGTCATACAAGGAATCTCCTGTTAAATGTAATCAAGGGGAATGACAGTCTCATAAATATGAGATATCTAAACACTTCCAAAGAAAGATGACTTCTGAAAGCTGTGTGACTGCAGTAGTCATCTACCTCCTACACCGAGTTTTAAAATAATAATAAGAAATGGTTTTAACATCTCCAGATCCTTGTTCTGATCTGACACCACAAATATGGCTCTATGCAGCACACCCTGCACTTAAAATAAATAAATAAATAAAAAATCACATTTGTCAGTGCTTTGGAGTGGGAATTAACACTCTGATGACTAGAAGGAAAACATCTGAGAGATTTTAAAAGTTATACTCAGGTGCATGAGACAATGGAGCCACGTCTGTTTTCATCAAATGAGGAGCTGGCACAGTGGATTTTGAGGTGTTCTTTTTAAAATATTGCTCTATGGACCTACACCAAGTACAGTACAGCCATAACAGATAGGAAAAGTATCTAAAATATATTGGGCCAAGGCATTTCACAACTACAGTACACATTGTGTCATGGCTGCGTTGCATTGTACGAATAGCCGTAGTCAGGCATGAGGGGGGAAGGAAATAAAGGGATTAAGAAAAATATCAGAAAAACAAATGGTAAATGGAAAGGACAAAAAGGATGGGCCTTTCAAAAGGCTAAATCTGCTCCCATTGAAGTCAGTGGGAGTTTTACCCTTGACCAACGGCTATAGAGTTAGGCCAGAACTGAGCACTTTTGAAAACCTAACCCAAAACGTTTAAGGATTGGTGAGAACAGAGGAATTCTCTGGAGAGATTTGCCCTGACTACTCTCGGACGCATATTTAGCCAAAGGAACCCCAACAATGTTTCAGCTAAAATAGTTCCATAGCATGATTTGATTTACAAACAAATAAGGGTGGGATTTGCAAAAGTTGCTCACCATTAACCTAACTGCCCCCACTGCAGCCTATGACCATTACCATTGATTGCAATGGTAGCAGATTTAGGACATCCAGAGTGCATCTGAAACCCCTCCCCTCAACCTCTTAAAAGATGAGGTCCCTCCCTGGAGTGTTTACAACACCGGGGCCTAATCCTGCCAACATTTACTACTGAGCCTAGTTTTCAGTTGACAGAATCAATCTGTGTTAAAGCAGTATTTAAAAATTTGTTCTAGATCAAAGGGTTTTGAAATTGAAGCCAATTACCATAGTATGATTAAGGGACTTTAAACACAGTTTCTAAGTATGAGTTTAAGACAGTGTTAAGACATCCAGCAAGAAACAGCAAGGAGATCAAGCAACCTGATTGGTGATGGAAGAAGCAATGGAAAAGAACAGAAAATCTGAGTAACTCTGCTACATGAATGACAACAGAAATCAAGCTAGAGATGAAATGACCAAGAGCGTGTGTAGAATTTTAACCAAGAACAGAGATGTGAAAAGATGAAAGTTTTACCAGCTCAGGTCATCTGGAAGAAACTATTAGATAGGCTCAAACAACATGAAACACCTAAATGTCATACGGTTCAGAAAATACTAGTGAAATATATTAAATATCAATAATTTGAACCACCGTGAGACTAGAATCAGGCAAGGATTCCAAAATTGATTATAATATATTGCAACCACCGTGTGTTTATTAGGGTATGATCTGCTGCATTCTAAATAATCTGATTGTAGATATGATATGATGTATGACTTAAGAAAACTTTATTCTTAAATTTGCAAAATACTTTGTACATAGGAATAACTCTTATGATTATTAGGAATGAAAATTACAGACCTCCTTTTTCTGCTATAATCACAGATACATAAAATGGAAAAGTTTTTAAACTAACATTCCATTTTCATCACTGCTTAGGCACAAAATGTGAAAGACATCATAGATTTATGCAGTAGCCACCAATGAAATTCTATTCAATATAATCACTGAAATTGGATATATTCATATTGATCAGGGAAGAGATTAGGGAAAGATGCTCATTCCTCAGCAGTCAAAGTGACAGATTGTATAGGTCTTCCACAAATCTGACATGGTTTCTTAATTAGAAACATAAAGGAAACATATATACAAATCCCACTGGCATCCGGTGGAAATGAGGGGAGAGTGCCAAAATGATAAACCAGTATTTATAGGGAATTATTTCCAAGAATGAATAACTTTTGTTTAATTATATTAAACAAGTTGTGTAGAAATACTAGGAGTAATATAAACATGCCTGTCATTGAACAAAGTAGCAATTCCTATTTAAAATAAGCTAATTAGTTTTACTAACTTAATACATTTGAGAGCTGATGTGAAGTCCCAAGGCTATAACAACCTATTATAACAACCTTACCTGATGGTCTCTCAGTGGAAAAGTCAAACCTTTATGGGGCAAGAGAAATATGATCCTATATATTATTCCAACATTAACAATTCTCTAATGCAGCTGAGTCCATTGAGATTGTTCAGATAAAATCTTATCTATGGCATGATTTGTGTTTCATTTTTACAATCAAAGTTGTAATTAAAAAAACATTTTTCCAAAAATAGAAAAATCCTTTGCCATAAACAGGATGACAACAAGAAACTTTTCTTTTCACATGATCTTCTCCAAAAGAAGCTTTTAGCTGGGAATGGACAGACTTCAGAATTTAATAGTATGATCGTTTCAAAACTGAGTAGACATGGACACATTTCCTAATAAATGTGTCCTCCTTTTTCTCCCAACTATATCCTTGAATCATAGCCTATTTTGATCTTTTTAAACTTATACACTTTCACCCCCAGGAATTTGCAGGAGCCAACACTTACTTACTTTATAACCATAAATAACAGTCCTAGACAACCCAAATAGGTTAGATTTTTTTTTTAAAAAAGCAACTTAAGCTTATAAATGTGCACAATAAACGTATGCCACGTAGAACAAGTGCACAGTGAGAGTATAGATTGTACTTATTGCAAGGAAAATAAGTGTCATGCTTGTTCACAAATATCTGACACTTTGCTTGTTCTAGGGCAGCATTTCTCAAATGCAGCCACCGTGGCCACATGCAGCCACCAGGTGCTTTTCTTGCGGCCGCAGCCTTCTGCGTGGTTATTGGTGGGGGGACAAAGCAGTGGCCCCTCTCTGGAGACACAAAAGCTGGAGGAGCAGGCAGCCAGTGAGTTTCCCCCTTCCCATGGGTGGTGCTGTTAGGCTTCAGCCCTGGGGTGGCAGGCTCCAGCCATGGGGCTTTGGGCTTCCTTCCCCAAGCTCACCATCCCTCCCCGCCATTGCCCCTGGCTCCATGCCCACCTCCCCATTCAGGGCTCAGTTTGTCCCCAGGATTGTCAGGGCTGAGTAAGTCTGCTGTGAAAAGTGATATTTGTGTGTTTGTTAATATCGAGGGTGACCAGATGTCCCGATTTTATAGGGACAGTCCCGATTTTGGGGTCTTTTTCTTATATAAGCTCCTATTACCCCACACCCCCGTCCCGATTTTTCACACTTGCTGTCTGGTCACCCTAGTTAATATCACTTTTCACAATAGACTTAGTAGCTAGCAACCAAAAAAAGAGAAAGAAACAATAAGAAAAAAGACAAGAAAGTGCAAAGCACCTTATTTGTGTTTCTATTCTGTTTAGGTCCAGTGAAGAACAGAGACAACTGTACATTATTTTTATTATTGAGTCTGCAAAAAAAAAGTCCTACATAAATAAATTACAATGATTTGGGCATGTATATGTGCATATTTATTTGGTTTTCCTCGAGTTAATTAAGTATTTTTAGGAAATATGGTCAGAGTGGTCCAGAGCAAGAGTTGGTGGCCGCACTCCGAGGCCACCAAAAATTTTGTTGTGAGAACCCGTTAGTGTATGAAGGATGCTCAAGGACTTTGGTTATTATTTGGCTCTCTAGCATTTTTGGGTGGATCTGAGGAATAACGTTTCACCTACCATCTCCAAACATAGGCAGGCCTCAAGATTTTTGGATTTTTTTTTTTTTTGTGGCAGTGGGAAGGAAGCAGGGATTGGCACCACCATGTTGCGTGACGGACACTTGACAAAATTACCGTACTTAGTGACAGACATTGAGGGGGAGGGGGGGTTATGTCATTCAGTCATTACATTTTTTAAAAAATTACCATGGACCTCAAAATTTTTACCATGGACACTTGTGTCTGCGTATGGACACGTTGCTGACTCCTGGAAGGCAGAATCAGCAAGATAACTCTTTTCAGAGAAAACCCTAAACTTAATTGACTCCTATCATAAAAATCAGCATCACCGCATGCTTCTGGCAAAAGAACAAATGGAGCCCAGCTTCTTCTGCTGCAGTCTGTGCATGTTTACCAGAAAAATACTGCAATGGACAATTGTCTTAATAAGCTGTGGGCCTGACTATCCATCTACTGCAGGGTGCTGTGTTCATTCTAGCAACTTTTAGCTATTTATATAGTACTTTATAAATATTAATCAATCATCACTGTAGCATAGTGAGGTAGACCAGCATTATTGTCCCCCTTTTACAGACAGGGAAAATAAGGGCCAGACTGTGCTTTGAAGGCATAGGCCTATGCTGATGGTATTGCCAAATCACACCTCTAGAGGAGCTCTGAAAGCTCTTCTGATTATTACTATTGTGGTAGCAGCTAGGAGCCCCTGTCATGGACCAAGACCTCATTGTGTTAGGCACTGCATGAAAAAAAAAAAAAAACAGAATAAGATGTTCCCGTCCCCAAATGCTTACAGTGATCTGGCTGCTTGGTACTGTTGGAAAGTATTGTTGATGAAATAATAAGAACAAATGAAAAGATCAGGACTATGGAATATGCTCAAATGTTTTTTAACGTCTTGCCTTACTGACCCAATTGATAACAGAGTAGCATCTTGTCCATAGGTGCCAACTCCGTGGGTGCTCTGGGGCTGGAACACCCAGGGGGGAAAATTGGTCCCCGCTTCTCCCCACAGTGCTTGCCGCTGCAAAACAGCTGTTTTGCAGCATAACAAGCTCTGGAAGGGAGTGGGGAGAAGCGGGAACATGGCGCACTCAGGGGGGTAGGCGGGGAAGGGGCCAGGGCAGGGATTTGGGGAAGGGGTTGGAATAGGGGCGGGGCAGGGGCAAAGGGGGGGGTCAAGCACCCACTGATGCCAGCAGAAGTTGACTCCTATGACCTTCTCACTTTGAGAAATGCTGATAGGCAGGTCTTGTCTCCTATAATACAGCGTCCTATGCCAGTCTGACACACTTTTAAAGCATTGGCCTATAAGGGCTTGTCTACACTTACAGCACTGCACTCCATCTCCCCAAGAGGCAGTAGTTATGTTGATGGGAAAAGCCTTCCCATCAACATAACACTGTCTACACCAGGGATTAAGTCGGTATAACTCTGTCACTTAGGGATGTGAATTTCCCAAACCCTGAGTGCCGTAGTTATACAGTCATAAGTTTGTAGTGTAGACCAGAGCTGTATAAAAGAAACTCAAGAACAGCCTTTGCACCTACATTGCTGAAAAGATTGCAAACATTGGAAGGGAATAAAAATACTGTATGTAACTTGTGCATGTAAATTATGCCTCTCTCATTTAGGCCACTCTGTTTCTGAATGAATGTCCCCACTCCACATAAATTAACCATGGCTGCGTACATGTGTGAATCACAGGATACCAATTTATCAGAGAAAATAAGCCCTTTGACACAAATTTTACTCACCTTACTCATGTGAGCATTCCTCCCATTGAAGCCAACGGGGCTGCTTGCATGAGTACAGAGAGCAGGATTTGGTCGATTAGGTGGCTATCAAATTTAAATTACACCAATAACTGAGATGCATGGGTATCAGCGACAGGATGACTGGACCCAGAGCACACAGTTACTCAAATTCTTCAGTGTCTGTTGGAATGCTTAAAGGCTAAAACAATCTTGGGCTCCTTCCAGCCAGTGCATATCACTGTCAGCTCTTCATATAGTTTACCTTTCCCAAGAAGCTTTTTCTTACCTTATCAATTTCCAGATCTACTGCCTGAGCTCTCCAATTACTGCATTTAACTACAGCCACATTACATATACTTTACACCTCATCTTTATCTATTCCATTTTGGTGATGTGATCTGATGCAAACTTCTTAAACAGAGCGTTGAGATTTAAGTGACTGACATCTTTAGGCTTACTTCCTAAAAAGCTTTCAGTTTAAGCAGGAGCTCATATGGAGCCTTGAGAAACTGGCACAGTGAGCTTTCAAATGTAAATGATCTTGTCCACAAGCTTGAACACAGTATTAGTCAAATGGAAATATTCTAGAAATGCAAGGTAAAAAGGCCTACAGATGGAACAATCTGTAATACTCTTTGCTTTTCTGATCAGTTTCTTAAAGGAGACTCTAGAATTTGAGAAGATACCACAGGAGACAATCAAAATGAAAAGGGGACTTGAGAAACTAGAGACCAAATTCACCAATTAGTTTAAAGGAAACCTGCAAAGAAAAAAAAAATTGGCTCTTTTTTGTTTCTTTATTAGGTAGAAAGAAAGCCTAAAGGGGTTGGTTTTGCCTGCTTTTTAATAAAGTGAATCAAAAATGTTGACAATTTTTATAAGAAATTTCCTCTATTTCAAATTTGTAAAAAGATTGACCAACTTTCCCCCGTTCCCAGTACACTTTTTATTATTTGACATTTATTGTAGCATTCTGGAAAATCATGTTATCGATCTACAGATGAATATAAGCAGCAAATTTCTCATGAACAAATATCCAGAATCAGAGCTGTGTCAGTTACCTTTGATTTGACACACAGCTCACAATCTTGTTTCTGTTCCCTGATTGAATGAGAAAAATACTGCATGATTTCTAATCCCCGTGCTCAGATTTATAATGTCAGAGTTCCCTCTGACGGATTGTCATGTAATGTTTTGTTAAATTTGATGTTTCTTTGAGCATTCCTGCCGCAAAACTAAAGGAATATTAACTAAGAGCAAACAAGAAACAAACGAATGCAAGCACAGCAAATCTGAGTCAATATCTGTGGAAAAGAGATACTGATGTAAGTATAATAATAAGTGACAATGGAGATGAAATTAACAATTATTGTAAAATAGCTGAGTTATTGAACTGATTTCCTCATATCAGCTTTAATAAGAAAAGATATTAGGAGATAATAGAGACGTTTACGATAATCATCCACAAACCAAGTAGGAAACAATTGTCAAGGCTGTTCTTGTACGGCGTATCTGGGGTAATGAGATGAAACTGAATGAAAGAAAACCTAGGCTAAATAAAAACTTTCTGAAATTGAAGAGTGACTAAACAGTATCAGGATAGACAAGCCACACAAGCTACTGTTGAGCACAAGGTCCCCAGTCCTGCAAACACGTAGGCACATGCTTAACTTTACACAAGTGGCACGATGCACATGGTTTCAGGAGAGGTGCCAAAAGTTGTATTTAAGCATCTAACCAAGTGGCCTGATTTTCAGAGATACTGAGGACACACAGCTTCCATTTAAGCCCATCCTTGAACTCCGTGACCTCCTTCAGGAAAACACCCCTATTCAGGAAAGCACTTAAGTGTGTGCTTAAACTTAACACATGCTTAAGTCCCACTGATTGAAGTCACCTGCATAAGTGCTTTCCTGAATAGGGAGCAGAGGGAGTTGTTGGTTGCTCAGTGGCTCTGAAAAAAACAAAACAAAACAAAAAAAACACCTCTCCTTTAGGATGAAGCTTTAGGCAGGCAAGTTTGAAAGTCTTGGGCCCAAGGGCAAGGCTACACTTGCAGATATAGAGCGCTTTGAGTTAAACCCGCTTTCGGAGAGCGCAGTAGGGAAAGCGCTGCAGTCTGTCCACACTGACAACTGCAAGCGCACTGGCGTGGCCACATTTGTGGCACTTGCAACGGCACTGGGAGCAGTGCATTATGGGCAGCTATCCCACAGAGCACCTCTTCCCATTCTGGCTCTGTGGCTTGTGGGAAGGGGGCAGGGGGGGTGCGGGGCATTCTGGGTCCTGTCCCAACACCCCACGATGCATCGGTTCACATCCCAGCAATCCCTCTGCTTCCGTCCACATTTGGCGCCATCTTTCAACGTTTTTTGTACTGCGCGCTCTGTCTTCCCTTTCGGTCTGCGGGAATGGAGCCCGAACTGTTGAGGAGCATGCTGATGAGTCTCGCCAGCACATCACATTTGGCAGTTGAGTTATTCCTTATGATCCAAAGTGACAGTGAGGGCTTTGATGATGATATCGACTCGAGTAACGCATATGACAGGAGTTTGCTTGTGGCATTCACGGACATGGTCACCACCGTGGAACACCGCTTTTGGGCTTGGGAAACAAGCACTGAGTGGTGGGATCACAGCGTCATGCACGTCTGGGGTGACAAGCAGTGGCTGCAGAACTTTTGGATGAGAAAAGCAACTTTCATGGGACTGTGTGATGAGCTCGCCCCCACCCTGCAGTGCCACGAGAGTGAGAGCTACCCTGATGGTGAAGAAGCGGGTGGCTATTGCAGTGTGGAAGCTGGCAACTCCAGACAGCTACCGATCGGTCGCTAACCAGTTTGGAGTGGGAAAGTTGACCATTGGAATCGTGTTGATGCAAATTTGCAGGGCCATTAATCTCATCCTGTTCAGAAGAACCGTGACTCTGGGTAACGTGCATGACATTGTGGCTGGCTTTGCACAAATGGGTTTCCCTAACTACGGAGGGGCGATAGATGGCACGCATATTCCAATTCTGGCACCAGCCCACCTAGCCTCCAAGTACATTAATCGGAAGGGGTGTTTCTCTATGGTTCTCCAGGCATTTGTGGATCACCGTGGGCATTTCATTGACATTAACACAGGCTGACCCGGAAAGGTGAGTGATGCACGCATCTTTCAGAAAGCTGCAAACTGGGACTTTTTTCCCAGACCAGAAGATCACTGTAGGGGAAGTGGAAATGCCCACTGTGATCCTTGGACACCCCGCTTACCCATTAATGCCGTGGCTCATGAAACCCTACACAGGGAGCCTTGACAGCAGCAAGGAGCAGTTCAACAACAGGCTGAGTCGGTGCAGAATGACTCTGGAGTGTGCTTTTGGCCATTTAAAGGGCCTCTGGCGCTCTCTGTATGGGAAGCTGGACCTGGCCGATGACAGCATCCCCACGGTTATATCCGCGTAGTGTACCCTCCATAACATTTGTGAAGGGAAAGGTGAACGATTCACTCAGGCATGGAACTCAGAGGTTCAACACCTGGAGGCAGAATTTGAACAGCCAGAGAGCAGGGCTATTAGAGGGGCCCAGCGTGGGGCTACAAGGATTAGGGATGCCTTGAGGGAGCAATTTGAGGCTGAAAGCCACCAGTAATGTCTGGTGCCCTGCACGGGAGTGAAGTGCAGTGGATCAAATGTTAGTAGGAATCTGTGTTTGCTACGCTGACTTGCAGTGCCTGTTTCTTTCCTGGGATAAGGTATCTTTTACTTTATGCAATAATAAAGAATTTTTTCAAAGCCAAAAAATCTATTTATTGAAAAGAAAATTCATTTATTGAAAAGAAACACAAGTGCTTGAGAAACAGAAAGGGCAGGGGGTGGGGTGTGGAACGGTACAATCACAGATTTGCGTATGTCCTGTTCTCATACTCAGCCTTCCTGTGGGGAGTGCTGTGCAATGAGTGCTGCACTTCAGGATGGCTATACTGCATGGTGATGGGGGTTGAGTGCAGTCGGTAAGGGTCGTAGTTTTCAGGGCTGGGTGGTGAAGCTACAGGTGTTGAAGGCAGCTGGTGGTCATAAGAACCCAGATGTTGGGGAAAGTGGGTTGGAGGTGACATGGGGGCACATGGGAAAGAATTCTGGGACAAGGGCTGCCGGGTGGGCGGGCGTGGTAGTGCTCTGCCTGCATGGCTACGAGCGCCTGGATTGAGTCCGCTTGGCGCTCCATTATGCTTATCAGCCGATCCGTGCTTTGCTGCCACAGCACTGCGCTTTTGTGCCAGTGCTCCTCATTCTGCTGGCGGATCCTCCTTTCACTGTCTCGCCACTCCTGCACTTTTTGATTTTCATTACTTGAATGCTGCATTACTTCATGCAACGTGTCTTCCTTGCTTCTACGTGGCCTCTTTCTGATGTTTTGGAGTCTTTCGGCCAGTGATAACACGGACGGCTGAGATCTCAAGGTTGCATCTATAAAGGCAAAATGCAGGCAGCATTGCTCACACCAGACAGAGGAATGATTCCCCTGTACTTAGAAGCAAGCACAGTCTACACAATAGCATAATTTGCCTGTCCCAAAGCGAGCGCACATAACCCTCAGGAGCCCCAAAATGGTGAGTAAGCACAGGGTCAAGAGTGACTGATTGTTTCATGGCTGTACTGTCCTCTGGGTTTCTGTACCTTGGGGAGAGCCAACAGCAGCAGGGGGCCCCTATACTGAACACTGTCCTCACATTTTCCACAGGAGTTTGTCCTGGAAGGTACCTTGCTGCTGAGGGTGACCTGGGAAGCAAGGGAGGGTCTTCTACTGCAATGCGGCTTCCGCCCTGGCCCATATGCAGCTTGCCTGTGTGCAGTAAAGGTCCCCCCCACCCCTCATGGCACAGTGGCGCGGACAAGTTAGCCTTACTGGGACAAGGACCACAGTGGCTCTCCCACGAAACCTGTGCAAGCACATTGCCCAAGTTCTGGATGAGACCTTTGAAGAGATCACTGAGGCCAATTACTGCGATGTGAGAGAGCACATCAATGCCCTATTCCGCATCTAGGCATGCATGCAGCCCTAACCCTCCTCACCCCAAGAGCCCGCACTGAATAACTTCCTTCCCAAAATAAAAGCCGCTTACCGGGAACATCCTCTGGTGTTTGTCCTTCCCCAAACACTGGCCGCCATGACTGGCTACCTTCCTCCTGGCTTGAGAACAGCTCCTGGCTGCATGCATCTAGGGATTCCGGGGTGTCTTCCTCCGCCTCAGCACCCTCGCTCCCACTTTGCTCCTCCTCCTCCTGCCTTGTTGCACTGGGCTCTGAAGTGTCCATGGTGGTCCTCAGAGTGGAGGTGGGGTCGCCCCCAAGTATCGCGTCCAGCTCTTTGTAGAAACGGCAGGTTGCAGGGGCAGCACCAGAGCGGCTGTTTGCCTCGCACGCTTTGTGGTAGGCATTCTGCAGCTCCTTCACATTAATCCTGCACTGCAGTGCATCCCGGTCATAGCCCCTTTTCATCATGTCCCTTGATATCTGCCCAAAGGTATCGTAATTCTTACGGCTGGAGCGCAGCTGGGACTGGACAGCTTCGTGCCCCAAGACACTGATGAGGTCCAGCACCTCGCCATTGCTCCATAGTGGGGATCACCTGGCGCGTGGAGGCATGGTCACCTGGAAAGATTCGCTGAGAGCACTCCACACCTGGCTGAGCAAACAGGAAGGGGATTTTCAAAATTCCCAGGGAATTTAAAGGGCGGGTCTGACAGTTGGTCACCTGACGGCAGGGCAGTAGAGTTCAAGGTGATGACCAGAGTGGCTAGAACAGGCATTGTGGGACACTTCTGGAGGCCGATCAGAGTGCACTAACAGACCAGGGCATCCACACTGACGCTGCAGCGCTCCAGCGGGGACGCACCAAATGTTATTCCACTCACCGAGGTGTTGTACCAGGAGCGCTGTAGCCGGGGAGTCAGAGCACTCTACGTGCCTTGTCAGCGTGGCCGGGTAGTGAGCTAGTGTGCCCGGGGGCTCCGTTAATGTGCTCTAACTCGCAAGTGTAGCCAAGCCCTAAGTCTCACACTCCTCTTCCACTTCACCAGATATACAGACACATAAACTGGTACAGATTTATGGAACCATCTTGTTCAGAGGGTTACAAAGACCATGACATTTTATATGAAGAAAAATCCCTCTAAACAGCATGGCTTTGGTCACATAAATCACAGCCAGGACAAACATACACCTTTAGTCATGATTATTTTCTAAAAAAAAAAATGCAGCTTTTAGATTAATGTAACAATCACTGATTGGCAGTTTACATAATTTAGAACCAGTAATCTAAAACCTGTCTCAAATTAGAAAAATATGATGTGGAAGTAGTTAATGTTAAATTGGAATTTTTCTGATTGCACTATTTATCAGGTAGGATTTCAGTTAATTAAACTGAGCTATGAGTAATATGAAAGGGTATAGTTATGGTCAGTTTTTATCTTTTGCTGTGCAGAGTTGTTGGGACTTGAAAATTACATGCAGGCAGGATTGGAAAAGATCCAGTGTAGACCACACTAACATCTGGTGAGGAGGGCTTACTTAAAAAAAAAAAAAAAAAAAAGTGTGTCTTGACAGCAGTAAAATAAAAATGACATGCACCTCTGACTAACGGTTATATGAAAAGTTAGCAGTGCGTTAATTATATGTTAATGGGAAAGACAGTGTCCCAATCTCAAATCTTCCAAACCCCAATCTGGAATCTATTCAAGACTGTTTTAACTACATTCTAACGAGTTTGCTTTACATAAGTTGCCCTTTAAAAAGCAGTGAGAAATAAAGATAAAACTCTAATCTTTAACTATGATTTCCTGTGCTAGTCAATCATTTCAACCCATTAAAAAACTTTGCTTGGCCTTCAGGAAGGAATTGGCAGGGATTATATTTTGGCATGATAGAGAATATAGCTATCAATATAAAGTACTAATGCAGTTTGTAATGTTAAATATACCAGTCCCATTAACGAAAAGGTGAACAAATATATTAAGTTTATTTAAAGTTTGCAAAGAAGAAAGAATACCGAAATAAGTTATTTTATATAGACAGCTTCTCCCACAAAGGTTCTTTTCATTTTCTTCCAAGCCACTATTTATGCATGGAATTGCCTTCCCCAAATTAATCTTTCAAATCCCTCCTGAAGACTCACCTCCTATCATGATGCCTACAGGAAACCACCACCTGTTAATGGGTAAGGAGAAAGCCAGTGGAGATTGATGATCTTTATTTATATTTTAAAATAAACAAAAGCAAAACAACTTCTAAAAGATTAGGAACAATCAGTTTATGAATTTGAATTATGGCCTAAGTAAACCTGTGTTCCTATCATTACTCTTGTTCTCCCTTCCCATTTTCCCTGATATATTGTTTATTCCACATACTTGTTGCATGTTGCCTTAAATTGAACTATAAAGTCTTTGGGGCAGGGACTGTATAATCTTGTGTGTTTGTACAGCACGTAGTACAGTGGGGCTCCAATCCAGATTGCGGCCTGTGTGTGATACTGCAATACGGCTTCTGGTATCTGTGACATCTGGGCAGAGGAGTTTCCAGTTATGACCAAAGTGGTCACTGTTGTAGGGAATGGGGCATTGTGGGAGAACTGCTGGAGGACTGTTAGGGTCGATGCAGGTCATGCAGCGTCTACACTCACACTGAGTCAACCTGAATAGGTCAACCATGGCTTTATGCCATTCAGGGAGGTGGTTTTACTGTGTCACTGTAATGGAGTGCTTACAAGGCCAGAGACAAATTTGAGCACAGACACATGCACACACTGGTCGGCACAATGCGACTTATGTCAACATAACTTTGTAGTGTAGACCTGGCATTAGTTTCCCCTGCTATTGATGTGAATATTTCACACAGCAACAGCAAGGTACATACATATTCAAATATAGGTAAATATGATTATAAAACCATAAAAACTGGCATGGGGTTGCTAGGGACTTTCAAAGGCCATGTCTACACTAGGCCCTGGTCTACACTACAGGGCTAGGTCAAATTTAGCCGCATTAGGTCGATTTTATATTGAATGCGTCTACACAAGCAACCCTGTTCTGTCGACCTAAAGGGCTCTTAAAATCGACTTCTTTACTTCTCCCCGGCAAGGGGAGTAGCGCTAAAATCGACCTGGCTGGGTCGAATTTGGGGTAGTGGGGGCACAAATCAATGTTATGGGCTTCCGGGAGCTATCCCAGAGTGCTCCAATGTGACCGCTCTGGACAGCACTTTCAACTCCGATGCACTAGCCAGGTACACAGGAAAAGCCCTAGGAACTTTTGAATTTCATTTCCTGTTTGGTCAGTGTGGTGAGCTCAGCAGTACAGGTGACCAGGCAGTCCCAGAATCACAAACGAGCTCCAGCATGGAGCGAATGGGAGACACTGGATCTGATCGCTGTATGGGGAGAAGAATCTGCGCAGGCAGAACTCCGATCAAAAAGAAGAAATGCTGATATATATGCCAAAATCACACAGGCAGGGCGTGATGGACAGAGGCTACAACAGGGACACACAGCAGTGCTGTGTGAAAGTCAAGGAGCTCAGGCAAGCCCACCAAAAGACAGAGGCAAATGGTTGCTCTGGGTCAGAGCCCCGTACATGCTGCTTCTATGATCAGCTGCATGGCATTCTAGGGGGGGACCCTACCACTACCCCACCACTGTCTGTGGGCACCTGCAAGGGAGGAGTCTCACACAACATGGAGGAGGATTTTGTGGATGAGGAAGAAGAGGAGGAGGAGGAGAAGGGGAACGCGCAGCAGCAGGCAAGCGGTGAATCCATTCTCCCCGGCAGCCAGGATCTTTTCATCACCCTGGAGCCAATACCCTCCCAAGGTGGGATCCCCGACCCTGAAGGTGGAGAAGGCACCTCCGGTGAGTGCACATTTTTAACTACAGTACAGGGTTTAAAAGCAATCGTGTTTAATGTTTTCCCTGAAGACTTGGGATGCATTCGCGGCCAGTACAGCTACTGGAAAAGTCTGTTAACGTGTCTGGGGATGGAGCAGGAATCCTCCAGGGACATCTCCATGAAACTCTCCTGAAGGTACTCTGAAAGCCTTTGCAGAAGGTTTCTGGGGAGGGCTGCCTTATTTCATTCTCCATGGTAGGACACTTTACCATGCCAAGCCAGTAGCAAGTAGTCTGGAATCATTGCAGCACAAAGCATGGCAGCAAATGGTCCTGGGTTTTTGGTCACATTCAAGCAAGATTCGGTCTTTATGTTTCTGTGTTAGCCTCAGGAGAGTGATATCATTCATGGTCACCTGGTTGAAATAGGGGAATTTTTTGTAAGGGAACAGTAAAAGGACCCCGTTCATGCTGGGCTGTTTGCGCTTGGCTAAAAGGGATCATCCGATAGCCACGTGGCAGGGGGAGGGGTGAAGGGATCATCCCAAATAGCCACGCGGAGGGATGGGGGGAAGTGTGTGCTTCACATCCACCTGAAAACCGCAGCCCCTCCTTTCAAATGGCAAACCCAACCGGCATTGCTTGCTAAAGGGAAAGGACACTGCAGTTTGAAAACATTCCCACATGTTATGAAGGTGTTAGAAGCCAAACCCGCGTAGCCTTTGGCTTACCATGGCTGCCTGGAAACTGAATTCTGTTGCCCAGCCATGTGTGATGTGTCATCATACCAGCAGGATCTCAATATAAAAGGCAAAATGCAACCTTGTACCTAAAGCACATGTGCTGTCTGCTGTGAATTTCTTGATTCACTGTGAAAGAGTCTCCCTTTTGTTCTCAGAAATATATCATCTTAAATTTTACTCTCCCTTTTTATCCCCCTGCAGGTACAAATGTTTCTATTCTCCCCCTATCATCTCCGTTCCTGAAGTTATCACAGATTAGAAGGCAAAAAAAATGCACTCTCGATGACATGTTTTCCAAGCTCATGCAGTCCTCCCACACTGATAAGGCACAGCTGAATGGATGGAGGCATTCAGTGGCACAGTCCAGGAAAGCATTAAGTGAGCGAGATGAGAAGAGGCAGGATGCAATGCTGAGGCTAATGGGGGAGCAAACAGACATGCTCAGGCATCTGGTGGAGCTGCAGAAAAGCCAACAAGAGCCCAGACTGCCACTGCATCCACTGTACAAGTGCCTGCCCTCCTCCCCAAGTTCCATATCCTCCTCACCCAGACGCCCAAGAACGCAGGGGTCGGGAAGGCTCTGGGCACCCAGCCACTCCACTCCAGAGGATGGCCCAAGCAACAGAAGGCTGTCATTCAAACAGTTTTGATTTGTAGTGTGTCTACAATAAGCAATGTGCCCTTGTCCTTCCCTCCTCCACTACCGCACCCGGGCTACCTTATCAGTTATCTCCCATTTTATTTTAATTAATAAAGAAAGAATGCATGGTTTCAAAACAATAGTGACTTTATTTCCTTTGCCAGTTGTGATCAAAGGGGGGAGGGTGGTTGGCTTACAGGGAATTAAAATCAACAAAGGAGGCGGGTTTGCATCAAGGAGAAACACACACAACTGTCACACCATAGCCTGGCCAGTCATGAAACTGGTTTTCAAAGCCTGATGTGCAGCACGCCTACCGGTGCTCTTCTAATCGCACTGGTGTCTGGCTGTTCAAAATTGGCAGCCAGGTGATTTGCCTCAACCTCCCACCCCGCCATAAATGTCTCCCCCTTACTCTCACAGATATTATGGAGCATACAGCAAGCAGTAATAACAATATTGGTTGTGCTGATGTCTAACCTAGTCAGAAAACAGCACCAGTGAGCTTTTAAATGTCCAACGGCACATTCTATGACCATTCTGCTCTTGCTCAGCCTATAGTTGAACTGCTCCTTACTACTGTCCGGGCTGCCTGTGTATGGTTTCATGAGCCATGGGAGCAAGGTCTCCAAGGATAACTATTGGCATTTCAACATCCCCAACAGTAATTTTCTGGTCTGGGAAGTCAGTCCTTCTTGCAGCTGCTCAAACAGCCCAGAGTTCCTAAAGATGCGAGCATCATGCACCTTTCCCAGCCATCTCACGTTGATGTCAGTAAAACGTCCCTTGTGATCCACCAGTGCTTGCAGCACCATTGAGAAGTACCCCTTGCGGTTTATGTACTGGTTGGCAAGGTGGTCCAAGATAGGGATATGCATTCAGTCTATCGCCCCATGCTCAGGGGCCAGGTTCTGCACCCACTGCAGTATAATGCGCGAGGTGTTTACAATGCTCACAACAGCAGCGGTGAGCTGAGCAGGCTCCATGCTTGCATGCTATGGTGTCTGCATGGGTAACCCAGGAAAAAAGGCACGAAATGATTGTCTGCAGTTACTTTCACAGAGGAGGGAGGGGAGACTGACGACATGTACCCAAAACCACCCGCAACAACGTTTTTGCCCCATCAGGCATTGGGAGCTTAACCCAGAATTCCAATGGGCAGAGGAGACTGCGGGAACTGTGGGATAGCTTCCCACAGTGCACCGCTCCGTGTGTCGATGCTAGCCACGGTAGTGAGGATGCACTCTGCCAACTTAATGCACTTAGTGGGGACATACACAATCGACTGTATAAAATCGATTTCTAAAAATCAACTTCTATAAAATTGACCTAATTTCATAGTGTAGACATACCCTCAGAGAAAAGGTGTGTTTTTACAAGCTAGCTAACACATGAGAGTTAACAGGTTGTAAAGACATGCAAGTTGTAGTTTTACCTTGATAGTGCTGGTTGACATGATTGGTAAAGTCACTTTGTCTACTGTAGCAGTGAAATCAATGGCAAAACTCCCATTGACTTCAGTGGGGTCAGGATTTCACACTAGGATTTTACACTGTGTTAGCCATCTCACTGTATAAACACACCTTTGTTCCTATTGAAGTAATGGCCTCTGGTTACCAGAAAACAAAGGGTTAATTGTAGCATTAAAAAAAAGTTCCTCATGCTTGGAGACAAAACTTGAAAACATAACCTGAGCGTACCCTAAATGCTCAAAACCCAGAAGGCAAATAAAAAAGAACCTCAAAACTATTGTTTATTTAAAAATCTCATGATCTTTAAGCATCTGTCTCATGATTTCATAATGCTTGAGGTTGACAATACTGCTCTCCTGGTTTGTTTTATTTAAAATTACTTCACCTATCATTAGAGAGACAAGGTGGGTGAGCTCTGTGTAGCTTGAAAGCTTGTCTCTTTCACCAACAAAAATTGATCCAATATAAGGTATTACCTCACATACCTTGTCTCTCTAATATCCCGGGACCAATACAGCTGCAACAGCACTTCACCTATCATAGTCAAGGGGGAAAAGCAACTGTGCTAAGGAGTGTTGTCACTTACTATGTCTTACAGGCCTTCAAACTCCTGCTGATAGTTAAGAGTACACCCTCTTTGTCCTAAATTTCCGGTTCTGTTGCACCATAAATTCCAGTTCAGGGTGCTAAGTCCAGTCATCTCACTTGAGTTCAGGTGGCACAAATGCTGAGTCATTCGTCCTTGGGTCAGTAACGCTGAACTCATTTTCTTCCACTTTCACAAATAAATTTTAAAACTCATAAGCTGCCCACCTCGTATAACACCAGTGGGCAAGACAAAATGCTGACTTGGGCAGATTGGGTTTCAGCCGGAGGGCAGCTGCATGCAGACACACTAGCAAACCCATCTGCTCCTCTAGGTGCCAGGCTTGGCTCCCTAGGAGCCACTTTATACAAGCTTAGGCATTGCTTCTTTCTAAAGTAGTTTCACTACAAAATGTTGAGAGGCACCTAAGGACCAAGCACCTGCAAAATACACTTATTCTGAAGAATAATCTTTCATTAAACAGCATCTAAAACCACTAACTCAGCAAATAAATACCTACAGTGTTCCTGAAAGCGGAAAAAAACAGGCCAAGCAGTTTTTCTTCCAAGTCTGAAAATTAATTCCCAGGCTGTGAACATAGCCAAATTTTATCCCACAAATACATTTTTGGCTGCTTTTAAATCCCTAAGTATATTGGAACCAGTGACTGAGTTTTTACCAAGTATCTGCTCAGTAGTTAAAACTCAGTCACTACTTCCAATATGGAGGATCATTTACAATGAGTAAACTGGATCTTATACAATAATAGTCAATCTATAAAGGGACTAATATGGATCCCTTCTATACATAGCTGCTGGGGCTGCTGCTGCACCTCCTGGCTTAAAGTGGTTTCCATCATGCACAGGGTTTACAGTTTGGTTCAATGGCTCTCAGCAACCCCACTGTACAAATTGTTCCAGCACCCCTGCTTCTATACTGTTTAATTAAGAGGGGAGAATTAAATTAAAATTAAATTAATTAAATCAAGAGAAGCAGAAGCATGCAATGTCTTTTTACACCACATAGTTGCCTCTGGGAGCAGTGAACAACTTGGAGAAATTTTGGAAGCACAGAGACAAAGGATGACTGATACTTTCACTGTCAAGAGGTGAGACTTTCTGAACAGCCCAAGCAGTTCTGCAGAGGGTGCGCTGTGCAGTGTCAGTCCATAGCCCCTATCTATCACCGAGAAAGACTTGACAAGAGGGGATTAAAAAGGAGGAAGAGAGAAAGGTGAGTGGAGAGACCGAAGGGCTAGGCACATAAAGCTTTATTGGAGCAAAATTCTAATTCTTTAGAGCTAGGTGATACTTAGGTTTGTGAGATTTTCTTTTCAGAATTCCTGCGTCATTCAAGCAACAGCCCCCTGGATGAAACTGCCACAGGTCTTTTAAAGCCGATGACATTAATCTCAGGGTCAAACACCAGCAGGCAAAGCGGTGAGCCCTTTGGTATCAAAATGCTCCTGCTTAGTTGTCTTTCAGCACATGCTCCTTCCAGCAGGATACTGGAAACTCCCCTCACTCCACCAGGATTGCGTTTACAGATGGAAATCTTTCTTGCCTTTCATTCACGGCTGCTGTTTAGCAGCAATTCGGCTCAGAGCTGCCTTTAAGGCCCATTTCTGCACCACTAATACTGCAGAGCTGCTCCCTCCCCATACTGCATCTGGGAACCAAAAATCCCTTCTTCAGCTCCCCAGTGTACAGCATCTTTTAGATAGTGTAATTTTAAAGCAATGTCACAGGCTGGTTCCAGGAGAGTCTTTCAGGCTTTAATCACAGACCACAACCACTCTAGGTCTCCTTCAGCACCACCACGTTTTATTGTATTCTTCAGGCCTCAGCCTGTAGCACTCTTCACATATACTTAGGGTGAACAGTCAGCAAATGTGAAAAATGGGGACGGGGGGGGGGGGGGGTAATAGAAGCCTATATAAGAAAAAGCCCTCAAAATTGGGACTGTCCCCATAAAATCGGGACATCTGGTCACCCTACATATACTAAAAGCCCATAGCCAGCTTCCCCACCTACTTTTAGGGAAGGGAGCAGTACTAGCAGTATCCAGTCCTACCTACTTCAGCCTTCCTTCAGGCTCCCCGCTCTTCTCCAGTGCTTCCTTCCTGTCTGTTTATATAACCCCAGCTCTGTGGGTTGCTTCCCTTCAATTAGCCTTTCCGCTGTAGCTCTGTGCAGTTAATTGGCACCCTCTGTCAACTACCTGTCGTCCAATTAGGTCCCAGTTAGCATGTACTGGTGGGTATTAGAGTGACAGGGTGCTGAGTTAGCTCCTGGCTCAGCACACCCTGTTACAAGCACCCATAACTTAATAATCTCTTCAAATTCTCCAAAAAACTCTACTACTCTGAAGGCTTTCATAGCTCTACCCTGCCACCGCCAGCACCACCCCCACCTCGCCTTGCCAGTGCAGCATCACAGGGGGAATGAAAAATGGAGCTCTGGTTACAATCTGAACTATGGAGCTGCTCCCAAACAGAGCACATCCAGGGGAAATTTTAATGAGCTGTAACTCAAAGAGAGTCAGACCAATGCACCATACAAAATAAGGCCCTGACCCTGCAGTGGGACTCTGCACGGATGCAAGCACAGAGGTCAACCTGTGTGGATCTCATTGCAGGATCAGGGCCAAAGACAGTTAGGTAGCTTCTATGATGAATCCATTGCTACAAAGGAATAAAAACACAGTGACTCAAACCCCACACACTCAGGCTACCTGCAAGTGGAACCCAGATCTGTAGCATTGAACTAAAGGAAACTCTCTTAAGTATTGCCCATAGAAAGACCTTTTAGGCCTTGTTTACATGGGAAAGTTGTACCAGTTTAACTCAAATCCTTTTAAAAGCTGACATAACTAAGGCTGTCTCTACACTGGAGACCTTACAGTGGCACAGCTGTACCGATGCAGCTGCGCCACTGTAAGGTCTCCCATGTAGCCACTCTGTGCTGACAGGAGAGAGCTCTCTGATCGGTTTAAACAATCCCCCGCCCATGAGTGGCGGTAGCTGTGTCTGTGGGAGAATGTTTCCCACCAGCAAAGAAGTATCCGGGTGGACAGCGCTGTCGGTGTAACTTATGTTGGGCAGGGGGTGTTTTTTCATACCCCTGAGCAACAGTGCTAGCGCTAGTGTAGACATAGCCTAACCCAGTGCAAACCTGGTGTGGACATACTTTGATTTAACTTAAAACTGTTCCCAACTGACAAACTGAATTGAAAAAAATTGTTCCTATACTGAAATAAGAGCATCCACACAGTTTAGGCGGGTATTGCTATATTGGTTTACTTTCATACTTAGGTGATATCAATGAAACTTTCCTGCGTAGTACTTCCCTCTGGCTCTCTTATTTCAGAAGAGACAGTTTTTCCTTTTGCTGAGTCAATTCTAAGGAGACCCATTTCATCTGGTTACCAGGATGAGTTGCAGTGTAGACATACCCTAAAAAGAAAAACTAGTGGCACAGTCTTAGAGCCCAGGCCAGTGGATTTGGCCTTACAGAGCTCTGCTGCAGGGCTAAAAATAGCAGTGTAGATGTTCCTGCTTGTACTGAAGCCCAGGCTTTGAGACCCTCCCCCTTGCAGGCTCCTTAGTCCAGTGACCTTTTGGCAATTTTCATGCCAAGCCAATTCTCAAAGCCAAATAGGTTTTTATAGGAAAACCTGGTTGCAGCCCTAACTATCCTGTCATGACAGTGATCGTGGAGTAATGTCAGGTGTTCATTATATATCCTTTTCATAAATCCTTTTTGATGAGATTACAAGCTTGGCTGATCAAGGTAACAGTGTTAACAGAATCTACTTAACTTGGGTAAGACGTTTTACTTGATGCCAGATGACATTTTGATTAAAAGCTAGAATATATGAACATGGCACACAATAAATAGATTAAAAACTGGCTAACTAATAGGTCTCAAAGTGTAATTGTAAATGGGGAATCATCATCAGGCAGGTGCATCCCCAGTGGGGTCCCTCAGGGATCAGTTCTTGGCACTATGCTGTTTACCTTTTTATCAATGTCCAGGGGAAAACAAAATCACTACTGATCAAGTTCGCAGATGACACAAATATTGGGGGAGTGGTAAATAATGAAGAGGACAGGTCACTGATACAGAATGATCTGCATCTCTTGGTAAACTGGGTGCAAGAAAACAATATGCGTTTTAACTTAGATATATTCCTGTTAGCTGAAAACAAGGCAGCTTGGTTCCAACACTGAAGAAGCTCGAAAGCTTGTCTTTCTCACCAGTAGATGTTGGTCCAATCAAAGATATGACCTTACCCACCTTGTGTCTTTAATATCCTGGGACCAACATGGTTACAACATTGCATACAAAAAATTCAAATTTGGGCTGACTCTTTAGAGGTCTATGATTAACGTAGATTCTGAAAGATAGATATGTTACTTCCCTTCCCCCCTGTGTGTATTATGAGGAATCTGGTATTTTGGTGTATTTGGAAAAATCAAATTAAAATGTGTTTCAATATGGCTAAATGTAAATGTATATATCTGGGAACAAAGGATGTGGGCCATACTTACAGTGTGGGGGACTCTATCCTAGGAAGCAGTGATTCTAAAAAAGATTTGGGAGGTGTGGGGGATAATCAGCTGAACATGAGCTCCCAATGTGATGCTGTGGCCAAAACAGCTAATGCATCCTGAGAGGCATAAACAGGGGAAATGTTGAGTAGGAGCAGAGAGGTTATTTTTACCTCTGTATTTGGCATCAGAGTGACTGCAGCTGGAATACTGTGTCCAGTTGCGGTGCCCACAATTCAAGAAGGATGTTGGAGAGTGTTCAGAGAAGAGCCATGAGAATGATTAAAGGATTAGAAAGGACATGCCTTATAGTGATAGACTCAAAGAGCTCAATCTATTTAACTTAAAGAGAAGGTTAATGGGCAACTTGATTACAGCTTATAAGTACTTACATGGGGAACAAATATTTAATAAAGGGCTCTTCAAGCTAGCAGAGAAAGGTATAACACAATCCAACGGCTGGAAGTTGAAGCTAGACATATTCAGGCTAGCAATAAGGTGTAAATTTTTGACATTGAGGGTAATTAACCACTGGAACAATTTACCAAGGGTCTTGGTGGATTCGCTGGATGTTTTTCTAAAAGATCTGCTCTAGGAATTATTTTGGGGAAGTTCTATGGCTTGTTGTTATACAGGAGGTCAGACTAGATGATCACAATGGTCCCTTCTGGCCTTGGAATCTATAAATCCTCACAGCTGTACCAGGCCACTCAGGATTTGGCCCTAATAAAGACAATTACCCTACACAGACAATACTTGTACAAGACTAAATTAACGCATGCCTTTGTGAAATAAACTCAAACAGTGAGTTTGAATACTATGTACCTTATGAGGCACATGGTTTAACAGGGCTTAAACCTCATATACCTCAAACATATCTTTTAAAGGGGGCACTCAAACTGGAAACAACACATGCTGCATAGGGAAAGCCTGGCATACAGTTAACTTATTGATTTCTGTTTAACATACTACAGACCTTCTGATTCTACAGCATTACATGTTTTGAACCTTTTAGTAAAGTGGAGGTTTCTCGTTTCAGTTTAACTGCTGTTAATCTGTTCCAAATGTTAACATTGCAAATAAGGTCTGGTTACTGTCTCAGCCCTGAGTTGATAATAGGAACAGAGTTGATCAGCATCTGGTTTAGTTCAGAGTACAACTTGCTGCCTAATACTGCAGAATTTGGGTTGGAAGATCCCTGCATTTCACGAACACCACAAAAAAAATTTTTTTTTAAACTAATAGCACTTGCATACAGTCACGTGTCATTATTTATTGCTCTATAGGTTTGCTAAAGATGGAATATCACATTACTAATTTTGGCAAATTCCAGCACACGTAAACAGGCCAAAACCTCTTAACATAAATTATACCAGAGCTGCCTAATGATAATTAAAAAAATTCATGGTGCATGCTTTCCAGAGTTATGATGGAAAAACATTTTTAAAATAAGAAAAAAAATTAAATCAGTTTCTTATTTCATCTCTTCCTGCTAGATACAGATACATGATCATGTAGTTGACAATGCCATATTCTCAATATATAGCAAATATGGTTAAATCTGGATGCAATGGTGACCTAAAATAATTTTATATGCAAAATAGAGCATTTTAAGGGAATACAAAAGCTGTTCCAAAGCCCTCATGCAGCTCCAATTAAAGTAAAAATAAAGACTCCCAATTACTTGAATCTGAGCTAGATGAGGGCCAAAATTTAGAGAATAACCAATACCACAATGATCCCTCTAATATTTACAAACGTTTAATCTACTACTTCCCCCCCACAGGTACCTTTCATACCTTTCTCACAAATTCCTTTACTCTGTGTTCCACCGATTCATAGCTGATCACACCAAAATTTCATATACCACTGACTTAACCAAACTTTGCTTTGTAATCTAAATAGTAGAGGACAAACAGATACTTCATTATAAACCTTGACAGGGCTTGCAGGTTTGGGGGGGCCTTAATTAGCATCACACTATTTGCATGCAGAAAATCAGTCTGGAATAATTAATGAAAGTTGTAGGCCATGAGCAAACCTTTTACAGTGTCCTCCAAAGTAACAAGGATAATACCAAACAAACTTATATTGGTTGCTCAGCAGTACTTACGAAACAGTTTTATATGTAAGGTGAGTATTATCACCCCATTTTACCAATGGGGAAAGTGGCTAAATGAGAATAATTTGCCCTTAGTTACATAGGAAAGCCAAGAATAAAACCGAAGATGTGACTGACTTCAAATCCTCTATGCTGCCTCCTACATATTTGCCATATTTCTCCCCTAACACAGAATTCAATATACCTATGAAAAGGAAGAAAAAAAAAATCAAACATCATTCGCCTTTGCTGTTATTCCTCTATTTCTGAATACCAGTATCAGAGAAATATCACTTAGTGCATAATCTGTAGAGGATTTCATGACCTCAAATGCTATACTCACTCAGCAGGCAGAACAGTAGGATGGTAGCATGGAAGGCAATGTTTACATAGGTCTTTTCAAAAGCATCAGCATAGTGGGAAAACAATGCTTCCCTCCACCCCCCCCCTTCCTCCCATGACCAGGACTGCAGCCAAGTAGGAAAAACGTGAAAACTTGGCACCGATTGGGAAATTTAAAAACTTAGCATTTTCTGAAGTGCTGGCATTGCTGAAATGACACGTCTCCCTCAACAGTGCCAGATTTTAACAGCCTCCCTGCTAAGCAAAGAAGGCTCATGTTAAAGCAGCTGATTCTGTTAAAGTCACAACAGGTTCTCTCGCTCCTAGGAAAGCATAAAGCCTGGAGCCCGTATCTATGTTCAATTCATATTAACCAAAGAGAAACTACATGCCAAAGATGCCGCCTGATAACCGAAAGGAACCTAACTCTGTCAGTTCCATGTGTAACCCCGACAGACCCTGGTCAGCAGGAACCCCAGTCAGCAGAATCAAACCGGGGAACCTCTGGAGCTTAGGGCATAAGCATCTACTGTATGAGCTAAAAGCAAACTGGCTGTTAGCTAAGGCTCATTCTCATTCTCTCTCTCCCCCCGGTGCCCCTAGATGGGACAGAACATTACACCCAGGAGGTGTGTGGGTTACATATGCTGAACAATATTACCAGGCGTAGGCCCTGATCCTGCAAAGGGATCTGTAAGGGCAGGATCACACCCTCACACCAGGTATCAACTTATCTCAGTCAGCACACATGTAGAGCAATATGTCAACACGAGAGCTGGTTGGGAAACAAAAGCACACTTTCACACGCCAATTTTTGAAAATTACCCTATCTACTCCATGCTGAAGAAAGACCCCATAGGATCTTCTTTATATACTCCACAAGAGCCTTTCTGCTGGAAAACACATGGGTGTTAAGCCAAAGAAGTTAAAAAAAAAAAAAGTGTATTCTATCATCATGTTGCTGTTTGTACTAAACACATTAGGCCAGACCCTCCTCTGCTAGAGTGAAGTGACACCGCCCCACTGATGTTAAGTTTCAGCTATGCCGATTTACACTGGCTAGCCACCTGGCCCAACACGTAAACAATAGAGCTGGTTGAAAAAAAAAATTTAAGTGTGAGTGAAATTTTGCAATGAAATCCCAAATTGCAATGAGAAAAACAATGGAAGTTTCACAAAAATTGGTGTCTAAAAATGTGGGTGCTTCCCAGTCAGCCCCAGTAAACAAACCTTTGCTCTAAAAACAAAGCCCCCGCAACATACCATGAGTGATCTTTCAGGTTCCCATAAGTTCACAATCACTCATATTACAAGATGTTACTCAGTGTGGGCAACATCAGGCCCAAAACATGTGTTTTTATTTACTTATACATAATGTAGAGAAAGATATTTTTGAAGGCACTATACTGAGTCATGCAGCTGCAGTTCGTGAGGGGCAGAATTACAGGCAGCCATGTGTTTTGTTGATGATTCAGCTGATGAGTTGTCTCTTCCTCTTATGTCCTGCAGAGACCTTAGATTAGGCAGGTTGGCCTTCCTCTAGCACCCAGGATTCCCTCTTGACTGAACAGGGCTCTCTCTGTTCAAGTTGCATAGAAGTCATAGAATCAATCGCAGTGTAGGACTAGAAGGGACCGCAAGAGGTCTTCTAGTCCACTCCACTGCACTATATTCCTTTGCTGAGTTGATCCAATGAAGGTCTTCTGCGGCTGTATTTAAGGTTCATTGAAAGGTCTTCCTAATCAATCTTTGACCATTTTAGCCTCCCTCTTCATTAAAATTTCCTAGAGGTTGTTTGTCTTATTGCCCATGTTGGATGATATCTACCCACATGCCAACCATCAGAAATTTCAAAGTAGTTTTTTCCAAGTAAACTATTTTCCTACTTTATCCCTTTAAGCCCTCTGTTGGTCCAATATAGTTCTAGTCCTCTCCCTCTTTAACGTCTTGTATCTAACCTAGCCTCCGACCCTGCATACACTTGTGTGGAAAAGACACGGAAAATAATGAAAGAATAAGATCATGTGGTTACTTGGATGAGCAGAGTATATGTCTTTTTTTTAAATAGATCTCTTACATCACTGATTTCTATGATTTTCCTGGCTTTGAAGCACTGTCTGCATTTATCTAGCTCAAAATGTGTATTTTATGATCTCAGACACCAATCCCACCTGCTGTTTGTTCCTTAAGACTCAATGCAGAGGTGGTGGTGGTACCCCGAAAGGTAGCTTCCAACTATAGCTATGAGAGATTTGGAAAATATATCCTGTCCCCATTTTCATTAAAGAGGGTAGCACATTAAGGACAACATTCTCAGAATGGGTGCCTAAAGTTAGGCAGCTAAGCATGTGACCTGATTTTCAAAAAAGAGCTGAGCAGCTGAAAACTGCCACTGAAGTCACTGGGAGCTGTTTGAACAGTGATATTGAAAATCAGACAACTTATTCCGCTGCCTAAATATGGACATACGAGCTTAAGTTAGGAGCTTATTTTTTAAAACTTTTGCATGCATATTGACTAGAGTGAGGAACAATACACCAGACCCATTGGTCCCATTCCACATGGCAAGTCCTTTGCATTTTAAAAAGCATCATCATTATTTGTGTTACAGTAACTTCTAGAGGCCAGAACCACAGGGTGATAGGCACTGTACAAATACTTGACGAAAAGAACAGTCCCTGCCCTGCAAAAGCATACTTGTTGGACCAGATTAGAGTAGGTCCAGAAAGAATCATTCTGAAACTAAGGACTTGAGCTATTGATTATTTATTCAACATTTTCATTCTCCTTTAGAACTTTTTAAAATATATTTCTAGCTGAAAATAAATCTAAGTAAATAATGCTCCAAGGGCCTTTATAGTAGCTTGTTAGTGAAATAAAATGACAGCCTTGACCTTAGAGAACAGAGGATACAGCAGCTATGACTTTTGATAGTACTATTAACAAGTTTTCATGGTTTTCGCTCTTCATTCTGACTTAAGCAGAAAAAGCTACAGCAACTTTCCAGGGAAAGGAGATACTCCCCTGTATTGGGTTCTCATACTGCTACCCACATAGTGATCTATCCATACTTAACATGATTTCCAAAGCTTAAAATGAAACAAACATTCCCATTCTGCCAGTGACAGCTTCAAGTGTCATACCTCTCTCTCCCTCCCCGCCCCTCCCCCCCCCCCACACACAGAAAGAGAGACACACACCAGAACCAGCTCTAGGCACCAGCAAAGCAAGCACTTGCTTGGAGCAGCACATTTCCAGGGGTGGCATTCTGGCCATCCTCTTTCCCCCCCCCAGGCCCCGCTCAGTCAACTGATGAGCCCATGTGTGGGGTGGATTGGAGGGCTCAGCGCAGGGGTCCCAGCCTGGGGGCAGTCCCTGCCCTGGGCCCCTGCTGCAGGGGGAGCAGGGCAATGTAGCTCCCCCCCTTCCCCCCCCGGTCCGCCCCTGCCGCACGTCACAAGCGGCGGAGGAGCTAGAGCCAAGCGGAGCGGAGCCTGGGATCGGAGCAGGACCCGCAGCCAGTAAGGGACCCGCTGCCCCGGGTGGCTCGGTGCTGGGCGGGCGCCCCTGGTCCGCCCCCATCCCCGCAGCTGATCTGTGCCCCCTCCTCCCCCAGACGCTCTGTCAGTTACTGTCCCCTCTGCAGGGGTGGGGCGGGTCTGCGATCGGGCTGGGGGCCCACAGGCAGGACGTACAGCCCCAAGCACCTCACTCCAAACACTGCTATAGCATTACGCGTTTTTTTTTTTTTTTTTTTTTTTTAACATTACCAGTATCTGTGGCTTCTGGTGAGCGCAGTTTCTCAGAACTGAAATTACTAAAAAGTTATTTGAGGTCCTCCATGTCTCAGAATCGTTTGTCAGGACTCGCATTCATTTCAATTGAAAGGACCATTGCAAAAAATTTAGATTTCACTGAATGATTAAAAGACTACGCAAGTATAAAAATGAGAAAAATTCAGTTCATATAAATTCTTTTAATTCATGAGAAACTGGGCGCACTGGAAGACACGAACATTTTTCATTCCAATGTATAGCTGAACCCAAATTGTTTGTAATTGTGATTTTGTTAAAATTAAATGAATACACTAATAGGAAATTGTTTTATTTCACTAACTATAAATTCTCTGTTTTCATTTTTTTTAAAAATGGTCAAAAGCAAACACACACACACACTGCAAAGTGCAACCATGTTTAACAGCCTTCCCCCTCCCCCCCCAAAAAGCAGAGGGCAGGGGGGACGGCCAAACATTTTTTTGCTTGGGGCGGCAAAAAACCTAGAGCTGGCCCTGACATAGACACACATACAGAGAGAGAGAGAGAATTTAGTATAGTACATATACACACATACAGAGAGAGAGAGAGAGAACAAAAATGCAAAACAACTTGTCAGACACACCACTGTGTCAGGCTCAATTACCTAAAGAAGCAGAAACGATGGTTAATTTTAGTTGTTCACTTTTTGAAACTGCCTCAGTGCTGATCTTTGCAGTCATTTCCTCAGGGGACCACATCAGCATGATACAAAATATCACTTCCAAATGCTATGTCCAAAAGCTAAAAGCTTGTTACAGAAAATTATGATACATTTGGGGCACGAACCTTCATTCTTTTGGTTGAACTCACCTGAACATTAAGAGGAGATCTGCCTGGGTAAGCACTGCCCCAGGGGTAAGCAGTTCCCAGTGCCTGCCCCAGGTATTTCATTTTAAAGAAAGCATCAACTTAGGTTCTGCTCCTGCATTGGCAGAAGCTCAGGAGTAACTTTACTCAGCCTAGAATAGCTCTTTATTTATTCTTAACACTAAAGGCTGCTGGGCAGGTGCAAGACTTCGTACTAACAGCAGCCCAGTGAAAACAATTGCAACACAGACAGACAAGGGGACAGAAGTAAGTTTGCACTTACAACCTTCGGGCTTGATTCTCCACAGCATTTCGCCTAGGGTGGTCATTAACACCTGTGCAAAATCAGAATATAAAAGGACATAAACTTAGCTAGCTGCATAGAATTGAGCCACTGGGGCTATGCTGATTTACACCAGCTGAGGCCCTTAATTCCTATAGGTAGAACTGGCAGCTTGAACTAGTGTAAAGCTCACCTTGGTTGGAAATGTTTTCCCTCTCAGTTAGCTCTATGCCATTTTAGATTATATATTTTTTTAAAGAAACGCAATTAGAAAAACTAAAAATGGTAACAGTAGTTGAGCAAAATTCAAGAGGTTGTCAGAGTCTTGCAAAGACATGTCTTAAATTTACGCATGCAAATAGACCCATGAACTGAGTAGTTCTACTTGTGAGCTTGATGCTAAGAATGTGCATACACCTTTGCAGAATCAGGTCTAAGACATCAATCTGATCTGTCTGGATAGACCCTTACATCTGCACAGAGTCCCACTGAAATCAGTAAGGTTTTATATGGCCACAGTCCACCCACATAGAAGAGACTGCAGAATTCAGGTCCATGTAGAAAAAATACAGACAAAGCATAGGGAAAAGAGTCACACACAATGGAGGTGAACTCCTGGCCCCATAGAAGTCAAGGGGATTTTTGCTTCCAGGGGCGAGGATTTCAATTTATTTATTTATTTTAAATAGCTGGCTGGGATGCTGCTTCTAAGTCTCTTAGTCTCATGATTTTTGCTGTCATTTACTAGTGTTTCCTTTTGCTTCGGTTAATATACTCTTTCCCCATCCTCTGTTATTTCTGCATAGACTGCCCTCCCTGTTAGGCCCATACGTTATATTAAGTAGCATGCACACATACAAAAGACATTTTTCCTGCTTTCCTTTTCCTAGCTACATTTATATTTGTAAGAAATCTAAATGCTACCATTTCCTGCCCTTAAAACCCCACAAACAAATCAGTGTGCTCTAATTCGGCTAGTCCTCTCTCATTCAGTTCAGTCTCTTACACAGAGGATACTCAAGCTTTGTACTATGGGTGCCTTGGGGAGGGCCGGAACTAACAACCCCAGTCCAGGATGGCCGGTCTGTTCCTGGAATACAGCTACACTCCTACTGGTACCTCACCACGGGACCCCAAGTGCAGAACCAATGGGCACGTATTTTAGCTTGTCACATTAGCCCTCTTTGCATTGGCCAACTCAGAGCCCCACCTCCCAGGCATGTGTGTTGTACAGGCCTTTGCACAGCTTCCCTGCACTGAGCCCCTTCCTCAAATAAAAGCCTTGCCAAATGGGCTGGAGAGCACAGAGGGCCTTGCGCTGTCATTTGCACTTGGAGAATTTCTTGAGAGAACAAATAAATGTACCTGTGTAGTAAAGACTTTTCTCACATCACATCCAGCACCTGGACCACAACTTTATATGAGAACTTCCCTCCCCCCACCCCCCGATTTTCCTTTTAGAAGCAAGATTAATGAACTTGTATGTCTGAAAACTACACTCTGGTTTAAATCCAACTTCCTGCTGGTGCCTATCAAAAGGCTACAGATCTCGGAGGGTGCCGAATCGTTTTGGAGAAGACTAATTACTAATCCAAAGTACTTTACCCTACATGTAGATCCAAATATCTACAGCTCCAATCAAATAACTAACTGGTCTTAGAATTCTCTTCTTTCAAGTACTGCGTAAAACAAGTAATAGAAGCAGTGTATAAAGTGAAACCATTTATCTGTACAAAAAAAAAGTGTTAAAGCAGCATTGTAATGCTGCTACATTCTAATCTTGATTTGAGTAAGGCTGGGAGAATGGTCCCTGCCTTGCATTCCAGGATAGCCTCATCAAGTCACATAAGAAATTATTTTAACTGTGTTGCATATGTTTTAGATTTTAATGGATTTTTAGTCATACTGCTAAATATATAGGAGCTCTTCAGTTACAACATGGAGAGCAACTATGGCAAACTTGACTGCTTGGTCTTCTTGGAATATGTGGGTGCAAGTAACATGAAGCTAATGAATTCATGCCAGTAAATCAAGTTTAATTTGCCTTTTCTCCTCCCTTCTAAAGCTGGCTGAAACACAAGTTCCACTGCAAATGTAATGACTAGCAAACAGGGTGCCATCACAAATAGAACACTGCCAAGAGGAAACCCTCTGTTGACTAACAACAGAACTTCCCAAAGCAACTGCGAGATATTCTGGACACTAAACTGCAAGAGGTTTGAGGATCCATTCTACACAAAATATACACATTCTTGCATCTGGAGAACATGGATTTTATTGACATTTTTGATAGACTGAGGGGGAAAAATGTCAGTAACTTTTGTTAAAAAAACCCAGCAGAACAGAGGTTCTTCTGTATACTTCTATGCACTTTGTTCCAATTCAAAACACAAATACCTACCTCCCATCATGCATGCTGTCAAACTGCAGGTGCACAAAACCACGTAAGAAATAACAGCTTCACTGTTCAGTATCTCAAAGCAGAATGCTGTTAACACATGATGCTTCCATATGATGTCTAATCTATGGTGCCAGTTGAAACAATATGGAATGACAGCCTATTACGTTGGAGAGAGGAGCCTGCACATGGATGACAACGCTTAGCACTTACATAGTGCTTGTCATTGTCAGAGCACCTAAGTTAGTGTCATTTATTTTTCAGTTAAATAAACTCCCTTGTATGAAATTCTATTCATTAAACCAAGGCAACATCAATAGTATTTTACACAAGTGTTTCCTATTCTTGGAACAGTCGACCTATATGAAATGCACCCATTACTGAATGAGGTTATCATAGATCTTGGATACAAAACTGTGTAAAGTGAGACTAGTGTGATAAAAGATTTACAATTTTTCATCTGAATAAAACTCAATTCTATTTGATGGTATTTGCAACCCCTTTCAATCACTTTCCATAAACATTCTGGCCAACTGTTTGCAAGTGTTAGTGGAAGGAAAATTTCACAAATATTCATGCTAGTGGATTTGCATAAATATTGGCTAGGCCATTTTCTAAACTCTGAAGCTTGGGGAAGCATCCAAGCCATGAGATTAGTCACATAACACAAAGAGGGAAGACCTGATGCAACAGTCGTAGTAGACGGTCTGTGAGCAGTCAACAAAATGACATGTCACTGAATAATTCAAAGAAGGAACAAAACTGATGTCTATTTGTGGATAATTTGGGAATTAATAAAAGGGTCTAGATTTGACGAATAAGTTGTCAATGTGCTAGTTATGCTGAAAGTTGTCTCACACAGAACATCTTATACGTTCATTTTCAAGGACCACCAGCTGTCTGATGCACGGGACCAGTGCACTATCTATTAACACGCTGGGAGGTAAACACTGCACAAAAGTTTAGTACAATTGGCAGAAATAAATTTGGGGGGAATGATTCCTAATTACAAAATGACAAATTACACACAGTAAAATGTTTAAACAGTTTGGATGTTACTACACTTAGTACTTTTGTGGTTTTATTTTAGTGATGATCCTAAACTCAACACAAGGAGCCGAAACTGCACAGCATGACTCTTCTACTTCACCCATTGGAGTTAGTGATGAATGTGTATGTTATGAAACAGTTGTTTCAATTGATTTTGCATTTTAATGCTACAGTGATAGTAACTAAACTACACTAGATATAAAATGTACAATAAATTGAACCCATTTAGAAAATCTAAACCTCTGAGGCAAAGAAGAGACTTTATTTTTGTACAGAAGTGTTTCAACAAACATTGCTAGAGCTTGCCATTCTTTTTGAACTGCAGGATGCATGTGCTGAAGAAATTAATGGAATTTTTTTTAAAACTCTAGATGGCGCACTCCTACAGTATAAGGCTGTACATTCATGAAGAAATCTCTAGGTTTACTTGAGAGTTTCACACTTAATATTCTCTATTGACATATTACTGTCATGTTAAAAGTACACAATAAAAAGGGCTTGTGAATTAGTTATTGTAGTAAAGTATCTCCTTGATTTACTCAAGTTTAGAAGTGGCTGAATACACACATTTCTTTTAGATATTAGTATAAAAGTGAAATTTTAACTATTTAAAGTATATCCCATAAGACAGGGCAACTTTTTATATAGAAGTAATCTGGAGGTGGAAATCCTTTGACTGTGGAACAGATGAGGAATAAGATCATAATTAAGGACTGAAAATGTTTGTGAGAACTGCCACTTTCTAATCTTGGTACAATTAACATTGAAAACATTCCTAATGTGGAAAAAAAAATATCTTAGCTTTCATTCCTACACTTGATAGTAAAATATTACAAATAATATAGCTAATTCTGAATTGACTAATCAAAGGCAATTCATTTAAAACCAAAATCTGTACATCACTGGCTTCACATTTAACAAGCACCCATGGAAAAATGTACTTGCTATTTTTCACTAATTTTACCAAATTTTCAACCCATTGTTTGGAAAAACTTCATGCTTTGTTTCAATTATTCACTGAAAAACCAAATGAATGAATGTTGTTTTAAACCGCGCCCCTCCCCCACCCCCAATCTTTCTGAAGTGACCCAAATGAAGTAAACCATGTTTCTGAAATGTGAACTAGTCCATTATAGTACATGCCTTTTGGTATTTAGCAGGATTGAATTAAGGCAAAACCCACATCCCAAAGCCCCTCTGCCCATGCCCCACTCCTCCTTGGGGTGGAAGCATGTTTCAGAGTTAAGATGAATAAGTCAGTTTACGTTTTGGAGCTATTGTTCAAAAACAGCAATTTGAGCTATTGTAGGCAGACTCCGGCAGCTATCAGTTACACTTGGGTCATGTATTCAAGCTATTCTGTGAATCCACGAGGGACGAAACTTTTATTTATTTAAATGAAAGCTGAAAGTCTCTGATCTCATCACATGACCACAGGAATTGTGGCCTTAGGAAGGCTTATAGTGCCTTTGACTTAACTGTGCTCTGGGTATAGAAGAATATGAAGTTTAAAATATGAGCTGTGTTATTAACTATGTTGATATCCATCATTAAAATCAAGGGTTGAAGTATCTCTTACTGGAATTTTTTAATTGATATAATTTCCACTCTGCAGCCCGACTGCTGAAACTGCAGTAGAAGAAACAGCTGCATGACTAAATTGCCACAGCTTATGAATTACCAACAGCTTAATTCTGACTGAACCAAAGATCCATAAACCATCCGCTGCACTGTTTTGCTCAGTAAACATCGAAACGAGTATACAACGCTGTATTCAGATAGCTCTTGACGCATGAGGTGATTTCCTACTGTCCTTAACTGCACAAATAAAAAACGTGCAGGCAGATGCACCAATCACATAGCTGCATAGACAAGCAGATACTTGCTCATGCATTTATACACAAAGGCTCCAGCAAAGTATTAAGCATATGCTTATCTCTAAGCATGTGATTTCTTTCCACTGAAACCAAGGGTATGAATATATTGCTTCCATTTCTATACTGCCAATTACACAAGAAAATATCTTAACAAAAACTTTAATATCAAATTTACTCTTGAATAAACTGTGCTCAGGTAGAGTAATGATTCATGTTTGTATAATGAATACTGCTCAGTAACCGTTTACCTTTTACCACATTTTAAACTCAAGTATTCAATTAAGATAAAATTATCTAACATATGGTATTCATCTATATGTATAAGTCTGCAGGTCCAATACATAACTGTACTCGATCATTTAACAAGTTTATTTCTACATCAGGTTATGGCTTAAAAAGCAGTCACTGTACATACAGAATCTAAAGAGACTGATGTGCAATACATTTAATTTCTTTATGTTATCTTCCTGGGATAAGTTATACATTTTAGTGAGTTTTCATTGTGTCGTCTTCACAGCAGCAATAAATAGACATTTTAAATGTTCATAAAAACATCCTTTAAGATAGCACATTAACTAACAATGGAATTGGGCATTTAAAGTAACATAAGTCATAGATCATTAAAGGTTGAACATGGAGTTGTAAAATCTCACATTAGATCTCTTTGTGACAGTCTAAGATTGAGTGATTTGCAGGGCTTCCAACATGTCTTCCACTGCCTTCAGAGAGTACTTAGTCTCTTTCTTACTGCGACCTGCAAACTAAAGAAAAGAATAAACTCACTTTTACCAGTGATGTGACAGAAAATTCACTACACCATGCTATGCAATAGACTTGTACAAGCTATGGTTCTAAATGTTAATCAAAAATAACTTTTAAAACACACAGCCCACCAATTTACTACAAAAAAACAAACAAATGTTTCACTAAGACTGTACCACTTAAGTTAGCATTTACCTTAACACAGAGAAAAGAGAATGTTTCCATTGTCTGCTTTGTGATTTGTCAGAAACACTTTAAAAAGCTGGTCTTTTATTTGATTTAACTTCGATCATGTTCATATTTTGATAGAGGCAGGATATGCACATGATAAAAAACTAATAAGACTCCATATTATTTACAGCACAGGAATGGAATAGTTTACTTACAAAAACATACTGTAAAGCAAGACAGTGATCCCATAAATGTATTCCTCGGTTCAACTGTGATTGTGAGTCAGAACCTTTTATTTAATTATAATCTACCATTACAATTGTAATTCCAGATGGAACTGGAAATAAAGCCTATATTGGTAATGAAGGAATATGTAGCCATGCAAATATTACCTTTGTACATTTTAGCATTTAAAATTCCATGCTATACTAGTAACCTAGCATCAGGGGAGAAAAAAGAGTTGTTGACTACCCCATGCTGATCTCAAAATGAGTTTTCTAACTGTACTGACAATTCCCATCACTCATCAGCCTGACAGAACACAATAGATTTATTGGCTAGGTTGGTGCTTTAGTCAAGTAGGAAAAAAAAGCCGCCACCACCAAACATACACTAAATATTTTGGTGATAAAGTACTGACTATAATTTGCTGTTAGTAAAATACCCTATTCTCTGACTAAATGTTAACATCTAAACACTCAATAAATTTACTGTTTAATGATTTTTTCTTCAAATACCACTGCTGTCCTGCATGTTTAGTCACTGATTTATGATGTGTCCCATTTCTCTTGTAATTAACTTAATTTAGCAAACTTCTCATGACCTGTTGGGAAAGATTAAGTGATCAAGCTCAGGTAATATCACAGCAGCAGCAAGCTGCAGGAGCTGTTCACCTGCTTTTGACCCCTTAGGCTACAGTCTAACATTAGGTTTCCCTTAATACCTAGCTGTTAGCTTTGTGTTGTTAAAAAACTAGACTTGGAATGGGAAATAAAAAGGCATTACAAATTAAATATCTAGAAGCATAAAATGTAGCTATGACGACAAACTGTTTACTGTATCCCTTAACTAAAGAATACCTTGCTTTTTCTGGAAGTGGAATGCCATTTAATTTTGCCCGTGCTAGTAGGTGTAAATCCACCTTTTAAATTGTCAGATTCCCATAACTGCCCATAATGATAACACTTTAGAGGAACAGCAGAGATTGCTTTATGCCTTCCCAGCTGATAAAGTAACTTTTGCCTGGATTTGAACAGAACGGAAGAAAACCTCTCTTCTATGCCCTCCTTTTCCCCCACACAAAACAAGAACAGCCCTAATCAAATACTCGGGGAGGTCCAATTCTTTGAGAAACAGCTTTGATTAAAAAAAAAAAAAAAACAGGTAAAACAGCATGTGTTACGATTCCTGTGACTCTTTCAGTAACAGCACAGAAGCCTGTGCACACTGTGGTCAAAAAGTAATGCCGCATAGTAGAAATAGTTGGGGGTGGGGCAGGGGTGATCAGAGGAGGGAGGCAGGGGATTTCAAAATTAGCAGAATTTTACTTCTGTTTCTGCTTTAAGGACATTGAGAACAGAATTAATATTTTATGTCAATTTAAGTAACATTACTTGTTAGTTTCATGAGCGGCTGCCTTAATGATACTGACATGCACTTTAAATTAGAACAAATAAAACTAAACTCCACATCATAACAAATAGAAGCTTGAAATCTAATCACTTCAAATTTTCCTTGATGACCAATTATTTTGTCTATTCCGGCATTATACTGCAATTCAGATGATTGAGCCGGAATCCTTTTTTTTTTTTTTTAAATCATGATTTAATTTTCTGTTTCCCAAATGGTTTGTAACGGAATCACCTCTCCAATCATAAATAACATGCGACTCACTAACACTGAAGAATTTAGCAATGTGCCTAAGAAACATTTATCTGGAAAGTTACCAGGAGCGGGATCACATTAAAGATTTTCATGAGCATCAATCAAACTTGCTTGCCTCTGCTGAAATGCTTCTACCACAGGACATGCTAAACCAATTATCTAATTGGAGAGCATTAGGTAGCCATATTTTGTTTCAATGTTAAGCGGCACAAAGAAGTAGTTCTTCACTTTTTGTGTGATTCACGTCAATAGTTAAATAAATGGATTTTATATACAACTGTAAAGAGCTTGCTTTGATACCACAGGTCAGAATTTCCCTAAAAAAAGATGTTCTGTGACCTCTACACAATGTAAAACCTAATCTGGATAACAAGCCACCAGTCTCAAGTGTTTAATGTAATAGAAATGCACTTATACTTCAATAGTTAGTACTTTTAGAAAGGCTTTCATATGATGGGTTAACAGTGTTTTTACAAAGAATTAAACCTAATGCCCTGAGAAGTAATCCTGTTTTAGCATGAGGGTTAGAATCCAGGAGTTCTAGATACCAGACAATTCTCCCTTCCTAAATGGACATTTCTCTACTAGACCAGGCACAGCTAGAGAAGCACTAGTTAGCAGGGATGGACAAATATTGAACACCTAAATAAATATGGATTACCAAAAAATACATAAGTGGAAATATTTGTACTCCTAAAAAAATTCACGATCTAATTCGACCTTCCTAACTTCCACCACTTTCCTTGGGAGCCTATTTCAGTCTGACAGATCTTGGTGAAAGGAGGCCTTCTTGGATAATTCAGCCTAAATTTTGTTTTCTTTAATTTCATCTGTGTGTTCACAAACAAAATAAACCACTTAATACAAGAAACCAAAGTAATTCAATAGTTCAAATAGAGACTCAATCTACAGGAAAAAACAAAGCAAAAGACTAAAATTAGGTGCCAGAAGCCAGATGAAGAGAAGTAGGCCACTAAAGAAACATTTTTAATTAGGGCTTATCAAAAATAGAGATCCACTGAAAAACAGAACCGCTGAATATTTATCAAACAAACTTGCAGACCTGAACTTGCCAAATTAGAGGAAGTTATCCAAAATTAATGGTATTGTGCATGAAACTGGTGGGAATTTAAGTTTAAAATCCACATGGAAAAGCATATATTTTGCAGTGGAACTCCCAATACCTCTATACTTCTTCAGTTAAAACATCCATATTCAGAGCCACAAGTCCACATTACTTTGCTAGGTAGCCAAATCAGGATGAAGAATGCATCTACCTCTCTGGAGTAAGAGAACAGACATGACTGAAGGACAAACGGAGTTGCTGACAATGCCAGCAAGTCCACGTAGCAGAAGTCATAAACCCATGGCACACTCACTAAGATGTTATGTCTCCTATCTCACTTTGCATAGAACTTTGGGGAATGTGGGAGAAGGGTGGAGTTTCATAGATTATTTAATTATCCAAAATGGAATCTCCTCTCACGAAAAAGGCCATAGGGACTTTAATTGGCACAAGTGACCAAAGTTTCATCTTTACATCTAAAAATGGCAATCTTCAACACCACAATATTATACAACGGCTCTGAGTCCATATCAGCTCAGAAGGGAGACGGCCACCTTCTGCAACACCCCCATTTCCTGTACCACCTCTGTCACCAAATCCTACCCGCAGTTTTGTCAGACTCACATTTTAAGCAGGGTGGGACTGGGAAATGGTCCTGTCCAGCTGTGTGCGCGCGCGTGTATTTTTATACAATATATAAAAATACACACACACGCGCACACACACACAGAGCTGCTAGCCAAATTCTAATTTGAGTAGATACATGCTACAAATCAAAATCCCCCATGCAGTTTCAGTCAGATATGGTATTTGTCACTTTTTATCCCAAAGTGCTATAAAATACATCTGAACTATGCAATGTGTCACAAAGGAATGAAGGCACAAAGAAGTTCTGACATTTGTTTTAAATATATATATTTTAGTTGTGTTAATGTGATCTGTTCTGGTAAGCATCAACTGAGAAAGGGAAGCCAAATCATTTTAACCTGGCTCCAAAATAACTTCACAAAAACTGTATAACTGCACCATAGAGTTAAAAAAAACAAAACAAAAAAAACACACAAATCATATTTCCTGAGAGATCCTGAGCTGTTAAATAGCCACATGAAAAGAACAAGAATAAGTGGCTGTGAATCAAATAACTACAAGCTTTCATTTTTACGAATAAATCTCTAGTTTTAAAGTTGGAACCTGGGACTCAAGATTCCATGGTATTAATCCTGACTATGCCACCAATTCACTAAGGCCAGCACTGCCAAAAAGGGGCTTGTGACTTTGAGTATTCAACTTAAGACACCTTAAAAGAGGCCGTTTTCCAGAAAGCGCTGAGCGCCTCTCCCCCAAAATCCAGTGTTTTAAACTGGGCACCCAAGTCATTTTTTTAAAAAAAAATCTTGCCTTGAATCCTTTCATCTCTGCTTCTTTTAGTAAATAACACCACTAAAATAGAAATTCAAAACTATTTTAACTGACTACTGACATACCACATATGATGAAACAATCAGAAACATATAGACCCAAGTCTTGGAGATTCATATAATGCTACCCTGTGCATTCAATGCTAATACTAGAAAGAACAAATCAACAGATACCAAAAAACCCCCCAAACCCAGTACATTATACAGATACTACAGCATGTAAAACATCAGAGTCCTTTACACAGAAACAGAATGCACACATTTGAATCAGATCATCAGCTGGTGTGACCTGAAATCAACCAAATTATGCTGATTTACGCAAGCTGCAAATCTGTCCAATTTAATTTTAAAAGAAGTAGAAAAGCTATTAAGATATGCAGACATCTTGCCTTTTAGTAACCCATTTTATCATAGCGTGGAGATATGCAGTATGTCCAGGAAAAGACTTTAGAATGTAGACAAAATACTAACCTGGTAAGCTCTACTGATTTGGTTAGCTGCCCAACTGGCATACTTCATATTGTCCTTTTTCATTTTTGCACTTGCTTTAGGATTGGAAGCAATATGGCTGGCAGCCTAGGATTACAAAACAAAAAATAGTAAGAGTGCAAAATACGTACATATACAAAAGAGGAGACCATAGGAACTGGTGGTGTGCACCACACACAGTCCAACAGAAAGGAACGAAGAGAGAATGTAAAGTGAACCCGTGGCTCATAAAAAGTCTCCAGCCTAAAACTAGGCTGTTAAAAGAATTGAGAACTGATCTCACTAAAATGAAAGAAAGACTTTTGGGTTCAGCTGTCCACAAGAGGGTCTCTCTCTCCTATCCCTGCAAGGGAGATTGAATATGCCCAGTTCTTTTCCTATCAGTCCTTTTCCATTTATGGAGTGAAAGTGTCACAAAAATAGCTTTCTGTCTCCATCTGCTGGCAAGGAGGCTATAAAACCCAACGTCTTGGGATATGTCTACACTACAGTTAAAAACCCATTCCTGGCAGTGCCAGCTGACGCAGGCTTATGCAGCTCGGGCTAAGAGCTGTTTAACCCGTAGTGGAGATGTTCAGACTTGGTCTGGATTCTAGGATCTGCAAGGTGGGATGGTCCCACAGCTCTGGTTGCACCTTGAACCCAAACGTCTATACTGCAGTTAAAAAGCCCCTTAGCCCAAGCCTTGAGAGCCTGAATCAGCTGGCATGGGCCAGTTGCTGGTGTCTAACTGCAGTGTAGACATACCCTTAGTGTCCAGACTGACATATTAGGAACATTAGAGATCAACAATTTTAAGGTAGTTCAGGCTTTGTGCATGTCTACCCTTAAAATATAAATACAAACAATATAAATGTTGAACACAGTTTCATTACAGAAGTTTCCATTAACTTAAAACACATAAGGGATAAATTGCTTGCTTGCAGAAAATTCTCAAAACTAATTATACAACTTGTGACTGTAGAAACACTGGGCCTCTTTACGTACTCTGGCAGCAGAAAATCCCACCACCACTCAGTAATGAAGAAGCCACAGATTTAGGAAAAAGGTTTTATTTTATTATTAATTTGGTCTCATTAATGCATAACAATTCAGTGCTTGAGAGTGCCCTAAATAGAAAGGGAAGATATTGCATATAGTATGTTTGATTCATTACCAAACTTCTAATTGACAGCTAGTGTCCACTAATTTTTTTTTATTCCCAAGTAAAAACAAATTGTTAATTTAAGGTTAAGACAGTCCTACAATAATAAATATAATTGTTAAAAAGCACACACTGTTACCATTAATAACCCAATCCTCAAAAATGCATGTAAATGGTAAATTAAGGTTAAATAAATAATAATTCTAGTACCCTCACATTTCACTTTATCCAGTTGCTTTTCAAAGGTGAATTACTTAAAATGTTGGCATCTTATTTACACTAGGCTTTCTCTGTTGCTACCTCCGGTGGAGTTGAACTGGTGTAGGAAACTGGGGAAATTTTTGCAAAGTTTCTGTAGTACAGGCAAGGTTATAGAATAATTACACCTTTTGCAATTAAATTCCCCAAAAAACCCAAAACCACAATACAGTGCACTAACCAGATCTCAAAGCACTTTACACAGAAGGTTAAAGTAGAATTATCCCATTTGAATATGGGGAACTAAGGGCGCAGAAGGATGTTGTGAAGGTCAGGGATAGAGCAAGAACAGAATCCAGGTCCTCTTGTGTCCCATAGATTTCAACTGGTGTGGAAGCAGGCCCTTAACGCGTTGGCCTAACAAACAGTTCATTCCTGATATTTAATAACTCTCATTCAAAACAGTAAAACTATTATATTAGACTAGAAAGATCACTGAATTTTAAATGACAACACACAATCAATGAGTATTCATTCAAACTCACCATGTATAGTCCAAACAAAGCTCTCATGTTTCTGTTGTTCAGTTTCAATGCTTGTGCAAAATATTTTCTTGATAATTCAAGGTTTTCAAGCCCGCCTTGGGTATATTTAACCTGTTAAAATTAGAGACTGATTAAACCTGTTTTATTTTACTACTTTGAAAACTTGCATGTTTCATCATGGCTCAGGCACCAGAAGCTGCAGTAGGTAGATATTTTCTATCTATCTGAATCAAAGAGATTATAGAAACTACTCTTAAAACTGTTAAGACTCATCTAAATCTTGAATGCCATGTGAAACACAAAAGGCAAAGCACTAACCTGTGAGGTATCTGATCTTTTTAATAATCAAATTTAGAAAAAAAGATGCTCTCACTATAAAAAAAAGTCGCTGCTATTTTAAATGTCACTCACTGACATAATAAAGGAGAAATTAAATGAATTAATTCCCATTACTACAGTAACTAGAGGAAGAATACTTTTTAGAAGATGTATTCTAGAAAATTTGGATTTCTAGGAACCAGAAAGTGATATAAGCAGACTCTTAAATTTGAACAATTATCTAATATTTAATCCATGTAAACAGAACAAATTATATTTACTCCCACTAATAATAATGTCATTTTTTAAAATTTAAAAACTGGAATCTAGTGCAAACTGTTAAATATCTTGGGCCAAATCCTGTAATGTTTTCCCAATTCTCTGTCAGGCAAGATTTCCTACAAAGGAGGACTGCAAGCTCTGGCCCCTTGACTGTCCCGAAAACACAACATACTTCCCAAGAAAAGCATTAATAATATGTAAAAGTTTAATTTCTCATTCATTTAGTTTTGAAATTTCACTGAAGAGCATAAACATTTCAACAAGCTTAGTTTATTTCCATAAGAATTTGTACATTCAACAAATGATGGTTTAATTCTTATTTACAATTTAGTAATAGTAGTAATCCTAGGATTTTTTTAAAAAATTGTGACTCAACGTGCAAAATTCTATCAGGTGTTTTAAACTGATGCCTCCCCTTTGTACGTACTTAAAATCCCAAAGAGGAAATATACTAAAAAGAAATCATTTTTATTCTATTTGTATTATTCCCATTAGCAGCAAAACCAGAACAGCTATTCAAACACAACCGATTCTTTTGAAAATACTTACTTCAGCAAATTGCTGACAATATAAGTGGTTGTGTGGATTAGTCATCATAAGCTCCTCCAAACAGAAGGCCGCCTTTGCATAGCTGAGGAACATCAAAAACAAAGTGACATAAAACAAACTGTTGATTTGATGTGGGTATAGGTCTTTGCTATTGTATTATTTACATTTCAGTATTTTTAGCCCTCCTTATTATAATTATATATTGTCTCATTATTTCATGAATTTTATTATAACAAAACAAATTTTTTTAAAAAATTTAAGATTTATTGATTTTTTTTTTTTTTAATATAAAATCATAATACCTGGTGAACTGAGATCGGCTCAATGGACATGATCTGATATCACTGTGAACTCATGTATCTTCCAGAGGACTATGCACTGAAGTTATTTAAGGATTCCACACCCAACAGTGCAATGACCAGTATTGAGTATTTTATGTGTTATTTTAATGGACCTGGCACATACAAACAATTAATGTAGGGTGTGAACACGTTAAGACACCTACTAAGCAGCGATGGGTACCACTGTAATTTACAAGACATCTTCTGGTGCTTTTTCAAAACTTTAAAAAACCCAAACTGCTACAAAGCATTTGATTAATTTTAAAAGACAAACTACCATCATTTTGTTCCACAGCTGAACAAAGTATTTTAAGTTATTTGATGCTTCATAAGCCATTGAAAATTATGGAGTAAGGCTCTGATTCCGGAATTAACCCCCCCACTAGGTCTACTCTTTAGGAATTAATTGCAAGACTGAGACCTAACACTTTAACATGAACACCTTTAAATCAAGAATTCCAGGTTTGCATACAGATACAAAATACTGTACAAATGTAAACGGAAATATTTATACCATTCAAAAGAGGAAATTACCACTTTTTTCTTTAATTAAGTCTTTAAAAAATAATTGAGAAAAAGCTCACAAAACCATTTTTGGGGCCTTTTTGTTTTCTAAATATACACCATAAAATTTTAGTGTGGTTCAAATGATTTACACTGTTACCTGGAGAACATTCAGAATTTGGCTTTAAACCAGGTGTAAGACATCTTAGTTCAATGTGGTTTGAAATAGTAAGATGCCCAAACCCAGAAAACTGGTGTTTATAATGTAAATATTGACAGATATTTACTTTAGCTATAATAGCAAACGAACCATGTTATGAAAGTTTATAGCTGTACAATTTACAGCTGTAATAGGGCTTTTTTTTTTTTAAATTAGCAGTTTTGGTCCACAATTTACTCATAATATCTTTGCACACATATTTATCATTATACCGTAGATACTCGTTCATTAGCCTGTTCGTATATAAGCTGACCCCCACAAGATGGATAGGTAAAAATAGTAAAAACTGTATGACCCTTTCATAAGTTGACCCTATATTTCAGGGGTTGGCAAACTTTGGCTCCCAGTCCATCAGGGTAAGCCACTGGCGAGTTGGGATGTTTTGTTTACCTGGAGCGTTCACAGCCATGGAGCCCCTTAGCTCCCTGTGGCCACGGTTCGCCGTTCTGGGAACGGCAAACCGCGGCCACAGGGAGCTGAGGGGCTCCATGGCTGTGAACGCTCCAGGTAAACAAAACGTCCCGACCCGCCAGCGGCTTACCCTGACGGGCCAGGAGCCAAAGTCTGCCAACCCCTGAAATATAGGGTCGACTTATGAAAGGGTCATATGGTTTTTAATAAAATTTTTAAAAAATGTTGTAAACAAAATGACAATGTATTAAATATTCAATTCAATGATTTCATAGAGTTTAAAATCAAATTTTGGTGTAGACCCATTTATAAGCCGACCCCCGCTCTTTGATGCGTCACTTTTTTACCAAAAATATTCGGCTTATGAATGAGTATATACGGTATATTATCATGGCCCCAATTTCAGCTTATACACAGATGGATGGCTACTCCAAGACCCTTCACTGAGGCTATGGAGAGGCACATGGTTCCTCACTAATGGATCAGATTGCAGGACTGGGGACTATTTACAGTTATTAAAGATAAGCATGTGCATAAATCTTTGCAGAATCAGGGCCAAAATTCATAACTTTAACCAGCTTCAAAGTCAAAATAGAATTTATAACATAGCTGAGAAGGGCAGGGCAAGACCACAATTATTTCCTAAAAAAATTACTTTCAGCTGTTTCTCAGCCAAGAATTTGCATTATTTCATAACCAATACTCTTGAAAACTATTTATTTGATAATGCTCATGGGCATACATTCAATGTGGTTCAATTTTTCAATGAACTCAGATAAATTCCATACACTATTGCTCAAGAAAATTTTTGAAAAAAAGTAGAATGTCAGCAAAAAGTTACAAACTGTAGAAAGAAATAATCGTGTAGCTATAGCCCTCATTATGTAACATATATTTTTATACATTGTAATAAAAAAGTTTTCCAAGCTATTTGTTTTTCCTATACAGTTGCTGCACATTTCCCAAAAGAAATGGAAAATCTGTGCACTAAAACTGTAGATCTAGAGAGAGTCAGAAGATCTGAGTATTCATTTAATTTCTTTTCTATGGGAACTGGGACTGTTTTTTCTGGCACAATGAGAAGGGCCACCTTTTCCCTGAGAATCTGATTCTTTTACCACTTTGTGGAAAGGAAGGAAGGAAACAATATGATATAATTCAGGCTGGGTGATGAACTAAAGAGGAAAAAAAAACAACATGCCTCTGGATGGAGGTTAGAAGTAATGCTGCAATATTAGAAAACTTGCACTAAGGCTTTGGGCTAATCCTCTCACACTGGGATTTCCTCCTGTCACTACAGCAATAAAAAAAAGCTAACAAAAACATTAAATATCCAATAAGCAAGTTCCTTCAACGTTCTTGACTGCACTGAGTTTTGTACCCAGGCGACCAAATGCCCCTACTTTGGGGCAATTTTTTTTTTTTTTTAAATAAAAGAACAATGGTAAATGAATACAATTTGTATTATGTCCTTTACAGAAGTCTCCTAGAAATCCACTCAGAGCATTAATTATCCACAGATAATTTTTGTAGACTCCAAGCATTTCAAATTTAGATGTAATGAACAACATTATCCAAACAGGATATTCTGAAAATTATTATTCAATTCTTCTTTACATCAGCAGGATTCATTTTAAACAAAATGGAGTCAACATTCTCCCTCTCTCCCCCCCTCTTAGTTAAATCCTTCGTATTTTTAAATAAAATACCTTGTTAAAGAGTTTGCTAGCTACATCAGGTTCCTAATTGCTTTATGATGTTTTTTGTCATACTGGACACCAAACTGTATACCTTTATATAAATGTATACATGCCTTTAGACACAGTCACTATGGATTTTGATTTACACGGAGAAGATTTCAACCTAGCACTTCTTATGTAGACTCAAACAACTTACTCATGCTCATTGATGTAAAGTTCTGCAAGTTCATGCCAAGCTTCTTGGTCCCCAACAAATCTGGATGGGGAGAAATTAAAAAAAAAAAAAAAAAAGCTTGTGTAGAGATTCTGTAAATGAACAGCATGGAAGAAAAGGCGTAAATCAAATGCAAATTCCATTTTAATTAAAAAGATTTATCAGAATAGCAAAACACAATCCTTTTTCTTGTAAAACACTCACTGTTCCAGATACTCATTCAGCTCTCGGATGGCCTCAACATTTTTCCCCTGGGCTTTTCGAATGGCAATCTTACGCTTTCTTGTTGCCTATGGGTTGACATTAATAAAGGATTAGGCTCTCATAATTCCCTGGGTTTTTGTAAAGAAGGCAATTTGACTGTGCAAATTATTATCTCAATGCAAGTGGAATTCCACTGCAGAACAACTGCTTAGCTGGAGTTTATAAACATACCCTATGACATCCCACTGGGATATCTGAAAACTCCTCTTACAATCACATTACATATGCTTTACTTTGGATGCAGAAACTATATGCATCATTTCATCCAAATAAGTGACTGTCCAGATTCTGATAATTACAAAGCAGCAGGATGATGATAATCTTTATCCAACCCAAAGTCTCCCACCCTATCATTCATAAGATCCGTATTTTAGGGATAGTCGGTCGCTAGAGATTAGAGAATCCCACAGTGGCATCTTGATATAAGAACGGTTCTCTGCAACTTAAGATTTTTGCCATGAAGAGCTAAATGTCACTTCTCGTAGTGTTGTTTTAAATTGCAGTATCTTCTTAATCAAGCTTTCATCATTCTTAATGCATAAAAAATAATTTAGAGTATGAGGTTAATAAAAAAATAGCTACTATATTTGTGCCCTTTATCTTAAATGATTCATGTGACAAATGTGCAAAGCTTTTCCAAAAACTAACTTGCTTTTCATATGTGTGTGGAAAATGCATTTTAACAATATAAATCCAAAAGATGGAGGTATTGCATCGTAGTAACAGTTTACACTTCCCCCCACATACCAGAAGAGAGACTACACAGCATTTTAGTAATTCATTATTCTGAGCAGCATATATGCACACATGGATTTCTAAAGTGTGCTGACAGTTCTCGAAGGTAGACTTTCCATTGGCTTCAGTGGGCTTTGGATCAGCATGTAAAGGTATGCATAAATTCTAAGAGGTAAAAAAATTGATAGGAAAAAAAAGTGTTTAATACTACGAGTCTCCCCAGCCATTTGCTCCAAAACCCTATACCATACCATAAAACACCCCAGCATGCCCTGAAAGTCATCAGATCTGGGCTCTGACAGATCAAGAGACCAAGCAGGGAAGCAAGTTCCAGAGTACAGTCACCTCACAAACAATGTACTACCAGCAACACTCCACCTCATTCACTTAAACTATTGTCCCTGGAATGATCACAAGTATTGAAGACAGACATGCAAAAGCATTCATCTCTATATCCTGTACGCACCTGAACCCCATGTGGTGGCAAGAACCACACTAAATTTTGGTGTCTCTTATCTGCTCTCTCCATCCTCTTACTGTTGCTCATGACACCACCCCCTCCCCCGCCCATCATACCTAAAATTTAGATTGCACACTTTGGGTAAGGGCCATGTCATCTGTACCACATTTCTCATGTTCCTTTGCGTGCCATAAAGCTATTAATTGTAATTTTAAGGGCATTTGATAAATGCATTTCTCATGCACTTTTGATGGCCTCACTTGCCCTTTCTGCCCCAACCCATCTCCTTTGAAAAAGATCCTAACATTCCAAATACCTGCTTTTTGCCACCATCCTGTCTCTCCTTAAAATAAAACAAAAACAAACAAACCTGTACTATTTTTCTTCCTTCTTTTCCCACAAGTGTGGAATTCCTCCCCCAAAGTTACACTAGGCTGAGCCCCAGGATGTGCTTTACTTAAACTTGAACCTGTAGAAGCTTTACAGCAAAGGTCCCCAAACTGTAGGGTGCACCCCTTAAAGGGGCGCAGAGGAACAGAGGAACTGGGTGCACCACCCAGTCCCGCTCTGGCCTCACCCCCAGCCTGACCCCTGACCCCGCCCTGGCAATGGCTCCACACCCAACTCCACACCCAGCCTAGGACCCTGGCCATAGCTCCATTCCCAGCCACAGCCCACAGCTTCCATCCCCTTACCGCTGTCCGAGTCCACCCTCCCAGGAGCTGGGACCCTGCTCCCGGGGAGGGGATGCACGGACAGGGGTAGTGGGGACACGACCCTGAAAAGTTTGGGGACCACTGCTTTACAGGCTGATCTCTCATGAATAGAGCTATGATTTTCACACACACTTTTTTTTTTTTTTTTTTTAAAGTAAATTTCATGGTATAGGTGAGGGGCAAAAAATGCTAAATTATGAAAAGGTCACCAAAGAGCCATCCTCCTCCAGAGTCCTCAAGAAAGTCACCCCCCATAATACTAGGCTCATACATATTTATATATGCACACACAAAATCAGAGAAAAAATGAGTAACAAAAGTACACCATGTAAGGAAAATATCTAGATGCTTGCGTTGCATGGAAATGAACTGTTCAATAAATATTGCTTCATTTTTTATTAAATAAAGAGCTGTTCATTTCACAGTTTGAAATCATATTTCTAAAATTCACTTTTATGTCATGCCATCCCAGCCACATAGTCAAGCATGGTCTACTTCAGTCTCTACATTTTTGACTACCCTTAATCCTTTAGGAATCTCTAATTACATACTCATCCTTTTAGGATTTGCCTAATTTAATTTCTTCTAGGTTGGAGGCAAGCATGTAACATTCACTTTAACAGAATTCAAGAATATGAAAAAACTGAGAATGGCATAGTGAAAAAGAAACTTGACACTTACTGAAGTTTACTCTCTCTGTTATTAACTTTGGCCCTCTAAAATTAAATGAAAACTTGAGCAAGTCTGGAAAGAAGCAACACAAATTCTGTAATTATGCTCTAGAAGTGATAAATCAAGTAATCAAATCCCAAACTCAACAGCGTTGGGTTAGACTAGTACGTAGAAGATAAACCTCTAATTTCTCCCAATTTTTCCTGTATTGTTGTAATATAGCAGGCATAATTCTTTCCTTTGAGTCAGTATTGTACCAAAATACAGTGTAGTAGATCTCAGTATTAAACTTCAGGTATGATGCAGAACTGAGATATTAGCATCACTAGTCATGAAAATTCTTGCCCTAGTTGGTATATGGTGCCATGGTACTTAACAGAAAAATGAAAGATGAAATCCTTGCCCAGAAGAGATTAAAATTAACTTTCATACAATCAATAAGAGTAAGGTTAAAAGTACATGGACTAAATAGATAAGAGAGTATGAATGCTTACTGCCTAAGGCCATGTGTTTACTTCTATCAGTAATGCATATATCTTGGAGGTTCCACAAGATTATTTTAAAATGCTGCTACTCTTTTTTTTTTTTTTTAAGCCAAGAGGACAAAGGTCTGTGGCATCATGCTAGAAAGGAGTTTTGAAGAGCAACTTGGAAGACAGAAAGCACTGCTAATAAGGTCTGGGTGAAGGTTAGCTCAGGTGGAAACTACAACATCGAGGCATGCTGCTAGGACAGAACAAAGGGGAAATGAAATGACAAAAGCCAAACTATGTGGGATCTTGAAAACAAGGACATCATGCTTTGGGACTTAAATTTAATTCAGAGATAGAGAGGAAGCCACCAAAGGGATCTGAAGAGGAACTTGACATGATCAGTGTGGTAGGTCTATTCACAAGAGCAGTCGAGTTAATCCACAAGAATTAATACATGTTTCCTGGCCTAACTACAGTTTGGGTAATAATGTTGATACTTCTACTTTTAATGGGAGTTGAGTAGCTAAATCCCCAATTGGCTTTGAAAATTTCTAGCATTAGTTATACACAACAGCAACATACTGTACATCATTTTCCTAAGTTTTTTAAAATTTGTATAATGAGGTGATTTAAAAATATTTGTGATGAAATATAAACAAAGGTAACAGACAAAAACAATGTATTTAATATGCTCAACTGTCAACAGTTTACAGAGATGTCTTTATTTTGGCTGTCTCTCTAATAAAATAAAACCTGTACTGTTTTTCATCAGTAGTTCTCAAAGCACTTTACAAAAGGAGGTCAGCATCATTATCCCCATTTTACAGATCCGGAAACTCAGGCACAGAGAGACTACCCAAGGTCACCCAGCAGGCCACTGGCAAAGCTGGGACTACAACCTAGGTCTGCTGTGTTTTAGTCTAGTGGTCTATCCACTAGGATATGCTGCCCCCATTTGAAAGGAATACTGTCTCTATATTTGCAACAAAAGGAATAATTTGTGTAATATTGTATCGTAAGATGCAACATTCACTCTAAACTATTTGGAGACTGAAAACGGTGCAGAACACAATAGCTTGCCTCTTGAGCAAGGTAGCTGCAAGCATCGTAACACTCGTGCTTTGGATCTGCACTGGTTGCCTAGGGGCCTCTGAGGGGAGTTTAATCTGTTGGTTATGACATATGAAGACCTACAGACAAAGGTGCTATTTTTTGTGACAGGCTGACCGAATTAATTTCTGAATAATTATTTTAATGATGGCAGGGTTTTGCTGTAGTATTAATTATGTATACAGCCTTGCATAGGTGTATTTATTATTTAAAACAAAATAAATAATTGCTCAGTAACAGAACTTAGTTCTGTAGCCACAAAAGGAAAAGAAACACGTTCTTATATTCCCCCATTTTAAGAAGGTAGCTTTTGGATAATGTACTCCAACAGGTATTAGTTTAATGCCCGTGAAGGAAGAAAAAGAAAAAAGGAAAAATCAGGAGACGGAACAGAAACAAACTGCTTGGGGGAATTTAAATTAGCTGTTTAATACAACAAACCAACCAACGCATCCAGCAACTTCATTGGCAACAACATACAGAGCAGAGAGCTAACTCTCCCTGAAGAGTGTTTCTTTTCGTCCGAATGAAGCTCCTTCAGTTAAGTAGGCCCTTCCAGAATAGTTTGGAAATAGACTCTCAGCTGTTACAGTTCTATTCACAGACTACAGTATTCTTCTAGACAGCACAGACCATTCAGACCCCAAGCCAACTATTTCTGGAAACCTTACATCTTTTTTAGGACACAAGTATAAACTGATCATCTGCAACTAGCATCTACTGGATATCTAGTCACATCAGAAGATCACACGATCTGGAATGATTAGCAGGCTTCAGAATCAACAGTGCGTAGCACCCAGGTCTGAGATGAATTATGTGCGCGGTTTGAAGACATTCCTTCCCCGCAAGCCCTGCTCCTACCTGCACCAAGCCTCTCGAGCACTACACTTAATTTTCTGTTTCTAATATTTTTCCCATCACTCAACCCCAACCCCAAAACCAAAACAGAACAATTCAGATTTTTAAACCAACAACCTGTCACCTCCCAAAAAGTGCCTTTTGGGGAAAATGTTGAATAAAATGTCCCATGTCTTACTTACAAATGGCAACATTCAGCTTAAGTGAGAGTTCTGGACATTTAAGAGCTGTGCTGGCATTTCACAGAGAAAGCACAGCACCTGGAAGAACAAAGTGCTTTTAAAATGGCATGGAGTAAAAGAAATTGGTGAGTTAATGTATTTTACTGAAGCTATTTTGTTGAAACTATTTAAAATTGTTGGGAAGGATTTGAAAGGAGGGTGTGACTTTAATAGGTTTTCTATTAATAGGTCTAAAGGTTTTCAATCCCATTAGCAAAATAAAAGGGAAACTGTCTGAATACGGGACCAGGAGTTCACATACTCTCGTGTGTAGCACTGCCAACCTGAAGTATTAAAAAAACTCCATGAGTCAGGGCCATAAAATCACGAGATTTAATTTTTTTAGAAAACCCAAAATTCAAAATAATAATACATTTTTGCTTTTATTTGTCCTCCAGTTGAAGAGCATTTAGAGTGCACTCAGGTCATGTTTTCAACCTTTTCTCTGCAACCATGAGGGCTAGAAAGTTTACCAAAAAAAGTTGAAATCCTCATGTAAATCAACAAGACTAACAGCTCGGGCCTTAAGAAAAAAACACCAGTATCACAAGACTTACATGAAAATCGTAATCTTGGGCAATACTGCGTTCTAATCCTCATTCTGACTTATACTCCTGCTGCAACCTTGAGCAGCAAGTCATTCTGTGCCTCAGTTTGGCCCTCTGTGAAAAGGGAATTATACAGTAACTCCTCACTTAACGTGATCCGGTTAATGTTGTTTCGTTGTTACATTGCTGATCAATTAGAGAACATGCTCATTTAAATTTGTGCAATGCTCCCTTATAACGTTGTTTGGCAGCCGCTTGCTTTGTCCACTGCTTGCAGAAAGAGCAGCCCATTGGAGCTAGCTGGTGGGGGCTAGGAACAAGGGTGGGCCAGCAGCCCCCCTAAGTTCCCTGTGTGGCAGCCACCTAGCAGGCTATCAATTGCTGTGCAGTTCAGGTGTCCCTCCCTGCACTGCTGTGTGCTGCTCCTGCCCTCTGCCTTGGAGCTGCTCCTGGGAGCCTCCTGCTTGCTGTGCAGGCAGTGGGGAGGAAGAGAGGTGCTGATGTCAGAGTGTCCCCCTTCCCCCGCTCCTGCACCCTGTCTCCACAGAGCAGCGGAGGACAGGACAGGGCTCAGGTTGGAGGGAACTTGCTGGCAGCAGCTGCTGTCTCAACTTGCTGATCTACTTAAAAAGGCAGTGTACTTAGAGTGGCGTCAGTATACTTAAAGGGGAAATGCGCGCGTCTCTCTCACACACACACACGCCCCGTCCCCCCACCCCGGCACTTTGGGAAGTGGAGGGACTGGTGCACTCCAGTGGGATAGCGTGGGATCATCATCAGAATTCAGTTTCCACAGGGAATGTTTGCAGCCACTGCCATGGGTCTGTTGTGTCTCCTCCCTCTGTTCATGCTGCCTTATAGAGTATGAGGCTAAATTAAACGTGTTAACCCTTGATGGCTCAGCCGACTGTTAGTTCATCATTTAGCAGTAAGGCATTCCTTGGGAAATATCCCACACTCTGACTCCACCACCTCAACCAAGCTTCACAATCATAGCTTGTACAGTATTAAATTGTTTGTTTAAAACTTATACTATGTATATGTATAATATTTTATAGTCTTGTCTGGTGAAAAATATTTCCCTGGAATCTAATCCCCCCCATTTACATTAATTCTTATGGGGAAACTGGATTCGCTTAACATCGTTTCGCTTAAAGTAGCATTTTTCAGGAACATAACTACAATATTAAGTGAGGAGTTACTGTATTCCTTTATCTCCCAGATGTCATGAGGACGTTTAATAAAGGGTTGAAGACAGATAAGTAATTATTATTTACACTATTAGCAAGATTCTCTGTTTTTGCATGTATGACGTTGAAAGATATAACTTAGATGCAACTTGACAGACAAAAGTTATTAATGGTACTTTTGCATACAAGGGAAAAATAGCAGCTATATTCTAAAAGACTTGACATTTATTTGTTCCACACATCCAACTGAATACCATCCTCAGTGGAAGTGGTTATACAGACAGTTTATAATTATCATGCATTTTAGGCAGTATTTTAGCTAGGGAAAGTAAAACCCAATAGATTTAAGAAAGGTAAAAACACTGGTGAAAAAATAATGAATCTACAAATCTCACTTAGTTAATTCAGATTTGGGTTTTCAGTATTTCACAATACATGTTCACCCAAAACTGCCCCAAGAGAAACTAAATTTTAATAACAATGCAATCTCAAAAACATACTATGATTATAAGTATTCTAAAAATGAGAGCAGCTATGGAAGTAGAAAAATAAAAGCTGACACCCCTATAGGAAAGTTTGAATTTACCTGAAAAAGTACTTCACATTCTTTATATCTCAGCAAAAAAGATAAGAACAAGTTTGACATACAAATGGCTATTTTTTCCTTTCCAACTAAAAAAGAATTTCAGGAACAGGATGAAAATGTCTGCCATTGAAACGAAATCTATGTTGCTTGACCATGCAGAACCTATGACATAGAATTCTCCCTATCAATTTCTCAGAGTTTAAAACAAAACACTGGAGCAGCTATTGACTAACTCTGTGAAGCCAACATTTTAATGGAAAGAAATATGTCATCTTTAAGAAACACATACTATAATCAGTATCATATGGGCTAAGGTGCTTTAGAATGTCACATATTTCTTTATTAAACAATGAACCTTTCCAAGATATTTCTTTTAAAAACTAATAATCCCCACTCTGGTTCAAGAACTAATCCTCCATTTGTCATGATTCTTTTTAATTAGCATTTAGTAGACTAAAAGTGAAGTGAGGATTTGAGCATTTATCAACTTCTGCATTTGATTAGTAAAAACATACCAACAGAGAGTCTGAGATCGTTCTAAATTTCATGGTTGGAAGGAGATATTACCAGGAGATGGATTTGCAGTTACTGACTCTCTTACATGAAGGAACAGTTCCACATTTTGTGTAACTGGTTTCAATGTTACAGAAAATTTAATTTTGTGAACTATAAAAGTAATGAAATTCTTCAAAGCAAAAATCAAGAATATTTTTTGTTTTTATCCATGGTCAAATTCATTTTTATAAAGGGGATAGTAACCTTCTGAAACTAAAGACCAGATCATTTTCTTCAAACCGCAAAAAACAAGGCAGAAGTAAGGGAGAACAAGAATTTTACAGATGTTACTAAATGCCACCCCCCACCCCCACCCGGCTGGTTGGAATGGCTCTTCAATAGATTTGCTCTTTTCCCTCAGAGCATACTGTTGGACAACTGCTGCTCCTCCACAAAGGCACCCTCAGGATCCCACCTTACCTCCTCCTGTTGCAAAGTATGTAAAGCCACTAAGGGAGGCAGAGAGCATTTTAGGCTGCAGCATTGTCAACATGCTGATGACCCTTAGATCTATGGTTGCCAACTCTCCAGGATTGTCCTGGAGTCTCCAGGAATTAAAGATTAATCTTTAATTAAAGATTATATGGTGTGATGAAGCCTTCAGGAATATGGCCAACCAAAACTGGCAACCCTACTTAGATCTATGACACCCAGATTCTACAGTCTCATTACTCTCCGTGTCTTTGACAGAAGTACGGATCTGGATGGAAGTGAAGCAGCTGTGATTCAAACAAACAAGACGGTAGCTGTGGTTGCTGGGAGTGGGAGGCAATCTGAGGACTGAACAGAGGCTGTGTTTGCACTAGCTATTGAAGGCAATATACACCTGCTTTTTGTTGAAGTTATCCATAGCCTTGAGATCCTAAGGATGCAGCATAGTACCTGGGTTCCCACAGAACATCAACTACATCCAGCTTGTGCAGAATTCAGCTACCTCCCAGCAAAATGGGGCAGACAAGTGTAAACATACATGGTCAAATCCATGTACTGCTTCCATGAACATGCAACCAAGCTGTTAGTGGAGTTTATTTTTAAAATCCTGGCTGGTCTGGGACCAAATCAGAACCCTGTGTTTCGATGGAAATACCCTGTTTAGGCCCTGATTCAGCAAGGTACTTAAGTGCACAAGTAGTCCCAGTGAAGTCAATGGAACTACTCATGCTTAAAGTTAGACACATTTGCAAATAACTTGCTGAAGAGGGCCGAGAGTATAGAAAATGTCAAGAATAATGTGGAAATTCTACCCAAACACAGACTTCTGATTGTTCCCTTAGGTAGGGTTAAGGCTGGACTTCTGGTCAAATGCAGCCTTCTTCACTGGAGCATAGCTGTTGCTAGAAGCTACAGCCCCACTGTCTATCTAATTTAATCTTCTGATTAGCTGAGCTGAAGAATAAGAGGAAAGTTGTACCTACAGTGGAAGGTTAGTCCCATGTTTAGAGTGCTAGTCCGGGTCTTGAGACATCCAGGTTCAGTTCTCTGCTTCATCACAGACTATGTGTGACCTTGGGCAAGTTGTTTAATGCTAGATCCACAAAGGGGATTTAGGCTCAGCATTGCAATGCCTAACTTCAGGAGCCTTGTTGCCCAGTGGAATCCTCAGCCCCAAGTTAGGCACCCAAGCTCCCCCTGCATTGTATAGGGAGAGTTAGGTGGCTAGGAACAAGATTCAAAGAAACCTGCATGCTGAGCAGGGAGCTGCTTAAGCTAGCTAATAGGAAATGGAAGGAGAGGGGTGGGCCCAAGCCCTGCCTCTGGAAGGGAATAGGCAGCTAACTCTGGGCTGGATTCAGAGCTATGAATTCTCTCCTGACGTCAGGTGCCTGAGCAGGTCAGCACTTCCTCACAAAAAAAGGATGATGATCAGGTGGTGGTGGTGGTCTGCCCTCTTATACTGTATAGCTCATTGGTCTGAGCACTCACGGAGGATGTGGGAGACCCACTGTGCTTCAAATCTCCACTTCACCTGATTCCGAACAGAGATTTGAATCCAGATCTCCCACATCCTTGATGAATGCCCTTACCACCGGGCTATAGGGCATAAGAAAAGCACCAACACACCCTAGTCCTCTGTGTTTTGTGTGGGCCCCAATCCAGTAGGCATGTTCTTAGCCGCTGAGAATGCTTAGCAGATTGGGCCTGCAAGCAAGATGGGGGGAACACTTACTCTGAGGATACTGCCGGAGCCAAAGTGATAAGTAGCGTGGGGTATCACAACTAGGGTGGCTATGCGCATGCCCATCAGCAGAAATTCACACACCTTGGGGACTTCACTGGTGGAAACACAAGCACCTATGACTTTAGGTGGTTGCAGAGCCAGGGTTTTGAAAATCTAATTTCTTTTATTTAGGTGCCTAAAGTAGCAATTACATGCCTAAATCCTTTTATGGATCTAGCCCAGGGGAGGGCAAACTATGGCCCGTCAGGGCTTTCAATCTGGCCCAGGGGATTACCAGCCCCATGGTGCAGCAGGACTAAAGCAGGCTCCCTGCCTGCCCTGGCCCTGCGCCACTCCCCGAAATGGCCAGAACCACATCCCTGCGGTCCCTGGGGGAGGTGGAAGGGGCAGAGGACTCCGTGCACTGCCCTCGCCTGCAGGCATCGCCCCCCGCAGCTCCCATTGGCCGGGAATGGGGAGCTTTGGAGGTGGTACCCGCAGGCAAGGGGCAGTGTGCGGCGGAGCCACCTACTCCACCCCACCCCACCCCCAGGAGCCACTGCCAGACATGCTGGCCACTTCCAGGAGCGGCACAGGGCCAGGACAGGCAGGGAGCCTGCCTGAGCCCTGCTGCATGCCACTGCCACCCCGGAGCCACTTGAGGTAAGTGGCGCTGGGCCGGAGCCTGCACCCCAACCCCCTCCTGCACCCCAACCCCTGCCCTGAGCTCCCAACCCCCTGCTGTACCCCGAGCCTCCTCCTGCACCCCAACCACTTGCCCTGAGCCCCTTCCTGCACACCGCACCCCCACCCAGACCCCGCACCCCTGCCCCAGCCCTACATTCATGGCCTTGCATACAATTTCCCCACCCAGATGTGGCGCTTGGGCCAAAAAGTTTGCCCACCCCGATCTACCCCTGTCTCTCTGTTCCCCATCTGTAAAATGGGGTAACACTGCCCTATCTCAGAGGGGTGTTATGAGGATATACATGTTCAAGACTGATATGCTCAAAAACTACGGCAATTAAGGGTATATAAGCACCTAAGGGGAAACAGACTGATAGACTCTACTTACTCTGATCAGGTTTATTACTAAATGCTCTACAAGAATACCATTCAAAACACAGTGATAATATTCTCAAACTTGTTAGTGGAGATACTAACAACTACATTATAAAATATACTTCATAAAATAAAAAGGTTAAAAGTTGAATCTGGCCCCAAATTTTGTTTTTGTAAAATCAAATTTTTAAAATTTTATAAAGGTGTTCCACTATTTTATTTGTTTTTAAAGTTCTGATAGAAACAGTTAAGGACGAATAATTTACAACCCATCTCTAGAAAACCAAAAGACTGGATCATAATGCATACTCACAAGGGGCTGGATTTAAGGTTGCTCAGGTAACCTCAATTCTGGCATTTCCTAACTTTAGAGTGCTTAAACTTTGCACCCTCAATGTTCTTTTAACAGTTTTTTTAAAAAATGCAAATTCCTAATATTTTTTTAAACTGAAAAAATAGAAATTCTATGTGGAACCATACTGACTCCAAACCTGAGTCATCAGCAGGGTTCAGATATTATCCACCAGACAGACCTTTAACATTAGAGCTAACACAATAACAGACAGCAGCAGCAAGCTATTATCTTCAGTGTGCACCACACCCTAGAGGATAATGACACACAGTCTTTGCCACTGGGTTTTATAGCTCTATGCTGACAACAGATGATTGCAGAGACTCTGAACTCCCAAATTCAGTTTTGGGTTCTAGAAGTGAGTCCGCATTATGGGGTTTTAGCCCTTTTAGACCCTTCTACTCCTGTGTCCCCAGCCTGTCTCTGTCCTCCTCTGCTCCTATTCACCCCACCTGAGCTCCTGTCTCCCTCTCATTCTAGCCACACCTTAGATTGTTAACTCTTCAGGGCAGAGATTTTTTCTTATTCTGTGTCTGTTCAGTGCCTAGTATGGTGGAATCCTAATCTCAGCTGGTCTCAAGTCACTACTGTAATATAAATAAAACAATTTTAACATGGCTCCAAAATTGAGTGGCTTAATTTTCTTCCAGCTAGAGATCTGAAAGGGAGAATGAAATGTTCTTAAGTGAGGCTTTTACATTTATACAAAACTAAACACCTATGTCAACCCCCATCCTTAAACAGTCCAATAAAATAGTTGTTTGCCGTGTTGTTGTAGCCATGTTGGTCCCAGGATATTAGAGACAAGGCAGGTGAGCTAATATCTTTTATTGGACCAGCTTCTGCTGGTGAGTGAGACTAGCTGTCAATCTTACAAAGAGTTCTTCTTCTGGTCATTCTCTTAATTCAGAAATTTTAAATCTAACAAAAACTAACATGAAGATGCACTTTTGTATTTCATGAAGTTAAGTTCATAATTCCATTTACCACAATTAAAAAATCTGCTGGATCTCAAAAACAAATGATTTCTTAATCTTTGTACAATTCCCAAGCAACTTGTTGTCTGAAACTGTCAATCCATGCAGTGTGTGATTTTTACGACTTGTGTGAACAAACGTCTGTTTCACTTACAGCACTTGCCAAACGAGAAAAAAATGTTTAATATATCTAAGCAACTCCATGTGTCAGCACACCAGAAAAAACTGCTGCACGGCAAAGTGAGTGCCAAGACAAACTCAGCAATGGTTACTTTTTTAAAACCCTGAAACATTTATTTTCCTACAGCAGCCACATGTGTGCATGGAAATAATTAACAGGTAGATGACAAATAATTCAAATACCTGACAATTTATCAAAAGTTTCTATTCGACTTTCACTCTTCAAATGCAAGACTGACCCAATCTATTCTACAGTTATCTTTAACACACCACCACCACAAACTTTGCTCTATATTGAGCAGAGCCTCCTCTATTTTCAGAATCTGAGAAAGTCAGGATGTCACACACCTGTTCTAATATTTCAGTTTACAATATTTTATATCTTTCACTATTAATGTCTGTATGTATTTAGGATTTTAATGGAGAAAAACAATTAAATAATTTCATCAAGCATGATGGTTCCTTACTAAAACAAAATTATACATTTAAATAATAATATCCAACAAACCACAGATTCGGATGATGTTCGCCATTTGGAAACAGCTGAAAAGTGCACCTGCCAAAAATACGTACTTCAAAAGGCTTATGGTCTACCCAAATCTTAAATATGGAGCTACATTTTCCATTAGTTTCAGCAGAATCTCACAAAACACACACCTAGCTGACGTATTCTTGTAAAATGTGACTACACTTTAGAAGCATCTTTGCTTTGTTTCAGCATGACTTCTAGAGAAAGCTAAAGGAGTTTTGTTCTTTTCACCACTGGACAGAATTCTGCCCAGTTTTCATGAGCCAGAAATTGTTGCAAACAGACAATTTAATCTGACTCAAAAACAGGGATATCATCAATGTAAAAGCATGCTATTCAAACAGCCTTTACTTACATTTGTTATAATATGTAAGATCCAAAGATCCAAAAAGATCCATTTTCTTCCAAAAATGATTTACATGTATTTTTTCCAACTTTGTGCATTTGATAGTGGTTGGTGTAGAGTTATTTTTAATCAGACTATCCCTGTACAGTCAGTTTCCCCATGTTTGTGTGCATCCTTTAAACATAAATAGGAAACCAAGGAAAAATAAGTGGATTGCAAAAAAGCTAGCGGAGTTTGAAATCCATTGCTGAAGGTGAACATGTGACTTCCAAATCCTCCGGCCTGTCTAGAATACCTGAAAGTATCATACTTGTGTAAGTGCCTATCAAAAACCGAAAGAACAAAAATCTTCAGAAAGAGTACACGGGACTCTGTGGCACCAGCCTCCTGAGAGATGAAGACAAAATAATTATGAGTTAAAAGGACATTGTCTGACTTAGTTGCAATTCAAGGAGGAGAAAGAATGTATAACAACTATGCAAAATGGCTTCCCATCAAGCTTTTTTTCTTGCCTGTTCATCAGTAAAGAACAGCTTTTTTACCACTGAAAACAGTTTCATTTGATACCTATGGAGGAAAAAATAAATTGGAATGAGAGGAAGTGAAGGAACTCAGATGCATCATAATACCGAAGTGGATGCAAGTCAGGCTTTGTAAACACAGTGATGTACAATGCTAAGCCAAGAGACCAATGAGCTTTGCTGCATGCAAGATCCAGTTACTGACTACTACCTAAACCCTACAAACACTAATACACTTGAGTATCTATGTACATACAGTCACAATGACTTCAATGGGACTTATGTGTAAAGTTACTTAATAGTAATAGTATATAAAGTTACTTAATATGTAATAGTATTTGCCTGATGGGTGACTAAACAAACACTAACAATGGGAGCCAAGACTATGTGACAACATATAATTTAGTATTGCCCTTTTGGGTTATCTTACTAGCTATACATTTTGAATATGAAATAGCCATCATCCTTTCATATTAAAGAAGTCCCCAGTGTAAGAGTATAAGCAGTTCTGGTCAAGAGCTGTGCCTTCTTTTGTTTATGGCAGGACACTGTGGGTACTACTGGAGAGGGCGGGAGGGGAAATGTTGTGTTAAGCATTAGAAAAATATGAAGAGGAAATAATGGCCTGTAGGTTAGAAAGCCCCTATGTACATTCAGTAGTATTTATGAAGTGTTCAACTGTATTCGTGGGGGGAGAGGGGAGGAAAAGCACTCAAATGCTGAAATGTCCCAAATATCTTAAATGACATGGCAGGACATTGCTACTGTTCAAATACTTTCTTTTTTTCAAGTCCGTAAAATTCAAATCCTGTGCAACTGCAGTTCCCATTCCACATGATGTCAAGGCATGCACCATACTACTATCAAATCCTTACAGAACAGCACTCAAGATGAAAGCCCATCTACAAAGATGTTGCAAGTCAGGTTCCCCTCAAGCCCTAAAATGTTGGCATTTTTAAAAAAAATAAAGTATTTTATAGTCCACACAAATGTTGAAAGATACAATATTCAGTGATGGAGGAGGACATCACATATATTATTTCTAATATATAGGCTCTGCTTTCCAGACTATTAAGGAATGAAATATCAACAGAGACTGTGCTAAGGCATCCCATTGAGTAGATGCCACCATTTGCAGGGCATCTGGAGTTAGGGGATCCACAAAACAAAAGAAAGGGTGATTTCATTTTAGAAATATCCTTTAATATGCCTTTAACCTACTTATTAGGAGGATTTAAGTTTTTGATTCAACTTTGCAAAACTCCTGTGAAAGCCTCCAAGATGACTGAGGAATGACCTACTAATAAGACAGGACTAGCGATATTTTACTTGCCTATCCAAAAAAAGAACACACAAACTATTTAGCCCAGGAAAATGGGTAAATTTTGCAAAGACTAGTTTAATTTAATTGATGCTTGAAGCTAGTAACTGCAATTTTATCAATCTAAAGAATCAAATTTTTCTCAGAGCTCACAAGATACACAGGTGCTATCACTAATGCTCAAACCACTGTCATGCACCAATGCGGATTTTAAAAAAAACCAACAAAACCACAGGATAGAATTAAGTCCTAAGAATACATAGAGAAGTTTACTAATACAAAAATAACAAGAAACAAGAAATCATTACCAAATTAAAAAGGCATACTGCCTACCCTTTTTAATGCATTATAACAGGAACTGGAATCAGTCAACTGCCACACAAAAGACCCAAGCCTACCTTTACCATATCATGGTAATTTCCAACTTTATCCAACAGCTGAGACACAGATGAGCTGCTGCCAGCATGGTAGCTCTCGAAAAAGTTAATCATCTGCACCTTCAAACTATTTTGCATATCAGGTGGCAAGATAAAGTCTCAAACAAGAAAGTCCTTCAAAGTAATTCCAAAACCAGCACTGAAGCAATACTTAAGAACACATAGTATTGCAGGACTGCAAGTGTCATCTGCATGGATGATGCCAGGAGCCCAAAATCTCTGCACAGTGATTTTTTAAAATGGGCACACTGTACAGTGAATCGCAGTTTGACTCAAGAGCAAGTTTATAGCCTTCCAGCTACTAAACTGAGAAAGGTATTGTGCAATTCAAACATTTACAGAACATATTTTTATTTTCAAAATCAGATTAACAGAAGGTAGGGATAGGAGAGACATAAGAGACTAGTTTTAGTCTATCAACCATCTAGTACTGGATTGCCACCAACAGGACTGCTTGACAGCCTGAGCTCCAGCCCAATCCACAATGTCCACACTGCTAGCTTTAGCACACTAGCGTGAGTCTGTCTACCTAGGCTGGGAGGCTTGCTGCCAGCCGCAGTGTAAACATACCCACTGAGGTCAAACAGGACTATCATTTACAGTGATAGGCTCTCAAAATTCAATTTACGTAAAAGAAAATGCAACGATGAATCCTTTTGATGAAAGGAAATTAAATAATTCTGAAAACAAATAAATGCTAGAATATTACACTAGGAAGTTTTAAAAAAGGATTTCTCAATTACCCAATGATTTCACTACACCTATATTAGCAAAGGTTTAGTACAAATTAAAACAATATTATTTCCAGGGAAAACATTTAACTTACTGTATTGGTTGAATCTTCTTGTAAAATTCTGTCATATAGCTGCAGGGCATCATCGTACCTATTTAAAGAAACAGAGGTGAATTCTAGAAAATGCTGAAGCAGCTCAATTGTTTGGTTAAAAAGTGTTTGATTGGCTCCGTAATTAGGTAACAACATTATAGCATTTTCTATACTTGGTATTGTGCTAACCTTATATAGCTGCAAAGGAAAATGTGTACCAGTCACTGAATTTTACTATCTGTACATAAACGTTTACTAAAGCAAAACTCCTATCAAGGAAGTCTTGACTACGGATGGCAGCATTGGGTTTCACCAAATAAACGGAAAAATAAATTGCAGTTCTTAGTGGGATATTATTTAGATTGCACCAGAAGCAGGGCATGTATTTTATATGCCCTTTGTTTCTTCATTCTACCTTTTAAGTTTCCTAGAAGGCCCTTTATTCTCCCTCTCCTCCACCACGAGCGCACACAGCCATTTTAAAGACCACCCAAAACAAGAGACTTGCTACTCCATTACAGCAGTGGTATTTCAAAGCTCCAGAGAGTCTCATTTTGGATTTAAAGTTTCTCTTATGATGGTGTAAAGTATAAGCAGCAGAATATAATGGATTGTGAGGCTATCGCAGGTACCACACATACTCCAAGTCTATTGCAAAGATTAGATTAAGCCCTTCCAGTCACCAGAACAACACAGATTTACTCCACTATAATTCTGCTACTAGAAATATACAAATAAGTTAACCCATGTTGCTGCAATGAATATCTCTACTGTTTTAAACCATCTCTGAGAAACAGTCGTCATTTTATCCAGCCCATTTAATAGCTTGAGCTGGTTTTATACACAGTGTAGCTATGTAGATACTGTATTACAACTACATGGTGAGGGCTCTATTTGACTTCTTCAAATCTCCATACTAATTAATACTTTATCAGTTTTCTACAGTGTCTTTACAAACCTAAATAGAATGGCTACAGGCCCAGCTGTTTGACGCAACACATTATTCTCCAGTCCAGTAGAGGATGTTCTTATCACTCAAGACTCATCACTATGATCTGCTGCTATTGAGGACAGCTAGATGTTACTGTTGAGCAACACAAGGTGATCCCACCTCTCTAAGGCATTAGCTTGAGCACCTATATTGTCAGTTTTGGAAAACTGCTGGTTGAACTCCATTCCCCTGCTGAACCATTCCAGGTTGCCAGCCCATGACGACCCTAAATTGTCATCCCCCACATTTACATTTGCTTGCTTGCCATGTGCTTGCTTGATTAAAGATTATAGTGTGGTGTGGTGTGACTCCAGACTGCCATCCTTTGATCACTAATTCTTTTAGAATCCCTTGAAGAGGGGGCAGAGAACTCAGGGAGAGCAGGGGTTTTAAAAGACAACTCCTAAGCAACCAGAGGAGCTAGTGAACAGGAGAGGTGTGAGAGAGCGCAAGCAAGAGGCACATAGACTTAAACAGTTTAAACTTAGGCCAGTAACACACACACAAAACCCTGAAAGAGTAAAAATAATGCAAGCAAAAGTCCAGCAGCAGAGTGCAGGGTTACCCAGTTTATTGCACTGAAAGCAGCATGTACGATTACCTGCCTTGTGGGCAGGTAGCATGTGTGTGCATGCAGTACAAACAGTTCTGGGGCCCTCAGAGAAACAATCCAGGCTTCTGAGGCCAGAGTGGCTGAACTAGAGGAGTTACAGGGAACAGAGAGGTACATAGATGAGACTTTCAGGGACATAATAGAGCAATCCCACCTCCAATCTGACAGAATCTGTGGTATTAAGGAGGATGAAAGTCTCATGGAAGGAGGGCAACAGGATGGAATGGACGGAAACCATCATCATAGTTGGGAACCTCTTTCCACTTGATGTCATGGCATCTTCTTGCACTTAGGATACTCCTCCAGGGAAGGCAGCCCCAATTATTAAGAAGAAAGAGATAACAGTAACGGAGGATATATGATTATTAGAAATATAGATAGTTGAGTTTGTGATGACCTGAAGAAACACATTGTAAACTGCTTGCTAGGTGCGACGGTTGCAGATCTCACAATGCCTCTAGACAGGCTTATATGTAGTGATTGGGAGGAGCTGGTGGTCATGGTACATGTAGGCACCAGTGACATAGGGAAAGGTAAGACAGAGGTCCCAGTCACCAAATTTAGGCTGCTAGATAAGACACTGAAGTCCAGGACCTCCATGGTAGCATTATCTAAAATGCTTTCTCTTACATGAGCAGGGGCCAGAAAGACAAGCAGAACTGCAGGGTCTCAATGAATGGATGAGATGAGAGTGTAGGGAGGAGGGTTTTAAGTTTTTTAGGAACTGGGGAACCTTTGGGGAAAGAAGGAGCCAATACATTAAGGATGGGCTTCACCTAAACCAAAGTGGAACCAGACTGCTGGTATGTAAAATTTAAAAGGTTGTAGAGCATTTTTTAAATTAAGGGTTGGGGGAAAGCCAATGAGTGTGGTGGAGCACATGGTTCGGGCAGAGTCATCCCTTAGGGATGAGTTTATTAAAGGGGAAATTCTATATACTAGAAAAAAAGACAGGAAAGAAGTTGGTAAAGTACAGATAGGAGTTAATGAAGAACAGTCAAACGCAAAGAAGTTCCATTTAAATATAACACATGAAGGCAAGCAACTGAATATTGACAAAATGTACAAATGCTAGAAGTCTAAATACTAAAACGGGTGAACTAGAGTGCCTGGCTTAAATGAGGGTATTGATATAATAGGCATCATGGAAACTTGGTGGAATGAGGATAATCACGGGACAAGGTAATACCAGGGTACAAAATATATGGGAATGACTGAATAGGTCACACTGGTGGGGGAGTGGCACCATGTGTGAAAGAAAGCATAGCGTCAAAGTAAAAATCTTAAATGAATCAAAATTGTACCACAGAATCTCTAACGATAGAAATTCCGTGCTTGATCAGTAAGAGTATAGCAGCAGGAATACACTATACACTGACTAGGATGGTGACAAGGACTGTGAAATGCTCAGGGAGATTCGAGAGGCTGATTTAAACTATCTTCATATTGATTGGGTATATGTCACCTCAAAAAGGGATGCAGAGATAAAAATTTCTAGACACCATAAATAACTTTCTTGGAGAAGCTCATCCTGGAACCCACCATGGGAGATGCAATTCTTGATTTAGTTCTAAATGGAGCACATGATCTAGTCCAGGAGATGAATATAGATGAAACAGTCAGTAATAGCACAAGAATATAATTAAATTTAACATTCTTGTAAGGAGAAAAGCAACAAAGAAACATCACTGTAGCATTTAACTTCAAAAAGGGGGGAACTCCACAGAAATAAGGAAGCTAGTTAAATGGAAACTAAAAGGAATAGTCACAAGGGTGAAATGCCTGCAAACTGCACAAAGACAATTTAAAAATGCCATAATGGAGGCTCAGACTAATTGTAGATCCCAAATTAAAAAAAAAACACAACAAAGAAAACTAGTAAGAGGACCAAAAAATGCCTCCAGGGCTAACCAGCAGAGTAAAAGAGGCAGTTAGAGGCAAAAAGACATCCTATAAAAATTGGACATCAAATCCTATTGAGAGTAATAGAAAGGAGCATAAACTCTGGCAAGTCAAGTGAAAAAGATAACAAGGCAGGTCAAAAAAGAATCGAAAGAGCAATTAACAAGACACAAATATGTTTTTAAGTACATCAGAAGCAGGAAGCCTTCCAAACAGTCAGTGGGTCACTGGAAGGTTCTAAAGGAACACTAAAGAAAGAGAAGGCCATTGCACAGAAGTTAAATGAATTCTTTGCATCATTCTTTACTGCACAGGACATAGGGGAGAGCTCTATACCCAAGTCATTCTTTTTAGGTGACAAATCTGAGCAACTGTACCAGACTGAGGTGTCAATACAGGAAGTTTTGGACCAAACTGATAAATTATATAACACCAGGACCAGACGGTACTCACCCAAGAGTTCTGAAGGAACTCAAATATGAACTTGCAGATATATTAACTGGGATGTAACCTATTGCTTAAATCAGGCTCCATACCACATGACTGGAGGATAGCTAATGTAGCTATGTTTTTAGAAAAGGCTCCAGAAGCGGTCCCGGCAATTACAGGCTGGTAAGCCTAACTTCAGTACCCATCAAATTATTTGAAACTGTAACAAACAACAAGATTATAAAACACATAAACAAACACAGTATGTTGGGGGAAGAGTCAAAATGGCTTTTGTAAAGGAAATCATGCCTCACCAATCTAGTAACTCCTCGATGGAGTCCACAAGCACGTGGATAAGGGTGATCCAGTTGATACAATGTATTTGGACTTTCAGAAAGCTTTTGACAAGGTCCATTACTAAAGGCTTTTAAACAAATTAAGCAATCATAGGATAAGAAGGAAGATCCTCTCATGCATCAGTAACTGGTTAAAAGATAGGAAACAGGATAGGAATAAACGGTCAGTTGGACACTGTGCAACAAAATGGCAGATGAAATTCAATGTTGAAAAGTGCAAAGTAGTGCACACTGGAAAAAATAATCCCAATTATACATACAAAATGATTGGATCTAAATTAGCTACTGCCACTTAAGAAAAATCTTGGAGTCCAAATAATTCTCTCAAAACATCTGCACAATGTGCAGCGACAGTCAAAAAAGCTAATAGAAGCATTAGGAAAGGAATAGATAATGAAACAGAAAATATCATAATGCCACAATATAAATCCAGAGTACGCCCACACCTTGAATACTGCGCGCAGTTCTGGTTGCCCCATCTCAAAAAAAAAAAAAAGATATTAGAATTGGAAAAGGTGCAGAGAACAGCAATGAAAATGATTAGGGGTATGCAACAGCTTCCATACAAGGGGAGATTAAAAAGACTGGGACCATTCATTTTAGAAAAGAGATGACTAAGGGGGCACACGATAGAGGTGTATGAAATAATGAGTGGCATGGAGAAAGTGAACAGCGAAGTGTTGTTTACCCCTTCACATAACACAAGAACTAAGGATATCACCGGATGAAATTAACAGACAGCAGATTTAAAAAAAAAACAAACCACACACATAGAAGGAAGTACTTCACACAACACAGTTAACCTGTGGAACTCATTCCCTGGGGATGTTATAAAGGCCAAAATTATAACTGGGTTAAAAAAAGAGCTAAGTTTGTAGAGGATAGGTCCATCAATGGCTATTAGCCAAGATGGTCAGGAACACAACCCCATGCACCATGTGTCCCTAAACCTCCAACTGCCAGAAGGATCTGGCACTGGCCACTGTTAAGACAGAATACTGAGTTAGATGGACCAATGTCTGACCAAGTATGGCCATTCTTATGTACATATGCCTGCCTATGGTTAGAGTCCATTTGTCAAAGGCATGGGCCAACATCTTTAGTTTGGTCATACAAACCTGGACAGAAGCATGTACAAGCAGACAGAGCTGACCTTCACATTTTTGAGCAGGTTTGAGAACCAATTTTTGCCACCTACTCCGCAACCAAAACCAGATTCCTGTTCACCATGCCACACCAATATGTATATGCCAGAGCTAAGAATTATGGGAAAGGATTAGCAAGACATCTCAAATCAACTCATTTTACATAAGAGTGGGTATGAGAGTAGGATTGCTTAGGCACCTTAGCCTCATGCTGCAGCGGAAGAGCCCAGCATTCCATTCATTTCAACCCAAACAACAGGCTTCATAGATTCATATCAATTTACAGTTTCAAAACATTCTTTGCAAGGAAAAGAAAGGATGAGAAACATCTGTTAAATGAAAATGGGTTTTTCTCCCTTTACATGTCTAATGTCCAGGATTCGGGGTGGCCCACAAGCTCTAGGCCTCAAAAGCCAACACTGTAAGCAGTGTGTTACAGGAAACATGCTCGGTACCAGAGTTCCATGTTGGCAGTTTCTGGAAGCCCTTTGCAAAATTTCTAGCTGCCACACCACAAGTAGATGGTTTTGGAATAGCTTATTGGAACTTGATATACAACGTGTCCAAAGGGGGAAGTCAGGCAAAGACTAGAGGCGCCCTAGAGGACAGTCTACTCCTGGGGTCACCTTTGTGGGAAAAGTCATATATTATGGACAGTGAACCCATCTGTAAGCTGTCTGAACCATCCTATATAAAATGTAATAGAGTTATAGTCCTTCAGTAGGATAGAGCAAAAGCATCCAGAAGGGTTATAGTTTTCACTTTTATATTCTACAAGGTTTTTGGAGTCAACCTATTAGGGTTTTATCCACAAGGACAAAGCTTGGAGAAGAGCTATATTCAGCAATTATTTGGGGCAGGGCAATGGTTCTGAATGCTACTTGGAATTCTGGACCAGTTGGATTAAATATGTTGGTTTATAGCTGTGGCATACAGACTTTGTTTTGCCAAAAAAAAAAAAAAAAAAAAAAAAATGTGTAGTGTTTTACTGTCTATAGTTTGATGATGGCAAGTAAAGGACCTTTTAAATCTATCAAGTCCAAACGGAAGATTACAAGTACTGTAATATTGTGCTAGCCAAAATACAACAGAAGTGCCTAAGCACAATAAGCTCATCATACACAGAACTATTTTTATAAAGGAAAGAGCATTGCATTTATACCCTCTGCTCTGAATTTTACTGTGTGAAGAATTCCTTTTTCAAGAGATATCAAGTACCTTTTTCCAGAGAAGAATTAGGTTTTTAAATTCAGCCATACCTTTCCATGTATTCAAATCTCATGCCAGTTAATCGCTTAACCCTGTGGCTCCCAGGGAACTGTCGCCTTAGCTCCTGAAGACAAAACTGCATAAATAAAATAAATTCCTCAGAGTTAGTGATTCAGCTTTGAGTGACAAATACTACTTATCACATTAAAAAAAAATTCAGAATCAGAAGGCATATTTGTCACCAGCACTTCCTACCACAACCAGAGAAAAAGCACATCAATGCCTAGAAAAAGTCTACTACTTCTTGTCCAGTGATATCACAAGGATTCCAGAATATGTAGACAGACCACAGACTCCAAGCTGAGAAAGACTCATGACCAGCGATTAATTATTTGCAGAGTTTAAACTGTTTAATTCAGTCAATACCCTGTGAATATAATTATTCAACACATGGAAAGAAAAAGAAAAAAAAAATAGTCCTTGACTGACTAAGTCAACAACTTGGAATGTGACTTTTGATTAAAACAAAACAGCAACTTCTGGGATAAGCAATAAAATGTATTAATAAAGACAAGCTCAGAAATTGAAACCTTGTCAGCTAGAAGACTTAATTACAAGATGAATTTTCCATGCAAGTAGCTAGACAATCAGAGCTCCTTGGAAACAGTTATTTAGCTTGAAAGATTTTTATTTGCTTTTCAGATTTGAGGCCTTCCTAAATCAGTGCACAAAAGAAAAACCCCACCTATAAAAACAATAAGAGTTCAGGTGGCACTTTTTTGTTTAATGAATGTATTTTTTATAATGGAAAAAACTGCCTTTGAAAGAAGCTGTTTATAATGGTTTGCAATACAAAGAAAACGTTTATATATAATAATGTTTGTGTCACTGGGTTCAATCAATCCTACAGACACAGGAGATGCAGTCTGCATGCTCCTGCAAGCAATGAGACAGCTGAGCAGGAGAAGATATTCACCCCCTATACTGTACTTGCCTTTTTTTTTTTTTTTTTTGGGTGGGGGGGGCGTTGTCTCTGCTGCTACCTGATTATGTACTTCTGGTTCCAAATGAGGTGTGTGGTTAACTGGTCAGTTCGTAACTCTGGTGTTTGTGACTCTGAACTTCTACTGTACTTCAACAGATAGGTTTCTTAATCTTAAGAGTCTGATTAATCCTACAAAGACAAAGAAAATGTAACTCTAGCATGTTAGACACAGGTTTTGCAGGTGTCTACCAACAGTAGGTGATCTCACTAAAGCCATGTGTTACAAATGTGGAATTGGCTACATGTAGTATATGCATGGGTTATGATCAGCTATTTGGTGCAAGGGAATGAAGAAAATCAGAGGACAAAAAAGAATAATGAGATGAAAACCATCTCAGACTTCTCATTTGGAACAGACACCAGTCCCTTAGGAAAGATGCATCACAGCTGTCAAGCGCTTCACTGCTAAGTAATAGGAATTCAAAAACTATTCACATATTCAGGGGCTGCAGCTGTAGCAAAAAGCCACTATGATGTTAGCTAGTCTGAATTAAATGTGTGGACCTATAACAAAACTAAAATAACCCCAACCCAGATGTAAGGCTTGCACTAAGCTTTTAGCGTATACGCAGTGCTGTGGATAAGCAGCTATACTCTCAGAGCATGCTGTGTTCCTCATAGGACACTAAGAGGCCAGTAGTCCAAACTCAAAGCTGCTACTTGGGTTATTAGTAAACACAGTATTTGGCAATTTTTGATTTTTTCCCCATGTTCGTCCATTTAAGCATTTCACAAAAGCGTTAAAAAAACCCACAGAGATTAAAAAAACCTCAGAAAAAATAAGTGGAAAAATAGTATAAAAAGAGGCTTCTCTCTCAATCTATTCATTTATTTCCTTGGTGGAAGAGAAGACTTATCTATGAGAGGAATTCATGAGGCTTGCAGAAAGTGCAATATGGTATATTACGTTACTGCATATACTGAAGTTAACCCTAATACATGGAACTCAAGATCATTACACTTTTCTAATCCTGGCTATTCGAGAGACTGACCCTCTCCCAGTTCTATACTGCCATAGCTGTGGTCAGTGAAGGCACTTGAACTGAAACCCTGGCATTTAAGTGTGCACAAGGCACTGTAACAGCAGTCTCAATGCAGGACTCTGAACTATGGAATTCTCTCCCTTCTTGGTCTGAAGAAGCCCAGGCCTGTTGACCATCTGGGCACAACAAAACACAGTTCTTCTCCCATGCCAGGCAGGAGAATGCACTGAGGGTTGAAATGTGTGCACAGAGGTCCTTTTGTCATTTTTCTTTCCTGATTTTGGGAAAGTTGCTGAGTTTGCTTTTGTTTGCATTTTTAATCCATTACAATAGCGCTTAGAGCCCTGCATAGGCGCTTTGTCTTCAATCCTTTGACATAATATGCTGGAGAAAGAATTAGTTCACTAACCACACAATGTTAAGAATTATTAGCTAAAAATCTTACTTTTCCCCCTGCATCTAAGTAGTAATGTTAAAAAAAAAAAAAAAAGGCTGAATAAGATATCCAAAAGGCTTTAAGTTTTAGAGACCAATTGTGGCCTGTAACAAACAAATTAAAATATAAGAAGGCTCCCTTAATTTACTTAACAGGCTATTTCTAACAAGGCTATTCACAATGTTGATCTATTAAGAAAGCATATTGAAGTATTCTGAAAAAAAAAAAATTACTACTGGACCAATTTCTATGGCTGAAATGCAATAACTTTAAGAAATGATTAATGGCAAGGGCACTTGTTTTTTGGCTTTGATTTGTTAAACCACTTCTCCCCCTCATTCCCAGTTATTTTACATGGGCTTAATCCTGGTCTCATTCAAGCCAATGAAAAAAAGCCCCGCTGATTTTAATGGGGTAGTACCAAGCCTCATGTGACTATCAGGTCCTCCCTTTTGTCTTTGCAGGAGGACTCTGGTGTGCTTTCAGGGGGTGAAAAGTGATGCCACATAATGCTGTAACTTCAGCTCCAGCTCTTCCTCCTCAGGACGCATGGGGAGGAGGGAAGGAAAGAATACAACTCAATATATTTGTAGTATAAAAAAAACAAAGCATGTTTAAGTTTATGACTCTTTATATACCACGAAGGAGTAATAAAGGGTACAGCCACATTTTCTGCTTTAGTATTCACCTTTAAAAATGCTGCAAGCAGCTGATCGTACATATTGGCCTTCCTAATACACTGTGCAAGCATTTAGCTGCATGACTCCTGTTAATGTTAATAATTATCTGCAGCTAAATTCACATGCACAGCTCTGGACACTTTTTCTCAATGTGTTTGAAAAAGTGATAAAATTTGAGAGGTTTCCAACAAATATTCTCTGGACAATATGGCAGTTTTAATATTATTCCTGACTTTCAGCCCATATCAGAGTAGCTATAAATGTTTTCACAGCTAGAAGAAACATGATCTCCCTAAATAAGAGTTACACATTAAGGTGGGTGGAGGAGGTTTCTCCCCAGCAGTATATTTCTTGAAATCCTACAAGGCCGAGCTACATAGTTCCTAGCATCCTATAAAACTGTCCAAAGAACCAATCTGGAATAGGTTCATGTGAAAAAAAACGTAAGGTTTGAGTGAAATATCAGCTTGACAACTTACCAATGCCAAGTCATCCCGACTGCAGTCCAGGGCAGCAATCATCACCTGTTCATATATTATCCATACTAGATACAAGAAAGACATATTAAATGTGAGAATTGATTTTTCAAAATGATGGGAAACACCTAAAACGTAAATAAGATTAATGAATTCCGTCTTTGTATATTTTTCCCTACCACTCCTGTACATCATTACTGAAACAGGGATATTTCAACACAGTGCTGGAATTAATTAAAAGTACACTTATGCGATTTTATTGCTTCAGTAACAAAGTATCTTTTGACATCTTGAAAGGCAAAAAATTCTAATTCTTTGCTTTTCTTAACATTGTATCTACAGTTGTCTGTTGAAACAGACCCATTATGAAATGCACTGTGACCAGATCTGGAGAGCAGCCATACATGCTAGAAAGAAGAAAACTTTTCCCTTAACTGTTTCACTACCTTACTGTAAGTACAATATTGCCTTCTTCCCTGTTCTGTGGGAATTAGCTTATTCCACTAACAAATGTTATTTGTATTAGGATAGAGTGTAGGGGGCAACTGAAAATGAGGCCCCATTGTGCTAGGAACTGTACAGAGTGAGAGACAGTCCCTGCTAGGGAGAGTTTACAGTCCTGTTAGACAAGACAGAGAATACGGGTGGGGAGGTGGCGGGGGGAGGAAGGGGAGGGGAGTATGTAACACACTCCCCAGAGTGAGCTGAGTGTTAAGTTAATGGGAGTGAAGGGTGTTCAGCTCCTTGCAGGATCAGGCCTGAAGCAAAAATCTTCTACAGAGAGGACAAATAGCCACCACCACTGGTGCCCAGAAAACTTGAGGGAAAACAAATTAACCTTTTATATAGGAATTTCATAAGAAAGAAAGCACAAATCTAAACAGTAACGTTAACCTTTCCCCCTACCAGAATAAAGGCTATTGCTCACTGAACAGGTATTTCTAATTTCATTAGAAGAAAAATTACATTAAAAAAAAATTCTAAGTTACCACAAGGAAAATCAGATTTCATTGGAACACATCAGGCCGTAGTCCACTCATCTGGTATCCTGTCTCTAGCAGTGGCTAGCTCCAGATGCTTAGCACAAGAACCCCTACAGCTGACAATAAGCTGCCCCTGAGGGAAGCCAAGGGCTTTTATATATTTTTAAATCCCATTCAATTGGACTTGGATTTTCTGACCATCCATATAAAAGTTCAGTCCTTCTTTGACCACTATTAAACACTCAACAGCTTTTGATGAGTTCCACAGGATAAATAAGGTGTTCTTTTAAAAGATGTTTCTTTTTATCAATTTGAAAATGGTTTCCTTTCAGTTTTATTGGATGTCCTCTGTATGATGGGACAGTGTAAACAGATACCCAATTTACCTTCTCTGTGGCATTTGTTAATTTCTATTCTATATAGGTTCGTAATGTCTTCCAGTAGTGCATTAAGTGCCACATGTGGTTCATTCTCTCATGTCTCCACGGGGGAGTTGGTGGGGAAATTGTGTGTATAGCGTCATCTTTGAGGGTTGGGTATTTGTTGTTTTATTTTATAGTTTTGCATTCTTCTATTGTGCTCCTCTTACCTGTCTCTTCTCGAAACCAAAAAGGCCCAATCTTTCAGTCGTTCATAAAAAAGTATTTCCATGCCTCTAGTCATTTTTGCTGCCCATCTATGAACCCATTATGTTTCTACTATATCTTCCTTGAAACAGTGAAAAGAACCCAACTGGAATACAATCAGACCTGTAAATAATTTTTGATCCTCTTACACATTTGCTTGGAAGTCTAGCAATTCAAATGAAGGTTGCAACTAATTCTGTAATCTACAGTAAACAGATTAATTTTACTGTAATCTGATTACAGTAAAATATGGGACACAGATATAGTCCAGTCTACACACACACTCTGAAAATGATGAAGATTGGACTGGACAACAGAGGGCATGATGAAGAGTGACTCAGCCTGTGATGCAGAAGGCAATGGAGTGGCCCACTGTGCAAGGGCTCTGGTAAAGACGGGGTGGGGAGGCACCCCACAAAGCCAGCACCAGCCCATAATAAAATGTAGTTTTCCTCATAACTGATTAACAAGAGCCTAATAAAAGAAGCTAATCCACAGTGAGTTTCTGTTTATTTGAAGAGACAAAAATGACAACAGCTCCCTTTGTTAGGCCCTGCGTTAATTTTACCACCAACTTCCTGCTGGAGCTACTATCAAATCCACCCATGGAGTCAGGGGTGCTGAGAATTATTGAACCAAACGGTAAACCCTGTATATAATGGAAACTACTTCAAGCCAGGGGGTGCAGCAGCAGCCCAGCACCCCTAGTCCCAGCACCCATGCATGCAGTCTTACAATGCATTTATAATAGTTGAAGAAGGAAGGCAGCACATGCAAGACTCTTATCAGGTATTTAAAGACTCTTAGTCCCAAGAAGATTGTGCTACAATATACATAGCGAAGGCTGTTTGCATAGATCATGGGTGGCCAACCTGTGGCTCCGGAGACACATGCGGCTCTTCTGAGGTTCATATGCGGCTCCTTGTATAGGCACCAACTCCAGGGCTGGAGCTACAGGCACCAACTTTCCAATGTGCCGGGGGGTGCTCACTGCTCAATCCCTGGCTCTGCCACAAGCCCTGTCCCCACTCCACCCCTTCCTGGTCCCTCCCGAGCCTGCCATGCCATCGCTCCTCTCCCTCCCCGCGCCCCCAGAGCCTCCTGCATGCCATGAAACAGTGCATCAGGAGGCACTGGGAGCGGGGAGGGGAAGGGGGTGGAGCTGATGGAGGGCTGCTGACATATTACTGTGGCTGTTTGGCATTGTACACTGGTAAATTCTGGCTCCTTCTCAGGCTGGCCACCCGTGGCATAGATTATCCATATGACTATCTAAAGACGATGTACTATTTATAATGGTTAGCATTTTAAGATCCCTCTCATTGCAAGAAATCTGGAGGAAATACCATGGTACAGGGAGCCATCTTTACAGTTTCCAGGAAACTTGCAAGTTGAAAGATTTCTGGTCAAATATTAAGAAAATGAGTGCAAGAGTTAGTCCAGGATATATTTTGCTAGATTTTTAATCACTGGTCTGTTAAAGAAATAATTTATTAAAATTAAACAGGGACTTGTTTAAAGCTCTTCAGACTTCAACTAATAAATATATTTCATCACTATGGTTGCAAAACTTCAATAGCAACTCTAAAAGAAAGGCTGGCAAATGAAAAAAAATGAAAGTGAAAATGTACTTCTTGTATTAGGTTAACCAAGTTATAAAAAGGAAAGCCGAAGAAAGAGGAATGAACATTAAAAACAAATCATGGATATTTATCCCTTCCTGCCTGTATGGGATTCATATGCAAACCCATAAAGCATTCTTGCCATGAAGTATTTTGTTTTTTCTACTGCTCTTACATAAAAAGTAATATTGCTTTGTTATTTCTGAACAATTCCCTTCTGGTCTGAAGTACTCTAGGCCAAGTTCTGTCCCGAGAGACATAGTGTCAAGGAATTAAAATCCCCTGAAAATAGCTATTTTATGTATTGCAGAAACCCAGAGGTGCCCTAAATTACAGCGTCACAAATGCTATTCTATCATAAGAACAGCTTTCATATTAATTTCTACAACATAGTATCACTTATGGCTTAATTTAAGTAATAGCATTCCCTTTTCCTTATTAAAAAACTCCCCTCATTTTTTTTGCCATCCTTCTGAAGTGTAGATGACCTGTTGAGTGACAGCTAGATAACAAATCTCCGCCAAATGTTCACAGTAGATTCTTATGACTGGTCACTGTGTGCCAACCTAAGAGTCCAATCATAGGTGCTGGAACTAGGGGTGTTGGGGGTGCAGCAGCACCCCCTGGCTTGAAGTGGTTACCATTATATACAGGGTTTACAGTTTGGTTCAATGACTCAACACCTTCACTATAAAAATTGTTCCAGCACCCCTAAGCTCAATTAGATACGTTTTTCACCTACTTCCTCTACAAGCCATCTTTGAGAAGCAAACTAAGAGCTTAGAATACTGGCAAATTAGAAAATTAAGAAAATAATGTATGTACTCAACATTAGTAGATGCAGAATGACAACAAAAGAGTAAAAATAATATGGAGAGTATAACAGGCGAATAGCAGAGTAACAAAACTAGCTGCATTTACTAACAGTTACAGATAGTAAAAGGTTTTCAAATAATTTCAACCTACTGTCATCCCCAAGCTTAGATGCATATTCATTAATTAACTCTTCTCCAACTTCCACTATCTGCTCGCTGTTCCGATGGTTTTCTTCCCTCCACTTCCTCATTTTATCACGCATCTCTGAAAAACAAAATAAGATTTCCATGCAACAACATAATGTGAAGTCTATTTCTGGAAATGACTTTGAGGGGTATAATCTATTCTTAAACATATACAGGAGATCCACAGAAGTAATTTCCACTAATACCAAAAATCGCTTGTGGACAGATTGATCCCTAGAACTTTGAAATTGTTATCTTGCAACCCTTGTGTAGACTGTCCAAAAGCAAGGGGGGGAGGGGGGAAGTAATCCACTGAATTTGTGAGTTCAGAGGATATTGGACTAACAATCTAAACATCAGATATGAAAAAGACTCCCTGAGAATACAGATTCAGCTCCGAGCACAGCCAATTCAAGCCCTACGATCCAGCATAGATCAATTTAGTATGTGTAGGGCTACACATGTTAATATGTGTAGGACTTCAAACCAACAAAAAATAAACCAACCAAACAAAAACTTAAAAACTGAGGTCCTCCCCTACTGGGGATGGCAACAGGTTGAAGATCTTATTAAATCTTGCTAAGGGCTTATCCTGGTATTCTTAGTCATAATTACCCTCTCTCAACCATTGGTGCCATTTGTCCATCTGGCTGTCGCCCTCTCCAACCCTGAGTGAGTTATATATTTGAGTGATGTTGCATGGATACACTTTGGAGGGCACTCAGATTCTCCTGCATAGAAAGCACCATTATACAAGATATTACTGTTCATCACTACTGGGAAGGAAGGCGAGTCCACAGAGAGTAGACAGGGGAAAAAACAAAAACAAAAAAACAAGAAGTGGAGTTCCACCTTAGAACTGTTCTAAGCCACCAATACAAAACTTCATCATACAAACAAGAAAAACAGAACAACTCCTATTTTCAAACTTGTGATCGGTATCTGCAACATAACCTTATCTGGTAACTTTCAAAGTAAGTTTCAGCAGCCCCATGAATTATAACTTTCCTATAGCTAATAGATCTTGCTATATTTTGACAGTTTTCCTTGCATTTCAAAATGCACAAATTAACAAAACTTGACAGTTTAAGAGTAAATGTAGACCCTTTTCCATCTACCAGAAGTGATCTCAGATCTCTCATAAAACTGTTACTGTGTCACATTTTGTATTTTGAAAGTCAACCAAAACCACCACAGGGTTACATTTGATGTGCATGAGTAAAATTAAATGGTTCTTGACATGACTATCCCTGGCAATTTAAGTATTAGAGAGCAAGAATGTGACTGAACACAAATGTATCACACAAACTGACAGTCTAAACATACGCAAAATAAATAAGTCATCCAATTTTCACCAGTTCATTTACTTGACAACTATTAAAGCCTCCATGCCAGGATAACTTTCAAATGTAATACTATCTAAGCTATTAACAACATTCATGTCAACCATTAATCACCAAAGTAGGCTTTGCAGTGATGGAAAAAAGCAAAACACAGAGTATGCTGTATCCCTTGATCACTGAAAGTGAGAACGCAAGCAAAAATAAATGTGCTAGTATACATAAATACAATAAAAGATATGTTAGCTAGATTATAAAGTGCTGCACTCCGAACAGAAGGCCAAAAAAATGAAAAATGTTGGTAATCTAAGCAGACTCATTTTTGGGGGGTGGGGGGTGTTAAGCTTATCGGTTGTGTCAGTCAATCATACTTTAAATTTTTAGGGCAAGTATACCTGTACTTTGTAACACAGGGCTGGGCAGTAGCAGTATTGGACTCTGGCAGAGGTGCGGGGAGGTTGGTTAATTTCACTTATATTTATGTTGCTATGTATATAAGTTGATCTAGAAGAACTGATGGATCTGTTTATTTTAGTGTGGTTTAAAACAAAAATGGTTAAGGTCATCCAGAGTTACAGATACATAAACAGAAGTGTAAGAAACCCACTGCAACAGACACTTTGTCACAATGGTGGTAATAGAACTGAGCATACTGGGGCCATTCTATGCAAGAAGTGAAATGCAATCTCTGCTCTGGAGAGTTTACAGTCTGGAAGGATGACACGGGCACACTGGAAAACAAAAAGGTATAGTTTGTAGTTACTCCACTTTTACTAGGTTTTCAGTTCACATTTTCTGGGTATCAAAGTCGCTAGACTTAAATCTTAATTTTTCCAAGCATTTTAAGATTTTAATTCTCTTTGTTTGTTCAGTGTGCATTTTGGAATATAGTTTTCGAGTCTTTACATTAAAAACACAATTGAAGAAAATAAATCCATAGTTAGGGGCATGATTACCCAATAGCAGATATTCACATTTTCTGCACTTTTACTTTGATTTGTCTAACTGTGATCAATTATTAGTCAGTTGGGCCCACAACAAGGAGGACTGTATACTTAATGATTTATACCACCAATTTTTATACTGCTTTCTTAAAGTCCTTTACAATGGTATCTATAAGTTTTTCACTCTCATCTGTAAAATAGCAACAGATTAAACAACTTGCCCAGTGTCACACATTAGGAAGTAATAGAACAACTGTGTTGTATTCAGGTTCTTATCTCCTTGCCCTGTACCAGGGTATCCAAGCTTCTGAATGGCAGTCTTGCCAGGAAAGAAAATCCTCACCTACTAACAAAGACCAGTGCTTTATCCATTGGCCCATGTTGCCTCTAACTGTGACAGCTCAACATCTGCAGTTAGCTAAGTTAATGTTTAAGAACCTTACTTTTCTCTGTGGCAATCCCAGTTTTAGTCATCTCATTTGGTGTATAAAATAAAAGTACTTCTTTCTTAAGGACTGCCTGTCTTCCTTCTGGACTATTCTTCAATTATCATGTTTGAGCAAAAAAATACAGTTGTTACATTTTAGATGCAGTTGTGATTAAAGATGAAATTGCAAAAGGAAGATCTGCCTATTTCAGCTATTTATTTTTTAAGTAGTATTGAGGGTCAGTGAATGCAATGAGTAATACTAAATGAGCAATATGGTAATATTAATTCATAGAAGCACAGAGTATCAGGGTTGGAAGGGACTTCAGGAGGTCATCTAGTCCAACCCCCTGCTCAAAGCAGGACCAATCTCCAACTAAATCATCCCAGCCAGGGCTTTGTCAAGCCTGACCTTAAAAATCTCTAAGGAAGGAGATTCCACCACCTCCCTAGGTAACCCATTTTAGTGCTTCACTTCAATTAAATAACTGCATTGACTTATTTTGTTTAAGAGAATCCATCCTCAACATACAGGATTCTGAAGACTATCCACCTTCAAGATCACTATCATTTTCTATAGTTTCAGAGTTATCTGCCAATGATAGTGTTTCAGTCATATCATGTATGTTACATTGCCACAGTTATCACCTGTAGCAAAAAGAAAAAAAAAATTTCCATCATCCAGAAACCACCATAGATAAGTTTGTGATAAGAACCGGCAGATTACAAAAAGAGGTAATTGATGATAAAATTGCCCAGTTTGTTTATGCAACAAAGTCTCCTTTCCATATAATTGAGAACCCACACTTCATTAACATGGTTCAGTCATTAAGACCAGGATACAGTCCACCCAACAGAGCAGATGTCACAGGCAAATTGCTGGATAAAGTGTATGAAAGAAATTGAGCAGTGTGCAAAAGGTCTGGAGCAGTGCTACTCAAAGTGGTGGTCCGCGGACCGGCACCGGTCCGCGAGCCATCGGCTGCCAGTCTGGGCGCATATTGCAAAAAAATTGTCGGTCCCCCACATCAGATAGCTTGAGAAGCAATGGTTTAGAGGGTAAAATTGTTAACCTGAGTCTTGATGGGTGGAGCAATGTCCACAATGATGCTGTTGTATGTGCTTGTGTGACAACAGAAGAAGGGAATGTCTTCCTTAATGAAACAATTGGTACATCAGGAAATGCACACACAGCAGAATACTTACAAGAAGTAGCAGTAAAAGCTATAACAAGCTGTGGAAAGAAATTCAAATGTCTAGTACGCAGCTTGGTCACAGACAGTGCTGCAAATGTATCCAAGATGAGAAGAAATCATTTAGCAGAGAGTGAAGAGAGTCCCAAGCTAACAACATATGGTTGCAGTGCTCATTTGATGCACCTCCTAGCCAAAGTTTTCAAAATAAATCACTTTAAAAATGTATAGCGTGTACCTTCTAACAATGAAACCTACATTTACCTCTGAGTTGTGAAGAATATGTATTAAGGTTATAACAACCAAGAAGAATGCACTTTTATGTAGAAATCCATGATTAAATCGAGTCTTCCTGAGTAGTGATTTAAATTATGATTTAAATCAAATTCACCCTGATGCTATATGATCTGGCATTTGTGGATGCAAGAGTAAATTAGTTGTTTGTTGCAAAGTACTTTGAGGACTTTAGACAAAAGCCCCAAAGTAAAATAATTTATTGTAATATGAAATGCACCTAAAAAGTGTAAGGATGAAACTTTCAGAAGCAACTACGTGATTTCGAAGCATCAGCCCCATTGCAGCTTGTACTCATAAGTCACTTAGCAGCTTTTGAAAAACCAACACATAATTCCCTACTGTGTCCATGAGAAGTATCTGTCATTCTTGATAACATTCAAAGGGGTCAGTTGCGTACAACTTTCTGTAAAGTTTTCTTTGGGGCTTGAAATTTTCCATCTATTTTCTTTTATTCGAAAATCAGAGTTAAATCTGTACAGCCATTTTTGAGCCCATGTCTACGCTAAAAGGGGTTTGTCAGTGTAGACATAAGCTTATACAAGAGTTCTTTTGCTGGTATAGGTTATACCAATTCCCCAAATGAAATAAACCATAACAGCTGGTGTAACTGTGTCTAAACCAGGACTTTTTGCAAGTATAGAAGCGTCATTTTAAAAAAGTTTCACCCCTCTACTGGAAAATTTTCTAGTATAGACCTACCCTGAGTTATTGGACAATTTTAAGTGTAAGCATGTAGTTTCTCATTAAGGCTTTTTTCTCTCTCAACAATGAAAGGACAGTTGCTAGTGGGTTGTCTGCCAACAGGTCAAGATACCCTGCAGGTTTAACAACGTGAGCTAAACACATTAACAGAAATTTTGTAACAGAGCACATGTGCGAGGAGGTTTGGAAAGAAGTTTGGACCAGGAGACCTGTTCCACACATGTGATGTTACAGTCAGGGAGAGAGGACAAACTTTTCCCTGCCAGTTCTCATTTGGGAGATACTGGCATGCAAGGTAGCGTAAATACTGAGAAGAGGGCCAGGGAAAGGGGAATGTGGGAGGGAGGGAGGGAGAGAAGGGAAATGGGGCAGGAAACAGTGGGGAGAGGAAGGGGGATGGAATGGGGAAGGGAAGGGCAATGGGGGGGGGGGCAAATGGGAGCTTTGCATGTGGTATCCCCTCAGCAGATGCAGCTGGGGCTCCCCTGTTAAGCAGGCCCATTGAATCCCCACCCTAATTAGCCCACCCACCTGGACCTCCCCAAGCCTCCCGCCCCCTCACCAAGCCACAACCAGCTGCACCCAGACACACACCCCTTTACACGGCCCCATTCCCCCACACTTGGATCCTCTCTGCTGAGCCCCAACCACCTTCACCTGGACCCTCCCGGCAAAGTCCCACTGCCCCTGCACCGAGATGCCCTAAACGAGCACCTGTGCATTCAGATCCCCCCCAGCACCCAGTTTGGCCCACACAGAACCCTCTCATCCCACCCTGGAATCCCCCCGACACACACACTGAGCCCCTCCACACTTGGATCCTGGTGAGCTGAGCCTGCCTGCCCGCACCTGGCGCGGAGGAGCAGGCCCCAACCTCGCACTGTGTCCCGGCCAGGCGCAGCCTCCGCCGAGCCCGTCCCAGGAAGGGGGCGCTCGGGGGCTGCAGGGTGACCGCCCATGCAGCCAGTGGCCGGTGCGCCCCACTGCCAGCTGGGAAGGCTGGCGGCGCTGGCCTCTCGCGGGGAGCTCAGTGCACTGCGCGGGCCCCAGCCAGACGAGACCCCCTGCGCCGGGCAGCCCGTGCTAGTGACCCGGCGCAGAGTCAGAGGGAGGCAGGTCACGGGGGGGCGGAGCCCGGCCGGCCGCACGCCCCGGATACCCCCCCATTCGGCCAGGAGCAGTTACCTTCCCAGGTCACATCGTACAGCTCCGAGACCTTCGCCATCTTGCCGGCGTAACCGCCTCCTCCCCGCCCCTGTGCGATCACCCTCCGAGCATGCGCCTGGGGGCTGCGCACGCGTGATGGCGTCTGCTGAAGCCTCTGCCCTGCCTTGGGCTGTGACCGGGCTCCCCGCTGTTGGGTGAAAGGGCGGCGGGATGGGGGAGCGGGGAGTGGCTGCCCAGGAGGGGCAAACAACAGCGGGAGGCCGGGGTAGTCAAGGGGTGGAATCGGGGGGGTCGGGGAGGCGCTGCCAGACAGAGGCAGATGGGGGAGCCTCAGGCAAAGTTCCCACGAAGGGCAGCAGAAATAGGGCTGTTTCCCCCAGCTGGGCAGGTCGGTTCCCGCCTCCCAGGGCTGAGTGCTTACAGGCTCAGCGCAGCCCAGAGCCTGGGCAAGGCCGGGCTTCTCCACCTGCAAGGATGGATTGAGCTGCTGAAGGATCCGGTGAAATATTTCACACACACGCACACCCCTAAAAACTCTGATGGCCATCCATAGTTGCAGTGGTTAAAGAAAGTGGTTATCCGATAATATGTCTGCATAAAGCCTCAGAGTAGCTTGTCTCAGCTGCTGTTCTGACTGCCGGCATTGGACTGTTTTTCTTGTGACAAGAGTAGCAGCTGTGTTAGTCTGTATCCGCAAAAAGAAAAAGGAGTACTTGTGGCAGCTTAGAGACTAACATTTATTTGAGCATAAGCTTTCGTGAACTACAGCTCACTTTGTTGGATGCACTTCACCGATGAAGTGAGCTGTAGCTCACGAAAGCTTATGCTCAAATTTGTTAGTCTCTAAGGTGCCACAAGTCCTCCTTTTCTTTTTCTTGTAGTTCACTATAAAATGTAGTTTCATGCCTTTAAAATATTTTTTAAAATGTTATTTTTATTACTCTTCTTATTCTTAGCACTTCATCACTTACCTTCATTAATACTATGCCAATGGATGACATGCTATTTAACTTATATTTTAATACTAGATCCTTGAACATATTAACAGTTGCTAGTAGCTTCAGCAATCATATCTGACAATATTTCTAGAATAACACTTCTTATGTTTTTACTGCAGTTTTGTCATCTACAATTTTCAATTCTTTTTTTTTTTTAATATATAACAGATTTATTCTTTAAGATCACATGACTTCAAGGCTGACTAATTTCCTGGGTTAGCATCAAAACTTTAGCTTCCTTTGATTTGCCAATGAGGATTGCCTGTGTCAACTGTTATTTCACCTCTGTATCCATCACCCTAGTGCTTTTTCACGTCACCATTGTGTGTAGAACTTCATTCCCAGATATTAACCAAAGGCCGTATTTAAGGATTTCATACAAGATAGTACAGTGCCCTTATGGCCACATTTCTAAAGGTATTTAGGTCACTGGTGGGATATTTAAAAGCATCTAGATGCTTTCAACCTTTACAAAGGTTGCTATCACTTAAAATCTAACTTATTTTTGTTTTGTCTAAAACCAGTGTGTGGAAATTATAACTTGGGGTGGAAAGCTGTTGCATATCTCTCTCCACATTGAGGGAGGAGGCGAACTTTGAGCTTATGCTGTACAGTTTCCTGTGCAGTGCAAGGTGGTATAATTCTGGGTTTACACTCCAGAGGGAAGTGCGTGCCTTAGCAACTGGGAGGTGCCTTAGCTGAGCCTTCCCATACAGAGCTGATCTCAGCATCTGTGTGTAAAGCTGCAGCTGGATCTGTGTGTATGCTGATGAAAGAGCAAGGTTGGAGAGCTTGGCAACTTATCACAGCACGACAGTGTGAAAGGGAGCCCAGGCTGGTGGGTGAAGTGGTCTCAGTGGTACTCCAGTTTCAGGTGGTACCCCAAAGGAACCTGTCACACCCGTGCATTAATCTGCCACTGAAAGACACTGGAGCACACACTTTTCTATTACTTCATTTGTTGCAGACATAGATGCTGTTGTTCTACCAAATTGTTTATATTGCTAATTGCATATTTTACTTTTATAGCTCTTTATGTATGCTACATATTTTGTTAGGATATATTCTGTTTCTGAGAAATTCACTGTTTTGTACTGCCAAAAATCAGCGATTTTTAAAAATCAATTATTCTCACTCCTTTGCATTGGTCTGGAGAGGTGGGGTGCATAATGCTGACCTCCCTTAGTTTCCCTTTTGGCAAAACTTAAGTGCCTTGTTTCCACTATGGTTTTATAGAGTGATAGCTAGTGGATGTTAGCTACACAGCAGTAAAAAAATAATTAAAAAAAACACTTTTATTAACAGTGAGGACACAGATTATAATGCTGACTCAGATGTTTAATGCACCATTATTGTTTGTGGCTTGACAATTCTGATTATGTCGATAACTGCTCTTTTGCCATCAGAGGTATTTGCATCTGAATGTCTGCAGCCCCCCACTGGAGTGGTTGTCATGGAAAACTAGTTTAAACATCCGTAAACTAAAGGAATTAATAAAGGCTTTCCCCCCTCAATTTCCTTTATTCCTTTCCCCATTACTTACTAAGGGCTTGTCTACTATAGCCCTGAGATTTAACACTGTAGAATTCTTTTTCCAAATTACAAAAGGACCTTTATTTGTGTCCAAATTTAAAATAGAGGTTTCACAATGGTAGCCAATGGTGATGGTAGTGCCCCCATCCATCACAAATAGCTGCCGCCTGGCCCAGAGGATGTGGAAAGGTAAAGACAGTGAGCACTTAGGAGTGGAGAGTAAAGATAACCTAGGTCTGGTCCAACGCCTAAATGAAGTCTTTGACTCAGTTTTTAATAAGGGTAATGAGGAACCTGGGGGCAGCGGCAGGGTTTGGGAACAATGATATGGAAATAGACATTACCACAGCCAAGATGGAAGCTAAGCTCAAACAGCTTAATGGGACCAAATTGAAGGGTCCAGATAATCTCTGTCTAAGAATAAAGGAAATGGCACATGAAATTGCAGGCACAATAGCAATGATTTTTAATGAATCTGTACACTTCGGGGTCATACCCGATGACTGGACAACTGCAAATACAGTACCCATTTTTAAGGAAGAGAAAAGTGATCTAGTAAACTACAGGCCCGTTAGACCTTGCAAACAAATGAGGTCAAACTTAGAACAAATTTAGAAAGAAGGAGCAATTAATGACACAGCGGTAACAGCAATTGAAATAAAATACAGCATGGTTTTACAAAAGGTAAATCATATCAAACCAACCTGCTCTTTCTTTGAGAAGATAACTGATTTTCTAGACAAAGGAAATGTAGTAGATCTAATCTACCTGGATTTCAGTAAAACATCTGATACAGTTCCACATGGGAAATTATTAGTTACATTGGAGAAGATGGGAATTAATATGAGAATTGAATGGTGGGTAAGGAACTGGTTAAAGGGAAGACTACAACAGGTCATGCTGAAAGGTGTCAGGCTGGAAGGAAGTTACTAGTGAAGTCTGTCAAGGATCCATCTTGGGACCAATCTTATTTAACATTTTCATTAATGAACTTAGCACAAAAAGTGGGAGTGCGCTAATGAAATTTGCGGATGACACAAAGTTGGGAGATACTGGCAATATGGAGGAGGACCAGAATATCATGCAAGAGATTTTGGATGACCTGAAAAACTGGAGTAATAGAAATGGAATGAAATTTAATAGTGCAAAGTCATGTACTTAGGGACTAAACAAAATTTTTTCCTATTTAATGCTGATGTATCAGTTCTAAACAACAGAGGAGTAGAAAGACCTGGGTGTCTTTGTAAATCACAGGATGACTATAAGCCACCATGTGATGTGGCTGTGAAAAAGCCTAACACAATCATAGGATGCATCAAGTGAGGTATTTACAGATGCCTCGCTTGATGCATACTAGGATTGAAGATAGGAAGTGTTATTACCATTATACAAGACACTGGTGAGACCTCATCTGGAATCTGTGTGCAGTTCTGGCCTCCCATGTTTAAGAAAGGTGAATTCAAAGTAGAACAGGGGCAAAGAAAGACAACTGGGATGATCAGAGGAATGGAGAAACTACCTTACCAGAGGAGACTTAAGGAAGCTTGGTTCATTTAGCTTAACAGAATGATGGATATGGGGAGATACTGCTCTCTGTAAATATATCAGAGGGATACATACAAGGGAGGAAGAGGAGATATTTAAGTTAAGGGCCAATGTTGGCCCAAGACCAACTGGATATAAACTGGCCATTAATAGGTTTAGGCTTGAAAGTAGGCACAGGTTTCTAACCATCAGAGGAATGAAGTTCTGGAACAGCCTTCCAAGCAGAGTAGTAGGGGCAAAATACCTAACTTGTTTTAAGACTGAGCTTGATAGGAATGCCTAAAAAGAATTTTAGGAACAATTACCCAAAGACTCAAAAAGTAATAGCAATCTTTTTTTAATTACATCAGAAGCAGGAAGCTTGCTAAACAAGCAGTGGGGCCACTGGACCATCAAGGTGCTAAAGGAGCACTCAAGGACGATAAGGCCATTGCGGAGAAACTAAGTGAATTCTTTGTATCGGTCGTCACGCCTGAGGATGTGAGGGAGATTCCCAAACCTGAGCCATTCTTTTTAGGTGACAGATCTGAGGAACTGTTTTAAATTGAGGTATCATTAGAGGAGGTTTTGGAACAAATTGATGAACAGCAATAAGTCACCAGGACCAGATAGTATTCACCCAAGAGCTCTGAAGGAACTCATATGTGAAACTGCAGAGCTATTAACTGTAGTCTGTAACCTATCATTTAAATCAGTTTCTGTACCAGATGACTGGAGGATAGCTAATGGGACACCAATTTTAAAAAAGGCTCCAAAGGTGATCCCAGCAATTACAGGCCTGTAAGCCTGACTTCAGGAGCAGGCAAACTGGTTGAAACTATAATAAAGAACAATATTGTAACACATATAGATGAACATAATTTGTTAAGGAAGAGTCAACATGGTTTTAGTAAAGGGAAATCATGCCTCACCAATCTACTAGAATTCTTTGGGGGGGGATCAACAAGCATGTGGACCTAGGGGATCCAGTGGATATATTGTATTTAGATTTTCAGAAAGCCTTTGACAAGGTCCCTCATCAAAGGCTCTTACGTAAAGTAATTTGCCATGGGATAAGAGGGAAGGTGCTCTCATGGATTGGGAACTGGTTAAAAGATAAGAAACAAAGGGCAGGTATAAATGGTGTTACGAGGCAAGGCCAGATGGCTATAGAAAAGTAGTGGGAGATAGATATATTAGCTCCAGGCTAAACAAATCCCTGGTACCAGGATAAGTGAAATGGCAGTTGCTCCAGGTCAATTAAGACACCTGGGGCCAATTAAGAACTTTCCAGAAGGCAGGGAGAAGGCTAGGTTGGTTGGGACACCTGAAGCCAATCAGGGGCTGGCTGAAACTAGTTAAAAGCCTCCCAGTTAGTCAGGTGGGTGTGCATGTCAGGAGCTGTGGGAGGAAGTTGTGCTGTTGGAGAGGCTGAGTAATATCAGGCACAAGGAAGGGGGCCCTGAGGAAAGGGTGAAGTGGAGCTTGAGGAAGTGAGGGCTGCTGTGGGGGAAGTAGCCCAGGAAATTGTACATGTCATGTTTCTAAAAAGTTAGCTACCATAGCTGATACTATTAGGGTCCCTGGGCTGGAGCTCGGAGTAGAGGGTGGGCCTAGGCTCCCTCCCCCCCCACCCCACCTTTGCCCCCTGATTAATCACTGAGACTGGGAGACAACAGACTGTGCAAGGGAGGATAACTTCTCCTCACCTCCCTTGCTGGTTTATGATGCAAATGGCTCAGTAGACTGTGACCCTTGTCTCTGGAGAGAGAAGGGTTATGTGGAGGGTCACAGTGAGCCTCTGAGGCTAGCGAAATCTGCCAGGAAATGCGGGACCCACGGAGGCAAGGACAGAGCTTTGTCACAATGGTCAGTTTTCAGAAAGAAGAGAAGTAAATAGTGGTGTCCCCCAGGGGTGTGTTCTGAGACCAGTCCTAATTCAACATTCATAAATGATCTGAAAAAAGGGGTAAACAGTGAGGTGGCAAAATTTGCAGATGATACAATATTACTAAAGATACTTAAGACCCAGACAGACTGTGAAGAGCTACAAAAGGATCTCTCAAAACTGGGTGACTATGCAACAAAATGGCAGATGAAATGTAATGTTGATAAATGCAAAGTAATGCACACTGGAAAGCATAATCCAATCCCAACTATACATATAAAATGATGGGGTCTAAATTAGCTGTTACCACTCCAGAAAGATCTTGGAGTCATTGTGGATAGTTCTCTGAAAATATCCACTCAGTGTGCAGCGGCAGTCAAGAAAGCAAACAGAATGCTGGGTATAATTAAGAAAGGGATAGATAATAGGACATAAAATATCATGTTGCCTCTATATAAATCTACGGTACGCCCACATCTTGAATACTATGTGCAGATGTGGTCTCCCCATCTCAAAAAAGATATATTGGAATTGGAAAAGGTTCAGAAAAGGGCAACAAATGATTAGGGGAATGGAACAGCTTCCGTATGAGGAGAGATTAATAAGCCTGGGACTTTTCAGCTTACAAAAGAGATAGCTAAAGGGAGATATGACTGAGGTCTATAAAATTATGACCAGTGTAGAGAAAGTAGATAAGGAAGTGGTGTTTACTACTTCTCATAACACAAGAACTAGGGATCACCAAATAAAAATTAATAGGTAGCAGGTTTAAAACAAACAAAAGGAAGTATTTCTTCATACTTCGCACAGTCAACCTGGGGAACTCCTTGCCAGAGGATGTTCTGAAGGCCAAGACCATAACAAGGTTCCAAAAAGAACTAGATAAATTCATGGAGGATAGGTCCATCAATGGCTATTAGCCAGGATGGGCAGGGATGGTGTCTGTAACCTCTGTTTGCCAGAAGCTGGGGATGGGCGATGGGGATGGATCACCTGATGATTACTTGTTCTGTTCATTCTCTCTGGGGCACTGGTCTTGAATATCCCTTTCTGTTCATTCCCTGTGGGACACCTGGCACTGGCCACTGTAGGAAGACAGGATACTAGGCTAGATGGACCTTTGGTCTGAGCCAGTAGGGCCATTCTTATGATAAGTTTATGGAGGGAATGGTATAATGAGATTGCCTATAATGGCATATAGACCATCTGCAGCTACTATTAGCAAATATCTCCAGCAGCTGGAGATGGGACACTAGATGGGGAGGGCACTGAGTTACTACATAGAATTCTTTCCCATGTGTCTGGCTGGTGGGTCTTGCCAACATGCTCAGGAGCTAAATGATCACCATATCTGGGATCTGGAAGGAATTTCCCCCCAGGTCAGATTGGCAAAGATCCTGGGACTTTTTTTAACCTTTGTAAAGGGGCTCAGCCAGGGCTTGACCCTCTCTGGGACAGCAGGGAGCCACACCAGCTCACTACACACAGCTGAGGATTGAGGAATTAGTTCGGCTGCAGAAGTCTTCCCTGGCGGCTCTTGTGGAGGCAGAAAATAAGTACAGTTATGCTGGGGCCCTAGGTCAGGGTGGGGCAACAATGACTCAAGCCCTCAGGCAGGGGCTGCACAATAATACTATGCAGTAGCAATATAAACAGTAGTAAGTCCCGGCCCTAGGTCAGGGCAGGGCAATACTGAGTCAGGAGCTCAGGCCCTCAGGCAGGGCTGAGCAGTAACAGTAGGCCCAAGCCTCCAAATGGTCTGGGAGAGGGGGAGACTATCACCTACGAATTGGGTGGCAGGGGGGGACACAGGCCCTCCCACTCCCCTGCGTCCCAGCCTGGAGCCCTAGCAGCAGTAGAAGGCCCGCTCCTGTGTCAGTGGGGATCCTGGCCGCAACACACTGACATGGACTCTGGCAGTGCTACAGCCAGACTAGGGTCGGCTGCCCCCAGGCTACTTCCTGACTACCTCTCTGGTGGTACCTATGTCACAGTGGTGTCCTCTGAAGGGTCCAGCACCGTGGGTTCCTGCGGGTAGCAGGCACAGGGCAGGTCTGGCAACTCCTCCAGATAGCAGGCACAGGGCAGGTCAGGCCAATCCTGGCATGCACCTTGGGGCACAGGGGCTTCCCAGTTGTGGCCTAGGCTGGAGGCATCTGGCCTCCCCAGCAGCTGGCCCTCCAGTGAGCTCTGAGGGCGAGTCTTTATACTTCCGGGTTGCCGCTTGACACTCTGAGGGGTGGGCTCAGAGCTCCCTAGCTCCGCCCACCCCGGCGTCTGGATGGGCTCGTCCCTCTCTGGGACGGCGGGGAGCCACACCAGTTCACTACAACCTTCCTCTGCAGTAGGGGGCATGGGTCACTTGCTGGGTTGACCTAGAGTAAATGGTGAATTCTCTCTAACTTGAAGTCTTTAAATTGTGATTTGAAGACTTCATTAACTCAGCAAGAGGTTATGGGTGTATTACATGAGTGAGTGGGAGAGGTTCTGTGGTCTATGAGATGCAGGAGATCAGACTAGATGATCATGATGGTCCCTTCTGACCCTGAAGTCTATGAGCAAGTTATGACTAAGCAGCAAAAGAGAATTCCTAGATGTCAGTAACTGCTACCAGCAGCAAATTGTGCCAGAGCAGTTTGTAACACTACAGCCCAGCTCATGTTATTCCTGGTCCTGAGGAGAAAGGGACTGGGGTAGCCCTCACTGGAGGATAGTGCCAGGCAGGGTCCATGTGGACCAACAGGTGGGCTGCTTAGTCACGGCACGGGGCTTGGGGCTCAAAGCTATTCCAGGAAATGGGAAGGGGTGGGGATTATTGAAAATGAGATGTGACAATCACAAATCCACACCGAGCAGCAGTCTGCCCCCCTATACAACCACACACCTGCACCAAGCCCCCTGCACAACCACACAGCAAGCTCCCTTTACAGTTATACACACAACACAGTCACATCCACAGCCCCCTCTGCACAGTCACACCTCATGCAAAATGTCCCCAACCACCTTGCACCATCACACATACCTCACCCCCCCTTCACAATCACACAAAACCCTACAATATCATCCCAACTTCCCTGAAAAATCACACATACACCTCAGGCCAAATCATCCCACATCACATACACTGCAACTGCTCTGCATAATTACTCTGCAAAAAACACCCTGAAAAAAAATCACACTCACACAACTGTAGAGTGCACTTCTAGTTTGCACACACATGCAAACTCTCTTACACACACAAATTTGATTTGCAAGAGAGTGAAATCTTTAAGACTGCCTTAAAATGAATCCACAACTATATGAGACTGGGCAGGTCTGGATAATTGAAAAGTGAAAGTCTGATAAATTCCTATCAGAGTTTTCTGCTTTGCTTCAAGAATGAAATAGCTACGGTGAAAGGGGAGAAATCATTGACTTTTCCAGTTTGGCCTATTTGACCTAAACTCAGTTAGAAAGATCTGGTTTTACTCATTTAAAATGTGTACAGATTACGAGGTACCTACTAATCTAGTTTTCCCTTTTAGTATTAGGGATTCTGCTTTAGCCCATCACCAGTGTGACTCTGTCATCCAAGCAGCCTTACATATGAGCTGCCTGTGACTAAGATAACAGCAGAGAGATCAGAGAGAGGAGATTGTGGTAGGATCTGCAACTTCTCAAAGGTGAGGCCTACATAAGCATTTTTCTTAAAATCTTCCACTGTTGCAGTAGGACGTTGCAGCTCCACCAGTGGTAGCAAAGGTGAAAGCTCTGCTGCAGAGCAACCCCTGCTGTTTTAACCCATGGATTATCTAACTCTGCTCATCATAGGGATCCTGAAAAAACTGCCCCACATGGTGACATTCACATTAATATCACAAACATTGACAACCCTGTTAGTTAAACTTCACGTAAACACTGCAAGCACAACATTCTAATCCTGTTGAAGTCAGTGGGAGTTTTGCCATTGACTTCAATGGGCCAGGATTTCATGCTTTTTTTCAGTTTCAGGTTGATTTGGCCTATGTTAGTTGATCTGTGATACAGTAGCACTGGTAGCGTACTAGACTGTCACTCAGGAGAGCTGGGTTCTATTTCCTGGTCTGCTGTGTGATCTTGGGCAAGTCACTTTGCCTCTTTGTGCTTCTCTTTCCTGTCTCACCTTTTTTCTATCTTATCTCTTTAGATTGTAAGCTCTTCAAGGCACAGACTGTCTCTCACCATGTATAAGTGCAGCACCTAGCACAACGGGGTCCCAATTTCGGTTAGGGCCTCCAAGCACTACTGTAATGCAAATAAGAAATAATAACCACAGTAGAGCTTAAAGAGGCACTATCATCTTAAAAGCCCATGATTAAGATTTTCAGAAATGACTAGTGATTTTTGGTGCCCAACTTGAGACACCTTCAAGGAGCCTGATTTGTTGAAAATGCCACCCAGAAGTATAAGCTTCCTAACACTGTCTCACAAATATTTCTCAACTCTGATCTGAAGAGATCTCCTTCAGAAATTAGTAGATATTTCAGGCTCTATCTCCCGAATCAAGCCTCAGTCTCTGTCAATACATTTACCAGTTATTGCCAAATTATATTTTACTTGGTACGAATTATGTTGTCCATTCTGAACTGGACTGAGACCACCAATTGTTTTTACAGTCTGTCAAACAGAAATTAGATGGTCCGGATTTTGGCTGCTAATGGACCTGAACTAGAATTTCTCTCAGCTCTACCCACAAGCCTTTATAGAGGAGTCTTTGCAGGCTCTGCATGATAAGTGGGCCAGCATCCATGAAGAACCACTTGAGTGTCAGATGGAGAGTTTATTTGCATTAACTCCCTAGGTGACTCTACAAGTCCAAATCATGGAGTGTGTGCGCAGTACTACTTTGCACTCTTCTACTTATGGCCTAGCCAGCATCAGGATTGCTCAAGCTGCATGCAGAGCCAGCAGACAGGACAGTAACTTGTTTCTGCCCTCCACTGACTGCTGTGTAAACCACGCAAGATTTTACTCTATATTATTTACAGCCACTAGCATTTTATAACAACGAATGAAATAAAAGCTCTAAAATGTGCTCATAAAATGTATCTTAGTCAGTAACACTTTGCTAACTACCATAGGACTGAAGATAGAGCTTCTCATTTTCAATGTACACCGTGACACAGCTGACTTCCATATAGTGGATTCCTCAAGAATTACCTTTTTTCTTTTGCTGAAAAATATCTGCAAGTACTTCTCAGTTTTGTAGAACACCTTGTCATTTTCAAGCCAAAGGGCGCACAGAAGAAATGGGGGGACATGGAGGTCTGAATCTGTATAAACATATAGCCAAAAAACCTGGAAGTTCAAGGACATGTCTTCTAAGCAGATGGTGACAATAACCTACTAATTCTTTTTTTCATTTGAAATAATGAAAAACTGGCTGTTTTGTTTTAGAAAACTGGCTATTATATTAATACCTTGGGGGGTCAAATCTTGACATCCTTACAAAGGCAAAACGTCAGTGGGACTGTAGGATACCATAAGTTAAGAATGTATTCCCATTTCTTTGAGGCCAGCAATTGAATTTAACTCTTGTCTTTTTCTAGATTAATATTTCCTCTTCCTTTTTTTCATTACTCGTCTGCTGTTCCATAGTATAGCAAGTTCTGCAAAAGGTTGCAGTGAACATAAAAATGTGTGAAGAGTCCTAAGAGATGGATAAATGGAGATGTGATGTAAGATCTCTGAAAGTTAACAACTTTGAAAGCTTTCTGCTCTGCTGATCTCTAGACCTTAAATCTTAAAATCTGCAGATGGTTGTCAATGACTATGCAACCAGATTTGCCAGGGAACCCAAACACTCCTTTAACCACATAAAATAATCAAACTTCTTGCCTCTAACTAAAATTTTTCCCTTAAGTACAAGGGAGTTATAATCGCAAGCCGCACACCAGACCTGCCTCCAGCGAGGCTTTGACATCAGAAGCCCTTCCTTGCAAAACAACTGGTTGACTCCTAGCTTCTGAAAGTAAGCCACAGATGGAAACTTTGACCAGGGAGGAACACAGCTTTTGGCCTGGAATAGATCCTTGTGTAAACCCCAAGAAAACTATTTCTGAATGTCATTTACTGTAGTTCTACATCCCAGAGGAAAAAATCAAGCAGTCAAATCTAGTGCATACATTTAAACAGTGGCTCTCACAAATAATGAGCCAAACTGTGGTCTCACACACATGAAACCCCTTCAGAGCACCAGCATTGTATAGATGGAAGTGATAACAGAGGGCTAGATCATGCCCCCTTAGTAATAAAGCCTGTGGTAGGAGCTAAGGGGAAAAAAATCTCCTTTTATGGAGATCACCCCAGTGAAATCAGCCACTAGGCCTGACCCCAATCTTGGACAATCTCCAGGGATCTGTACAGATCCCATGACAACAGTAGGGTGCCAGGGCATTCTTTGCAGAGACCCTTTTCAGTGAGGATGTGGGAAGTCACTATTACTGCCTATGCTTCCATATGAGCTGTGTGTTGCTGGGACCCCACACACACCCTGGCAATATAATGTTACCACAGTGCTGTATCTTAGATCCTGAGACTCCTGGTGACAGAATCATTTACCTTGGTCAGAGCTAAGGTGTTGTGTTATGAAGTAATATGCATTTCTTTATACCTGATAAGAAAAATGGAAAAGATCATCAGCTGGTGTAAACTGGCATATTCCACTGAAGTCAATAGAATTACATTGATTGACACCAGCCGAGGGTCCTGCCTAGTGTAGGGCAGTGGATAATTTGTGATGCCCTTACTTTTAAATGATGTGAGCCATAATTACAATGCTGCCACGTAGTAACCTTAACTGGGTTTTTTAATATTTTTTTTGCTTTTGGAATTTAAATATTGCAGACACCAACATGTTGTAAATTCAGGGCCAGATTCTACCATCCTTCCTTACAGTGAGTAGTACCTTACTCTGTGAATAGTCCTTTTGATTTTAATTGGGGGTAATCACAGAGTAAGGCACTACTCAAGGTGAGTAAGGGTGGGAGAAGATGGTCCTCCATGGATGTAATCTTGCAGTCCACTCAGAACTTCCAGTGAAATCAAGGGGAGTTTGTATTGAAAAAGGCAGACAGGATTGGGCCCTGTACAGAGTCTTTAGCCATCAGCACCACAAGATGGCTGCTCAGATTAATAGCTGTAATGTCTTTCCCTCCGTTGCAGAGTAGTTGTACAATGAGAAGCAGCAAAGCATTATTACAGCAAATTAAAGTTTCAACCACAACATTATTTTTGAAGGTATCACTGTAAAAAAAAGTCATTAAATGGAAAAAGAACAAGAGCTTATTTCACTACAGATACAACAAACAATTTCTGGAGTAAAAATCTGCATAAGCTGTCAAAAAAGTAGCTACTCTTACCTCACCATACAAAGTATGTGGTAACTGAATCATTTATTCTGTGCTGAGCAGCTCAGCCTGCTGTTCACACGGAAAATTTTTGATCTCTGGAAATAAGAATGAAAGTGTTTCTGCTGGTGAAGGGAATTTATCATCAATTTTAATATTATCTTTCATTTTACTCTTTGATGTGTTTATTTTGGTTTAAGGCTCAGTGACAGTTGAGGTTAAAATGTTTTACAATCTGATGACAAATCTAATAAAGATGATCTCATGAAATAGTTGATATTCACTGATGTATTGAAAAGATCCACAGATAACACATGTGGGGTTTGGCTTGTTTTGAATTTAGTCAATTTGATCCTGGTGTTAATAAGGCTCAGTTTCTATTTTGTGCAAGTATGCACAATGTTTAATTGCCAGCAGAGTAAAATATATATTTTGTCAGTAAATTAAAAGCAGGATTTATCTTGTTGAAACTTTTAACATTCAGTCATTTGGAATGACAGCACATCCTTTCTATGCATAGAACATTTGTATTGCACATCTTCGGTATGAAGAGAGAGCTTGGTGGTGTACACTAGCATGATTGATTTGTTAGCATTGTTTCAAAGGATCATTCAGAGGATTTTCACATTTTGCTCAGAGGTGAGTCTAACATATCGAAAACATTTCACGCACCAGTAAAAGGAGGGAATGGTGTGTTCAGCTATTTGCAAGCAGTGCACACAGCATCAAATGGCCCAACATGCAGTAAAGTAGTCAAATACTTTTTGGACATGTGCTTTATTACGTCAGTGTCATGGCACGTTGCTTGATGTCAGTAAAAAAGAAAATCAACACATGAAACTGTGAGTGCCTTGTTTGAGTCAGAATTGTTTGTGTAACCCTTCCTTTGCAATTAAGGTGGGAAGGCTATGACAGATACAGAGGCAGCAGTGGGAGTGACTCATGTAGTGGAAGACACAATGAAGATGACTGGATGTGGAAGCTGTGGTATGTACATGATCCTGGAGGGGGTACCTGGTAAGAGTTTTGTCTGCATGAAATGCCGTCTGATAGAGCTGATAGAGCTGATGGAGGAAAAGAGCCGAGGTTTGGAGATGCAGGTGGAAACTCTGGTTGAGTTTAGAAAGGGGTTCAAGCAGATTATGGAGCAAAGACATGAGGTATCTGAAGGGAAAAGCTCAGACTTGCAGATGGAAGCAGGACTGAGGAATTCTGAGGGGAGACTGGGTGAGGAAAGTGGTCAGTGGAAGCATGTGACTAAAAGAACCAGGCAGAGGAAAAGACGGGCTAGTGAAGGAGAAATAGAGCTCAAGAACAGGTTTGCAGAGTTGGAAAATGAAGAAGGGGCTCAGCAGGTAGTCACTGAAGGTGGAAGGGCAAGGAAGAAGAGAAGAGCGGCTACTCCTATAGGAAAAGGGGAAGAGTTAATGGAGACCACACCAAATATGAGCCCCAGGAGGATACAGGATGGGTTGAAGAGGATTACAAGGGAGAATAGGAATGGAAAGAACTTGCTGCCCGAGGGAACAGGGGATAGACTGGAGAATAGCACCATCACCAGGAAAAGGCAGGTCTATGTGATCGGGGACTTTTTACTGAGAAGAATAGACAGGCCTGTAAACAGAGCTGATCCAGAGAATAGAAGGGTATGCTGTCTTCCAGGTGCTAAGATACGGGATGTAGACCTGAGGTTGAAAAGGATCCTAAAGGGAGCAGGAAAGAATCCCCTAATTATCCTTCATGTGGGAGCAAATGATATGGCTAGATTCTCGCTGGAAAGAATTAAGGGAGACTATGCTAGGCTGGGGAAGACGCTTAAGGAAATCGAGGCTCAGGTGATCTCTAGGAACAGGCAGAATCCCACTAAAGAAGGGCAATGAAGGTGTGACAAGATTATGACTATCAACATATGGCTTAGGCAGTGGTGCTATAAGGAGGGCTTTGAGATGTATGGCCCCTGGGAGACATTCATGGACAAAGGACATTTCTCTCAGGATGGACTTCATCTGAGTAGGAAAGGAAATAGACTTCTAGGATGGAGGCTGGCACAACTGATTAAGAGAGCTTTAAACTAGGAATTTGGGGGAGATGGTTGGGAGATGTCCAGGTAATCTCCACGTCGGATTTTAGCATTGAGAGGGAAGAAAACAAAGTAAGAAAGGATACAGCCATGGGTAGCAGAATGTATATAAGGAGGAAGGGCAGTGTGGCTACCAGTCTAATAGGTTATACTGGCTGTAGAATGACCGTGCCTAATAGGGTACAGAATGTGAGCGAGGCCAAACAGCAAAAATTAAGATGTTTGTACACCAATGCGAGGAGCCTAGGTAACAAAATGGAGGAACTAGAGCTACTGGTGCAGGAAGTGAAACCAGATATTATAGGGATAACAGAAACATGGTGGAATAGTAGTCATGACTGGACTACAGGTATTGAAGGGTATGTGCTGTTTGGGAAAGACAGAAATAAAGGTAAAGGTGGTGGAGTAGCATTGTATATCAATGATGAGGTAGACTGTAAAGAAATAAGAACTGATGGAATGGATAAGACAGAGTCCGTCTGGGCAAAAATTACATTGGGGAAGAAAACTACTAGAGCCTCCCCTGGGATAGTGCTTGGGGTGTGCTATAGACCACCGGGATCTAATTTGGATATCCTTTTTAATGTTTTGAATGAAGTAAATACTAATAGAATCTGCGTGATCACGGGAGACTTTAACTTCCCAGATATAGATTGGAGGATGAGTGCTAGTAATAATAATAGGGCTCAGATTTTCCTAGATGTGATAGCTGATGGATTCCTTCATCAAGTAGTTGCTGAACCGACTAGAGGGGATGCCATTTTAGATTTGGTTTTGGTGAGTAGTGAGGACCTCATAGAAGAAATGGTTGTAGGGGATAATCTTGGTTCAAGTGGTCATGAACTAAGTCAGTTTGAACTGAATGGAAGGATTAACAAAAATAAATCTGCAACTAGGGTTTTTGATTTCAAAAGGGCTGACTTTCAAAAATTAAGGAAATTAGTTAGGGAAGTGGATTGGACTGAAGAACTTACGGATCTAAAGGCAGAGGAGGCATGGGATTACTTTAAATCAAAGCTGCAGAAGCTATCGGAAGCCTGTATCCCAAGAAAGTGGAAAAAATTCATAGGCAGGAGTTGTAGACCAAGCTGGATGAGCAAGCATCTCAGAGAGTTGATTAAGAAAAAGCAGAAAGCATACAGGGAGTGGAAGATGGGAGGGATCAGCAAGGAAAGCTACCTTATTGAGGTCAGAACATGTAGGGATAAAGTGAGACAGGCAAAAAGTCAAGTAGAGTTGGACCTTGCAAAGGGAATTAAAACCAATAGTAAAAAGTTCTATAGCCATATAAATAAGAAGAAAATAAAGAAAGAAGAAGTGGGACCGCAAAACACTGAGGATGGAGTGGAGGTCAAGGATAATCTAGGCATGGCCCAATATCTCAACAAGTATTTTGCCTCAGTCTTTAATAAGGCTAAAGAGGATCTTAGGGATAATGGTAGCATGACAAATGGGAATGAGGATATGGAGGTAGATATTACCATATCTGAGGTAGAAGCGAAACTCAAACAGCTTAATGGGACTAAATCAGGGGGCCCAGATAATCTTTATCCAAGAATATTAAAGGAATTGGCACACGAAATTGCAAGCCCATTAGCAAGAATTTTTAATGAATCTGTAAACTCAGGGGTTGTACCGTATGATTGGAGAATTGCTAACATAGTTCCTATTTTTAAGAAAGGGAAAAAAAGTGATCCAGGTAACCACAGGCCTGTTAATTTGACATCTGTAGTATGCAAGGTCTTGGAAAAAATTTTGAAGGAGAAAGTAGTTAAGGACATTGAAGTCAATGGTAAATGGATCAAAAGACAACATGATTTTACAAAAGGTAGATCGTGCCAAACCAACCTGATCTCCTTCTTTGAGAAAGTAACAGATTTTTTAGACAAAGGAAACGCAGTGGATCTAATTTACCTAAATTTCAGTAAGGTGTTTGATACCATGCCAAAAGGGGAATTATTAGTTAAATTGGAAAAGATGGGGATCAATATGAAAATTGAAAGGTGGATAAGGAATTGGTTAACAGGGAGACTACAGCAGGTCCTACTGAAAGGTGAACTGTCAGGCTGGAGGGAGGTTACCAGTGGAGTTCCTCAGGGATCAGTTTTGGGACCAATTTTATTTAATCTTTTTATTACTGACCTCGGCACAAAAAGTGGGAGTGTGCTAATAAAGTTTCTGGATGATACAAAGCTGGGAGGTATTGCCAATTTAGAGAAGGACCGGGAAATCTTACAGGAAGATTTGGATGACCTTGTAAACTGGAGTAATAGTAATAGGATGAAATTTAATAGTGAGAAGTGTAAGGTTATGCATTTAGGGATTAATAACAAGAATTTTAGTTATAAGCTGGGGACGCATCAATTAGAAGTAACGGAGGAGGAGAAGGACCTTGGAGTATTGGTTGATCACAGGATGACTATGAGCCGCCAATGTGATGTGGCCGTGAAAAAAGCTAATGCCGTCTTGGGATGCATCAGACGAGGTATTTCCAGTAGAGATAAGGAGGTGTTAGTACCGTTATACAAGGCACTGGTGAGACCTCACCTGGAATACTGTGTGCAGTTCTGGTCTCCCATGTTTAAGAAGGATGAATTCAAACTAGAACAGGTACAGAGAAGGGCTACTAGGATGATTCGAGGAATGGAAAACCTGTCTTATGAAAGGAGACTCAAGGAGCTTGGCTTGTTTAGCCTAACTAAAAGAAGGTTGAGGGGAGATATGATTGCTCTCTATAAATATATCAGAGGGATAAATACCAAGAGGGAGACGAATTATTTAAGCTCAGTACCAATGTGGACACAAGAACAAATGGATATAAACTGATCATTGGGAAGTTTAGACTTGAAATTAGATGAAGGTTTCTAACCATCAGAGGAGTGAAGTTTTGGAATAGCCTTCCAAGGGAAGCAGTGGGGACAAAAGACCTATCTGACTTTAAGATTAAACTCGATAAGTTTACGGGGGAGATGGTATGATGGAATAACATGATTTTGGCAATTAATTGATCTTTAAATATTCATGGTAAACAGGCCCAATGGCCTGTGATGGGATGTTAGATGGGGTGGGATCTGAGTTACTACAGAAAATTCTTTCCTGGGTATCTGGCTGGTGAATCTTGCCCATATGCTCAGGGTTTAGCTGATCACCATATTTGGGGTCGGGAAGGAATTTTCCTCCAGGGCAGATTGGAAGAGGCCCTGGAGGTTTTTCGCCTTCCTCTGTAGCATGGGGCACGGGTCACTTGCTGGAGGATTCTCTGCTCCTTGAAGTCTTTAAACCACGATTTGAGGACTTCAATAGCTCAGACATAGATGAGAGGGTTTTCGCAGGAGTAGGTGGGTGAGATTCTGTGGCTTGCGTTGTGCAGGAGGTCGGACTAGATGATCATAATGGTCCCTTCTGACCTTAGTATCTATGAATCTATGAATTTCCATAGCTTTTAATGTTTGCATTTTTATGGATGCATTCAGTGATTCATCTTCTCTTGAACTGTTCTTAGCAAACTTAACTGAAAACGGAACTGAGTTTTTGCTTTGGAATAAATACTTAATATCCTATGTCATATTTAATAGGAATTTATGTTTCACTATGTCTGTTTTACTTTCCCAGGTCCCTATTTTGCATCTTTACTCCTCATATGAATTACATTCATTTCTGTTGGCAGGGCCTGCCCAAAAGTCTGTGTATCACTAGAGTAGTACAAAAGTCCAATTGATGTCTAATATAAGTTGTGTCTAAATGTCTATTAAATTTCTGAGTAAAGACTTCAGGATTTGGCCCATAGTTACAGCTGAAATTTTTTTCCATTATAAGTCCATGTTTTCAGCTGAATGTAACTTTCTCGTTCTCCCTTTATCCCCATTGGGGTTGAATTTTTCATTTCTTGGTTCCAGCCCAAAAGTGATTGATTTCCATTTCTTCTCCTTTGTCTTCTTTATTTGAGGAAATTCTATTCAAGTAATTTTCAACTAAGAAGAACATGCTTGCCCTTTTATTAAATTCTAATCATGTTTTTTTTAGTCACAACTATTGCAAACCAGGCTGAAGTTTGAAAGTTGAGAGGCCCTTGCTAAGTGTGGGTGGGCAGGGGAATAAAAATAAGATACATGTGACTGACCATCCTTTCTGGGCATGCTCGCTGGACCTCTGTGAGGACTTCTATGCAGAGTTCAATGAAGCCCCTCCTCACTGATGACCACACATTTTCTTTTTGCTCAGACTGACAGGTCCAGGACTGCTGCTCTTAGGCTGCTGTGGGGAAATGTCTGCATGAAGAAGATTGTAAATGCCTCAATAAAACAAAAATCTTCAAAAAAGTAACCTAGCCTTATCAGGGAGAGGAGAAAAAAACTACAGGAGCTGAATGCAATATTAATAAAACATTGAGGGTACACAACATAAGAATGGCCCTACTGGGTCAGACCAAAGGTTCATCTAGCCCAGTATCCTGTCTTCCAACAGTGGCCTGTGCCAGGTGCCCCAGAGGGAATGAACAGAACAGGTAATCATCAAGTGATCCATTCCCTGTCGCTCATTCCCAGCTTCTGGCAAACAGAGGCTAGGGACACCATTCCTGCCCATCCTGGCTAATAGCCATTGATGGACCTATTCTCCATGAATATATCTAGTTTTTTTTAACCCTGTTATGGTCTTGGCCTTCACAACATCTTCTGGCAAGGAGTTCCACATGTTGAATGTGCATTGTGTGAAGAAATACTTCCTTTTGTTTGTTTTAAACCTGCTACCTATTAATTTTATTTGGTGATCCCTAGTTCTTGTGTTGTGAGAAGTAGTAAACAACACTGCCTTATCTACTTTCTCTACACCAGTCATGATTTTATAGACCTCAATCATATTTCCCCTTAGCCATCTTTTTTCCAAGCTGAAAAGTCCCAGTCTTATTAATCTCTCCTCATATGGAAGCCGTTCCATTCCCCTAATCATTTTTGTTGCCCTTTTCTGAACCTTTTCCAATTCCAATAAATCTTTTTTGAGATGTGGCGACCACATCTGCACACAGTATTCAAGATGTGGGTGAACCATGGATTTATATCGAGGCAACATGATATTTTCTGTCCTATTTTCTATCCAATTCTTAATTATTCCCAGCATTCTGTTCGCTTTTTTGACTGCTGCTGCACATTGAGTGGATGTTTTCAGAGCACTATCTACAATGACTCCAAGGTCTCTTTCTTGAGTGGTAACAGCTAATTTAGACCCCATCATTTTATATATATAGTTGGGATTGGATTATGCTTTCCAATGTGCATTACTTTGCATTTATCAACATTACATTTCATCTGCCATTTTGTTGCCCAGTCACCCAGTTTTGAGAGATCCTTTTGTAGCTCTTCACAGTCTGCCTGAGTCTTAAGTATCTTTAGTAATATTGTATCATCTGCAAATTTTGCCACCTCACTGTTTACCCCTTTTTCCAGATCATTTATGAATATGTTGAATAGGACTGGTCCCAGAACAGACCCCTGGGCGACACCACTATTTACCTCTCTCTAGTCTGAAAACTGACTATTTATACCTACTCTTTGTTTCCTATCTTTTAACCAGTTACCAATCCATGAGAGCACCTCCCCTCTTATCCCATGGCAGCTTACTTTACGTAAGAGACTTTGGTGAGGGACCTTGTCAAAGGCTTTCTGAAAATCTAAATACACTATATCCACTGGATCCCCTTGGTCCACATGCTTGTTGACCCCTTCAAAGAATTCTAGTAGATTGGTAAGGCATGATTTCCCTTTATTAAAACCATGTTGACTCTTCCTCAACAAATTATGTTCATCTATATGTGTGACAATATTGTTCTTTATTACGGTTTCAACCAGTTTGCCTGCTCCTGAGTCAGGCTTACAGGCCTGTAATTGCTGGGATCACCTCTGGAGCCCTTTTTAAAATTGGCGTCACATTAGCTATCCTCCAGTCATCTGGTATAGAAGCTGATTTAAATGATAGGTTACAGACTACAGTTAGTAGTCCTGCAATTTCACATATGAGTTCCTTCAAAACTCTTGGGTGAATACCATCTGGTCCTGGTGTCTTATTGTTGTTTAATTTATCAATTTTTTTTCCAAAACCTCCTCTAATGATACCTCAACATTTTAAAAGGTCAATAAATGCAAGCGATAATGTTCCTACATCTCTATTTTAACTCAGCCTCATTGCAAACTCTGTATATTTTATTATATAAATATAACAACATCAATAAACAAATATCAGGTTACTCATTTTACAAGGAAAACTGAGACAAAATCTATGACAACATTAATACCATGGTGGGAACATTCACTTTTGCATTTTCTTTTTCAATTTCAACTGTTCCATCTTAATGTTGCATTGCTTTAGTTTTTTGCAGTTATTTATTCACTTCAGTTATAGGTTTTATGAAATATTTACTTGATATCTGTACTTTGTAGCAGTTCCCTATCATAGCAATATTGTTTTTTTCCTACACTTTCCCTCTGTCCTGGACTATTTAGATTTTTCTTCCCACCACCTGATTTCCAGATTCCCCAGCTGTCCTTTCAGCAGCATTTTGTGGCCCAGCAGAAAATTCCAGCTTTCACAGAAGCTTAATTTGACGCTTATGGCCATCAGCCCTATTGAAGACAATGGGTCTCATTATGTTCATAGACATAAGCACTCCATAAGAGTTTGCAGGACTGGGACCTAAATCTGGAATATTGTACAGCTCCTCATTTTGTTTGCACACAAGAACGCAAGTTTAACATGTCTGAAAGGACCAGAAACTTATGAAAAGGAAGGTGGTTTTCTGAGGACAGGAGACAATTAAAAACTGTCACATATTCACTCTTAACATTTTATGGGAGCTATGAAAATCTCTCAGCTGTGATTAGCTATTCTATTCTCTCTGCTAGGATTGGCTCCAGTAGTCAGAATGTTGAGATTTTCACCCCATTTGGCTGAATGAAAGGGAAACAAAATGAAAGAAACAAGGCTGCCGAACTACTGAAAGGGAAAATGCTTTAAAGATACTTTTAAACCCGTTTGGCTTATTTCCATACTGCAGGCCCAATGCAACTCCTGTTGAAGTCAATGGAGTTTTGTCACTGACTTCAGTGACAGTATAAATGTGCCCTTCTTCATATACCTCTGCCCCACCATCTCATCAGTCTTCATTCATTGTTCAACAATATATATTTGGTTTTCTACTGGGAAAATCCCAGACACTCCATTCCAGTTTAGTTTTGAAACAAAACCTAACCAGATTAATAGAAATATAGGGCTAGAATGGACCTTGAGAGGTCACCTAGTCCACCTCCCTCACTGTGGCTAGATTAAGTATACCTGGACCATTTCTGAGTGGTGTTTGTCTCACCTATATTTAAAAACCTCCAGTGATGGGCATTCTACAACTTCTCTAAGTAACCTGTTCCAGTGTCTAACTATCACTATAGTGAGAAAGTCTTCCCTAATATCTAAATATATCACTACTTGTCTGGGTAGAAGAACCTTGCAGAGTAGTAGAGAAGGAAAAGAAGTGTGAAAAGGAGATCAGAGAGAGAGAGGGGAAGGACAGTTAGGAGGAATAGAAAGAGAGATGAAAGGGACAAGGGCTAAAATATTTGTAAACAATCTTTCATCCCTTTCAAAGGTCAGGTTTTTTATTGCAAGATTTTTCCTTCTTTTTAATTTGCAATATTAATATTGGATCTGATGAAAATGCAGGAAATTTTCTTGAAAAATTTTTATTTCAAATTTCAAAGTTTCAAAATTTTGGGGCCATAGTAAAAGCTGCCCACAAAACAACAAAAAGTGGGAAAGATTTTTTTGGGAAAAAATCATCAAAAGTTTTGCACTTAACTTTAGTCCCATTGAGGTCAAATTGTGGTCAATGAGACTTAAAAGTGTGCTTGAAATTAAGTGCTTTGCTGAACTGGGGTCTACATCAGGTCAAGAATAACATCAGACCAGGTGAATAGAGGTAGGAAGCACTTTAACTTATTTGCCTATTTACATTTAGTGATAACTTCAAAATTAATTTAATAAAGAGCACTGGAAAGCAGTGGTTCAATTATGGAACAGGTGACTGGCTGCTGCAAGTCATTATAATCTAATCACTGTTGAGTGGCCTCTGTTAAATGAATTGATAGGCCATGTGATTTAGGAGCCTAAGTTTCATTTTCATAAGCTATTTAGGATCCTATGTCCCATTAACTTTAAATGATAGTTAGGCCCCAAAGCAACTTAAACAAAGAGTAAAATTTTCAAAATTGCCTATTTCGGGCAGGTGTCCATGGCACAGAACCCACTACCACAGTAGGCGCACAGCAGTACTCTTTTTGACAATTTCAGCAAGCAGAACAAGAACTGAGTGAACATGGAGACTAACCTACTCTCCCATTCCTAGAATCACCATTCCAGGTCAGGGTTAAGGCACATTTAACCTGATTAAGTGCCAAGCACCCAGAAATTCCACTGAAGTCAGTGGGAGCTGCAAGTGGTCAGCACCTTTGAAAGTCAAGCCAATTGGTGGTCCAAGTGAGGTGGACTCTTGCACTGCTGATGCCAGTAGTATATCTTTTCTGTGGACAAATACAGGACTTCAGTCTCCTGGGGTGGCAATTAAGCACTTTTCATTTACAATATATGAATCAAAACCAAAACCACTGGTAATTTGCAAGGAAAGACCGTGGCCAAAATGTTCAAAAATAGAACCCTAAAGTTAAGCACCTATAGGTGCATGATTTTTCAATGTGCTGAACACTAATAGGTCCCACTGAGGTCCCATTCAGTTGTTGGGTGAGTGTTCAGCTCTTTTTAAAATAAGACCACTTGTACTGAGCACAAATCATGCGACTACTCATTTGCTTAAGTGCTTTGCTAAACTGGGCTGGCATGCTCATCACCTTGCAGGAGTGAGTCCATATTTAGGTGCCTATTAAGTATTATTTGTATAGCAGCAATACCTAGAACCCTCAGTCATGAACCAGGGCCCCATTGTGCAAGACACTGTACAAACACAGGACAAAAAGGTGCCCCCACATTTAGGCTCCTCTTTCTGAAAATCTTGGCTAGTACTACCAACGAGGTTTGTAATTGAGTTTCCAAAATAGAAATTGAGTTTCCAAAATATTCTGCCCATGAAAAACTGAGATTGCAGACACATTTTATTTTCACTGGAAGTGGTCACAGATTTGTAGGTGAACAATGCTCAATGTGTGTTCATCTGGCTAGCCAGCACCACTTGCCTTGAAAAGCAAAAGAGACTATTGTCTTTTGCAAGATCTTATGTGGTCTATCACAGAAGTAGGCTGGGTTCTGCTGTGGGTCCTGCAGACAATCCTCCCTGCCTTCTACAGCTGCTGTTTTGAGGGAAATGAAAATATTTTGTGGATTCCATGAATTACAACGATCAAACAACCACAAAAAGCATTCAAAATTAAATGCAGCTCTACCTTGAGTTTCATTTTCTTTTCAGAAGGTCCCCGTAATATTGTCTGCATTGGTATTAACCAACCACAAATAACCTTATCGAGCTATTACAAGCTGCATTTCTCTCTCTGACAATGATGACCCAGTTGCATTGTCTAAAGATGTCAGTTAAAAAGTAAAAACAGGCTATTACAAGCGACACAATGAATACTTTTTTCTGGTTACAACTTCTGCATTAAAACTAAGTAATTACTTGGCTGCAGTGATACTTTGTCCCTGGAACAATAAGCTTGCAGACGGATTACAATAATGTTTTCATATGGGTTTGATATTGGATGTTAAAATAAATCACGGAGTCTAGACTGTAATTTAATGACAATTACTATAAACTGTTTCATGTGTTTTGCTTCAAATAAAGGTGAATGCATTAGATTGTCCTCAAAGGGAAGGAGGTTAATTCTGATTCCTCTTGTTGTAACTGTAAAAACTGATTTGAAAGAAAAGTATAAACAGGATAATTTTTAGAACCATACAAAACCTCCCTTAATATACTAGTACTTTACACTCATCAGGATGTCAAAGTGCTTTGTAAACTGTTAATTAATTACCCCATCACTGCTGTGAGTTGGTCAATATTATTATATCCATTTCACAAACTGAGGAGAAGTCGTTTACCCAACATCACACAGCAAGTGAGTTGCACAGCCCACCTTGATTATCACTACAAAAGGTTCCCCAACCCCCACCCCCCCCCCCCGCTCTCCTGCTGGTAATAGCTCACCTTAAGTGATCACTCTCCTTACAGTGTGTATGGTAACACCCATTGTTTCATGTTCTCTATGTATATAAATCTCCCCACTGTATTTTCCACTGAATGCATCCGATGAAGTGAGCTGTAGCTCACAAAAGCTCATGCTCAAATAAATTTGTTCGTCTCTAAGGTGCCACAAGTCCTCCTTTTCTTTTTGCGAATACAGACTAACACGGCTGCTACTCTGAAACCTGACAGCTGGAAAGGGAACCCAATGCGCAGATGCTCAGCTAGTGTAAATTTGTCACTGATGTCAGTGGAGCTACAGCAGTTTATACCAACAGATGTTCTGACTGTCCCCAGCAGTCCTGAGTCCCAGCCCCCTGTTTGAATCATTAGGCAAAACAAAGTCTTTGAGTTTCTATGCCAGATTTGACAAGTATTTTCCTTGTTTATTAGTAGTTAGAATACAGTGTCAGAATCTATGAAACCCTTCACCTTAGGCTCATTCAAAAAGGACCACGCTAATTAAAAGCTTATGCTCAAATAAATTTGGTAGTCTCTAAGGTGCCACAAGTACTCCTTTTCTTTTTGCAGATACAGACTAACACGGCTGCTACTCTGAAACCTGTCACGCTAATTATGTGTAGGAACATATGATTGCAGTTACAAAGAATTCAACATAGTATTATGCTAAGTAAATGAAGACCAAGCTCTCAAAAGTGAAAGGATACATTTCAATTCTCAGTAAAGTTCTGATTTCCTTTCATTCCTCAGCCAGTGCAAAAATCTTCCCAACCCCCATGCAACTGGTGTCTGGCTCCCGCGTTGTGGCTTACCTCTCACTGCAGAGCCCTCCTAGGTGGATGAACCTGTTCCAAAATCAAAAACTTAGACTTAGGCTTCTGAGATTTTATCACACACCTTCATGAACGCTGATTTCCCATTCTTATGCCCCCCAAACCCACCCTCTTAAGCCTCCTTGTAAATTCAGGCCACTCCTGGCTGTAGCTTTATGATGGGCAGCGAATGACATGCCAACGGATTTATAGAATATACAATGGATTTATAAAAAGAAAAGGAGGACTTGTGGCACCTTAGAGACTAACCAATTTATTTGAGCATGAGCTTTCGTGAGCTACAGCTCACTTCATCGGATGCATACTGTGGAAATTGCAGAAGACATTATATACACAGACACCATGAAACAATACCTCCTCCCACCCCACGAAAGCTCATGCTCAAATAAATTGGTTAGCCTCTAAGGTGCCACAAGTCCTCCTTTTCTTTTTGCGAATACAGACTAACACGGCTGTTACTCTGAAACCAATGGATTTATAGAAACCAGCAGGCAGTAACAAACTACTAGTTCCAAAAAGCTTATCTTTCTTTTCACAAATATAATCTATTGCTCATTCCCTCAGGAAGGTCACTGTACATCAGAGATGAAAATGATTGTCCACATATGAATTACCACTCAGAAGAAAGAAAAAGCAGGATACCAATTTCTAATGGTATTTTAAAACAAATCACAGTAAAAATAGTAACATCGCTGGCAGAGACCACGAAATTTGCAAATAAACCTACTATATATTCCATGATAGTGAGTGACTGCTCAGAATCAGCATCTATATCAGCATGGGAACTTTCTGCCTCTCCCTGGAAAATCTCTTCTTCCCACCCCTCAATCAAACAGACCACAACATTGGATCAAACTAATCAAACAGACCACAACATTGGACCAAACCTTTTAACTGTACAACATTATCATCCATCTATCTATATTAGGGTTTTGTACTGCTGCCCAATCACCATAGAATCTGAGCGCCTTTCATGTAAAATCCATAGCAATAACTCCTAGTAGACTTCACATAATCTCTCACACTTCTCCCTTTTTGGGATCAAAACTCTGCTGAGGGAGGGTTTGGGATTTTCACTTTTTATATTTTATTAATTTACTTTAGTGTATGTATGCTTAGGGTGGTTGATTTGTTTCTGGATACCTTTTTATGGGGTTGGTTGCATAGGCACCATCTTTAAGAGTTGCTGGGGGGATGCTCAACCCCCACTCTGCATGAGACCCCGCCCCCACTCCATCCCTTCCCCCAAGCCTCCACCCCCGGCCCACCTCTTCCCACCCCCGCCCTCCCCTCTCCCCCGAGCACACCCTTCTCTCACTCCTCCCCCTCACCCCCAGCACCTCCTGAACGCCACTGAACAGCTGATTGCAGTGGGAGGGAGGCGCTGGAGGCTAGGGGGAAGAGCTGGCTCCTGGTGGATGCTGAGCACCCCCTAATTTTTTTCCATGGGTGCTCCCGCCCCCAAGCAACCACGCAGTCAGTGTCTATGATTCATTGAGGTTTTTTGGATAGAATCATAGAATATCACGATTGGAAGGGACCTCAGGAGGTCCTCTAGTCCAACCCCCTGTTCAAAGCAGGACCAATCCCCAACTAAATCATCCCAGCCAGGGCTTTGTCAAGCCTGACTTAAAAACTTCAAAGGAAGGAGCTTCCACCACTTCCCCAGGTAACGCATTCCACTGCTTCAACACCCTCCTAGTGAAAAAGTTTTTCCTAATATCCAACCTAAACCTCCCCCACTGCAACTTGACACCATTACTCCTTGTTCTGTCATCTGCTACCACTGAGAACAGTCTAGATCCATCCTCTTTGGAACCCCCTTTCAGGTAGTTGAAAGCAGCTATCAAATCCCCCCTCATTCTTCTCTTTCGGAGACTAAGCAATCCCAGTCCCCTCAGCCTCTCCTCATAAGTCATGTGTTCCAGTCCCCTAATCATTTTTGTTGCCCTACGGACGTTTTCCAACTTTTTCACATCCTTCTTGTAGTGTGGGGCCCAAAACTGGACACAGTACTCCAGATGAGGCCTCACTAATGAACAGAGGGGAACGATCACGTCCCTCGATCTGCTGGCAATGCCCCTACTTATACAGCCCAAAATGCCATTGGCCTTCTTGGCAACAACAGCACACTGTTGACTCATATCCAGCTTCTTGTCCACTGTAACCCCTAGGTCCTTTTCTGCAGAATTGCTGCCTAGTCATTCGGTCCCTAGTCTGTAGCGGTGCATGGATTCTTCCATCCTAAGTGTAGGACTCTGCACTTGTCCTCATCAGATTTCTTTTGGCCCAATCCTCCAATTTGTCTAGGTCCCTCTGTATCCTATCCCTACCCTCCAGCGTATTTACCTCTCCTCCAGTTTAGTGTCATCTGCAAACTTGCTGAGGGTGCAATCCACACCATCCTCCAGATCATTAATGAAGATATTGAACAAAACCGGCCCCAGGACCGACCCTTGGGGCACTCCACTTGATACCGGCTGCCAACTAGACATGGAGCCATTAATCACTACCCGTTGAGCCCGACGATCTAGCCAGCTTTCTATCCACCTTATAATCCATTCATCCAGCCCATACTTCTTTAACTTGCTGGCAAGAATACTGTGGGAGACCGTGTCAAAAGCTTTGCTAAAGTCAAGGAATAACATGTCCACTGTTTTTCCCTCATCCACAGAGCCAGTTATCATGTCATAGAAGGCAATTAGATTAGTCAGGCATGACTTGCCCTTGGTGAATCCATGCTGACTGTTCCTGATCACTTTCCTCTCCTCTAAGTGCTTCAGAATTGATTCTTTGAGGACCTGCTCCATGAATTTTCCAGGGACTGAGGTGAGGCTGACTGGCCTGTAGTTCCGTAGATCCTCCTCCTTTCCTTTTTTAAAAATGGGCATGACATTAGCCTTTTTCCAGTCATCCGGGACCTCCCGGTTTTGGGATTTTGACTTTTTATATTTTATTAATTTACTGCTTTTTCAAAGCATGAGTTTTCAAAGATAATGGCCAATCGCTCTGCAATCACATCCGCCAACTTCTTTACCACTCTCAGATGCAGCGCATCTGGCCCCATGGACTTGTGCTCGTCTAGCTTTTCTAAATAGTCCTGAACCACTTCTTTCTCCACAGAGGGCTGGTCACCTCCTCTCCATGCTGTGCTGCCCAGTGCAGTAGTCTGGGAGCTGAACTTGTTCGTGAAGACAGAGGCAAAAAAAGCATTGAGTACATTCGCTTTTTCCACATCCTCTGTCACTAGGTTGCCTCCCTCATTCAGTAAGGGGCCCACACTTTCCTTGACTTTCTTCTTGTTGCTAACATACCTGAAGAAACCCTTCTTGTTACTCTTAACATCTCTTGCTAGCTGCAACTCCAAGTGTGATTTGGCCTTCCTGATTTCACTTCTGCACGCCTGAGCAATATCTTTATACTCTTCCCTGGTCATTTGTCCAATCTTCCACTTCTTTTAAGCTTCTTTTTTGTGTTTAAGATCAGCAAGGATTTCCCTGTTAAGATAAGCTGGTTGCCTGCCATATTTACTATTCTTTCTACACATTGGGATGGTTTGTCCCTGTAACCTCAATAAGGATTCTTTAAAATACAGCCAGCTCTCCTGGACTCCTTTTCCCCTCATGTTATTCTCCCAGGGGATCCTGCCCATCAGTTCCCTGAGGGAGTCAAAGTCTGCTTTTCTGAAGTCCAGGGTCCATATTCTGCTGCTCTCCTTTCTTCCCTGTGTAAGGATCCTGAACTCCACCATCTCATGGTCACTGCCTCCCAGGTTCCCATCCACTTTTGCTTCCCCTACTAATTCTTCCCGGTTTGTGAGCAGCAGGTCAAGAAGAGCTCTGCCCCTAGTTGGTTCCTCCAGCACTTGCACCAGGAAATTGTCCCCTACACTGTCCAAAAACTTCCTGGATTGTGTGTGCACCGCTATATTGCTCTCTCAGCAGATATCATGGTGATTGAAGTCTCCCATGAGAACCAGGGCCAGCGATCTAGTAACTTCCGTTAGTTGCTGGAAGAAAGCCTCATCCACCTCATCCCCCTGGTCCAGTGGTCTATAGCAGACTCCCACCACGACATCACCCTTGGTGCTCACACTTCTAAACTTAATCCAGAGACTCTCAGATTTTTCTGCAGTTTCATACCGGAGCTCTGAGCAGTCATACTGCTCTCTTACACACAATGCAATTCCCCCACCTTTTCTGCCCTGCCCGTCCTTCCTGAACAGTTTATATCCATCCATGACAGTACTCCAGTCATGTGAGTCTCTGTTATTCCAATCACATCATAATTCCTTGACTGTGCCAGGACTTCCAGTTCTCCCTGCTTGTTTCCCAGGCTTCTTGCATTTGTGTATAGGCACTTGAGATAACTTGCTGATCGTCCCTCTTTCTCAGTATGAAGCAGGAGCCCTCTCCTCTTGTGCTCTCCTGCTTGTGCTTCCTCCCGGTATCCCACGTCCCCACTTACCTCAGGGCTTTGGTCTCCTTCCCCCAGTGAATCTAGTTTAAAGCCCTCCTCACTAGGTTAGCCAGCCTGCTTGCGAAGATGCTCTTCCCTCTCTTCGTTAGGTGGAGCCTGTCTCTGCCTAGCAATCCTCCTTCTTGAAACACCATCCCATGGTCAAAGAATCCAAAGCATTCTCTCTGACACCACCTGCACAGCTATTCATTGACTTCCATGATTTGACGGTCTCTACCCAGGGCTTTTCCTTCCATGGGGAGGATGGATGAGAACACCACTTGTGCCTCAAACTCCTTTATCGTTCTTCCCAGAGCCACGTAGTCTGCTGTGATCCGCTCAAGGTCATTCTTGGCAGTATCTTTGGTGCCCACGTGGAGAAGCAGGAAGGGGTAGCAATCCAAGGGCTTGATGAGTCTCAGCAGTCTCTCCATCACATTGTGAATCCTAGCTCCTGGCAATTAGCAGACTTCTCGGTTTTCCCAGTTGGGGCGGCAGATAGATGACTCAGTCCCCCAAGGAGAGAGTCCCCAACCACCACCACCCGCCTCCTTCTCTTGGGAGTGGTGGTCGTAGAACTCCCATCTCTAGGACAGTGCATCTCATGCCTTCCAATCGGCAGAGTCTCCTTCAGTTCCCTTCCCTCAGATGTATCATCTAGTACACTCTCCGGGGGTATCCATGTTGAGAGTGTCATTCTTATGATATGCAGTGTAGTTGTGGCCACGTCGGTCCCAGGATATTTGAGAGACAAGATGAGTGAGGTAGTATCTTTTACTGGACAAGAAGAGCTCTGTGTAGCTTGTCTCTCTCACCAACAGAAGTTGTTCAATAAAAGATACTACCTCACCCACCTTGTCATTCTTATGATAGAACTGCTTTTTCAAAGCAGAAGGTTTTGTTGTATTTCTTAAACATGGTCAGAAATTGGATTTGACTAAGGAAGTTTATAGGAAATATCCATCATTTACACGTAGGTATAATGGACAAGATCCTCTGCTGGTGTAAATCAGCATGGCTCCATTGACTTTCATGATCTGCACCAACTCTTTGTTCCCACAGAAACTGCTGATACACTATGAAAGACATCATTATGTACTGGTTACACCAGGACTCCTGGATTCTATTCCTAGCTCTGCCATTGACTTACTCTGTTTTTCACGATTCAACCTATCTGATACCAATGTATCACTGTAATTAAAAAGTGGAATAATATACTTTGCTAAATGTCTTTGATGGGAGGATCTCAAAGCACTTTATGAGCAATAGCTAATTATGCCTCACAAGACACATGTGAGCCAAGGAGGAAGGATGTTGATTAACCCTCATAATTTCAAGCTATTGCTATTCTGATATCACTATGCTTGCTTATTTAATTTATTTATTTATAATATTTACTTTATATCTTCCTTTTGGCCTGCCCCTTGGGACCTAATATAGAACTGTTCTTTACCTTTGTCTGCAATTGCTAAACTCTAAGATTTGTAGGTAGGGTATTTGCACTCTTTCATATCTGTCATTCTCCTTTGTTTATCAGAGGCATCCAAGTGTATAACAGAACTCCAAAAACAAGGGCTAGAGCCTGAAAAGTCTTATTCTTGGAGTAGCTATGCATGCCTCTAAACTGCTATGCAGAATATGCTGCCATATATCTAAAAGGTCTGATGTATCACAACAGTCACTGACTGCACTGAGGTCAGTTACAATATAATAATTGCATACACATCCCTAATTGTTCACAAGAACTACTTTCACTTAATACACTAAATTAACACTCATAATTGGAAAAAATACTCTAGACTTCATTTTGGAGTTTGTGAAAAGCTTCTGCCCACATAAGACTATTTAAGAATCACAACAAGACATTCCAGGATGTGTGTCATTGCCACTTCTGAGAAGGATGAAGTCACTTGGCCTTTGGTCTTGTGCTTTCCAGCACACCCGAGGAAAGTAATATCTCATCAAGAGCCAGGTCCTGTAACGTCTTCTTCCTTAATTACCACTTTAGCTTTGCCTAACCATATTAACCCCTATTTAGCAAGCATACTGTTCTGGTCCCTAAGGTGCCTGGAACAAAATAACCTTTAAACATGCTTATTGTTAAGATATACTTACCTGATGCATTAGACAATCCCAGAACGAGTGATTTCAATCTATCCAGTAAATAATACATATTTAGTACCTGAATGTTATTTGCCTTTAAATTTCCTTTATATAACACCAAAACAGTAAGTTTAAAAAACATTGAAGTTGTGATAAAAATCAACAAAAGGCAGGAAACTCCAAGACCATCAGAATATTCTCAGGCACGATCAGTGCTGTTCCCCTAATCCTTTTTGTTCTGGATACCTCACTGAATGTGGGATGGTGACATCAGAATGGGTGGGAGCCCAGGATGAGGCAGCAGAACCCATAGCAGCAAAGGAGGCTGTTTGAACAGTTATTGAACTTGATAGCTAACAGGCTGAAGACCCCAGTGGTAGCACCTGCATCTGCAACACTGCTAGTGGACTCCTCTCCACGCTATCAGTTCCTGCAACCAGTGGAACCTCTGAAAACAATCACAGGTTGGGCCATGAGTCCAGAGGTAGTGCTAGCACACTGGCCCTAAGCAGAAATATTTTTGCCCACCCCCCATACAGCACATAATAAAAAGCAAATGGGGGTGGGGGCTTGAACTGCTCAGGGAGCTAAGCAATTGCTTTGTCTGCTTCTGCTTAGTGCCAGCTCTGCATGAGTCTTTCCCTGCACTCCTGGAATAGAAGTGTGCATCGGCTGATATACCCTGTTCACTCTACCCCCGTGCAGCTATGTGGTAGGGAGAACAGGTATTCTGGCAATGTGCAATTCCATTACCAGGGAGATTGCACTGACTGGTGTCACTATTAGTAATAAGTGCAACATGCAATGAAAACTGTTTGCACACTTTACTTACTGGTAGTTGGGATGCCTATATTGCTTTTTAATAAATGATCTTTTAATAAAGATTTTGTTTTTACTCTAGATTGGGCTGGGAGTGCTTGGAAAATGAAGAAACAAGAAGTTTTATCCAAAGCTATTAACAGAGTCTCTCAAACTCTCTTAAAATAACATAAAAGCAACAGCAAACAGAAAAATTGGTACGTATACTACCACAATACACAGCATCACATCTCCCTATGCAACACAAGCATATGAGTACACAAGGCATCCCTTACTTTTCTTGTTCTCCTGGACCCAGCTCCAGTGATCAGAGGTGCACTTTCTGGTTGCCTGAACCAGGCCTGTAAACCAACAGTGTCTTGAACCACTCTTGGTGAAGCCCTCTCCCTTATCCTCGCATATGTTGTATGGTGTGCAGCATACCCCAATAACAGGAGTGTCATTGGAACACTGGCATCCAAACAGATTTGTGAACAGCACCATCTTGCCTTCAGTTGGAAAAATGCATATTCCACCACTGTCCTGCAACTGTTCAGTGTGTGATTAAACTTTCTCCTGCCAGATGCTCGTACATCAGGGTACAACTTCATGAGCCAGGGCAGGAGAGGGTAGGTTGAGACCCTAAAATAATAGCAGGCACAGACATCCCATCAGTATCCATATTATCTGGAGGGAATAAAGTCCTTTCTTTTCCAAACAGGTAAATGCCATATTACCTGAGAACCCGAGCATCATGTACTCTGACAGCACATCCCACATTGCTAGGGGTCTACCAATTTCACGGCCGTGAAAAAATGTGTCACAGACCATGAAATAAGCCCTTCCCCATGCAATCCAATCTCCCCATGCTGCTGGGAGCACCCCAGCTGAGGGCTCCTACTTGCTATTCCAGCCAGGCTGGGGACAGACAGGACTTGTCCTTCCCCAGCACAGCCACTCTCGGTGGGGAGATCAGACCCACCTCCAGAGGCAGCACAAACGTGAAGGTAGTACAGGCTTTAGTTTTCTATTTTGACAGCCTAAGAAAACTTGTTCAGAGGGGACAGACAAGTTCTCCCAGAATACACAGAGGAAAAATTCCTTGAGCAGCTCAATTTAGTAGGGTGCTGAGAACCATGGGATATATTCCCAGAAATCTTAGGTTACTGCAGGTTAATCTTAGGTTAAATCAGGTTACTGCAGCATGAGGGTGAATGAAGCCAAATGAGCATAACTTCAGTGCAGCTTTGCAGGATGGATGCTTGCAGGTGGGCTTAGTGCCTGGTGCCCATATCTGTGTGCCCAGACCTATGTAAATTCTGTAGTGAAGATGTGGAGCTACATTTGGCACAGAAGCCTGGCTGATTGGCTAGATTATTTCAATGGCAACATTTTGAACAGACTAATGGAGATGAGGCATGTATCTCGGAAGCTACAGTGAAAGTGGCTGCAGTAATTGAAACAAGAAAAACATGTCTTCGGAATGGATTTATGTAACAGGAAGGTGAGGAATGGGCATAATCTGGAGATGCTGAGGAGTGAAATACCGTAAGATATAGTGAGAGCAGCAGTGGGGGGAGGGGAAGAGAAGGAGGAGGCAGGGAGGAATAAACATATACTGAGGGCGTGAGCATGTGGGACACAACCGTGCCAAAGGTAATGGAGAAGAGAGGAGGCAGCCAAAGTTGGGGCGGGGGGGGGGGAGAGGGAAGGTGAGAAGCTCAGGGTTAGCTATATTAAGTTTGCGTTGGTAGCAAGACAGCCAGGAAATTATGTCAGAGAGAAAGAGATGTTAGCCTGAACAGGGATGGTAGGCAGATCTGGGAGTCAGTGATAACTGACAGGTGAATGGAATGGATGAGGTCAGTCAGGGATAAGGTGTGCGGGGAAGTGGAAAGTGCCAAGGAGAATCCCTGTGAGACCTCAATAGAGAGAGAATATTAGGCAATTTAAGAAGAGAATCAGGAGAAGACAGAATCTCTGCAGGGAAAATATCTACCAACAGAATGATCATCTGTGTTGAAGCCAGATGGTAGATCAAGAAGGATGAGCACAAGAGTAAGGCCATGCAACGTGGCCAGGAAGAGGTCACTGATAACTTTGGTGAGTGCTGGGGGCAGAAACAGATTGTAGGGAATGAGGAGAGAAGAAATAATGCTGGGGAAATAAATACAGCATTGCAAACAATACAGTCAAAAGTGTCACTTAATTATATTGCTTCAATATAAAATGGACAGTCATCCAAAATAAGGTGCATTGTGACTGACTCCATATGAAATTAAATGGGGCTTGAGTGTTTCTGGAAAGCAAGTTAATTCTTTGTAACTAGCAAAAATGACAGGGAACTTAAAATTGTAGGGTGGGGAAAGGTGGGGAGGGGAGGGAGAGAAAGAGGCATGTTTAAATCTGTTAATCAATAAATGATCTAACAATCATTTCATTAACTTGACACAGGTGTGACTATACCAGGCAAGACATCATATTTACTGAAACATAATGGATTCTGATATCTATTACTCTATGGCAGAAACAGCAGCTGGACTCCCTGGAAGCTGCAATGAATTATCAAGGATTTTGTTGTTGTTATTGTTTGTTTTGTTTTGTTTTTTTGCTTCACTTTGAAGACAGCAATTTGTTAAATCATGGAGTACAAAAGAGTGAGAGAACCCATAACTGTTTACTTTTAAAAAGAAAAAAGAAAAGGAGTACTTGTGGCACCTTAGAGACTAACCAGTTTATTTGAGCATGAGCTTTCGTGAGCTACAGCTCACTTACTCCTTTTCTTTTTTCTTTTTACGAATACAGACTAACACGGCTGTTACTCTGAAACCTGTTTACTTTTAGAAAGTCTGGGATATAGTAGCCAGGTGAAAAGTATTATTCCCTTTGGCTCCAGATCTGAGAATTCTTCATGTTCCCTCCATTTATTTTGTTTCCTGTGTTGGGTCTCTGTACTAACCTATTATCTCCCAAGACTTGGGAAAGATAACTGGCTGCCTTTTAGTGGGCAAAGTTATCACTGCACAAAACAAAATGGATTAATAACAACTGGAGAGAATTGAAATGAAGTCTACTGAAAGCTTTCAGTTCCTATTTTTATGGCGAATGAAGTGTTAGGTCACAAAATCTACACAGGAATCAGACACAGTGAGGACACTCTAGGTCTCTTAATTCACAGAATCATAATTCATGTTTAAGAGTTCAAACACATGTGGGTACTCAGCACTTCTGAAAATCAGGTCTTCAGCACTGAAGGACATTTGAATGGAGAGCTTAGAAAATCATTACCTCATTGTGTCACTTGTTGGTTCAGAGACAGATGTTCCTTTCAAATGTAGGTTAAAATGGTAGGCTTTTCTCAGGATACGTCACCCCAGTTTGACTAGATTCTAATAGCCATTTGATTGGTGTCTGTAGTGAAAAAGCTTCACACAAAGGATTTACGGATTTTCTTTAAATTGTGCTTATCTTTTCTGCTTTGTTATGATGGAGCAGGTCTAAAAATGGTATTAGTGCTACATGAAAACACTCAAACAAAATAAAAACTGAAACATTTTTGGTTTTAAATTGCCCACCCCTTTTCTCTCCCTATTTTTACTGAAGGGAGTGTGGGAAGAGGCAAAACAGGTGACTGCACCATCTGTTGAAATAAGCATAGGTTTGGGATACAGGAATTCCCAAGTTCTAAGCAGGGCTCTAACAGTGACTTGCCGAGTAGCACTGGGCAAACCACTGCACCTCTCTGGCTCAGTTTCCCCTTCTCTAAAAAGGGAATACTACTACTTACTTATTTACCTCATAGGTTTGTTATAAGCATTACTTAATGTTTTCACAGTGCTTTAAACATTGAGGCACTCACCCAGGGCCTAACTTTCCTCCCACTAAATTCAAGGCTAGAATACCTTTTTATTTCAATGGAATCAGACCTAGAACATTCTTGAGAGCTTTTGAAAACCCTACTCTTAAAGTTCAGTGCAAGTGTTAAGTATTATTACTGTTAGCCAAGGTTTTCAAAAGTCCCTGTGGTTTTCAGTTTCAGTTTGAGACCTAAAGGGGGCTTGATTATCAGAAAGTGCTGATCACCCACCCTCTGATAATCAGGCACCTAAGGTGTCTTAAGATGGGCTTCCCAAAATTCAGGGACCAAAAATCAAGATTTTGAAAATCTTGGCCATGATCTTTCACATCATTTACAGGGAATTATACTCAGGGTGGGATTTCCAAAGACACCTAAGCACAAATACGATTGAAAGTCAGTGAAACTAGTACTGCTAGGTAGAGCTGGGTGAAATTTGTTGTCCACAACTCTTTTTCATTGAAAACATGCAGATTTGCTGATTTGTTTCGGTCAAAAAAAATATTGGTTTTGGTCAAACACTTTTTTTTGTACTTTTCAGTTGGCCAAAATTTTACAAAGATCTTTTGCGCTGACCCAAAATTTAATGTTTTAGTTTAATTTTTGGTACAGCCAATGAACCAAAAAATCAGTTATTTACACAGCACTATTGGTAAATTACTTAGGGTCAGATCCTCAAAGGTATTTAGACACCTAACTCTCATTGATTTCAAAGTGGGTCCAGTTACTAAACAAGAACAAGGCAATCTTAGTCTGGAATAAGAATGTTCTCACATGGAGTTAATCAGGAACAACTCCAGGTGTACACAAGCACTTCGGCACTTTTGAGAATCCCACCCTAAGTCCTTAAAATAGTGCTAGATGTTACAAATGACTTCCTTTTTCAGGCCCTCAAGTGCACTGGGAACTGCACATTTGCAACTTAATGAAACTGACAGTTTAGTTCAGAAAATGTATAAACATAAAATTTTAAGTTTTTTCTTTCTAGTCTGTTTTTTATCATTTTAAATACCATATAATTTAGATAACTTTGTGTGTTGTCTAAATTTAAGATGTATCACAAATACAGCTGGAAAGAAAGGGTTAAAAAAAACCCCAGCAGGGCAGAAAAAATAGTAAAAGTGTCCATTGGAGATAAATTGTAAAGGACAAGGGATTGACCTATTTTTCTGTGGAGAAGTGGGAGGTTAATACAAAATCCATGATGAATAACTAATGGTTATGAAATCTTCTGGTTACCACAAATCAGTGTATATTCATAGGGGTGTAATATGTAAATATTTTTTTAAAATGTACACAGTGTCATTTTAAATGTCAAAATCTTTAAAATTATAATTGAGGCTTGTATTATATTAATTATTTCATGCTAAAGCTTATAGGGTTGCAATTACCCCATGGGCAATATATAATAATGGTTTACTGTTCAGAATCAAAAATGAAATATCCACAATTAAACCACAATCTGGAAAGATTATAACATCTGTGTGTCCAGTAAACTTCATACCACCCAACCACCAATTGGTTGATGCTTCTACAAGTTAAACCTCACTAGCCTCTACAAGTAGGAAGTACTATTTAATATATTAAAGCTACGTTGAATATGGCAGAGAATATAAACAGAGGCCATAAGGGTATAATTAAAAAATTCAGGGTTGGTTGTTTTTGTTTTTGTTTTTTTGCCATTTATATAACATATGAAGCAGGGTAGTGGTTGTTATTTAAAAAACAAAACAAAACCTACCACCATTAGACAAGAGTCTAATGTGGTAAACAATGCCCTATTTGTAATGAGTTGCACTTCAAATTACAACACAAAGTATGCAAAGTGGATGAAGCTAGCTGACTAGTTCCAAGTTTTCTTAGGTCAAACTTTTTTCCCCTTACCAATGGTTTTCACTTAATGCAAACTAACCCTGTGGCAGATGCCCAACCTAATGCTTAAATTATGTAATTTTCCAAAAGTAATGTCAAGTCCTTTTGCTGTTTCTCTAATATGAATTGATTAGACTGAGTGTCAGAACTCTATTAAAAACATCTGAAGATGGAGAATGCCTGGGGAAAGTGGGTACATCAGCAGAAACATTAATATTTTCTTTCAAATGGAGAGACTGATTTTGTTGATGCTGCACATTTCTCTGTGCTGGAATGGATTGGATAGAATTTCAGACTCTGAGAAAATATGAACTCTTATGTTTTGCTGCCTAGTTATACTTTATAGGGCTCCATTGCCCTTTGTGGAGTATACATATATATATCAGTATACTGACGTGTGTGAATGTTCAAGGTAAATATGTAAAATACTTTTACTGCAATGTAACATTGCTTTATTACTTAGGATTTACACCAGTAACACACAAGAAAGCAAGAACAGAGAAAGACAAAGCAGGCTGCTCCCTAAAACAGAGAGGCACAACTCACCCTACCTTACTCTGGGCTGGCTCTTTGCAGACTTACTCTGATCACAAGCTTCCTTGCAGAGCACCCTGCTTGCAAGCAGGACCAGGAAATCTCTTCCCCTCCCCTAACTCTTCAAGTACTGACTTGCAGTTCCAAACATAGTCCTTAACACATCACAGAGTGGAAGTTTATTTGGATGGCCAGTGTTATATATATATATAAACTGGCCATCCAAATAAACTTCCAGTCTATATATATCCTTGGGGAGGGATAGCTTAGTGGTTTGAGCATTGGCCTGCTAAACCCAGGGTTATGAATTCAATCCTTGAGGGGGACTATTTAGGGATCTGGGGCAAAAATTGGGGATTGGTCCTGCTTTGAGCAGGGGGGTTGGACTAGATGACCTTCTGAGGTCCCTTCCAACCCTGAGATTCTATGATATCCAGTGAAGACATGGCCTAGAGACTAAGAGAGGGACCAACAGTAGGATCCTGTGCCTGAATCTACAGAATGAATTGCTCACTAGAGTTTACTTTTTCAAGCACAGAGACAAATTTAACAAGCAGACATCTTAGGGTTTTCTACAGCAATTATCACCAAAGCACCTAAGTGTGTCCCAAGTCCCTGCTGGACTTCTGCTCTTCTCTGTTCCTAGTTACAGGAAGCTTTAGATAGTCCAATGGGGTGATGTCTTATTAGATCAGAATTCTCCTAAATAAGCAAGACTTAGAGTATTTTATTTAATAATGTGAGACAAAAAATGATATAATTCTGAAATGTACAGTCAATCACCTCACACCAGTATCTGACAGAACTATTGCTAACTGACAGCTTAATACCAGCTTTCATATTGCCATCCACTAACATTCTCTTCTGTGGAATTCTCAGCCAGCCTGATGCCAGGAAGCCTGACAATAAAATTTAAGTTTACACAAAAATAAGGATTACCAACAAGTCTTGCTCTGAGCCTTAGCACTCATCTGCTGGCCACAATCTCTAATGTTAATACCTGGAAAAGGCACATTCCACTCTCTGCAAATGGAGCTATTAGCAGCACATTATTAACCAATGGAGTTATCAGACCCACCTTCCTGCAGATGGAGAGATGGACCTGAGTTTTGGATTCTGCTTCAGATCCAGTCTTCAAGGGAGTCATAATAAAGGCTTTGTTCAGATCTGAGATGGAGCAATCCATCGGTGATGGCAAGAACCATGAAAACATGCATGTAGCGCCAGAGAAAGAGATAGAGAAGGAGAAACCAACTGTGTAATGCACATGACAGAGCTGAGTTCCTTCCTTTTTCTTCCCATATATTATAAAAGATAGTGGGTACTCTTACTTCAGGGGAGTATTTTTACCATTTTGTATTTCTTCAGCAACAAGAAGAAGCCACAGTACTTGATGGATGACTATTTACATACCTAAAGTTAAGCACTAGCCTAACAGGATTGGGGGCTACAATTTTAATCCACACTATTTTAACCCTTCTGCCCGGTGGAGTCAGCAGCAGCAAGGGCCAGGTTCAATATCTAAGGGCTCCACTTAACAATACAAAACAGAACTGGCTCAAGCCCCCACCCAGTAATCTGGGAAAACTGACCACCTCTGGGTGTCTCTAAAGGAAAATACTTCCCCATGCACAAGCCCCACATCTTTGTATAATAAAAGAAAACTTTTAATAAAAGGAAAAGGGAACCCAGCATTAATTTGGGAAAACACCACAACCACAATTCAAAAGCATGTGACCATAAGCAAATACCCACCCCCACAGTACGCTGGGCAGTAATCTTTGCTCCAGTTTCCCATGTTGTGGTGTAAAAGTCCAGTGAACAAATGTCCCTTTAGCACACAACTCCCCTTTCCCTCTGCGGCACCCCACTCACAGGTAGTTGTCCTGGGTCAGTGAAGACTCAGGGTTCAGATTCGTGGGTCTGCCTCACTCCCCTGAAAGGGATGGGGGATAAGCAATGGCTCTGCTGCTGCCTCCTTTGCAACTGGCCCACTGCTTCTGCTCTCTCTGTCGCCACTTGCTGCTGTCGTCTGCTACTGCTCAGCACTGCTGCTGCCGCTGTTATCTATGCCATGTCCGCCACTTCCTGACGCTGTTATCTCTGCCACTGTGGTCTGCTCACTGCTACCTCTGCTGCTGTTATTTACGCTGCCACTCAGCTCTGCCAGTATTATCACTGCCACTTCTGCAAAGCCAAATTCTGAGATTTGGCCACTAACCTCCACTCTTAGTGATTTCATTGTCTTTCACTGCAACACTGTCTCCATACCACATCTAAGACTTAGCCCCTAGACCTGCTTCGCAGCGATTTCAGCTCTAGTAATCACTGAACAGAAACAAGGACTCTCAATGGAGGCCAATCAGCTTTGTCTTTAAACATTGAAAAGGGGTCTAGGGTTCTTGAGGCAGAGTCCACACCATCAAGTAGAAATACCTTTCTCCACTCCCTTCTCATTTTAACTGGGGTTTGGCATCCCTGTCCTCTGCTTAGCCAGTGAGGTACAGTGTAGGGTGACCCCTGCAATCAGGGCATGCTAAGCACAGTACCGCTGTCCTTTACTCATACAATAAGGATAACATTTAGTTACCCCTACATTCAGTGAATTGTAACCGAAAACCAGCCAAAATTGATCACTTTGGCAAAGCAGCTCTGTCTGTTGAACACCTAGGCAGAGTAGGTGAGTCCATGCAAATACAGTCCTCTCCTGAAGTCTTTTCCCCCAGTTCATCACTAGATGTTAGGGAGAGATCTCATTCAGAACATAAGAACGGCCATACTGGGTAAGACCAAAGGTCCATCTAGACCAGTATCCTGTCTTCCGACAGTGGCCAATGCCAGGTGCCCCAGAAGGAATGAACAGAACAGGTAATCATCAAGTGATTCATTCCCTGTTCATTCCCAACTTCTGGCAAATAGAGGCTAGGGACACCATCCTTGCCCATCCTAGCTAATAGCCATTGATGGACCTATCCTCCATGAAATTATCTAGTTCAGACCCTGCTTATGCTATTATTCAAATACAATATACAACTTCAGAGAGTAACTTCATTGTTTTTTTATATATTGCTCAGACTATAAACAAATACGAGTGCATTTCTGTTCCACTCTGTTAGATGACAATCTCCATTTAAAAGGGGGGAAATTATTTATGCCCCTTCTTGCTGGAAGGCTGGAGGTTTCTTTCTTCTTGCAAATATTAAGTATGTGAAGGTTTGTTTTTCCTCTGCTTTCTGGAAGATTTTTTGAACGACTCAGACATGCGGACTGGGAGTTTGAGGGGACAAGGTATAGAATCCTTATCAAAGGGAACTTTCCCCCCCAAAAAGACAGAGTTTTCAACAGTCTGAGTTAAAACAGTCTCAGATACTATCCCTCCTAATTAACCAGGTTTCACTTTTTTGGAGTCAGTAATTTTACAGTTCTACCAGTTCTCCAATCATACATAAAGTCTGCCAGGGCACTCAAGGATTTTCTAATATCAACAGCAAGCAGAGAAAACATTTTTTAAAAAAATCATAAAAAAAGCACAGGGCACAAGCCTAACTTTTTTTCTTTTCAGATCAGCTTTAAGCAAACAACTTTTGTCACTCCCTTGAGTGGTTGTTTAACATGCTTCCCTCTAATGTCACATAATGCACCATTATCACATTCTGGGATGCAGTCCAGACCAGTGAGGGATTGTATCACTGCCTGCCCTGTAACCTTGGGTGCCCCACAATGCTTCACTGTTGTAGCTCCCCACCTGGGCCACTCACAACCACCCTACCAGCATGCAGGTCATACCCAAGTGTCTGCAAGCTAGACAGCCTTGGTTCAGTAACTCTGACCCCAGCAGCTAGTCTACAGCTGGCCCCACTCTGGTTTCTACCAGCCTTAGTTACTAATTGCAAGGTGACCCCAACACACTCCCAATCCTGAATTTTCCCTAAACTGTATTTTCTGCAATGCCCAACCCTTTCCTGGGCAGTTCAGAGAAATAATATGGTTCGTTTGCTCCTTTAAGGAGACAAAACACCAGTTTGCCACATTAACCAGAGTTGACATTCACTTTAGTACGGACACAGCACTGTTGGTTTAGAATAGTAAAGCAAGTTTATTAACAAGAGGAGATAGGATTTTAAGTGAGTTCAAGTATAAGAGATAAAGTTAGAAATGGCTACAAGCAAATAAAAGTGAAACCATGCCTCTAGAAATTTAAAACTTAATATAGCAAGTTTTGGTTCAAGGCTTTGTTCAAGATGGGCCTTTCTCACCCACAGCCATCCAGCAAGATAGTGATTGACACTCTCCTCGATCAGGATCTCTCCTAAAGGAACAAAGGTGCTGGTGCCTTTGTCTTCTTAGGTGAAAGAGATAAAGGGGCAGAAACCTCCAAGCTGTTTTATAGTCCATTGAATCTTTGAAGTGGATTGTTCTGAAGGTTACCCCACAAAGTAAAGATTATTCAAGCAGTGAGGATGGCAACATGGAGTCTGATGGTGAAGGAGGCTCCATGCTGTTTTTACTCCCACTTGTGTTTGCTGAAATGCAAATTGTTCCGTTTCCTGCCATCTCCTCCTCCTGCTGTCTTGATGCCCCGGTTTACTACTTATATGCAAATTGAGGTAAACACACATTCCTTTGTTTAAGATAGACCGGTTTAACAACTTTTGCCTAAGCAGGGCTGTCTGGTTTTGAACAAGTAACCTCATACAGGGGGAATTCATAACTTTACATATAATGTTACCACATTTCACCATGATATCAACCAGCGAGTTATTAGTTTTCAAATTATACCTCACAAGGCACATTTTACACAAAGATTATTACAATAGTGTGGAGGGTGTGAATACAGGCGTGCTTTGGGTCACAGCCATACAATCTTTGGCTCTGATTTTGCAAAATGATCTGCACGGGTGGGTGCTTATGGAGTCCCTTTGCAGAATAGGAGGCTTAGATACTGTAAATCCTTCCAAGGAGTCCCTAAAGAGAAATTGGACTTTTCCACTGTCTCCTCTCCAATATCAGCATCACCAGATGTAGCACACTTCATATTCTTAACTTCAAAACAGCTGTCAAAAGTGTGTGCCAGACACTCAACCATCATGGCATACAGACAGTATTTCACATAACACAAGTGGCTAAGTAATATTAATGGAATAATGGCACACAATACTAAAAGAAAAATGTAATGGATTCACAGAATGGTGGCTGACTTTACAGAATTTCGATCTTCTGTGGTTATAATATATTTAACAACAGAGAGCTCTAAAAATGAGGATGCCATATATTCAGATGTTGCAGCCTTTATCAGAGAAACAAAATCTTGATCTCTTATGTAATTTAAAGACAGAGCTCTCAACCATAATTTACCCTGAGCATTGAAGGATAAAACTCCACCCTAAAAGTCACTTTAGTTTGCTTTAGTTATTTCTTAGAGTGCACAAATCACTTCTTTAGATGAGTGATGAGGTATAGTGTGTAACTTGCAATTTTCACACAGTGGGGTAAAAAATCCTCAAAAACCTTGGCTCCGTTCAGAATTTGGAAGGATTTTACCAGTTACTAAATACAAGGAGAGTTTTTATATTATACTGTACTGGACCAGGTAGATTAAGGTGACACTTTTTATTAAACAAATATATAGATGCCAATATAAAATCTTTCAGGCTAAAAGTGCCCCTTTTTAAGAAACTAGACAATGATTTCCATCTTGGCATATTTAAAAATGCCTTTTCAACTCTGTACTAGGGTACAGCTGTACCATTGTAAGTGACTCACAGAGCAATGTATCGTAATATGTAATATGCTTGTTTCTGGCTCACAATCACAGAACAAAAACCTAGACTGCTCTGATCATGTGGTTTTCTTGTGGTTATTTGTATATTTGCCAGATGCCATGACATCACAGGAAAAGAGCATGAAGTGAAAGTCAGGTAAATATTGGGGATTAAGATTTGCATTGGACTGAGAAATAAACATTATCATGCCAAAGACTCTGCTCAGCAAATTAACTGTGCAAATTGTGAAACCAAGGATGAACGTGACAAAGCATTTCATTTCATGAACTTGCAAAGTAATTCATTGGTTACACTGTATCAGAGACAACAAAGAAGAAAACCCATCACATGAGCTTCTCTGAACATTTTAAAACCAGATTTGAAAAGATTTTGGTAGAAAAACAACAATGCATAAGCAGATAGAGGGAGGTCAGACTAAACGATCTAATTGCCCCCTCTGGCCTTAAAATTCTATGAAAAATGTGGCAGAAGTGGTAATATATTTCCAAGTCTTTTGAGCTTTAACCTTTTCTTCTTTTGCCTTTACTGTGAGTAGTTGAAGTTTTCCTTTAGATTTTGCTGTGTATTTAAGTACATTGTTTTTGCTTTCTTTGTGACTTTTAAATCTCCGTTTGTCCATTACTATCCCTGAATTCATTCATCTAATTGTCTCTATTCCTATTATGTCATTCTCTCACTACTTGTACATTATCTTACTCATTTTGTAGAACTTTCTTAATAAAAGATTTGAGTATAGAAAAACAGTGTGTTTAATCACACATGCTAATTAAAAGAATATTGTAAGCTACTGTTCTACATGATTTTTTTCTCACTCTTTTTTTTTTAAGTTGCTGGTTATCAGTTATTATTTTAAAAGCTTGCCCATTGTCCAACAAGACTACACAAACCCAGGAGATTATAATAAAGCTTAGATAAGCTTCCAAATCTGGGACACTGTACACTTTGAGAGCTGACCTGCACTATCAGGAATCAGGGCCTCCAGCAGAACCCATTTCCAGGCAACCTATTGAGTGTAGCTGGTCTGTAATAGGCTATCTGATTGGCTACACTGCCTGATTAGTGGGAAGAGTCAGCAGACCAGCTGTTGATGCCTCAGCAGCAGCAGTTTGGTAGCTCCTTAAAGAATTTGCCCATAGATGTGATAGTGTCTACCCTGCCCTGCTTCACACCAAGTGACTCAGCTCTGATTCCAGAGTTCAGCTCTGTCCCTTGGCTCTGTCATCTGACCTCTAACCCTCGGCTCTATTTCTGGCTACTCATTCCTGCTCCAACTATGAGGCACAACTGCCCACATCCTGATCTCTGCCAAGCACTAGCACATCTGCTGTCAGTGACTTTTCATCCATCTTCCTGCTGAACGTTCACATTTCATAAAGGATACAAGTCAGGAATTTCTTATAGCTTATAGACCATCCTGATACTCACCTTAATTCCTATCTGATCTTACTAACTTCATCAGTTTTTGAAATCCCTGAGTTTCTCTTGTTAAAAGCATCTTCCACGCCTAAGCAGACAACATCTCAGGTTTACTCAGGGTCACATGACCTCCATTGTAGCCATGGAACTATCCCAATTGGCTTCCAATGGAATTCATACCAGTGGGTATGGTCTGGATCTGATTTTGGGGATAGAGATGGAAATAGGGATTGTTAGAAACACACCATTATCGTATGGTATGGTGGCTGGCTACAATGCTGTTCTATCAACATTATTCAGTACAGATGTTTTGTTTAAACCCTAGGTTTATATAGGTACACATTTTTTCATTTATACTGATTATAACCACAATCTACTCCGTCCCAGAAATTAACTGCTAAAACTTGTCAAATGTTGTCATTTAATATGTGGATCACTTCTAGAACGGTGTTCTGTAGTGGAATGCTTCAGTTCCATAGAGACACATGTTTTAAGTTAGCAGCAAAAGAGTTAAACAAGTGCATGTGAAAGCATGGTGCAAATAATGTGTTTCATTTTAGTTATTTATAGCTGTCCACAGCTATATCATTTTTTATTTGAAAATTATTAAAGCAATTACAGGAGGTTTATTTATGTATACAGCCAAGAATGATTCACGCTAGGCAACACATGTATATAAGCAACAGCTTCTGGTGACAGTATCTTCTTTTGGCCATTACAGAGGCTTTTGAAATTAATCCATATTTTTTGGAAAGATTGCACTGTGACAGGATCCATACACCCACTCTCATGATAGATGGGAAAGAGTTAGCCTTCTTAGAGCTCCCCCCTCTAAATATAAGGATGTGCCAAGTAGCAGGGCTGGCCCAGCTGTTAGCTAGTTCCCCAGCATATTTGAAAAGGGCAAATCTGTCTGGGAGGATGGGGAGAAAGGAACTCTAGGGAGAGGGCTGCAGCTGCAAAGACACTGGGCCAAGGGTATGGCTTTGTTCCTTTTTCCTGTTGGACTTGGCTGAAGTGAGCCACACTTAATTTGGGGGCTACAGCTGAAAAAGTCTGGTACTGTTCTACCTAGACCTTAAAAGAGGAAGATTTTAAACAAAACCACCAACCACTTTTTACAATAACATCAATCACATCTGTGGGAATCTTTACTTAACCAACCCTACTTGACTAGCTTTAAGTCACTGTAAAAGACCCATTTGTTTGATAACAACAAAAAAGTGTATTGGGAAATATACCGTATGTCTACATACAGGTACAGACAATAATTATAAATATATGCATGCACAATGTAGTTACGAGAGAGCTCTATTGTAGGGGGTGCAAATATCAATGCTTACAATTAAGGATGCCTGACATTTCTCATTACAAGACCCTACTTTAATTTTCTTATAACTTTGCCAAACTAGCCACTTGGGCTGAAATTTTTCATGCTGAATGTTTCAGCCAAAATGGTTTAGTTGTTTCTGAGAATGAGATTATGGACAAATATGTTTGTGACACTGAGCCAGAAAGGATTAAGCAACTTGCAGGCTAATTGACCCAGATTCAACCTTTAGAGTCATATTAGTAGATAATAGCTGTGGTGTTTTGTGTATTTACATATATATTTTTAGAGGCTGACAATGTAACCAAATGGTTCCTCTCTGTCACTGTATTCTGTTAATTCAGAGATCAAAAGGAGATGTTAAATTTAGATGAACTGTGAATGTAGTCAAAAGAACGAGGAATAATTGTGGCACCTTAAAGACTCACAAATTTATTGGGGCATAAGCTTTTGTGTGCTAAAATCCACTTCACTGGATGCATGTAGTAGAAAATACAGTAGGAAGATATACAGAGAACATGAAAAAATGGGTGTTGCCATACCCACTATAACGAGAGTGATCAATTAAGGTGGGCTATTATCAGCAGGGAAAAAAAAACCTTTTGTAGTGATAATCAGGATGGCCCATTTCCAACAGTTGACAAGAAGGTGTGAGTAACAGTAGGGGAAAAAATAAGCATGGGGAAATAGTTTTACTTTGTGTAATGACCCATCCATTCCCAGTCTTTGTTCAAACCTAATTTAATGGTGTCCAATTTGCAAATTAATTCCAATTCAGCAGTTTCTCGTTGGAGTCTGTTTTTGAAGTTTTTTTGTTGTAGTATTGCAACTTTTAGGTCTGTAATCGAGTGACCAGGGAGATTGAAGTGTTCTCCGACTGGTGTTTGAATGTTATAATTCTTGACATCTGATTTGTGTCCATTTATTCTTTTACGTAGAGACTGTCCGGTTTGGCCAATGTACATAGCAGAGGGGCATTGCTGGCACATGATGGCATATATCACACTGGTAGATGTGCAGGTGAACGAGCCTCTGATAGTGTGGCTGATGTGATTAGGTCCTATGATGGTGTCCCCTGAATAGATATGTGGACAGAGTTGGCAACGGGTTTTGTTGCAAGGATAGGTTCCTGGGTTAGTGTTTTTGTTGTGTGGTATGTCGTTGCTGGTGAGTATTTACTTCAGGTTGGGGGCTGTCTGTAAGCAAGGGCTGGCCTCTCTCCCAAGATCTGTGAGAGTGATGGGTCGTCCTTCAGGATAGGTTGTAGACCCTTGATGATGTACTGGAGAGGTTTTAGTTTGGGGCTGAAGGTGACGGCTAGTGGCGTTCTCTTACTTTCTTTGTTGGGCCTGTCCTGTAGTAGGTGACTTCTGGATACTCTTCTGGCTCTGTCAATCTGTTTCTTCACTTCAGCAAGTGGATACTGTAGTCGTAAGAACTCTTGATAGAGATCTTGGAGGTGTTTGTCTCTGTCTGAGGGGTTGGAGCAAATGCGGTTGTATCTTAGAGCTTGGCTGTAGACAATGGATCGTGTGGTCTGGATAAAAGCTGGAGTCATGTAGGTAAGCATAGTGGTCAGTATAGTTTCCGGTATAGGGTGGTGTTTATGTGACCATTGCTTATTAGCACTGTAGTGTCCAGGAAGTGGATCTCTTGTGTGGACTGGACCAGGCTGAGGTTGATGGTGGGATGGAAATTTTTGAAATCATGGTGGAATTCCTCAAGGCTTCTTTTCCATGGGTCCAGTTGATGAAGATGTCATCAATGTAGCGCAAGTAGAGTAGGGACGTTAGGGGATGAGAGCTGAGAAAGTGTTGTTCTAAGTCAGCCATAAAAATGTTGGCATACTGTGGGGCCATGCAGGTACCCATAGCAGTGCCTCTGACTTGAAGGTATACATTGTCCCCAAATGTGAAATAGTTATCGGTGAGGACAAAGTCACAAAGCTCAGCCACCAGGTTAGCCGTGACATTATCGGGGATAGTGTTCTTGACGGCTTGTAGTCCATCTTTGTGTGGAATGTTGGTGTAGAGGGCTTCTACATCCATAGTGGCCAGGATGGTGTTTTCAGGAAGATCACCAATGGATTGTAGTTTCCTCAGGAAGTCAGTGGTGTCTCAAAGCTAGCTAGGAGTGCTGGTAGTGTAGGGCCTGAGGAGGGAGTCTACATAGCCAGACAATCCTGCTGTCAGGGTGCCAATGCCTGAGATGATGGGGTGTCCAGGATTTCCAGGTTTATGGATCTTGGGTAGCAGATAGAATACCCCTGCTCGGAGTTCTAGGGGTGTGTCTGTGCAGATTTGTTCTTGTGCTTTTTCAGGGAGTTTCTTGAGAAGATGGCGTAGTTTCTTTTGGTAACCCTCAGTGAGATCAGAGGCTAATGGCTTGTAGAATGTGGTGTTAGAGAGCTGCCTAGCAGCCTCTTGTTCATATTTCGACCTATTCATGATGATGACAGCATCTCCTTTGTCAGCCTTTTTGATTATAATGTCAGAGTTGTTTCTGAGGCTGTGGATGGCATTGTGTTCTGCACAGCTGAGGTTATGGGGCAAGTGATGCTGCTTTTCCACAATTTCAGCCAGTGCACATCGGCGGAAGCACTCTACGTAGAAGTCCAGTCTGTTGTATCGACCTTCAGGAGGAGTCCACCCAGAAGCCTTCTTTTTGTAGTGTTGGTAGGAATGTAGTAATATCTCTGTCTTCATTTTTCTTTAAAGCATGTAGTAAACTACCTATAAATGGCCAGAGATGGGCAGTTGCCTTATGTTAATTAATGTAGCTAATTACCGTGATTCTTAGGAAATAGGAGGTTACTTCAAAGACACTATTCTTCATTTAAGGAATGCTTGCTGTCAAGAGGCTATCAATAGCCTGCTAGAGAACTATAAAAAGGACTTTTGGGCTGTGATCCTGTTATCTCAGATCTGCTTAAGCTTCAAGCAAGTTGCAAGTTTAAGTTTAAGTTGCAAGACTGAGGTCTCCAATCCCATTTGGATCACTCTGATATTGAACATTGGACTGTAACCTATGGACTAATTCTGAAAGAACTTTTTGCAAATCTAAAGCTCACCATCTCTACTATAAAATTCAACTAAGAACTCTGTTAATACCTATATATATAATGATCTTTTAACCCAGGGATCGGCAACCTTTGGCACGCAGCCCACCAGGTAAGCCCCCTGCGGGCTGGGCCAGTTTGTTTACCTGCCGCATCAGCAGGTTCGGCCGATCGTGGCTTCCACTGGCCGCGGTTCGCTGCTCCAGGCCAATGGGGGCTGCAGAAAATGGTGGCCAGCATATCCCTCAGCCCATGCGGCTTCCTGCAGCCCTCATTGGCCTGGAGCGGTGAACCACGGCCAGTGGGAGCCAAGATCGGCTGAACCTGCTGACGCGGCAGGTAAACAAACCGGCCTGGCCCGCCTAGGGGCTTACCCTGGCGGGCCGCGGGCCAAAGGTTGCCGATCCCTGTTTTAACCAATACTCTCTTTTCTTTTTTAATAAATTTTAGTTTAGTTAATAAGAATTGGCTATAAGCGTGTATGTGGGTAAGATATGAAACATTCATTAACCTGGTGGGTAATGTGTCCGATCCTTTGGGATTGGTAGAACTTTTTATATGATGAACAAGATTTTCAGTAATCCTCATCATATTTGACTTAGCTGTTTGGGTGGGAGCTCAAGGCTGGGTTGCTTTAAGGGAACTGTGTTTTGGCTTCTGGGTAACTAGTAAAGTATTGTAGAAGCGGTTTTGTGGCTGGCTTGGTGAATCTAAAGTATTAAAATAACCACCAGTTTTGGGGATCTTCTGCCCCATTCTTTGCAGTTTGCCCTAATTGAGCAGTCTCAGCCTGGCCTCCCTGAAACCCTGGTCACAATGTTCTTTTGCCCATGTTAATGAATTAGTTGTAAGAATATTTTTGAAGCTGTAGTGCCTCCATGCTTTAGAGCAGGAACTTGAAATTGGGCAGGGGGTGGGTTGTCCTAGTGTCAGGGATACACCTTTTGTTGTTCCTGTGAAAAACGACCCCAATTTGGCCAAATTATGAACCTCTGTAAAAAAAATCTCAGTTTACACATGCTTATTAGAGACTGGTGAGTGTCTGGCTGCTAAATGCTCTGAAGATTCCATCTGTACTAAATATGCTTTAGCCCTACATAGCTCCTAGGTATGATTCATACCCCACAGAGCGGCTGAGCATGCTCCAGCCCAAGGCTGCCATAAATAAAAATAATTTACATTTGATCATTTGAAAATCCAATAAATTATTCCAAAAAGGTTATGATGTGTTGATCCACAAAGGTTTGATAACAAAATGCTGAAAGGAGGTTTCATATTCATAGGATTGTATTATATACTTGGGATTATACACTGGTAAAAAAATGGTAGTTGACAACATAATTTATTTAGTAAATTTAATGCTTTTCTCTTCACATGTTTTCCACAGAAGGAGTTCTATAATCTTTTTATCTAATCAAAATTTGTCAATGTTAAATAAATAAATAAAAAATTAAATAAATAAAAGCCTGTGGTAAAGCTCAGACCTTAAGTATTCATTTGATATTTGAAATTTAGAATTCAAATTGTGTGATTTGTCACTTAAGTAACATGGCATTATTTTTGTTCCTTGATTGGATGACTTACCCTTGATAAAACAAGTAGAGAACCTCATTAATTCATTAGAGCATTTCTCTTGGGGGTGAGAGGAGGAGAGGAAAACAAGCAAGCAAGCATGTGTGCGTGCGTGCACACTAGCAGGAGATAAGTAGAACAAGGACATTTTAGGACAGTCTTCTTTTCTTTTTTTTTCATGAATAAAAACATGGCTACATACCATTGCTCATATATTTAAAAATATAGGGTTCTTTCCTGACTGAGAGAACCAGAAAAAAGTAATTAAAATCAGATGTATTGGTTTAGCACTCCTCAATCCCAGTTTCTTCTATCATATATGCACAGCTGTGTTTGCAAAACATATTCACATAGCTTTCTATCTCTTTTATGAATATATGCAACAGTGCCTGAGCTCTGGTTAAGGGGCTTTGGGGAACTACCATTTTAAGTGGGCTGGGTGAGGGCTGCTTACCTCACTGACATCAGATGTAAGCCATTCCTCAGTCTCCTTCTTCCATGCCTTGGTTCCTCACTGCTTGTAAAGTAGTTAGCCCTCAGGCTAAACCAAGAAGTTCTTCACTTGAAAGGTAAGCAAAAGTTCAACACAAACTACAAACTTCATTCTAACTCTGTCAGAGCCACCGATTTTCTTCCAAGGGTCTATGCAGGCTTCAACTATTTTGGCTCAACTATTTCTCCCTCTTGCTCCAGAATTCTTTGTCCTTTCTGGGACACACAATCTCCTACTGGGTTTGCCTTTTCCAGTAATACAGCTCTCCATGCAATTCCTCCAACAGCCTCTTCCAGGGCCCTTGGGTGGAGAAACCCACAAGCTATTCTTTGCTCCCACTGGCTTATCTGCCTTTATACCCTTGGTCTCAGGCCTACAACTCCGCTGATTCCTGAACTACAAGTCCCAGAATTCCCTTGATCTATAAGGAAACCAGACACGACCAGAGCTGGAGCTTGAACTCCTCTCCAAGGCTCCGTTCATCTGGTGACAGTGCCCCATTCCTAAAACAATATTTCATGGATGTACCAAGTGCACTGTTTGAATTTGCTGGTCTCGATTTTTGTCATCTCCACATGACTCACCACTATCCTTCATCAAAAACAGTGCAGTAACTGGGCACAGGAGCAGGGGAATGTATGCATGCATTACCCCTTCAGCAAAACACACTACAGACATTGAACCCTTCCACCTTAAGCCCTGGCTCATGCACTATCAGCAGATGCAGGAACTCCTCTAAGACTCTCTGTGTAGTGAAGGTCTTGTTGCATGATGGAGAGAGCAGCCAAACTGCACCTGGGAGATAGTACCATCAAAAGTATGAATTTCCTCCCCAAAATACCTGTCTGCTGCATTCCTTGATATTTCTCCGGGGCTGCTGCTGGCCACACATACCCACCTCACTATTGTCTGGGAGCCAGATACTGTGAAGCATTGTCATAAATAATTAAAACTAAAGTACATATGTTCAAATAAGTGAAAAACACTATGACACAGTCTCCTTTATTGTATTACTGGATTTGTTCATGTGCTCATTAATTTGGAAAATTAAATAATCCAAAATGGGTCTAATAGCTTCAGGGTTAGTGGGAGAATGGTTATCATTAAAATGTTCTGTTTACAAGCCTCTCTCTCTCTCTCTCTTCCTTAACTATGCTAATAGGACTGAATCCTGCAGTCCATGGGTGTCAGCTCCCAATGAATGGAATCAATGCATGCACAGGACTGCAGGATCAGGCCATATTAAAATCAATGCAAGTTCTGCAAGCAACACGAATGCAGGACAAGAACCGTTGACATCAATAGGAGTTCTAGATTAAATTCCTGCAGAATCTGCAATTTATTTTCACCAGGGATTTTATCTTTTACAGAAAATTTAGATCAAAGATTTGCTCATTTCACTACTGTGTAGAGGTGTCTTGTTAAAAGAGAAAAGAAAAGGAGTATTTGTGGCACCTTAGAGACTAACCAATTTATTTGAGCATAAGCTTTCGTGAGCTACAGCTCACTTCATCGGATGCATACTGTGGAAAGTGTAGAAGATCTTTTTATACACACAAAGCATGAAAAAATACCTCCCCCCACCCCACTCTCCTGCTGGTAATAGCTTATCTAAAGTGATCACTCTCCTTACAATGTGTATGATAATCAAGGTGGGCCATTTCCAGCACAAATCCAGGGTTTAACAAGAACGTCTGGGGGGGGGGGGTAGGAAAAAACAAGGGGAAATAGGTTACCTTGCATAATGACTTAGCCACTCCCAGTCTCTATTCAAGCCTAAGTTAATTGTATCCAATTTGCAAATGAATTCCAATTCAGCAGTCTCTCGCTGGAGTCTGGATTTGAAGTTTTTCTGTTGTAATATCGCAACTTTCATGTCTGTAATCGCGTGACCAGAGAGATTGAAGTGTTCTCCGACTGGTTTATGAATGTTATAATTCTTGACATCTGATTTGTGTCCATTTATTCTTTTACGTAGAGACTGTCCAGTTTGACCAATGTACCTGGCAGAGGGGCATTGCTGGCACATGATGGTATATATCACATTGGTGGATGGGCAGGTGAACGAGCCTCTGATAGTGTGGCTGATGTTATGAGGCCCTGTGATGGTGTCCCCTGAATAGATATGTGGGCACAGTTGGCAACGGGCTTTGTTGCAAGGATAGGTTCCTGGGTTAGTGGTTCTGTTGTGTGGTATGTGGTTGCTGGTGAGTATTTGCTTCAGGTTGGGGGGCTGTCTGTAGGCAAGGACTGGCCTGTCTCCCAAGATTTGTGAGAGTGTTGGGTCATCCTTCAGGATAGGTTTTAGATCCTTAATAATGCGTTGGAGGGGTTTTAGTTGGGGGCTGAAGGTGACGGCTAGTGGTGTTCTGTTATTTTCTTTGTTAGGCCTGTCCTGTAGTAGGAGACTTCTGGGAACTCTTCTGGCTCTATCAATCTGTTTCTTCACTTCCGCAGGTGGGTATTGTAGTTGTAAGAATGCTTGATAGAGATCTTGTAGGTGTTTGTCTCTGTCTGAGGGGTTGGAGCAAATGCGGTTGTATCGCAGAGCTTGGCTGTAGACGATGGATCGTGTGGTGTGGTCAGGGTGAAAGCTGGAGGCATGTAGGTAGGAATAGCGGTCAGTAGGTTTCCGGTATAGGGTGGTGTTTATGTGACCATTGCTTATTAGCACTGTAGTGTCCAGGAAGTGGATCTCTTGTGTGGACTGGACCAGGCTGAGGTTGATGGTGGGATGGAAATTGTTGAAATCATGGTGGAATTCCTCAAGGGCTTCTTTTCCATGGGTCCAGATGATGAAGATGTCATCAATATAGTGCGAGTAGGGGCATTAGGGGACGAGAGCTGAGGAAGCGTTGTTCTAAGTCAGCCATAAAAATGTTGGCATACTGTGGGGCCATGCGGGTACCCATAGCAGTGCCGCTGATTTGAAGGTATACATTGTCCCCAAATGTAAAATAGTTATGGGTAAGGACAAAGTCACAAAGTTCAGCCACCAGGTTAGCCGTGACATTATCGGGGATAGTGTTCTTGACGGCTTGTAGTCCATCTTTGTGTGGAATGTTGGTGTAGAGGGCTTCTACATCCATAGTGGCCAGGATGGTGTTATCAGGAAGATCACCAATGGATTGTAGTTTCCTCAGGAAATCAGTGGTGTCTCGAAGGTAGCTGGGAGTGCTGGTAGCGTAGGGCCTGAGGAGGGAGTCTACATAGCCAGACAATCCTGCTGTCAGGGTGCCAATGCCTGAGATGATGGGGCGCCCAGGATTTCCAGGTTTATGGATCTTGGGTAGTAGATAGAATATCCCAGGTCGGGGTTCCAGGGGTGTGTCTGTGCGGATTTGGTCTTGTGCTTTTTCAGGGAGTTTCTTGAGCAAATGCTGTAGTTTCTTTTGGTAACTCTCAGTGGGATCAGAGGGTAATGGCTTGTAGAAAGTGGTGTTGGAGAGCTGCCGAGCAGCCTCTTGTTCATATTCCGAACTATTCATGATGACAACAGCACCTCCTTTGTCAGCCTTTTTGATTATGATGTCAGAGTTGTTTCTGAGGCTGTGGATGGCATTGTGTTCTGCACGGCTGAGGTTGTGGGGCAAGTGATGCTGCTTTTCCACAATTTCAGCCCGTGCACGTCGGCGGAAGCACTCTATGTAGAAGTCCAGTCTGCTGTCTCGACCTTCAGGAGGAGTCCACCTAGAATCCTTCTTTTTGTAGTGTTGGTAGGGAGGTCTCTGTGGATTAGCATGTTGTTCAGAGGTGTGTTGGAAATATTCCTTGAGTTGGAGACGTCAAAAATAAGATTCTAGGTCACCACAGAACTGTATCATGTTCGTGGGGGTGGAGGGGCAAAAGGAGAGGCCCCGAGATAGGACAGCTGCTTCTGCTGGGCTAAGAGTATAGTTGGATAGGTTAACAATATTGCTGGGTGGGTTGAGGGAACCATTGCTGTGGCCCCTTGTGGCATGTAGTAGTTTAGAAAGTTTAGTGTCCTTTTTCTTTTGTAGAGAAGCAAAGTGTGTGTTGTAAATGGCTTGTCTAGTTTTAGTGAAGTCCAGCCACGAGGAAGTTTGTGTGGAAGGTTGGTTTTTTATGAGAGTATCCATTTTTGAGAGCTCATTCTTTATATTTCCCTGTTTGTTGTAGAGGATGTTGATCAGGTGGTTCCGCAGTTTCCTTGAGTAGCACCTTGTGGCACAAGCTGTCAGCATAGTCTGTAGATTGTAATGGATTTTTTACCTTCAGTCCTTTTGGTACGATGTCCATCTGTTTGCATTTGGAAAGGAAGATGATGTCTGTCTGTATCTGTACAAGTTTTTTCATGCAGTTGATAGATTTCCACTCCATACGGCTAAATGCAGTGCCTTGCATAATGACAGGTTTCAGAGTAACAGCCGTGTTAGTCTGTATTCGCGAAAAGAAAAGGAGTACTTGTGGCACCTTAGAGACTAACCAATTTATTTGAGCATAAGCTTTCATGAGCTACAGCTCACTTCATCGGACAGAAGCATCCTCTCCAAATATTTTCTCTAACTAGAAAGATCTGACAGACTTGGAATGTTAGATCTATAAAGTTGTGGCCCAATCACAGTCCTAAAGCAAGCAAAACTCCCACTAGCTCCAGTAGCAGTTTTAGTTTTGGTGGGAGTTCTGTGTGCACAAGGACTGAAAGATCAAGCATGGATTTTACAAAGGAGTAGACACGATTTAACAATTTAATACCTCCTGAGCTATAGTGAAACAATCAAGGGGAACTGGGCATTTGTCACTCCCAATTTTGGTTCTGGGAAGATGAACCATTTGGGATACACAATTGTGACAAGGGGTCTGATCCAAAGCCCATTTAAGTTAATGGAAAGACTACAATTGACTTCAGGCTGTGGATCAGCTTCTCTATTATTCTATCCAAAAATCTCACCACTGGTTTTTATTTACTTTGGTTAGGTAGATAATTTTGTTTGTATTTATTCTAGGATGTTCCTTTTTCCAGTTTGGAATACAGTGAATAATGCAAAATTCCCCTGTAAGTGACGAAATGCTGCTTTCCATTACTAGAAAAATACAGGTTTGACTTTTATTTGGGGCTTGCTAGGTCTTTGAATTACCACTCCTTTGAGAACCTATGAACCCAGGAAAAATTTCTCAACTCACTTTTTTATTTTGCATGCTTGTAGGTGAGACATTATGTTCTTTGTAAACTTTTCTTAATAGGATCCAATGTTCAGATTTTAATCTGCTCCATACTTTTATCTAATTAACATCAGAGAGGCAGTGGCTAGCCTTCTTTCTTAAAAGATCATACTAAAAGCTCCTCTTTCCTTAGTTTTATTTTATTTTAGCCATTTACCATTACATTTGTGATCTTTTCTTCTGCTATGTAGTGTTGCCAGTGTATTATTAATTATTATTTGTATTACTATAGAGCCTAGGAGCCCTCTGTGAAAGGCCACTGGGTTTCCCACCCCAGGGATGAAACATTTCAGCAAGTGGTTAAGCAGCCTCTGTATCATTTTAGTCTATAGAGCTCTTTAAGATGCTTCTGGCTGAAAGCAGCCATATCAAAATAATCTTTTTTAACAGTGATAGATATGAAATAATCTGAGGTTATGACTAGGTGAGATCTTAAACAACATATGGGATGTCATTTTACAGTCAATGCACCTAATTACAGTGAACACATTCTTCAAACAGACTTTGGTTTTGTACTGTACCTACGTTACTCCATGTTATCCGTGCAAGATGTCCCACCTGCAAACACAAAAAACTGCAGTTTAGTTATTGGTGATTTTCCTGCTTGCATACTTGTCTCTTCTATGATAAATCAGTTTCAGTCATTTATTTTTAATTATGTTGACAAGATGGCTGGGCTCTCTATCAGTGACAGGCATTGGCTGGTCAGTCACCAGGCACCCAGCTGTAAAAATTAAACTCAAAGCAAATATCAGGGTTAAAACAAAAAGAAAGCTTTGTGCAGCTAAGGACTTTAGATGGATATAAATGAGATCTTCCCTCACTTAGGTCATACACTTCCCTGCTTTGGATCCTACCCTCTTAGCTCAGTCAGTCTCTCTGTTCTGTCTGAGATCAATTCCCTGAGCATACAGTTATCACATCACCTCCTTCAATACACTATACTTTCCCTTCCTAAGAGGGGAATTTACTACTGGACCTGCACAACTTCCCAGCATCCTCTGCAATCACTGGCAAGAGGACAGATGCTTATTATCAGTCTCTTCATGAGGGAGAGAGTATTAAATTTCTTCTGCCAAACACTGAGCAGGGTCTGTCTATTCTAGGCCTAAATAAAATATTTACCGCATAATATGAACAACATGAAAATTGGGGTCTTCATATTTTGTTGCCAGATCACAAAAATGAGTCAGTTTAATAAAAAACTTGTAAAATGTCAGGGTTTTTTCCCTCTTAGAAACTGGACCTCTTTGGGCTGAAAATATTTTTACACAGAAATAACCCTAGTTGAGAGCAAATCTCATGGATTTTTCAAAATTTCAAATTGAAAACTTTAGTTCAGATGAAGATACAATTTTTGGTTGAAGTCCGTGAGGTATCTTGGGTTTAATGGAGAGTTGAATTTGTCCCATGCAATTACCCATTTTTTCTAAGACACGGGTAGTTTCATACATCTAGCTCTTTTTCACAGCCATCTGGTTCATCAGGAATTCAATCAGCCCCCTGAAACATTTTATTATTTTACAATGTATTTTATGTGGTTGTAATAAAATATATATTAACAATAGTAACGCTCATTCTTATAGTGCTCAAAGATCCTACCATGCTTTACAAACTAAGGTCCTGATCCAAAGCCCACTGGAGCCCAACAGGAGTCATTTCATTGACCTCACTAAGGTCTTTTGGTCCTGAACCTACAATGAACTTGCGCTGGCACAGGGGTTCATTAGGTGACTTAAGTAGTGCACAGGTTTTGTGCTGGCCTTCTGCACTGGGCTGAATTTCCCACAAAGTGAATTGCAGGTACAAGTAGAGTTGCCAACTCTCCAGGGTTGTCCTGGAGTCCCCAGGAATTAAAGATTAATCTTTAATTAGAGATTATGTTATGTGATTAAACATCCAGGAACATGTCCAACCAAAACTGGCAACCCTAGGTGCAAGTCTGATTCCCTGTGCATGAGCATTTTTGGTTTGTCTCATAATTGAATAGATAGTGGCACAAGGATTTAGATTAACGCTTGCAATTTAACAGTGGGTACAAATTCTATTAGCGTAAACTGTGGCTACTAGAGGCCACCTTTTTGAAAATTCAGATCACAGAACCTTTTCCAGAACAGGCAAGAGTGTTCTCAATGGGATATTGTATTCATCAGCTCCTTTTGTGGTCTAAGCACAAAGCTTAGTTTCCTTTGAGGCCTAAAGGTTATAATATTCCGCAGGTCCAGTCTTGTGGAGTGAACCACGTTCTTTAGGCTACCCAGGCTAAAGCCTCCTAGATTACAAACTCTGAGCTTGCTGCCGATGGGTAGCAGTTTGCGGCAGCTCTGCTTTATAGTTGATCCAATGTCATTTTTTGAGCATGGCATATAATAATATTCTTTTTAGTAAAATTATTAACTATAAAAACTGAGTGACATGTAGGTAAGAGAAGAAATGTTCAAAATCCCACTGTAATTCATGAACATGTGTTGAACAGATGTTACATTGAGTTTTTTTCCTCTGCTTTTAAAAATTTGGATCACATTTTCTCTCCCTCTCTCTTATGTTCATACTCTGTACTTGACGCTTTATTAAAAGTCTCTGAAGGGTAAATGGATGATTAATTGTCGATGACAGAAATTTGGTTTCTGTAAGCAGCAGAGTGAAAGATAAATACAATGGGAACATTTTTACCTGTGTATATTATGCTCATGACAGTTAAGCATCTCTATGACTGTCTGTGTTAAGGTTACTCATGATTTATGGAGATGTCACCAGTGACCCCCAGCTCTGGAAAATCTCTTACAATTCCTCTTATTGTAATCATCACTCCTACTTCAGGTATACCTGAGGGGAAATTCCCTCCAAAAAATCAGGAGAAAGGTCAGAAAATATTCTAAACAAAATCAACTTTTGCAGCTATTCGAGCAGTTAGAACTTTCTTCATAACAATGCCCAAAACGTGTTGTTTCCTTGCAATTAAACTGGGATACGTGGTGGACAAAACTAGACCCAGGTTTTAGTGAATCTGGGTCCAGGATCGAGCCACCACTTCTTTCCCCTATAGAATACTTCCTCCCTACAACAGATGTTAGTCTTCACACCATTACTTTTGGCTGTCTTCTTGTGAGGAAGCCCTCTAAGCGCCCTCTGAACCTCTCCTGACTATAGAGAGCTCTTGAAATTCTGATCTGAATTTTGGACCCCTGAGGTTCAGGGCAGGGCTTTCGTTCAAGCTCATCACTTTTCCTGGTATTTTTCATGAGCAGTGGCTGGCAGTAGCAGGTCTTCAGGAAGACCAGCAAGGTAAACCCACATCCCCTACCCCAAATCCAGGGAAAAGATCTGCAAAGGAACAGGCAGCTTGCTCATCCAGTCCATAGATCAGCCGTGGTTCTGAATGACTCCTATTGCTGTGAGTTAATTTTACCTCATTCTGGAGCCTAATAAATCCCACAATGCACTGTGCCCATAAGAAATCCTTGTTCTGGGACAGAAAGAACTTGTGCCTATGTATCTTCATATTATCTTTTTTATGTAAAAAGAGAAAAACATAATAATACCATGAATTTGTTCCTAATCTTGTTCTATTAGTAATTATGAAACCCTGAATGAAGTTGGAAGCCCCACATTTGGGAAACTGTCTCAGCGGTGTACAGAGGAGAAGGGAAGACCTTTCTAAATATAACCAAGAAAAACCCCCCTACAAGTGAAAAACAATCAACTGGGATCATGTAATGACCAAAAACCATCTTGGCAATATTGTAACATTTATATGGATACAAAAGAAGAACTGAAAAGTAGATGTAACTGCTGTTTCCTATCAGGGACTGCAGAATACGTAGAAGCCTGGGATTTACTGTGTAAAACAGAATAAAAATCCTTTACAGGAGACCAATAGGTCACAACCCCATAAGTGTGTTATCAGCACCTCTCTGTGGATTTTTAGCAGCTCCCATTTCTGGATCAGGAAGCACTACAGGAAGCCCCGGGGAACTGGTGGGAAAGATTCTGAGGCTGAGTATGGGGCTATGGGATAAAAGGTTGAGAAACAATGCCTATAATCCAATATATGTTCAAAAGACATTTTCTGCAGCCCTCAAATCACCTTTTTGACTCTTTTCTGCACCCCCCCTCCAATTTTTCAACATCCTTTTTAAAATGTGAGCACCAGAGCTGCAGACAGTATTCCAGTAGTGTCTCACCACTGCTGTATACAGAGGTAAAATCACCTTCTTGCTCCCCCGATTATACATACAAGGATCACATTAGTCCTTTCTGCCACAGCATCACACTGGAGGCTCATGTTCAGTCGCTAGTCTACTCTGACACTTACACCTTTTTCGGAGTCACTGCTTTTCAGGATACAGACCTCCATTCTGTAGGTATGGCTTGCATTCCTTGTTCCTAGATGTATAACCTTACATTTGGCCCTATTAAAATGCATATTATTTGCATCCACCCAGCTCACCAAGCAATCCAGATTGCTCTGTATCAGTGACTTGTTCATTTCCCCCAATCTTTGTGTCATCTGTAAACTTTATCAGTGATAATTTTATATTATTTTCCAGGTCATTGATAAAATTGTTAAATTGCATAGAGCCAAGAACCAATCCCTGGAGGATCCTCCTGGAAACACACCCTTTTGATGATTCCCTGTTTATAATTACAGTTTGAGAGCTATCAGTTAGCCAATTTGTAATCTGTGCCATGTTAATTCTGTATATGCTAGTGTTTAATCAAAATGTTATGTGATAACAAATCAAAGCCTTATAGAAGTCTAAGTATATTGCATCACCTTTATCCACAAAGCTTGTAAAAATCTCATCACAAAAAGATATTCAGTGAGTTTGACAGGATCTATTGTCCAAATCTATGTTGATTGGCATTAATTATATTACTCTCTTTTCATTCTTTATTGAGTCCCATATCAGCTGTTCCATTATTTTGTCCTGGATTGATGTCAGGGTGACTGGCCTAAAGTTACCAAGGTTGTCCCTTTTACCCTTTTTAATATTGGCACAACACTCTAACTCTAAATTGTATTGATTATTATCTATTTCCCTTTTCTCCATTTCTTATATATTTCTTTATTATTTCTAATTCCTGCCTTCACTTCACCAGTGAAACTGGAGGATGGCTTTTACCCAGAGTTGTTCTCTTTCTTGACTGGGGAACTGTGGTTTTTTAGCTATTTAATAAACTCTTTTTAAAGAACCTCCATTTTTATTCACATTTTTCCCATCTAAAGTTTTCCTCTTGGACAATTTCACTCCTAATTTCCCTCATCTTTAGGAAACTAGTCCTTTTGAAACACTGTGACTCTAAGAGCATCCCATTGCCAGAGGGCTGAATGGTATCAGGTAGTAAGTTTCAACTGGCCTAACCAGTTCAGTACATCCCAATTCACTTATGTCATAATCTTTATCTAATAGGTGTCGTGTGAGGTATCATTGGAAAACCAATAACACACTGATCATTAATGCTGTGGTGTGGTGTACATACAGTAAACACCCAAAGGATTGTACAAATGTGAAGGAAATATGGGTCTAAAATGTGTTTGAACCAGACGAGTCTGGGGAGTGGGTAAACAGATTTTTTTCCAGACATAGGAAAGGTCAACATCTCCATCCAAGTGCAATCAGACATCTGGCAATCAGTCAAGTGTCCATTCATTGGCATATCAGAGGCTGTAGGGACAGATCAATTTGCATGGTAGAAAGCACCAGTGAGGAAGAAACCAGCATGGAATTTTCTCCACCAGACCCCATGACACCTTTCCGCACAGCAGGGGCACTAGACTTTGAGATGGATACATTTCAAAAGTTCATTGGCCTATAAAAGAGAGGGGCAAGGAACCCCAAGATATCTTTCACTTAAGAAGACAAAGGAACCAAGTACTTTGGACTATGTGGGAAAGCCTGACCACAGGGGTGATCAGCCATCTTGCTGAAAGCTAGAATGGTAAGAATCTTAATTTAAAGCAAGACTGTAGTATTGTTAAGTCTTAATCACTAGAAAGTATTTTTCACTTTTATTTGCTTGTAACCATTTCTGACTTTATCCATTACATTTGAACTCACTTTAAATCCTATTTTTAATACACTTGTTTTACTTTTAAAACAAACAAATCCACTGCTGTGTGTGAACTGAAGTGATTGTTAACTCCAGTTAATGCAACAATCTGCTGTGGTTTTGTCTCTTTACAGGAGCAACTAACCCGATTCACTAAATGTTCCAGGAGAGGGCTGAACATTTTAGGGCAGAAGGTTTGGTGGAAATTTGGGACTGGGGATGTGCAGGGATCACTTGGCTAGTAGTAACCAAGGCTGGTGAAGACCAGAGTGTGGCTGTGGTGTAACAAGCAGTCTGCTGGTGTCAGAGTTGCTGAACTAGGGATACTTATCACACAGGCACTCAGTGCATGCTTATATGCTGGCTGGGAGCATCCACACAGACAGCTACAGCAGCAAAGCATTTTAAGGTACCCAGGGTTACAGGACAAGTGGAGACACAACCTCTCATGAGTCTAGTTTGCACCCCAAGAGATGACAAACACCAAGTATATTACTGGTTGGGACTCTCCTCTGTTTGCCCATATTCAAGGTAATCACTGGTCATTAGGCAACCACCAGTGTCCAGTCCAGTGATTAATTTGTCTTTATTAGTCATAATGAGGCCTCTGAGATGCAGGCCATCACATTCGTACAGACCCCTCTTCCACTGGAATATGTCCCAATGCTCCACAAAACTTTCACCTTCACACTCAACATGCAGCCAATGGTTCACCTCCAGTGTCTTCTGCCTTCTCTTGCTCATGGGACTGGAAGGATTTATGAAAGGATCCCTTGGACTTTCCTCTTCTTCAGCTCCATTCCAAGATCACTTAGTCTTCTGAAATATGTGCAGTTCCACATGATGCCATGCCATTGGTTCCAATGGGTATCATCACCAGTGGAGACTTGCCAGACAACCTCATAATTTTGCAGTTACATCTTGTATTTTTGCTCTAGGGAGACAGCATACCATCCTGTTGTCCTTGTGTCCCTTAGTAAATTCTCTGTTCACTTTTCTTAATGTGGAGTCACTGATGATGATTGCTTGCCTTCTTAGGATGGCTGAAAAAACTCTGGTGGTAGCTACTTGCTTCATACTGCAATGTCCCCTGTCACATTTATGCTGAAGGCAAAGGAGGATGTTTCTGCAGCCGAGCAATACTACAAGGCCCAGTCTTGTATACATCTGTGAGAAAGTTAAATTTAACCCTAATAAAGTCCATATGTATTATTTATGGTCAAAATTACATCCTTCCAGAGATTTGGCTGTATTGGTTATAGAGATAATACCAAAACATTAACTTCAGCGCAAACTTTCCCTTCAAATGTAGCTGTTCCTGCAGGACCTTCCTACCTCTGGCATTAGTTTCCTCAAGTGGCACTTGCCAGTATGAGTCACCAGAATCAGCAGCTTTATGCAGGTTCCTAACTCCTGCTAACCAAGTAGGTCAAGGGAAGAGCCTTGAATTTCAGTGTGGTGTTTTAGATCCTGCCACCATGTTACAGCATCGTAAGTTTGTGCGCAGAAAGGAAAGTGAAATCATAGAATATCAGAGTTGGAAGGGACCTCAGGAGGTCATCTAGTCCAACCCCTTGCTCAAAGCAGGACCAATCCCCAACTAAATCATCCCAGCCAGGCCTTTGTCAAGCCTGACCTTAAAAATATCTAAGGAAGGAGATTCCACCACCTCCCTAGGTAACGCATTCCAGTGTTTCACCACCCTCCTAGTGAAAAAGTTTTTCCTAATATCCAGTGATGGGGTGGCGGGGGGGAAGCCTTTACCCTTCGGAAGCAAGAGGCAACCTTTGTTTAGCTGAACATTCCAATATCTAGTCATACAGTGAAATGACTAAGTAGAAAAATATATACATACAATCAGTAGGAGAATTTCTTCAAGAGTTAGTGTGTATAACAAGAAAGCAAAATAAGTTAACATGGTTAGAAAAAGAAACAAAAAACTACAGAGTCAAGGGTTCATTCAACCTTAGGTCCTGGGGTACAATCTTCTTACAGGGATTCTATCTTCTCTCTCCCCCAAGTAGAGAGTTTATAATCCTCCCCCAGAGCCCTTTTGCAAGAAGAGGGAGAAGCTGATCTGAGGTTAACTCCTTGTTTACCAAGCACCAGATAGTGCCTCCACCACTTGGCTCATCATTTTTGTCAAAAAAAAAGATGTCTTTGGATTGGAAGCTCCATTGGAACATTCTATTGCAATCAAGGATGGGGAAAGGAGGAGAAGAAAAAGCATTATTTAAGTATTTTCTGTACAAGTGGAAAGCAATTCTGCTCAGACTAGATGCTTTTAAAAATACTGAAAGTTATTTTTGAGTCCATGTCTGTTAAGTTGTTAACCTGCTCTCTGTATGAGAACAGAAATCGCTCTTGTCATAAATATAAAGGGAAGGGTAACCACCTTTCTGTATACAGTGCTATAAAATCCCTCCTGGCCAGAGGCAAAATCCTTTCACCTGTAAAGGGTTAAGAAGCTCAGCTAACCTGGTTGGCACCTGACCCAAAGGACCAATAAGGGGACAAGATACTTTCAAATCTTGGGGGGTGGGGGTGGGGGGGGAGGCTTTTGTTTGTGCTCTTTGTTTACGTGGTTGTTCTCTCTTGGGACTGAGAGAGGCCAGACAGAAATCCATCTTCTCCAACCCATCCTAATCCAAGTCTCTAATATTGTAGCCAGTATAGGTAAACCAGGCAAGGCGGATTAGTTTATCTTTTGTTTTATGTGAATTTTCCCCGTGTTAAGAGGGAGGTTTATTCCTGTTTTCTGTAACTTTAAGGTTTTGCCCAGAGGGGGATCCTCTGTGTTTTGAATCTGAATACCCTGTAAAGTATTTTCCATCCTGATTTTACAGAGATGATTTTTACCTTTCTTTTTTTTAATAAAATCCTTCTTTTAAGAACCTGACTGATTTTTCCATTGTTCCAAGATCGAGGGGTTTGGGTCTTTGATGATTTTGTAACCAATTGGTTAGGATATTATTCTCAAGCCTCCTCAGGAAAGGGGGAGTGTAGGGCTTGGGGGGATATTTTGGGGGGAAGACGTCTCCAAGTGGTCTCTTTCCCTGTTCTTTGTTTAAAATGCTTGGTGGTGGCAGCATACTGTTCAAGGATAAGGCAAAGTCTGTACCTTGGGGGAGTTTTTAACCTAAGCTGGTAAGAATAAGCTTAGGGGGTCTTTCATGCGGGTCCCCACATCTGTACCCTAGAGTTCAGAGTGGGGAAGGAACCCTGACAGCTCTTTTGTCCTTTGTCCTCATTTTCATCTCTGTGACATTCATAGCAGGTAAATTCAGTACAAATAAAAGGAATATTGGTTCACTCAGCAGATAGCCTTTTGGAAAATCACTGCTGTTGGATATTTTTACAGGTCTTGCTAAATTTATGATTAATAATGACAGTTGCAGTTATGCATGCTACGGTAGAGGTAATCAGATCTCAAGCTTCAGGGAGGAAACTGATTGCCACAGGGCTTAAAAGTTATACATTAAGCCCACTTGTTTCAATTTGCAAAGAAAATTACTGGTGGATTATTTTTGTGCCTTTGCAGAACTCCCAGTTTTGCTTTGAGTTTCAGGTTTATGCGGACCTAAAAACGCAAAGCAAAACTCCATCAATCCAAACTAACTCTGTTAAGTTTCAATGAGACTTATAAAGTTCAGTAGCATAGCAGTCCTCTGAGGTGAAACTTTAATTTATTTTCATTGCGATTATAAATAATTTTCAGACGAATAAAATTCAGACTTAAGGTTGCCACCCTCTTTTACAGTTCCTGCATCTTCAGCTCATACCTCCCACCGCTCCAAGCCCTGAGACAGAAGATCACATTGTTTAATAGGCAGTATCTAGGCAGAATAGGGGTGAAGGAAGTAGATCAAAATAGGCGGAGGAGCTCACCAATTTTGGTGGCTGTTTTGACAGGTCTTGACATTATGTGGCAATGTGTAATTGCATCAACTTTGGTTATAGAATACAACACAGGGAACAAAATGGGGATAGATGAAGAAATGGTTCTTGAAGGAGTTCATGTCTCCAAAGTGGCTCTCAATCAACCAAGCAAATTATTGGAGAGGTTTGTTTGTGGTGTTTAAAAAAAATCTATATATAAATTAATGAATATACAGTAATCTCTGACCAGCCCACAAACCCAGCCTTGGGGCAGGGACTATCTTTTTGTTCTGTGTTTGTACACCTGTGTTTGTACACCTGTGTTTGTGTTCTGGGGTCCTGGCCTCTAACAAGATTCTATAGGCACTATGGTAATACAAATAAAAGGCATCAAGGCATAAGTCAGCCACTGACTGAGAGAGGATAGTGAGAAACTTCCCTTTGGGGAGATTCTTCCATATGTGTCCAAAACCGCGATTTTTACACCTTCCTTTGAAGCATTTGGTGCTGGCCACTGTAACCGACAGGATACCAGACATGACAAACCACTTGTGCAATCCAGTGTGGCAATGCCTAGGTTCTTATACTCCACCCACAGTACTGTTGGGTTTAGTGGGAGTTCCATAAACCCCATGCTAAGCACCAGCTCCCCATGCAGCTTCCCCTTCATATTTTCCTGCCTCAAGAGCCTTCACTGCACCAGCCAATGAAGAGGCAGCAGCAGGGGAAGAGCCCACTTTATTGCAGATAAGGGGGAGCTGAGCTCCTCTTATTTTAGCTCCCAAATGAATGAGGCATTCTGCATCAGCCTGAAGTTTCATCCCTAACTTTGAATTGCCTCACTTTGTCTGTTACATTAGTCTCTTTTCTTATGAAATTTAATTTCTGTTGCTTTTTTACAATGGTTACAAAATATGGCTGGGTTCTTTTTTCATTGACAACCTATGTGGTCAGAAGCCCCTTGAAGTCTGTGATGAAGCGGAGAAACTGCCCACCAGCATGGCAGGGGTTAAATAGAGCCTTTGGGCCCAGCTACCTCATCCCCTTATACTTGCAGAGAATGCCAGGCCTGGAAGGAGGAGAAAAGGAGAGAGCCTGGATCAGTGGGGGGTTGACTGGCGAAGAGGCAGGAGCTAGCTACTGCCCTACCTAAAAGGAAGAATCACTAGCCTGCCAGCTGAGTTAGCTACCAGGGAAGAACCACTATCTCCCTGATTGAGGGAGACTGTGGAGGAGACCTAGGAGCCTCCAGCAACTGAGGTAACTGGGTGACTGAAGCCCAGAGACATTGTGGGGTTCAGCCTCACCAAACTTATGGCTACCCTGCCTGAAGGCAGAGCACTGCCCAAGATCCATGAGGAGGTGCTGCAGGAAGCAAGGCACCCTGGCAAACTGGACTATCGGGGCCTGGCCCCAAACTGAAAGAACAGTGGTAGGAAGTAGCCCAGGGCAGTGGATTTCAACTCCCTGCTGGGAGGGCCCCCTGTTGACTTACACAGGGCCCTGGGCTGGGCTCCGGTGGAGAAGGAGGTCTGACCCCCTCTCCCACCACCTAAAAGACTGAAGCACCTCAACTAGGGAAACATGGGGCCAGAGGTCAGGCAAGACAACCACTAGCCGGCCCAGCCCTCCAAGCACCCAGTTACAAAGCCATATGTGATGCCAAAGGGTAGTTAGGATCTTGGCAATTCATGAGGCAATACAATTGACAGTGTAAGAGCTCCTCTGCTTCATCGCTGCTCTTGGACATTAAGAATGCAATTGTTTTGGCCACAACAAATATCTGTTCAAAAGTGGGGGGGAAAACCTAGGAAAAGGAGACATGTGAGAAGTCATGGTGTGGAAGGAGAGCCTGCTTGTGTCTAACACACTGAAGAAATTGTTCAAGAGTAAATCACTTTGTGTAAAAATTGCCCCATAATCTTGCAAGGGTCAGTGTCATCACCCTGAACTATCTGCCATGTTAGCATTAGTTATGCAAATAAATTGACACATAACACTTTCAAAAAATATTTATATGATGCATCTAATACTTGTTTGCTTATGCCAGCTATGCCTTTTCCTCCCAAACCCCTTTCACCTCCTCCTATCCAATATCTCCATCAATGATCTGGAAGAAAGGAGGAAATTAGTGGAATTGGCAGGTAATACTAACTTGGAAGATGTTCAAAGTGCTCTAATTATGACCTCTTATAGCAAAACAGCTGACCACATTCAAATCCATTTCAGATTTGAACATGGAAATGAAGCCAGCTGAATTCTGTGCAAAACTTTTTAGAATCTGGAGAACCTTGAATCAAAAGTTTCAAGGTGACATTTTTTTTGTTGTCTCAGGCCAGGCAGACATTTTTCCATGATTGAATTGTTTAGTGATGAAACTTGTGATAGCTGATCACGTGTAGGTCTCTTGAGTTGAACCAAACCTTTTAACAGGTTTCAGAGTAGCAGCCGTGTTAGTCTGTATTCGCAAAAAGAAAAGGAGTACTTGTGGCACCTTAGAGACTAACCAATTTATAACCAATTAGGTTTTCTTTCCCCCCTCCTCGCTCTCCTGCTGGTAACAGCTCACCTTAAGTGATCACTCTCCTTACAGTGTGTATGATAACACCCATTTTTTCATGTTCTGTGTGTACATAAATCTCCTCACTGTATTTTCCACTGAATGCATCCGATGAAGTGACCTGTAGCTCACGAAAGCTTATGCTCAAATAAATTGGTTAGTCTCTAAGGTGCCACAAGTACTCCTTTTCTTTAAACCTTTTAAGTCCTCATGAAACCTCCGATTCATACTCAATGCAGAGAGCTTAATGACACGTGTTGGTTTCATTCTGAACGTCACCTTTTTTATTTTCTGGATTTCAAAGAACGAAAACTAAAATGTGAATATCCACAGGCAGTTATAATTTTTACTCAGAGAACCTCACAATGAGAAAGATGTGAACAAACTGGTAGGAATTCAAAGAACAACACTAACAATTATTCTTAATTCCTGCAATGCCCAGGGGTCCGATCCGTGGAGCCTCACTGTGCTAGGAGCCATACAAACATGGAGTAAGACAGCCCCTGCTCACAAAATTCCGCAGTCCAGTAAAAGACGAGACTTGGCAAACAATCAGGAGGAAAAGGAGAGATCAGTCAAGGATAACAATGGTAAGAAAAATATACGTGCATAGACTAGCTATGTGCACAAGCAGATGTTGAGTCAATTAATTTAAGATATATAAGATATAAATAAAGTCCTTACTGGCCATCTATCCAAAATTATAAAAGGCCTATATGATTTGATTGATGCTGAGATGTTAAAGGATCTGAAAATGTATAACACAGCTAAACGACAAGTAATTGAAGGATCCAGCCCAAGAAGAATTCTATAGAGTGATCTATAGAAAGAATGAAATTCTGTCAAGCAAAGAAAATATCACAAAATATATATTTGATTGTGGAATAATCTCCCAAGCAAAGTACACAGAGTCCCATTTCTCGTGTTATTTAAAACCAGACTGGGCAAACAATGTAGAGAATAAGCTTGCAACAAAAATGATTAGGGGGCTGGAGCATGACTTATGAGGAGAGGCTGAGGAAACTGGGATTGTTTAGTCTGCAGAAGAGAAGAATGAGGGGGGATTTGATAGCTGCTTTCAACAACCTGAAAGGGGGTTCCAAAGAGGATGGATCTAGACCGTTCTCATTAGTACCAGATGACATAACAAGAAGTAATGGTCTCAAGTTGCAGTGGGGGAGCTTTAGGTTGGATGTTAGGAAAAACTTTTTCACTAGGAGGGTGGTGAAGCACTGGAATGGGTTACCTAGGGAGGTGGTGGAATCTCCTTCCTTAGAGGTTTTTAAGGTCAGGCTTGACAAAGCCCTGGCTGGGATGATTTTGTTGGGGATTGGTCCTGCTTTGAACAGGGGGTTGGACTAGATGACCTTCTGAGGTCCCTTCCAACCCTGATATTCTATGATTCTATGCTTAGTAGCAGGGAGGACTATGGTGACCTAACAGGTCTTTTCTGTCATTGTACATTTCTTTTATTCCTTTTGAATTGTTTCATTCCCACTACATCAAGCCTTCCTGTGGGACAGAAGAATCTAACAGTTTGCAACAGTGGTCCTAGATAGGGTGACCAGACACCCCGTTTTTAAGGGACAGTCCTGTATTTAAGCCTTCTTCCAGGTGCCCAGATGTTTTGTTAAATAGGAGCAAATTGTCCCATATTTTCTGGGATCACAGCACAGAACCCGCAGCGGGGAGCAGCAAGCTGCTGTGCTCCCTCCGGCCCCCCCTTTGCTTACCCCAGCGTGCGCCCGCATCGGAGTCAACTTTGCCGCCTCCCACAGCGGCAGCAGCAGCGCTGGGGAAAGAGCACGCCCGGGAGAAGCACGGGCTCCGTCGCTCCTGCTGCTGCTCCTGCCCCGCTGCCTGGCCAGGACGCACCCCCACAGCGCCACTGTCAGCTCTCGCCTTGCAAGGTTGAGTAGCTGGGGCGGGGCAGGGTGTGCCCCCCATTCCTCCATGCACCTGCTGTGCCCGCTGCCCGGCGCTTGGGGCAGGCCACGGGGGTGGGGGGGGTCCCTGCTCAGCTGTGGCTGGAGGATCCCTGTTACCCCAGCCTGAGGGGCTCCGCTGGCCCCCTGGCTGGGCGGGCATGCAGCGGGGGGCTTGGATCACCAGCCCTGCGGGTGGGCGGCGAGGGAGCTTGGAAGACCCCCGTGGAGAAGGGGGGGCTCAGACCAGCCCCGCGGCCAGGAGGGAAGGGGGAGCTCGGACCAGCCCTGCCCCCGGGTGGGAGGGGGGCTGCGGGGGGTTCAGAGGCGGGCAGTGTGGGGGGGGGGTCGGTGGACCAGCCCTGCACACGGGCAGGCAAGGGGGTCACGGGTGCCAGTGGGGGGAGGACCTCAGGCTGGCCCCGCATGGCGGGAGGCAGGAAGGGCTGGGGTCGGCCCAAGCGCAGTGGGGCGAGGGTGGCCTCCGGCAGCCCTGCCCATGGAGAAGCTGGGGGACCTTAGGGAGCGCTTGGGAGGGCCCCGCGGGGGGGTGGGGGAGGGTGCGGGCCAGCCCTGGAGTGTCCTGTTTTCCATTTGAGAAAATATGGTCACCCTAGTCATAGACGAATGAGCCAATGGGGAAGCCTGTGTTAGATGCATTTCACTAGCTACCTCAAGGCAAATATCAAATACTTGATAAGAAACCTTATTGACAATTGTAGCCCACGAAAGCTTATGCTCAAATAAATTTGTTAGTCTCTAAGGTGCCACAATTGAGTTACTGACCCAAAAAACATGCATTTTTTTGGTTTCCATGGTATTTTGCCTTCAATTCCCAACCCTGTGTAAAGATATTATTATACATTGTATTATATAGTTGAAATGGAAGCAAGTGACAGGAAAAAATGAAGAAAGCTAATCGTTTCCATAATTCCTTACTATTTTTAAAGAAGTCAATTCAGTGAAATATCAGACATTCCTATAATGAAAACCCCCCATCATTTTTAGAAAGTTGAAAAATGGCCTGTGGTTCTCTTAGTACTAAATTTTATTTTTTTAACAACAGAGATTATATAAACATTAAAAAGTACATTTTTGTAGAATCTCTTCACTTAATTATGGCAACAATTTTTTAAAAGTATTAGACATGTATATAAACAATGACTAAACTGTAAGCTCTTTGACAGCCTTTTGAGTATTCATGTACAATACTACATTTTAAAAAATACACAAATGAATCAGTACACCTTAGATTATGTCCAACTACATGTAGGCCTGGCAGTAGTGGCCAATCTAATGCTTCCTAGTATTGCTTGGTACCTTGTCTCATTTTGTGATTGATTCACTTTGACCTTCTACTTTCTTCAAAATTGGCCTGAATTGATTGTTTGCTCATTTGTTTGTTTACTTAAAGCCAAGAAGGAAAAAGGAACATAATTAACAGGAAATCTTAGCAGACACTCTTCTGCATTTGCATATAGTTTCTTTTTTCCAAAAATATTCCCCGTGAGTCCAGTTTTAGAGCTGGGCGTTGGACAAAAACTACACTGGCAGCATTGGTTGATAACCATAAACTATGTGCCCAAGCTGATTCTTTGAGATGTGTTAGCTGCCTGTGATTCTCCAGCCTATAAAGTGTTGCTAAAACTCATTCAGCCCTCAAACCTGGTACACTGAAGTAAATATTAGTTTTGCAATAGATTTCAGTGAGAGCAGCATCAAGCCATCAGTTTCTATGAGTAGATGGAATCACTATGAAGTACTCCATTTTGGTGACCCAGCTATGCTAGGCTGTGCTAACTGTGAGGTGAGGCAGAGGCTAACCAAGAAAAAAGGGATCATTTCAATTTTTTAAAACTTAATAACGGAGAACTCCAAAATTGACCCAGGAGTATAAATGATATAGAACGTTACTGAAGACTTACTACTTATAACAATAATCTCTAGGTTACCAACTCATTAACCTTTGTCAGCTTGTACATGCTGTGCAGTTAGGACCAAACACATTGTAATTAACAAGAACAAAAGAGATTACTTAACAATACACTGTGTCATTTTAGAGAAGAATAAACTTTTCCTCTCCTTGGCTGTAAGTCCAGCTCCACTCTTGCTGTTCTGTTCTTTGCTTCTGTTTGGCCTGAAGTGCTCATTAGATTTGATGTTCCTGTGGCTGCACCTCTTTTCACTGAGTTTATCCACAAGTGGGGTTTCTTCACCTAGTGGGCCCTCATTTGTCCACAAGACATCTTTGAACTGTATTCTGTTCACAGTCATTCTCTCTGTTCATGTACTTTAGGTCCCTGGTGGGTAGGCTTCCCCTTTACCATTTTCAGGATCTGATTTAATCAAACACAGCTTTTTGACCAATTACCTTCTTCACCAGAACTGTCCCTTGGGTGTGGCGAATCAGGGCGACTGCTTTGAGCCCCGTGCTCTGGGGGACCTCGCACTTCAGTGTGCATGTGTCATGCGGGAGGGGGCGCCAGGCTGACGCAGGGGGTGGGGTTAGGGTTGGGGGTGCTAAACAAGCCCAGGGAGTGGGGTTAGGGGTGTCTGGGGGGCCAGGCCAACCCAGGGGGTGAGGTTAAGGGTTTGGGGGCCAGGCCGGCCTGGGGGGTTAGTGCACCTGGGAAGTGAAGTCTTTATCTTTTCATAGTGATATTCAATTGCAGAATCGCAATGCTGACGTCAAATGTGGGGATGGAACCGGAAGCCAGGGTGGGGACCTTTGAATGGGTGCGACCTTTTGTATCCAGTTTAGTTCGAAAGCATTGGTTTAATTAATGCAAAGGACCAATCCTCTTGTTATATGAAGTAGCATACAGTGGCTAGCACTACCAGGGACAGAGACAAATGGAAAAATATAGTTCGGGTGTGGAAAAAAGGCAGAAAAAAAAGAAGAGAGAAGAAATGGATAAAGCACTGAAAGATTTGCTGGAAAAGTTTATGGTTTCTAAAAGTGTTCTGGCTAGTGAGAAAAATGCTGAATTAATGGATGCAAGCAATTATACCAAGGCTGAGGAAGAGGACAATAGTGCAAAATGTGCACAGGCTGTTGAAATAGAAAAATCTGCCAATGCTGTTTTTGCTGAAGAAGATATGTATGATCCAGCAAATTGGCCAGATTTACTTGACAACAAGACAATAGACATTTTAGTGGAGAGAGGGCCTGTGAAAATAACTGGGTAATGACTATGTTTTTCCAAAGAATGATGACAATCGACGCTTTTCAGAAGACTTATACATACGGAATTTACCAACTGGAGAAAGGGTTGAAAGAAATTGGCTGGTATACTCAAAGAAAGCTGATGCAGCTTTTTGTTTCTGCTGCAAAAACAGCATGCAAATTAGTAAAGGAAGGCGGCAATGACTGGAAACGTCTCAATGATAGATTGCAATCTCACAAATTATCCAATGAGTCATATTGTAAACTCAACAAAATGGACTGAAATTCAGAGAACATTGTCCGCAATGAAGACAATAGATGAGTACATATTGCAAGAAATAAACAAGGAGAAGAAACATTGGCAATCAGTGTTGACATGTGTTATAGCAATTGTGCAGTACCTAGCTGAACATAACTTAGCATTTTGTGGAACAAATGCAAGGCTTTATGAACATAATAATGGTAACTTTCTGGGATTAATTGAAATGATAGCTAAATTCAATCCTACGATGCAAGAACATGTCTGATGCATCAAAACCAAAGAAATCCATGACCATTATCTTGGGCCCGTAGTCAGAATGAGCTAATCTCGATGATGGCGTTGCAGGTGAAGAAAAAATTATTGAAAAGGTGAAGACTGCAAAATACTTTGCAGTTATTCTTAACGGTACCCCTCATCTGAGTCAGCAAGAGCAGATGTCCCTTGTGCTTTGTTATGTTGACGTAACTTTTGAAGAAGTGACAGTAAGGGAGAATTTTATTGACTTTCTTCTGGTTCAAGACAAAAGCGGACAAGGACTGTTAGATTCTCTCATAGCTGCGCTGGATGGACTTGGCCTCCATATTAGTGATTGTAGGGGTCAGGGATACAACAATGGGACAAATATGAAGGGCCAGAAACAAGGCTTACAGGCGCGCATCCTTCAACTCAACCACCAAGCCTTTTTCACTCCAGGTGGCTACCACAACTTAAATCTGGTATTGGGAGATATGACGAAATGTAGTTCAAAAGCCATGACATTTTCTGGAGTTGTACAGCGAATTTACAATATATTTGCAGCTTCAACTAACAGATGGCAAATACTGAGACTGCATGCTCCCTCTCTAACGCCAAAAATGTTGTCAGACATTAGGTGGGAGTGTCAAGTAGAGAGTGTAAAAGCAATTTGCTACCAGACAAATGATATCAGGAACGCCTTGCTTCAAGTTGCTGAAGAATGCAATGACTCAAAATTTAAAAGTGAGGCTGAGTCCTTGGTCAACTACGAACTTGAAATTTTTGAATTTCTGTTTGCAATGGTTGTGTGGTATGACATCATGTTCGCCATAAACACTGTGAGCAAGACACTTCAATCCAGGGAAATGCAGCTTGATGTGGCTATTGCACACATCAAAGGACTAATTGTCTTTCTGCGGAAATACAGGAACACTGGATTTACCTCAGGCAAGAACACAGTAACACAAATAGCATCTGAAATGGACATTGAAACTAAATTCAAAGAACAACGTGTGAAACGAAAGAGAGGTGAGGAGGAGCTGGAGAATTTGCCCAAAAAAGTATTTGAAACCAATTACTTTCTGGTCATCATGGATCAGGCTTTCGTGTCACTGATCACATGATTGGAACAAATGCAAGGGTACTCCAGTAATTTTGGTTTCCTGTATGATGTGAAGAAACTCAAAGAAATGACAGAAGATGACATGAGAAAGCGATTTGGGCACTGCATTGTCTGTCGGAGAACTTCACGATATCAACAGTGCGGACCTTTTCTCGACGCTTCGGGTGCTACGAGAATTTATCCCTGAAGGAACAAGTACTGCACTTCAAACCCTTCAGTTTCTTAAATCACTTGACAGTGCCTTCCCAAACACAGCAATAGCATACAGGATTTTACTGACAATCCCAGTCACGGTGGCTAAAGGGGAGAGAAGTTTTATCAAATTAAAATGATATTAAAGATATTAAAAAATTAAGAACTACCTAAGGAAACTTCTCAAGAGAGGCTGGGTGGACTTGCCATTCTGCCCATTGAGAAGGAAGTAGCATCAAACCTGGATTACCACAATCTGATAGCAGAGTTTGCTGCAAGGAAGTCCAGGAAGGTGGATTTCAGAATGTAAGTGGCACGACACTGATCATGATCGGTGAGGTTTTTTAAAATTATTTGAACTTCATTATAATTATACATAAGAACTACAATATAATATAATTATATTACAATTAGACAGCTGTATGCTATCAATATTTAACCTGCACCCTGCAGCTGCCCTTGAAGTTCACTGTAACCAGATTTCACCTGTATAAAAAATGTTAAGGGGGCCCATACAGGCTGATTTGCCCCATGCCCTGCATCCCCCTAGGGACGGCCCTGCCAATTATATTTCCTTTGGTTTTTTCCCCCTTGATACTCTCTCTCTGGTAAGTCTGTACATTTTATTTCCCTCCTCTAATAGTACCAGCTCACATACCCTTGTCTATTTTTTTTCTGCTTCTCCTGATCTGAAACATTTCCTGTTTTCCTTCTTTCTTCCCAGTCCTCTACTTTTATTCTCCTGTACTTTTATTTTATCATATCACCTTCTACTCAGGCTCCCGTTCATCTGCTAGCTCAGCATCTCAATTCTTCTCCTTCTCTAATAACTTTTTCCAGCTGCCGCTTTAGGTGGATTCCAAGCCCATCTCCTAAGCTCAAGCTGCCCTCTCATTGGCTGTTTGTCTCCCCAGGAAAGCATTCTGTGTTGCTGCATCACAGTGCAGGGTAAGGGTTACTACACCAGGGTGTCAGGGTAAGGGTTACTACACCAGTATTATTTGTTTGAAGGACCACAGATAATTATGGATGATTGTTCATTGTCCCTGGGGGCTCTATCCTGCATGGTGCCACTGGGTTCCATTGTATCTCGATATGTATATTAAACCATTAGGAGTGTTACTAAGGAGATACTGGTGGCTTTGCCATCGTAATGCTGATAATTCCCACTTCCATTTCATTGGACAATGGTGTTGGGTTTAGTGTGTGGTTGCTGTTGGTGGCCTGCGATATACAGGAGATCAGACAACACAATCTGGTGGTCCCTTTTGGCATTAAACTCTATGACAATGTGGTGGAATAGCGCACCCAGTGCCTTCTGGACAAACTGCAACATTTAACTCTTTTCACAGGCATTTAGGGAGGAAGGTATCTGAAGGGATGAGAGGTAAGATTAAACAGAAGTATGACCCAATGCTTTGGACACAGTTGGATGAGATACAGTATTACTATAGGTTATGGCCTGCTGGGACAGTCCTTTTTGTGAATGCACAGAGGAGAGGGATTGTGCAATAAGTTGGTGCATCCAGAGCAAAGATTTGTCATAATCACAGTCCCTTCATGTACTCCAAAGAGGACAGGACTGAGGAACATGCCTAGCACACTGGGAAGACTATGCTGAACTTCCTGAAAGAGTGTAACAGTAGCATCCTCTCCTTGTTTGCCACAAAAATCCTCTCTCAGAGCTCCACCCAAGGCAGCATTCCTCTCACAATTTCCCCTAATGCAGTGAGGCTTCCCATCACCCTTAGCGTAGGGCTGGGCCTCAATGGCAGGGCTGATCCTTTAACCATTATATAGAAAACTGCATATAGACCTGTGGTTAATTCTGGAAGTATCTGTGTTTAATGTGTTGGTCCAGAAATCTTTGGCAGACAGTTTTGTGTTTTTCTGATCAATAGTTAACAGTGGGATCAAAGAGAGCAATAGCAGAAACAAGAAACTGGAGACAATAGAAAGGTGGGGGGTTGACACAGGAAAAGATCTCACGATTTTACAATAGGTTGCTTGCATTCATAAGATTTCCCGTACTCAAACTCTATGCTTCCCCTTTAAATAGGTGCATTATCGCTATCACTTAATATTTACAGTGAGGTAGCATCCAAAGGCCCCAGTCAGGATCAGACCCCCACTGGCACAGGTGCTATGTGAAGATATAGGAAGGCACAATCCCTGCCTTGAAGATCTTAGAAATAATATCCTTCTTCTGTAACTTCAAACAGAGAAGTGTTTATTTGCACTGCTATAAGTGCTCAACTAGCAGTACCCAATCCCAAACTACTATGTCTAAAGGATTTGTACTGACATTTTAATATTCTTAATGTTTATTGATCCAAATGAACAGGAACTTTTAACTAGTAATGACACTTTCAATTACATTCTTGTTGGTAAAGTCCACATACTGGTGTCATGATACAAGCATGAAACAAAGAAAATGGCTGTTGGACAGACAAGTTATTCCACTGCTGAAGTTTGGCCTAAAGCACTGTAACAAACCAACATTCTCTTCAGGGGCAGCATGATGGGGTGTAGGAGGCATTCATAGTTCCTGCTGGATGTCTCACTGCTCTGCTACACCCCAATTCAGAAAGCAGCCAGGTAGGTTCTCCAGGCCTGCCTAGAGAGGCCTCACTGGGGCAGCCATCTTGGCAGCCAGCTAGATAGACCTGGTCCTCCAAGGGCTAGTGACAGCCAATCAGGGACCAGCAGGCTCAGCTAAAAGCAGCTGCAGGGCCTTAGCACCTCAGTTCTTGGCTGGGGCTGGAGACAGAGATGAACCTGAGGCTGCTGGCCCTGAGATGGGGCTGGTAGGAAGAAGCCCAGGGAAATAGGAGTGAAGGATGGAAGGTGAGCAGGTCCCTGGGCTGGAACCTGGAATAGTGGGTGAGCCTGGGTTCCCCTACAGCTACAGGCAAAATGGTGTAAAGCCCAAGAAGGGGACAGGTCTTATTTGGGAGCCTGAACAAAGGGCTGAATTTAAAGCCCTTCAAGCCACCGATGACTGACCAAGGTTGGCCTGCAGGGAGCACCAGGGGTGCCAAAGGGATTGTGGTACCACACTTCTCTGCTTGGATACACCCAAGAGGTGAGTGCCCCTTTACAGGCAGTTTACACCTATAGGCCTTCATAATCATATATTGCTAAGGCACTTTGGTGAGTCTTATTGTGCCAAGTCAGAATATACAGAAATCACTTATAAAACCAGCAAAGCAATTGCATCCACATAAAAATATATATGGTACATTTTCTATATCTGTAAAAGTTGCGCACAACAGAGTACCAATGTACGGAAGTATTTGCTGCATACCAAGAAATAAAAAATAAAATAGTGGGGCTGCACATATACCTTTTATATGGTTTGCAAAGGTGAATGCTGAGAAGCATCATCGGACAAGTCCAATCTTCATCCTTGTTCAACTTAATCTTATTCTGGGTTTTGGAAAATATTGTGACAGTACACGCACAGGCCAGCTGAGGCATCTGAGGTAATGATATGTTAACATTTCAACAGAATAAAACGTACTGTTGTTCTAAACTGGAGAGAACGTGCCACAGCTGTGAAAAGAGAGTCCAGGAAGTGATTCAATAGAATTACACATGCATGAAAAAATAATAAAAAGGAACTCTAATATATTGCTCAACATTTGTAAGGGACATAAGTCCAGAAATTCAAGTTATGATGTTCATATCAGCCATTTTTCACCACGTACCTTATATTTAGAACATGGTGTATATCTTAATACAGTGCTCCCCAGAGTGAGCAGGGAGCTATAGTGTGGGGAAGTTATCAGGCAGAGCAGAGGATTGATTGGGGGTTCAGGACAATGGAAAGACTCCAGCTCCATCTCCCACACACATGCTGTAAACTATGCTGCATCTCCTTGGAAGCCATCCACCTGTGCTCTCTGCTCCTGCTGTGGCTCCCCAAAGTAGCCTGTGACTGGAGCAGCGCTGATTGACAGGACTGCAGGCTCAGGTGGCAGCCTGCCAGCCCAAGCTTCTCTGCTTTGACCCTGGGGCAGTCACCTGTGCCTTTAGTGGCATCCCCACCTCAGTGGCATAGAACCTTCTGGTGAGTGGGGATAGACAGAGGAGGAGAAGAGTCAGTCAGATGGGTGTAAAAGAGCAAAAAGAAAATGGGAAAAATGCATAGAAGAGAAAAAAGAACAGAAAGAAAAGCAGGGAACCATTGCTTTAATATCTATCACATTTACAGTGTGGCTGAGCTACAGGTCCTAGGGAACCATAATTTTCAATGTCTTGGCATTTGTGTGTTTAAAATCTCAACCAGAGCATTATGATAAGTCGTTTTGCATTTCATTTCATTTTTTCCTCCAGGGAAAAAGTGTGTTTGAGCACATGTTCAAACAGAATGCATGAGGGACAATCAAACTAACACAGTCTGTACATTTATTTAAGCGATTGAACCATTGCACATTCAAATAAATGAACTGAGTGTATTTATTTGAATGTTCTCTCAGGTATTTGAGACCACAAACTGTGGGGGCCCCAATTCTCCTCTCACTTGCAGTGGTGTAAATCAGAAATAACACCCCTAAAGTTAGTATTAAAACCAGTGTAAGTGGAGCAGAATCAGAACTAACTGGGTTTAATTGAATGTGTAATCAGAGGTCAAAATGCAGTTGCTTTTAGTTTTCTTTGGGAAGTTCCAGACCCATGAATGCTTGTCATATCTAGAGTTCAGCGTCTTAGATTGTTAAATATTTAGTAGAGAACTGCATACTGCCCATGATTTCAAGTTTCAGGCAGAGTGAGACCAGCTGACTAGCAATTTCCTGGAGAAGCAGGGTGGGTGAATGGAGTTTGGTTGTTATAGGTAAATAATACTGTGACAGTCTGCACCCCATATTCACCGAAGTATATGATTATGGTATGGTTATGATATAATTATGTTGCATCTTGTACAAGATGTGTCTTGTTAGGTGTCAATGGAAAAGTTATGATTTGCTGAATATAATTAACCTATTTGTATGCATGAATCATTTTTGTATCTGGAGTTATGAATATTGACTATGCATTTGTATTTCAAATGTGCTTGTCCTGGGTAACACCCACAACTAGCCTTTCAGGTACACCAGTAAAGAAGCTAGACAGTGCTAATGGCTCATCAGTGAAAACAATGGGCCATGGAAAAGGCTTGCCCTCACCTGGGGACACTTCAGACACCCTATGGATAATGGCTGCCATGACTCATCAAACATGCAGGGGCATGTGACTAGACCACATGATACTGAACTCCATTATGGTACCTGTATTTTTCCACAAACTGGGCTGGGAACTTGGCTTGGAACAAAAGGGCTCCTGCCATATGGAAGAAACTATAAAAGGGGGAAGTGACATCACCAGGGGCCTCACTCTCTCTACACTTCAATACCTGGAAACACCTTAGGAACAAAGACTTTGAAATGGGGAAATGCTGGTCCCAGGCAGGAAAGAGGAAAACCCTGCCTGTGTATAAAACTTCTACAAACTGCTTATACTATCTAGCAGGGTGAGACACTGATTCAAATCCTGTGTAATATATTAGGCTTGGATTGCATTTTTTTTTATTTGCTAGGTAATCTACTTTGTTCTGTTTGCTATCACTTATAATCACTTAAAATCTATCTTTCTGTAGTTAATACATCTATTTTATATTTTGTACCTAAACCAGTGTGGTTTGAGTAAAGTCTTTTGGGAAAATCTCAGCTCAGTTAACAAAAGTTTTGTGCATATTCCTCTCCACATTGAGGGAGGGGCACACTGGGTATTAAATGCATACTGGTCCAGCTTTTGACCAGGGCAGGACAGTACAGCTCTGGGGATCCTATGCTGGGGAGCTGGGGGTATTTTAACTGAAGCCTCTCTATTGGTTCATGGAGTGGTTGGCAGAGCATTCATGAACACACCTGGTTATGGGCCCTGCCTCTGGATGTTTGTGTGAGGGCAAGCTTGGAGGGCTTTGCAGCTTGTCACAAGTCACAGTGTGAGAGGGAGCCCAGTTTGGTGAGACAGAGGGCTCAGTGGAACCCCAGTTCCAGGTGACACCCCGGGGTGGGGGGCATCACAAAACTTTCTACTTCAAAGGTCTATAAGACCATAGAAAACCCTGCTCTTGTGAAACCCATAGGGAGGGGAAAGATGATACAGCAGTTTTGACTTATGCTCCCATGACTAGGTATACTGGCTCTTCACAGTATAAGAGAGTAACCCTCTCAGAAAAAAGCAGCCCACTCCGATCTCACTACCAGCGGTGGAAACATTGAACCAGTAAATACTACAAGGAGGCTGTTGCTGGGGTATTGCTCCCAAGGAGGGTATACCCCAATCCAGATCTGAGCTAAGTCTTGTAGGTTCCTAGGAATTAAACTCCTATAGAGTGGCAAGGCATGAGTCCTCCCCTCCAGAGACTGGCTGAGGGAAAATGTCTGGGCTTCCAATTTATAAATCAATGTCATCATCACCCTATCATTTCTACCATCTGGGTCTGTAAACATTTGTTCTTCTTTGAGTACTTGCTCATGTCGATTCCAAGTAGGTGTATGTATGCCATGTGCACAGTCATCAGTAGGTTTTTCCCCCAGTGGGACCCGTCGGGTCAGCTGTGGAGCCCCCTGGAGTCGCGCCTTCATGGCAGTGTATATGGTACCTGCCGACCTGCCGCCTCTTCAGTTCCATCTTACCACCCGTGACATTTGTTGGAGCTGCTGCTTCTCTCTTGCTACGGCAAGCAGTACCTTTTCTCTTTCTACTTGTAAATAGTTAACTTAGTGTTAGTGTTTCAAGTAGTTTATAGAGTTAGTCAGATAAGTTTCTGTTGGAGTTCCATCCACTATGTTCTCCCCTCCAGGAACCAGGGCATGACTTGGTCTCAAGGGTTCAAACCGTGCGGGTCCTGTCAGAAGCCTATGCTCAGGGGCCACCCCCAGGACTCTTGCTTAAAGTGCTTGAGGGAGGCCCACCAGACTGACAGATGAAAGATCTGCAAAAGCATCTGCCCAAGAACCAAAAAGGAGAGAGACTTTAGATTAAAACTACTCCTCATGGAGTCAGCTCTCTGTCCCCAGCTGGCATAGCCCATGTTGGCCTCAAAGCCCAGTACTTTGGTGCAGAGCACACCGTCCTTGGTGAGAGAGACTGTGGTGCCAAAAAAAGATTTAGGGTCCACAGACCCTCGGCATCGTCACTCCCTGGCACCGAAAAACCTCCACCGTGGCTACACAGCACCGCTCGCACTCGCCAATGATGCGCAAGAAGCAGAGGAGAGCCGAGAGGGTGTGTTCACCCACAATTAGAGCAGGAGAGCGTGAAAGCACTAGCAGAGTGCGTCCTGCACTGGGACACTCAGCCCCTGCTCTGGCTAAGCTGGCACAGTCATCTCTGGCCTTGCAGAGAGGTCCGTCAAGTCTGGTACTGGTGGATTCCCCTGAATGGGAGAGTCCGGTAGAGGAGCTGGATCTTCCATCCACCCTGGACATGTTTGAGGCAGCCAGGCACTTCATAGATATGACAGCTCTGCAGGCACCAGCACCGCAGAGAAGCACCGTGCTTTCCAAGGGCAAACTGGCCATGAAGCAGCACCAGTCATCCTCCCCTTGACATTGCTCCCTGACACCGCCCTGTTTGGCACTACCATGTGTCTCCCTGATCGGCATCATCTTTGGACTCAGAGCCATAGTCATATGTCTCAAAAAGGAGACAGCACCGTTTGAGACAGGGGACAGCAGTTCCCCATGATGCCTTGGCCACCGCAATGGCAGGTGCTGGCGCAGTGGCCCTTCCGGACACCATGGGTGTACCACCAAGCCTAGGGGCCAGGCTCCAGATCTCTGTCAGTCACCTCAGAAAGATGGGCTCTCCTGACATCCTCTATGGCCAGGGAACCCCACCATGAGCCTCCAAGACTAACACCCAGACCAGCACCGAGGCTGTTACTAAGGCTGACACCGAAGCTGGCACCTAGACCAGCACGGGTACCACGCCCAGGACCGAGCAAGAGACATCACCACAGGGGGATCTCCGTGATTTGGAGGGTCAAGAGGACCCAGTGCCACAGAGAGCATCATCCTCATCATCCCCAGATGAGGCAGTAGCAGGCTTGTCTTCCATGTTGCCAGCTGTGGACAACGGAGCCCATCAGGAGCTGCTCAGGGGTGGCACAGAACTTGGGCCTCCAGGCAGAGGAGGTGTCAGAGGAGACTGACCCAATGATGGATATTCTGACACCCAAGGGTCCTTCAAGAGTGGCTTTTCCCCTGATTAAAACCGTCCAAAACACCACCAAGACCCTGTGGCAGATTCCCGCCTCTCTCCGCCACAGCCAAAGGGGTGGAAAGAAAGTATTTTGTACCCTCAAAAGGGTACGAATATCTATTTACCCACCCTCAGCTGGGCACATTAGTCATGGAGGCTGCAAATGAGAGAGAGAGGCAAGGGCAGCCCGGACCAATGCCTAAATCGAAGGATGCAAAGAAGTTGGACCTCTTCGGCCAAAAGGTATACTCTACCGGAGGGCTCCAGCTCCAGACTGCCAACCAGCAAGTGGTCCTCAACTGCTACAATTTCAATTCTTGGAACACTCTGAGTAAGTTTAAGGAGTTGCTCCCAACTGAGTCCTGCTCAGAATTTGAGGCCATCATCAACGAGGGCAAGGTTATAGCAAGGACCTCCTTGCAAGCCGCTCTTGCCTCAACCGCTATAGCCATGTGAAGGAGCTCATGGCTGCAGGCTTCAGGCCTCCCACACGAGGTCCAACAAACAACTCAGGACTTGCCCTTCAATGGATCAGGGCTGTTCTTGGAGCAAATGAACTCCAAGCTCCACAGTCTCTAAGACTCATGCGTGACATTAAAATCTCTGGGGCTCCATACACCAGCCCCACAAAGGAAGTATTGCAACCCTCAGCCTCCCCCATGCTTCTACCCTACTTATCCTAGAAAGGATTACAACAGGAAACAGGGCAGGAATAATAGGAGAAGGCCACCTCAGCCCTCTTCCAACCAGAGCCAGGGCTCGGCGAGGCAGTCTTTGGGCCCCAAGCAAAACCTTTGAAGGTGCGCCCAGGGTGATGCACCAGACATAATCCCGGATCCTTTCCCGCCTCAGTATACAGGCCAAACCAAGACTGCCTAGACAAGATAGTCACTCTACCTCCTCCAGTTATCGAGTCCCCTCTGTGGTGGCTCAACAAGGTGTATGCAGGAGTACCCTTCTCCAGGCCCCAACCCTAGCTGTCTCTTTGCAATGGGATGCGGGGTGTGGCGGGGAGGAGGGGTGGTGCACCTAGGTTTCTGGTCCCAGGCAGAACTTTCACTGCACATTAACATCAGGGAGCTGTGTGCGGTTCGTCTTGCTCACCACATGTTCAAAACCCATCTGGAGGGCAGATGTGTATCGGTATTGACCGACCATACAACAGCGATGTTCTATATAAACAGACAGGGTGGTGCTCATTTTTCTCCCCTATGCCAGGAAGCCCTCAAACTGTGGGACTTCTGCATTGTGCACTCAATCCATCTAGAGGCATCATACCTTCCGGGCTCTCAGACCGAGCTGGCTGATCATCTCAGCAGGTCCTTTCACAATCATGAGTGGTCCCTCTGCCCGGATGTCATGATCAACATCTTCCAATGGTGGGGATTTCCCCATATAGACTTGTTCGCAACGAGGCACAACAGGAAGTGTCAGCAGTTCTGTTCCTTCCTGAATCACAGCCCTTCCTGGGCTCGCTTGTGGACGGCCTTTCTCCTCTGTTGGAAGGATCACCTGCTGTATGCATTCCCACCCTTCCCACTTATACACAAGGTCCTGCTAAAGGTCAGAAGAGAGGGAGCATCAATGATCTTAACAGCACCAGCGTGGCCACGTCAACACTGGTTCACAGCACTCCTAGACCTGTTGGTGGACATGCCCATAACCCTGGCCCCGGACTTGATCATGCAGGACCACGGCCACCTCCAGTATCCCAATCTAGAGTCTCTCTACCTCACAAAATGGAAACTCCGTGGCTGAACCCCTTGGAGTTCACATGCTCATACCCTGTTAGGGATGTTCTCCTTGGCAGCAGGAGGTCATTCACTAGGGCCACTTATTTGGCTAAGTGGAAGAGATTCTCGATTTGTTCATTACAAAAGGACACTCCACCTTTACAGTCATTGATTCCCTTTATCCTGGACTATTTACTACACCTGAAACAGCAGAGCCTGTCAGTGTTGTCAATAAAGGTGCACTGGCTGCTATCTCGGCTTTCCATCCTGGTTCTGCTGGCCGGTTGGTTTTTGCTAACCCCATGGTTGGCCACTTCCTCAAAGGCTTAGAGAGGCGATACCCTCAAGTAAGAAAGCAAATCCCCCCATGGGATCTCAGCCTGGTGCTCGTAAGACTGATTGGTCCTCCCTTTGAGCCCCTAGCAACATGCTCTCTTCTCTACCTTTCCTGGTGGCTATAATTTCAGTCAGGATGGTGTCTGAGCTTAAGGCCTTAACTTCTGAGCCCCCATATACTGTCTTTTATAAGGAGAAGGTGCCGTTGCAGCCACACCCCGCTTTTCTCCCTAAGGTAGTTTTGAAATTCCACATGAACCAGGACATATTTCTTCCCGTGTTCTTTCCTAAGCCACACGCTAGCAACCGGGAGCGAATGCTCCACTCCCTGGATGTCAGGCGAGCATTAGCCTTTTATATCGAAAGAACGAGACTGTTTCAGAAATCAACACAACTCTTCATTGCGATTGCAGAGTGGATGATGGAGCTTCCAGTGTCATCCCAAAGAAACTCTTCATGGATCATGGCCTGCATCAGGGCATGCTACGACCTGGCAAAGATTCCTGCCCTTGCACTGCCGGCACACTCCACAAGGGCACAGGCATCCTCGGTGGCATTCCTGGTGCAAGTCCCCATTCAGGACATCTGCAGGGCAGCGACATGGTCGTCAGTCCACACCTTTACTTCGCACTACATCATTATTCAGCAGGCCAGAGATGATGCTGCATTTTCAGAGCGGTGCTACAGTTTGTGACCTGCTGAGCTCCGACCCCTCCTCCTAGAAGATGCTTGGGAGTCACCTACTTGGAATCGACATGAGCAAGCACTTGAAAAAGAAAAAACAGTTATCTACCTTCTCATAACTGTTGTTCTTTGAGATGTGTTGCTCATGTCCATTCCAAGACCCACTCGCCTACCCCTCTGTTGGAGTGGTCCGGCAAGAAGAACTGAAGAGGAAGCAGGTTGGCTGGGACCTATATACACCACCATGAAGGCACAACTCCCCGACGGGTACCACTAGGGGAAAAACCTTCCAATGACTGTTTTCAGAGTAGCAGCCGTGTTAGTCTGTATTCGCAAAAAGAAAAGGAGTACTTGTGGCACCTTAGAGACTAACAAATTTATTTGAGCATACACTTTCGTGAGCTACAGCTCACTTCATCGGCTGCATTACAGTGTGTATGATAACACCCATTGTTTCATGTTCTCTGTGTATATACATCTCCCCACTGTATTTTCCACTGAATGCATCCGATGAAGTGAGCTGTAGCTCACAAAAGCTTATGCTCAAATAAATTTGTTAGTCTCTAGGATGCCACAAGTACTCCTTTTCTTCTTCCAATGACTGTGCATGCATCGCACACACACCTACTTGGAATGGACATGAGCAACACATCTTGAAGAAGAAATTACGAGAAGGTAGGTAACTGTTTTTTTCCATTCTGCAAGGAAGAGAGTAAAAGCAGATGTACCTTCACTGAAAGGTGCCTGACCAACAGTGAAGGTAATTCTGTCAGTATCAAAGGAATAGCAGCAGTGTGAATGAGAGCATGAATTGGTGACTATGGATAAAGAAGTTTTTTTAAAGAAAAGAAATACTTGTGTCAAACTGGGCAAACGTTTCTTTAAAATAAGGGTATGTGACACGTGCGCCTTCTGCTGTGCTTCCCTGGGCCTTCTACAGCTTCCCTCTGGGTAGGAAGCTGTTCAGGACTGAGGATGTGGAGATGTAGTAGATATAACTTCCAAATTTCATGAAACCTGGTGATTCACAGGGAAGGAAAAAAGGAAGCATTAACCCCCCAGAGAGGCTGCCTGAAGAGCTGACTATATGTAGTTCCATATATCCTCAAAAGGGTGGTGTTGGGGAAAAATATACAAGGAATAGGACTCAACGCTACTAAGCCCATTAGTAATTTCTGCACAGGAAAAGGAAGCCTTCTGGGTAGCTGGAAGATACTGAGGAAAATGTACGACAGGAAGCAGCTGCTTCTCAGATCCTTAATCCCACAGAATGAGGGTGGAAGGGCTTCTGTGAACCACAGAAAGGAAGTAAAGAAAGTATGCAAAGACCACTGCTTTTGTCCCCCCCAAAAGCCCCTTTGGTGCTCAATGCTCCATCTCCTCCTACTTTGCCCTCTCTAGCAACAACGGCAGGGGGAAGCTTCAGACCTCACAGACATTAATATATCAGCCGTAACTACGGTGTCATGCTAAATACTAGTTAGCAAACCTACAATGTAGGGCAGTGATTCTGGTGCCAGGTAGCTATAAATCACGTTCTCTGGCATCAGAATACCAGGTTAAAAGCCAGTGACCACAGTACTACGAATGCTGCTTTCCTGGCACCAGGTGGGAAGTGTGTATAAATCAGTTTCACTGGCACCATTTTTTATGTCACTCTGCTAGATTTTTAACTCCGAGAGAACAAATGGTTCCATTAAAGCATTTATTCAAATATTTACCCCTGTATTCTCACCGAGGTTAAAAAAACTATTATTAATTACAAAGGCCTGATCCTGAAATTAATGGGAATTTTGCCTGTGTGAAGACTGAAGGATTTGGTTCCAACATACTCTATCTCTCATGCATATGCAGAAAAAAACAGCAGTTGCCGTAAAAATAAGAGTGTTCTTTGGCAAGAAACAAAATTAAACCATGATGAAAATATTTAAAGCAACACAAATTATATGAATAAAAATCCTTAATTATTCTATCACATTACCCAGAGGGATTTCATTAACTCTCACGGAAACAAAACATTTTGCTGACCTAATAAAAGTTTTAATGAGCAATTTAAAATAGAGATGATCCAAGTCCTGCTGCAGACTTCTCAGAAATAGCCACAGTATGTGATCTGCTAGTTATCTTTGAAATGTAAATTTAATGTATATGTTTGCTAATCAGAGACCACTTAGGGGTAGCAGCTTTAAAACCCCCAAAGTTTGGGGTCAGATGCCAAAAAGAAAAGCTGAAGGCAGGCCAAAAGCAATGAGAGAGAAATTTGTCTGCAGTAATTTCAACAATAACTTAGTCTTTCTACATGTCCTTATCTCAAAAGCTGACTTTCTTTCAAGGGTCAAATTGATCCCCTGGGGTTCACTCTTCTTCCTCCTCTGGAGGGGGGGGGGGCAACTCCGTCTTGATTAAGGTATCCCCTGGTGTGTTCCAATGTGATGCTTCCTGCTGCAATTTTACAATATAAATGTCCCTGTAGCAATTTCTGATCCCAGTTGACTAGGAGTTGTCCTTCCTCTGTGATCCATACCTGCTGACTCCCCAACCACCTTGTGGGTGTTGATGGTTCTGTTCACAGCATGTGTAAATTGCAATCCCATTGTTGCTGATCAACCTGCTTCATTTGTATTCAAGACATGGGCAGACCTATCTTCTATTTTGTTCAAATACAGACTTGAAAACATAATATCGGAGAACATCCATAACTCCACATACAGGGTTCTCACATACACTTCACAATGATATTATTGACCAGCATGTTGTTAGTTTTCAACTGATATCTCACAAGGCATATTTTGTACAAATATCTTTGTAACAGTGTGTAGGATGTGAATACAGGAGTAGTCTACTCTCCCAGCCTGTTGCTCAAACCAGCTGTTCTCTCCCCATGATTGGGCTGCAATCCCTACCAGGCTGTGCCTCTTCCCCCATGTTGTTGTTGCCCACACCCTCCTCCCCATACTGCTACCACTAGCCCAGCATCTGGGGCACCGTGTGGGGTGGGGTGTGAGATGGGGGCAGGGCAGTAACAGGCACTGGAGTGGCAGCTTGCTTTCGAACCCCTCCCACTGGGGCTTCCCCTCTGCACCAGGCCAGTAACGAGCATTGCAGGGGTGGGCTTGCTCTCCATCCCCTCCACCAAAGCAACCCCTTGTGCATCAGCTGCTGCTGTGCCTGCCTGCTAAGAGGTGCTGCCTTCACCAGCTCCTGCTCCCCGGAAAGTAGCAAGCATGCAGGAACGATCTACTTAATGTCAGGTCCTCATGTCCTCTGGTAACCTCATGGCAGTGCCCCACAGTTTGAAAGCCTGTGGTTTCGATGAAGCGTAGGTATTCACCATACAATCCTAGACTTTGGAGATAGAAGTCTCCTTGTTATTTCTTGTACTACTTGGCTACATATCACCTATGTATGTATTATAATACTAGTGTGACACTACGCCCCATATTCTTTATAGAAATATTGTTATAATATGATTATAGCATATCTAAGATGTATTTTATGCAAGATGGGTCATGTGAGATATCATTGAAAAGGTTATGATTTACTGAATATGATTATCCTATTTGTATGCATGTATCATTTTTGTATCTAAAGTTAGAAATATTGACTAGACATCTGTACTACAAAAGTGTTTGCACCTGGGGAATGCCCACCAGACAAAATGCAATCAGTCTGGCTGGTTAACTGGGGACAAGTCAATAAACAATTAGGGAGAACAATAGATCTTTGAAGATGCTAATCTCCCACCTTCCTGGGATGTTACAAACGGCCTTTGACTCATGGCTGCTTTGACACTGCAGGATCATGTCAGCTGGTACTGGATTCCACGATAGAATACCAGTATTTTTCTGCTGAGGGAGGGAGGAACCAAATTGGAAAAAAAATAGGTTTTACATTTGGCAGGAATCCTTTGAAGACAGGGCAGTGAGATGATAGGGGTTCACTCTTCTCTGAATCCCTGCCCAGGATGACTGCTGGAAACTTCTAAGAAACAAAGACAAAGTGGGGAGAATGACTGAGCCCAGAATAGAAAGGTGTCTGGCCTGTGAAAGAAATACCTAGAGTTTTAAGCTGCAAGCAAGAGCAGCTTGCCCTCAAGAACCTCTGCAATCTGCCTAACACAACATTTAGGGTGAGAAATTACTACTTGTAACCAATTTCTTTAGTATTAAGCTTAGCTTGCATGTTTGTTTCATTTTCTGGATAATCTGCTGTGATCTGTTTGCTACCCCTTTTAATCACTTAAAATATATCTTTTGTAGTTAATAAACTTGTTTTTGTTTTCTCTGTTTTGTTGGGGGGCAAAAAGCTGTGCATATCATCCTCCACATTGAGGGAGGAAGTGAATTTTATGAGCTTACACAGTACAGTTCTCTGTGCAGTGCAGGACAATACAATTTTGGGTTTACACTCCAGAGGGGCTGTGCACTTGAGTGCTGGGCAATTCCCTAGCTGAGTCTTCCCATGCAGAGCTGATTTCAGTGTCTGTGTCTTTCTGTAGCTGGTTGTGTCCCTACCTGTGTGTGTTCTGGAGGAGGCTTGAGCGCCTGACTCAGCAGGACAGTGTAAGGCAGCCCAGGTTGGTGGAACGGGTTCAGTGGTACCCCAGTACATCAGGTGGCACCGGGGGGGGGAGGTAATCCATCACAACTAGTTTATAGTAATCCAAGGAATTATTGGAACACTGCAATTAACAACTCCAATACATACAGGCAGGTTTTAACTTCCTCATAGTCCCTCTTCTCCACCCAACATAACGATGGAACACCACCTACTGACATGTTCATAGATTTATAAAGCAATGGAACAGGTAAAGAAAAATGTCCAGCAATGGACTTTAAGGCATGAAGAAAACTGATCAGTACGTCAGAAGGCTTCAACAAAGGGCTCATTACAAATGGAGTCTACTGTTTATAAAGGTAAGTAACATGGGTGCGTTTAGTTTTCAAATCTGTACACGACTGCGGAAATGTACATCAAATTGAAATTTTAAAGATGTAAAATTAGAACAGCTGATCTTGACTAAAACATTTTCAAAATGGATCTTATGAAAAATCTGCTTGAATTTTTATACGGCCTCTGTTATTATTCAGAGAAAAGTCAATCTTTGCTGCATATGTTTTCTGAGCTCATATGAATAGCTTTACTAAATAGGATGTGATAGTTTGCTACTCCATTAACAAATCTTATTGCTGGCACAATTATTGGCTGTCAACAGAACACCAACAATGAATATTTAATAAGGAGAATACCCCTTACCCTCTCCCTCTAGCCAGGTCTATTAAACTAATTTATTTCAATAAGAGGAATTCAATTCCCATTAGTTCCTTTTCAATGCAATCCCTGGTTGCAAGACATCTTGTTTTGCTTTAAGTAGGTTTTTGAGGTGGTTTTTTGGTTCACTAGCACTTTGTACTTGGCTTCCTTGTGTTTCTGCATGTGCACATGAGTGCATATACGTATTGTGGTTAGGATTGCTAATGTAATGCAACAGCTCTGGGTGGGTTGTTAGCAGTCACAAATGAACATCGGATCTCTGGATCTAAAAGTATGAACCTGTGGCCCCTGTGGTAAAAGACTGCAATCTCTGTGATCCAGCCACTAGAGAGGGCCAGAGAGTGACACTATAAGTGTGGATAACACTAAGGGCTACTCTACACTTAAAATGCTAAAATGGTACAGTTGCACTGCTGCAGTGTGTCAGCGTAGACGCTACCTATGCTGATGGAAGGGGTTCTCCTATCAGTGTAGGTAATCCACCTCCCTGAGAGCTGGTAGCTTGGTCAACAGAAGAATTCTTCCATTGACCTAGCACTGTCTACATGGGAACTTAGGTTGGCCTGACTATGCTGCTCAGGGGTGTGCATTTTTCACACCCCTGACTGACAGTAAAACTGGCTTAATTTTCTAGTGTAGATCACGCCAAAGAGAGCATATTATGGCTCAATTTTTTTTAGCTTTTGAATGCTGTGTATATACATGAAACCTTCCTGTCACTGGACTTTAATTTTATGTCCATTTTTCATCTAAAGCAGTGGTTCTCAATCAGGGGTACGCGTATCCCTGGGGGTATTCAGAGGTCTTCCAGGGGGTACATCAACTCATCAAGATATTTGCCTAGATTTACAAGAGGCTACATAAAAAGCACTAGCGAAGTCAGTACAAACTAAAATTTCATCCAGACAATGACTTGCTTATACTGCTCTATATACTATATGCTGACTTGTAAGTACAAGATTTATATTCCAATTGATTTATTTTATAATTATATGGTACAAATGGGAAATTAAGCAATTTCTCAGTAATAGTGTGCTATGACACTTTTGTATTTTTATGTCTCATTTTGAAAGTAAGTAGTTTTTAAGTGAGGTGAAACTTTGGGGTACACCAGACAAATGAGACTCCTAAAAGGGGTACAGTAGTCTGGAAAGGTTGAAAGCCATTGATCTAAAGGTATCAGGCAGCCAGAGGATAAGGCAGTGAGCATAGGGCACCCCCACAAGATAAACCGAACTGACTAGCTCAATGACATCACTAGCAAAAGGCTGTATTTATATTCTTATAACATTTTCCCAGAATTTTTTGGTGGAAATTAACAACTGACAAAGCACCATAGGCTGAATTAAACTTAATAGTTAATAACTGTACTTTAATGTTTGGACAGTGAATGGAAGATGTAATCTCACTATCTATCTTCAGTATTTAGCATATTAGAGTACTGTCTGGAGTATTTAGAGCCCTTTCTAACAGCCAACAGGAAGCGTTTTATGAAGATCTCAGCAGGGTGCCACACCAGGACATATTCATTGTCTCAAGACTTTAATGCTCATGTGGGAGCTGACTCTGATACGTGGATCAGGGTTCTAGGCCATCACACCATTGGAAGGTGCAACTCCAACTGCCAAGTACTTCTCTCCAAGTGTGCCAAGTTCAATCTCAAAGTTACCAACACAGTCTTCCAACAGGCCAACAAATATAAGACAACATGGATGCATTCCAGGTCAAAACAGTTGCACATGCTGGACTATGTAATTGTGTGGTCTAAAGACATCAAAGATGTGTACATTACCCACTCTTTGAGGTGCCAAATGCTGGTCAGATATTCGGTTTGTGAGAAGTTCATGTCACTACACTTCTCACCAAAGCACCCCAGAAGATGCCTCAAATCCCGAAAGAAAATCAGTGTGACTGCCATGAAACGCCCCAGCAAACAAGCAAAGTCAGAACAGACCCTGGAGACTGCATTAGCTGAGGTCCCAGAGAATTCCACAGACACTAAGGCAATCTGGCAGAAGCTCAGAGATGTCACATATAATACAGCATCCAAGGTTCTTGGCTTAGTAAGGTGGAAACACCAAGACTGGTTCCACTAAGGTCAAGAGGCCCTGTATGTGCTCAGCACCTTTGAAAACATCAGACCACTTTTATTTATGAGCCTAACTCCAGGCACTCAGAGTGACATTGACCCCATTGCCTTCAGAATTCCCATTGACTTCAGTAGGACCAAGATTTAACTCACAGATTTTAAAACTTTGTCCTAAGGATTCATCCACACTTCAAATAAAAACCTCACGGGGTCTCAAAGCCCAGGCTCCAGCTCATGCAGGAACATCTGCACTGCTATTCCTAACCCTGCAGCCTGACACCCGTGAGCCCGAGTTAACTGACACAGGCTCTGAGGATTGGGATCGTGGGCTTTTTTTTTTTTTTTTTGCAGTGTAGACCTACTCAGGTGACTTATCTAGGCTACACAGCAAATCACTAGTTTAGCTGTGTTTGAGTGCTAAGGAGAACCAAGAGTAGTTTTGAGTCTACTGCTCTGTTGGTTAGACCATCCCAACCGTCAAGAGGCCTCTCAAAACTTCTATTCAGAAGACATCTGAGGAGCTCTCTCCCAAACAATTATTCCACTCCTCTATCACAGGCATACTTTAAAAACCTTCTTCCTCACCTATTTAATTGGGCCAGGCAAGTCAAGTACTAACATGCATTTGTACAGACAAGCAGTAAATTCCCTTTTGTCCCTGTAAGACATCATAAGAGTTGGGAGTTGATAAGTAGATGACAGAAAAGTCTTGCTTATTAACCCAACCTGGCTTCTTGTGATAACATTTAACCACCTATATAAAGGAAAGAAAAAAAGTATGGACAGTTAGCAGGGCTGTCAATTAATCGCAGTTAACACTTGCAATTAACTGAAAACAAAATGAACTCATTTGTTTTAATGTGTTAATTGCATACCTTTGGGTGGGGAGGAGGCTGAAGCCCCAGTCTGGAGCTGCGGAGGCAGCTGCGTCTGGAGCTGGGCCGAATCCCTGCACCCCACGCCCTGAGGGGGGCTGAATCCCAGAGACCCAAGCCAAAAGCCTATATTTGAAAATATAGAAAACTGTGATTAGCTACGATTAATTTTTTTAATCTTGTGATTAATTGCAATTATTTTTTTAATTGCTTGACAACCCTAATAATTAGGAAACTAAGAGTTAGTTGCAATATATTGTCATGAATTTGCCATTCCATAATGCTTAGAGGGCCTTTAAAATAAAACCCCTTAGACTGTCTCACTTTAGCTTTTGAAATTTCACTCAAGTTTTCAGGTGTCATAATACTACACAGACTTTGGCAAACTGTTTATTGTGCACACATGGAAGCTGCAATTTCAGACTGACACACTAATATTTTATTGACCTACGGAATTTATTGCTATGGAATGGTTAAAACTACTGTTTCACCTGAGGTAACTGCATTTCAGTGGTGCATGAAATAATTTCTATATATTTTGTAAAATATTTAGGATATTTCATCCCAGAGAATCCTATCTAAATGTAAGATATTGCAGTCTAGATTCGTTAGTCTTATTCAGGCAAAACTCCCAGTGACTTCAAGGCAGATTTAAAGGTCTTATGAATAAGAATAGCTGGATCAGGCCACATATTAATTATATTATTATTATTTATTATCCATCACATTGGAGCCCATTTGTGATCATGAGAGTAACATGAGACGTTACTTTAACTGATAAGAAAAGTAAAATGGCAGTTGTGGCTAATTTTGGCAAATATTGCTATTAAATATGTGAATTTGCCCACCATACAGTTTCTTCTTAGCACATCTCACATGCAGCTGGAGACAGTGGGTGAAACTGTTTTCATTTATGTTGGTGTCAATTGGAGTAATTCCTCTGTAAGCTAGTCTGGAGTTAATGGTCTTACTCCAAATATTCATTGGGATAAGTGGGCTATAATGATTAATTGAGCAAACTATCCCTGTTCCAGAAATGTGGAGCATCCCCTTTAACCAGAATTAAATTTCAGGGGAAAATGCCTAATTCTAAGTGGCAATGCTTACATAAGGATCTGACTTTTGATGATTTGATAGCTCGAATAACAAATATTTGTGGGTAATTAGATAAATAACCCACCAAAAGCAAATAATTCCTACCCACCCCCCATATTGGTATAAGCAGGTAGAGGAAATTTTCATTCATGTATCTAATTGAAACTTTATTACACAGGAATGATTTCTGCTAAAATATATATTAAAATATAGAGCCCTAAGGTACACTCTTATGGAAAAACCTGCAGGAGAGAGATAAAGGGCCAAGGATACTCTCTGTGAAGTTCATTTTTTGGAGACTCAAAGGGAAAGGGCTGGAGGAGGGCACAGAAGGTGCAGTCTCCAAGTTCAGTGGATCCCAAGGAACTGCAGGGAATGGAAGCAATAACCCAGCTGAGAGTGTCCCCCAACAAAGCTGCCTGTCCCATCCCCATGTCAATGTAGCTCCCTTAAAAGCATGTTCGCATTGGCTTGCCCACCTGCAAAAACCCACTTTCCTCTTCAAAGGGAGTGCAGATGCAGAGTAGGAGATAATGCCTTTTGGAGCAGTATTAATCTCTGCCAGGATATATGCCTGGAGTCTGTAATATGAGGAGGGAAACATGCCACCTCTAGACCCGTGGAGGTTGATAGAGGAGGGGCATCGAGGATTAGAGAGAAGTAAAACGTGCAAGACATTTCCTCCTACCACCCCAGTTTGGATGGATTTTGCACTAGTGCATAGAAGAATATAGGGCTGATATTTTCTTGGAAGTGAAATGCTCATCACTTCATCACTGATTACTAGAGCTATCCAAAATCCTCTGAAGCAAACCTCTATATGCTGCGTGAATTATTCAAAAGTATTTAATATGCAAAGATCTATTTTTGCTATTAAAAAAATCCTTGGGTTTCTCAGAACAATTGTTTAAATCAAATCTCTTGCCATCATGTTCCCATACACTGCTTTGACATTTAGATCAAATTTAATAAATATAGAAAACCAAGTTAAAGGTCAAAAAAGCATCAGAGAGTTTGAGAGACAAGGTGGGTGAGGTAATATCTTTTACTGGACCAACTTCTGTTAGCAAAAGTGTTGGGATCTATATCAATATACACTGTGATTCATATATCCATGCAATATGTTATAGGACATTGAGGCCTGGTATGAATGACACGTGTTTGACATGAATACGTGCGTTGCAAGTTAGAAACCAAAGCAAGAACTTAAGGTCAAGGACTATTAGAACTATTTGTGCAAAAACAATCTTATGTTCTGAGAAAAATACAGAAAATCAGCAGAAAAGGAAACAACACCAGCTGGACTGATATAAAATTGTATAAGAATTGGAGGAAATGGCACGCCTTGGATCATGGTGGCCCACCCAGGATTCTCTCTCTAGAATTCTGGGGGTAGAAGGCCTAGTAAACAAAGGCAAAGAACTGATGACGCGATGAAATGGACTATAAATGGTTGCCTATGATTTCTGCAAATCAGAGTAGTTTATTGATCCAGAGTCCCGTGTGGATATAGATGTGGTTTTCGCCAGCTCCCTGCATCTTATGATCGGAAGGAATCTTGACTGGCCAACAGGATCATTCTAACCTTTGGACTCTGGACGATTGGAAAAACGCAAATATAGTGCCCATATTTAAAAAAGGGAAAAAAGAGAAACCGGGGAACTACAGACCGGTCAGCCTCACTTCAGTCCCTGGCAAAATCATGGAGCAGGTCCTCAAGGAATCCATTTTGAAGCACTTGGAGGAGAGGAAGATGATCAGGAACAGTCAACATTGATTCACCAAGAGCAAGTCATGCCTGACCAACCTGATTGCCTTCTATGATGAGATAATTGGCTCTGTGGATATGGGGAAAGTTGTGGATGTGATATATCTTGACTTTAGCAAAGCTTTTGATACGGTCTCCCACAGTATTCTTGTCAGCAAGTTAAAAAAGTATGGATTAGATGAATGGACTATAAGGTAGATCGAAAGCTGGCTAGATTGTCGGGCTCAATGGGTAGTGATCAATGGCTCGATGTCTAGCTGGCAGCCGGTATCAAGCTGAGTGCCCCAGGGTTGGTCCTGGGGCCAGTTTTGTTCAACATCTTTATCAATGATCTGGATGATGGGATTAATTGCACCCTCAGCAAGTTCACAGATGACACTAAATTGGGGCAAGAGGTAGATACACTGGAGGGTAGGGATAGGGTCCAGAGTAACCTAGACAAATTGGAGGATTGGGCCAAAAGAAATCTGATGATTCATAGATTCATAGATATTAAGGTCAGAAGGGACCATTGTGATCATCTAGTCTGACCTCCTGCACAATGCAGGCCACAGAATCTCACCCACCCACTCCTGCGAAAAACCTCTCACCTATGTCTGAGCTATTGAAGTCCTCAAATCATGGTTGTTCACCAAGGACAAGTGCAGAGTCCTGCACTTAGGAAGGAAGAATCCCATGCACCGCTACAGGCTGGGGACCGACTGGCTAAGCAGCAGTTCTGCAGGAAAGGACCTGGGGATTACAGTGGATGAGAAGATGGATATGAGTCAGCAGTGGTGCCCTCGTTGCCAAGAAGGCCAACGGCATATTGGGCTATATTAGTAGGAGCACTGCCAGCAGATGGAAGGAAGTGATTATTCCCCTCTATTCAGCACTGGTGAGGCCACATCTGGAGTATTGCATCCAGTTTTGGACAAATTGGAGAGAGTCCAGTGGAGGGCAATGAAAATGATTAGGGGGCTGGGGCACATGACTTACAAGGAGAGGCTGAGGGAACTGGGATTATTAGTCTGCAGAAGAGAAGAGTGAGGGGGGATTTGACAGCAGCCTTCAACTACCTGAAGGGGTTCCAAAGAGGATGGAGCTCGGCTGTTCTCAGTGGTGGCAGATGACAGAACAAGAAGCAATGGTCTCGAGTTGCAGTGGGGGGGAGGTCTAGATTGGATATTCGGAAACACTATTTCACTAGGAGGGTGGTGAAGCAATGGAATGGGTTACCAAGAGAGGTGGTGGAATCTCCATCCTTAGAGGTTTTTAAGGCCCGGCTTGACAAAGCCTTGGCTAGGATGATTTAGTTGGTGTTGGTCCTGCTTTGAGCAGGGGATTGGACTAGATGACCTCCTGAGGTCTCTTCCATCCCTAATATTCTATGATTCTATAGTATGTTTTGGGTGTAAATGTGGAGTGAGTAAGGTTTGTTTTGTAATCAATGAAAGAGCATTTAGAGTATTATATACCAACACTGTCTGGTATCCTCCTGCTCCCCATCCCATAGGGAGACTTCTATCGTGGGACTAATATGAAGCTTTTGAGCTACACAGAGCTCTTCAGGTCTTTCACCAATAGAAGTTGGTCCCATAAAAGATATTACCTCACCCACCCAGATAGTGTTTCTGATATCTTGGGACCAACACAGCTACACAACAATGAGACAGTCTGGTCATACAGGGGTTGTAGAATTTGAGCACAAAAGAGTTGCTTAAATATATGTTCAGTAGCCACAAGAAAATGATACCATTATTTGAGAGGTATATTTTATTGCTAGTTCAGACTAGCTAGTCTAGATTTTTCTGACCACCTGCACAGAAAGGGAAAGATCTTCAAAAGCATGTATGGGATGCTTGGATGACCAGCTCCCATTGACTTTCAGAGGACATAGGACTTCCCTCAATTAATTCCTTTTTGAATAGACTGTATCTTTCAGAAAAACATCCAACTGTGATTTAAAGATTGCCAAAGATGGAGAATCCTCCATGACCTTTGGTAAATTGTTCCAAAACTTAATTACCCTCACAGACAAACAGGTGCACCTTATTTCCTGTCTGAATTTGTCTGGCTTCATTCAAAATCCAGTCATTGGATTTTGCTATGATTTTGTCTGCTAGATTGAAGAACCATGTCATAGGGCACTGCCCTCCAGCATGCTCTCATGTGGCCCCTTGTGGCCCTGCAGGTGCATTGTATTCAGCACCCCCTTTGGTTCTTTCAATCAATTATCCACACTGAGGTCAGTTCAAAACAAGTACCCACTTCCTGGGGGCTGATTTATTAAGTCTTTCTACAAAGTAACTTACTTCATTAGTTGCCCTAGGTCAACCTCCCTCTGAGGCTCATATGAGTCCTGGTCATCTTTCTCCCCCGTTTAGGGGACCCCGCAGCTCCCTTTTCCTGGAGCTGGGGTTGTACTTCCGATGGTCACTTTCTCAAATGGGGAGTCCCTCTTCCTTGGAGCTGGGTTATAATTTAGGCTAGCTATAGGGCCTTCACCAGCTTCCCCCTCAGCTGTCCCCCTTTCCTCCCTATTAATTATCAGGCTCAAAGGGTTCAACAGGCCAACCCAGACTTCTCCTTCCACTGTTTTTCCTGCTATGAGGGAGGAGGCAGGATCTTCCCTTCTCCCAGCTCATCCCCAATTGTTTGGGCGAGAGGGCAGCTTTGCTCCCCCACCACTCTGCAAGGTCTTGGCCCCAATCCTTTAAATACACAATGATGGGATTGTCTCCCAAGTACCACTTATTCCTGGGACTGTTTCCTCTCTGTCGTTATCTCCTAGCTCCTTGTGTGTATATATATCAGACCTTCCAAAATATTAAAGGGCCATGCAACATGATGGGGTGGCCTGACCACTAAATGTTACTACCCTTAGGGAAGCAGACTACCCTGTCACAATCTTGCCCCTCTTCCCCCTCCCCAGAGCCAATTTATGCCCCAAAAGATGGGCTTGACCACAGTTAACACCGGTCATGACCTCCAGCCAGGGCGTTCTTCCTGCCCAGCTGCTGCAAGAAAGTCCATTTGCTTCTTAGCAATGCCCTTGTCTTCATCACCAAAATAAGAAAACCAGGCCCGGCTTCCTCTTTGCTGCAGGTACCTCATCTGGTGAACATAGTCCCCTGTAGTCCTTGGCAAATAATAATTTATAATATGCAGGGCCTCCAGACTATCTAATCCTACAACCATTTCTAATGTCCTCAAAACTGGCACTTCATGCTGCTTCATCTGTGTTAAGACTACCTTCTGATCTTTTGGAGAAGAGTGCTCCTGGTATGCCTACACACACACACCTCTGAACTGAGGACATTTTAATCTATGTTCAAACTACTTTTGCGGTCCTAAAAACTAATCATTGCATAGTATTGCCTACAGCTCTTAGTAGCTCACTCAGCAACACTCATTTTGTTCCTTTTGTATTCACAGTAGTTGGTGAATGATGTTCAGTATAGTGGGGATACTCTTATCTTCCTTTTTCTTTGGGGTATTTCTCATCATCTCCATTGTGCCCAATTAGGGCTTTTCACAGTATCTTACAGCCTTCTGGTCATTAAGGGCTTTTCTGTTTCCTTCTCATTCCATATTCCAATTCTTGGTCACCTGATGTTTCTGCACCCACCGTCACATCACCCTTGTCCTTAGCCAGCTGACATACTTTGGTGCCTTGCTGATTCTTTTTCTGACATAGCTTTGCTCCCTCTTCACAGAATTCTTCCTGTTCATTCCTTGGGGCCACCACATCAGTGAAATTATTAATGTTTAATTTTGAACTAAATTAGAATATTTTTTCTATAATCTGCAGTGATATTTCTTTTTTAAAAATCTGAATAAAAATTTAAAACAATGAAAATTACTGAGTAGAGGACACAAATAACTAAAATTGGATATGCAAAACTGAGATACAAAGTTGTGGTCAGAGCTATTCTACAGCTGTTCCAACTGTATCTGATTAAAAACAGAATAGGCAAAGCTTACCTTGTGGAGCTTTGAGTATGGTTGTTTATTAGCCAGTGTGCAGTATCAATTTAATCTATGGATCCTACTTCAGACTCTAAATTAGCCTTTAAGCATTATCAGTCTTAAAAAAGAACAGTGTCAATGAACCAATGCATTCAATATGATCATATTAGTAAACCACAAAAAAACATTAACTTTTAAGGGAGAAGAACTTTGAAAGCCATTTTGCATGCAAATTTACAAGTAACTTATAAGGCATCATACGGTACATGGGAAATTTGCAAACTAAATCTGAATGTAAATTTTGTGAGCGTAATATCTGTAAAATATTTGGGTCTGTTTCCTATGTATTTACATTACCAGGTTGAGCAATCATTGTATTGTCTTGTATACAAAAAGCAGACATTACTTCTATTTATGTAAACATTATGTAAATCAGTTTGCATAAAGTTTGTATTAAAGGTTATCATCAAACTTTGTGTATATATGTAGAGGTTTGCATGGGATTCAAATTTTACATACCATTATCTCAAGGCAATGTGAAGCAGTGTAGTTTATATTAAATTCTGTAATAGCACAAGGCAGGTTAAGTCAGCCTGACTTTATTTCTGCTCAGGAGATGTAGTTACAGATTTTTTTCCAGTTTTTATAGCAACAGCTGTGATCACTGGACACATTTTGCCAATGGGAGGACAAGCAGTTTCCTCTGAGACCGTAACTATCCCACAGAGAGGTGTGAAAGCAAGAGGCATGCATCTCCTCCCTAAGGAAGTGGAGAGTCACATTTTTGTTATGCTCGCAACTCCAGCTCAAGGGATCAGGATCTCAAAGTGTCACTCTCAGATAGCAGTGCACATACCTCTCCACTGAGCCATATGGCTGATCCAATATAACAGTTAACTTAGTGGATTTCAACACTATGGAAAAACCTAAATGAACTGTTCCACTTCCATCCTTATGATTTCCCATGTTGTTCATAGTTCAGCAATTCCTGAAGTCAGAGATGGATTACCAAATATTTACTTGAGTGATAGAGTAGCTGCTAGTAAAATCAAGATATTTATTAATCACCTGGAGAGTGTCTGTCTTTTTAACAGAAGTGCTTTCGTATTATTATTTTTCACTACAAAAACCTGTTAAGTTAAATAAGCATTTACAGTAAGTTCCAGACAAAATAGCAAGTATAAGGAATTTCAGCACAGAGGTTCATGTAAACAGCAGCAAGATATACACAGATTTCCAAGTGCATATATATCAAATATTTTTAGCCTATGGAAAGAGATTAGATTTTAGGGACTCTAAATATCCCTAAATATATTAGGGACTGTAAATATCAGCCATCAGCACCCATAGCATATGTTTAGGAATATATTTGGTACATTTCACTGGCTACTTCAACTATTACTCTCTAGAACCGGAAAATATACTGCAATGCTGTGATGGAGATCTTAAAAAACTGTGTGCTCAGGACCCACTCCAGAGCCTTCAACTATCTGTATATGTCCATGTTCATGCGAAGAGGAAGAAAAGTTCATTTTTGTTAAAGAGCTCTATTCTCAGAAAGGGGATCTTGAACACACCGTATGGGGTGTCCTGCTCTTCTTGTATGGGTCTCCCTTCCTGAGACATACATTACTATTTTAGGGCCCAATATTGCAAAGACTGAAGCATACAAGTAACTTTACTAATGTGAGTAATCTCATTGACGTAAGTGGAACCACTCATATGAGTAAAGTTACTGGTATGCCTAAGTTTGTGCAAGATCAAACTCTTAGGAGGTAACACTGTCAACAATAGTGGTTCTATTTTTTGATAATTTACATAGGATCCAATCCCACAGTTCTACACCCTCACAGAAAAATGAGACTGCACAGGGGTCCACATCTGCAATCAAATTGTAGGATTGGGGCCTGAGTAGTGGGTAACAACCACACATTTGAGGATCTATCTACAATTGCTAATAGTCCATGTCTGTAGGAAGAAAAGGGATAAATAAAATAAATCCCCCCTGTATGGAGTTATTGAAATCCCTATAGTAGAACATTTCCCATAAAGGGCCCCAATCATTTAAAAACAATTCTTTGCTTTAAATGAAAGACATCTGCTTGAAATGGCCTCTGAGTGTAAGGGGGGAAAAAGACAAATTTAAAAATACAATCCCACCCAACAGGAAATGGTAAGCAGCCATTAAAAAACTCCAGTGAAAGGAGGCTCTGTGTGTGTTTTGGGTTTGTTTAAAGTATATGGCATCAACCAGATTTCATACTGCAAGTTCTGTGGGTTTGTGAATGTCAAAAAGAGGGAATGGAAAAATTCAGAACTCAAGAATCTCTAATATAATCTCTCTAGCAGCACTGGAAAGTGCAACCTCTTGTGAAATCCAGCCTGTGCTACTGTATGTATGCCATTTAAGAAAAGGGTATGGTAATCACCTACAACTAAAAAGTTAGGAAATCTAAAACTGCAGTGTTATATCCCTTCAGCAGAAGCTTTAGTTATGCAAGCAGTGCAGGATGGATCCCATTTACTTTGTGCTATTTAGTAATGTCAAAAGCAATTCACAATATTTTCAAAAGGAACCGTGGAGCCAGTCCGGCTCCATTTCAGTCATTGAAAAAGATTCCTGTTGCCTTCAGTGGGCGTTGGATAAGAACCTATATGAATGCAATTATAATATATCTTCTGTAGACTCACTTGGGTTTTGTGCCAGAGTTAAACAGTACCAAAATCCCTAACCACCACAAAATGTACTAGAACCTACTTCTTTTCATTTTATATCCAGATATTAATCTTAAATAAAAGGTATACAATGATTATTAATATTTTATTGGCAATTTTTACCTTTTAACTATTTAACATACTTTTCCAACATTTTAAAAAAGAATACTAAACACTTGTCTATCATTTGTCAATGAAAAATTAAACTGGAGAAAATAGCTGATAAGAATACAAATATAAAACAGTAAAGAACATTTTCTCCACAAAAAGGTCTACTATAAAACCAACAAAACAAATCCATATCAACTGGCAGGGATCATAGACAGCAAAACTACATATTAGTTTCAATATTTACTTGATAGGCCAAAACAGGTCTTGTAACATAAAAGGAATTCCATTCTGATTAATTGCAAATTATTCACTTTTCTCAGAAGTGCAAATGGTGAAATTCACCAAGCAGTCTATATACCATAGAAGGCCCCCAAAGCAGAGGCACTATGATTCATACAAGGGGGGTGGCTGTGGAACAGACTCATGATGGACTCCACATCCCTTGTGCATAGCAGAACTAGACTTTGCAGCAGCTCCCAAGAACTAGTGCATAAGCAGGGAGTATTTTAAGGTAAACCACAGGAGGGGCAAATCTGTACTTTTAGCTCCATGAGTACATGGGAAGCAAACCCATGGGCATAGCTGGGAAAGAGGCGTTGCCCCCCGCCCTAACTGCTTGCCTCGGAGAGACATGGAATTTGCCCCCCTACACATGGTCCCGTGGCCTGACTGGAGCTGCCATCCCCCAGAAATATAGACGTCAAACTATACCTATGAGCAAACCCCTGCACTGGGGGTGCACATTGGTTGTATCCTACATACCAACCCAGGGACAGCAAATGTGTCTGCATCCTCCCCTTGGGTGGGGTAGATTCCAGAAAATGCTGAATTTAATCCAAGTCAATAAGCTTGTGTTACTCTTAACAGATAAAGAGCTTAGTAACTTACATTAAGATTATAACTATGAATGATTATTATCACGAAGGGTTAGTTAAGAATCTAAATATTTAAAGGTATGGAAATGAGCAACAAAGAGAAGGTTGATAACCATTCCAACATGCTTCATGCATTTTCTTAGATAAATGTGCATGTGTGAAATATACTGCACATTACAAAGAAACATCCTCAGCTAAGCCTCAGATCAGAAATTTCCTTATACCCACCCCACATCATATGTATTTTCAATACGAGCTAAAAACCCTGACAAATCCCCACCCACCATGTGGCCCACAAACCATTCTCCAGTTTACTAACCACCAGTTATTAGCCACCATATATCGATTCTCTGCCTGCCATATTTAAGTATGAACAGTCCTTTACATTGTATTTAACATTGTGTATTTTAGTGTATGTGATGAACACCCAGACTATCGTATCAGTTCACACAGAGATTTATATAAATAATATACAGACCAGAACATCAACCCTCTCCGATCACACAAATGATCACAAAGCAGCAGATCTGATTCTGCACACTTCAGTACACACACACACAATCTAGAAACAAAATCTATTTATTGTACGTCACAGTCTACTCTCTCTATATGAGCCAAATATTTCACCTTCCCTATCAACCTTCTAACAGTGCGTCAGAGACTTCCTCCTCCTCCTCCAGATATAAACCATGGGCCTGATTCTCCACTGCTCTGCATCTTGTGTAGTTATTTATTATTACTCCTCCAGGCCCAGTGCATTGCACAGCTCATGAACTCCACAACATCACTAGCTTGCCCACCTTTCTAGATAAACAAATAATATAATAAAGACATGATGGGGTGCCAGAAGGGTTTAATGGGTTTAATTACAAAGCAGTGCAATTTGTTTGCTAAAATAAATAACGAAGTATAACAGCACTTTTTTCTTGGATTAACACTGGTAGGAATCAAGGAACAAGCTTCTCATCAATTATATTAAACTGAGGACCAAGAGTATGAATTTTTTTCTCCAAGAATGTGAATTGTTTCAATATCTTAAGATGTCTTCTATCCTTTACTGAAGAAACAACTTCCGTAGACTCAGTCACTATGACATGCCAATCTCTCCAGAGAATTAAGTGCTGAAAGAGAGGAGAGAAGTATGGAGCTTCAAGTCCTATTAATTCCAGCTCTCTGAGGAATCACACCAGCTGAGTTTTACAGTCTTGCGTGACTTGAAAGGAGGATATATGGATATAGATCCATATTGGGGCCTGAATATGGAACTATATTAAATGTCACTCTCATTAAAATCATATTTCCCTGCTCCTGCTCTTTGAATCAAATTTTCTTCCATCCCCTGTAGAATGTTTTTCACCACTGGAAAGCACAAAACATGCCCCATAGATAAGTACATTGGCCAGCATTTTGGAGAGATGTCTTTGAGTGTTACCCATTTTTGTTTTCTTTGAAACATCAAGGGATTTTTTAGAAGCTGTATTAAATTAAAACCATGTAACCATTGTGTTGGGCTTGACAAAGTAAAATGGACAAGTAAATATAGAACTACTATAGCACAAAAGCAGCAATGATACAGAATCAGTTGTTAAACAACATCCATTTCACCTGCAAGCATTCTCCCCTGAGTAATACTTTACACTGCTACCAAAACTTTCATCTCAAAGGACCTCAAAGCATTTTACAAACTCCACCTCTGAAATACAGCTGAACTACCTATGGGGTGATAGTCAGGTAACCAGCTGCCTCCACAGTTCTTCAGTGTACTGTAACAATGGGAAAATTTGAGCCAAAGACCCAGGGGTACACCCCTCTCTTTATGAAAAGTGCCATAGGATCTTTAGGTCAATGCAAAGCGAACAGTCCTTTATCCAGTAGACCTTGTTCACATTAAGAGTGCATGGAGCTCAATTTATCTCCTTCAGAGAGTAAGAGGAGTCAACCCTGCCAGCACTTGAACCATTAGCTCCAATGATCTTACATGTTCCATAATGATACTTAGACCACAATGTTGGGATTCCCTCTGAGACATTTTCCACTCGGCTTATCCAGAAAACCTTGTCCAGTTCTGGGCGAACACTACATCCAGTTCTCTGGGATAAAAAAAAAAAAACAACTCAGTTTGATTCCAGATTTCATTACTCAGGTTCCTTTATTTGGCATACAGCAGAGCTATGCTGAGTTGATCAGATTCAGAAATAGGGGGCAGGTATAGAGCATCCTACAAACCTCTTCCTTTATATACATTTACACATTCCATTCCATTTACTATACATTGCATCAAATGTTTTTGGATTGGCTTGATTATTTTGCAGGAACCAGTCCCTATGCAGCATGCTTTATCCATGCTCAACCTACAGTTTACTTCATCTCTACATTACTAACTTATATTGTCCATTGTTAGTACATGGTTCCCTTGGTGTTCTCCTTCTTATCTTAACTGGCTCAGACATTCTGTCTTTTTAGCCTACTTATCTATTTACTTATCTGATTTAGCAAAAAAGTTCTGTTTTCAGCCTAATGATCTGTTTACCTCACTAATTCTATCCTCTAAGAAATGACGCCTCCCTCCATGTGTTAATTACTCAGGTCAGGTCAGGCATCAGCTCTATACAAATCCACCTTTACCTGGCAATAAACACATCAAGGATACACAAGACTCTTAACATTTAATATAGAATAAATATTACAAATTATTGTAAATTCCTATTGTTATTTTGCATGCGTTCAGTTATAAATTAGAAATATTGCTCAGTGTAACCGAATTCTAAACATTTCTTTCTAAGAAAGCTATATTTTTTTACATATGCTTTCATTTCACTGCTTATTGTGGAAGAAGCAGATAAAATGTCAATAAATAGATACATCTCTTCAAATTGTTTTGCAAATGAATACTGAATAGAATACTGCCACCTTTTGGTTATTATCTGGTCATAAAATCACGATTTCCTTAGAACAAATTGTTAGTAATCTTGTAAAAACATTTAGTTCATAAAACCATATTCTAAGCTTTTCATATGTAACATGCTAATACTATGTTTATTGTACTATTAACTTACGTTTATACAAGTATGAATAGGTTTAGTCTCAACTTCATGATTACATTATTAACTCATTAATATGCAAGCTGCTCCACGAGGACTTTTGTCTCCAATAGAAAGGAAGCAGGATATAGTTTTGACATCTGGAATTGACTGGATAATTGCTTTAGGTACAGGACAGATTTTGGTATTGCTTATAGATACAAGTAATAATACTTCTACAATGCCTTCCATGGGAGGCACTCCCATGCACTCTACTAATTTTAATTCACTAATCTCAGAACACCCTTCTTAGGGAATATAATTAATACTACACAGTTGATGAGGTAATGAATTAATAGATCACTTCAGTATGTTTTAGAGTATATGTGACAGGACATAGACTTTTTGTTTCTAAAGGGGCGGGACCCTACACCCCTGCTACATCATGACCTCATGGTATCCTGAAGGCAGGCTACTCTGAAGCAGGCAGGTCTGGTGGTTTTTACTACTTTTTTTTTTTTTGCATTTGCGGGGTGGGCTAATCTCCAGCACAGGTTCAGAGTCAGCACACAGAGATTCTCCCAGCTGTGAGATAATTAGGTTTCAGCTGAATTTAGTTATGCTCTGGACCTTAAAGAGGAGATTGATTCCAGCTTGTGGATGGGTTTTTTTGGTTTTGTTTTTTTCTGATCAATAGTCAGGAACCTTTGGGAAGACACAGCTATTCTACTGCTTGTATATTTGTTTTGTGTGTTGTGGTTTACTGACTATAAAGCTGCATGGAAGGACTTCTGCCATCTAAGTGTTACTTTGGTTAAACCAGAACTCACGAATCTGCAAAAAAAAAACAAAAACAAAAAAAAAAACAAAAAAAACCTTCTTGTGAACTCAGCATCTGGCTAGCTAGACCCTCTCCCTTTCCCTGTCAGAGACTCTTTAAAAAAAACAAACCCCATTGTTGAATTTTTGGGGATGAGGGGAATGAAGGGAGCCGGAGTTCACATAATTTAAATGAAAGAAGGGCCTTGCAAAACTCTCTAAATTCTGATATTGCAGTTAAGTGAAATAAGTTTTGCATCAGGAAATATTTGTATCAAAGATTGCTTTTTAAAGAGGTGATAACAGAACTAACTACCTGTTTAAAAAACAAAAACCCCAACACTTTTTGTTAATGCAAAGGCAGAACAGAGAATTCTCATGTAAAGTTCCCACATCAGCCTTATGTCCCAATCTTGTAAACAAACGGTGTGTGGAAGATCTATTAAATTGAACAAGAGTTCCAGGCAAGGGGAACTTGCTAGATTGGGCCCTTGGCTTTCACCTATATGTATGACAATTTGAAATGGGCAAACCTATGTTAGTGTGTATAACAACAAGCAGTTAATTTCATTTCAAAGAAGAACAAATTGAAAGACTGGGATACACATATTTACCACTAATGGAGTGATGCTCATGTTAATCTGAGTATCATTAAGGTTTCTGCAGTGTTTTGAATATTAGACCTTTGTTTAATGTGTTTTATAAGAGGCTACACTAATTCTCTTGAATGAAACTTTGCATAAATTCAGCATAAATTAGACAAACAATTTCAGACTGTTTAGACACTCTTCTCCATCTGTTCAATTCAAAACTACATTTTACTTTAAAAAATGGAACACAGAGCTCCGAATATGATCTAATTATTCATATCTTGGAAATAAAAGTTTAAACAGCTGATATATTTAACTTTGACAAATAGTTTTCACTGACCTCTACAAATTTGCCAGTAGAGTTAGAATGACAAATTACTCTCACAATGGGACTTATTTGACTCCTAGAATATTATTATAGCATCACCCTTCAGGAAACGCTAGTTCAGATTATGTCAGCACTTCTATTTTTCAGAGTTTTATAACTCAGCTGTAAAAAAAAAATTCACTGCAGGCTAAAACTTGACATGTAACATCTCAGACCCGGGTGACTTCAGTGATTTTATAAAACAGAAGCATGCTAGTTTACAATGGTTTGATACCTCCGTGTGACTCTCACAACTTCTATTTCATGAATACATCATTTTAAATGATTAGTTTCATGTTGTTTTTAACATTTTTAATATTAATTAATATTAATTAAATTTTTAAAATATTTTTAATTGGGGGAGAAAGAAAATGGGAGAGTGATTTTTGATGAAGAATGTACAAGGACTTTTAGCATGAGGATTTAGTTCTCTTTTGCAGGAACTGCAGTGATACCACAGACCATAATGCCATCGGTTGAGTTAATGCTCAGACCCAAATCCTCATTCTGGATCTGATCCAAAAGCTACTGAAGTCAATGGGAGTCCTTCCATTGACTTCAGTAGGCTTTGGATGAAGCTTCCTATGAGCAAATCTTGAATAAAGAGTTTTGCCTACAATAATAAGAGAACCAGCCATTCTGCTATGACAGGGCTATCTGGGTTTGGAAGGACAAAATTGGTGTCTCATTGAAATTGGAGTTTTATTTTATTCAAGTGGATGAAAAAGTAAAGCGTCCCATCTCAGAGCATTGACCCTGTATTTAGCTGTGACACTTTGAGTACGTTTCCCAGATCTGAGGAAGAGCTCTGTGTAGCTCAAAAGCTTCTCTCTCTCACCATCAGAAGTGGGTGCAAAAAAAAAAATATTACCTCACCCACCTTGTCTCTCTAATTGTGAGAAGGGACATTCAGTTTTCCATTTTCCTTTCTAACAGTCCCTTTATAAAGTGATTTATATTTATTAACAACTTGACCCTGACAATCTATGTGCTCCTCATTAAAACTATATATGATCTCCAGGCTACTTTTCCTTTTAATGATTTACTTCTACATTTGAGTAGACTGCTAGGTTTTTTGCGCTGGCTTTTTAGGGACTATTATGACAAAGCAGCATGGACCTGAGGATGGCAAGTGTAGGACTCTTCCTTGTTGTTTGGGAGGATATTCAGATCCTTGTACCTGCTGTTGAGAAGAGCATACCTCTAGTTCATATATCTGTGCTCTATTAGTCATAGCAAGATGAATGCAAGGCAGTTGTAATCAATCCTTGGAATAGCATGGGCTTAGTATATCAAGGGCCTTACAGGTCGGTACCACAAACACGAAGTTGCTGCAGCAGGGATGGGGGAGCCATTGCAGACTGCAGAACGCCAACTTAGAATGCACTAATTCAGGCTGGAGGTGCTGAATGCACAGTACTGTTGCCAAGTCATTGTCCACCAGGAACAGAATGAGTCATCATGCAAATTAAAGCAACAACAACTCCATTCTTATATAACTTTTTGTCTGTAGATCTCAAATGATTTTCCTAAGGATAGTATCATTAGTCCCATTTTATGATGTGGAAACTGAGGCAGAAAGTTGATGTAACTTGCTCAGAATAACACAGCAGGAATAGAAGCCAAGGTCTCCTGACTCCAATCTGGTGCCCTGGATTTAGTGACTTCTGTTTATTTGAGGGAACAGAGTCAAAACTGTCCAGGATTTTAACTACTGGAAGGCAGAGCTGAATGGTAGAGTTTGTCAGTTTCTTGAAGCATTTATCTCTTCTAATAGTATCACTTCACTTGTTTCAAAGTTCATTTTGAAGCAGCTGTTCTTTATCTTGGTTGCAATTTTGATACATGCACGGAGATACCTGGGAGACAGTTTATGCTGGAAGGAAATACATAGAGCTGTATGTTGTCAGTGTATTCCTGGAATCACAGGCAGCGTTGTCTCACAATATTGCCTAACGGTCATACACAAATGTGAAATAAGTCATACGAAGATGACTAAGAGGGAAGAGGTGAGGAGAATCTGAGTGAGAAACAATACGAGGGATAGGCACAAAGACCCAAAGAGGTAAGAAAGAAAAACAGGGAGAATACAGATAAGAGAGGAGCAAGAAGGTAGGTAGGACTTGGAACTAACCAAGGTGAAGGCAGATAAGTAAAGGAGTCCCCTACAGGAAATAGGATCAAGTATTACACAAAACATGGGGGAAATAATATGGGAGGGAGCGGGGGGAAATTAGCAGTGGGCAGAGACAGTGACCTACTTGAAAGTTTGAAAATATGGTCAAGATGCATGTGAACAAAATGGGGGCTATGGACCTCGCAACCCAACATGCCCCAGGACCATTGCTGCAGCTTGGGAGTACAGCAGGAGATGCTATGCACCCCACTCCACTCCACTGTGACTCCATTAGAGCTCTGTCGTACACAGAACTTTCGGGCTTAACCTAGTCATCCACATTCCTCATCCACAGAAATCTGAGTTTCAAATCCCAAAGTGGAAACTATTAGACAAGAATTAGTTGTAGGAAATGTGCATTATATCAGTATTTTCCTGTTTTAATAAAGGGATGTGGGAAGAAAGACGTGAATAGGTTCAACATAACAAGCAGGAACAATATTTTGCTGTGAGTTGGAGATGACAGTCCCTAATTTGATTGTGTGATGATAATCACAGGATGCTGCTTAATCACAAAAGGTTTAATTTTAACACTGTTAGCAGTAAGATAAATAATAAACAGATCATGTCAGTGGAATGCAATATTTAAAACAGAAAAACAATGGTCCCCCACTTCCTGAGAGGAATTGGGAGGAAAGCAACAAATAAAAAATAACCACCCACGGCAACATGTATATTTGTTGGTTTTCTTCAGTCTGAAGATTTTTTTTTTTTCTTATGACAGGTTCTAATTAAATGACAGACTTGATGGAGGAAACTAACAGGTGCTAAATATGCAGCAACTGAAAAACTGCACTCCAGAAGTGAGGCGGAACATGTGTAAATGCACTGTCTTTTTCTTTTGAATCCAGATATCCAGAATCTGGTCTGATGACACAAAGGACAATAAATTTGATCTTTAACAGGTGTGGCGCCTCACAATAGGGTAGGGTCCACTCATCAATCTACAAGTCCTACTGCCTAACAAAATTCCCTAGTCAGGTATTTACACAGAGTTCAAAATGGTTTCAGTGAGTCTGGTTTCTAAATGAATTTATCTGAAAAGCGTGGTTGTGCAACCAACGTTTAAATCTGTTGCAAAAGAGGGTTTTTCCAACTAACATTTTCCACAACAGAAGAGATGGCACCTAATGTCAGCCAGGCCTATGCCTCCTGATGTGCAGAAAGAATAGAAAATATGGCAGGCAACCAGCTTGGCTTAACAGTGAAATCTTCAGGGAGCTTAAACTCAAAAAGGAAGCTTACAAGAAGTGGAAATTTGGACAGATGACTAGGGAGGAGTATAAAAATATTGCTAGAGCATGCAGGGGTATAATCAGGAAGGCCAAGGCACAATTGGAGTTGCAGCTAGCAAAGGGTAACAAGACGGGTTTCTACAGGTATGTTAGCAACAAGAAAGTGGTCAGGGACACTTACTGAATGGGGGAGGCAACATAGTGACAGATGATGTGGAAAAAGCTGAAGTACTCAATGCTTTTTTTGCCTCGGTCTTCACAGACAAGGTCAGCTCCCCGACTGTTGCGCTGGGCAACACAGTATGGGGAGAAGCTGAGCAGCCCTCAGTGGTGAAAGAACAGGTTAAGGACTATTTAGAAAAACTGGACATGTACAAGTCCACGGGTCCAGATCTAATGCATCCAAGGGTGCTGAGGGAGTTGGCTGATGTCATTGCAGAGCCATTGGCCATTATCTTTGAAAATTCGTGGCGATCAGGGGAGGTCCCGGATGACTGGAAAAAGGCAAATATAGTCCCCATATTTTAAAAAGGGAAGAAAGAGAAACCGGGGAACTACAGACCAGTCAGCCTCACTTTACTCCCTGGCAAAATCATGGAGCAGATCCTCAAGGAATCCATTTTGAAGCACTTGGAGGAGAGGAAGGTGATCAGGAACAGTCAACATTGATTCACCAAGGGCAAGTCATGCCTGACCAACCTGATTGCCTTCTATGATGAAATAACTAGCTCTGTGCAAATGGGGAAAGCAGTGGACGTGTTATTCCTTGACTTTAGCAAAGCTTTTGATACGGTCTCCCACAGTATTCTTGCCAGCGAGTTAAAGAAGCATGGATTGGATGAATGGACTATAAGGTGGATAGAAAACTGGCTCGATTGTCAGGCTCAACGGGTAGTGATCAATGGCTCGATGTCTAGTCGGCAGCTGGTATCAAGCGGAGTGCCACAGGGGTCAGTCCTGGGGCCGGTTTTCTTCAACATCTTTATCAATGATCTGAATGATGGGATTAATTACACCCTCAGTAAGTTTGCAGGTGAAACTAAACTCGGGGAGAGGTAGATATGCTGGAGGGTAGGGATAGGATCCAGAGTAACCTAGACAAATTGGACGATTGGGCCAAAAGAAATCTGATGAGGTTCAACATGGACAAGTGCAGAGTCCTGCACTTAGGAAGGAAGAATCCCATGCACCGCTACAGGCTGGGGACCGACTGGCTAAGCAGCAGTTCTGCAGAAAAGGACCTGGGGATTACAGTGGATGAGAAGCTGGATATGAGTCAGCAGTGTGCCCTTGTTGCCAAGAAGCCAACGGCATATTGGGCTGTATTAGTAGGAGCATTGCCAGTAGATCGGGGGACTTGGATCGTTCCCCTGTATTCGGCACTGGTGAGGCCACACCTGGAGTACTGCATCCAGTTTTGGTCCCCCCACTACAGAAGGGATGTGGACAAATTGGAGAGAGTCCAGCGGAGGGCAACAAAAATGATTAGGGGGCTGGGGCACATGACTTACGCAGAGAGGCTGAGGGAACTGGGTTATTTAATCTGAAGAAGAGAAGAGTAAGGGGGAATTTGATAGCAGCCTTCAACTACCTGAAGGGGGGTTCCAAAGAGGATGGAGCTAGGCTGTTCTCAGTGGTAGCAGATGACAGAACAAGAAGCAATGGTCTCAAGTTGCAGTGCGGGAGGTCTAGTTTGGGTATTAGGAAACACTTTCATTAGGAGGGTGGTGAAGCACTGGAATAGGTTACCTATGGAGGTGATGGAATCTCCATCCTGAGAGGTTTTTAAGGACCAGCTTGACAAAGCCCTGACTGGGATGATTTAGTTGTCCTGGGATGATTTAGTGGTCCTGCTTTGAGCAGGGAATTGGACTAGATGACCTCCTGAGGTCTCTTTCAACCCTAATATTCTATGATTCTCCTCAGAGCACAGGCCTCTTATAATATAATGTGCTTGGGAACTACTTAATTCACCACAGCTGGCCAAACCCTGATGCCCTGACAATTTCTGCACTTAGGGTATGCTGCTGTGATCTTTCCATGTTTAAGTCAAATTCAAATGGTTTTCAAACATGTTTTAAAGCCCAACGCAGAATGTTGTAAGATGCTGTTACCCTCTCTCTGCCAGCATGCCCATGCCCAGCCAGGTTCTTTACGTCTCTTCACATGGGCTAGTCCCCCAAGAAACATTAATCCACATCATAAAACCCACCATGCCGTTCCAGACAACGGGCAATTTCTTCACCAAAAGGCACCAGGAATGGTAAGAGCAAAAGTTATATGGGTCAGGACTGAAGTACTTTGGCAGAGCTGTGTCTGGATCCTTGGTTTGGTGATATTATATAGAAATTTTAACAGCTGGTAGAATTATAGAATTCTTCTGTAAACACGACTTCAGTCTATTGTGTGCTTTTATACAAAGTGTCCTTGCTTAAAAAGCTTTTTGGAAATGTCAAACTGTCTCAGGCATTAAAAGAAATTAAATTCAACAGCTAAATGTCCCATTCTGTATTCTTCTTCACAAATCAAATTATGAAAAATTTTAAAAAACCTACTGAGATCCAAAAATGGTATGGCCACTGTGCAAAATTTAGGGTTCTCTTGTAGATATATACAGATTAGTTTTCACTGTTTATTAGTGTCTGAAAATTATACCCACGGGGGACAATATATATATATAAAAAAAGAGAGAGAGAGCGCACGCAGAGCTTAGACCTTGTCCCCGTGGGTCCCGTGCTTCCAGGCAGTTTATGCTAGTCTCAGAGGCTCACTGCAACCCTCCACATAGCCCTTCTCTCTCTAGGGCCAGGGTTACAGTCTACTGCGCCCTTTTCATCATAAGCCAGCAAGGAAGTTGGTGAGAGAACTTCCACAGTCTCTGTTGTCCCGAGGGGCTTATTCCATAATAGTTTAGCCTCCTGTCCTGAGAGGGGCCTATCTTCCCCTCCCAGGAGGTGTTTCTGTAGTGGTGGCTTGGGGGGGAACCCGGGCCAACCCTCTACTCCGGGTTCCGGCCCAGGGACCCTAATGGCAGCAGCTGTTGGCAGCCGACCTTTCACTGCCAGAGTTGCTACATTTCCCTGGGCCACTTCCCCACAGCAGTCCTGCTTCTCTTTTCTTCACCCTTACCTTTGGGCTCCCCTACCAATGGCCTGAAGGTGTCTTCATTACTTGGCCCTTCAACCACACTTCCTATCCTCTGGCTCCCTAGCTCTCCTCAGCCTGACTGGAGTGAGCCCTTTTATAGTATCAGAAAGGCCTTAATTAGAGTCAGGTGTTCACATTAACTTAATAGCCTCACCTGACTCTTTGCAGGTTAATTGGAGTCAGGTGTTCTCATTAGCCTGGAGCAGCCCCTGCTCTGGTCAGTCAGGGAACAGAAAACTGCTAATCCAGTGGCCAGTATATCTGCCTTCTACTACTGTGTTGTACCTAACTGGCCTGGGTCTATCACAATAGTAAACATGCTACTTCCTGTATAGCGGAAGAGATAAACTGCAGTCATGTGAAAAGTTGTATCATGCACCTTTTACTCCTCACACAAACTTTGCCCATTAATTCATCTGTGGCAGAACTAGTTCTGTCATTCAAACCTCAGAGCAGCTTCAAACAATTGCCTTTTAAAAAAAATATAATAAACCTATGGCATCCCAAATTCTACAGTGGTGTTTATGTTAACCTGTTAAGGCAGAGGGTTCCAAACTGTGATCCATGAAGCACGTGCTGGTGGTCTGGTTCCAGTGTACTAGCTCTCCTTCTATTTCTAGCTGCTAAATTTAAAGAAGCTAAAACGATACAAAGACCCAGATCCATAAAAAGACTTCTATGCTTAAGTCCAAAATCTAGGCACCACTGAAATTCTCAACCCTCCAGCTCAGTTGCCACCTAACTCTGGAGGTGCTTAAAATCCTCAATGCCTAAATTTTCACCAAAAAAGTCCCCAAGGTGCCTACGTTTCTGTTGCTAGAGCATGCGCACAACACTTCACCGTAGGCACTTGCGCATCTATCTCATGCTTGAGGTCCAGCATGATCCTCAAATCTGTGGGCCTCAAAATTGTAAGTGTTCTCAAAGCACATCTAACCCCACCCAAAATGGCTGAGGAGAAGACAGCAGCTACCACACCCTCCCATATAACCTCTAGCACAGAGGTTAGGGCACTCCCTCATTGTTTGGGAAATCCTGGTTCAATTCTTCCCAGTGCCGGATTTGAATATGAGTTATTCTCATCTCTCAAGAGAGTGCCCTAACCATGGGGCTCTGAGATATTCTGATGTAGGGCCCTCTCAATCTTTCCTGTTGACACTGTTTCACTGTGTATAAATAAATAAATATGGACTGGGGGAGAGAGATTTTATGTAATTATGAATAAGGCTATGTTTTAGTCATGGGTATTTTTAGTTAAAGTCATGGACAGGTCACGGCAGTAAACAAACATTCACGGCCCGTGACCTGTCCATGACTTCTAATATATACCCCTGACTAAATCTTGGGGAGGAGGGGCAGCCTAGGGGTGCTACAGGTGCTCGGGGGGGGGGGGGGGGACCAGGGGCACCGTGGGTGCTAGTGGAGGGAGAGGGGGCGCAGCAGTGCATGGCCTGGGACCTCACTGGTTGGGGGGGGGGCATGGGTAGTGGCGTGCAGCTCAGGATCCCTGCTGGTGCTGGGGGTTGGCGGGGCCAGCAGACTCCCTACCTGACTCCGCGCCTCCCTGGAAGCGGAGACATCCCCCTCGCTCAGCTCCTAGATGGAGGCATGACCTGGCAGCTCTGCACACTGCCTCTGCCCAGAACACCAGCTTTGCAGCTCCCATGGGCCGGAAACCATGGCCAATGGGAGCTGTGGGGGTGGTGCCTGAAGGCAGAGGCAGCACGCAGAGATGCCTAGCCATACCTCTGCCTAGGAGCTGAGCGAGGGTGAAGTTGCTGCTTCCGGGAAGCCTCCTGAGGTAAGCACCATCCAGAGCCAGTCTCACCCCGTCCCGTGCCCCAAGCCCCTGCCCACTCCCACACCCAAACTCCTGCCACTGCTGGGCGAAGAGCATGTGGTGGTCCGAGACTGCCCCAGCAGCGGCTAGTGCAACCGCTAGATCAGGCACACTGGCCGCTGTAGAAGTCAAGGAGGTCATGGAAAGTCACGGAACCCGTGACTTTCCATGACCTCCATGACAAACTCACAGCCTTAATTATTAATTCTAACCATGAGTGGGAGGGAAATTGATCTACCAGGTGACCCTTCCATTTAGGCGTTTTCTACCCAATGAAAAGATTTTAAAATCTCAGGTGTTAGAGAATTGCTTGCACAGAAGCTCTCACTGTTATTCAAAGGATCAGTCAACATAAGAACTCCATCCCTGTAATCCTATCTTAAGAAGACATTTCATTTTTCACTGTGTCTTTAGGAAAGGAACAATGTCTTAATATTCTTGAATATCACTGAATCGTTTATGAAATCATGTAAAAGTGAGCTGCTTTTCATGCTGCAACTTAATATAGGACGGTCCCATAGAACTTAATAGAGAATGGTCCCACAGCTTCTTAAAATCCCAAATGTTTGGTTGATTCCATAGTATAGAGCATATGAGTAACATCAGAAAAAATAAGTCAGCTACTGTAAAATTCACCAATAAAACCAAATGGTAACTTTTTTGAACTGTGGTTCTACTTTGAAAAGTGACAAAACAAAAATTCCATTTTCTTACTCAACAGATTTGTTTCTCATGTATATTTAGAGTCCTATTTTGCTTTCTTTAGTGACAAAAATAAATTTCTATTCGTACTGCAGAGCTAACATGGCTGGATTTTATTCCTTCATGTGAAACAACAGAATTGTGTATTGAGTTCTACACAGTGACATCAATGCAACCCCATCAAAGGCAATACAATTGCACAGATGTCAGTGGGGGCATAATTTGAAGACAAATGACAGGTGTAACTAAGGTCCAAATTTGGGCTGCTGAATGTGTATACTTGAGGCATGAACCAAAGCCCACTGAAGTCAACAGAAAGACTCCCACTGCTATCAAGGGGCTTGATCCAGCCCTTGATCCAACCAAGACTTCAGCTTGACTATCAGAACCCAGGACTGCCCTCTGTGCCAGATGCACCAGGTGTGGGGCAGGTAGGCTCAACCATGCAGGATCCAAGTGTGGAAGGGCTCAGTGTTGGGGGATCCTGGTGTGGGGTGAGAGGATTGTGTGTGGAACAATCTGGGTGCAGGCATCTCAGTGAGGGGTCTAGGTGTGGGGGTATCTGGATGCACAGAGGCTTATGGGGGGGGTTCCAGGTACAGGGGCAATGGGACTCTGCAGGGGCTCAGAGGAGGGGTCTGGGTGTGGGGGTCTCAGCAGGAGGTCTCAGTGCTGGGCTGGGGGAGTGGGGCTTGGTGAGGTGGAAGTCTGGATGCAGCTAGTTGGGGGTCAGTGGCATGGGAGTCTGGATGTGGAGGCTCAGCATGGTGGGGCTCATCAGGGTGGGGTTTTGAGTGCAGGGAGCTCAGTGTGGGGGGGTGGTCTGGGTGCAGGGTTATGGGTTCAGAGGCAGGGGTTCTGGGCGTAGGGCGCTCCAGATGTAAGGGTTGAGATTCAGTAGGGTGGGGTTCAGGTATGGAGGGCTAGGGGGGTTCTGGGCATATGGGCTGAGGCTTGGAAGGGGTGTCTGGGTATGGGAGATCCAGATGCACAGGGGTTGGGCGAATGGGGGAGCAGCTCCCCATACAGTGACCCTTCCCCCAGCATCTGAGGAGCAATGGGGGCAGGAAGGTGAGCTTCTTGCAGCTAGAGGAGGTTTCTGGGGGTGGGTCTAACACAGGACTCAGGATAGGAGCCACTGGCTGGGGTGATTTACCTCTCCACCAGCTGCTCTGAGTGCCTGAAACAATGTACCTGCACAGCTAGGGAATGGTGTGTAACTGCTCTTGCAGCTTCCCTTTGCTTCCCTGTCAGAAAGTCATTTTTCTGACGGGAAGCAAAGAAATCTGCGGGGGACATGAATTCTGTGCATGCGCAGTGGTACAGAATTCCCCCAGAAGTATTTTTTCTTTTTGCCTCTGGAGTTAGCAAAATACAAGTTATCTTCATAAAGCTTGGAACAGCACATGGAAAATATATCTGATTAACATTTTGCACTGACTACTTCTTAAAACAAAAGCAACTCTATATAGAGAGAAAAATAAGGAACAACTTTTCAATAACTGAAAAAGGCCCCACTGATTGACAGCAAAATTGTAAGCAATTTGTCATACTTGAACAAAATGCCACACTCTCCCCTGCCCTGTTCAATCAAAAATATAATGTTTGGGGAAGTATTTCAAGTCAGTCAGTGCATTTTCAGGTTTGATACAGCTGAATCCTAAATCACATTCTATGGGAGCATTTACTCTGCTTAATAATGGGCGCTGTCCTTCCTTCTCAAAAATCCATGTTAACTTCGGTCACTGACCAAAGTTCAGAATCTGCAAGCTGCGGAAATCAGAAGATTCTCCTTAATTCATTCACACCCTTTCTCGAAGTAAATATAAATCTAAAAGCTGAATTGCGAATGGCTTAGTTAACTGTCTTTCAATCAAAATTCTCCTGCCATGCAAAAAAGAGAGACTAGAATCTTTGTCTCATGGAAATTAAAGACTTTATTGGCAATCTGTGTAATGAAAACAGTCTGCAATAATATACAGGAAGGGCCCTATTCAGACACTGTATGCTGGCTTCTGTTCTGTGGAAGCCAATTAAAGTCATGGATTTGGCTTCTAAACACATCCAGTCCATTCAGAAAAAAGTTTGGTTGAGCCTTGGAAAAGGTCTGAGATCTATCCCATGGGGAGAGCTGCTCTAGGATGGACAATTTATTTTAATTATTTTCCCACAAAGAATATTAATCCTAATGCACCAGAACCAAATATTATTTTTGGAATGTCATAAAAGTACAATACATTGCCCTTTTCAATCACACAAAAGACATGGTCCCTGCCTTGAATCTCTTTCAGTAATTCACACAGGCAAATAACATACACACTATAACGTTTCACAGAAGGTATGGTGTGGACACTGGCAAGGAGATTTTACAACAGATGTGTGTGCTTTGAAGAAGCTGTTCCAAGCATAGGGAGCAGCATGGAAAAAGGTACAAAACTGAGAAGGGGAAGGGAAGAGAACAGAGGGAGAAACTAGGAGGAAATGAGTAGAACTACATGGGAGGGAGGAAAATGTGTACACGATCATTTCTCCAAATGTTTTATTCTGTGGACTGATTCACAAAGGAAGAATGGACAGTTGCCCCACTACATCTAAACCAAGTAGCAAGGGGGGAAGCATGCTTTTTATGAGGAGATTGGCACTTTCATGCTCACTATAATTTATTAAATTTCTTCCTTTATGTCCAAGACCTTGCAAGACCGTGGCTACAAAAATAATTTTTGCTGCTCATCTCTGACCTTCCTTCAAAATGGTGTCCATGTGCAGCTGTACCAAAAATTTAGTTAATTGGGACTGTTACCTCACTACTCAGTGACATGATGCCTTGACTCATAGACTTTAAGGACAGAAGGGATCATCATGATGATCTAGCCTGACCTCCTGCACATTGCAGGCCAGAGAACCTCAGCTACTCACTCTGTACCAAAAGATTTTGCTTTTAGCTGCTTTGAAATACCTTACAGCACCTTTAATGAAGGCTTGCAGAAAATCTCGGAAGCGGTTTAAATATCATAAAATTACATTTCTCTGAATTGGACATAATTAAGGTGGTGACAGTATCAGGACACTTTAGTTTGCGTGAAACAGTAATTAGTTTTAAGATAAAGGCTCTAATTAAGTAAAAATTAATGTTAGTTTAAATTTAGAAAGTCCAACATGGCTGACCAAAATGGCGAAGATGGGGATGACGTAGGTAGTGGAAGATTCTAGTAAACAAAGTGGCATCAGGAGGAGGAGCTTAAAGATGACGTCATAAAACAGCAACAGACAGTCACATGTAGGTACATGTGACTAGGAGGGACTTAAACATGACATCATAAGAGAGCGACAGACAAAGCACATGTAGGTACATGTGACCAAGCACATGTAGGTACATGTGAACCTATGATGTCATAAGGACAGGGCTAAATTCTAGGAAGCTGATTGGCTGAGAGCAGATGATGTCATAAAGGGGGGGCTGAAAAGCCGGAAGCTGATTGGCTGACCTTCAGAGAGCAAACAGTATATAAGGCCAACAGCCAACTGGCTAAGAGTGTAGTGGGTTCAGCCAGCAGGCTGAAACTGTAAGAAGCTTCCAGCGAATAAGCAGAAGTTATCTGAGAAGAACCGAACTACCTGAAATGCAGCTACCTGCAAGAAAAAGTAGCTACCTGGAAAAGGAGCAGCCACAAAATTCTAATGGTTGGCGCAGCAACGAGCAACTTCCTTCAAGCAAGCTACCTTCTCTTCATCAACGAACTCGCAGTTAACCACCTCAAGAGCTGGTGGGAAGCAGTCGCAGAAGCCACGACCTCCAGACAAGATTTTCACATCAGCTTGCGGTGACAGAACAGAAGGCCCATTCTGACCCGTCAGAGGGATTTTAGTACCCATGTAAGTTTGATCTTTCTTCCTACCTATTATTCAAGGAATGTGTGGGTCTTGCCTGTCAATAAAGCTGGATGCCTCTCTTTGAATGAGATCTCCCCTACCCATTCTGTGACAAGCCTGATCAGCCTTCACAAGATGTTAACATTCACTATTTACATTAGGTATTAAATGTTAAATGTCAAATGTGAATGTTCGTGCTACGTAAATGTCTCCTTTAAATCTGGGGCATTATACTGGTTTCTTATAAGTGTATACAGAAGTCACGCATACTACATTGTATTAAGTACAGGATTAAAATGTAATACTAAGAGTTTCAGAGTAACAGCTGTGTTAGTCTGTATTTGCAAAAAGAAAAGGAGTACTTGTGGCACCTTAGAGACTAATCAATTTATTTGCGCATAAGCTTTCGCTTCTCGGCCTTTTGGCTAAGATCAAGTGTAGTTCCACTCACTATACTCCGCACCTGAACATAGCCGTTATATGGATAACTTACCCCCATATTTCAATGTCTGTACTCTGACCGGTTAAACTTTTACCCCCAGTCGGGGAGATTGCAGATTATTACGTAATCCTTACTCCACCAGCTCCTAAATCGAATTTCACACCCCTTGATAATCTGTACCTTATTCCCTGACAACCAGAAACTTCTATGCTTGAACTCTGTACCATTTCTTATTTCAACATTATCTTAATAAAATTATTAAATCTGTTCTTATCAGTTTAATCTCTATGAACGGTTGCAACACGTGCGCCGAAGATGGATTCTCCGGCTGCCATCTTTGAAAAAATCGATGCTGCTTTGAAGGTGTATTCTACCACTGCTGCCTTGGAAGAAAATCCTCCTTCTGCTCCTGAGACACCCCCAGCTGCTCCGTGTACCGCCGCCGCCGCTGCTGCTCCACAGAAGGCTTCTCGAGCAGTGACTACAAAGAAGGTCCTTGGTGCCTCCAGGACATTACAGACCAGCAGCACGAAGAGGAAGACTGGTGGCTGCTCGAAGGACCCCCTCCGAGATGCTGTTCCAGAAAGATCCTGCATTCGGAGGCTAGCCTGTCGGGACATCACAGCCAGAAGGAACATCCCCCCCGCTCCCCAGCAATGCCAGCCGCCGAGGGTAAGGCCCCCGCGCCTTACAGCAGCTGCTGACCAAGAGCCCCCCCGCTCTCCAGCAACACCAGCCGCCACTGGAGAGCCCCCCCGCTCTGCCGCTGCAAGAGGCTCTCAGGCGACCACCTCCCAACCCCGCGGCTGCCCAGGTCCCTGGCGCTGATGGTCCCTGGCGCTGATGGTGCTCCCACTGCTCTACACACCGTCAAGAGAGGAATCTCCATTGATGGGACCAGCATTTCTCCAGAGACCACCCAGAGGGTCACCAGCGCCTTGCCAGATGCCTGCCCAGCCTCCAAAACCACCCAAAGAGACCGCAGGCCCCTGCCAGATACCTCTCGACCCCACCCGCCTACACCAGGATGAACCAGCCAGTGATACCGCTGGTGCTACTGGCACCCCCCCGCTGCAAGGTAATGAGGACACCATCTACCTGCAGTACCCCCTCGCGGCGGAAGTGCTCATCTGCCCCATCTGCTTCCCTCCCCGAAGCTTCCACCTCCTTGGTGGCATCACCAGGCACCTGAAGAGATGCCACAGCAAGCGGGTCGCTTTCAGCTGTGCCCTCTGCAGCCTGCCCTTTGAGACGCAGAAGCAATGCAAGACGCACCAAGTCACCTGCAGGAAACGCCCCAAGGGAACCACACAGCCTCCTGCCCCGGCTCCCAGCCCTGCTGCTGCGCGCCGGCCCACCACTGAGCCTCAACAAAGAACAGCGATTGTGCAAGCTGCCGTCAAGAAGCCTGCCCCCATCGCCAGACCAGCGCAACGGGGTGCTGCGATCGAGAAGATGCCTGCTGCCGCGGGGAACACCACCCAGGTCCTCACCAGCAGGCCCATCTCACCCTCTCACATCGCCAGGCAAATCTCCATACTGAGACGACTCAGTACTACCTTGCCCCCGCCCAGCACGTCCCCGTCCCCAGAAGGATCAGTGCCCCCTCGCGCATAGCTGCTCGAGATCCTGTCGCCGGAAGAGTCAGCGCCGCCCCTCAGACCACCCCACGAACTCCAACCGCCGGAGGAGCCAGGGCCAGACCTCAGACCGCCCTGCGAACCCCAACCGCCGGAGGAGCCAGAGCCGCACCTCAGACTGCCCTGCAAACTCCAGCAGCCGAGGGAGCAAGTGCCAAGCCTCAGACTGCTCCGCAAGCTCCAGATATTACTGAAGGAACCAACCCTGCAGCCACAGAAAAGCACCGGGCCCTCATCACCAGACGGTCCAGCACGGCCCCCGAGACCATCCTGCGGGACGCTGCCAACAGCAGATCTCACGCTCCAGCAGCAACCACCCATGCAGCAGCCACTCCTAGAAGGACCAGCGGTGTCCCAGCAACCCCCGAGCCGGACCGCGTCTCTCCGACCATTAGCAATGCCAGCATCCCGCCAGAGATCCCGCCCCAACACCCAACCGAAGGGAACGGTGACTCACGAGATAGACGGCAGGTCGACCGTGCAGGCGTTGAGTCTGCATCAGACGAGCTTGAGGACCATGAGGGCCAGCAGCCGGTGGAGAGGGCTGCCACTCCGTGGCAGACTGCCTGGACCGAGGAGCTACAAGCGACAGCTTCCTTTGACGACTTCGACCTCCTCGTAGACAGGCTCACCCAAGAACTGTCTGCGGAAACCGCTCCCAGGAGACATCCCAGCCAGGAGAACGCCCCGCCTGCCCACAGAACGCCTGTTCCAAACCTCAACACCACCAGGGGAGCCAGAAGGAGAGGCGCCAACTGCCGCTACGATCCAGCAGCAGCTTCAAGGATCCAAAAGCTGTACTGGGCAAACCGCTCCAAAGCCATGAGAGAGATCCTTGATGGGCCCTCGCCCTACTGCACAATCCCATCTGAGCACCTCTACAGCTACTTCAAGGATGTATTCGACCACACAGCCCAGTATGGCGCGCTGCGCCCAGAGTGCCTCCGCCCCCTCCCCGTGTCGACGAAGCAGGTGCCCTGGAAACTGACTTCACGCCCAAGGAAGTGTTGGCCAGACTCTCAAAAACAAAACACAGCTCCCGGGAAAGACGGCATCCCCTACAGCCTCCTGAAAAAGCGAGATCCCGGCTGCCTGGTCCTCGCCACGCTCTTCAACCAGTGCAAGCGATTCTGCCGGACTCCCAGCTCCTGGAAGAAGGCCATGACGGTTCTGGTGTACAAGAAGGGTGAGCGGGATGACCCCAGCAACTGGAGGCCCATCTCCCTCTGTTCCACGATGTACAAGCTCTATGCCAGCTGCCTGGCGTCAAGAATCACGGAGTGGTCGGTGTGCGGGGGGGGGCCCATCAGCTCCACCCAGAAAGGCTTCATGTCCTGCGAGGGCTGCTATGAACACAACTTTGTCCTCCAAACCATCATCGAAATGACCAGAAGGGCGCGGAGGCAGTGCACGGTAGCAAGGCTCGACCTGGCCAATGCCTTTGGGTCCATGCCCCACCACCACATCTTTGCCACGCTCCAGGAGTTTGGGATGCCAGAGATCTTCCTCCGTGTGATCCAAGAGATGCACGAGGGATGCAGCACCACCACTCGCTCGGTCGAAGGGGAGACCGCCGAGATCCTGATCCGGAGCGGAGTTAAGCAGGGCTGTCCCCTCAGCCCCATCATCTTTAACCTCGCCATGGAGCCATTGCTGCGAGCGATCTCCAAGGGTGCAGATGGCTTCAACCTCCACGGTGAGAGGGTGAGCGTCCTGGCTTACGCGGATGACCTGGTCCTGACCGCAGACGACTCAGAGAACCTCCAGCGTATGCTAGATGCCACCAGTCGAGCTGCCGATTGGATGGGGCTCCACTTCAATGCAAAGAAGTGCGCATCCCTCCACATAGATGGCAGCAAAAGGGACTCGGTGCAGGCGACAGAGTTCCAGATCCAGGGCGAGCCCGTCATCCCCCTGGCAGAGGGGCAGGCCTACCGACACCTCGGCACACCGACGGGTTTCCGTGTCCGGCAGACACCCAAGGACACCATCCAAGAGATCTGACAGGATGCCGCCAAGATCAACATCTCACTGCTAGCACCGTGGCAAAAGATAAACGCCCTGAACACCTTCCTGATCCCCTGCATCTCGTTCGTCCTAAGGGGATCCGCCGTGGCAAAGGTACCCCTCAACAAGGCAGACAAGATCATCTGGCAGCTGGTGAAGAAGTGGTTGTTCCTTCCCCAGAGAGCCAGCAACGAGCTGGTCTATATCACCCACAGGCATGGCGGTGCCAATGTCCCCCGCATGGGTGACCTGTGTGACATCGCGGTGACCACTCACGCCTTCCGCCTGCTGACGTGTCCAGACGCCATGGTAAGGAGCATCGCAGCAAAAGCCCTCCATGGTGTATTCTACCACTGCTGCCTTGGAAGAAAATCCTCCTTCTGCTCCTGAGACACCCCCAGCTGCTCCGTGTACCGCCGCCGCCGCTGCTGCTCCACAGAAGGCTTCTCGAGCAGTGACTACAAAGAAGGTCCTTGGTGCCTCCAGGACATTACAGACCAGCAGCACGAAGAGGAAGACTGGTGGCTGCTCGAAGGACCCCCTCCGAGATGCTGTTCCAGAAAGATCCTGCATTCGGAGGCTAGCCTGTCGGGACATCACAGCCAGAAGGAACATCCCCCCCGCTCCCCAGCAGCGCCAGCCGCCGAGGGTAAGGCCCCCCGCCTTACAGCAGCTGCTGACCAAGAGCCCCCCCGCTCTCCAGCAACACCAGCCGCCACTGGAGAGCCCCCCCCCCCCCCGCTCTGCCGCTGCAAGAGGCTCTCAGGCGACCACTTCCCACCCCCGCAGCTGCCCAGGTCCCTGGCGCTGATGGTGCTCTCACTGCTCTACACACCGTCAAGAAAGGAATCTCCATTGATGGGACCAGCATCTCTCCAGAGACCACCCAGAGGGTCACCAGCGCCTTGCCAGATGCCTGCCCAGCCTCCGAAACCACCCGAAGAGACCGCAGGCCCCTGCTAGATGCCCGCCCAGCCGGACCTCTCGACCCCACCCGCCCACACCAGGATGAACCAGCCAGCGATACCGCTGGTGCTGCTGGAACCCCCCCGCTGCAAGGTAATAAGGACACCATCTACCTGCAGTACCCCCTCGCGGCGGAAGTGCTCATCTGCCCCATCTGCTTCCCTCCCCGAAGCTTTGTGATGGAAATGGCCCACCTTGATTATCATACACATTGTAAGGAGAGTGGTCATTTTCCATAAGCTATTACCAGCAGGAGAGTGGGGTGGGGGGAGAGAAATCCTTTTGTAGTGATAATCACCCATTTTTTCATGGTTTGTGTGTATAAAAACGTCTTCTGTACTTTCCACAGTATGCATCCGATGAAGTGAGCTGTAGCTCACGAAAGCTTATGCTCAAATAAATTGGTTAGTCTCTAATGTGCCACAAGTACTCCTTTTCTTTTTGCAAATACTAAGAGTAAAAGTCTTTGTGTATGCTACATTGTTACATAGAAACTACTGTATTTCTTAGATGTGATAGTTATCATATTTAGTATGTGTCTTATTCTGTTGTGCTGTTTTAAATATAATTCTATTGTATTTTACTATAATTTATATCTCTTCTTTCCTTTATTCTCTATTTACTTTTTTAAATAAATAATTATTTGTTTTGAAAGAACGGCTGCTGGTGTGTCTATCCTTGAGTGGAAAGCTGTATCCATATCCTTTCAGGGCTTAGCGAGACTAGCTTGCTCTGGAGAGAGCCCTCTACAGGTCAGAGACAAGCCCCCTGGTAATACACTGGTAATTCCTTTAGGGCGGGCCACACCCTTGTTTACCCTTTAGTTGAAATTCAGACAAAAGTTGTAAGTACCATAATTGGCATCTAAAATCTTAGGGTAACAACTCCTGTGACAGACCCATAACCTCCGGCTGACTTACCAAAGTCCTCAGAGAATCATTATTTTAACGACATCAAGTTACAGAGAATCCACCATTTACTCCAGTTTAAACCTGCAAGTGACCCATGCTGCAGAAGAGGGTGAAGACCACCCCACGGTCTCTGCCAATCTGACCTGGGGGAAAATTCCTTCCCAACCCCCAAATATGGCAATCAGGTGGACCCTGAGCATGTCAGCCAGACACCTGGAAAAGATTTCTCTGCAGTAACTCAGAGTCCTCCCCATCTAGTGTCCCATCTCTGGAAGGTGGGAATATTTGCCACTAGCAGTTGCAGATGGGCCACATGCCATTATAGTGAGTTTCATCATACCATCCGTTCCATAAATGTATCATATGCTGCCAAAAATTGCCTCAGATTGTGCAGTTCAACCACACTGTAAACCCCTGTTTAATTTCTTCATTTTCATTCCTAGATCTCTTTTGGCTTTACTGCTGCCCAGATTTCTCCTTCCTATGGTATATCTGTTTTAGGTTCCCCCCCTGCCCCGATGTATTAGTATGTATTCCCTCACATCCCTCCCCTCCCCTCACCTACATTGAAACTCGTTTTATTTTCTGCCCATGTTTCTAATGTTATTTCCTCTATTGTGACTAGATTTTTAGCACCTCCAATTTAGTATCATCTGCAAATGTCAGCGATGTTGCCTTTAAATAAATGCTAAATTAAGAGATATTCTAACACTAATCCATACAATACCCAAAAATACCAATACAATCTCCAGAAATAAATGCACTGCCATTTGTCATTAGCTTTTGTCTACAGTTGTGTGTGTATGTGTATTGTATTTTCAATTCATGACGGTGTGGCCCATTTGAATTCATTTTTCAGTGAAGATTTTGAGTCTGTATCAAATGTCTATTTTAGGATTAGTTAAGACACTCATGTCAGGAAGTTCGTCTGAAAGTAAGAGAAGGCAAAGAAGGCAACTATACCCAGAAAAAGGAATTCAACACCATTAGTTACACAATAGCAATAAACAAGACAATGCCTTTATATAGGGATGTCACCTGTGGTGAGGTAAGTTTTGTTTTTACAGAAGGATAAACTAGAGAAGTAGAGTGATTTGTCCAAATTTACATAGCATGTCACTGGCAGAGCTAGGAATAGAACTTAGCAGTACTAATTCCCCAATTCATATTCTGTCTCAACAATAGCTCTGCCAGGAAAAAACAGTAAGATATGACCCCACTAGTTACAAGAACTCTACCACTGAAGTGAAATAATTCAACCCAGCTAAGAAAGAGCTCACTAAAAATGAAGGTTTCCATGATAACTTAATAAAAAACTCCTGGTCAGCCCAATCCCCTGGAGAAATGGAGGCTGCCAATACCTTGAGCAAACCAAAATGTATGAATTTATGCTGCAGCAGAGAGTTGCACCCTTGGCAGAATAGTCTTTGATCAAGACAAATGATCTTAATGATATTTTGCAGCTGGCATGCCAATAATTTAGCTGAGAATCTTAATTTAAAAAAGAACTATAGGGTTTCTATAGATCTGGATCTACAGCCTCCAAAATCATTAAAGTTAATTTTGCTTATAGGCTCTCTCTCATCCCTTTGACTCACTGGGATATTTCCACATATTGAGCACATAGGGTATTTAGAAACTGACATACCTTGTAGTATTCAGGCATGAGTATGTCTGGATTCATTTCAATGCAACTGTAGCTGCTTCTGTTACAGGCAGCACAGCAATTTTACTTGAAATCTAGATTTTAAAAAGTATAGTGTCAGTTGTGAGTTTAAGTTGTGTTGAGCTTTAAAATGTTTAAAAAAAACAACCCTGCCATTTCAGCTGCCCCTAAATTTCATCCTTGTTTTCATGTCAGAACTGTCAACTGCAATTGCCAGGTAAATTCAAAGTTATGAATCAAGAGATCTGATGTGTTAATCAAGCATATTTTTCTAACATACTTTAGAAAAGAATACTTTCTATTTGTAACAGTGTATTACTTTTTATCTCCCTTGTTGCCTCTGTAACCCAGGCAGCTGCAGAATTTAACTAGAGGTAAGAAGGAGATTCGACATTTTACAAGGCAATAATCTAGTTCCTGAGAGGATAAACTACAAGGCTGAAGGCCAAATAAGTTATCCTAATGAGAGAAATGAGTATGAATTAATGGTTGAGGAAAATGGACATTTCTCCAATATATCACATTTGATATCATTTGACTATAAATGTAATTTCCTTCATTCCTTTCTCTCATCTCACATCAGTGCTTCCCTTCCTGCACCCCCCCCACACTTTTTATTTATTATTATTTGAATGTATGGGACACCCACCATTGTGATGTCTCGCTACCTTGATAAGCCTTAAGTTGAATCATTATTGAACCAAATAGGAGAGACAAAACACCATCATTTGCTACAGTTTTAAGGTTCAGACCAACTTTTTGTTTAAAGCGCAACTCTTCTAAGTGTGCTAAATTCTACAGTTAGAGTGCCTTCAAATTTGCTGTGCTGCATGGGGTTCTGTTAGTGGTCCGGATCTGGGGGCATTGATACAGCCCCTTTCCCAAATAACAGCTTTTCTTAAAGATGACAGATCCTAGCAACCTTTTTTTGGTCATAGGTAGTGATCAAACTAGGGCTGAGATCATTGCACCAGGGTGTCCAGCACTCCAAAGTTACCCCAACAGCCCTCTGGGGGAAATCAAATTAAAAGTTTTTTTCAAAAAGATTTTGTTTTTCTTGTTTAGCACTTCGCACATCTCATAAGCTAACTGACTCTCAAAAAGAGTTAGAGAGTAATGTGCAGGGAGAGATGTTAACAGGACAGTTTTCGGAGTAGCAGCCGTGTTAGTCTGTATCCACAAAAAGAAAAGGAGTACTTGTGGCACATTAGAGACTAACAAATTTAGCTACAGCTCACTTCATCAGATGCATGCAGTGGAAAATACAGTGGGGAGATTTTATATACATAGAGAACATGAAACAATGGGTGTTACCATACACACTGTAACGAGAGTGATCAGGTAAGGTGAGCTATTACCAGCAGCAGAGGAAAAAAAACTTCTGTAGTGATAATCAAGGTGGGCCATTTCCAGCAGTTGACAAGAACGTGTGAGGAACAATAGTGGGGGAAAATAAACATGGGGAAACAGTTTTACTTTGTGTAATGACACATCCACTCCCAGTCTTTAGTCAAGCCTAATGTAATGGTGTCCAGTTTGCAAATTAATTCCAATTCAGCAGTCTCTCGTTGGAGTCTGTTTTTGAAGATTTTTGTTGAAGAATTGCCACTTTTAGGTCTGTAATCGAGTGACCAGAGAGACTGAAGTATTCTCCGACTGGTTTTTGAATGTTATAGTTCTTGACATCTGATTTGTGTCCATTTATTCTTTTACATAGAGACTGTCCAGTCTGGCCAATGTACATGGCAGAGGGGCATTGCTGGCACATGATGGCATATATCACATTGGTAGATGTGCAGGTGAACGAGCCTCTGATAGCGTGGCTGATGTGATTAGGCCCTATGATGGTGTCCCTTGAATAGATATGTGGACAGAGTTGGCAATGGGCTTTATTGCAAGGATAGGTTCCTGGGTTAGTGTGTTTGCTGTGTGGTGTGTGTTTGCTGGTGAGTATTTGCTTCAGGTTGGGGGACTGTCTGTAAGCAAGGACTGGCCTGTCTCCCAAGATCTGTGAGAGTGATGGGTCGTCCTTCAGGATAGGTTGTAGATCCTTGATGATGCATTGGAGAGGTTTTAGTTGGGGGCTGAAGGTGACGGCTAGTGGTGTTCTGTTATTTTCTTTGTTGGGCCTGTCCTGTAGCAGGTAAGTTCTGGGTACTCTTCTGGCTCTGTCAATCTGTTTCTTCACTTCCGCAGGTGGGTACTGTAGTTGTAAGAATGCTTGATAGAGATCTTGTAGGTGTTTGTCTCTGTCTGAGGGGTTGGAGCAAATGCGGTTGTATCGTAGAGCTTGGCTGTAGGCAATGGATCATATGGTGTGGTCTGGATGAAAGGTGGAAGCATGTAGGTAAGTATAGCAGTCAGTAGGTTTCCGGTATAGGGTGGTGTTTATGTGGCCATCGCTTCTTAGCACCGTAGTGTCCAAGAAGTGGATCTCTTGTGTGTACTGGTCCAGGCTGAAGTTGATGGTGGGATGGAAATTTTTGAAATCATGGTGGAATTCCTCAAGGGCTTCTTTTCCATGGATCCAGATGATGAAGATGTCACCAATGTAGCACAAGCAGAGTAGGGGCATTAGGAGACGAGAGCTGAGGAAGCATTGTTCTAAGTCAGCCATAAAAATGTTGGCATACTGTGGGGCCATGCAGGTACCCATAGCAGAGCTGATTTGAAGGTATACATTGTCCCCAAATGTGAAATAATTATGGGTGAGGAGAAAGCCACAAAGTTCAGCAACCAGGTTTGCCGTGACATTATCGAGGATACTGTTCCTGACGGCTTGTAGTCCATCTTTGTGTGGCACGTTGGTGTAGAGGGCTTCTATATCCATAGTGGCCAGGATGATGTTTTCAGGAAGATCACCAATGGATTGTAGTTTCCTCAGGAAGTCAGTGGTCTCTCAGTCTCCAAGATAGCTGGGAGTGCTGGTAGCATAGGGCCTGAGGAGGGAGTCTACATAGCCAGACAATCCTGCTGTCAGGGTGCCAATGTCTGAGATGATGGGGCATCCAGGATTTCCAGGTTTATGGATCTCGGGTAGCAGATAGAATACCCCTGCTCGGAGTTCTAGGGGTGCGTCTGTGTGGATTTGTTCTTGTGCTTTTTCAGGGAGTTTCTTGAGCAGATGGCGTAGTTTCTCTTGGTAACCCTCAGTTACCCTTGGTAACCCTCAGTGGGGTCAGAGGGTAATGGCTTGTAGAAAGTGGTGTTGGAGAGCTGCCTAGCAGCCTCTTGTTCATATTCCGACCTATTCATGATGACGACACCTCCTTTGTCAGCCTTTTTGATTATGATGTCAGAGTTGTTTCTGAGGCTGTGGATGGCATTGTGTTCTGCACGGCTGAGGTTATGGGGCAAGTGATGCTGCTTTTCCACCATTTCAGCCCGTGCACACCAGCAGAAGCACTATGTAGAAGTCCAGTGCGTTGTTTTGACCTTCAGGAGGAGTCCACCTAGAATCCTTTTTGTACTGTTGGTAGGAAGGTCTCTGTGCGTTAATATGCTGTTCAGAGGTGTGTTGGAAATATTCCTTGAGTCAGAGATGTCCAAAATAGGATTCTAGGTCACCACAGAACTGTATCATGTTCGTGGGGGTGGAGGGGCAGAAGGAGGGGCCCCAAGATAGGACAGATTCTTCTGCTGGGCTAAGAGTATAGCTGGATAGATTAACAATATTGCTTATCTTTAGGTAAGGCCTAAAAAGAGGCTATAATACCTCCTATTGGATCAGAGGATGATTGACACCAAGCAAATTTTTTTTCCCCTTTTCTTCTTTCTGTCCTTTCTTTCTGTTTTCTTTTCTCTATTGTTTATTTTTGTAATAGTTTTAAGAACAACTGGTTTTTCATAAAGCATGCTGAGGTTAAATAACTAAAAGTAAGTGAATATACGTATAAGATAAGTCTAGGATTTTTTTTTAAAAAGGTACCTGTTAGGAATTGGTGTTAGAGATTAAGAATTAGTGAATAAAGTTTTAAAGTAAAAGGGTATTTAGGTGAATACCACCCCAGAGTGCATGGTGTGATCATCAGGTAAATAGGCCAGAAGAAGGACAATCAGGCCCAAGGGAAATAGAATTGAGCACCTAAGGCCTAAGGAAGGCAGATTCTGGGGTCAGGCACCGAAGATAGGAAGGCGTCAGGAGGCAGACATTATCCCATAGAAACTAGTAAGCAGTGAGGAACTAGGGGTCATTATTTGACTAAGCGCTTGCAGCAGTATGTGAGTTCGTCAAAGAAGTTGTGACTCAGGTGTGGCTGGGATTGTTCTGTTCCCGAGACCATTACCTGGCCTAGTTCTTGCAATAGTACCTGTCTCAGTGTCTGGAAGTACTGGCAGACATACATAAGTTCACTAAAGAACTTACGACTCAGGTGTGGCTGGGGTTGTAATCATACACAGAGACCATTACCTGGCCAGTAAGATTTTGGAAGGGCTGGTAGCAGTTTGTGAGTTTTAAGAAAGCTTACAAACCCAGGAGTGACAGGGGTTGTAATCATACCTGGAGACCATTACCTGGCCAAACAAATAACATCAAAATGATAGCAAAAGGGAAACTGAGGCACGATAACATTTTAGAAATAATGTTGGGAAACAATTTGGAAGATTTTTTTCAAAAGGTAGGATGTGGTCCGTGGAAGGAAAATGCATTCATTGGGCCTGGTGCTTATCAGCAATTGTGCAGGCAATGGGACCAATGGATTCAACCTAAGAAAAAAGCTTTTTCCTCAGGTGAACCAAGTAAGGAGGAGAAAAAGCAAGCTGCCTTGCAAGGACTCCAGTTAGTAACTTGAACTCTAGATGCATAAATAGATAAGTTATGAAAAGAATTATAAGAACTAAAAAAAGAACTTAAGGATAAAGCATTAGCTAATTTAAAAGAAGAAGCCGATACACTAAGAGCAACTTTGTTGGCTCAAACAGTGCAAATTGTTGAGTCACTTAATGAGCTAAATAAAATAAAAGGAGAACAGGAAAAGTTAAAGAATTTGAGGAATGGAAACAGAAAAAAATGGATAGGCAAGCTGCAGTGAGAGTAGTCCTCTCGGATGCAGGTGAAAAGAAAGAAATAAACCATGCAGCCTGCAATAAAACAAATATGTGCGTTAAAGGAAGAATTAAAAGCAAGTAAAGGAGTGATAGCTGCAATAAGATCAGAAAGTGGTGAAGGGACAGAATCTGTTGAGGAGGACTTAGGCCTTCCTAGTTACGATGACCATTGTGAGGAGCCTTTCCCAGGATTGTACAACCAATTAAGCGAAGAACTGCAGAGGCCACCTCCGTTAGTGCCAACTATTACCATTACAGTAACTGAAATCACTGCACAAGGAAATCGAGCAGGTCTAGAAGAAAGGGTAGAGGAAAAACCATATACCCCTGAACAGATTAGGGCTTTGGAAAAATCAGTGGGTCCTTTAAATAGGAATACAGTGGTTGGATGGGGAATAATCTCTCGTCCTTAATAAAGGAATGTATGAATTCAGATGAGTTTGCTGAACTTTCTTATGATATCCAGGGAAAAGAAGAGAGTGATACAGATATAATAGAAAGAGAAACTTTGATGTTTTTCTTCCCCAGTGAAGATCCAGTTATACGGTTCTACAGGGAGAAACAACAATTCAATGAAAGGCCAGAACCATTTATAGCTAGGAAAAGGTTATAACATAGACATTCTGGAATCATCCCACTAGGATATCAAATAATATATGATTCTCCACAATTTAAAAGGGCATTAATGCTGGGAGTTCATCCAACAATTAGAATGGCAATGGTTTCTGATGATCCCTCTCAAACTCTTTTACACCATACAGAAGAGAAAGCAAAAAGATTGTATGAAATACAAAGGGAAACAATGCCGCCCCCAAAAGGGAAATCTGAGAGAGTATCAGTGATAACTTTCTCTAATAATGGTCCAAAGGACAGGGAAACCAACAAAATACGCAGAATAAAGGAGAAGTAAATAGAGGAGAAAATAAAAATAGGAGAATTGTTCCATATGAACAAAAGGTAGGTGATCCAGGAAGGAATTGGCTATGGAAAAAATTACTACAGTATGAACCTAAAGAGCAAATTAATGGGTTACCTACAGAGAAATTGCTTCAAAAATTAGCTAATCATGAGAGAAGTATGCCTACAGCTCCACCCAGTCCTAAAGATCAGGTATAGGGAGACCGAGTGCCCCCTATCTCCCCAATATCAGCAGAAGATCATGCTGATTTGGTGGCACATTTAAAATCGATGATTGGGAAGATGCCCTGTATATGTGGAATTTAATTGGGGAGTGTTTGGACAAAATATGTTAATAGATACAGGTGCCACATTTTCCTTAATAAGCACAAAGCATAAGAATTTATTTGGATCCCCTGTAATTACAAGGAAATTACAAGGATTTAATGAAGCAAAGAGTAGGGTACCATTTAGTGTTCCAGTTTGTTTTCAGTTAGGAACAAAGCAAGGAAAAGAACAGTTTGGTTTAGTGGCTCTCGATGGTGATGCAATAATAGGAACCGATGTATTGAAGACTCTTGGGTTAATAACAGATTTGGTAAATAAAGTATTATGGGAAATGCCATCTAATAAAATAAAGGCTTTAGATCAACCAATCGTTATTGAAGCAGGATATAGGTTAGCTGCTATAAAAGCCATTGAGGAAATAAAATGGCCTGACTGGCCAGCAGAAGTATTGGAAATTGCACAAAAGTACAAAAGTCTGTACTTACTACTAAGGCTGAATGTGGAAAAATTGAGGCAGAAGTATTAATTACTGGACCTGATCCCCCACCTCAAAGACAATATGAATATCCTAAGGAAGCAGAACCTAGTTTAATGAAAAACTATTCAGGGAATTGAATATTTTAGAGGAAGAAGTTATAGTTGAACAACAGAGTACAAATAATGCAGCTATTTGGCCAGTTGTAAAGGCAGATGGTAAAACCTGGAGATTAACCATCAACCTTAGGCCACTGAATAAAGTAACTCCAATGACTACTCCAGTGGGAGCAAAATATCCAGAAGTGATTGCTTCCATTATGGGAGGGGTATGGGGGTTTACAGTCTTAGATTTAGCAAATGCATTCTTTGCTATACCTTTACATCCAGATTCTTGGTATAAATTTGCCTTTAAATTCCAAGGACTACAAATTCTGTTTCACTCAACCCCCGCAGGGATTTCATAACAGTCCTGCCATATGGATGTAAATAAGATGCCTAATAAAGGATAGCATCATATCATACGTAGATGTTATCCTTATTAGTACAAAAACTAGGGAAGAAAACTTAGAAATATTAGATCAGGTTTTACAAAAGATAAAGGAAACAGGGTTTAAGGTTAGTCCAGAGAAGGTTCAAATATGCCAACAGCAAGTAAACTGGAGGACGATCACCAGATAAAAACAAAGAGTAGCATTATTGCAAAAATTACCAACTCCAACAGATATATCTACTTTAAGGTCATTTTTAGGGATGACAAATTTCTCAAGAGATTTTATAGAAAGTTATGCAGAAAAAGCCAGTCCGCTGTATAAGTTATTAAAGAAGGGTAATAACTGGGAATGGGGATTAGAACAGCAGGAAGCTTTCACTCAATTTAAGAAAGCATTAGCGCAAACCCTAGCTTTAGCATACCCAAAGATAGAACAACTTTTTGTGCTCCAGTTGGCTACTACTAACACCGGAGTGAGTGCTGTATTAAGCCAAGACCATAGTACAGATCCTCGACTAGTGGCATACACTTCTAAGATTCTGAATGAAGTAGAAAAGGGATTCACTCCTTGTGAGAAAGAGGTATTAGCCTTGGTTTGGGCTTTGCAACATTGGGAGTATTTAATAGGATTATCCCCCATGCTTCTGAAAACATCCCACTCACCTGTAAAATATGTATTAACAGGAAAAATCAGTGATGGACATGTTTCTAGTCCTCGATTAGCAAAATGGACATTAGCCTTGCTAAATAAAAATGTAACAATGGAAAAGATCCCAAGTTTATCACTAGTTTCTTATGGTCTTATAATTGAAGGGGAACAGCATGAATGTCCCTTACCAGAAATTCCTCCTGCAGGACGTACATTATTCCAAAGTGGAGCAATCTTAGCAAGATTATAGATACAATAGATGTAACTTGGTTTGTGGATGGTTCTAGCTTTTACGAGGAAGACAAGGCATATACGAGATATGCGGCCGTAAGCATATCTGATGAAAAGGTTTTTAAGGGACAGTGCTTACCTCATTCAGCACAAGCTGCTCAAATTGTAGCTGTAGCAGTAGCATTGGAAAATACGCCAACAGATAAAACTGTGGCTATTTTCATAGACTCTGAATGGGTACTGAGAGTTATAGTAGATTGGATGCCTCAGTGGCAACAGAGGGGCATAAAATCAGCAGATGGTAAACCCATCACTAGTGCTAAAAAGTTAGCTTATTTATGGGATTTAGCACAACAACGAACACAGCGTGTACTAACGGGCAAGGTAAAAGCTCATAGGAAGAATGTTGAAGAAGCTCAATGGAACGAGAAGGCAGATGAAGAGGCTAAAGAAGGAGCCAAGGAGGGGACGATATGGCAGCCACAATTCCAGTCGGTCCCAATAGCTAAAATGGAAGAAGAAAAATAGAACAGATTGATTGAGTAGCTTTACAAAGAAAATATCCTGAAATAAAGAAGCTGATGTTGAAAGAAAAACACCAGGGATGGAAAATTTGGCAGCATGAAACAGGATTGGTATTAGCTACTAAAACAGATGATAATATACCCGTGTGGGTGGTTCCAATGGAAATTAGATCTGAAATGATCTCTCTAGTTCATAATAATGGGCATTTAGGAATAGATAAGACTTCCGGAGCTGATCCTTAGCTGAAATCATTCAAGCAGGTGTGTATATGTTTCCTTGGAGACAGTATGCCTGGTATTACTGAAGCCTTGTCTATGCTAAAAGGAAAAGTCAATCTAAACTACGCAATTTGAGTTATGTGAATAGCGTAACTCAAATTGACGTAGCTTAGATCAACTTACCGTGAGGTCTACACTATGTGACGTCAATGGGAGATGCTCTCCTGTTGACTACCCTTAGTCTTCTCGATCAGGTGGAGTAAAGGCGTCGACGGAAGAGCAACTGGCAGTCGATTTAGCGGGTTTTCACTGGACCCACTAAATCGACCGCTGATGCATCAATCACCACAGCGTCAATCCTCTGGTAAGTGTAGACAAGCCCTGAGTGTTCAGTCAATAAGGGGCTGAACACTACATGGGGATGCTTCAAAGGGCCTCACAGACTGAGGTGCACCTATTGTTAACCTGCAAGGAAAAGTAAGGGCTGGTATAGCCCAGAGATTGTTTGAGTGACTAACAGACTGGAGATATCAGAAAGCTGACACCCAACTAAGCACTAGCAAGTTTCTCTCTCATTGGAGGCAGGGGGAGTTAACAAGGTGACTCACAGTCCTGGGCACCCCAACTACTCCTTCACAATTCCATACAGAATATCACAAAAACCTGTATTTTCCCTTGTTCATCATAAAATAAATCTTCAGATATATTAAGGGCTGTTATAAAGAGGACTGTGATCCACGGTTCTCCATGTCCATTGGAATGAGGACACAAAATAATGGTCTTAATGGGCAGCAAAGGAGATTTAGATTAGATGTTAGGAAATACTTTCTTACTATAAGGAAACTTAAGCTCTGTAATAGGCTTCCAAAGGAGGTTGTAGAATCCCCAACACTGGAAGCTCTTAAGAACAAATACTTCTCATGGACGGTCTAGGTTTACTTGGTCCTGCCTCATTGCAGGGAGCTAGGATCATGACTAAGGCTACATTTTAGTCATGGGTATTTTTAGTAAAAGTCATGGACAGGTCACGGGCAGTAAACAAAAATTCACGGCCTGTGACCTGTCCATGACATGTACAATACTTGGGCTGGGGGCCTGTGGTGCTCAGGAGGGTGGTGGTCCACGAGCACTGCAGGGGCTAGAGGGGTGGCCCGTGACCCCTGCTGGTGCTGGGGTGGGGGGGGGCAGCGGCATGTGGCTTGGGACCCCTGCTGGAGCTAGGGGGAGGTGTGGCAGTGCATGGCCCGGGACCCCCACTGGTGCTCGGGCGGGAGGGTTGGTGGAGCTGGCAAGCTCCCTACCTGGCTCCGCGTAGCTCTCCGGAAGCAGCCAGCATGTCCCTGCAGCTTCTAGAGGGAGGGAAGGCCAGTGTGTAGCAAGAGATTTTGCCTCAGTTGTTCAAATTACCTGAAATGAAGGTTTGCAGAAAAACCTCAGGAGGAGGTTTAAAAAGCGGAAAAATAATAACTTGCTTAAGTGGACATTAAAAAAGTGGTGGTAATGTCAGGACATTTTGGGATGCTTAGACTAGTAATTAGTTTTAAGAATAAGGCTTTAATTGGAAGTTAATAATAGTTTAAATTAAATTAGAGAATCCAGTAATGGCAGCTATCGGGTGATGTAGTGGAAGATTCCATTTCGGTCCATTACCTATGACATAATAATTTCACTTCCTGTGATGTAATGGTAAATTCCACTTCCGGTGGGGAATGACTCAGCAAAATCCCATAGAGATACATTATAGCCCATAGGAATACATGGTGCTTCCAAACAGGAAGTAGCTAGAGGTCATCCACAGGTCAGCTGAAACCCCCCCCACAGGAATACATCATAGCTCGTAGGAATACATGGGACTTCTGGTGAGGAGGAGGAGCTATTACTAACATTAGTACACGTGACTTAATTAGCATGTGCGAATCCCTAGAAGCTGATTGGCTGGACCTGAGCATTACATGTCAGTACACATTACATAAATTAGCATATGCTAATCTCTGAAAGCTGAATTGGTATGAGCATTATGTTGATGTGCAGACTAAATCATATGTAAGGATGACAGTCAGCAGGCTAAAGCCTGCAGTGAGATCGGGTACCTGGCAGAGAGAAGAAGCTACAAGACACCTGAGAAGAAGAAGACACTTAAGAAGCAACAACAATAGCATCAACGGAACCCTACAAAGCAGGAGCTACCTGAAAAGTAGCTATTATTGCAGCAGCAGTAACCACAGAATTCCAAGGTGGCCAGAGCAACAGCTGTTCTGCTACCCAGCCAGCAGGGAGCCACTGCAGCAGCTGCCAAGTGGGCTTCTGTCTCTCCTAACTGAAAAGCCTCTTTACCTCTGGAGTAGGCAGCCTTTCAGCACAGCAGCTACTAGAGATCGCCATCAGCAAACAGCCATCGCTCACAAACTCTGTCAGAGCAGAATGACCCTGGGCTGTTTCAGAGGGATTTTAAGAAAGCCTTTGTAAATTTAATCTTCCTTTATTTACAGTCCAAGAGTGTATTGGTTTCATTTGTAAATAAAGCTAGGTGTCCGTGGTCTGAGTGAGATCTTCCCTACCCATCTAGTAACTTCCCAGCTCGCGCTTACTGGATGTTTAGTGTTAAGTATTAATTATTGTCTGATTATTATTGTTATATTGATTGTTATATTGATATGTTATAGAGTGTTAAGTATATTATTATATTGTTATATATGTATTTCTATATGTTATATAGTATTGAGTCTGCCTTTTACTTGCCGCACCGCTTCATTCTTTTAGTACTGTATTGTTTTTATTATTATTGTATTGTAACTTTTTGTTGCCACACCGGTTATCCTTATTATATCTATCTCTATTGTTTTATTGTAACCACTCACTTCTAAATAAATATTATTTCTGTTTTTGAAGTATTACTGCTTGTGTGCCTATTCTTGATCAGAGGGCTGAATCCGTGTGTGATGCATGGCCAGAAAGGGTCAAACATCCTGCAGGATAAATGACTCAAATTCAACCCTTAAAGACATATGGGGAGTTAATGTTTGTGTTTTTGTGTATATATGTAGTAGTCAACAATGTAATCAACAGTCCCTGTCTATGCTCTATTCTGTTAATACAGAGATCAAAAGAACATCCTAGCATTTAAATGAATTGTAAACATGGAATATCGCTGTATTAAACTCTCTTTGAAATGTATAGCAAATCATCTGTGAATGGTGGAGAAACAGGCAATTGCCTTATGTTAATTTGTGTAGCTACATACTGGTGATGGACATATTTCAAAGATACCCTGATTACCTATTATAAGACAAGGGAATCCAACTTTTCAAAGAAGGCTTGAAATTGTACAAAAGATCCTTGGGTCCTGATCCTGTCATCTCAGATTTGCTTGACGTTTCATGCAGGGGAAGCCTAAGCCATCAGGACTGAGATCCCAGTTCTGAAGATAAACGTTGGACTATAACCTATGGATTAAATTCTAAGAGAACTCTTTGCAACTACAAAGCTTATCATCATCTCTGCTATGAATCTGAATCTCAAGATTAACTCATGTCTGTATGTATATTGATTTTTTAACCATACTCTCTCTCTCTCTCCTTTTTTTAATAAATTTTACTTTAATGAATAAGAATTGGCTGTAAGTGTGTATTTGGGTAAAATCTGGAATATTCATTAACCTGGGTGTCCGATCCTTTGGGATTAGCAGAACCTTTTATTTTATATGATGAACAAGATTTTCAGTAATCTTCATCATTCTAGACTTGGGTATCTGGGTGGAGGCCTGAGGCTGGGTTACTTTAAGGCAGTGGTCACCAACCAGTAGATCGCAATCAACTGGTCAATCCTGGAGGACCTCCCAGTCGATTGTGATCTCCAGCTGCACAGCGGGGCTGCTGCTAAGACAGGCTCCCTGCCTGCCCCGGCCCCACTCCTCTCTCAGAAGCAGCCAGCGTGGCCCCATGGCCCTGGCGGTGGTAGGCCAGGGCTCTCCCTCTGCACGCTGTTCCTGCCTGTAAGCACTGCCCCCGCAGCTCCCATTGGCTGGGAATGGGGAGCTTTGGCCAATGGGAGCCGTGGGGATGGTGCTTGCAGAAAGGGGCAGCGTGTGGAGCCAAGTGCCGCCCGCCCCCGCCCCGCCAGGGGCTGCAGGGAGCATGCCTTAGTGGCAGCGACGCTGCGCCGCCGACTGGGAGCCGCTGGAGGTAAGTGCTGCCTGGCAGGAGGCCGTACTCTGACCCCAGTGCTGAGTCACCTCCCAGAGCCAGCACCCTGTACCCCATCCTGCACCCCAATACTCTGCCCCAGCCCAGAGCCCCCTGCTGCATCCAAACTCCCTCCCAGAGCCCACATCCCCTCCTGCACCCCAACACTGCCCCATTTCAGAGCCCCCTCCTGCACCCAAACTCCCTCCCGGAGCTTGCACCCCTCATCCCCTCGTGCACCCCAACCGCCTGCCCCAGGCTAAAACCAGAGCCCCCTCCCGCACTGTGAACCCCTCGGCCCCAGCCTAGAGCCCGCACCCCCTCCCAAACACCTACAGCAGCCTGGTGAAAGTGAGTGAGGGTGGGGGAGAGCAAGTGACAGAGAGGGGCGGGATAGAGGGAGTGAGGCGGGGCAGATCCTGGATTGCCCTTAAATTCAAAAAGTGATCTTGGGCATACAAAGTTTGGAGACCACTACTTTAAGAGAACTGTGTTGTTGGCTTCTGGGCAACCAGTGAGATAATAAACTGTTTTGTGCTGGCTTGGTAAATCTAAGAACTTGTCTACACCTACCATGGATTGATGCTGCAGCGATCGATCCACTGGGGGTTGATTTAGTAGGTCTAGGGAAAAGCCACTAAATTGACTGCTGATCACTCTCCTGTCTACTCCAGTACTCCATCGGAATGAAAAGAATAAGGTAAGTCGACGGGAGAGTTTCTCCTGTCAACCCAGTGTGGCGCAGACACTGCAATAAGTCAACTTAAGCTACGTCGACTCTAGCTGTTATTCACATAGCTGGAGCTGCGTAACTTAGGTTGACTTAACCCTATAGTGTAGACCTGCACTAAATACTGAAAATATCCACCAGCTTTGGCGATTGTCTACCCCATTCTTTGCAGTTCACCCTAAATGAGTGATCTCAGCTGGCTCCCACTGGGACCCTGGTCACACCATGTCCTTTCAAGGCTTAGTAAGACTAGCTTGCTATCCTGAACATTCCTATAGGGAGGGCCACAACCTTGGTTATCCATTTAGATAATTATAGGATAAAGGTATAATTGAATTAAATCTTCCGGTAACTAGGGGGCTCCGTGCGCTGCCCCTGCAGCTCCCATTGGCTGAGAACCGTAGCAAATGGGAGTTGTGGGGGTGATGCCTGCAGGCAGGGGCAGCACGCAGAGCCCCCGGCTCCTCTGCCTAGGAGCTGCAGACATGCCGGCCACTTCCAGGAAGCTCCCCCTCCCTCCCTAGATAAATGCACCCCTGCCCCAGCCCTGAGGCCCCTCCCACACCCAAACTGCTGCTGTTGCTTAGGCAGGGGGCCACGGTGGCCCAAGACTGCCCCAGCAGTGGCCAGTGTGGCTGGCCCAGGGGCTGCCTGACCTGCTTGGGCAGCCCTGGAGCCAGCCACACCGGCCACTGCAGAAGTCACGGAGATCATGGAAAGACTTCTCAAGGTCCATTCCAACACTGCATTTCTGTGATTATATGAAATCCACAGACACTACCCATGGTAAGACCCCTGTGCCCTGTTAATGACACAATCCTGTACCGAAATTATACAGACTGGAACCTCGAAGTATATGCACACCTCTCCTTTGATAAAACAGATGAGTGGGGTGGGACTCAGGCCCAGATTTCCTCATATCACAGTAACAGCTTTTCCAAGCTGTTTCAACTTATTCCAATTCTCCACCATGCAATACAGCTACAACTAATGTAGTAAATGCAGTCTGGAGTGCATGAAGATAATTCCCAGTGGCTAGTGCCAGCTCCAGTGAGGCAGAGTTAACATGTGGGTGTTTACTTTAACTCTGCATTTTGTGGTTTTTAGACGTTTTGCTGAATGTGACATTCTGGAAGGGCACAAGCTATCAGAGGACAATCTTAAGGGTGTATTAACTAATTGTTTGCCATTTAATTATCTTTTTTGTTAGGCATTAAAATGGGAGCTGCATTTTCTGTGTTATCATCTGATTGTCAGACAATACACATCTGTGCCAGTGTCCCACAAAGCAGCTGATCCAAATTTCTGTTTTAATATTTGTGATTTCAAAAACAATTAAGCAGTGATTCATCTCTGCTGTTAAGAAAAGGACCAGACTAATTCCCATTACCCTGGATTTTTCTTTTACTGAAGTATCATCTTTGTTTGTGTTGTGCACAAGGACACAAGTTGCTGTATAGACACGCTCTGGAAAACACTTATGGACATGCTTAATTCTTAACTGAGTTCAATGGGACTGCTGGATCCCAGCCCAAGAGCTGTTTTACACGATTGGATCACTGACATAAATTAATGCATATGAGCAGTCCCAGCATTCTGTGCAGTCCTTACAGGGACAAGAGCCCATGGGACACATTTCAGTGTAACCCAGTAGTGCAAGTAGAAATAATTTCTTGCCGGTACTGCACTCATGGGAGGGACACAAAGGCGGGTGGGCATATGACCCTTCATGTGACTCCTCCTTGCCCTGCCCCCAGCCCAGGGCCCCCACGCTCTCCCCATCCACTCCAATACCCCCCTTTGTATATACAAACATCAACATGCTTAACTACTCACTTTCCCCCCAAATATGTAGTATTCAGTCTGTTTATATGGAAAATGGAAGTTGGGTGAGGTGCCATTTCAGCACATGACTTATTAAAAGACAAATTTTAAACAGAACTGTATCCTAAACTGCTTTATGGTATTGTACCCAAACATTGCATTTCAATGGGAGATTCAACTTCCTTTACAGAAACAGACTCCTGAAACTATTACCCGTCCACAAAAGTGGTCCAAAGTCACGCAGATAGTCCCATTGTCTTCAATGGGATTGATCAAATGATTAAGGGTTTACAGGATTAGGTTCCAAGTTTGTAAATTGTTGTGAACGAAACTGATAATGCCTGAGATGTCAGATCAGAAGGAACTTCATTCAGATAAAGGTGGGCAGATGTGTGATAAATCTTAGCTCCATTGCTAAGATGAGGAACATATTTTCAGCAAAGTTCTTGGCAGATTCCTGAGGCAGCTGGTTTAAGGCTATCAGTATCTGGCATCATAATCTTCACTTAGAGTTCTCTCACCCACAAGCTGGAAAATGAGGCACTTGTTTTCTTTGTTTTGCTGCTCCAATTCCACTTAAAGTGCATCTTAGACTAGTTTGGCTACAAAAAAGAATTCTATGTACACTGGGGAAAACACCTAATTCCTATCAGGCTGCAGAACTGGGCTAACATCAGAATACAAATATCCCTTGGTCAGTGCAAGCAGAAGCATTCCTCTAATGATCGGACTTGATGTGATGGAGTATGGATGTCATGGATAATTCAGACCAATGGTGAGAAGCAGAATTAAAAACACTGTTTAAACACCTTCCGTTCCCCCCCCGCTTCCCCTCTTAAGGACTCCTGACCAACATAACAGCACAATACATATGCTAACAAATTTAAACAAAGCCTATGTTTAAGCTTGCTAGCATATATATTGTGCTGTTAAAGAACGGACACCCTCCCTAACCATGTTCTGCTCCTTTAAGGAACAGAGCGCAGCCCCACCCACCTCCTCCAGAGAAGGGGGCTAGCTGATCTAGAGGATGGCGTAGATTGCACCTTTAGCAAGTTTGCAGATGATACTAAACTGGGAGGAGTTGTAGATACGCTGGAGGGCAGGGATAAGATACAGAGGGACCTAGACAAATTGGAGGACTGGGCTAAAAGAAACTTGATGAGGTTCAACAAGGACAAGTGCAGAGTCCTGCACTTAGGACAGAAGAATCCCATGCACCACTACAGACTAGGGACCAAATGGCTAGGCAGCAGTTCTGCAGAAAAGGACCTAGGGGTTACAGTGGACAACAGTGTGCCCTTGTTGCCAAGAAGGCCAATGGCATTTTGGGATGTATATGTAGGGGCATTGCCAGCAGAACAAGGGACCCGATCGTTTCCCTCTATTCAACATTGATGAAGCCTCATCTGGAATACTGTGTCCAGTTTTGGGCCCCACACTACAAGAAGGATGTGGAAAAATTGGAGAGAGTCCAGCAGAGGGCAATAAAAATGATTAGGGGACTGGAACACATGACTTATGAGGAGAGGCTGAGGGAACTGGGATTGTTTAGGCTTCAGAAGAGAAGAATGATGGGGGATTTGATAGCTGCTTTCACCTACCTGAAAGTGAGGGGTTCCAAAGAGGATGGATCTAGACTGTTCTCAGTGGTATCAGATGACAGAACGAGAAGTAATGGTCTCAAGTTGCAGTGGGGGAGGTTTAGGTTGGATATCAGGAAAAACTTTCACTATGAGGGTGGTGAAGCACAGGAATGCGTTACCTAGGGAGGTGGTGGAATCTCCTTCCTTTGAGGTTTTTAAGGTCATCCTGGCGCGGATGATTTAGTTGGGGATTGGTCCTGCTTTGAGCAGGGGGTTGGACTAGATGACCTCCGGAGGTCCCTTCCAACCCTGATATTTTATGATTCCAAGTCTTTCTGGTACCTCATACCCGCTAAAAAATACTTGCCAGTACTGCATACTGGAGGGTACCACCCTACTTACACTCCTGGTGTAGCCAGAGCAGTTTGTGTTCCGTAAGTTCCAGGCACGGCTGCGGAATCATAGAATATCAGGGTTGGAAGGGACCTCAGGAGGTCATCTAGTCCAACCCCCTGCTCAAAGCAGGGCCAATCCCCAATCAAACCATCCCAGCCAGGGCTTTGTCTAGCCTGACCTTAAAAACTTCTAAGGAAGGAGATTCTACCACCTCCCTAAGTAACGCATTCCAGTGTTTCACCACCCTCCTAGTGAAAAAGTTTTTCCTAATATCCAACCTAAACCTCCCCCACTGCAACTTGAGACCATTACTCCTTGTCCTGTCCTCTTCTACCACTGAGAATAGTCTAGAACCATCCTCTCTGGAACCACCTCTCAGGTAGTTTAAAGCAGCTATCAAATCCCCCCTCATTCTTCTCTTCTGCAGACTAAACAATCCCAGTTCCCTCAGCCTCTCCTCATAACTCATGTGTTCCAGACCCCTAATCATTTTTGTTGCCCTTCGCTGGGCTCTCTCCAATTTATCCACATCCTTCTTGTAGTGTGGGGCCCAAAACTGGACACAGTACTCCAGATGAGGCCTCACCAATGTCGAATAGAGGGGAACGATCACGTCCCTTGATCTGCTGGCTATGCCCCTACTTATACATCCCAAAATGCCATTGGCCTTCTTGGCAACAAGGGCACACTGCTGACTCATATCCAGCGTCTCGTCCACTGTAACCTCTAGGTCCTTTTCCGCAGAACTGCTGCCTAGCCATTCGGTCCCTAGTCTGTAGCTGTGCATTGGGTTCTTCCATCCTAAGTGCAGGACCCTGCACTTATCCTTATTGAACCTCATCAGATTTCTTTTGGCCCAATCCTCCAATTTGTCTAGGTCCCTCTGTTTCCTATCCCTGCCCTCCAGCATATCTACCACTCCTCCCAGTTTAGTATCATCCACAAATTTGCTGAGTGCAATCCACACCATCCTCCAGATCATTTATGAAGATACTGAACAAAACCAGCCCCAGGACCGACCCCTGGGGCACTCCACTTGACACCGGCTGCCAACTAGACATGGAGCCATTAATCACTACCCGTTGAGCCCGACAACCTAGCCAACTTTCTACCCACCTTATAGTGCACCCATCCAGCTCATACTTCTTTAACGTGCTGACACGTATACTGTGGGAGACCACGTCAAAAGCTTTGCTAAAGTCAAGAATGGTTTGCCCAAGGCAAGGCACAATTAACAAATGAAGCGCTTTAACTCTCCACTTTAGCAGCGGTGCGAGCCGACCACTGCGCGCCAAGCCGCAGCCCCGTGTGCTCGGATCCAGCGTTTAGTGCGAGCCCGTCACACACAGCCTCCATACGCAGCAGCGCACGTGCGTCCTGACGGACACGAAGCGCTGTAAGCACGCTGCCAGCCTCCTTCTTTAGTAAGCCCTGACCGCGAGCACACCCAGAACGTCCGCACGTGTCCCGGCCATCACGCATGCGCACAGACCATCTCTCCCGCCGGCGGCCAGGCCACATGCGCGCGCGCGCACTACGTTCACTCTGACCACGCCCCTCTCCCCATGACGGCGCCGCGGCCGCGTCTCTGTGCGCGTTGGTGAAGCGGCCCGGGCGCGGCACCGCCCCCTTTTCCCAAGATGGCGGAGTACGACCTGACCACCCGCATCGCGCACTTCTTAGACCGGCACCTGGTCTTCCCACTGCTCGAGTTCCTGTCCGTCAAGGAGGTACGTGGAGACCGGGCCGCGCCCCCGCATCCACCCTCGGCCGACACGTGGGAGGCGGAAACCAGCCCTTGGGCCTGCTCCTTCTCGGGGGAGGGCGGTAATGAGGCCCGGCCCGGGGCTGCCGGCCTGAGCGATGGGCGCGCCTCACGGGCAGCGTTGCAGCGGTGCGGGCCGCGGCGATGCGCTGGGAGGTTGGGAAGAGCTGCCTGGAGTCCAACGGCCTGTCCTGTGTGGGCCACTCTGCGCGCTCCGGAGTCACTGCGGAAAAGGGGGGCGGCTGGAGGGCAGATTCGGAGCTGCCTGCTCTTCTTCCCGTCCTCTCCCTAGGGGCTGCAGGGCATTCTCCTCCAGCTGCCCTCGGGCCTGCGCCCCGCGTCCCCTCACCAGGCGGGGTGTGGGTCCCGTTCCCTACCAAGGGGGGCGGGATCCTTCCCCAGCTGCCCGCGGCCGTGGACCCCGTCACGTGGCGAGGTGGAGGAACTTCCTCCCCATCTGTCCACGGGTTTGGGGCCTGTTCTCCAGCTGCTGGTGGGCGTACCACCACCCCCGCCCCGGTAAGGCGAGGGAACCTCCCCCAGATTCTCTTGGACCTGCACCTGTGCAGGCATGCCTTCCCCTTCCCATCATTCTCTTATTCCCTTGCCTTGTGTCTCCTAAACCTTTTAGTATTATTGAGGAGCCTTGTGGCTCCAAGGCCTTGTCTGCATTACAGTTTAAACCCTGATTTTCCAAAACTGATATAGGTGAACATTATGTGTTGGGGAAGCATTCACATGGTTTTTATAAAGGGAAATCATGCCTTACAGCCTACTAGAATTCTTTGAGGGGGTCAGCACGCGTGTGGACTTGGGTGTTCAAGTAGTTAGAGTGTACTTAGATTTTTAGAATGCCTGTGACAGGGTTCCTCATCAAAGGCACTTAAGAAGAGTAAGATGCCATGGGATAAGAGGGAAAGTCCTCTCATGGATCAGTAACTGGCTAAAGCATAGGAAAGAAAGGGTTGAAATAAAAGTTCAGTTTGCACAATGGCAAGAGGTGTATATAGTGCTGCTCCCCCATAGTGTACTTGGACCAGTACTATGCAACATATTCATAATGATCTGAAAAAAGGGGTAAACTGTGAGGTGGCAAAATGTGTATCTCAGACATTTTGACTTTAGCAAAGCTTTTGATAGGGTCTCCCATAGTATTCTTGTCAGCAAGTTAAAGAAGTATGGGCTGGATGGATGCACTGCAAGGTGGGTAGAAAATTGGCTAGATTGTCGGGCTCAACGGGTAGTGATCAATGGCTCCATGTCTAGTTGGCAGCCGGTATATAGCGGAGTGCCCCAAGGGTCGGTCCTGGAGCCGGTTTTGTTCAGTATCTTCATTAATGATCTGGAGGATGGGATGGATTGCACCCTCGGCAAGTTTGCGGTTGACACTAAGTTGTGGGAAGAGGTAGATATGCTGAAAGGTAGGGATAGGATCCAGAGTGACCTAGACAAATTGGAGGATTGGACCAAAAGAAATCTGATGAGGTTCAACAAGGACAAGTGCAAAGTCCTGCACTTAAGACGGAAGAATCCCATGCACTGCTACAGGCTGGGGACCGGCTGGCTAAGCTGCAGTTTTGCAGAGCAGGACCTGGGGATTACAGTGGATGAGAAGCTGGATATGAGTCAACAGTGTGCCCTTGTTGCCAAGAAGTCTAATGGCATATTGGGCTGCATTAGTAGGTGCATTGCCAGCAGATCGAGGGAAATGATTATTCCGCTTTATTCGGCACTGGTGAGGCCACATTACGTCCAGTTTTGGGGCCTCCACAACAGAAAGGATGTGAACAAATTGGATAGAGTCCAGCGGAGAGCAATGAAAATGATTAGGGGGCTGGGGCACATGACTTATGAGGAGAGGCTGCGGGAACTGGGGTTATTTAGTCTGCAGAAGAGAAGAATGGGGGGGATTTGATAGCAGCCTTCAACTACCTGAAGGGGGGTTCCAAAGAGGATGGAGCTAGGCTGTTCTCAGTGGTGGCAGATGACCGAACAAGGAGCAGTGGGGGAGGTCTAGGTTGGAAATTAGGAAAAACTACACCTCTACCCCGATATAACGCTGTCCTTGGGAGCCAAAAAATTTTACCGCATTATAGGTGAAACTGCGTTATATCGAACTTGCTTTGATTCACCGGAGCGCGCAGCCCCATCCCCCCGGAGCGCTGCTTTACCGGGTTATATCCGAATTCGTGTTATATCAGGTCGCATTATATCAGGATAGAGGTGTATTTCACTAGGAGGGTGGTGAAGCACTGGAGTGGGTTACATAGGGAAGTAATGGAATCTTCATCCTTAGAGAGTTTTTTATACATATAAAAGGATGGGGTCTAAATTAGTTGTTACCACTCAAGAGAGAGATCTTAGAGTCATTGTGGATAGTTCTCTGAAAACATCCACTCAGTGTGCAGCAGTAGTCAAAAAAGCTAACAATGTTGGGAACCATTAAGAAAGGGATAGATAAGACAGAAAATATATTGGCTCTATATAAATCCATGATATGCCCACATCTTGAATACTGTGTGTAGATGTGGTCACCTTATCTCAAAAAAGATATATTTGAATTGGAAGAGGTACAGAAAAGGGTAACAAAAATGATCAGGAGGATGGAACAGCTTCCATGTGAGGAGAAATTAATAAGACTGGGACTTTTCAGCTTGGAAAAAGAGACGACTAAGCGGGGGGAGGAATATGACAGAGGTCTATAACTTCATGACTGCTGTAGAGGAAGTAAATAAGGAAGTGTTGTTTACTCCTCCTAACACAAGAACGAGGGGTCACCAAATGAAATTTAATTGCAGCAAGTTTTAAGTAAATGGAAGTATTTCTTCACACAGTGCAGTCAACCTGTGGAACTCCTTGCCAGAGAATGTTGTGAGGACAAAGACTATAACAGGATTCAAAAAAGAGCTAGATACATCCTTGGAGGATAGGTTCATCAATGGCTGTTGACCAGGATGAGCAGGGATGGTGTCCCTAGCCACTGTTTTCTAGTGGGAATGGGCGACAGGGGATGGCTCACTTGATGATTACCTGCTCTGTTCATTCCCTCTGAAGCACCTGGCATTGGCCACTGTTGGAAGACAGGATACTGAGCTAGGTGGCCCTTTGGTCTGACCCACTCTGGTTGTTCTTATGTTCTTACACATTGGTGTAAAGCTAAACTGTGACTTGCAGGCTAATCTAGAGAAATTTGGGGCCTTAGTATGTTGTGTGTGTTGGGGCCTCACTCCCTCCTATTTCACTTTTATTTACGCAGACAATAGAGATTTTGGGTAGGTTGGCCGGTCTCAGTTCTGGTACTTCCTGGGACAGGCCTGAGGGTGTGACTTTGCCCACCTCTGCATGACGTCGCACCCAGAGTGCATGTGAGGTTATGCTACATGAGGGAGCTGGGGGCTGCAATTTTGAAGAGCATACTTCCCAGCCTGCATGACCTTGCATGCACAGAGTAGCACGCTTTTCATTATGGCGTTCCCCCATCAGATACCAGACAAAAACAAGTGTGGCTTTATCTGAGTACTGGATCTCTAGCCAATAATATTAATGGCTAATGTTAGAAAACCAAGACTACTGAGTTTAACAGTGGACAAACGGTGTGTCTAGTTTCTGAGGGGGCTGTGAACTCAGAGCACCAGTACAAATGTCCTCCCTTTTGACTGCTCATGTCAGCTCTAGTGACTGCACTAGTGTAGCTTTCCTAGACAGCACATATGAATTTAAAACAAAAGTACAGCTACCCACAAAACTTTCTAAAATACTTGTTGAAACCTAAATAAAGTAGGCTTTTCCTGCATAGAGATCTGGTTATAGTTAATCTCATCACAAGCAAATTGGCAGACTCCACAGAATAAGGAAGTACTCCCATTGTAGTCAATGGGAGTTTTGCATATACTGAATGTTTTTTATTTTTTAGAAAAACCTAGTTTTTAAAATAATACAAAAAGTACACATTTTGTAGTTGCTTAATTTGTGAAATGTAAACGTATATATAGTCTAAATGCAAAGCTTGCAGTTCTGTAGGGTAAAACACCACATAATAATCAAGTTCACAGAGGAGTAACTGGTTAGTTACTTACTACTCTTTTGTGTCTACCCTTAGATATCAATGTATTTTGTCCAACTTTATTTTTTTTAATGCCTAGCCTATTAGGAAATTTTGCAGTAGACCAGGGGTTCCCAAACTTGGTTTGCGGCTTGTTCAGGGTAAGCCCCTGGGGGGGCCGCGAGACGCTTTGTTTACCTGAGCGGCCGTACCTGCGGATGCTCAGGTAAACAAAGCGTCTCGTGGCCCGCCAGGGGCTTACCCTGAACAAGCCGCAAACCAAGTTTGGGAACCCCTGCAGTAGATGAATCCAAATACAGTAACTCCTCACTTAACGTTGTAGTTATGTTCCTGAAAAATGCGACTTTAAGTGAAACTATGTTAAGTGAATCCAATTTCCCAATAAGAAATAATGTAAATGGGGGGGGGGGGGGTGGTCAGGGAATTTTTTTTTTTGCCAGACAAAAGTCTCTGTGTGTGTGTATACACACACACACAGACACATACTATAAGTTTTAAACAAACAATTTAATACTGTACACAGCGATGATGATCGTGAAGCTTGGTTGAGGTGGTGGAGTCAGAGGGTGTGATATTTCTCAGGGAATGCCTTACTACTAAATGATGAACTAGCAATTGGCTGAGCCCTCAAGGGTTAACTCGTTGTTAATGTAGCCTCACACTCTACAAGGCAGCACAAATGGAGGGAGGGAAAACAGCATGGCAGACAGAGACACACACCCTGTGTGTGTGTGAGAGAGAGAGAGAGAGAGAGGTGCATTTCGCTGACACCACTCTTAAGTACACTACCTTGTTAAGTTAATCAGCAAGCTGAGACCGCAGCAGCTGCTGCCAGGAAGCTCCCTCCCTCCTGAGCCATGTCCTGTGTGTCCCCCTGCTCTATGGAGATGGGGTAAGTGGGGTACAGGAGCAGGGGGGAGGGGGACACCCTGACATTAGCCCCGCCCCCCCCCCCCCAGCAAGCAGGAGGCTCTGGAGAGCAGCTCCAAGGCGGAGAACAGGAGAAGCACATGCAGTAGTGGTTGGGACAGCTGAACTGCCAGCAATGATAGCCTATTGGGCAGCTGCTGCACAGGGAACTTAGGGGAACGGGGAGCTGATAGGGGGTCTGCCGGTCCACCCTGGTTCCAAGCCCCTACCAGTTAGCTGCAAAGGGCTGCTCTTCCTGCAAGCAGTGGACAACTCAGGCGGCTGCCAAACGACGTTATAAGGGAGCATTGCACAACTTTAAACGAGCAAGTTCCCTAATTGATCAGCAACATAACACTGTTAACCGGGACAACTTTAAGTGAGGAGTTACTGAACTTTAAAAACATGCTCAGTTGATCCTAATGTGGCTGGATAATGGGACACGTCTCTTTAAAACTATATAAATTTTGAGTTTACTGTTCAGTTGTTTTTGATGTTATTTCCACAGTTCACCATTTTGATGCAATGAACTGCAGTGTAGCTGTAAATTAGTATAGACAGGAAATTTAGCTCTCCAGCTGTTGCTGAAAGGTATGTGAGGCTGCATACAGTTTCTGACTGGAGTTTTGCTGCAGGCAATTCCGAAGTAGGTAAACAGGCTGCCAGAATACCAAATAATTTCTTTTACTTAAATCCAACGTGGAAATATTACACTAATTTTTATCACAACACTTCTGCCGTATGGTTCTTACTGAGTGTAAATTATCAAACCAGATACAATTTTAAGGGTCATCCAGCTGAATGTTCTTTGATGTTAAAATATTTAACATTTTACAATTATAATACAACATGCATAATTTATCATTGCCATCATAGGAGATACAAAAAGGCTATCAACTCTCCCACTAGTGGAAAAGAATTGTGGGGAGTTTTGAAAAGCTACGTAATGTCAAATTTAAGGTTATGTTATTCCCAGCTTATTCATAAATAAGCAGAGCTATCTTTAAAAAGTAATCAGATGCTTTATTTAAAGAATGTTTCAATATGTTATATGAAATCTTTTTAACTTATTGTTTCAGATATACAATGAAAAAGAATTACTTCAAGGAAAATTGGAGCTTCTTAGTGATACCAACATGGTGGATTTCGCTATGGATGTGTACAAAAACCTTTATTCAGATGAGATTCCTCATGGTAAGCTTGGTCATAAATGGGTCTGTGGACTTTGCAGTCAGTTTTCGAGTAGATGCTTGAGTGAATGAAATCGTAACAATCCTTTCCAACAGCTACCAATTTTACTGTCTTAAAACTGTCCCTGGTGGTGGTTTTTGTTTAAAACATTTGTCATTTTGTCTTCCTTTCCTTCGATCACTGTTCACTTGGCACCGTATTCTGGTATGGTTCTGAAGAATACACTGATAGTTGGTAATAACGTGTATGCAGTACTTGGTACCTATGGAATAAAAATATCAGTATTAAGTTTAAGGAAAGATGATTAATGAAAGCAGGTGCCTTGTTCAAAAAAAGGTCATTGTCACTAATCTTGTAAAATATTTTCTTTCATTTAAAATTTAGTTTCAAAGTGGTATTAAGAGTACTTCATGACCAATAACAAAGATTTTGGGATTACCATAACTCCCCTGATGCTATATTATTGGTTACATATTCCTTGCCTGTGAAAATATAATATTGCACACTTAGAAGTGTGTGAGGGGGAGGGCGGGCTGGCTGGCTGTGTTAAAGCTTTCCTTTAAAGCATTCAATCTTGGAAACCATAGAGACAAGATATTTCCATTTTAGTACTGCATATGAATTTCAGGTCAGTTGTGATTGAGGTTTAATCACATGTGGAAGTTCAAAGTTATGGTTCCTATGTCATGTATAAAAACATAAAACAACAGAGAGGTCCACCGTTCTGCGACAAGGGGTGAATTATCCTTTCACCCAGAGTCTAGGCATTGGGGCTACAGGTAAATTAGTATAACTTTGCACCTAATCTTACTTACAAAAAACTGTTTAGGGATCCTTAAGTTTCCAAAGTCAGGTACTCAAAAGTTAGGAATGACTTCATTAGTCTTTACAGGATCACATAAAGCTTGTTCTACAAGACCTCTGCTTCACTGATTGTTCAAGATGAGGCAGTGAGTAACAGAAAGTTCTCTTGTGTTTAAGACAATGGACTGGGACCAAAGAAATCTGGGTTCTACTCCTGGCTCTTCCACAAACTTTCCTTTTGATACTAGGCAAGAATGTTGTTACACAAACATGCCCGGGGAGCAAATTAATGTACAAGCATTCAATTCTAGCATTTCTTAACTTTTGAGTACCTGCTTGGCAATCTTAACATTTTTATTTAAGGTTTTTTTCAGTCTTACAGTAGACCATTTCAGCTGATGTGCAGTTATTTAGTTGGATAATGTTTCACTTTAATAGCTTACATATATTTAGGAACAATTCCTTGAAGTTTGCGAGTTCATATCTGGAAGAAAGCTGAGGGAATAAGTCTGGTTACTGGGAAACCTCTGCCTGCATTCCACACACAATCCAGCTACATTCCCCCAAAATTATCCTTTTTTTTTTTTTGCATTTTCTAGAGCATGTAATTTATTCTTGAAAAATAAACTATTCTATATTATTGACAATTTGATACCTATTCAGCTGTACTGCTATTCCATATTTCTTATAATAACTTGCACTACAAAATTTCTTCTGTACATGATGATTCAAATGTTAACCATCATTAACTTTATTTAACAGTGTAAAATAAAGTTTACTGCAGGTAACACTTTCAGAGTCAAATACTATTCAGGACTATTTGCTTGCTTGGTGCTCTGTGCAAGAAATCTGACCTGTGGCGCACTTCTGTCCACTTAATTTTCTCTCTGTACAGACTACTTTTATACACATAATTTATAAGTAGTGTAAATTATTCTTTTTACCCAAATTTACCATACCATGAAGATTTACATATGGGCAACTCTCACTCTTTCTGTCAGCTGAATAACAGTTGCCAAGGTTATAGTTGAGTTGCATTCTTAAGAAACTTTACAGTATTAACTAGTTAAAGCTAGAAATTTAGTGAAAATACATTAAACAAATGCATTCACACACATTTAATAATTATATTTTCTTCTGCCTTCCTTACATTTAACTTGTTCAACTGCAGGAGTCACAGAATAAACATGTTTCAGAGTGGTAGTCGTGTTAGTCTGAATCAGCAAAAAGAACGAGGAGTACTTGTGGCACCTTAGAGACTAACAAATTTATTTGAGCATAAGCTTTTGTGGGCTAAAACCCACTTCATCAGATGCATGCAGTGGAAAATCCAGTAGGAAGATATATATGTATGCATATACACAGAGAACATGAAAAAATGGGTGTTGCCGTACACACTACAATGAGAGTGATCAATTAAGGTGAGCTATTATCAGCAGGAGGAAAAAAACCTTTTGTAGTGATGATCACGCTTTTATGTAATCAGTAAGGTAACTGAATGGTTTCTCCTTTTCCCCTCTTCTACCCCCACCACCTTCATTTTTGTAATCACAAGAGTCAACTGAAGGTGTGGATAGTTCCATCATATTGAAGTACCACTTATCAGGCAAGTGATTCTCAGGTTTAGACTGGCTTGTGAATTACTCACCATTACCAGTTCGTCCACTAGAATTCGTTCTCAAATTTGTGGTGTGATTATGCCCAGGATCATTCTTCTGTGGGTATAATACTGTAGTTGATTGCAGTGGTTGTTGGGACAACTTCATTCTTTTCATTACCTTTGGGCATGGCTACACTTGCAGATGTAGAGCGCTGTGAGTTAAACCAGCCTTCGGAGACCGCAGCAGGGAAAACGCTGCCCTGTGTTTACACTGTCAGCTGGAAGCGCACTGGTGTGGCCACATTAGCAGCTCTTGCAATGCCACAAAGAGCAGTGCATTGTGGTAGCTATCCCAGTGTGCAAGTGGCTGCAACATGCTTTTCAAATGTGTGGGGGGGTGGAGGGGGCGTGGAGCATGTTGTGTGTAGGTGTTGGGGGGGGGGGCTGAGAGTGTGTCAGCATGCTGTCTTGTAAGTTCAGACAGCAGCAGACCCTCCTCCCCCACGCCTCTCTATCTCACACACTCACAGCAAGCAGCATTCCACAGTAATGGTTGCTTTGTCCCGGAGCAGATAAACATGCTGGCTGTCAGAAATGGAGCTTTGAAAGGGCATATCCGCATTCCTGTAGCCGATTTCAAAACAATGAAAAGAGTGGCCACTTCAGGGGATTATGGGATGTTTCCGGAGGCCAATCACAGCGCAGTAATAAAACACCTCGTTCACACTGACGCCTGGACATTTCAGCCTGGGCGTAGCAAGCTTTATGCTTCTCGTGGAGGTGGATTACCAGGAGCGCTCCAGCTGCAGAGTCCAGGTGCTTTACGTGCCTTGCCAGTGTGGACACATCAGGAGTTAGTGTTCCCGGGGCTGCGTTAATGCATTCTAACTTGCAAGTGTAGCCACGCCCTTGGTCTCCTTGCTGGATTGGTTGGCGGGTCCTCTTGCTCCATTAAGTTCTATACTCAAATAGCTGATTTTTCTCAAACTTTGGCTGTTCTCTGTTCCAAAGCATGGTTTCTTCAAGTTGATATTTAAATGCTTCCTCTATCACACATAGTAGCACTAGATGTAAAACTATAGTGTTCCTTACTATTTCTACCAGCTTGAAAGTTATTTTGCAGATTAGGCTGCTTATAAGCATCCTTCTTACTTTTCAAATACGTTTTCTGTCAGAGTTTGAGTGCTTGCTGAACAAAAATCTAGCCTAGATTTGTAGAAGATTTTTCGTACAGTTTCAGTTCAGCAGATAATTATTCCATTCCCCTTGAATATATGTAGCATCTTCCTTTCTGTTGCTTTTCACCTTTGCAACTTTGTCAGAAGCAAGCAAATGTATCCAAAACATAGTTTCTTCCTTCATGATGAGTGAGAAATCTTGTAAGTTGTTCACGACTGTGCTGTAAAACTCTTCCATAGAGATAGTGACTTTTTATTAAGCTAGTCACTTGTAAAATAAGTCATGGATTCCAAGTCCAAAAGACCAGTGTTGTCATCTAGTCTGACTTTCTGTATAATGCAGGACATAAAGTCCCAAAACATATCTTTTTAGAAAAAACATCCAATCTTGATTTAAAAATTGCCAGTGATGGAGAATTCACTAGGGCCCTTGGTAAGTTGTTCCAATGATTAATTACTCTCACTGTTCAGAGTGTGGAGGTACACTTTAGTTCCAGTTTGAATTTGTATAGCTTCAACTTGCAGCCATTGGATCATATTATACATTTCTCCGCTAGATTGAAGCGCCTAATATTAAATATTTGTTCCCCATGTAGCTAATTATAGACTGTAATCAAGTCACCCCTTAACCTTCTTTTTTTGTTAAGCTAAATAGACTAAAGGAACTCTATCACTGAAAGGCATGTTTTTTAATCCTTTAATTATTTTCATGGCTCTTTTCTGAACTCTCTCCAATCTATAAACCACCTTCTTGATTTGTGAGCACCAGAACTCGACAAAGTATTCCAGGAGCAGTCAAAGCCAAATCCAGTGGTAAAATAGCCCTTATTCGTACTCAGGATTCCCTTATTTATGCATCCCGGGGTTGCATTAGACCTTTTGGCCACAGCATCTCACTGGGAGCTCATGCTCAGGTGATTAGATAGAGACTCCCATCTTATAAGCATGCCTTGTGTTCTTTATTCCTAGATGTATACATATATATTTAGCCGTATTAAAAATGCATATTGTGTGCTTGTCGCCCATTTATCAAGCAGTCCAGATCACTCTGTATCACCGACCTGTTTGCTTCATTATTTACCATTCCCCAAATTTTTGTGTCAGCTGCAAACTTTCCATGATTTTGTTTTCTTCCAGGTCATTGATAAAAAATGTTAAATAGCATAGAGCCAAGAACTGATCCCTGTGGGCCCCCCCCCCCCAGAAACACTGATTCAGTGATGACTCCTCTTTTACAATTATTTTGAGATGTATCAGTTAGCTAGCTTTGAATTGATTTAATTTGTGCCATGTTAATTTTATATCATTCGGTTTTTTTAATTCAAAATGTCATATGGTACCAAGTCAAATGCTGTAGAGAAATGTTATCTCAGCACTATTACCTTTATCAGCTCAACTTGTAATTCATCAAAAAATACTAAGTTAGTTTGGCAGGATCTATTTTCCATAAAGCCATGTTGTTTGGCATTAATTATATCACATTCCTTTAATTCTTTATTAATCATTGTGGCAGTTAATGTGGCTTGACTGAGGGGACAAATGAGCTGAGGTTTTTGGATACCAAGGTACTCAGCACACTGCTGATTCTACATCAGATAACTACAGGCTGCTTGCGAAGATGTTAACTTTACATTGTACTCTTTCTTTATCTAGCTTTGCGTGAAAAGAGGACTGCTGTTGTTGCACAGCTGAAACAGCTTCAGTTAGAAACTGAGCCAATTGTCAAGATGTTTGAAGACCCAGAAACTACAAGACAAATGCAATCTACTAGGTAATATTTTCTTTAATACTCTAGACATTGCAGGAGTTAATCTTCCCAGATGCCTTGTTGGACCAGTGTAAAGAGGCTTTCTAATTAACAGTTGTCAGTTTGAAGCTGAAAATCTTTGCTCCCTTTGCCTATACCGGATGTTAATATTTATGCTGTGATGTCTTGGCCCCCATATGATGATGATCTGCTTACCATTAATAATGTCTCTGTGAGGGAAAGCTTATACTTCAGGATGTTGACAACCAAAGTGGTTAAATATAAAAATAAATCCTCTTGTAAGAAATGTTTTGTCATAATTTAAATATTGTTTGTGTTTAGGTGATGAAATGGTTAGAAAGGCCTTTGAAGTCATCCCTGAAAAGCCCAAGTGATATGTTAATTTTCCACTGCTCTTTTCACATAACACCTTCAAAGTAGAATGTTGAAGTATCATCCTTCCAGGCACATAATTTAATGTTGTAATCACCTTCAGAGGTAACGAAAGTAACTTCGTAAACAGCTAGAAGCATCAGCAACCTGAGGCACTTTCATAGGCCTGCCAATTCAAGAAGCGAGTCTGAGGGCTTGTCTTCACTACAGGGGTAAGTCAACCTAAGTTATGCTACTCCAGCTACAATGTAGCTTAGGTCAGTTTACCCCCGGTGTCTTTGCTGCACTGTGTTGCCAGGAGATTCTCTCCGGTCAACTTCCCTTACTCTTTCAGAGAGCTGGAGTACTGGGGTTGACCAGAAAGCGCTCTGCCATTGATTTAGCCTGTCTTCGCTAGATCCGCTAAATCGATCTCTGCTGCATTGACTTTTGATCTCCCTGTAGTGAAGACCAGCCCTGAGAATTGCAGCCTGTTTTCTCCTTAGTGCAGAATGTTATATTATGTGCAACACCTGAACCAAGTTGTTCAGTAGCTTTTATTAGAGAGTTTCAAAAAATGCCAGTACCTGAATTTCACCCCCCTCCCCCCCCCAAGAAATATTTTTTTTAATGCAGCATATCATTGAAATTCCTTAATATTTGTAGTACTCATGATAAATGGCATGGACAGAATGGCAAGCTAACATTTCAGTACTCTGATTAATTTTGAGTTGTTCAAATATTTCTGGGCATATTTGATATAACCAGTTGCAAAGAAAGCACAGTTATTCCCATTAACCCATATGAAATGGGCTTATTTCTTAAATATCTTAAATTACGTCCTGCCAATACACTACAGTGAACAATGAAAATAAAATATATTGATGCAGCTAATTATTAAGGTCTTCCTCCTGCAGTTGAAGCCATGTGGGAGTAACCTTGCACCCACATGGAATCCCCTTAACCTCAGTGAAGCTCAACATGAACATGTATTCCTGCATGGATCTGCTTGCAGGACCATGGCAAATATTTATAATACATAAGGCTGAAAGAAAATTGTGGGCCATGATTTTTGTTGTAAAAACTTCAACTTTCAACACTCACTGCAACTAACAACTCTCACCACAACTTTTGTACAATATCACTCACTGAAACCTGGTCATGATGGAGGGGTGGCAGGGCCAAATTTCAGTGAGTGGTGTTGTGACTTGGTGAACATGTTGGGGGCAGAGGTGGAAGAGGAGGAGGATGGGGTTGGGGTTGTGTTCCCTGGAGGGCTCAAACTTTGCCCAGGTGTGTTCTGCCTCTGCCAAGTGGCACAGGTCAGGCCTGCTGAGCCTCAGTGTCTCCTGCATGACTTGAACAACTTTGCCTCTCATGGTAAGTGGGGCCAGGTAGGTGTTGGGTCTTGTGCCTTCCACAGGATGTGAAGCTGGGATGGGGAGCCTCCAGGGATCTCTGCACTGGGGCCAGCTCTAGGATGCATGGGTTTGGGTGTGCCCCCCCACCCCGGAATTGGAGGAATGCGTGGGGAGTATCCAGCTCCTGATAAAGGACCCTGATGCCAACTTGACATCTAGTCAGTTACAAACAAAGAGTTTGGGTCCTGCATCCCTCAAGCTGCCCCCACACACCTGCACCGTCCACACCTCTGCCCTGAGGGACCTCCACACCTTTGTCCTGAAGGCTGCCCTAACCTGCAAACCCTACCACATCTCTTCTTTGAGGGCACCTCTGCACACACTTTGTACGTCCTTGTGGTCTTTTTTTATGGTAATTGAACTAAAGGCACTAAAAACACAACTGTAACAATTGTGGCCAACTTCTGAACCAAAAAAATCTCAATTTTCTTAAAGCCTTAATAAGTAATGCTCAAGCTAAGTTATTCTAAGAATTCTAGGAAAAATTAGGCTGTAAAAAGTATAGTTAATAACAGTTTACTGGAAGTGAAATTTTGTGGTGTCTGATATTCCAGAAGGAATAGAATTTTGCTTTTTGAGTCTGCCTTTGTTCTCACATTAAACTGAGACAGGCTGTATTTTGGGAAATGGCAGACTAAAATGATTAAAATGTATTTATGTATACATAAATTTTACTGATTTGGGGTTTTTTAGAACTATAAATTACCATGTGACATACGCAGTTCCATATTCACAGGTGAGAACTTACAGTAACTTACTTCATAGTAACTGTATTGCTCCCCAGTCTTGGGGGTCCTAGTCAGCTGCGCAGCACCGACCCATGTAATTTGAGTTTTGAGGGCAGCAGTTCACCTCATTTCCCAAAAAACCCACAGCAAAGGGGTATGTTCTATCTTCGGTGCTCATCTTTTTTTTTTTTTGCTGATATAATTCTCTATGCCTGTTGCGCGAGTCATAAAATCAAATAAAAGCAGTTAAAATAGAAATGTCCTGAGGCTTTCCTTGGGACTTAAATTAACTAAATATATTTTCTTGCTTCAGTTTGTAGTTTAACAAGTAGTAGGAAATAGCTTTGTGCTGATTAGTATCTCAGGCAGTTATAGCTGTTTTGTTTAACTGTCACCGTCTTGTGCATTCTTTTTTCTTTCCATTTGTCAGATAAGACATCTGCTGTTCAGTTTGAATCTGCTTCATGTGTGACTTGCCACTAAGCCATAGGGATAAGCTCCCTATGGTATATCTGGTTAGGACTCTCCTAACTTGTGAGCTGTCACCACATCTTTAGGGAGTTCGCGTCTCCAAAGTTGTATAAGGACTACCCTCCTCTCTTGATAAATCTGCTGACTAGAGGTTATAATGGTAAATGGTACTGTCTTTTCCTTCTCTACTTGCACATCTTGATACAATGTTTGCACTTGATAAGCTGTGAATTGCTGCACACCATATCTGTGCTGTCTTGAAGGGAATCCTGTTTCTAGTAATTCATTGCCTGAAGTCCCTCACTGCTTCAGAGCTGTTCTGAGGGATTTCCTGCATACCTCAGATGTTGGAAGGTCGGTCACCAGGGCACCTGACTACTTAAATGTTCCTTTATGATGTATTCCCATCATGAAAATCTATGGATATTTTTTGCTGTCTTTTCAGTTCACACATGCATTCTTGCGTGGACAGAAAGGTATCTTATGACAATACAAAGACTTTAAGGATGCTCTTGTTCACACAGGTATCTATGATTAAGAATTGGTACAAGAACAAGATACTGTTAGAAGATGCTTACAAGAGCACATACAAGTGTGGCCTTGGGAGCCACAGGCTCGGGCAGCCTCCTTCCAGAGATTTTGTGGCAAGGTGCACAATAGGAACCGAACCTTTTAATTTATCTCAAGACACTTAATATCATTGTTTGATTTAGTCAGTTACACAAAATGCCTTACTGAGATCAGTTAGCACTCAGTAAGTTGGGGATTCAGAATGACTTATGTTTTTCAAGGTCTCTTGCTTAGATGTTTAAGGTTGGCACAAAGTGAATTGAAAGCAGCCAGATATTTATGCTGGAAAACTTCCCTTGTCTAGGAGGAATCTGTGTGAGAACTCTACCACGTCCTGTGTGAGGGGAGGCAGAAGAAGAGGCAAGGGGATGTGGTGGATCAAAGGTCTGCTATGTCTGGTTTCCTGCTGGCTTTAGGCATAGTTGAGAATCAAGCCCTATGTATCCTGGAAAGCCACACAAGGGATACTTGCCAGGGCCGGAAAAGGCTCATTTTACTGACCTGAAAACCTCAGAGTACTGTGACATAAGTTGTTGAAGCTTTCAGCATGGATAAATGCATCCATATTCTACTTGGCTAATGGTCTTACAAACTGCATGCTAAAATGTAATATTGTCATCCTTCCTCTTGTGGAATTCAGTACAGTGTACTGAGTTGGTGCATATATCAGATTTTATTTTTTACATTGGTATTTTCTTAATATGATGTACAAATATACTGTTGTGTTTCACACATCGTTGTGAAGGGTCTGCTCTTGTAGTTCAGGCTTCAAAATTGTCAGCAGCAACTAAGGGGAATTTTCTTGTTTCATACAGGGATACAGTCCACCCACTAGATGTCTTTTTCTTATAGTATATGGCACTATTGACATTCACTGCTGTAGTTTGAACTGGTGGAAGTCTCATGTAAAGAAGAATCATAATGTTATGAGTACTCAAGATGGGGAGAGTGAGTTTTTTGTAAATCTGAAAGTTTGACCAAACAAGGGAGATTTCTTTGAGGGAGCTCAGGGGATCGGTCCTTGTTACCTTGTGGATGGTGAAGTGATCATGGCTCTTTAACCAGTCTAAGTCTCAATTTTGAAGTATATATTTGCATGGGTATATGGGATTGTAGTAGCCTTCCAGGGTCTTGAGTGTCTCATGCTTTCCACGTTAGCATAGGAGATGCGTAAAAAAGCTTTTTCCCACAAGGGAGGAACTTGTAGACTGAATCTATGACAGCTTTATTCTTCCCAGATAAATATCTGCTTATAGTAGACAGCAAACTGTTTATACTTACTGACTTTGACGAGGCAATGAATTTTTAATATGTAAAACTGCTTAGTTCGGTGTCTGGGGAGTACACAGCGAGACTAGATTAGAACTTAATTTTTATAAAAAAGATCCCCATTTTTGAATGAAAACTCATGAGTGAAACTGTTAATCTTTTTCCTCTGTATTTGAGGTTTTTAACACTCTTTATCAATTGAAACTTCTTAATTGTCAGTTCCTTCCGTGTTTCAGTCTTCGCAGTGGGGTGTTTCTCGTCTCCATGAGATCTGTAGGCAGACCAGTTCTTTGCTTTGAGCCTGGGTTTTGGACCACATTTCAGGAGGAACTCTCTAGAATTTTCTTCTCCAAGCAGCACATATGGCAGATTCCAGATCTTTGTAGCAGAGCTTCCACAGGATTGTTAACAAAATGTCTGTTTCCTCATCAGTTTTGAGGTTTTTCTCCTCAAAAACTGCTAAACTTCAAAAAAATATTCTTCTGGCTTTCTGAGGAGGGTTTGAAGAACACTTCTTCTAGACAGACACTAGGCCGCACAAACTCAGCTCTCCGCTACCATGTGGGTGAGGTCTATGCTGAGATGGTTGAGCAGGCCACCCGAAAGCTCCCTTTCGGGAGACAAGGCTGGAATCAGTAGCATTGAACCAGGGTATATTTGTAAACCGCTCCCTGCTTCTCACTTACATATTGGACCCCTGTTCCCATAGCTTGCAGAGCAAACAGGAAAGTTTCACTGGAGCTTTTCTTAATCACTGAAGCTCACAGAAGGAAAAAACTCCTGCTCCCAGCCAGCATGTAGACAAGATCTGTGCTGAGGCAGTTGAGAAGGCCCCAGAGCGCACCCTCTCTCTCACAAGCTGTTTTACTTGTGAGGGCTTAGCTGCATAAGAGGTACCAACCAGTTGCTGTGACCTCTGATACAAATGATTTAGTTGTCTGCAGTGACTATAGCTTGCTCTGTCTGTGCGGTCAATCCCGTTCCCTGGAAGATGGGCTTACCTTCTTTCCCCTTCCAGGCATCCCACAGGAGGCCATGAAATGGCTGTTTTCCTTAGGGAGGCATGCAGGACACATGCCTGCAGACTGTTGTTTCAGACTCCCAGGTAAAGCACTCTCCCCCTCACAGGAGCTCCTTACCCTTTGTCTCAGGGGTTTGGCCCAGGGACTGGTGACTATGTTGCTCACAATCAGTTAAATGAAGGAGAAATCTCTAAAACTGGGGCTTTGAGCATGGTACCTCAGACTTGACTAATCTTCCCAGAATTAAGCACACAAATGAGGGTCTAACTGTACAGGTGCTTGTGTTTTTTAGAATATGAAAGACCTGTTTGGTTTTTTTTAACTTGGAAATGGAAGGAGAGCTTTTAATTTTTTCTCACCTGTTTTGAGGGTGTGAGTAAGGTGATGTGAAAATTCCTTGGACTAAGGACTAAAAGGTCTTCATTAATCTGCCTGCTGCAACTTCCGTAGTAAAGGGCATAATCATATCAGCTGACAGAGTATTCCTGCCAAACCCACAGGCTGGAGAAATAAGATCATCACTCAAACTCAACTTTAATACATCCACATAAGCCTTGAGAGTATTCTCTTGTCTGCATTCTCTTATCGTGGAGGTCGTTATTCAACTCGGAGGCCATTGTTGAGCATGTTCCTAAATAAATAAATTACATAAATCTACCTTTAATGAGATTTCGTTAGCAACTTTCCATGACTGATGCATCACCTAAGATGTGCTGACATTCAAACTTCCAAAGACTTTTCTGGGGACAACTGTTGTGCCATGGTAAGAAACCAGAGTTGCAGAATATCACCTGATATCCTTCCAAATATTTTGTTGATAAGCTCTTTGGGGAGTGTAGAGACAAAGCAGTCACCGAGCACTGATGCTTTAGACACTGGATTAAGTCCCTCCCTCCTTCCAGTGGGAGAGTCTTCAAACAACCGTATCTCTTTGTTCCCTTTGAAGCCATTTTTCTTTCCAGTATAAAGATTGCCCATTAGGAGGAAGCCATTGCTCATTTTTCTGAGAGTTGGAATACCACGGCTGGGATTCTCTGGAAAACCATCCAACCCTTAAAGTTTCTCTCTTGAGCTTCCAAAGGTGGGGAAGCTTTCTCCTCCCCATGAGGGGTGCTTCTTGTGGGAGTAAACTACCCAAACAAATGGGTGCTTGACACAATCAAGGAAGGATATTCAACAGAACTCACACATTGTCCCAGGAGCAAGATTATCCTTTTCCCAAAAGTAAATTAAAATAAACCATGCTCAACAAGAACCTTTGTATCCAAAGAGGAAGGGTTCAGTAGTCCATCTCCTACACGTTAGAGAACTAGAACCATAGAGATAGAGATTTTGAAAAGGGAACAAAATTATTTGTGGTACAAAGAGAAACAATGGTATACAGTCCAGTTTTTTATATCTCAGGTCTCTCAACAAGGAGATTGATATTCCAGGGGAAATACTCTAATGCTATCATTACAGCATTGTTCCCTGAACTTCAGAATATGAAAATAAACCTCTTAGAGATCTATTAAGGATATGATTGGGGTGAGTCACATGGATACATCAGCTTCTGCTACAATAAGAAGCATTTTCAATAGAATACATCCCTTTTGGACTTGTAAATTCTGCCTGGGTATTAACAAATACCATGTGATCCCTCCCTTCATGTGAAAGGGATACTACCCTTGTCTGGCCAGTCTTCTCATTATGTTACATAGGGCCCGGCCACCATTGATACCAATCTTTAGAAACATGGCAGTGTTTGGGAGAAATGTGTAATGGAACAGGGTGCCCCAATAGCCTTTATGCTTCTTTCAATTCTCTGTGGGTAAGTTGAATTCTCCCTCCCAGTGGATTATTTATGGCTTTATACAGTCCACTGTAAAGACTGTCTGATGTGGAGGGAACTGAAGGAAAATTCTGTTTTGTCTGTGAATTTTCATTCTAGGACCTTTTGTGTCACAGGCAGACTCTCCCGCAGAGGACTGCATTATGTCCAGGGTTTTTTCTAGCTGTTGCTCACATTTGAAAGGAGGAGGGTGTTCCTCTGAGAAATCCCTACATTTCATGTCAGTGTGCTGCTGCAAATTGTTTGAGTTGAATAATAATATTAAATTTTTATATAGTATGTTTCCAATGCTGAAAAATATTATCGTTTGGGAGAGTTCATCCTGCCGGATTGTCCTAAGCCCAGGCTTGGAACAAAAATCTGGCCTGTTTCCAGTTGCTGTGGGATTAGGAAATGATCCATTGTCAAGATTGTTTGATGTGGAGGACCCTAAAATGAAAATTCACAGCTAAGTCAATTATCCTTGTCCCCCTTGCTCTTGTAAATGAAGTATCAATAACTGCACAGTTTTGATCAATTCCATATCTTTATTTTTTCAGCTTTTAAAATGTTAATGTATATTCGACCTTTTGAGTAAGTCTTTGTATATAGTCTGAGTTTAAAAAAATTATTTTTTTTTAATCTATTTTGCACATATCCAAACTGTAGTTGCTCTGAACAAGTCATGGCTAATTTCTGGTACAACACCAAAGATAGTAAAAAGTCCTTGGCTTGTTTATAGTTTCCTGGAGATCCTTGAAAAATACTGGTGGTCTCAAATTTGTAAATTGATAAACATCCTGAATGAATATTAATTTGTCTATAAAGTGCTTTAAGAGCCTTTGGAAGTCATTTAGTAAATGCAGTATAATGTTGTTGATAATTGATTTGAATGCAAAACTCCCCCACGCCCAAGTTCTTAGTATGCAGTGGGTTGTTTCTTATTAACGGCATGGTTGTTTTTTCAGCTAACAGTGGCAGTAGTGCAGCGCACAGTAGTGCTCCTTAAAAAATGCAAGTCCATTTTTCTCACCTTCTAATAACTTGCTGAGAAGCTAAGCTGTTTCTCTGCATCACTCTTTTTACTGCAGTGAATATTAGGGAGCTGTCTACATTGGACCTGCTCTCTTTCTGGTAATAAAGATGAAGTGCTGCCAGAGATTGAGGTGTCAGAAGTAGAAGTGCTGGAACAAATTGATGATTTAACAAGTTGCCAGACCCAGAAGGTATATATTAAAGAGTTCTGAAAAATCTGAAACATGACCAGCTAGCAAAAATGTACAATCCCATTAAGAAGAGCTACTGTATTGGAGGGTACCAAACGTGGTACCTGTATATTAAAAAAAATAGTTCTAGGGGTGATCTGGGGAAGACCAGTAAGCCTTGCATCTCTTCTTGGTAAATTGATGGAAACAAGGGGGTTCCGAGAAAGGTGATGAGAAAGATAAGAGTAGGGACATGGAAAACTCTCCTGTATAGAACAGTTGAAAAGATTGGGGTTGTTTACCTAAGAAATCAGATTAATAAGAGGGGACATGATAAAAGCTTATAAAATCATGAGTGATAGAGAATGAAGCTTGGGTGCTTCTGTTCTCTTTGTTGCATAACAAGGGGACACTCAGTGAAATGGAAAGGTGGCAAATTCAGAACTGACCAAAGGGAAATATTTTTTCACCAGCTGCATAATTAGATAGAACTCAGTTGACATAGGATGTAATTTGAGTCCAAAGGCGAATGGCTCCGCTGTAGTCCATGGTAGTTTTGCCACTGAGTTCAGTGGGTCTGGGACTTCATCCCAAGAACTTATCAATATTTGGAGGGATTGGACGTTTATATGGAGAACAAGAATATCCAGAGTTGTTATGGTGAATGCTAAATTCTTTTAGTTTGTTTGACAGCACATCATGGCTATTCAGATTCACAATTTATTCCGTATACTCAGTCCCCTGGGTTTGTGTGGGCCTTTCACACAGCAACAGATTTTTTTTAAAAAAAAAAGTTATAGGGATACTCAGGAGAAGTTTAAAAAAGAGACTGTTGTGTGTTCCTTTTAATAGCTTTATTTAGTATTACACATTAACTTGTGATGGTCAGCTTAAACCTGTTTTACAGATCTTTATTTTTGTTACAGGGATGGTCGAATGCTCTTTGATTATCTAGCTGACAAGCATGGTGTAAGTTTTTTTTTTATTATTTTATTTTTACATTTTTAAATATGTAAGAGTAACAGGCTAAATTATATTCAATCCAACAGTCTTGCAATATCAAGAACATGGCATCCTGGCCTATCTCTCTAGTTTAAATGTAGCTGATGTGCGAAACTTCTTGCATGAAAATGTTTAAAAGCTTAAATTGAACTAAATGTGTTACAAACTTATAAAAGCAAGGAAATCTGGATATTAATTGCATCCTTAAAACTTGTGGTTATGCTTAATTAGTGTAGTACCTTCTTCTAACATTAGTGTTATTACTGTATTCGGCAGAATGAATAAAGGATGAAGTAATTATTTCAGTTTCAGTGTTTTAGTTTCTCTGGTCACTGCTATCATTGCACTTATCATCCAAAGACCCTGAAGCTCTTTACAGGCTACTTACGTATCTGTAATTAAATGTGACTACCCACTATTGAGTCATTTCACAACCCATTGCCATTACATCTCTTTCATAATGAAGACAAACATTTTGTATTCTTTCACAGTTTAGACAGGAGTACCTAGACACTCTCTACAGGTATGCAAAGTTCCAATATGAATGTGGCAACTATTCAGGAGCTGCAGAATATCTCTACTTTTTTAGGGTTTTGGTAAGTAGTTGTTTTTTTCTTAAGTATTTAGGCCACTTTGTTTTCTGTAAAAATTCTAAATATCCTGATTATAAACTTCCTGAGACAATTATTCAGTACAAGAGGAATACTGAAAAGATACACAAGCTCAGAATTAGTGATTCTAATTAGTTATTTGCTAACAGTTTCATATTCTGTTTATGATTATAGGGGGAAACTCTGGTCTGTGTACAGTAATCTATTTAGATTGCAAGATCCTTTTTCAGGGGACATGTCTTCATTTGCATCTTGCACAATGCCAAGAGCACACATAATATGATACTGTGTAGTAACTGTTGGGAAATAACTTTTCAGTCACTAAGTCACGTTCGTCGGTTCTGTTCTTGAGATCAGATAGCACATTCTATTTACAAGAATTCTGCTCTGCTAGAAGTAAATGTAAAACACCTGCCTAATTTCAAGAATGGAAAAGTGAAACAGAAACGTTTCTCAGTATGTTATATGCATGAATAGACCAACACCTAGTTTGTATGTTTAAGTCTTATCACACCTCACTATGATCTTGAGAATTGCAATGTTAAAAATGAACAATTAGCAAAATTTTCAAGGGCTAATTTTTGTTCTAATTTAAGTTTTAAAATTTTAAAAGTTGTAACTAACTGTATTAGATACTTCCTGTTTCTTCCTATAAATCTAAACTGGAAGAGTATTATAAACTGTAACAACTAAGCATAAGCATTTGCAATCTAATTCCTGTGCACAAAAAGTGGTGGTGAAAGGTTTACAGGTAAATTGAAAGTAATCAGTGGTAATGCTGAACTTACAGCTTCCTATCGAGAATTCCATCTGTCTTCCCTTGAATATTATGGAGGATTTAGAAGAGTAAAAGTTGTGCTTTAGAAATGTTAACAGCTTAAACAAGGATTGTAGAACCAGAGCCGTGGTTTCATTACAACTACATGAAAAGAGTTGGTTATTCATATCATTTGTTAATGCTGGGAGTGAATTTTGAGAATGAAGATTTAGTGTCTTGTTAGAATCCCAGCACAGTAAATTTATTGTTGCTGGTCAGTGAGTGACTGTGCTGTTTTGCTAGCAAATGGAAATTTAAGGTAACTGCTGGAGAATCCAGATATTGAAACTATTCTAGCATATCCATCACTGAAAGCCGTTCTCTATGAAGAGCCAACTGTAATGACATGGAGTTGAGCCAAATAGTGCACATGAACCTTAGCAGCAAAAAAATTCCTGCTAAAGTGCAGCAAAAAGCTTTTCACATTGGCACTTGGAACATGTGTAGTTCTAATAACATTATGTCCCTTTCTAGAATGTATGAATGGTATTTGCAAAGTAATTCGTAGTAATTGTGTATATTTACTGTATTTTGTTTCTTGCCATTAATCTATATTTCTGTTTTATTATATTCTATATTTTATTTAATCTTTTGGATTAAATTCAGTGGTTCTGGAATAAATCAGACACTATTTATTCTGTTAATTGGTTACAATTAGATGTTAAGTGGGTTCCAAAGCAAATAACTAATAGTTTTCACAACAATAATACAATGTTCGTTTATCAAAATAAGGCTGAAAGACTAGGGAGAACTTATTTCAGTATTGAGAGAGCTTTTGACAGGAGGAATCTTATGTGACCCATTACTCAGCAAACCTTTTTATACAATAACCTATTCAATGAGATGTACATTTTATGTGTTCGCAGAGAACTATTTTTTGTGTTTTGTTTCGGATAGAGATGCTATTTCATGGGCAGTTGTCCTAAATCCTCTCCTTTGTGTTTCAGAATTTGAGCATGTTAAAAATAAAATGCTATAATTCGTTCTTAAAAATTAGTCTTGAAAGCAGTTTTAGTAAAAATAATGTGTGCTTCTGGTATGTTAGTACCTTGAGCGGATACTTATGTTACTCCTTTTGGTGGGAGAAGATTCATTTAAAGTAATGGTTAGTGAAACATAAGCCATGAAAGAACCATTGTAACTATGATCTGAGATTAGAATTTGACACTCTGAATGACCTAGTGTAGTTCAGTATTGTATAAACTAAACCTGATTGACCCCAGAACTACCCTTACTTGAAACAGACTTGGTGAACTGCTCTGAGAAAAATAGCTTTTAGGGGGGTTGGATATGGCCAGGGACATACTGCCTAATTTAGTAGGACATGTTTCTTTTGCCACATGATTTTATCTGAAAGGATTTTCTACTTCTTTGTGGTGGTCTTTGCATATTCTCACTTAGGGGATGTGGTTCTCTAAGGGCCATTGAGTTTTGGGAACCTCTTCTAAAAGCATTGCTTGTTAAGACTGCATGAGCAGCTCTGTATGGCACCAAACATTTGGAGGTAAAGTTATTAAAGTGCCAAGTGGTCACCAACCATTTCAGTTCTTTTTCTGGTTTGCTGTCATTTTGGGTACCATCACTGTGTGCCTGGAATCTTGCTTTTTGTGGTTTTTTTTTACCAGACTTTTCTGTTTTATAAGGAGCAGTTTTAATATAGTTAATAGTTTTGTTAGTCCTGAAATGGTTTTAGATCAGTGGTCCCCAAACTTTTTACCTCGCACCCTGCCCTTCCCTGAAGCCAGGGCCAGGAGTGAGGTCATGACTCCAGGAGGGCGGGATGTGGCTAGGGTAAGGGGGGCTCAGGCTGGGGCCACAGCTGGGGGTGGGGCCCTGGGTGCAGGGCCGGGAGTAGAACTCAGTGGAGCTCGCTGTCCGCCCCCATTGGGGGCTGGCCTAGCCCCCAGCTGCACCCCCATGAATGTTCCTCCCTGCCCTCCTAGGAGGCACGATATTTTTTACTAACCAGTTTTGTTATTTAGAAAAACTTAGGCCAAGTGAGTGTGTGGAATTTGATATTTTAAAAATCGTACCAGCAGGTATCTAATACATTTGACCAAGTAAAAGTGTTAAATTATTGTGCTTATTGTAACTTTGTTTACTACTTTGAACAGGTTCCATCAACAGATAGAAATGCTTTGAGCTCACTCTGGGGAAAACTGGCATCTGAAATTTTAATGCAGAACTGGGATGCAGCCATGGAAGATCTTACAAGATTGAAAGAGACTGTAGATAATAATGTGAGTTAAAGTTTGAGCATATTAGTATATTTAAGATGAAGGACGGGCAGGCTAAGAAAAACATGAAGAAATTTTGCTGTTTAAAAACACTATCTTTTTTTTTGAGCTTTCTCATACTTTGCTCTGAGGAGAAACTATGGTTGACATTGCCAAGAAGTATTTGCAACGGAGCCTTGTCCAATCCTCTTCTGTTGGAGAGAAGATCACAAGTATGGGCTTTTTTGGGGCAGTAGAAAAGGGGAAAAGAGCAAAAGGAGTAAAAGAGGGTCCTGGAAGACTCATTGAGAAGAGACTGTAGCAACTCAGACATACGTGGGATTTTAGTACAAAATCTAAGCCACGAGGAGGAAATAAATGAATTTCAGGAGATTGTAAAGACACTGATTTATTGAAATTAATGCGATAAAATATTTTATTTGAATTGTCATATAACTAAAAATCTTACTCCTTAAAATTGTTCATGCTTCCCTTTCATCCAATTTGAAAATTTTTGTGAATTTGAAAGATGCTTCCATTAAACTAAAATTAAGATAAATTCCTATCATACAGGCCTGTCTGCAGCCTCCAGAAGGATTAAATTAAGCGTGGGGTATCGTCTACATGCTGGGGTATCACAGCATGTAGAAGTTGTTTTCTGGTTGAGTACTGAGTAGTATTACTATTTCCTGTCTCCATAAGGCATGACAATGCATTACAATTTTCAAGGCCACTTTGGACACAAAAATAACATCTGTCTGAAAACTGTATAAACTAATCTGTGTTCACTACCTGATAAAGATTTGAGAAAATTTCTTTATTTTTGTTTTCAATATTTGTCATAACTTTTTTCAGTTAGTTTCTTCTGTCTTTTGAAGAAAGGGGATCCTGGCGTTAGCCTCTAAGTAGCTGTTGTAATCTCCCTAAGAGACTGGGCTTTAAGGAAGTCAATCAGTAGTTCTAACACTAATATTTCAAGAGCTATCTGGAAGTGCTATTTCTGCAAATGATGACAGAAATATAGTGTAGTTCTGCAGATTGGGAAATCTGGCACTTAATTTTACCTATGTTACCTGTAGTTTGTGGGTATCCATCACTGTTATGTTTGAATTGTCACAAGGATATCTGTTGTATTTGATTTGCTATTGGGAATATGCTGTCCATCTTGTCTTAAGAGATAGGATTGACTGGGCAACTTCAAAGGGGCTTGGATTTTTCCTTAAGTCAGAGTTGCATTTATATGTCATAGCATGGAAGAATAGCTCTACTATTCTTTATAGCATAATTTGACTTCCACTACAACACAGTTAACGCTTCGGTAACACATTCCTTTAGGAAATTAATTAACAGTGGTAACTAAAAATATATGAAAATTGTGACAGAGTACAGGAAACTTGTTTAAAGTATTTGTTGGAAGAAATATGGAAAAAATTGTAGTTTTCTCTATAGTAACTTAGTAATGTGGAGTGGTCATATATGTGTGTGTGTGTGTGTGTGTGTGTGTGTGTGTGTGTGTAAAAGTATGTAGATGGCGAAATGACACTACACAAAGTTTGCTATGTTTCTACAACTATGCCACCACAACATTCACTCTTGAAGTGAGCAGTATTCACTCCTGATTCTGGTGACTACCATTGTTAGTCTGAGGGAAAATCTGGCTGCTGGACTGTTTGTCAGATATCTACTACTTCAATTTCTGACAGTGGCACTGATTGCCAAAAAATGACCTGGGAAGAGTGGGTTGATTTACGGTGTCCTTTCTGTGATTCTGAGAGAGAAACTATTTCAGAGCTGGCTATTTTTTAAGTGATTTACCCTCTAAATGGAAATCTTGAAGGTTTTAGTACATTTTTAAATGTTATTCATTGTCTAGGTGGGTGACAGCTGATGCCAGGCAGGTTCCTCTTCCTCATTTTCTAACCCCCCCCTCCCCTTTTTAAAGCTTCTGAATCTACATGCTTACAGCAGGTTGTGCGAGACTTTGGTGGCTAGGGGAAATTTCATAAGGAAGAATATCCATGCTAGTACTGTGATCATACTTTTTAATGCTAGGATCACTGGTCTACTGTGCATGGTCATAACCTTGCAGCTTCCATTGTTTGCCAGTCTGCTGGAGGTTGTTGAGTTAACCAGCCAATGAAGTGGTGCTGATGGTGGGAGCTGAAACTCATTATTTTTTGCAGGTGGGGGAGTTGAATCCCTTCCTCTGGCAGATCTGTTACTTAAGTTTAACAATTTTTATTTTATTCCTGGGGTAGGGTGATAATGTTGTATTATCACCCTCTAAGAGTATTGCAGAGCTAAATGAAGTATGTAAATGGCATAGCGGGGAGCAAGGCTAACAGTATGGGAAACACTTGTTCTACACCATCAACCCCTATAAAAGAGGGCCATGAACCAAATTCAGAATGATAGAGGGGAGATGGAGCGTTCTAGACATTACCATCATGATCCAAGGAGAACTTCCATAGTATTGTCATGTTTTCATTGCATCTTATCTGCACCAGTTTAAAATTTTATTTTGTCTTGTTTTCAGTCAGTCAGCTCCCCCCTCCAGTCTCTTCAGCAGAGAACATGGCTAATCCACTGGTCTTTGTTCGTGTTCTTCAACCACCCAAAAGGCAGAGACAACATCATTGATCTCTTTCTCTATCAACCACAGTAAGTTGCTTGTAGTGTAGACATTAACCTTGTACTGAGGCAGAAAGTGGGTGTAGGACAAAAATACTTAACAATGGTATGTTCAGCCTTTTCAGCCGAAGGGCCAAACGTATTTCAAAAAGATCCAGAGGCTGCATTAAACACTTTATTTGCCTAGGTTCCATCAGAGCTTTTTGAATGCCTAACTTGTTTTTCTTAAGACTGACAGCCCAACAGGGAAGCCAGCAATGGAGCAGCAAGAAAACTATGCTGCTTCCTTCCGTTTTCCCTCCCCTTTGATGCAACAGGTTGCCAGTAGGGAAGGGACAGCAGCCATTCATAGCACTCCTATTTCACCCAAACCTTCTGCTAGGGCTGCTGAAGAGGTGGTATCTTCTAGTTCCCTCCCTCCCTGCCGTAACTATAGGCCTGATTAACAATTTCATGGTATGGTTCACTTTCAGTTCATAATTATGTACATATTTTCTTGATGGTCCTTGTCAAGGGCCACAGTTGCCCCTGAGCCACAAGTTCGATACAATTGCTTTAGAATTATAATGTGTGTCTGAGCTGAAGAATGCAATATTTAATATAGACACTGTTATTAGATGTAATGTTTAAACATGTACTTATGTGCTTAGTTTTGTAGAGAAATATTTGCTAACTTGGACATAAAGCCTCCTGAATGAGTTTAGTTATTTATTTTAAAATAACTGGCCTCTGACTTGAGGCAGCTTCTCCTGCTGGCAAGCTTCCTCTGGTTTGCCATCAGGGAGAGGCATCTGACCAATGTGATGTCCTTCCATTTGCTCTGAGCCACAGAAGAAAGCGGTAATAGGTAGCACACAGCACTACGTGCTGCTGATGAGTCTTGGCACATATTCCACATCATTGAGGTGGAGCTGGAAAGCTAATTGTGGATTTGGAGAATGCCTTCATATCACTCCAACCATTCCTGAAAAGCTCAGTGGTCAGTTTGGGGAGGAGTTAGCCTCCGTAGCACAGATGCCACTCTGCGCCTTTTCTGAGACTTGTTGTCAAAGAGCTTCAAGTGAGCCAGGAGAGCCTAGCAGGGAAGAATATAGACTGGGGGATATACGGAATTGCTGTGGCAGGCCAGCTGATCCCCACACATGTTATTTCTTCAGCTAGGCACAGGGAAGGCAGAATCTATACCCTCCTCAATTCCCTGGGTTGGATAATTCTCTTCTGCACAGTAAAAAGCATCACAAGCCAAGGAGTCTCAGTAAGTCCCTCAGCAGCTCATGTACAGGTTAAAAAAGAATTGATGAAAAAAACTTACAGTCCTTAGAGGTATGTCTACCCTGCAGTAAAAGACCCAGAGCTGGCTTGGGTTAGCTGACTCAGGCTCTCAGATCTTAGGCTGCAGGACTATAAAATTGCAGTGTAGACGTTTGGGCTCGGGCTGGCTCCCTCCCTGCTTGCTTGCGGCGTCTCAGAGCCCGAACTCCAGTCCGAGTCTGGACATGTGCACTGCAGTGTTATAGCCCTGCAATCCAAGCCCCCTGAGCCCAAGTCAGCTGACCAACCCAACCATGGGTCTTTTATTGCAACGTAGACATACCCAAGGAAGTCCACATGAAAGCCCTCTTAATAGATGAACCATCTGGGATCTCTGAGAGAATGTGAGAATCAACATCACTTTAATGGTCAATAGTATTAAAGACTCATAATATATTGAAAAGAATTGGTTTCGTCCCCTAAGCGGCAGTGTGAATCAATGAATGCTGTTTTATTTGTTGTTAGCATTAGTACAGTCTGCCAGATTGTAACCGTATTTGGTACAATAAAAATCATTTAAAAAATCATAAAATGAAATCTTGGTTACATAATAAAGCTGATACAACTTATATCAGAGCAAGTAAAAACTGCGATGATTGCTGGTTTTAGGTGTGGACTTATTTTGATATATTTCTGAAAAAAGGGCTCTGGTACACCTCTGGTAATCTTGGATGTCATGAATGTGTAGTAGAGCAAGGGGGGTGTAGCCTGTTTTCAAGGTCTGTATCACTTTACAGATTAAATCCAGTACCTTGAATTGCACCCAGGAGCTGATGGGAACCCATTGAAGCGAATTGAGCACAAGCATAATGAGGTCACATGGGCCTGCTTTTCTAAGCACATGGACCAATGCATTCTGCTGTCCCTTATGTAGGACTATCTCACTCCTCTCTGGCTGACAAAGTGAGGCCTCATTTTTTCTCAATCTAATAGGTTGATGAAAAATCCTTTACCTATTAACTTAAATGTCTGGCTCTCCAAGTGCTGGGAGTATTGTTTATCCAGCAGGCCCTCCAAACTGTTGCTCTTTGGCTACATCTAATTAACATTTTTCTTAAAATTTCCCATCATTGGTGTATCAGCGGTGGTAGCAATTTTGGGAGAGCTAATATAGACCTACTGCCAGCATTTTAACCACCAGCTCTGTGGAGGAGGCTTTAGAGATGGCTTTTGTTAGTTTTCATTCTTACATGTAGAATGCAGATTTAATGTCTTGGAGTAATCCAGCTGGGATAATTAAACATGGTGTTGTCAGCTAATTTAACTCCAGGTGAATCATCCCAAACCCTTATTTGGCTTAATCTAATCAGTGACCACTAAATTAACCCTTTCACTCTCCGTATCAGCGTGTTTGTTTCCATCTCAAACAATTACAACAAAAAATTTAAATTGCAGAAAATATACCATGAAAAGAGATTGTGTCGTGTTAATTGTGTTTGGGCTTTATGATGTGGACAGCTGTCCATTATGAACTGCAGACCTCCAGCTAACTTCTCTTATAGCCATGAAACAACCATCATATGGTAACATTTTTCAGTCACTACCGTTAAGGAGGACTTGAATTGATGCTTTCAAATACAATTACATTATTTTTATCTTTTGGTCTTGTGATTTACAGTATTTCCTGAATTTAGAGTAATTTTGTGTGTTTTTTATCATCTATTTCTATTTTAATATTTGTATTACCATAGTACTCAATGTTTCACTAAAATGTGTAAATTAGTAATAATGTTACATTGTGTTGTACAGCCATGAAAGGAAATAATGTAAAGAGATCAGAAGAGTGTAAGGAGATGCCTAAGATTTCCACAATTGTGAAGTTTACTAGTTTTATGCACTTAGTTACTTATTAATCTAATATTACTGTAAACGAGCATTAAGCAACAAAGGGATAGTTAATTTAGGAAGAATTCCTTTTCTGTGGATAACAAATACAGCTAATAAGTATCATATTTGCTACTGTAATATAAATATAGAATGACAATGCACTTTTAAATTGGTTACATCATATGCACTGATAACATTGCCTGATTTCACTTTGAATTTGTAAATGGAGAGAGCTTGTGCTTTTGAATCTCGTCAAGATGTAAAACAATATGTAGGCTATCAAGTAAATAGATGCAATTAGAGATGAAACATTGCCTCAGTAACTTAAGATACAGGTGCTATTGAAAGAATGCATTTGTAACATAATTCTTTGGATATTACTTTTCTGAGTCATAGCAATGCAATCAAATTTGTTTATTTAGCAATTGGATTTTTAATCCTTTTTCCTTGTAACAGGATTATAAGAAATGGATTTAGTTTTCTAGAAAGTTTTCCATTAACTCTTTTCATATGACGTTCTTTGGGTTACAGAAGCATTTAAAGCTTTTCAGTTTGTTAAACAGTAAAAGAAGGTAGTCTTGAATTAATTAATCTTTTAAATCTTTAATTTTCTTGTACCTGATCAAGGTCCAATAAAGTATAATTAAAATGCTGCTTAGAAAAGACAGCTGCACATCAAAAGCTTTTTTTATAATAAGTAGTTTCTGTCTTGGAGCCTCCAGTTTTTGAACATCTGTTTGCAAGCCACATTTTCATCTCAAACAAAAAATAACAAGACACTCTTAAATTCTCACACTGAAAACATTAAACACATTATGTTCATTCTCCTGACTTTGGGTGGGTGTCTTACACATCAGTGGTTGATGAGAATGGTGTCATTTTCAAAGCTTTAAATATTTAGAGGAGTTTTGATCTTATTTATCTAATTTTATTGATTCATAGGTGACCTGAAAAAGTTAAAACAGGAAATTGCTATGTCTTTGCTAATGTTTACTTATTTTCCCTAATAGCTAAATTAAACTGGGCATTCCAGAATATCATTAAAACAAATTTATTTTGGGGAATCTAGTCACAGCCTTAAATGCTTTGGTTGGCCAGTCTCCCTATCTAATATGATGCATTCATCAGCACGCCAGCCTCAGCTTACAGAGTTTTCTTAAAAACTCATTTGCTTTATTACAAGTAACATCTAAGATTACTATAACTGAACGACTAGAGAAATTTTATATATTTTTTTTTCAATTTTATTTTATTTGGTAGAGCTTTGAGCGTAATCACTTTCATGGTTTTCCCTGCATGTTCAGATCTGACTAGATTGTTTTAAATTGCATTATATGTTTTGGATTTAGTTATAGAGAAGTTTTACTTGTTTGATTTCAAGCAATGAATGTACTTCTGGAGTGCATACATGAGTACATCTTCCTAGGAGAACTAGTTAATATGTGAGGGTTGTGGGGGGGAAACAGTTTTTTGGAGAGAAAACTGAGTGTATTTACATATTTTGAGCTTGTAACTGAAATATAAATGTTAAAATATATTTGAAAGGCTTTTTGAGGCTAAAAATATTACCTATTTTTAAAACTTAAAAGGTAAATGAAAGTATCAAAGCTCCTGTTATTCCTATTAGGAAACAAAAGTTATAGAACAGTCTTGAACCCTGAAATTGAAGGAAAATTGGAAGAGTTGTGAATTATTCAGGGGTCTTGGTTTGCTGAATTTTAGAAACTTCTGGAAGGCATGCAGATCATTTAATAAAGCAGTTCCATGTAAAGCTATATAACACTCACCCTATTTTTCATTCTTCAAAGAGCTGAATTTTCTTCAGGTAGTTTCTTAGACCTGGTCTACACTAGAAAATTAGTTCAGCATAACCTCATTGCTCAGGGCTCTGAGCTGTATAATTAAGCCGACCTAAGTCCCTATGAAGACAGTGCTGTGTTGACAGAAGCATCCTGCCATCATCACAGCTACCACTTCTTGGGGTGGTTAGTTAGTTATGTTATGAGAATTCCTCCTGTTGGTATAGGTAATATCTACCCTGAAATGCTACAGCTGCACCACTGTAGCGTTTTAAGTGTAGACAGGCCCTTATTCTAACCGTTGTAAATGTGAAAGCTACTGATGAATGGGTGTTAAATTCATACACTGATGTTTGGTGAGGATCCGTCTTTCTTAGCATGCCTAAAATTAAAAGAAAGTGGTAGGAAACCAGCAGTTGAATGGACTGAAATTATAAACAATTCTGAACCGTGTAAATGTTGTCAAGAGGTAAAAAATAGCAAGCTAGCACAGATACATGCCGTCTCTAAAAGTGCTGAAAGCTGCTTCAGCTTCAAAATCAAATGTACCATTGAATTAAACTTTATTGAAATAAAAGAGCAGAGCATTGGGATTAATCCTGTAAGTGAGTCATTTTCATTACATTTGTAAAAGAAGTGTAGCCATGATAATGATTTGCTATTCCAGGCCTCTTACAGCTCTTAACAGTCACTTGATTCAAGTCTGCATTTTTCAACCCCCAAAAATCAGATAACTGGCAATGGTATTGTAAAAACTAAATGGCGCAGACTTGAACTTAATCAGCATTCAACTTTGTTTACATCATTGCCTTCACTGTAGCACAAAATAGTCAATTTAAAGAAATTGCAGAAGTACTTTGCCTTGGATGTGTTTGTCCTGAAAGATTTAAGCTGTACTTCTAGGTACTGCAAATAAAGAAATACAGGCAAAATTAAAGGAAGAACTGAAAGTCACTGTTAACACTGATGCAAAATGACCCAATAATGGCTACAAACATTTATTCAGGGAAAAGTGTGGTCTTAATTTAGTGCCTTCTGTTCTAAATCTGAAAAGAAGATTTCAGAATATTGTGTCCAGGTTGCTGAAGGTGTATTCCAAGAGTTCAGAGAAAGGATTCCTTTTCGGTTTTTATATATCATGCCCATTCCCATGGAATTTGATCATCTTTGCCTTTTGATCAGACAACTAACATAAAATGAAAATGCTGCTAGGAGCAGTCACCCTAAACTTCTGTTGTGTAGGTTTTCAGCATGGTAAAGCTTTTTGAATTGGTAGTAAAAACTAGCAGTCCTAAAATACACTGTGAAGTTTAAAAAAGCAAACAAACAAAAAAACCTTTTGTAATCATCTTTAAGGGTTCCTCCTTTGAAAAAGGATTGATGTTCCAGCTTCCTGAAGACTCTAGCACTGAAGGGAAGATATTCTCTACATTTACATGCAACTACCAGCAGTATGTTGAAGTTTGCACTAAACTCGAGGAGTACTTTTGGTGAAAAAAGAGTGTGCTGTTTGTAGAAGGAACTCTACAGATGGGCTCTAAATTTACCAAAATAACGTAAAGGAGGCTTTGGAGAAGCTACAGATTAGAGGTGTGGAGATGCTACTCTTGTCTTATTGGAGTTCTAGCTTGATCTGATAATAACAAAACTGGAACTACACAAGAAGGTTGAAAATCAAGACGCTATGGACATTTTCAGACACTGGCCCACATGAGTGATCTCAATTATCTAACCTAATAGGCTGAGCCGGGAACAGGAATATGAGGCTGGAAAATGCCTGATGGATCATAAAGTTAGGTTCTTTACTCTTTCCTGTCATTTAAAATTGAAGAGGCACATTTCAAGTGCAAACCTTTATGTGAAGGAGGTTGTCAGTTTGATGCATCATAATGGTGAAAAATAGAGAGAGAATCAGAAGACAAAGTGGTTGGATTGTTGAGTTAACACTTGCATTTCTGTCCATCCAGTTCAGTATCAACAGAGCACGTTTTGGGTTTATTAAGATTGGCTTGGCCAAAACTTCATAATAAAGTTCAGAAAAAACAAACTGGTAAAGGTATATTGGTGTGAAAGTGTAGATGAGGAGTAGGCTTAACTCATTAGTAGACTGGGATTTCTTTTATTGTCCAGGGTTTTTTGTTTGTTTGTTTGTTTGTTTGTTTGTTTGTTTTTTGGGGGGGGTGTTGTTTTTTTTTGTTTTGTTTGTTTTTTTTTGAATAAATATTCTTACAAAGTTAATCATATGGTATGTTGGATGCTTTCCATTTTATAAATCCCTTCTATGGGTTTATTCACTGGGTGTTTGGAGTGAGAAAAATTGCAAGCATGTGTGATTATGATATGAAATGAAGTCCAGTTTAGCATAATTCTCTGAAAACATTTTATAACTGAGAACTTCAGTTAACCTAAATAATAAAAACAAATGTCTACTTTATTGGTATATTTACACACATTTAGGAAATAGTACAACATTATATAAAGTTGTCAACTGTTTTTATCTTCTGATGTCACTTAGATGCAAAACTGCACCATTAAAATTAATTATTAAATATATAAAAATTACAAGTGAAATATTTTCTTCAGGTATCTTAACGCAATACAGACTATGTGCCCCCATATCCTTCGATATCTGACTACAGCAGTCATAACAAACAAGGATGTTCGAAAACGTAGGCAAGTGCTGAAAGATTTAGTCAAGGTTATCCAGCAGGTAAGAAATAAAACCCCTTTTTATATGTTTGATGTTACTAGAAAAAAATTTTCAGTTTCATGTTTTTCTTGGTGTGTAAATTTTTCTGAAAATACACTTGAATCCTGTGCTTTTACTTTTTGCTGCTTCCAGTGCACCTCTTCTCTTTTGGGGTTCTGTTTTCTCTTTAAAAATCAAGTGGGATGAATTGCAAGAAGAAAGAATAATTATATTTTCTCTCAATCCCCCATTTCCCAAATAAAGATGAAAGGCTTTACTGAGAGATTAGGGGACAAAAAATAAACATGAAAATATTTTGGACCCAACTCTGTTGCTCCCTCTCACATATCCTGTACTACAACTCTTGTTAAAGTGAACAGGAAACTTTGCTTACCCAACAAGTTTAGGGAATTTGTAAGCCATCGAGGCCTGGTCTACACTATAAAGTTAGATCAACCCAGCTATGTCAGTCAGGGGTGTGAAAAAATCCTCCCCCATAACCAACATGGTTAAACTAACTTAATCTCTGGTGTTAAACATATTCTTCCATCAACCTAGCCACCACCTCTCAGGGAGGTGAATTACCTATGCCCATGGGCGAACCCCTCCTCTTGGCGTAATTAGTGTCTACCCTAAAGCACTACAGCAGTACAGCTATAGATTTTCAAGAGTAGACAAGCCGTGAGCCAATAAACACTGACCTAAAAAGCATTATATCCCTTGTATCAAGCTTCTTCCCTAACAACACTTGCACCAAAGTGGCTATTTCAAGATATTTTTAGTCCATGTTTATAATGAAAGAATCAAGATACTTACTGAAGGAACGTTTTGATCCATTGTTGGAGTCCTTTGTGTCTTTCGTAGGAAAGATGGCACCTCAAATCCACATGACTGATTGTTAAACAAACCTTTGTCTTTTAGACATGTTTGAAAATAATGTTAATTTGTCTGATAGTTGTGCTACACATACTAATGAAATCAACAGGGGGCATATAACTGATTTTTCTAAATCTAAAACATAAGCTTAGTTAACTATGCACAACAAAATGTAAAAATTGAAGTATTGCTACAGGTTTTCAAAACATTTGATGTTAGTGCCTAGAGAACTTAGTTTCTATCCATTTGAAATGTTAATACTATACATTAAGAACCAACTTCTACCTTGGGTTCCAGTACATTTGAAATCTTGATGCAGTAATGAAAGACAACATAAAGAAATGAAGCAGTAGGATCAGCATTGAATTTTACAAGTGTTAAGAATTCTGACATTGTTTGGAACAATTTGTTATGCATGGAAATTTTTTATCTATATTTCTTATTCAAACTAAATAAAGATTGGTTGAAGTAAAATACATTAGTAGAACATATTTTATGTTACCAAACCAAAATATGTAGGATACATAACGAAACCTCTCAATACCCATTCAGGGAATAAGTATTCAAACACTCTTTTTATGCTGTTAAGTCACTTCTGTGTTTATAATATTAGCTCTGAAGTAATACTTTTCATATATAGATTTCAAAGCAGTTATCCTGCTTTGACAGATGGGGAAGACCTCTAACTGGTGGACTACACTTGAAGGTTATATAATTATCAGAAACTGATATATTGGCCTCCAACTGTTGTACTTCCTTAGATTGCAATACCGCAGGACTCTAGGCTTTGCTAATTACATGATGAGCATCAATAAATTGATTAACAAATGTAGTACTTCACAAAATTTAATAGTTGCAAAACAGGATTGTAAATGAGAAGACTTATAATTTGTTACATCCAGTATTGAGAATTTACGTAGCTTCCTTTCAAAGAAGGAAAGTTTTATTTATTTAGTATTACAAGTTGTACATCTTAGTTACTACTCACTTAAACTGCCAGTTGTCTGTAATACTTTAAGTATCGTTTTTCAAGTAAACAAGTTGCATGGTGCCTTTCTATGTTAAAAGTTAAACTTCTTATTTGAGAAGTATTTGAAAGTGTTTCGTAATTGAATTATGAAAGTCATGGATTTAATTTCAGGTCTACTATCATCAGATTATTTCCTTGTAATTAAAGAAATTATTTTTGTAATGTTTCAATATGAAAAGTAATTCTAAATATTTAGTTTATTAAAAATACAAAATGGTTTTGATTAACATTTAGACACCATCTCATTTGTAAAATGGGAGATCATTCCTAATCAAATATCCTGTATCAAACTATGGTATGAAATGAAAATACAGCAAATTCAGATTTGTCCCCAAACTTAGATTTTGAAGAAACTACGTATTTTGAAATGAAACGCAATACAATGTGTTTTTTTAATGAACATTTCAACTGAAGTATTACCAGCCCAAATATTGCAGCACTGGTTGTAAAATTGATTAATTTTCATTTCCAAGGTGTGATAGCTGCAAAAAATAAACGAAGCATCAATAGTAACGGTTCTTCCATTTCTAATAATCTTAGGTGGACTTAGTTACTAAGTTAAATAAAATTGTTTAATGATTTTAAATTGACAAGTATTCTTTTAAATAAGATATATAAATATTTATCTTAATTGGAAATAAATTGGAAATTGTCAGTGCTGGTTCATTTAAGAAATGTAAAATATACTCTTAATTGATTTTGTGAATATTATGAAGTGTTATTTCTTGAAATATCTAATATTCTTGAATGACTTTGACAGGAATCCTACACATACAAGGACCCCATTACAGAATTTGTAGAATGCTTGTATGTTAATTTTGACTTCGATGGTGCCCAGAAAAAACTGAGGGAGTGTGAAGCGGTAAGATTTTTAGCTTGTGTAAACTTAACAATTTTGTAAGTATCAGATGTTGGCAACATAAATATACTAAACGTAGTCTTACAAAAATTCTTTCAGTGAATCTGGTGGTAAATAATCTTTCACCTTTCTTAAATGAAAACTCCTGTGACTGATTTGGACCCATTTTTTGACACTTTTTGAAGCAGCTATCACAGATACAGCTGTTTTTGTCATGGGGTGAGAGGCCATCCAGGTCTGCTAGATAGTACAGGTTGAGAGAAACATGGGTCTGCCACTTTGAGAGGAAGCTAGCGCCGCCCCCCCCCCCCCCCCCCCGCGCACGCAATAGGGGCACTATCCCATGCAGTTTTGGGCACTCTGGTATGAATGTCTGCTTTCCATAAACAAGGAATGATTTTCTTTCAGAAGAATTTAAAATATTTAAATAATGCAAAATATATATTTCCACAACAATAATGTCTCTGCTTTTGTTTTTTTGCACTACTCTGGGGTTTTCAAGCTGGTTATCAGCCACAAAGATGACTATCTTAGCTTCTCACTCTCTATAGATCATATAAAACCTTCCAAAATTAATAGGAAAGAAGAAAAATACTGAAAGGTAGTAAGTTTAGCTGCCAAATTGGTCAGGCTGGGAAAAAATCCTTTTTCTCAGAACATGAAGTACAATCTGATCAAGTTATTGACAAATTTCCTGACCACCAAACACGGACATCAGAGGAGCCTGAGAGCAGTTGATGGAGCAAAACAGCACTGAGCTTGACATGTGGAGGGAAGAGAACATATGAATAGAACAAAGATTCCACTCAAGCCTTGTCTATATATGGAACATGCTTTGTATTAGAAAATGTGATTTTTGCCTTGAGTGTAGACAAAGATAATTGTGTAGCGTTAACTACAGCTAGCTAACATTTTTAAACACAACTGCCCTTGCAAACAATAAAGGAAGACTCATGTTTAATGTTAGTTAAAATATTTATAATACATTTTCTAGCCCAGTGCATTTTCCAATTTATAAACAGCCTCTATGATAGGAGAAGGGGCTTAGATGATATCAACCACACAAGTAAATGCATTGTCAGGTGGGCTTATCAGGAAGAAGTGTACTACTGAGCACGATCAGAAATCTGTGGTGATTGCAGAGAGAAGAGATTGGCTGTGGGCTTTTCACCTGTAAAGACTGTCATTTTTACTAAAAGGATAAGCAAAAGTTCATAAGTTCGCAATTTCATATGACTCAAGTATACCAGGGTTTAACAGAGTGCAGCTGGCCCTCCTGGCTCCTGCCTCTGCTAGGCTCAGATAAAGTCACTCAGAGACCCTTGGGTTCTGCAACCACTGGTGTTTTTATTTACATGTTTGTACTTCCATCACCTTCTCACCATACACAGTTCTGTGTCTGAACCCAGGAAGGAAGGGCTTTCTCCCTGCCTGCACTCCCTCGATCTGCTCTGTCTTACCATCCTGGCTTCCTTCTTCCTAGCCTCTTATATAGATCTGGGCTAATTGGTCTGGCAACTGACTCTCATTCCCCAATTAGGGTAAGGTCTTTCCAGCCAGCTCCACTTTATTCACCTAAATGGGGCTGGTGTGGCAGGGGGCTGATTCTGCAGTCTTGCTGTTCAACACCCTGTCACACAGGGTAATTTAAATTTTGTATTCTTTTGGGATTTGTGGCTAGTTGCTAAAACTGAACTGTGAAATTTCTCCGCTATTTTAATGTGTAGGTATTAGTATTTAGTACATGTTATGTTTTTGTAATTTTTGTGCTACATAGTGTGTGGCATATTTTCACATGTATCTGCTAAGGTTATTGCAAAAAAGTACATTTTATATTGTATTGTCTGTAGAAAGAACTGAAGCAGATTATTCATAGATCAGAGAGATCTTGTAATGAATCATCTGTGATTGAGTCTACAGTTCTGAAACTTTGGTTGCCATGGAATAGCATAGTTATAAATATTTTAAGTTAAGAGAAATGGGTACAGATTCTGTAACTGTTATTTTACCTTGGTTCCTCCAAACTTGGTATTAGTAATTTTAATATTTAGCTACAAAATAACCTCATTTGCTCTGCAGAGTAATCTGCTTTGTCAGTAGAGATTATAACTCCTGAAACAATGTACTTAAATTTCAGTGTTGATACATGGATGGGATGAAAATTCCTATAGTTACAAATTTAATCTATTACCATAATTATCTGATGGAAAATCTAAGGCTCGTGTAATAGAGAATGGAATATTGTGTTCATGCAATTGTGAACTGCCTCTTGATGGCACTAGAGTCAATATAGCTGTGGGAGAATGAGCTAGAGTCTGTTTTGGCATGCACATTAGCAGAATTGTTGAGGTCACTGTCCACTCAGTATTTTCCCAGAATTGCAAAAGTGGAAGTGGAAATCTTGCAGTGAGGAAGAGAAAATAAATACATTGTTTTTACTGCTGTAGAAAGCTTTTATTAAAATCTTGAGAATTGGAGGACTAATTGTCCCCTCACTGGAAGAAGACTTGGATAGAAATTGCACATATACAGTGGACAGGATAATTGGGTTTTAGCAGATTATGTTCTGCAAATTTGTGTTAATCTGTAAAACTCTGGGTATGTTTTAAAATATTCCAGAAACTGCTTCAGAAGACACTAATCACTGGTTTTAGTTACTGAGGCTATCTGCATGAGTACGTTTACTTTAGCTATTGTTTCTATCATTATTCTCTTTTCCCCTGTTCTTACAGGTGCTTGTGAATGACTTTTTCTTGGTAGCATGTCTTGAAGACTTCATTGAGAATGCTCGTCTTTTTATATTTGAGACTTTCTGTCGTATTCATCAGTGTATCAGCATTAGGTAAGAAAACAATAAACACACGTAGTAATGAACTTTTTATGTTTCAGGCAATTGAGGTCTGTTTGTGTTCCAATAAGAGTCCACCATTGTCAGAGAAAAGGAAAAGCATTATCTAAAATAAATACAAATGGAAAGATTCAGTTCTAATTTGCAATAAGTTTTGCATTTATATTTAAATATTTATAATTCCCTGTTTTTACATGCATTTATCTTTTTTTGAAAAACTTTCCTATAAAGCTGGTCTCTGCCTAAAGGTAAATAATTTTTTTTTGGCAGTATGGAAGCTTTCAGAGCCCATGTTGAACTGGTAGGGCTGGCAGCTGGAACCAACTTTTACTCATTAGTGGAACAAATTTGATCTGAAAGTCACTGTATGAAAGCTATGCATTCTTTGTATTTTTTTTTTTTGTATTTTTTTTTTTTAAAGAAAGTTTTTAAAACTTAGCGGTCTAGCTACATGTGGAGTAGCCTTTTTGCTCAGTTTGTTGTGGGCGGGGGGAGGAACCACTGAGCATGCCCTGTAGACATCTTCTGATTTGCCAGATCCTAATGAAGTTGTGCTTCTTGGCATCACCATAGAAGTCTTGGAGAAATACACACACTATCTGGCCTGCTGCTGACTGTCTTCACTTCCCTGTCTACATACACACTGCGCCTAGCTTTTTATTAGTTCATCCAATGATATCTTAGTTTTCGGCTTTTGGAGGTAGTAATACCTCAACTATATTTCCCATACTCTGTTATAACCAAGGTAACTTCTTTCACAGCAAAACAGATCTGTTTATTCCAGCACAGTTCTGTTTTGAGTGGATTAATTTTTATGTAGTATATTACCAGGTAGATTGTAGCACTGAGCTGATGGAGTTTATTATAAACACGATCACTAAATCCTCTTGCCACCATCAGCAACATTCCATATCATATCAATTGTATAACCTCCCTTGAGGGTCTCAAGTGATACTAGTATCTCTAGCACACTGTTCCTGGTTTGAATCTAATCTTAGCCCCTGGTTTACTCTCCAACTAATGTTGAGGCAGAAGGCTGGGGTTAGACATAGTTGTAACCAGGTCATGGCCAGTATGGTTAAGTTGTTGTGTAGTTGGAACCTAACCATGTAGCCCATAACCATTTAAAAATCCTCTGTAGTTCAAGGCTTTTGAACAGTTTGTTTGTTTGGGGGGGAGGGGGAATAGTGGGGAAACTGATTTAAAAAAGAAACAAATGTTGAGCCCTGTTTGATGTTACCAGTAATCTCTGTCTTTTGAATATCGTGTGGTTCCCAGCACCAGTGATGGAAATTGGAACTATATGTACTAGTGGACAAACATCCATAGACTGATGGTGTTTAGGATATACAGATTTTCATCAAAATGTATTCTAGCAAGTATTTTTTATGTAGCATATTTTCAGGATAAATTAGAAATCAGTTTATTGTTAGGGAAATGTTTGCCAGAAACTATTAATGTAGTGGTACAATGCTAGTGAAGCTGACTACTTTGAGATATATCATGTGTTTCTGAAATGTAAAAGCAGCTCTAAAATGAAACTTGGAAGAATTCTCAACTGCAGATAAAGACAGAATATGGAAGTGGTATTTAAGCGCTTATCTGAAAATATGCTTCTGCATCCCTTTGTGTCACTCTGTTAAAGAAACAATTAAGATGTTTAACTTCAACAGAGATGGAATTGGCAAAAGACTCTTTTTAGTATGTTATGAAGTCAGCAAAAAGTTCATTTTCCTATTCTTGTAGTTATAGTAGATAACAGGACAAAAAGTAACTTTTATTCCAGCAATCTCTGCCTAAATGCTTTTCATCACCTATTTTTCATTATTCAGCATAATTTGTCTTCATAAACTGATTTTGAAAGTGTTTTTAAATGTCTGGAATTCATATTTACCAGATAATTGCTGCCTTTAATATTTATTTTATATGGATTCCTTATTAGTCAGATTGAATGAAGTCTTTAACAGATTGTGATGAAAGTTTAAAATTAAGAATGTGAAGATTAGTGGGGATACTGTTGTTTTCATTTGTCTATAAATTAGGCATAAGAATTTTAATCAGCCCTACTTAATGATGCATATATTAATTGCAAAGTTGTAATGCTATTAAACTGCACTAGATGCTATGTATCAAGTTAGGATTTTTATTTTGCTTCAGTATTTTTACATCAGTTATGGTTGATGTAGGAGTATAAAAGTTTTTAATGAATGCTTAAAATTCCTTCAAGTGAAAAAATAAATAAAATAATTTGTTGTAAAGTACTACACTCTTAAGGATTAGCTCCTGCTAAATATAGGATGGTTTATGGGGCTCTGCTAGTGGCTGCAAATTTTCAATACTGTAGAAGTTGTACATTTGACAGATCTTATCTTAGCTTTGTATTTCTTAAAATCCTATTCCGGAATGTTGGTGTCAGTTGAGCTCTCTTGATGACTTTAGAGAGCCTACTTATATCTAAATGTTAATGATTATTAGTAGGATCAAGTTAGCTCAGAGTTCAAGGACTAAGCAAAGAGTCTCTTCTCATTAAAGATACTCTACAGGACATTTTATTTAGCATACTTCAAAGAATTTTAATATTTACGTTTATAAAAAGGATTTAACTATTGATCACTCGTGCAAAAGTAGCTGAAGGTTTCACTTGATGAATCAGTTATGTTTTATGATATGCTGGTCATATTTAATCTAGCATTTATATTCTCTTGTATATTCACATTTTAAAGTGTTCGTTCTTCATATGCCACTTTTTTATTTGGAGAAGCAAAAGAAATGTCTTCTGTAAAGTGTAGTTCCACTCTAGTGCCATCCTGACCAAAATAGCCAGTGCATAGGTGAGTTAAGGAATCTTCCCTTTCTCCTTCAAACACACAATAGTCCAGCCAACATTGAAGAAACCCACTCTGTTCATTCTAGTCCATTACCACCCAGTGTCAAACCTGAGCAAGCTTATGGAAAAGATAGCCAGTCTTAACTACAAGCTCAACTGATTGAAGATAAAAGTTTAGACCTGATACAATCTGAATTCTGGCCAAGACATGGAACTGAAACTGTTTTAGGGGCACTGATGGATGATCTCCTCTTGTCAGCAGATAGAGGGCAAACATCCATTCTCATCCTCCTGGACCTTCTGCAGCATTTGACACTGATCATGAGATGATGTCTCACCTGAGAGGTGGCAGGGATCCAGGGAAGTGTGCCAAAGTGTTTTAGTGCTGGAAGGCGTACCCAATGGCTAGTGACTGGAAATTGCACCTCTACCTCTGGACCTTTCAAGGGTCAATTCTCTCTCCAGTCTTTTTCAGTATCTACATGTAGCCACTAGATGAACTTGGCAGATGACATGGACTCAAGTGCCACAACATACAGATGAGACACAGCTTTACCTTTCCTTCTCCACATAAGACTGGACTTGGCAGAATTGGAATTTTTTTTATAATTTAGATGGATAATATCGGTTTGTTTTTAAGCATTTTTTCGATTTTTGTCTATTCAGATTTTTTTTAGTTGCACAAAATTATGGGAGGGATCAGACCATAATTTATTTAATGATAGTAGACATTGAGATTCAAATAGTTAAAGCTTTATAACAGTAAAGCAATAAAGACATTGTCAGCATCACATATCAAAATATACAAATATACAAAGTGTAAACATCCTTAAATCAAACTAGTAAGTTCTCAAGCAGCACTTTTCTTTCTTTGCCTGTCTAAATTTCAATTATTGATGGAAATATTTTTTTCATCGGTTTGTGTATGGCAATGAAATTGAAGTTTACTGACCTGTATCGATACAAATCTAATCCTTCCAAGCCTGCATTTGGCCGTGCCACTGGTACCAAAATGGATCAGTGCTTGGACAAGATCAGCTCATTGGTGAAGAACAGCTGGTTGAAGCTGAATCTAGGCAAGACAGAGGCTATGGTGGGCAGAAGAAAGCATTTGAAGAGTTTGCAGCCACAGTGCAGTCTCCTTTGGTTAAAAGTACACATACACAATTAGTCAGTTTGGTTTGTAATTCAGATGTAGTCTTGGATTTCTTGTTAACACTAAGCTTTTACATGGCAGTATCCTCAATTGACCAAGAGGCTCCTTCCCATCCTGGCAGACCTGTCTTCAGTCATTCATGCCTATGTTATCTCTTGGCTGGATTATCTGGTCACAAAGTCTTCAGCATTTAGGAAATTCTAGCTAGTACAGAATGCTGCAGTTTTTTCCTTAGCAACACAGGCTACTGCAAGGTTATTAGACATGTCCTCTTCTCTCTATGACTGCTTCCCATAGACTTTCAAATCAAGTTCAAGGTCTTAAGAGCTGCTCATGGCTCAGGCCCAGGATATCCAGAAGATCACATAAACTCTGGGTTGAAAACCATGGTTGAAGATTTCTATAGCACAATGGAGCGCTCCAGAAGGGTAAAGCTTGTCTTTGCAAGAGACAGAACTTTCTCGGGGCTGCTTTGAGACTGTAAAATGAACTCACCCGAAAACTGAGGACCATCACAAACCTCACCACTTTGCACTCCAAGTGCAAGGCACATTTCTTTGACCATGTCTTCTCTAACAAATACACAGCAGTAGATGTATTTAGAAACAAACCTCCTAAATCCCTACCAAAACATGATGCTCCACTGCACATACTTTTCCCCCTCAAGAAGGGGCTGAGAGAACAAACGTGACATGTAGTCACGTTATTAATGCACTATTGGAAGGTGCTCAGATACTATAGTGATGAGCACTGTATAAAAACCTGTATTGAGTAGAATACTACCAAAACTGAGCTTGTAGTTAACAGGCACGTGGTTGACTCTGCTTGATGTGAGTAGATGAGTCTTAAGTTCTTTATATTGGTTATGATGTGTGTATGTGTATATATATGAGTGTGTGTGTTTATACTGGAAGACTAGCATTTTGCTGTCTTAAGGGTGAGAAACTTTCAGAATTCAACTAGAGAGGATCATTTTTGTTATGTTGTCCAGCAGCCTTTATTGGCTGGGGGAGATAGACTAATTGGGTCTACTCAGTTTTTTATTTTGGAGTCTGGACGTGGATTTCCTTGTCACATGTTGACCCAGGCAGTCACCTCTTCACACACCTCACTGCTTTGTTCGGTAGGTAATCATTTGTTAGTCCTACTCCCATTTTGAAGCCCAAATCTCAACTCTGCGTACAGCATAACAAAACTGATTGTGGGCTTCTTACAGAAATATGAAAAGGAGTACTTGTGGCACCTTAGAGACTAACCAGTTTATTTGAGCATGAGCTTTCGTGAGCTACAGCTCACTTCATCGGATGCATACTAAATTGGTTAGTCTCTAAGGTGCCACAAGTACTCCTTTTCTTTTTGCGAATACAGACTAACACGGCTGTTACTCTGAAAGCTTACAGAAATATGTAAGTGTTTCATGTATGGCAGACTCCATAGTTCCGTGGATTGGTCAGCTAAGGGATTTTTTTTGTTGAAAGGCTGACCACTTTATTTTGGAGTCCAAAGACGATGACTCCAAGTGAATCCCAGTGCTGTTCCTGGACCTGAGAACTGCTTACCCACACCATATTGCTTGGTAGTATTGCTTAATTATTCAGAGCAAATTTGAAAACAATTAGTGGGAAATCTGTTTTTCCATATGTTAGAGAAAAATAGATGCCTTACTTAAAAAATTAACTGTTATTTCCATCTGTTGGGCAGCTGACATTTCCAAAGGATGCAATTACTTTGTTAGTTGTAAGTTAAATTTTACTTCCTAAATCATCCTGCAATCATGCCTAATGGTGAACAATGGATTAAATTAATTCAAAATGTGAGTGGGTTAGCTTAAAACGTATGTCTTTATTTAGTAGAGGAGCTGAATACTAGTGATTTAGTCCCCCGTGTTCTCTCCAGGCCCCACCCCCTACTATAAACTTCGTGCAAAAGAAACCTGTTTCAATTGATCTGTGTATTTTAAATATCTTGAATCCTTAATTCTATATCTGGAATTCTGTAAACTGTTTAAATAGGGGGAAAGCCTTCAGTGTAAAATGAACAAATGGAGTTGAGGTTGTAAGACACTTAAATTAGGCAAAATGATCTGAAGAGTTGCATCTTGAAGCTGTTTTAGTCAAAGTCAAAGTTTTTGTTTGAGACAGAAGAGACAGAGAATATGAATTTACATTTTCTAAGTATTAGGTTACTTACGATAATAAAACTTTTATTAGCACTTGCAACTGTGGGCACTTTTAAAAATGATAACCTAGAACCCACATTAGTTTCAGTTCTGCTCTTTATTAGAGCAGGGATGGCTTATAATTGTGAATTAATTCAGTTGATCACATCAAGAAAAATACCCCCTTTGAATCTCTGGTTACTTTTATTGAGCAAGGTGTATTGTTGTCAGTAGTTTAGTTTCATTTCATCTTTATTCTCTGTAGTTACCGTTGAATTATTGGCTCTAGCCACACGTTCAGGAAAGCCATAAAACTGACCTCTTTTGCTAATCTTAATTTTCAGGTTTACCTTTAAAAATATGCGTAGTCTTTCACAATGATCATTCCTTTTACAACCAGCATTTGCAACTGGTGCTGAGGTGTGCCCAATGGGCAGGAATTCTGTGCTTTTGGCTTGGGAAATTATTAAATAAAAAATCAGTTTGAATAAATTGTTTTGTTAGCAAATCTTCTTGTTTGCTTAAATTGTATGTGTGTTTTAAGAACACTGAATTTAACTTACTATGGTTTCTTGAGATGTTTATTTAGGAGCAGCTTGCAAATTGTTTTCTCTTAGAGGCTGCTGAGCCAGATGCCTGCAAAGTTGTAAACTAGAACACTGACTACAAATTTACATCACATTTGAAAATACTCAATGTAAAATGACTGTGGACAAGGTTAGAAGTGCAGTGTGATATAAAGCTTAAAAAAGACGTGGACTAATTAAGTATCAGAGTGGTAGCCATGTTATTCTGGATCTGTAAAAGCAGCAGTCCTGTGGCACCTTATAGACTAACAGACTTAGTGGAGCATAAGCTTTCGTGGCTGACAAAGTGGGTATTCACCCATGAAAGCTTATGCTCCAATACGTCTGTTAGTCTATAAGGTGCCACAGGACTCTTTGCCACTTGGACTAATTAGATGTTTTCTGCAACCATTCTGCAGTCAAATGTGTTTTCTATTATCATAATGCAGTTAATGGAAAATCAGATATAAATGTTGATTTGTAATCATATACATTTCATTTTTGAAATGAAACTTTTTCTGCATGTTCCTCATTAAAGCACACTTTGAAGCTAGTGTTTTAAAGAAAACTTAATTCTTTTGCATTTAGCAACAGACTTCAAAGGAACATATCATTTTGAGCTTTAATTTTTAAATGTGACCTGCAAATATATTTCAACAACAAAAAGACAACATCAGATATATTTTGTAAATGTCTCAAATAAGTAGTGTAAGAACAACATTGAGCATGTAAGTCAAAAAAAATCTTGTTTTGGGCCTTTAGCAGGTAGGCCTACTGTAGATAGACAACACCTGCTCTGAGTAAAGCCAGCTACAGACAGAATGTATCATAAATCAGGAAACTCCATTGAAAAGCCTGGACCTTACTTGAGGAATGTAAATATTAAGATGTCATTAAGATACTGGAAAATCTCTCAGAGCTTGTCTTAAAATACTTTTTTACTCTTTGGCATGTAGTGTTTGAAAATATACACTATTATATGCCTTAAACCTCTTCCTTTGACTATTGTTGGCACCAGCACTTAGAGCAGGGTAGAGCTGGATATTGACAAATTCAGAAAGGTTTTTGTTTCAGTGTTTTTGTAAAATCCACCTATCGTATAAATTGCAAAATGCAAATTATAGCTTAAGTACTATGCATATGGGAGCTATAGAAAAAACTAAGATAGCTAGCACACATGTTAAGAACACTGCTCTGTTAAAAGAACAGGTTTCAGAGTAACAGCCGTGTTAGTCTGTATTCGCAAAAAGAAAAGGAGTACTTGTGGCACCTTAGAGACTAACCAGTTTATTTGAGCATAAGCTTTCGTGAGCTACAGCTCACTTCATCGATGAAGTGAGCTGTAGCTCACGAAAGCTTATGCTCAAATAAATTGGTTAGTCTCTAAGGTGCCACAAGTACTCCTTTTCTTTTTGTTAAAAGAACAGTGTCAAATTGTAGTAGATAAGGTCTGAAGTGTGTTTTTGTTTTTTTATTTAAGCACAAATATCCTGATTTCACTGAAGTGTGGTTGTTTGCTTGCTGTATTAGGACAGTGACTGAGATTCCAAAGAAATAGTCATTCCAAGACTGGAAGAGACCTTATAAGGAAACTTATATTACAATAAGTGCACACAGTTTGCTTGCCATATAGATCTTAATTCAGGAAAAGACTTCAGCTTGTGCTTAAAGTTAAGTGCTTTCCTGAATCAGGGCCTTATGCAGTACAATCTTTTTAATTCTGTTTGCTATTAGATCTTTGCTAAAAGGTGGTGAAAGTGGTGTTGCCATTTTTAATAGTATTTTCAGTCTGCAGAATATGAGCTATAGTGAGGTTTCGTTGCTAAATGTCACTAACTTTTAAACTATGCTACAGTACATATATCCAAGTACTTACAAAAATAAAGTTCTTTGTGGTGCATTATCCTTGACATTTTATTTTAGTTATTTGCTAACTTGAAATATTTGCAAAAAGAAAAGGAGGACTTGTGGCACCTTAGAGACTAACCAATTTATTTGAGCATAAGCTTTCGTGAGCTACAGCTCACTTCATCGGATGCATTCAGTGGAAAATACAGTGGGAAAATTTCCTTACCTGATCACTCTCATTACAGTGTGTATGGTAACACCCATTGTTTCATGTTCTCTGTGTATATAAATCTCCCCACTGTATTTTCCACCTAATGCATCCGATGAAGTGAGCTGTAGCTCACGAAAGCTTATGTTCAAATAAATTTGTTAGTCTCGAAGGTGCCACAAGTCCTCCTTTTCTTTTTGTGGATACAGACTAACACGGCTGCTACTCTGAAATTTGAAATATTTGGTAATCTGCATTGCAGATACCTACTCAGTGTGAATTGATGATCTGTTCCACAGCAGAAGCTTTTTTTAAATAAAAATGAATTATATTACTGTGGCCCAAAGTAAGTTACTTAATACACTGCATATTTTACCCTCTTAAGTTTTCTAAAAACTGCATGTCAAAAGTGAATGCCATCATCATGTTTGTCTTTTTCTTTTGTGCTTAAGTTAATATGTTTAGTGTGAGTTCTATTAACTGGCTTGCATAAAAAGTTACTGACTACTCTTTTGGCAATTAAAAGATGAATTGCTTGCAACAGGAAGTGGTAAAACAATGAGGGGGGGCGGGCCCTGTTCTATAACTTTGTTACCCATTTGCTTTTGGGTCAGAAATGTCAGGTAAAAGCATCAGACATTAGTCAAGTCTGGAAACTGATAGAAGCATGAGATTTATAAGCCTCCAAAATGAGCCAAGCTCCAGCAGGAAATGCAGGGAGTTTATTGGAAAGCCACAGGAAACACCAGCTGGAGGAATTATGGCTGGTCAAAACAGTGCCTGTTCCACTAAATAAAATGACACACATCCCCACTTGCATTTTTCCTTGAAGAATGAGAAATTGCAAGAAATCTGGGGATAAAGTGTATCATCCTCAAGAGGGTGATGTAATTGTCACGAATCTTCTATATCAGAAATCCTCTGAAGTTCAGGAACAAGTGTCATGACACAGCACATCAAAGTGAACTGCCAGCTGTGTGGTGCTTTACTGCTAATTGAGTTAATGTGAAACACTTCCCTGAACCAATTATCTAAACTGTATTTAAATCCAGCCAGCCTTCAAGAAAAGGAAAAGCAGCTCAGATGGTCTCTTTATAGTGTTAGTTGCCGTCTTATGTTGTGGTGAGATTACTTATGCGCCTAATCTTATTTAATACCTTTGGTTTCTGGAATATATAGTCATGATATAATAAAATTTTGTAACTGTTCATCAACATTGAACGTTTTCCATTTATGAAATGACATTTGGATGACTAAGCATGTGGAATGTAAAATCAGATTTTAAATAGTATATTAAATTATTTATTACAGCATGTATCATTCTTGGCTTTTTAAGTGTCAAACTTAAGGGCTTTCATCTTACAGTGAATGTGTTGGCAGTAATTGTAGCATGTCAGTAAGTGTTGGGTTGGTTGTATGGGGCAGTCTACTATAAATTTTTTTCCTGTGTATTTATTTCCATTCCTACAACTGAGTACAACTGACTCTGTCCTGAATGGTATGAGTGATGGAACCATAAAGCAAGGGAGTCTTAGCCCTGCATGTGTCTTAATCAGTTAAAAATCATTATTTTATTTCGTGAAGGAGGGTTGGTGGTAGGTATATCTGTATTTTTGTTGAACGTACTGTTTAGATTATTTTTGGATTGCACACACACTGTCATATGCAATATTTGATTGCTGTCAACCAGAAACCTCACAAGCCAATCAAGATTTTCAAATCGTTCAGGTTCACGCTCTTGGCTACTGTATGCTGATTGGCTCCTGAAGAAGAGGCCCTCTTCATTAAGAATGTGGCTATAATTTAGTGGTTAGTTTTGCATACTATGAGCCATCTTCTCAGCTATTTTGGAGCAATTTTATGTCATTCTATGGGATAGAGTTGCCGCAAAACTGATTTACCTGGTAGCAAGTTGCTTATATGCCATAGACCTGCTGTAGCTGCTACACTACTCCTTCCCCTGTAACTGGCATAACAATGTGGCCAGAGCATCTATAGCAATCCCCAGCTCCTAAGAAGGCTCTTTGGGCCTATAGGCAGCTGGTGCAAATTCAACCTTTGATCTGCTCTAACTTTTGTGCCATTGAGAGGGAGATGCATGGCTAAAAGTTTAAAACAAACAAAAAAACTGTTCTAGCATTTCTTATTTCTACACAATAATATATTCCACACTATTTCAGAAATTGGATCCAGTAGGTGTCCACATAAAAGTACAAATAAATCTTAGATAATTTTCAGTTTCATGCCAGTATGCTGACAATTAATTATCTAGAGACAAACATGTAAAATAGTATAGTTTAATTCATAGGACTGTGCTTGCATCTTGCTTGCATCTGGTTGAGTATACTCCTGCTTAGACTTTGTGTAATTGCTTGTGCATACTATAGAAAATTATGACTATACTCTTATGACCAAACCTGTGGTATATGAAATTATTTCAAAGTCAAATGAAAACATGGTTCCCAAACACACAGAATTTAGCACATGATAAATGTTTTTGCTAATTTGCAACTTCTTGTTGTTACTGAAATTGTCAGCTTACCTGATCACTGTTAAGTGACCCATGGTGCTTGACATGACAAGTATTACACTAACACGAGAGGTGATAATTATTTCTGTCTTTTGAGAGCAGTCTGTTTTTTCCTTTCATCAGTATGCTGGCAGATAAACTAAATATGACCCCTGAAGAAGCTGAACGATGGATTGTCAATCTAATTCGAAATGCAAGACTCGATGCCAAGTTAGATTCAAAATTGGTAAGTTTTGTACTTCATTGTGTAGAAGAGTCCAGCTTGATTTGTTTTATCATAATTTTCTTTCATACTAGTTGCTAACAGTGTTTGTAATACTAATATATCTTTACATATTTTTTTATTCTATTGATTCTGAAGTATGGTGTTCTTCCTTTACCAATTTTGGCACTGCACAGACAGTTGCTGTTGTAACAGGTATAGAGGTCATTAATACTAGTTCTGAGAGCAGGAGTTAAGCCTGTTTGTCATGGTATGGTTAAAGTTACATTGTCTCAGTTGTAAATCATACTTTTTTTGTAATCTTGGATATACTCACAGTGGCTTGTAATATTTTTTAATCCTTTATAGTTAACTGAACTATGAGTGAAATTTTAAAATACACCTCTACCCCCATATAACGTGATCCGATATAACACGAATTCGGATATAATGCAGTACAGCATTTCTCCTCCCCCCCTCCGTCCCATCCCCCCCCAGGCTTGCTGCGCCAAACAGCTGATTTGCGGCAAGCCTTGGAGGGAGGTAGGGAGAAGCGGGGAGGAGGCGGAGTGGAGGTGAGCTGGGGCGGGGAGCTGCTGGTGGGTGCTCTGCACCCACCAATTTTTCTCCATGGGTGCTCCAGCCCCGGAGCACCCACAGAGTTGGCGGCTATGGCGGCAGCGTGTCTAGCTCCAACACGTTGCTCTGAGCATGTGTTAAGGGGGCTGGGCCAGGGTCAAGGGGTTGGATAAGGGGTAGAGGGTCTCAGGGGACAGGGAGCAGGGGGGTTTGGATGGGTCGGGAGTTCTGAGGGGTCAGTCAGGGGGCGGGAAGTAGGTGGGGGTCGGATGGGGGCGGGGCCAGGCTGTTTGGGGAGGCACAGCCTTCCCTACCCGGCCCTCCATAGCAAGTTCGATATAATGCAGTTTCACATATAATGCGGTGAGATTTTTTTGGCTCCTGAGGACCACATTATATCGGGTAGAGGTGTAGTTGGTCAAGTGAAGTAAGGTCCTGCACTTAATGGCATTTCTCTGTTTGTCTGTTGTAATGTGGTAATTTGTGTAAAACACATCTGATCAGTTCCAGAATTTGATATCAATGGGTTTCCCATCCCTTTTTGATTTTTTTGGTAAAAACAGAAAAAGCTGATTTCCGCTAAACTCAGGCTAATTGGCTGACTTGCCTTTGATGTCACAATCCCACTAAGAAGCTTCTGAATGCTGAGTGACTTTGAAAATCTGGCCCTTATTTGAGTGCCTAAATGGGAGCTGAGGTCTTTTGCTAGTCTGGTGACAATTATTGTGGATGCTGAGGATTTGAAAAGCTGGCCCAGAGATTTTTGGCCTACCTCCTTATTCACTTCTATTTTGGCGACTCCTTGCAAACCCTCCTCTCCATGGGAGGGGCGCTGTCTCCATTTCTCCCTCCCCCACATACATCTACCCCCATGCCAGCAGCTCTGAAATAGAGGGGGATGGGTGAGAGTGGGACAAAAGGGCTTGTGTGTAGAATGGAATGGTGTAAGTAGTACCTGATGTGTGCAATGAACTTGGCCTACATAAGCAGTGGATTGTACAGCTCTCTAGTATAAGTATACAAGAACAAAAAATGATTTACACAATTGAATGAAGACTGCTTTGGATCTTAGAAATACTCTCCACTTGAATATATGTGTGTTAGGGGCAGAGTTAGTTGTTTACAACCTTAATTTTGGCATTTCTTATCACTTTTGAGTGGTTAAATGTTTTTGCATATTTGGTAAATTAAAGTATGATCCCTCATGAGTGTTTTCTATTTAATTTCTAGGGCCACGTAGTTATGGGTAACAATGCAGTCTCACCCTACCAACAAGTGATAGAAAAGACCAAAAGCCTGTCTTTCCGGAGTCAGATGCTGGCTATGAACACTGAGAAAAAATTGAACCAGAGCAGTAGGGCTGAGGTAAGTACCAGTTACATGAGTCTGTATTTCCATATCCTCTTCTAACTTGGAGAGAAAACTACAGACTTTTGTTATTGCCACTAAACATACACTGTATATTCTTTGCTTCTCACTCCCTCAGTGACATTTTTAACTGCTGTGTGGCACTGGAATTAAATTGAAAAGGATTTATTTTGTTGCCATGAGTTTACAAGTGGGCAATAGTTCCTGCTTTCTTTCATCTCTTATATTCCTACTTTATTCTTCTAGCTCTTCCTTTCACCCCCCACACAGTTCCATATCCCTCTTTCCATTCTCTGTTTTGGTTCTCGTCCTCCTTTAACAATGCCCTCTTGTACTTTATAGGGGTATAGGCAATTCATTAAACTGATTCCTGATGTGGCATTACAGAAGCATCTATCTAACATGAAAAGGGATGGATATATGCTAACCTAAATATATTTATACACTGAGTTAGCAAGGTCATCCTGGTTGTGAGATGTTATTTGCTACCATACTGGAGATGCCAGTTCTTCAGTAACTCATGCCTTTGCTTGGTGGACACTTCAGTCGCTCAGGGGATATCTACACTGCAGTTAAAAATCCACAGCTAGCCCGTGCTAGCTGGCTCAGGCTAGGGGTCTGTTTATTTGTGGTATAGAAGTCCAGACTCGGGTTGGAGCCTGTGCTCTAGGACCTTGCAAGGTGGGAGGGTCAAGTCAGCTGTCGCGGGCCAGCCACGGTTTCAGACTGCAGTGTGTAGAAATACCCTAAGTTGATATGGTTAGAATACAAACCTCCCTTAATCTGTGGGCAGCCATGCACCTGAAGAAAAAATGAGGCTGATGTTAAAACGTGGAAATTGAATGGTTGTGTAAAATTCTAAGACTCAGTCTGAATCAGTTTATTTAAGGACTAGAGGTTGTATTGATGAGCTTAACTACATGGTTTTCAGTATAACCACAGTGAAAATAAATGATTAGTTTAAAAGGAAGGAAACCTCTCCTGCCCCAACATAATACATATACATAGAGAGAGAGAGACTCTCTTGGCCTCCCAAGCATAGGCCTCGACTCCATGGGTGCTCCAGCCCACAGAAAAAAATTAGCACCCACCAGCTTTCTTCCCATCTTCCTCCCGCCTACTGTTCCCCGGCATACAAGAGGTGCTAGGGAGGAGCGGGGACAGGGCACGCTTGGGGGACGAGTGGGATTGAGCACCCCCAGGGAAAAGAGGAAGCCAGTGTCTAAGCTCCCAAGTCTCTTACGTTGAAGGAAGAGAGAAAAGCAGAAGACTCAGTGAGGTCCACCAGGGATCGTGCTATATTGATTTAATTTACCTGAGACATTCTTACATGATATGGTTATGTTCTGGGGAAAACCCATAGATAAAACAGATTTTTTGAAAATTTCTACTAAAGCTAAAAAAAATACAAAATAAAATTTTAATTGGCATTTATCACTGAAGGGACCATTCTGACAAACTAAGGTAGATAAGTTTTTAACACAGTAGAAAATCATGTAAAGGTCAAGTAACAAAATTTGGAAATAGTGTTACTTTGAGACACTTCAGGACTGTTCAAAAATACTTTGTTTCCTGCCTTTCTGAACAGAGGGAAAATCTTTGTGGCAATGTAACTTTGTTAATAGAACAAGGATGTCACAACAAATTTACTTTAATTTTAAAAATATGGTATGTGGGAGTGAATCACTATTAAACACTGTGATGCTGATAAATGGTTAAGCGGTTCATTTATCCATGTATTATGACTTGATTGATTATTAAACTGATTCCTGTTGGGTGGTATTTACAGAAGCAGCCATCTAACTTTATGAATAGGTTATTTTAAAAAGTTATTACAAATAATAATGTGGTATATGCTGTTAACATTTCAGTGGCTAACATAAACCAATGGCTTTCTTTTTTCCTGCTGATCCTTATTTTTTTGTTTTATATATTTTTAGGCACCTAACTGGGCTACTCAAGACTCCGGCTTCTACTGAAACAGTTCTGAGGGGGAGAAATATCAAATTTTCATTTGAGAGGAGAAGATAAATATATTGTGTACCTTTTCTCAAAGAGCTAATTCTGGGAATTTGCAATACATGATGAGTTGAATAAAATTGGGTACTTTTAACTGTGTAGCTTTATAATTTGAGTAGTTACACATTTAAAAAATTTGCTACAAGATAAAATTTGCTACAATATAGTTCAATTCTCCATATTTTTAAATTAAAATTTAAATGTTGACTGCATTTTTACAATAGGCCACAAGTTCCACTTGGTCCAAGATCAAGTCTATTTTTGCATCCATCTCTGCTTGGAAACATGGGAATTCTATTTCTAGCTATTTATTTCTTTGTATATTGCCAATGGCCACATCATCAGATAAAGTTGTGGATTATGGGTCCAAGACAAGAGAATGTTAAAAGCATGTTCCTGAATGGTACAAACTGTTGGACAACCCTAGAGTACATTGCCTGTATTCCATACCTGACATGACACTTTTAGGCAGAATGTCGACTGAGGGTTCATATTATATAGGAAGGTACAGTGAAATTTCTGGGGGATCATGGAACTGGATTTGAGTTAAACTCAGTAATACTTCTAGGAGTAATTTAAAGATAATTTATCAGTCCTCTGCTTTCTAGAATAAAAACAGCACTGTTATGCTGTGATTCTACTTATCTGGAAAGAGGAGGGAAGACCTCTGTCACGCTTCCCAATGTAAACATAAGCTCTACCCACTCTGCTCTGTCATCTTACTTCCTGCACATGTAATGTGCTGAATCCTGTTAATTTGCTCTAGCTTCTAATATGAAGCAAGAACAGAATCTTTCAGTTCTGAAGGGGGAGAGTAAGCACCACTTGAAGCAAATAACATGTTTTCTGTCTCCTCACCTGTTGTCCCTCTTCACAGCAATACCAGTTTGCCCCTTGGTGTGTGTGACGGGCAGGGAGCTATTATCTCTTGGAATGCTTTTATGGCTGCCTCAACCTGGAGTTGTCGTCTGTTTTCTTGTGCTCTACCCTTCTTCCCTGGGTTGGATATGGTTTTCATGCTTGCAGCTTTCCATATGCATGGCTTGACTATCTAGATTTCTTTATACTCTAGTGAGTAGTATTAGTCTTACATAACATAAATGCAAAATGGGCTAAGTTCGAGCTGTGGAAATAACTGATTCCCCCCCCACCCCCCATTGGCCATTCTAAAAAATGGAAAAAAGTGTTTTGGGTCAAATTAAAATTTTTTTTAATTTTTGGTGAATTAAAAAAGAAAGAAGAAAAAGAATTATTTCAGATTCAACAGAAATTTCAAAACAAAACATTTCATTTTGATTTCAAGCATTTTTTCAAATATTTTTGAATTGTTAAAACTGAAGGCAATTCCTAAAACAATTTGTTTTGAACTAAAAAAGTTTATTTCAAATATGCCAAAGCATTTGGATGTTTTCTGAAAAGTTCTAGCTTTTTGGCCAAAACAATTTGGCAAAACTTAAATTCACAGAACATTTTGGTATTGCCAAATATGCTTTTACGCTCTATCTCAATTTCTAAAATTTTTCATGTGTCCCTAATCTCATCCATGTTTTTGAATTCATTTATCTCTTGGAATTGTGTCTATGTAGGTCATGATCAAGAGCTTCAAATATCAAAATCATAAATTGGCTCGGAGAGTAGCTAGTGAGCAAAGCAAAGTGATATACTCATTAGTAAGGCTACAGTTTATTCATGGGTATTTTTATTAAAAGTCATGGATAGGTCATGGGCAATAAACAAAAATTCATGGCTTGTGACCTGTCCATGACTTGTACTATAAATACCCCTGACTAAATCTTAGGTGCTTGTGGGGCAAGGGTGGCCACCCGGGGCCCTGCCAGTGCCTCTCAGGTAGCTGTGGGATCAGCTGCATCAGAGGTCCCAGAAAGTCACGGAATCAGTGACCTCCGTGAAAGACGTGCGGCCATCTCATTAGCCTGTACTTGCTGCATGGACCCTCTACTTCAGTGGTGGGCAACCTACAGTCACAGGCCGAATGCGGTCCATCAGAGTAATCTGATAGCGGGCTGCGAGACATTTTGCTGATGTTGACCGTCTGCAGGCACGGCCCTCCGTAGCTCCCAGTGGCCGCGGTTTGCCGTTCCTGGCCAATGGAAGCAGCGGGCCATGGGGACATGCTGGCTGCTGCTTCCCGCAGGTCCCATTGGCTGAGAACAGCGAACCGCAGCCACTGGGAGCTGCGGGGGGCCGTGCCTGCGGATGGTCAATGTCAGCAAAATGTGTCTCAGCCCGCAATCAGATTACCCTGATCAGCCGCATGCGGGCCGCAGGCTTGCCCACTGCTGATCTACTTAGTTCCTGCTCTTCACCCAGTTGCCAGTCTCACCTCCTGCTTGTGTAATGAGGCTGTTCTTTGCTTCTGATCCCTTTCCTGCTAGTCATACGTACACCTGCCTAAAACGGACCTTTTCAGGAGTCACATCTTCTTCCCTAATCCATTGCAGCCATATTCTACCTGTAAGCTTAGTGGAAATTTCGGATGGCTGAAGAGTAAACAGTTTAACATCCTGTCTTCGTTAGGAATCAGATATTGATGGTTGAAACCAGTGTTTCTGTGCATAATTTCTGTCCTTTATTTTTTAATGAGGTGTAAACATTTATTTCTCTGGGGCCTATTCCTGATTTTTGCTTCAGTCATGGACACAGGTTTGTCCCTCTTCTGATGTTGCCAGAAGAAGTGGAAGACATGGAGATCTCTGCAAACTTAACTGAAATGTGCTAAATGTAATCCAGGCAAATAGTGTGGTTGTCGCCTTCTGGTGACTAGATCACATACAGAAGCTTGTCTGCTGCGACTGTTGAGCTTTAGCTCAGGCAGCAGAATCTCCTGTTTTTCAATCCAGATGTTATGCATAGGTTCAATCCCTGCTGCCACTACCTGATCCAGGAATGACTGTTACAGGTGGGATCTATATGCCCTGGGAGGGTTGGCTGCAGCAGGCATTCAGTCGGGACTTCTGGATCTAAAAGTATGAGCTTATAGTGCCTGAGCTAAAAAAATACCAAGTTCAGTAGCTCAAGTTTACAGCAGACGCAAATCTCTTTAGGTGGACTGTCAACTAAAAGGAGGGATAGAGAGCCATACGGCCTGGCTTATATTAGTATACAGCCTTCTCCCCTGCTTCTGGGGCCACATCATTTGGAACATTTAAAAATATATTCTTGATGAACCAAAGTAAACTGCTTTACTGAGACACAGGAGGCACAAGTGAAAACAGGAAGATGGAGGAATCGGAATGTGATCGGAGAGAGGTATCTTCTGCGCAGTCTGTAGCAAAGTTTTAGAAGCCATGGACCCTGAAGGAGTGGGATAAAGACAGGGTCTTGAGGTCCTAATATTACACTATGGTAACACCTTATATATAAGAATCTCAAAGCACATGTTGCTAGTCTTATATTCTAATTAGATCATTGTTCTGCAGAAGAGGAAATAATATGCGTATACCTACTTCTACTGCAGTAATAAAGTAAATATTAAAGTAACTGTATAGGTGAATAGACAGCTCATTAAACTGATTACTGATGTAGCCTTACAGAAGCAGCCATGTAGCATGAAAAAGGTGGATTTATGCCAACCTAAATATATTCACACACTGAGCTAGCAAGGTTGTTCTGGTCACATGATGTCAATACCATGCTGGAGATGCTGATTCTTGAGTAATTCCTGCTCTTGGTGCATGTCCCTAGTCACTACGTTGATATGGCTGGGATACAAACCGCCACTGAACTGTTGGTACACGTGCACCTGGAGAGGAAATTGGCAAACTTGTAACTGTTCTCACAGATGGTCCCAAAGATGCAGAGGGGAAAATCATTCCAATCTTGGTAGATAAAGTAAATAAACCAATATCTAGTAGGTGATTTTAAAATGGAGGCTGAGGCATGTGCAGTTTGGAATTTGAATAAACATGGGTGAGTGGGGGAGAGGTGGTTAACAAGTGATTTCAGGCTTATTGCTCCTACTAGCAATAAGCTTGTGTCAATGACGTTGGTACAGAACAGACTATTCAACAGGGCACCCAATCATGCAAGCAGTTTCTCACAGGCACAAAAGTTCACCTGTGCAGAACAGCTTATAAATTTGGGGCCTATGATAAAATCAGAGCCTGGTCCCGTAAGGCTTTGCAGGACTGGGTTCTCTGGTCTTATTTTTCCCTGTATCCCATTGCTTCTTGTGGCTCTAAGTTTTCCCTTGAGAAATTAATTAAAACTCAGCCACTGCTTCATTCTGTATCATTACAATCCAAAATACTAGCTGTAGAGCAATCCCGACTGCATAAGAGCCATCCCTGTTTGATGATACAACCCAAAAAAGCATGATTTGTATCATTAAAGCATTTTTAAGCTAGAGACTAAATTGGATTTTTTTTTTTTGGTAAACAGCAGGGAAATAACCAACATTTTTCTTCCTATCAAAAGAAAACTGCTCATCTCTAAAAATATTCTCCCTCTGCTGACAACCTTTTTGAACAGTTTTGTTGTTCCATCTCATAAAAGAAATGCTGTGTTGGAGGTATTGTCTGGCTATACTGAAAGGAGGACAGGAGACACCTGATGTGGTTTTAATAAGGTCACAACTTTATTACTAGGAGTCTGGGACTACTTGCCTGATAAAAGGGTACAATACAGATAACCCCACCCGTGTTCATTCAATATCTACCTGGGGGGCTTCCACCAGCTTCTCTTTTTTTCCAACTAGGACCTCCAGCCAACCCGTTGCTGGGCCCTTATCATCCATCCACCCCCCTCATATGAGGGTTATAAGAAAGTGGGGTGAGCTCCCTGCCATACCATTAATAGGAGCCCTGAACACTCCCCACCCCTTTTTTGTTCCTTTAACCAGTACCTTCTTTTTAAGTCCCTTACCAAGCCGTTTACCTGGTCACGGTATCCCTTCCCTATGAATGGTATCCCTTTCCTACCTGCACTGGACATCCGCCCCACACTTATGTAATAAATTGCGAGGTAGAATCTACTGCCCTACACACCTCATGTTAACAAAGCCCCCCTAACCCCCTGTGGGGAAGGGGAAACACCCCCCACACACACATACCACCTAGGCTGATCTGGTGGTGAGAGAAATATTCCTTCTCAACTCCCTTAAAAGGGGGCGGCTAGTGCAATTCCCTCAGCTGGTCTTGACCAAACTTGGTATTTTGCCATCTAAAGCTTGGAGGCTTGGTGCCGCCTCCCCTGCTCCATGGAAAAAGGGCTTCTGCTAGACCATGTCTTAGAATTACTCAGTAATACCCTGTACATCTGTCAACATTGTTATAATATAATGGGCTCCAAACCATGCGGGAGGCCCCATAAGCCTGCATGGAGTTCCATTGAAGTCTGTGGTACTCAACACAAGCATAAGGGTTTGCCCGTGCAGATCTGATTACAGGAGCGACTCTTGGGGGAAGTCTGTGTCAAAAAATTAAAAATTCTCTTCACAATATTTTAAAATTCTGCAAAATTTTGCATATTTGTCAAAATAACCCATGCCAGTTTCAATTATTTTGGTAATTTATTTCAAAATACCTGTTAGCAACTATGTCTGTAATAATGTGGACACAACAAAATTCCCCCAGGAGTCAAGAGTTAAAGAAACCCCTATGACAACCCAGTTCCTGTTTCTCTGTGTTGCCTCCACCACAGCCCAGCCGGAGGCCCAGGCACCCACACGCCTTCCCCCCAGAACCCAGCCACAGGGTGCCCCCTCAGCCCACACACTCATACCCCCTGACCCCCAGAGCCCAGCCATGACCCCCCCACAACCCAGACACTCGCACCCTCTACCTCCAGAGACCAGCTGCTGCCCCCCCAGCCCAGACACCTGCACCCTCTAGCCCCCAGAGCCTAGCTGCAGAGCACCCCACAGCCAGACACCCACACACCGTCCCCCCAGAGCCCAGCTGCAGGGCCTCCCCAGCCCAGACACTTGCACGTACCCCCTACCCTCCCAGAGCCTAGGGATCCAGAGGCAAAACAGTCTCATGCAGAGCCCTGGGCTTGTGTGGAATTTCCTGTGCGCCACCTCCTTCCTTCAGGGCTTGCTGGAAACGACAGCTGCTGGGAACTCTCCAGTTGCTGGGAGCTCTCCAGCTCTCTCCCTTTCCCCCAGCAGTGTCTTGTATTTGCAAGCTGGGATCTGCTGATTCCAGCGGCCCCCTAGTGGTGGCCAGCAGCTCTGCAGCCCATTTCTATGGGGCCAGGGGAAGGAAATTTTGCACGGAACATTAATTTCTATGCAAATTCTGCGTTGCACAGTTGTGATGAATTCCCGCAGGAGTAAGGAGCAGAGTCTTATGTTTACAGTGTCTTACATACATTATGTGTCTAACAGTTCTTTACAGAACTAATTCAGTTACAAGGTTAAAATATATGAGAGGCAAGGGAGGGAGCATGTTTTTAGCTGAGATTTGACGCTACATGGAAGGTCATTGAGGTGGAGGAATAATAAATAGTACAGTCAACTCATTTTATCAAGGATTTTTAAGTACAACAAAAAATTGAAAACTCCACCATAAAAACTTGCTATTTGTCTAAGCTTATTAGACAGCCACTGACTAGCAATAATTATTTGACAAATATCCAAGAACATATGATCTGATCATTTAAATTACATGCACAGAAGATCAGTTTTGGACATGTTTGTATTCCTGACTTAATTTCCAAGTAGTTTTGCAAGTAATTAGTCAAAGTGGAATAAACCTTTGGTTGTGTGATTTTTTTTTTTTCTTCCCAGAGAGATCTATTTGGTGCATACTGAATATCACCCATCTAAATACTAACGTTCACTTGTAAATGCTATTGTTCTGTGTGTAAACATGCTGAACAGCTTTAAAAATGGACGCTTATCTGAGGGCACAACGTTAATCTGATGGTTCCGCCACTTTGTGAGAAAAGATTGTGGTTGCCTCTATTTTTAAACACAGGTATATGAAGGCTAGAAAATGGAAATTTTTCTTCTTTGAGTAGTGTCCCTATGAATGTTCCACTGTAGGTGTGCTTGGAGAACTTCAGTAGCAGTGTCCATTAAGCCCACACATGTGCTGTCCCTCCTCATGCTCTGCCATGAGGATAGTCAGTGCGCACTAGCTAACACCCTTCAGTTCCTTCTCAACTACCCCTGGCTAGAGACGGAGCTATTAGCAGTCCATTAGCGACTATTACCTTGTGCTGTCTTTGTAGCCTAGAACCTAGTTTTTAGTAGTAGTTAGTCTAGTGTCTTTTACTTTTGTCCTTATATTTTAAATATATATAGAGAGAGATGGTTTACTTTCTTTCTTCCTGCCTTTCTTGATGGGGGCCCTTCCTCCCCAACAGAGCATGCCCAGTTCTCCAGGCTTCAAGAAGTGCCTATCCTGCAATTCATTCCCTCAAACGTTCCTCAAAAGTGCACTTTGCCAGCAGCTTAGATCTCAGTCTCGCAAGGACAGAGAGCTAAGGCAAAAGATTATATTCATGGAGGAGGCTCTCAGACCTTCTCCAGACCTGCCCCAAGAGTCTCCATGCAGACATGAGTCTTCCCCACAGCCCTCAACATCCAAGAACCATGGGGTGAAGAAATCAGCCACTTACACACCTCACAAGTCGAAGAAGAACAGGAAGTCCCCCAGTGAGCCATGAGCTAGCTGCAAATGATCCCTGGCACACTAAGTATGCTCGGTACCATCGACACCAAGACAGGCCAGCCTCAGTACCCACGGCTCCAGGAAGACTATGGCAGCAGGTACCACTGACATGCCCACAGATGCAATGGGCCCAGGTGCTGAGTCAACAGTATCTAAGAAGAACAACAGGAGCAAACACTCCGAAGGCACCACCAGCATGCAGTGTCCCATTGGTACCAGTGCCTTACCCTGTACCTGAATGGCTGGTATGGACTTCCCCCCGCACCACCACTGGCACTGAGCCAGTTGGCACTGCTGGAATTCTGGCACTTGAGGGACCTCCATGTAACTGACCAGAGTCTCCTCCTGGGCACCAAGTCCCCACCCAGCATGGGAGTCTTCCTTGCTGCCTTACCACGCTCCCCTGTTCTCCAGTGTGGACTCTGCTAGTGAACCAGAGAAGGGCATATCCCAGTACTCCTCCCAAGCCCCTACTAGTGCCCAATACCAGCAGGGCCCACAGACATATCCTCAGATGGCCTCACTGCCGCCATCCTGGTACAGCCATCCATGGGCACCCGCCACCAGGCTCCATGCCACTGCCACCTTACGGGCCATACTGGGACCACATGGCTGCATATTGCCCCCATGCCTCTAAGGCTTCTAGTCCCACCCAGGAGCCCCGAGACACCTTTGGCCACAGCATCCAGGGCTTTGGAGCCCCCAGAAGGAGCCTTGGAGGAAGAGTATGAGGGCAATGTTGAAGAGGTAACCCCCAAAACTATATCCTCCTCCTCCTCCCCAGATGAGGCTGTCATGCCTCTCCCACCATCCCTGGGGGAGGATTTTTGCTTGTTCCAGGACCTCACTAAGAGAATAGCTGGCTCTCTCCAAATACTTCTGGAGGAAGTCAAGGACATGCACCACAAGCTTTTGGACATCCTCCAATAATTTTCCTCCTCAAAAGTGGCCCTTCTCGACCCCACAAGAACAATATAACAGACCCCCAGCATCAGTCGCACTGACTTGCAAGCAAGCGGACAAAAAGTACTATGTCTCGGCAAGAGAAACAGTGTTTCTCTTCTTCCACCCTCCACCCTACTCCGTTGTGGTAGACGCTGTCAATTCTTGTGGCTGTCAACACTATATGAGGCCCCACTCCCTATGATAGGGACAGGAAGGTCTGGACTTATTTGGCAGGAAGGTGTACTCCTTGGCCACTCTTCAGTTTTGAATCTCCAACTACAAACTACTTACGGCAAAATTCCATTATGTGCGTTACTCGAAACCGAACAATTTTATTGAGCAGCTGCCCGAGTTGCATCACAAACAATTTAAGGCCATCATCCAAGGGCTGCTAGTAGCAAAGAGAATGTTACAGTCTGCCCACAACATTGCTGATACTGCAGCCAAATCCATCTCCACGGTGGTGGTGATGTGACGTATCTCTTGGTTCCACCTGTCAGGTTTCTCAAAGCAGGTGCAGGCAACAATTGAAGAACTGCCCTTTGAGGGCACTAAGCTCTTCACGGAGAAAACCAGTGACTCCATTCACACTTTGAAGGATTCTCGGGCCACTCTCCATTCACTGGGCATCTACACACCAGGGCAAAAGAGAAAATTTAGTCTGCAAACCCAGTATAAGCCACACACTTCCCAATACCCAGCTCAATGATACTATGAGCCACAGAGAAAGAAAACGAAATTCTCCAGACATAAACTGTCTGGCTAGCAATCCTCCTCGTCCCAGCCTTCTATGTCTAAACACCAGTTTTGACGTGTTGGTTGAGGTTCTTATAGATCACTCCCCACAACTGCTATAACCGACAATTGCTACCTATCGATTTGGCCACCATCAGGCAGTATTCTGCACCTGGAAGCGTTTATCATCAGACCGATGGGTCCTAGAGATTGTTTGCCATGGTTACTCTATCCATTTTACCTCCCTGCTCCCTCCATAACACCCTTTCCCATCCCTCTTTAGGGACCCTTCTCATGAGAGTTTACAATGACAAGAGTTAGACTGTCTCCTCCAGTTAGGAGCCATAGGACCAGTACCTGAACATCTACTAGCCAAAGGGTTCTACTCTAAGTATTTCCTAATAACCAAAAGGAAGGGGAGCTGGAGACCCATATTAGATCTCAGAGCTCTCAACTAGTTTGCCAAAGCTCAGAAATTCAAGCTGGTCACTTTAGCAATTATCATTCCAGCGTTGGAACAGGGAGACTGGTTTTTGGCCTTCGACCCCCAGGATTCACATCTCATTCTTACTGGCTCTCAGACGATTTCTCAGATTCACACTGGGACAGGATCACTACCAGTACAGGGTACTTATCTTTTGGTTATCTTTAACCCCAAGAGTATTTTCCAAGGTTCTCTTAGTAGTGGCCACCCACTTACGTTCCCAAGGGATCATAATTTACCCTTACCCGAATGATTGCCTCCTCAGAGCACGGTCTCTCCAGGAGACTCACCGAGTCACCAAAGCCGCAATGCACTTGTTTACGGAGCTGGGTCTACAGATCAATGCCCAGAAATCAACCCCCATTCCAGTGTAGCACCTGGAATTTATAGGCACTGACCTCAACTCTCTACTGGCCAGAGCCCTCCTACCTCAGTACAAATTTCTCTCTCTGACTACACTCACCGAGACCATCCAAAACAGCCCACAAATATCAGCCAGATACTGCCTACAACTCTTGAGGCATATGGCAGTGGGCACAGCAGTAATACTACACGCCAGACTCTACATGTGGTGCCTTCAGATGTGGTTCTGCTCGGTTTACAGATCAAACAGGGACAGACTAGAAAAAGCCCTGTCACTATCCACCAGGATAAAAACTTCCCTAGACTGGTGGAAAGACTCAGCCTCCTCGAGCTAAGGGTGGTTAAGAATGCCTGCGCCCATTTCTTCCCACTGATCAAAGGGTCACACATGGAAGTCCTAACAGAAAATGTTGCCTGTATGTTCTACATTAATCGATGAGGGGGAGCCTGGCCTTTCCCCCTCTGCAAAAGTGATGAAACTATGGAACTGGTGTATCTCCCACAATATCACACTGTCAGCAGCCTACCTCCTGGATAGACAGAACTAGATGGGGGGAGGGATAGCTCAGTGGTTTGAGCATTGGCCTGCTAAACCCAGGGTTGTGAGTTCAATCCTTGAGGGGGCCATTTCGGGATCCAGGGCAAAAATTGGGGATTGGTCCTGCTTTGAGCAGGGGGTTGGACTAGATGACCTCCTGAGGTCCCTTCCAACCCTGATATTCTATGATTCTAAGATGGCGGACAGTCTCAGTTGCAAATTCCTGCATGACCATGAATGGGAGCTAGACCCAGTAGTACTTCACCATCTATTCAGGCAGTGGGGGACACCAACCACAGACTTGTTCGCCACATACCTGAACAAGAAATGTCCACGCTACTGCTCCAGAGTGGAGATAGGACATCACTCCCTAGACAATGCTCTCCTCCTCCCCTGGGATGGGGACCTCTTTTACACTTTCCCTCCTTTCCCCCACCTATTGAAGGTCGTACTGAAGACAAAAAAGAGATGGAGCACACATCATACTGATCACTCCAACGTGGCCAAGACAGACTTGGTACCCTTACCTGTCACAACTTGTGATGTGCCCACCGATCTGTCTCCTGGTCACTCCTCATCTTCTCTCACAGAACAGAGGACATACATTGCACGCGTTCATGGGGGGTGGGTACATCGGTGGCTGTTGGCCAGGATGGGCAGGGATGGTGTCCCTAGCCTTTGTTTGTGCTGGGAATGGGCGATAGGAGATGGATCACTTGATCCATCTTTAAAAAAGGGAAGAAGGAGGATCCAGGGAACTACAGGCCAGTCAGTCTCACCTCGGTCCCTGGAAAAATCATGGAGGAGGTCCTCAAGGAATCAATTCTGAAGTACTTAGAGGAGAGGAAAGTGATCAGGAACAGTCAGCATGGATTCACCAAGGGAAAGTCATGCCTGACTAACCTTAATTGCCTTGTATGATGAGATAACTGGCTCTGTGGATGAGGGGAAAGCAGTGGACATGTTATTCCTTCACTTTAGGAAAGCTTTTGATACGGTCTCCCACAGTATTCTTGCCAGCAAGTTAAAGAAGTATGGGCTGGATGAATGGACTATAAGGTGGATAGAAAGCTGGCTAGATCATTGGGATCAATGGGTAGTGATCAATGGCTCTATGTCTAGTTGGCAGCCAGTATCAAGCAGAGTGCCCCAAGGGTCGGTCTTGGGGCCAGTTTTGTTCAATATCTTCATTAATGATCTGGAGGATGGTGGGGATTGCACCCTCAGCAAGTTTGCAGATGACACTAAACTGGGAGGAGTGGTAGATATGCTGGAGGGTTCAGATAGGATACAGAGAGACCTAGACAAATTGGAGGATTGGGCCAAAAGAAATCTGATGAGGTTCAACAAGGACAAGTGCAGAGTCCTGCACTTAGGACGGAAGAATCCCATGCACCGCTACAGACTAGGGACTGAGTGGCTAGGCAGCAGTTCTGCAGAAAAGGACCTAGGGGTTACAGTGGACAGGAAGCTGGATATGAGTCAACAGTGTGCCCTTGTTGCCAAGAAGGCTAGTGGCATTTTGGGCTGTATAAGTAGGGGCATTGCCAGCAGATCGAGGGACATGATTGTTCCCCTCTATTCGGCATTGGTGAGGCCACATCTGGAGTACTGTGTCCAGTTTTGGGCCCCACACTACAAGAAGGATGTGGAAAAATTGAAAAGAGTCCAGTGGAGGGCAACAAAAATGGTTAGAGGGCTGGAACACATGACTTATGAGGAGAGGCTGAGGGAACTGGGACTATTTAGTCTGCGGAAGAGAAGAATGAGGGGGGATTTGATAGCTGCTTTCAACTACCTGAAAGGGGGTTCCAAAGAGGATGGATCTAGACTGTTCTCAGTAGTACCAGATGACAGAACAAGGAGTAATGGTCTCAAGGTGCAGTGGGAGAGGTTTAGGTTGGATATTAGGGGGGTGGTGAAGCACTGGAATGGGTTACCTAGGGAGGTGGTGGAACCTCCTTCCTCAGAGGTTTTTAAGGTCAGGCTTGACAAAGCCCTGGCTGAGAGGATTTAGTTGGGGATTGGTCCTGCTTTGAGCAGGGGGTTGGACTAGATGATATTCTTCCAACTCTGATATTCTACGATACCTTACATCCCAACCTGGTGATTCTCCTCCTCATGGTATTGATCCTTCTTCGTTCCAACATCTAGAGAGCTCCTGATCAACAGAGGTGCAAGAGGTATTATACCACAGAAAATCCTCGACCCGGAGTACTTACCTGCAAAAATGGTCCAGATTTTGGATTTGGTGTATGTCCCAACAAATCTCCCCAACATCTGCAAGTCTTTCACACATCCTAAACTATGCACTGGCACTAAAAAGATCAGGGGTGTCCATAGGCTCTCTTAGAGTCTACCTAATGGCTATAACAGCCTTCATCATCCAGTGGAATGGTACTCAGTGCTGTCACACCCAACCAGCAGAAGGTTCCCCAAGGAACCAAAATTGTCAGACACATAGATGAACAGAATTTGTTGGGGAAGAGTCAATATGGTTTTTGTAAAGGGAAATCATGCTTCACCAATCCACTAGAATTCTTTGAGGGGGTCAACAAGCATGTAGACAAGGGGGATCCAGTGGATCTAGTGAACTTAGATTTTTCAGAAAGCCTTTCACAAGGTCCCTCACCAAAGGCTCTTCAGCATGGGATAAGAGGGAAGGTCCTCTCTTGGATTGATAACTGGTTAAAAGATAGGAAACAAAGGGTAGGAATAAATGGTCAGTTTTCAGAATGGAGAGAGGTAAATAGTGGTGTCCCTCAGGGGTCTGCACTGGGACTAGTCCTAGTAAACATATTCATAAATGATCTGGAAAAAGGGGTAAGGTGAGGTCGCAAAATTTGTAGATGATATAAAACTACTCAAGATAGTTAAGTCCCAGGCAGACTGTTAAGAGCTACAAAAGGATCTCTCAAAACTAGGTGACTGGGCAACAAAACGGTAGATGAAATTCAATTTTGATAAATGCAAAGTAATGCACATTGGAAAACATAATCCCAACTGTACATATAAAATGATGGGGTCTAAATTAGCTGTTACCACTCAACAAAGAGATCTTGGAGTCACTGTGGATAGTTCTCTGAAAACATCCACTCAATGTGCAGCGGAAGTCAAAAAAGCGAACAGAATATTGGGAATCATTAAGAAAGGGATAGATAAGACAGAAAATATCATATTGCCTCTATATGGTACGCCCACATCTTGAATACTGTGTGCAGATGTGGCCGCCCCATCTCAAAAAAGATATATTGGAGCTGGAAAAGGTTCAGAAAAGGGCAAAAAAATGATTAGAGGTATGGAATGGCTTCTGTATGAGGAGGGATTAATAAGACTGGAACTTTTCAGCTTGAAAAAGAGACGACTAAGGGGGGGTATGCTTGAGGTCTATAAAATCATGACTGGTATGGAGAAAGTAAATAAAGAAGTGTTATTTACTCCTCATAAAACAAGAACTAGGGGCCACCATATGAAATTAATAGACAGCAGGTTTAAAACAAACAAAAGGAAGTATTTTTTCACACAACGCACAGTCAACCCGTAGAACTCCTTGCCAGAGGATGTTGTGAAGGCCAAGACCATAATAGACTTCAAAAAAGTACTAGATAAATTTATGAAGGATATGTCCATCAATGGCTATTAGTCAGGATAGGCAGGGATGGTGTCCCTAGATTCTGTTTGCCAGAAGCTGGGAATGAACGATAGGAGATGGATCACTTGATGATTACCTGTTCTGTTCATTCCCTCTGGGGCACCTGGAATTGGCCACTGTCGGAAGACAGGATACTGGGCTAGATTGACCTTTGTTCTGACCCAGTATGACTGTTCTTATGTTTTTAAGGGTATTGTAACCCTCTTCCTACAACCTCAGCTTCCTACTCTCACATGGGACTTAAATCTCCTACTGACGGGACTAACTAGGCCCCCCTTTCAACCCATGGCCACCTGTTCGGTCACTTACCTCTGAATGAAAATGGTCTTCCCAATAGCGATTACTCGGACCAGGAGAATAATGTAAATAACAGCTCTGATGGCATATTCCCTCAAAACAATATTCTTTTGGGACAAAGTTATGCTCAGGCCACATCCAAAATTTGTTCCCAAGGTAACATACTGTTTCACATAATCCAATTGATTCATCTTCCAATCTTCTATCCCAAGCCTCACTGAGGCAACAGAGAGGCTAGATTATATGCTGTAGATGTCAGAAGAGCCCTAGCCTTCAGAATGTGTGCCAGACTTTTCTTCTCCATTGCAGAAAGATCCAAGGGCTTGGCAATATCAATCCAAAGACTTTCCAAGTGAGTGTCGAACTCAATGTTACTAAGTCGCAATAACACCCCTCCAGATACTGTTCATACACACTTCGTAAAGTTGATCTCCTCATCTGTCACCTTATTCAAGAATGTCTCTATCTCAGAGATCTGTAGAGCGGTGAAATGGGCATCAGTCCACATCTTCACAGAACATTACTGGGGACTCTGCTTCTGATGCCATCTTCGGCTCCACAGTGCTGTCATCTGTAACTGACCCGACTCCAAAGTCCCAGCCCTCTAGAGGGGATGCTGCTCAGGAGTCACATACAGTGGAGCACCTATAGGGATACTATTACTTCTCAAAGAAGTTACGCAGGTTGTGCAGTAACGATGATTCTTCAGGATGTTTGTCCCTATGGGTGCTCTGCAACCTACCCTGTTCCCCACTACTTCACAGAGTTCTTGTTAATGACTCTGTGGTAGAGAAGGAACTCAGCGGGGTTATCCCGTGTGCACTGACTAGCCTTGTGGCAGGGCCCGAGGAAGGACCGCACTTGTGCGGGCCTAACAGACACTTCTACTGAAGTTCTCCGATCAGCAGTGCAGGGATGCAAGCACACCTACAATGGAGCCTTCACAGGGGGACACATCTCAAAGAACCATCATTACTGCACAAGGTGAGTAACTCCTTCATTCCCCAGTTGAAGAAGGGAAAGGGGTGTGGGAATTGCACCTTTCACAAAGAGAACTCTTCCCACAAATAATTCTTTGCTCTAATAATAAGAATATAGCAGTAGAGATACGTTACCGACCACCTGACCAGGATGGTGATAGTCACTGTGAAATGCTCAGGGAGATTAGTGAGGCTATAAAAATAAAAAAGTCAATAATAATGGGGGAATTCAACTATCCCCATATTGACTGGGTACATGTCACCTCAGGACAGGATGCAGAGATAAATTTCTTGACACCTTAAATGTTTCTTGGAGCAGCTAGTCCTGGAACCCACAAGAGGAGAAGCAATTCTTGATCTAGTCCTAAGTGGAGCACAGGACCTGGTCCAAGAGGTGAATACACCTGGACCGTTTGGTAATAGTGACCATAATATAATTAAATTTGACATCCCTAATTGATAATGATCCAAAGCAGAGCCAACCTAAGCATGTTCATTTTCATCATCTGAGTCAGATGCCACCAGCAGAAGGTTGATTTTCTTTTTTGGTGGTTCTGGTTCTGTAGTTTCCACATCGGAGTGTTGCTCTTTTAAGACTTCTGAAAGCATGCTCCAAACCTCGTCCCTCAGATTTTGGAAGGCACTTCAGATTCTTAAACCTTGGGTTGAGAGCTTATTGGTCCCTTCTTTGCATTTTGTCAGCTCTGCAGTGAAAGTGAAATGGTGGCCAAAGCATGAAGGAGCATACAACTGTTTAGCATATCTGGCATGTAAATACCTTGCAATACCGGCTACAAAAGTGCCATGTGAATGCCTGTTCTCACTTTCAGGTGACGTAAATAAAAAGCCGGCAGCATTATGTCCTGTAAATGTAAATCAACTTGTTTGTCTTAGTGATTGGCTAAACAAGAAGTAGGACCGAGTGGACTTGTAGGCTCTAAAGTTTTACACTGTTTTGTTATTGAGTGCAGTTACGTAACAAAAATATTAAAAAATCTACATTTGTAAATTGCACTTTCACGATAAAGAGATTGCATTATGGTATTGTATGAGGTGAGTTGAAAAATACTGTTTCTTTTGTTTATCATTTTTACAGTGCAAATATTTGTAATAATAAAATAAAGTGAGCGCTGTACACTTTGTATTCTGTGTTGTAATAGAAATCAATATATTTCAAAAATGTAGAAAAAATCCACAAATATTTAATAAATTTAAATAACAGTGTGATTTAAAACTGTGATTAAATTTTTAAATTGTAATTAATTTTTTTGAGTTAACCACGTGAGTCAACTGCGATTAATTGACAGCCCCAGGAAGTACTATATATAGGAATTCTACATTCTCCTTCTCCCCCAACCTTTCCAACAGAAAAAAAAATCAAACTGAGAAAGTTATTCTGACAGGATTTAAGTATCATGGGTCTGATCCAAAGCCCAGTGAAGTCAGTCTAAAGACTTCCACGGACTCCAATGGACTTCCTATCAGGTACTGCGAGCGGCCCTGAAAGCGTCCAGTACAAGAGAGTATTCATGCCAAGAACTGATTGTCTCTTGTTATGTGAAATGAATTATCTGGATTCCAAAAGATCCCTTTACTCTTTTTCTCAAATCTTTGCTATTTTCGCTCTCATTTAGGGCACATTATCATTAATCATAACTCCAGAAATAAGCACTATCAAAACCTTTCAAAGGATACAATATCCTTGGTGCATTCATAATGTAATTTGTATTACCGTCATGCATAGAGGACCAGGACCTCACAGTCCTAAGTGCTGTGTAAACTCAGAATAAAAAGATGGCCCATGCCCCAGAGAGTTACAATCTAAGTATAAGACAAAATGGAACAGTTGGAAACAGCCAGCCAGCCAGCCAGCCATGGGGGAGTACTAGGAAACAATGTCACACTATTGGTCACAGGATAGGCTGTGGTTTTAACACAACAGCAGCCTAGCTATTGTTACATTTTTGTAGGGGTCACAGAAAAGGAGAATTATAAGAAGAGATTGGAAGGAGGATAATGAGTTAGTTTTGTGGATGTTTCCAGGGAGCTCCTCTCAAGTGTGAGGGGCTTCATGGCAGAAAGCGCGAAGATGCTAGCTTGAAAATTTAGTAAGTAGATCATGGAGGGTGGTATCATGGGCTATTCTGCCTACAACATATTCTTGGTTGTAAAGTCCCTATCCTATGGATGCTATGCAAATAATAAGTAGAATAGTATTATACTATGACAGATGGAATGTAAGGTTTTTATCCTAAATAGTCTTTAAAAATAAATATTTGACACACAAGTTAAAATTTTTTTGTGTGACCTAAATTATTTCAAGTTCCAGCCAGAGGTTAATATTTTATGAGACAGGTTCCATAATAGCCATTGCCTAGTTAAGAGTTGATAATGTCTGCTCAGATAAATGTAATGGCCTCATTTTAAAAAATATTGATAACTACTGAGAAATGTATCCTTTTAGCATGAGGACAAAATCAAAACAATTTCAGGGGATACCACCAGAGATGTTTATAGCATCTTTAGAACAGTGATTAATGTCCTAGTCTGTGTTTAGTATTGTTCTGTTGGTGGCTGCCAGCAAGTGGCTTTGATCTATGAGCAATCAAAGATCTTGCTGAAGTTATGGACGTGATAGCCACCTTTCATTCAGGTGCAATAAGGGAGCAATGAAATGCCCCTTTGTTTAGAGATAGCTGAAACAATAGAAGCTACTGCCCAGGGTACTGAACCTTGTGTGATGGCCTGAGCAAGAACTAGCTCAAGAAAAATGAGGGGTTTCTTTGGGACTGACTGCAAATGCCAGGGCTGACACATTGATTGCTGGGGTGCGTATCTCGGTGTGTGAGAAGCAGAGATGACCAGAAAGCAAGAGAAGCAGTGTGACTGTGTCCCTTAGAGGAAGCCAAGAGAGAGACTTTTTTGGGGCAGAGTACTGGCTAGAAATTCCTTGGATTTCTGAACAAGGAAGCTGCCTGATACTTTTTCCTGCTATGTTCAGGAAAACAGGATTTTGTATACATTCTTTATAAATAAACAGGAGTGCATCCAAGAAACACCTGACTCATATAATCAATTTCCCTTCTAATGGTAACAACCCAGCAAGGCCCCAAATATTTGCTATCTGTTTGGGCCAATAGGCAACAGCATAGTAGGATGTCTAGTGCAGAGGATAGACTGCTAATACTTTTTGCAACAGATGTGATTTCATTCTAACTGGATTCATAAGTTTAGTCTCTTTAGAAGAGATTTACTCAGAATGAAGAACAATAAGAAAAACAGAGACATAAAGCAAATCAAGTTCCTCCCCAGATCAAAGGAACTAACTCTGGCCTTATAGAGAGAGTCTCTCAAACAGAGGATATTAAAATAACAGGCTTCTTTTATTAGTCTAATGAAGTCTTAAATTAGTGAAATACAATTCTAATATACTAAAATGAAGAACTGAATGTATGATAGGAATACACTCAGTGGCTATGACAAAGTCTAATGCTTTAGCCACTACTCACTGTATGGGATTTAGTTAGTGCAAACAAGATATCCACAGCACATTTGTCCTGTTTGTGAGTCTAAACACATTCAAAGGAACATAATTTAAGTAACATTGAAAATGGTTACCCTTTCTATGTGTGTGACTAGGTTATGATATGAGAGCTGCATCCCCAGAACTGACTTATGATGGTACCATATATACTAAACTTGGACATTGTAGTAAAAGGAAAATAAAAGTCTGAAATTGTTTCAGTACATTGCAATTCTGGTAGTGGCGAACCTCCACATATAAAAACAAATTCTGGATGGGAATATACCCAAGAGCCTGCCAGAACTCAGACAACCAGCAGCAGAAGAGTGGAGTGGATTTGGCCACCCCTGTTCAAAGCCCCTCTGCAATGCGGTGAAGAGGTCACTCCACAGAACTTTCACAGCAGGAGTTTTCAGAGACATCGTCTGGGGCATATCCTAAGAGTGAGGGGGCATGTACACCCTTGCCAAGACCTTTAACCATATACACCCATGCAGAGTATTTTGCTCTTAGGAGGAATAATCTGTGACAAGTGGTTGCCTATGGTCCCTATTGTATTCCACTTAGGATTATGCATGTGCTTTATGCTTCTGGAGCCTATTTGGCGGTCTGCACATGCCTCAGGTGAGACCACCAGGTGGCACAGGGAGCAATAAAGGGAGGGCTGGACCAGTGGCATCTCCAGTTCCTTCTCACCGCTGCATGAGCTTCTACTCCTATCATCCTTGTGATGCACTTTCCAAAACTTTTAAAAACTTAGTACAGTTCATAGGTTAGATTTCCTATTTGTTCTGCATTTATTTTATTTTATTTTTTGTTTGATTCTTCCTTTTGTACCTGATTTAGGACTTTGAATGCTGCTTCAGTGGTGTTTCCCACCAAACCTTACCCCTCTCCACAGTATCTGGGCTTGGGTACTGAATTATGCTAAAGACATCAGGGTTGAAAACCTGTGCCTGCTGCCTTTGCTCGTTTTCCTTCAGTGATGAGCACCAGCGCTGTTAGTACTGCTTGGGGGAAGCCCACATTGCATTCAGTGCAGTGTCTGTCTCTCCTTTCCTGCCTGTACGTGGGAGAACCGGACTCACCGCCTCAGGAAACACCTTATGGAGGCTGCCATGGAACCGGCATTGGATCCTGGCTGGGGAACCCTCCCATACGTCGATCAGAACAGGCAAAGAATGCCCCCATGCTGTGTAACCACCATCGGGCTCTGCCGGTATCAGTGCTAAAGACCCCATGCCAGGGCCTAGCCATGAACCAAAGAAGCATGCACATAAGCATGGCAGTAAGTCTTCCTCCAAGTCTAAGAAGGGCGCCGCACAATCCATGAGTTCCAGCCACGAAGGAACCACATGTTCCAAATCTCACAAGACCAAGAAATGGCTGTTCCGATCGCCAGATCCACCAGTACTGATTATGGACCTGGCAACTCTGCTGGCATCCCGGGAACCATTGGTCTCCAGACAGATGCAATTTCTGATACTGACTCCTCCAGCAGAATGGATACCATTGACCCCTGGGAAACTTGGAAGCACCTCGGGTCTCCAAGAGTTATTCATACTGGAGGGACTACGGTCTTCATGACCACTAATCCAATTACTAAATCAAAGGGACCCTTCACCGGCTAAATTCCAGCAGCCTCCTGTTCTGGCAGTTCCGACAGCACCGCCATGTAGCGAGGTTTCTGACTTCTCTGATTTGGAGATGTGGATGTCTGACATGGTCCACCGCTCCCATTCCAGAAGCATGACTTCCAGAAGGCTCCGACATCACTGTGGCAGTTCCCCACCTTGCCTTACCCACAGAGTTGGTCACAGGCTATGCAATAGCAGGGTCAACCGAGCTGGTCATACTGAAGCTCGTGGCCCCAATATTCACCTTGTGAATGATCCCACTTATTTCAGGAGGACTTTCTCACTTCTTCACCACAACTCTCACCAGCTAGGTACTCCAACATAGTTCTGGATGATGCACTGATTAGCCTGACTTCAATGGCACCAATGGTTCCAAAGAGGCATCCCTCATCTTCTACAGATGCAGCTGCCTCTTCAATCCCCTTCTCCCCCACCGGACGACAATTGCAAGTTCCAGAAATTGCTGTGGAGAATAGCCAGCACCCTAGAAATTCCCTTATAGGAGGTACAAGAGATTCAACACCCGCAGCTTGACATCTTGCACACTTTGGTACTGTGAGGGTGGCCCTACCAATCAATGATTCCATCCTCCAACCAGCACGCACTGTATGGCACATTCTGGCCACACGTGCACCCACCTTGAAAGGGGCTGAGAAGAGAACTTATGTCCCCACCAAAGGGTCAGAGTTCCTGTTCTCTCATCCTCCACAGAACTCACTGGTAATCCAGGTGGCTTCAGAGTATTCCAAGTGCAACACCGACAAGCCCTGGTCATCGGCAGGTGGGATCGAACCTGGGACCTCTGGAGCTTAGTGCATGAGCCTCTACTACATGAGCTAAAAGCCAACTGGCTGTTAGCTAAGGCTGTAGAGAAGACTCATTGAACTCTCTCTTTAAGTGGTCTCGGTGCCACTAGATAGGACAGAACACCACACCCAGAAGGTGTGTGGATTACACAAGCACCAACTCCCCCACTCCCATCTGACAGAGAGGGTAAAAGGCTAGACCTCCTGGGCAGAAAGGTCTTCTCCTTGGTGGGCTCCAATTTTATATTTCAGATTACTTAGCTCTGATGGCTAAATATTATTTTATTAACTATGGACAATTGGCTGAGTTTGCAGACAGACTACCCTCACAAGATCGCAACCAATTCCAGGCAGGAAGGCAAGTTACTCGCTAGGTCCATGCAATAGGCCACAGTGGGGTCTGCAGACACAGCTTCCCATATCCTGGCAATGGGGATTGTCATAAGGAGGGAATCCTGGTTACACTCCTCTGGCTTCGCCAGGGAGGTGCAAAACACTATAGAAGACCTCCCATTTGATGAATTGCATCTCTTCAACCAGAAAACAGACGAGTCCCTACACTTCCTAAAGGACTCTAGAGCTACTCTAAGGTCTCTCGGTAACTACACACCAGCACCCAAGAGGAAATTCTACCACCCGCCCCAATCATATCGTTACAGGGCCTCACAGCTATACCACCAATGTACCTATGAGCCTCCTCAAAAGCATCCTAGGGTTCACAGACCCCACCAACCTACGTCAACTACTGAGTCATCAGTGCAACACACTCAGGCTGTATTCATAGAATCATAGCAGATTAGGGTTGGTAGAGACCTCAGGAGATCATCTAGTCCAACCCCCTGCTCGAAGCAGGACCAACCCCAACTAAATCATCCCAGCCAGGGCTTTGTCAAGCCAGGCCTTAAAAAACTCTAAGGATGGTGATTCCACCACCTCCCTAGGTAACGTATTCCAGTGCTTCACCACCTTCCTAGTGAAGAAGTTTTTCCTAATATCCAATCTAGACCTCCCTCACTGCAATTTGAGACCGTTGCTCCTTGTTCTGTCATCTGCCACACTGAGAACAACCTAGCTCCATCCTCTTTGGAACCCCCCTTCAGGTAGTTAAAGGCTGCTATCAAATCCCCCCTCACTCTTCTCTTCTGCAGACTAAATAAGCCCAGTTCCCTCAACTTCAGCCAGTATTTCTGAGTGCCAGAGAGCTGTCAACCACTCTGTACACCAATGCCCATTTTGTCTACCTCCTTCAGGGTGTTGCCTCAAACTCTTTCTGCCCGCATGGAAAGCCATAGCAATGGAAAAGTGAGTCCTAGATATCATCCAGAGCTGCTATGTCATAGAGTTTATGGCAATGTCCCCATCTCGCCCTCCTCCTCAGTCCACACACATAGAAGATCCATGCAACGACCTCCTCAAACTCGAGGTTGACTTCATATTGCAGAGAGGAGCTGTGGAGCGAATCCCATACTCCTTTCATGGAACAGGGTTCTTACATGAGCTACTTCCTAGTCCCCAAAAAGACTGGTCGATGGAGACGCCTCAACCACTTGATTTCCAGATCAAGATTTTGCATGGCCATGCTTGCAGCAATCATTCCCTCTTTAGAAGAAGGCATGTGGCTTATAGCTCTCGATATGCAAGACTCTTATTTCCATCTTGATATACCCACAACACACAGAAGGTTCCTGAGATTCAAAGTTGGGAATCTTCAACACAGGAGCCTACTGTTTGGACTCACCACTGCCCCACAAGTATTCACAATAGTTTTCCCAGTTGTGGTAGCCCATCTCAGACATCAAAAGATCCTTGTTTTTCCATATGTGGATGACTGGCTGATGGCAGCCCAGTCCAAACAAGAGGCCCGGGAATCAATGTCCCAACTGCTTCTACTCCTCTCTTCCCCAGAGGTCAGCATCAATGTCAAAAAATCAACTTTAAGCTCAATGCAATCCCTGGAGTTCATAGGAGCTTGCATAGAAGTGATTCCCACCCAAGCTTGTGTACCAAGACAATGAGAGAACTAATCACTTTGGCGTCTTCCAACCCTTCACTTTTGGCCAAAATCTGCCTTTCTCTTGGGACACATGATGGCCTGCACATATGTCACACCCTTCACTTGCCTACACATGGGCTACATTCAACTCTGGCTACAAAGAGTCTACTCCCGCAAGGATAAATAAATGCACACATGGCTCCACATGCCACCAGAAGTTCTCTCCTCACTCCAGTGGTGAATTAACCTGCTATGAATCTGTTCGGGGATGACCTTCCTCCCATCATTTCCCACCATGATGATCATAACATGGGCTCGGGTGCCTACATTGGCAACCGCATGACACAAGGCACCTGGACAACATGAGAGGCCTGAATGAACCTAAACATAATGGAACACCGGGCAATATGCAAAGCTTGTCAGGCATTCCTACAAACCATTCAGGACCAACATATTCTTGTCATGTTAGACAACACCACCAGCCTACCTACCGGGCACCCAGAACAGGATTGCCAGTGCTCTCAGCAGAAACTTTGCAACCACCTACAAACGGGAGTTGCACAGCTCAGCAATTGCAGACATCTTTGGCTGATGGGGAACCCCAGTGAGGGATCTTTTCACATCCCACAACAATACCAAATGCACCCAATATTGTTCAAGGGGGAGGGGTTGGAACTCAACCACAGGAGGATGCCCTAGTCCTTGATTGGTCAGACTGGACGAATTATGCTTTCACTCCCTACCTTTCTACCACAAATAATCCACAAGATCAGATGGGAGAAAGCAACAACCATCCTGATCACCCCCTTCTCGCCTCACCAATTTTGGCTCCCGCTTATCCTCTGCACATCAAAGGACCCGGCATTCACTTTGGACGTTACCGGAGCTACTGACCCAACATAATAGCAGACTCAGACTCCCAACCTGCAGACGCTTCACCTGATGGCTTTGTTTTTTGAATGGACACCTCCACTAGCACAGGAATGTTCTCTGGCAGTGTGAGATGTCCTCTCAAGCAGCAGGAAGGAGTCCATAAGACGCTTGTATCGAGCCAAATGGATGCATTTCACTGCCTGGGTTACCCAGCAGGGCCTTGTCTCTGAAGCAGTGGGCATCCCACTAGTCTTGGAATATTTTCTTTATCTGAAGGACTCGGAACTACCCCTCAGTTCCATTAAGGTGCATGCAGCTGCCATTAGCGCTTTTCACCCAATGGTGGACAGCCAGTCAATTTTTACCCACCCTTTAAATGTATGACTCTGGAACAGTCTTCTGCAAAAATACCTTCCTATTCAGCCTATCGCTCCCCAACAAGACCTTAACCTACTCCTCACCTTGTTGAAATCTACCCCCTCAAGCCTATGGCCTCATGCTCATTATCTCTCCTTTCCATGAAAATCGCTTTCCTCATCGCCATTACATTGGCTAGGACAGTTGACGAACTGGCAGTCATGATGGCTAACCCCCACTTCAGCATTTTCCATAAAGACAGGGTCTCTTTACATCTTCACCCCTGATTCCTACCCAAGGTGGTTTCCCAATTCCACCTCAATCAACCCAAACATTTACCTACCTTCTTCCCCAAGCCTCACGCCTTGAATGAGGAAAGAAAGCACCACTCAATAGATGTTCAAAGGGCATTGGCTTTTTATCTTGAGTGGACAAAGCCCTTTTGGAAATCTCCTCAGCTTTTCATTGCCCTAGCAGACAGAATGAAAAGGCAAGCCATTTCCACTGAGAGAATCTGCCAGTGTGTCTCCGTGTGCATTATGCGCTACTATCAATGATGGGGGCAATCCCCGGTTGAAGGGATTGGGGCCCATTTCATGAGAGCGAAACCTCAACTACGGCCTCACTCCACAACATGCCCCTCCCAGACATATGCAAAGTGGCATAGAATTCAGTATACATCTTTCCCAGACTCTTCACTCTAGTGCATGATCCCACAATGGACACTTCATTCAGAGCAGCAGTCCTCCATTCCCCATTCTCCTCACACCATCCTGCCATATAGGTACTGCTTGTTAATCACCCTCAGTGGAATACAATAGGGACTATCACTCGAAGAAGGAAACAAGGTTACTTACATGTAATTGAAGGTTCTTTGTTCCAAACACCAACCTCTGTCCCCTCGGCTGCAGAGTCAACAGCTCTGTGGTAGGGAAGGAACTGGAGACGCTGGCAGCCTCGCTCTGCCCTTTATCGCCTCAGAGGAGACCATGAGGCATCACAGAGTGCATGTGCAGACCACCAGATAGTACTCCTTTCAAAAGCTCCTGACACATGTTCATAGCCCTCAGTGGGGACCATACATCTTGAAGAACCTTCAGTTACAGTTTTTTTTGAGTCATCTCTTTGCACCCATTCTGGGAACATTCATTGGTTGTCCCATGATGAAAAATGTTCTGTGATGGAAATGACTTTAGCTAACTTGTGCTGCATGAGGTGGTCATTTTGTTTTAACTGAGAGAAAGATGGGCTTCTTGTAAAGCACAGGGGCTGGGAGACAGGTGATTTGGATTCTATTCCCAGCTCTTGCATGGATTTCCTCTTTGATCTTGGGAAAGTCACTTAACTTTTGTGTATCTGTTATGACATTTATAAAATAAGATTGCAAGTAATTCCTTGGAGTGCTGTGAGGGTTAATTAATAATTTAATTAATTTAAAACATTGTAAAGTGCTTTAAGATCCTTGTAGAGCAGGTACCATAGGAGTGCACATTATTGCCTTTTCTAATTGATGTTTGGAAAAGGAAATAAGAATATTCATTAGCAAATATAGGAAAATACTGATTTTTGAATAGTACATTGAATAGAGAATAGCCTGGAAAATACCCATTGCAGGGTAACTATCATAAAGAAATCAGATTTGACTATGAAGGAGAGTTTCAAGGAGAGGAAATGTCAGAGGAGACTTTCAGAGTCAATAGGAGGCTGAAACCAGATTAAAAGGGGCAGCGTATGGGTTCACTCACACACACTATCTTTTAACATGGCTAGAAGATACTAACGATTGGCCACTAGTACTTTGTCATTGGTGCAGAGAGAAAATTTGACCAAAATGTTCAAACATAAGAACCTAAATTTCAGGATCCAAATCTAAAATTAGACATCTAACTGCTTATTCTCTGCAGCTCCCTCTAAAGTGGACAGCAGCTGTTAAGTGTTCAAACTATTTTGAACATTAATCTATTTATTTCGGTCTCCAAATAGGGATCTGGGACCGTAACTTTAGACATCCCTTTCCTTTAAATCTTGTAAAAAGCCTTAGGATTCTTTGAGTTAAAAGGTGCTTTATAAACAAGCAAGAATCCGCATAGTACTAACTGAGCCTTGAATTTTACTCACTCAATCCTCACTCCCTCAAAAAAATTATCCAACTGCATCTTGTTATATAACTTAGCTGTCAGCCCTGTCAAAAAGGAGACTTGTATTACTTGGAGGGCCTGCATGCCAAAATGAAAAGCAATGCACCCTGCCAACGGTGAGCTTGTCTTCAGGCTCATTGAATTTCTCTCTTTATTCCCAATCAATGCTCACCACCAAAGGCAGCCGAGGAAAACAATGTTCCAAAAAAGGCTTATTAGAAGGCAGCAAAACTAAACTCTAGGGCTGAGATATTATTAAAAACAGAAATTAGGATTAAATTGTACATTACTTCCAACATATTAATGGAGCATTGTATGTATACTTTATAAACACATGGAGCCAAATTCAGACAGCAGAACAAGGTCTTGAAGTCCCAAAAGTTCAGGATGGTAACTCTGACGACTATAATTCCTTTACTAGATTAAGGGGATTCATTTTCATCCCTTGACCTACAAGTCGCCTACTTCCATTAACTATACACCCACTGCACAGGAAATTCCTATGATTCACCATAGGCCAAGATCATTTCCAGTACCAAGTGCTCCCCTTTGGCCTATTCTTGGCCCCAAGGGTGTTCTCAATGGTTCTAGTGATAGTGGTGGTTTACCTTTGGCAGGAAACAATCCTGGTCTTCCCACACTTTGACAACTGAATACTCAAGGACTGTTCCTTCAAAGCAGTGTTATTGTCTGCCCAGAAGGCCCTTGTTCTTCCAAGAGTTGGGCCTATAAGTGAATGTAAAGAAATCCACGCAAGTACCAGTACAAAGGATACAGCTTATAGGGGTGTACTTGGACTCACTGACAGCCAGAGCGTACCTCCCTTTAGACAGATTTGTGACCTTGTCAGGACTAGTAGGGACAATTCAAGGAGGCCCTCAGACCATAATAAGGAACTGGCTTCAACTCTTGCACCTTTGTGACCACACAAGACTGCCTCTTCTGCTTCCAGGGTTGGCTCAGAACGGCCTAATCTCTGAACAGGGACACATTAGACAGGGAGGTGATGATCCCCTTCCACATAAAGAACTTCCTAAACTGCAACTCTGCATCTGTGCAGGCATCCCTTTCTGTCCCCCACCCCCATCAGTGACTCTATCAACCGATGCCTCCCTGTTAGGATGGAGAGCCCACCTTGACCCCCTCATGGTTCAGGGCAGAGATACATCCCATGAAACCAGTCTCCACATCAACCTGTTGGAGTTCATGACATGCAGGAATGCTTGCCTCCATTTCCTTCCCCTCAGCAGGGGCAAAGCAATCAGGAGCATGAGAGACAACATGTCCTGCGTGTTTTATATCAACAGGCAGGCAGGAGCAAGATATCACTGTTTGTGTGCTGAAGCTATAAAGCTCTGGAACTGGTGCTTAGTCCACTATATCCAGATTTCACCAATCTACCTCCCAGGCATCTGGAACGCTACAGCCGATGCCCTCAGCAGACACTTCTCCCGTGACTATGAATGACCACTGGACACTCAGGTTCTCCACTGCATATTCCAGAGGTAGGGACTGACAGAGATCAATCTTTTGCCACCTCTGAGAACAGGAAGTGTCCTCTCTTCTGTTCGAGTGGGGAGATATCTGCATCACCACTCCCTGGGAGACCCCTTCCTTCTAACAGGGTGGAAGAGTATGTTCTTTACATTTTCCCCATTGCCCCTAATTTCAAGGGCATTGAACAAGATCAGGCAGGGCAAGGCCAGAGTTATTGTCAGAGTACTTACCTGGCTGAGACAAGCTCACCTGCATCCAACCATCAATCAGACTACCAACCATTCCTTATCTTCTGTCTCAGGATGCGGGTCATGCCTTCACCCCAATCTGGCATTTATTTTACACCTTGGGGCATGGCTTTTGTATGGTATTTAGGAATAGAGGCTTCCTGCTGTGTGGAGGTGCATCAGGTGTTATTAAACAGTAGAAAAACATCAACCTGCATTAACTTACCCGTTGAAACGGAAGACTTTCATCCATTGGTGCAGTTATCACTACCACCAGCCGGAAACAGTTTTCCTTTCCCTCATCCTAGATTACCTGCTGGATCTGAAGATCTCTGGGTTATTCATCAGTTCGCTCAGTGTACATCTGGTTACAGCTTTTCATCCCCATATTAAGGGAGTCTCCATTTTTGCTCACCCACTATTATCCAGATTGATTAAAGGTCTAGATAATCTCTTTCCTCACATTAGACACCACACCCCATTTTGGGACCTCAACCTGGTTCTCAACCAACTTCACAAGACCTCCATTCGAATCAGTGGCAACCTGCTCCCTACTTCATTTTTCTATGCAGATGGACTTTTTGGTTGCCATCACCTTGGTCTGTAGGGTCGGGGAGATTGGAGCCTTGATTGCAGATCTCCCCTTTACTGTGTGTTTTTAATGATAACATCTTTTTATGTCCATATTCTAAGTTCCTGCCAAAGGTGCCTTCAGTTCTGTCCCTGCCTTCTGATCATTGGCCATTAACAGATTTTTCAGTTGACTTATAGAAAAAAAGCTCTGAGGCTTTTTTCCTATAAGTCAACCCCTTCTGTGAGCATAATTCTTCCAGGCTTTCTCTATCAAGATCTTCATAGGATCCTTGCTCACTTATTGTAACTGCTCTTTAACCACCAAAACTCTCAATATCAAAATTCAAATTTTGAATAGCTTGGGGATTTGATCCAAAACTTAATTGATCTGGTTCTGTGGATCCTAGACAGCGTATGCCACTGTAACTGTGCCTTTGTGCGTCACAACTGAGCATACCAAATTCAGGACAAACTGCTGAGAAATAGGGCAGACACACCCCAAACTGGTGGTTATTCCTCCATAGGATATACCAAACCAGCAACAAAAGGAAACTTTTGTTTCACTACACTGGCTAACAAGAAGTCATAAAAGCAGTTTCCTTAGATATTCCAGTCCTTGTATCACCACCAAAAACACTGGATTTAAAGATGAGTGGTTCTTTAAAAACAATCTCCTCAAATAAAAGGTTCTTCTGATCCCAAAGGACCAGTCACACACCCAGGTCAATATACAACTCAGATCTTACTTAAAAATCACGCTGTTGCCAATCCTTTAGTATCTAATATCTAAAGGTTTATTCATAAAAAGAAAGAAAGGTGAGAGTTAAAATTGGTTAAAGGAATCAAATACATACAATAATTGCAAAGTTCTTGATTCAGGCTTGAAGCAGTGATGGAATAAACTGCTGGCTTAAATCAAGTCTCTGGTTGCTTCCAAATCATTGGAAGGACCTCAGTCCCTTGCTTAGAATGCTCCCATTAGTAAAAGTCCATAGTCCAGAGATTTGAGCAGGAAAGAGGCAAAATGGAGGTGTTTCCAGGGCCTTTTATGGAAGCCATAAAAGGCCCTGGAAAACCTCCATTTTCCCACGTGGAGGGAAACCCATTGTTTTAAACAAAGCCCTCAGCACAGCCAGTGGAAAATTACAGGTAAAAGATGGAGTTTGGAGTCACATATCCCTATATAATTTCTCTTAGTCATAGCAGGAAAGCCCATGATCTGTAGATAGGCATCTCCTATGGTTCATTGTCAGTTAAGTGTTCCTTGATGGGCCACTCAGCTTGAATAGTCCCTCCAAGGTGTGCAGGCTAAATACCTTGTGGGCGTTACCCCTTCAGCAAACATTTGAAATCCAGGTATAGAGCCAATACTCATAACTTCAAATACAAAAATGATACATGCACACAAATAGTATAATCATATCAGCAAATCATAACCTTTCCATAGACATCTTACATGCCACATTTTGTACAAGACTTGTTGCAAATATATAACAGTGGTTGCAACAATGATCTATATCAGAGGTTCCCAAACTGGAGTTTGTGAACCCCTGGGGGTTTGCAAAATGTTACAGGTGGTTTTGGGGAAAAAATTCCCTAATGGCAGACAGAGCTGTCCCTAGGGACTCCGGGCCAGCAGTCTGGAGCCCTTGGACTTCCAAGAGCTAAGCAGATCAAAGCAAGCATATCTATCACACTGAGGAGATTTAAACTTCAAGACTCCTTATAAGAAATGGAAAGGGAGGTGGATATTTTTGCTGTTTTAAAATTAAATAGGCAGCTGGTGTTGTTTTTAAAATTTTTATGATGAACAAGTTTAAGCTTTGTTGTAATGGGCGTTGTTTGCTTGGACTGCTCAAGATCTGAATGCTTGTGCAGGAGGAACTCTCTGAGTTGGCTTCTTAAATACCTTCATGCTGTTTCACATCTGATACTCCTTGATGAAACATAGAAGCCTTATCTTATAACAGGCTTATTCAAAGTGATACAAGCTATGAAAGTGAGATCTTGGAAGAGTGTTGCCATTTTCATAATGTAATAAAAATACTGTAATGATAAATAATAACTAATAATAAATAGTGTGTAATAAGCATGTCATCAAAACAAATTTGATATTTCCAAGATCACTGCTTTTACAATTTATACTCAGGTAAAGGAGAAAATCCCTGGAAATGTTCATTTTTAGGAGGGGGTTTGCGAGACTTGACATTTTTTGGCCCCCCCTTTTGAGGACATTGAGGAGGATGAAGGAGACATTCAATCAGTCTCCTCTTTATCAGTGTCAGGTGTTCCCTGCCCCATCAGCACAGGAACTCATACTTTGACAAAGATCCTCACCCATGACACAGATGGTGGGATCAGTCCTGGGTTCCACCCTCCCTCCTGTATGGTCCCCAGTGGCCATACTGGGATCCTTGGGCGGTGTATAGGCAGCAATTTGCCAGACCTTCAGCTCCATTGCACTGAGAGGCTAGGTTTACACAGTCTCCTCTACCAAACCCCCAACAGAAGAAGGAGGCTAGGGAGGACAAACAGGTCACTGCTCAAACTCCTATTTTGTCTTTGTCTCTGGACAAGGCAGTCATGCCTCCACCACCATTGATGGCCTGTGATTTTTGGCAGTTCCAGGATCTGGTGAAGAATACGGCTGACCCTCAGATAACGCTTGAGGTTAAAGATTCACAGCACAAGCCCCTGGATGTTCTCCAGCCAGCAACACCCACCCAGCTTGTGCTGCCCATTAATAAAGAGCTCCTAGAGTCACCAAAAACTGTGTGGCAAATTCCTGCCACCATCCCACGAACTTTCAAACAGGTGGATAAGAAATATTATGTTCCTCCCAGGGACTCAGAATTTTTGTTCCTCCCTGCTCCTGCCCCCCACACCTAATTCTGTGGTAGTGGATGCTGTAAATTAAATGGATTTGCAAACTATCAGGCGATCATGGCAAAATATGACTTCACAAATTACAACAAATTTGCAGCCTTTATTGAATATATTCCATAGAAGCACAGAGAACACTTCCAGGCCATCATCACAGATGGTCAATGATTAACCATAACCTCTCTACAAGTCTCCTTATATGCCAAAGACACCACCACCAGATCCATCTTCACAATGATTGTTATGCACAAGACATCATGGCTCTAGTTGTTGGGGTTCCTGAGAGAGTTTTGGAATACTGTTGAGGACTTCCCATTTGATGATCTGCAGCTCCTCTTGGGGATGACAGATGAGTCCTTACACACACTGGAACTTCAGGGCAATGTTGAGGTCTCTTGATATACATACCCCTATGAACAAGAGGAGATTTAGCAAGACTCAAATTGCCCAGAGATCGCACCCTGCCCAGTTCTCTGGATTTCACAGAGCCATTGAACCCACTAGAAAGAGAGACAGATTCCACAGGATGAGAGCACCTCACCCTCCTTCAGCAAATACCCAGCTATCATCGAAAAAACAATTCCGATGGGTTGGTCAAGGGTTCAATTCCTCCTTCACATCTAGCTTGCAAGCTGCAACTTTCACCCACCTTCCCACTTTCAGAGACTGCCTTTCCTACTTCCAACAGACTTGGTGGCATATTACAACAGACATTTGGGTCACGAAGGTTATAACATCAGACTACCCCAACCACTTTACATCCCTCCTCCCCAGCCCTGTTTCCTGTTCATCTTCAGGTATCCCTCTCATTCATTTAGGAGCAATAGAACCAGTCCCATCTCCTCATAGAGGGAAAGGGTTTTACTCAAAGTATTTTCTCATGCCAAAGGAGGATGGAAGGAGGAGACCAAGCTTAGATCTGAGATGACTGAACAAAATCATAAAGTCTCAGAAGTTCAGGATGATTCCTTTTTATTTCCAGCTATATATCCAGCTATAATTCCTTTTCTGTAGGCAAGAGACTGGGTTTTGGCCCTGGGCCTATAGGACACCTATTTCCATATAGCAATGCATCCCACACACAGGAAATACCTATGTTTTACCATGGGCCAGGAAGATTTTCAATCCTGAGTACTTCCCTTCAGCTTCTCTTTGGCCTGAAGGGTGTTCGCAAAGGTTTTAGAAGTAGTGGCTGTTTACCTTTAGTGGCAAGTGATTTTAATCTTCCTGTATCTCAATAACTGGCTACTCAAGGGCAATCTTATGAAGCAGTACTAACTTCCACCCAGACAGCCCTTTCTCTTGTCCAGGACTTGGGTCTTCAGCTAAATATAAAAACATCCACATTGCTCCTGTGCAGAGAATACAATTCATAGGGGTGTACTTGGACTTATTGGCAACCAGGGCCTTCCCTCCCACATACAGATTCATAACGTCGGCAAATCTGGTCGGGACAATTCAAGGGAGCCCCTGAACTACAATAAGGAACTGTTTACAGCTACTGAGTCATATGGCAGCTTGCACCTTCATGACCGAGCATGCAAGACTACATCTTTGCTGCTTTCAGGGCAGGTTCAGAAGGATCTATTCCTCAACCAGAGACAGCCTGGACAAACAGGTCATGGTTCCCCTCCAGGTGAAGAACTCCTTAGACTGGCAGAAAGATCAACACAGTGTCTGTACAGGCTTCCCTTTCATCTGTCCAGCTCCAACAATAACTGTGACAACAGATGCATAACAGGGTGGGGAGCACACCTCAGTACCCTCACAACTCAAGGTAGATGGTCACCTCAGGAAACTGGTCTCCATATCAAACTGTTGGAACTCAGGTCAGTCAGGAGTGCCTGCCTTGAATTCCTGCCCTCATCAAGGGGAAATCATAATAGTGATGGACAATATGGCTTGCATGTTCTATACCACCAAACAGGGAGTAGCAAGATCCCCTTCCCTGTACACTGAAGCTATAAAGTTATGGAATGGTATATATCTCATCAGAGTCCAATCTCAGCCATTTACCTTCCGAAATGTCACAGCCGATATACTCAGCAGGCACTTCTCCCAGGACTGTGAATGGGAGTTGGGCTCTCAAATTCTTCATGTCATATTCCAAAGGTGGAGACTTTCTCATGTGGACCTAATTGCCACATTCAGCAAGAAGAAGTCCTTGAGAGGAAGCCTGGGTCACCACTTTTGGGGGACACTTTTCTCCTTCCCTGGATGAAGGTCCTTTTTTATGTGTTCTCTCCAACACCACTAATATTAAGAGTGATGAACAAGATCAAACAAGACAAGGCCGGGGTCATTCTTATAGTATCAACCCCTTATCTCCTCTCCCACGATTCAGGTCACATGCTTCAGCCCAATCTAGGGGTCCTCCACCTCCAACCATGACTCTTAGATAGTTCACAGGATTAGAATCCACCTGCTTGACAAGAATACAACAGGTGTTACTAAACAGTAGAAAGGAGTTAACTCGAATTACTTACCTTCAGAAATGGAAAAGGTCCAACCACTGGTATCCCTGTCCCTGTCTTGTGTCTGAATCCTGTTTGCTCTTAGCCATCGCGGATTATCTGCTAGACTTGAAGAAATCAGTGTGATCAATTAGCTCTATTAAAGTTCATCTGGCCACAATATCAGAATTTCATCCCCCACTAGAAGGGTTTTCCATATTTACTCACCCTCAAGATTTTTTAAGGAATTAGGGGAACCCCTACACCCAGGCTAAGAATCTTTCTTCTTCTCGGGATCTCAACTTGGTACTTAGATACCACAAGGGACCTCCATCTGAACCTACGGCACCCTGCTCCTTGCTTCACTTATCTATGAAGACAGCCTTACTAGTAGCTATTATATCAACATGTAGGGCTGGGGAGGCTGGGGCCTTGAAGGCGGACCCCCTGTTGGCCTCTTACCTAGATTTGATCAAGCAATTTTGGAAATCTCCAAGGCTGTCTCCAATGCAGAAAGATCCAAAGGGTCAATGATCGCTACACAGAGACTTCTGAGGTGGATCTCTGAGTGTACCATCACTTGCTACAATGCTGCTGGTGCTCTGCCTACCCAAAGGATTGTAGCACACTCTACCAGATCACAGGCAACTTCCACTTCTAGCTTTACGCAAGGACAGTCCCGTGTCTGAAATATGAACAGCTGCTACTTGAGCCTCAGTGCATGATCTTTCTAAACAGTGTGCTGTAAGGTCTCAGACCTTTTTCTTTAGTAAGCAGCAGCAGAGACATTAGGACAGCAGCAGCCATGAGCTAAGAAGTAGAAAGCCACATCCTCACGTTCCATCTAAATGACATGAAAACAACGTAATATCGGGCTGTTAAGAAGGTGCTCCTGTCCTAATAGTACCCAGCATCACCCGATAAAGAAACAGATCTTAAGATGTTTGAAGAAAACTTTGTTTGGTAGCATTCTGTCTGACATGGAATCACTTATCAACAGTTGTGATTGTGAAATCGATACTTCTATTGTTTTGTCCTTATGGTTCCTACTTCTCCATTGTTTAACTGTACAGTTTCTGTCTGATTCTTTGATTGTTTCTTTCTGTCTGCATAACTAATTTTGTGAGATTTAAATCAACTAAGGTGGTGGGGTATGACTGGGTAAAGAATTGTTTTGTAATGGGTTAGGGTTGGTGAAAAATACTGTTTTGTAGTACTTTAGTTTTAAATGATTGGTTAAGGTACAGCTAAGCAGGACTCAAATTTAACTACATAAACTGGGGTCCAAAAGGAATTTCTTTGGACTCTAACTCAAAGACACAGCCCAAGATCAGGGCTGCCAGACCTCAACACCCTGCCAACCATATCATTCAGAAGCTGGAGGAGCCCCAGATGACCTGATTCTGACTGGCCACCAGGAAAATGTCTTCAGTCTTGGACTCAATTATAAAGCTCCCTCTTCCCTGTGAGGATCCTGCTCCGGAGTCCCTTGAAGTGGAGTGCCCATAGAATAAGAGGTTATTCATCATGTACAGTAACTGTGGTTCTTCAAGATGAATGTCCCTTTGGGTGCTCCACTACCTGCCCTCCTTCCCCTCTGCTTCAGACTGTTATTCGTTGGATATTTGGATAGAGAGGGAACTGAGGGTGATTCCCTTGCACAGCTCTATTTACCCTCAGTACGTGGCACAGGGTTGTTTTGAACACATGCGTTGGCCAAACGGACACTGCCAATGGAAACTCTCTGATCAAGGGCTTGACGGACGCATATGCACCAGAAGTGGAGCACCCATAAGGACACACATCTCGAAGAACCACAGTTACTGCACAAGGTAAGTAACCTCATCATCCCCACCAAACATTTAGGTGTGGCTCAGTGATACAGCTGGCCTCACAGCTAATGAATGACTAGCGTTCTGCAGAAGGGCAAATTGGGCAGACTTTTCAGAGGTCTTCAATTAAGGTGGACCCTGAAGATAAATATGTCATTCCTCTCTCCTCCCTTTATCCTAACCCTCTTTACTTGTAAAAAGAAAAAAGAAAAGGAGTACTTGTGGCACCTTAGTCTCTAGTCTAGTCACCTTGGTACTCCTTTTCTTTTTTCTTTTTACGAATACAGACTAACACGGCTGTTACTCTGAAACCTCTTTACTTGGTGTATTTTAATGAATCTGGTATTTTTTTTTATTTTTATTTTTTTGGAAAAAATATAAAGAAAAAAAGGAGAGGAGTTTGAATTTGCAGTGAGAGACAGCAAGCCAGTGAAAGGGTTTGAGCTGCACTTATTTCCCAGCTGTTGGTGCTTTAGTTAGTGGCAGTAGTTGGGAGGTAAGTGCTGAGTCAAGCACAATGGGAAAAAAGAAAAGTGGTGAATGGTTGGTCTGTTATATAGCTTAATGTTGTTTTATTTTTCTGTTTGCTGAATCATTAAATATCTAAGAACTGTGCTTATCAGTGGAGAAAGAAGCCATTTTGTTTTCAGTATTGTTGCAGACTGTTACAGAGGAGATGCACGCATAGTGCTCTCCATAGACTTTTGTTCTATTTCCTTTCTCTAAAATAAGGCCTTTTTGACAAGGTATCGGTTTTACTTTTTGCATGGGAACATAATAGCTGAGGGAGCTAAAGGGGAGGAACAGAAATGAAATATTAAGCTTGAGGAAGTAGCTTCTTTGGCAGCCCATTGTAGTTTTTGGTTAGTAGCTGTAATCCAAAGGCATCTAGTACCCAAACTGCTTTCTTTTTGGTTTATTTCTGATGAGAGAGAAAAACAGAAAAGATCCAATTTTAAGTTTCCAACATAGTTGAATGTTTTCTCTTGTGTGTGAAAGGATGATTTATTAAATACTACTGAGGTAGGCTTGCCATTGAGGGAATGGACATACCAGCACTCCTGCAATCAATTTAAAAAGTACTCAGAACTAGCATTTCACAGAAGAGCTCCTAAACAGAATGCCATGAAGAAATAAAGTGATTTGAGGAGGACTGAAAGCAAGCAGTCACAGCAACCTGAACCTCTCACACCTAGGCTGACAGGAACTTTAGGAATCAATTTAGTATTGCTAGACTGGTCTTTGTCTACACCGCAATCACAAAGTGTGTGCACCTCACGTATACATGCCTGAGCTAACTTTAATCTAGATAGCTCATGTTCTGAGTGCTTCAGTGCGAGCTAGGCCTGAGAGTAATTACCCAGGGTTCCAGGCAGGCTTGTACAGCCTGTGTTGAAGCCCATTCTGCCACAGCTTCTCTTCTCTGGAACCCAAGCCAGCTACATTAAAGCTCACTCGGATACGTCTACACAAGGTGCAATCATACCTTATGATTGCAGTGTAGACATTGAGACTTGGATACAAAACTTAAAGAGATTAGTTGTTTCAGCCATCAATAGCTGATCATTTGTGTCCCCTGGACACAGTCAAATTGCACGAGCTATTAAACTAGATAGTAGATAGTAACTTTAGCTTGATGCTACAATGAGGTCCATGTGGGAAGACCACTGTGCTCAGTGGGGCCTCATTGAAGTCAATGGGGATCTGCCAATATGGGGGTTCACCACAGGACTGGGGCCTCGTATCTGTTATTTTGACCCTGTCTGATCTGTTTTTTTTAAATCTAATAAATAGTTAATGTTTGGAAAGTGGTTTGAAAATATAAAGAAAGCCTACACCACTGCATGGTGTTTTATGCTTGCTATCGAATATACATGATGTGCAATGTAGCTGAGTTAATGTTGCTGTTGGACTTTAACTTAGGCATTTCCTGACTTTTTTCCACTATGCAGCTCTAGCTTTATTAATAAAGCAATAAGCCAGAAAAGGTATGCATTAGTTGCTTCATCTTCTCCCAAGCTGGCCGATTTTGGACAACCACTATTCACAGACACATGCTAATGTAAATTTTGAATTTCCTAACAAAAATTCCCAAGAAAGTATTATTTGTTATTTCAGGAGTTCCTAAAGTTTTTCATAGCCTGCACCACATTCTAGTAACAAGATTCTCATGCCCAAAAGCTTATGCCCAAATAAATCTGTTAGTCTTTAAGGTGCCATCAGACTCCTTGAAGATTCTCATGAACCACCTTCTGCTCATTGACCACTTCACTTTCCACGGACAATCCCTGAAGCAACTACCACAAGGGCTGACATGGGAAATGAATATTAAAAAAATATTTAACCTTTTAAAATTGTCTTCTGATGCAATTTAGCAGGTGGAAACAAAGAGGAGTAGCCAGGATCATGTACCCAGCCAGCTCTCTGCTACCAACCAAGCAACAAATGCTCTGTGCTTTGTGGTTCTACAATGTACTAGGCACGGCACAAACACAAAACAAAAGATGACCCAATCATTACTCCAAATACCTGGTCTTCTAATAAATTTTAAATACCCTAATTGGGGTCTGAAGTTGGCACCTCATTAGAGTGTCTGATTTAATAAAAGATGAGTTTACCTCTTTCAACACTATCTCATTTGAGGTTATCACAGCAGCAGCAGCTAGCCATGCCTATTGGGCTGGTTTGCGGAAATATGTATTATGATGCCACAATGACTTCATTAGGGGCTGCTTACCACGTAAGACACTATTTAGCGGGAGTAAGAGTGGTAGAACTGGGCCCAATATGATTATTGACTATATTCAGCCAGCCATCTATTAATCAGAAAATATTCAGCTGCCAGCTACTGGGGAGTATCTGTGCCAAAGTAGGCTTAGGGACCGAAGGAAGGTTTCCAAGTGTCATTCAAGACATTCAAGACAATCAGTGGCTGGATTTAGTTTCAAAGTCATCTGACTCAGTCATTTTTTTGTCATTTGATTACGTCATGCGTGATGACTGGAAGCACAAAATCTTGTACTGTCTGCAATGGAGGAGCCTGTGTTTAACGATGAAATAGTCAACGTCCCAACAAATTCTAAAATACCAATTAAATGATACTACAGGTTTTATTCTGGTTTTGAGTGGGGGTCTGGAAAGCTGAGTATGTGTCTGGGAGCAAGGGTCTTGCTAGCTTGCTTGTGTAGTGCTTAATATGGGGAGGAAGAGGTAAAATTGAGTCTGAGAAGAAATAGAATTTAAGGATGGAAATCACGTACTAGCTCGCCTCGTTTATCACCTGCCAGTGCAGGAATGTGCCTTGCAGTATGTATTAGAGCCTTTGTATCCGACTGGTGAGTGTGTGTGACAGTTCCTCCTCTGTGCCAATCCACAAAGGACATGAGGGTTTGCCGCCCCCAGTTAAAGATCCTTGGTTCTTTAGCTAAGACTGAAGCAGCTCATGCTTTTAGCTCTGAAGGTTTCCAGTTCAGTCCAATGGATTGGCCAAGATGGTGGCTATCGCACCGTGTCCAGACTTCTTTTAAAGTATGGTTCTACTCTGAAGAGTGACATTAAAAATGGCACCTTCTTACTTTACTTAGTAAAGAACACAATTATTAGGCACATAGATGAACATGATATGTTGAGGAAGAGTCAATATGGCTTTCGTAAAGGGAAATCATGCCTCACCAATCTATTAGCACTGTTTGAGGGGGATCAGCAAATGTGGACAATCCCATAGACATAGCGTACTTGGACTTTCAGAAAACCTTTGACACCATCCCTCACCAAAGGCTCTTAAGCAAAGTAGGCAGTCATAGGGTATGAGGAAATGTCCTCTCATAGATCAGTAACTGGTTAAAAAATAGGAAACAAAGGGTAGGAATCATAGAATATCAGGGTTGGAAGGGACCTCAGGAGGTCATCTAGTCCAACCCCCTGCTCAAAGCAGGACCAATCCCCAATTTTTGCCCCGATCCCTAAATGGTCCCCTCAAGGATTGAACTAACAACCCTGGGTTTAGCAGGCTAATGCTCAAACCACTGAGCAATCCCTCTCCCTGCTTTCCCTGAATAAATGGTCAGTTTTCACAGTGGGGACAGGTAAATAGAAGAATCCCTAAGTATCTGTACTGGAACCAATGCTGTTCAATATATTCAAAAATGATCTGGAAAAAATAGGTAAACAGTGAGGTGGCAAAGTTTGCAAATGATACAAAATTACTCAAGAGAGTTAGGTCCAAAGCTGACTGCAAAGAGTTACAAAAGGATCTCACTAAACTTCATCGTGTAGCTCACGAAACCTTGTGCGCAAATAAATTTGTTAGTCTCTAAGGTGCCACAAGTACTCCTTTTCTTTTTGCGAATACAGACTAACATTGCTGCTACTCTGAAACATATGAAAGTACTTCTTCAGACAGTGCATAGTCAACCTGTGGAACTTGTTGCCAGGGGATGTTGTGAAGGCCAAAAGTCTAGCTGGGTTCAAAAAGAATTACATAAGTTCCTAGAGAATAGGTCCACCAATAGCTATTAGCCAAGATGGTCGGTGATACAACCCCATGTTTTGGGTGTCACTAAACCTCTGACTGCCAGAAGCTGGGACTGGATGAGAGAGGAATGGATTACTTGATAAATTACCCTGTTCTGTTAATTCTCTCTGAAGCATCTGGTATTGGCCACTGTTGGAAGACAGGATACTGGTCTAGATGGACCATTGGTCTGACCCATTATGGTGTTCCGATGTACTCAATGATTCTACTCCCTCATTGCATTCACTCACATCTGCTCACTTTAATGACAGAAATAAGAGAAAAAGTCTTGCTCCAGAGTGGATGGTTCTACAGATGTAATACTACAGAGCTAATGCAGCTGTGAGAGAGAGCGCAAGAGCGAGCTGGCACTTGGATAGGATGATGATTGGCACAGTATAAGTCTAGGATTCTAGTCTGGTTTATGCATCATCAACACCATCTTTAACTAAGGGCCAATTGTGTGTTCCCTAATCAAGGGAAACTCTCCTGAATGTCATTTGCAAGACAATTCTGCCCTCAGGTACATTTGTGCAATCCCACTGAAGAATCTGAAAAGCAGCCTATTTTCTTTCCCCAACAAATTTACACCTTCATTCTGTGTTTAGATTTATGTCCCACTTCCTATGAAGTGCTCTCTATCTGAATTGCAGAGAGGTGAAGCACCCAAGTTTGTTCTCTCTTTGTGTCGTAGACTGTTGATCTTGTGATGTAAAACTCATCTGTTGAGGACAGGCTTTCTCTCCAGCTAAGAGGGATGGAGGTTTTCAGTGAGAAAGGCCATAACATTAATAATGAGTTAAGTATGTTTACATTTTTGCACATGAGCTTTGTTAGATAAATAAGACAATGAATAATCAGATTATGGAGCAGAATGCACTGTAATGTTCCCTGATTATGCCAATGCCACCTGTGATATGTTCTGATTTAAATGGAGATTTTAACTCACTGAAGATGTAACTAAAAAATGTTAGGACTTTGAGTAAGGTTAACTGTCCAAGATTCCTTTCAAACTCCCCTCTTTATTATCATTTGGCAGACATAATCCTTGTGTAGTCCAAGAAAATACTGCAACTACTCTATTGCAAAATTGCTGTATCTGACTAAGCTTGTGCTCAAATCATAATACTTACTTTACATTTTCAAACCACTGTATGAACCATTAACTAATTATAAACACATGCAAACCCTAACTCTTATATAGGGCTTCTCCTCAGCAAATCTCAAAGCACTTTACAAAGAAAGTTAGTATAATTGTCACTATTTTTTCAGATGGGGAAATTGAGGCAAAAAGAGGTACAGTGATTTGCCCACAGTCACCCAGCAGACCAGTGGAAGAGCCAAAAATAAAATCCAGACCTCAGTCCAGTGCTCTATCCACTCCATTCCCTCCTTCATGGTCTAATTAAAGGCCTCTGAGTCTTGACTGCAGACAATCTCTGACAATCAGTTACTTAGGATAGGTGGTTATGCAGTTGAGAAGTTGTTGAGTATATTGTCCCAGCAAAACACCTCTGTGCTGAGCAACACTTCTTCCACAGGAAAGTAATTTACTAAGGGTTTACTTTAAAGATCCATTTAAATAAAGGCTTAATTGACTCGCTTTCCTCTTTAACAGGAATTGTCTTCACAGCCAATTCTGGCCTTCAGGGGCACCCCCATGATGGGAAAGGTCTCATGTTTGCAGGGTTATACTCAGGCTTGCTCCTTACTCCTCCCACAGCCCATGTGAGGAGTGAAAAAGCATGGTGTCTTGTGGAGGGTGCTGCAAGATATTTTGCTTCTTGATGTATTTTTTCCTCTTTCTAATGTACAGATGACAACAAAGACAGAGAATGAATGTGAAGTAGAAATAAAATCTAGCTATAGTTATACATGTGGGTTATTGTGTAGGTGTGTGGGAGACAAGGGCCAGGCCTGCGGCCCCCCCGAATTGCAAAGAGGGCAAGTAAGAGGATGGAGTGCAAAAATAGCTCAAATATCACCTTTGTCCTCTGCAGCCCCTGCAGGGCCTGTCCTCTTATGCCATGTTAGAGCAACTCTTAGATTATTATACACATGTTGTGGCTCCTATAGTTACAATGAAATAAAAATACCCCAAATCCATAGAAGGAAAGTCCCGTTGTGCCAGTGGATCTTGAGTTTTCTGTCATTTTTTGGTTTCTAAGCTGGCTAATGATATCCCAATACTGGCAAATTGTGTCTGGCACTTTCCAAGAGTAGTAGGGTGTCCCTAGCTGGCAGAATGGAACTGGTGCTCTGGTACTGGTCCAGTTTGAAAGAGGAGTATACACATAATTGAGAGCATATTTTTCATATTACTTTTTATGTGTCTCTCTCCTTTTCACAGAAAGAAGTGGAAATTAAACTTGAGAGCTACAACAATTATTTTAGAGACGTTATCCCTCTTTCCATCTGCTTCTCTGTGCCTTAATGAAAACATACATACATACATACATACATACATAGCCTCTCCTTGCCCAGGCAAAATGCTCATAGACATTGCTGGGAGTTCCGCTCGAGCAAGGAGTACAAGATTGGGCCCAACCAATACAGAGACAAATAACACAGAGACAGAAAATGAAGTGTGTGTATTTCAGAGAGGAGAGTTGTTAGGAAGTGGGCAGGCACTCTCTCCCTTGCTCAGTATATTTGTGGATTTATTTAAATATCTTTTTTAGCCCCACTCACAGTTCCTTAACTGTCTCTACAATCACCCTGCTTAAGATGTTCAGTGTTTTTGCTGAGATAATACATTTTTATGGGAATAGTTTTACCATACAGAGTATTGGGTATGACAGAAGATAGAAGAATTAAGCCTAGTCTTGCTTCACTGGTTTTTCATAAAAGAAAATATTTCCTTTATAGCTTGGAATTAAATAATAGAATGGTTGGAGTCTTTCTCCTTCCTTTGAAATCACGAGAGAGATATTTCTTTTTGCACAATTGTAGAACTAACCTATGGCCATTAAGGTTCTGAGAGCATGCTACTTACACTCCTTAAATGTTTTTGTTATTGTGTGGGGCAGTCTTCTCCGCCTAACTAGGGACTTCATACTTTTATTATTATTTAGTGTATATACACTGCTCTAAATATATAGGGATTTTATAAATACACAAATGACAAGGTACCTGCTTCAAGGTGTTTATAGACTAGCTATACTGCAAACACTGCAGAACATAGGGTCTGATTGGACAGGCTTTTGAGTCAATAGGAAGACCCTTGTGCCTGTTACCTTGAATAGACTCATTGACACTTATTATTGGACAAAGTGCTTGTTATTCCACAGAGAATGTATTTAGAAGATCAGGCCCTAATTCAGACAAGCAGAAAATACACAGGATAACGATTCAAACATAAGATAGCATGAGGTGACATCAATGAGGAGATCATGTTTTGAGGGATGCATGAGGCCAGTGGGCTTTAAGGAATGATGAATTTGGAAGAGGAGGAGGCAGAGGATGATTGACAGGTAGGATGTTGGAAGATGGTTTATATAGACATATATTTATTTTTAAAGTTTAGAAGTAAAGCATTTCAATATTTCATAGAAGAAGGAAGCAAATCATTCTCTCTAAACCACTCCCTGCTTTCACTGAGATTAAAGGTCTGTCTCATTCACTGCAATGTAAGTCAACAGAGACTTTTATATCACACCGAGAAAGTAACATGCTTAGGAATTATTAAGACTTCAGCACACAGGAGATGGGTCTCCCAGCTATAAGAATAGAGGAATATATAATATAGGAATTTTTGATTATACAAATATTGGTATAATTCATTTTAAGAACTGCCTCTTCTGTGTAGTAAAGTTAGGAGACTTCAGGATCATGCTCTGTGGAGCCCCATAAAGCATGTAAAGGTTCAACTGCTTTATATTGCAACAGCAGCAGTATTTTGGCTTCTCTACAGGGGTGAGTGGAAGGAAATCTTTTTTCAGTCAGCACACTACACATAAAGCTGAGTTTTGAATGAATGGAGCTCAAGTGTTGTAAAAACATAAGAAATCAGACGGGTAAATAATGAATACTGTGCAAGCACATTATTCCAACTGATTATGCTTGAGGTCACCAGAATGCTTACATTATTCTGATCTTGCAAGGTGTTCCACACAGATCAGCCTCTGCACAGAGCTCGGCTGCTGACTATGGTGACAGGTTTCAGAGTAGCAGTCGTGTTACTCTGTATCCACAAAAAAAAAAGGAGTACTTGTGGCACCTTAGAGACTAACAAATTTATTTGAGCATAAGCTTTCGTGAGCTACAGCTCACTTCATCGGATACATTCAGTGGAAAATATAGTGGGGAGATTTATATACACAGAGAACATGAAACAATGGGTGTTACCATACACACTGTAAGGAGAGTGATCAGGTAAGGTGAACTATTACCAGCAGGAGAGCGGGGTGAAGGGGGGGAAACCTTTTGTAGTGATAATCAAGGTGGGCCATTTTCAGCAGTTGACAAGAACCTCAGAGGAACAGTGGGGTGGGGGGTGGGGAAAATAAAAATGGGGAAATAGTTTTACTTTGTGTAATGACCCATCCACTCCCAGTCTTTATTCAAGCCTAAGTTAATTGTATCCAATTTGCAAATTAATTCCAATTCAGCAGTCTCCCAACACCACATTCTACAAGCCATTACCCTCTGATCCCACTGAGAGTTACCAAAAGAAACTACACCATTTGCTCAAGAAACTCCCTGAATTAAGCACAAGAACAAATCCGCACAGACACACCCCTGGAACCTTGACCAGGGGGTATTCTATCTGCTACCCAAGATCCATAAACCTGGAAATCCTGGATGCCCCATCATCTCAGGCATTGGCACCCTGACAGCAGGATTGTCTGGTTATGTAGACTCCCTCCTCAGGCCCTACGCTACCAGCACTCCCAGCTATTTTCGAGACACCGCTGACTTCCTGAGGAAACTACAATCCATCGGTGATCTTCCTGATAACACCATCCTGGCCACTATGGATGTAGAAGCCCTCTACACCAACATTCCACACACAGATGGACTACAAGCCGCCAGGAACAATATCCCCGGTAATGTCATGGCAAACCTGGTGGCTGAACTTTGTGACTTTGTCCTCACCCATAATTATTTCACATTTGGGGACAATGTATACCTTCAAATCAGCGGCACTCCTATGGGTACCCGCATGGCCCCACAGTATGCCAACATTTTTATGGCTGACTTAGAACAACGCTTCCTCAGCTCTCGTCCCCTAACTCCCCTACTCTACTTGAGCTACATTGATGACATCTTCATCATCTGGACTCATGGAAAAGAAGCCCTTGAGGAACTCCACCATGATTTCAACAATTTCCATCCCACCATCAACCTCAGCCTGGACCAGTCCACACAAGAGATCCACTTCCTGGACACTATGGTGCTAATAAGCGATGGGCACATAAACACCACCCTATACCGGAAACCTACTGACCGCTATGCCTACCTACATGCCTCCAGCTTTCATCCAGGCCACACCACACGATCCATTGTCTACAGCTAAGCTCTACGATACAACCGCATTTGCTCCAACCCCTCAGACAGAGACAAACACCTACAAGATCTCTATCAAGCGTTCTTACAAATACAATACCCACCTGCTGAAGTGAAGAACCAGATTGACAGAGCCAGAAGAATACCCAGAAGTTACCTACTACAGGACAGGCCCAACAAAGAAAATAACAGAATGCCACTAGCCATCACCTTCAGCCCCCAACTAAAACCTCTCCAATGCATCATCAAGGATCTACAACCTATCCTGAAGGACGACTCATCACTCTCACAGATCTTGGGAGACAGGCCAGTCCTTGCTTACAGACAGTCCCCCAACCTGAAGCAAATACTCACCAGCAACCACACACCACACAACAGAACCACTAACCCAGGAACCTATCCTTGCAACAAAGCCCGTTGCCAACTCTGTCCGCATATCTATTCAGGGAGCATAGGACTTATGCTCAAATAAATTTGTTCGTCTCTAAGGTGCCACAAGTACTCCTTTTCTTTTGACTTTAGTGAGGCTCCCTTCAGACATGGAAGTGTGCCTCTGCAAAACAACTTGCAGGATCAGGGCCTAATTTACTGAAAATCTTGAGTCAGCCAGAGATTGTTTTTATAATGCACCTGGAACATCAAGTGATACTTAATTTTCCCTTGGAGACTTTCACCCGGTAAACAGTTTGCAGGAGGCAAAGACCACAAGACAAAGAAGATGAACCTGGTTTTTGGGATACTGAACGAATGGAGAGAAAGAGGAAGAGATGAACAAGGATTTTAGTCTGGGGAAGAATGGGGAACAGATGAAGCTGGGTTGAGGACATTGTAGACCAGGAGATACTCTGGGTTTAAGGACTTGGGAGGAGGAGCTGTAGGAGAAGCTCCAGGATTGTATAGAGATTTGAAGCATTATGCAAAGCGCATTGACACAAAGGAGAGAATTTCTATTGACTTAAAGGGCTTTGGATCCTTCCCTTGCAAAGGGCCCCAGGCCTTAGAAGCCCCAGAGGAAGGGGTGGAGGAGATGGTCTACCAGGCTGTAGGACCCTGCCTGCGGCTTCAGGATATAGGCAGAGGAATTGGAAATTCTTTGTGGTGTCAACTGGCAACGGTTGCCAAGGCCAGAAAAGAGAGACAAAGCTGAAATGTGAGAGGCAGTTACAGTGTGGCCAACATCTGCCCACAACCCCAACCAGCAGGCTCCTGGGGGAGCTACCAGGCTTTGGAGAGGAGCGGGAGAGGAGAGGTGGATCTTGCATTAGGGCCTTGCGGAGGAAGAGAGCCTCTAGGCCAGCGGTGTCCAATATGTTCGCCACTAGCCACATGTGGCTAATAGGCTACTGAATTGTGGCTAATGCGAGTGGCTTTTTTTATAATGTGGCTTTTTTTATAATGTGGCTAATAAGAAAAATTCAAAACCACCAGTGTGGCTAGCAGCGAATTTCTATTGGACCCCGCTGCTCTAAGCTGAGGACTTTGCCGTTCAAGCCTCGGGGAGGGAGGGAGGCAGCCCTGCATAGGGCTTTAGGACCCTGAGGCACCACAAGCCCCGCGGCGCTAGGACCTGGCGGAAGGGGCGCGGGGGCCGCTCCGAGATGCTGTGGACCACAGCACCACCTACTTACTGCAGCCTCCGGCCCCCAGCGCATCCCTCTGGCGCGCCCCGGCTGCGGAGGGCGAGGGCGAGTCTGCCCCGCCGGACAGCCCCCACGTCACAGCCGGAGCGCGGGGATAAAAGGGCCGGGAGGCGAGGCGCAGCCGGACTCGTGGGGCGGCAGCGCCCCTGGTTGCTCCCCAGCAGAGGCGGGGGGCTGGCGAGGGGCACGTTGCAAAAGCCGCCGCTTCACCTCCCGGCCAGGCAGCCGCTCCGGCCGCCCCGCGGAGCCCCCGCGCCCCTCAGCGGAGCGGCTCCCAAACTTCGCCTGCCCACGTGTTGCTGGCGGAGTCCCGGGGAGCCCAGGGGCGCCGCTTCCTTGACCCGCGGCCGGTGCGGCTGGAGGGGCTGCTCCGCGGCTTGCTCGGCGCTGAAGGTACGGACCGTGCGCCAGAGCCTGCCCCGAGGGGCGCCGGGCTCCTGACCCGCCAGTCCCCCGGTGGGGGGCAGACAAAAGAGCCCGGCGTTGCCTTGGCACAGCGAGCCCCGGCCGAGCCTGCCTGGCGCTCCCTGAGGGCAGCCACCTGGGGCAGAGCTGGGGCTCGTGGCGGGTCGTCCCCGCGCCGCTCCGTGTTGCCATCCCCGTGGCCTCGGGGCAGGCAGGGAGGGTGGGACTAACCCCCCGTCCCCGTCCCCCCTCACACACACACATAACCACCCCTCTCTGCGCCTTGTCTGCAGATCAAAGGAGATGCTGGGAGCTGCTGCCAGCTCGCAGCGCCTGGCCAGGGGCGCGGCAGGCGGGTGGTGACTCCGCAGCCGGAGCGGACCCTACCGCCGCTCAGCCTGGCACCGCCGCTCCCCCCGGCGCCTGCCCCAGCCCCGCCAGCCGACTGATTTGCCCCCTCTGAGAGAAGCTGCCCACCCTCGCCGCCCAGGATGCGGTTTCGCCTCTTCTCCTTTGCCTTGCTCGTCCTGAACTGCATGGATTACAGCCACGGCCAAGCCAGCCGCTGGAGACGCAGCAAAAGAGGTCAGTAGCGTGGCACCCACCGTTGCCCCGGGGCTGCGCGGCCCGCCGGCGGCTGCCGCCCCCCCTGCCTAGCTGGGTCCGGGTCCGTGCGCTGGGGGGGGGGAGCGCCTGTCCGGCACGCGCGGCCGGGGACCGGCCAGCTCCCGGGGAGGCGGGAGTGTGCGCTGGCGGCGCTGAGCAGCCTTAGCCTAAAAGTGACTTATTGGGGAGCAACAAGTGCCTCCTGCCCGCTCCCCGAGCTGGCCCGGGAGGTGCAGTCGCTCTCGCCCTCCCCACTGAGCTCGCCCTCCCGGCTGCCAGGCAGGTGGATTAAAACCCCATCAACAGAAGGCACCGCCTCAGCTGCCCTGCCTTGAGTCCCACGCCCCCCAGTCCCCTCGGAGCTGCGCTAACTCGCAGAGAAACCCCGTGGGCTGGTTGGTCCCAAACGGAGGAAATCCCCGTTTGCACGTGGGGAGTTGAAAATCCCAGCCGACCTGCGTTTGTCAGCGAGAGCCGTGGGACCGGGCGATGAACGTGGCTCTCTGCTGGGGGGGACACATCGTGCTGAAACGGGGGATCGGCGCTGTAAGCTGCGACGCCCGGTTTGCTGGGGGGGGGGGGTCTATTTAGAGTAGGGTGGATTGGGTACCGGGAGCCCGTCAGTGAAAGGGGCGCGTTGCGTGTGCGATGCGACTGCCCATCCCAGCACCAACGGGACTGGATCCAGGGACAGGACATTAGATGGTCTGGTGAACAGAGCAGCAGTGAATCTAGAAGCCGCAGGTCCATTGATGGCCATGTGATCTAGATTCACCTGCACAGTCCTATTCCAGCGCTCACTCCCCGCTGCTGAATGACCCAGCGATAGCCAGTGGGTAACCGCCTGTGTGCGAGCGAGCGAGCCCTCTCCCCTTGGGACCTGAAAGAACCAGGTTGTTGATTGTCCGCGTCGTAATTTCATGCAACGTCTCCCGCAGCCCCAGAGACTCCCCTTTGTCCCAGGAGATAGTCTTGATAGCGCTGCTGATTCTAGATCAATAGGTCCCGACTCTTCCCCTGCCCAGCCTGGGAGGTGATCTGTTTATAACGGGCTTTATGGAGAAATATTCCTGCCTCTGGCTCTCCTGGGGGCAGCGCTTCTGCCCGCCTCTCACTGCTCTGTTAAACTGTTCTCACTTCAGCCCTTTGCCAAGCGGATGCAGCACTTCTCAGTCCCGAGTACGCCTGAGCTCCTTTTACAGACGGGATCTGGTCTTATGCCTATGGTGATTAGTTGCACATGGTAAATTATTCTACCCTTCAGAAGTTATTACCTTGCATATATCTACAACTACTAATGAGCTTGTATTTACCACTGGAAGTAAACTACTTTGTCATTTACCCTGTAAATTGGTTTTAAACCAGTCAAAGTTTTTTACACTATACTGTTACGGATGACTGGTTTATATCTAGGAAAGGGATTTTTTTAGCTGAAAAAAAAAAGAGATCTAAATGTATTTCAGGGACTAAAATAGGATTTTGTTAAGTACATATTTGTTTAGGTTGGGAGTCATTAAATCTAGTTTAGAGTCTTGTTTCCTCATTATATTGTCCCAAGGAATGTTTTGGGCACTTTATAATGTAAGGTTTCAGAGTAGCAGCCTGTTAGTCTGTATCCGCAAAAAGAAAAGGAGGACTTGTGGCATCTTAGAGACTAACAAATTTATTTGAGCATAAACTTTCATTTCGGATACATCCAATGAAGTGAGCTGTAGCTCATGAAAGCTTATGAAAGCTCATGAAAGCTTATGCTCAAATAAATTTGTTAGTACTCCTTTTCTTTTTTTATATGTAAGGAGATTGATAACTGATTTTGGCACACATTTGTTTTTATAAATCAATTTAAGGAGTTTTAAGAGGGACCCTTGCTTTTTAAATAGTGAGTTTCTTGAAGTACACATTACGGACACACAGAGAGATGATTTTGTATGAGGAATGCATTTTAGAGAATTATCACAAAGTCCTAATTTGTTTTGCTTCCAAATATTGGAAGTTTTCAAAAATTGGAATTGCTAGAGATTAGTTATTGGTGTTGTGGAATATGTCATTACAGCACCCATGTGGACAAAAGTGTTACTGCATCTTCGCTCCAAATTCAGTTGTTTTTTCTGAGTCTTGCCCTCATCTAGAACTATAGGTATCTAAATTTAAGTAGTTATATTGGTTTTCCCTTTCCCCACTCTTTGCCCCCACCCCATAGTTAAGAACAACAGAAAATCTGGTAATTCAGCTACTACTCACATTTCATAAGACATTGTAATCAAAAGGTTATTGGTAAACCTGTTAACGTCTCCAGTACTTAGCAAATATAAGTCCAAATAAAACTGCAAAGCAGAAGAGGCTTATACTTTCAGGCACATGTAGACTTCTGAGTGGGTCAAAATTACATTGTAAAATGATTTAGTTCTGATGTTTTCCCAACAGATGGTTTGCAGAATTAAATTTTTGTATGGCGTGGCTAAAACTGCAGCAGTCCTTTAAAGTGACCAGACTGACTATCTGTGCTAACAAAGGATATACTGTGTCTTTAATTAAATGTGGAACTACTTAGAGTGCTGGCTAGACAGTGGAGAGTGATAGCAGTATTTCTGCTTTACAGCACAGCTTAAGTATTGCATTGTGGGAGTATAGAAATGAATAGAGATCTAACTTGAGTTGCATGAATTGTCCCCCTACAAAAACTTAAGCTGGTTTTAATTGATCTCATGTTCACTGATTGATCTTAGACCAATTGTTGTACTTGCTGGATAACTGGCTTTCACAAAGGAGATTGATTTAAATTAGTTTCTTGATGGACATTTGATTACTCGCAAAATAACATTGGTATTGACAGTTGACTTACTGGATCTGTTTTGTGCTATCACCTAAGGCTTTCATTTTTGACCAAAGAGAATGCAATATATTTTCAGTTGATAAACTTTAAAGAAATAAAAGTGGCTGATGATAAGAGCTGAAGGCAAGATCTGTGAATATATTTGAAATTATAATTGACATTTACCATGCAACATACAGACTGAAGTAATGTCTGAGTTCAGGATTCAAAATTCCTGTAATTTCACAATTTTTCCATTTCTCATCTGTAAATAATCAGGCATTCACTGTGGGGTACTGGCAGTTAGAACTTTTCTGGCATTCTATTATGTATATTATGTGATCTCAGATGCTCCATAATATAGTTTTCCTAATGAAATAAAATTCTTGGCATAGATCATTTCTCCTGTGCAGTAGGAATCAATTGCATCCAGTTTGGAATGTCAAGCAAATCTACCATATTAACTGATTTTTAAAAAAAGCATTTTAAAAATCTGGACAATGACCTGTGGTTCTGCATTTCTGTGCATGGGAAATAGGATTTATAGCTAGCATATTCCAGGAGAGAATAGTAAATCCTGGAGAAGGCTGATCATATGTTTTCCTTCCTCCTTCTCCCCGTTTCCCATCCCAGAACAAATTATGTAACATAATACAATAAAAGTGGATGAAAAATTTGAGGTTTACATTTTGATTCCTAACAGGCATTGATTTCATGTTGTTAGTCAATTAAACAATATAAAATAAACAGGTCACATCAGAAATGTATTCTTTAAATTCCTCAAAATCAAGAGATTTCTATTAGTGCAATAGGAAAAAAAGTTTATAAATAAACATACATAACTTACACTGTCATTACTCTACACTTAATAGTTTTCTGCTGCGGCACTAAAATATTATTTGCTACAGTTAATTCATATCAATACTCTTATTTTCGGAGTGGGAAGTCTTTGTCCAAGGGTGTCTCAAAGCTAGGATTTACTAGGAAGATTGTTTACTCTTCCTGCAGAAACTGTTTTAAAACCTATTTTAAAGTAATATAGGTGGAACACCAGTAGACTAATCGTGTATACCAAAGTATCTTCTTTCCTTTTCTTGATCTGGAAGGCATAATTGAATTTTGCAATTCTCTTGGATACTTACTTACCTAAGTGCTTGCTTTTACACTGGTCTTATAATGCCTTGGCTTGTCTTCAGGTCCCTATTCCTAGCTCCCTCAGTGGTCACCAAGCTTGCCTTGTGCGCCTTACCAATTGCAGCCAGTGTCTTGGTAATACCTCTTTGGGTCAAGCAGTTTATTGCATTATGCATTTGAGTGAATATCCAGCATCAGGGACATGTGAGAGATCAAAAGCTTCAAACCAAAATTATCTTAAAACATCTAGGAACAGTATCCTTACTTACAGGATGAGGGATTGGGTTCTGGAAAGCAGTGACTCTGAAAAGGACTTAGTGGTCATTATAGATAACCAAGCTATAATGTGATGCTGTGACAAAAAGTCTAATATGGTACTTGGATGTATTAATAGGCAAATACTGAACAGTAATAGGGAGCTGATGCTACCTATAACAGCCAAGAGCCCAGTGGCTATGGCACTCAATTAGGATGTGGGAGACTGAGGTTCAAGTCCCTCCTCTGAATCATGAAAAACCTGGAAAGATCATGGTTTCATCCTGATGCAAAATGGGAAAAATTCTGTACTTGAACTTTTTTCTTTAAATGGCAGCAGGAGAGGTTTAAGTTGGACATTAGTAAAAACTTCCTAACTGGACATTTTTAAGAGCAGGTTAGACAAAACACCTGTCATGGATGGCCTAGATAATACATAGCCCTGCCATGAGTGCAGGAGACTGGACTAGAAGACCTCCCAAGGTCCCTTCTAGTACTATGATTCTATGACTATCCTTACAGGATTGGTGAGACCACTACTGGAATGTTGCATACAGTTCTCATGTCTACACTCTAAAAAGAGTTATGGAAAAATTAAAGAGGGCTAAAATAAAAGCTACAAGAATAAGTTGTTGTCTGGAAAATATACGTTGAGAAGGAGCTCAATATATTTAGCTTATCAAAGAGAAGGTTGAGGCAATGTGGCTATAATCACCAATATAAGGAAAAGATATCTGATTCTAGAGGGCTTTTTAATCTAGCAAGCAAAAGCATAATAAAACTAGAAAACAGTGGCTAGAAATTAAAGTCAACAAAGTTCAAATTGAAAACAAGGTTAACATTTTAACAGTGAAGGTAACCACTGGGATGTGGAAGATTCTTCCTCACTTTGAGTCTTTAAACCAACATTGGATGTCTTTCTAAAAGAGATGCTCTTGTTCAGCTACAAATTGTTGAGCTGGGTGAAATCTATGTGCTGTGTTATGCAGGATGTCTGGTTAGATGATCATAATGGCCCTTCTGGCCTTAAAATTATGAAAAACAAGTCACCTTCTATCTTTGACTTCTGAGTACAAAACATACCTAGGTCTGAGGCTACATCCAGACTTGGCTGGGTAAGTGAGATTCTTAGGCCTGGTCTATACTACAAACTTAGGTCAATGTACGCCACCTTATGTTGACATAATAATGTATGCATCTACACTACCCGGTCTCTTTCTGCTGACCTAACTTGCCTGTAAAGTTGACTTAATTACTCCACCTCCACGAGAGGCGTAGTGCTTAATTCAATGTTGATGGGTCGCCAGAGAGGCAGTGTAGACACAATGTTGTGTAAGTCGAGTGAATTGGCCTCTAGAAGGTATCCCACAATGCTCCACTGTGATCGCTCTGGAGATCGTTTTCAACTCTGCTGCACAGCAGCCATGTACACAGGAAACAGCCCCTCCCTGTTAAAATCCCGGGGACTTTTGAATTCCCATTTCCTCTTTGATCAGCATGGAGAACTTGCCAACCCAGCTAATCATGGCGACCCAATGCCCGAAATGTGCTGCAGCCTGGAGTACACAGGAGGTGGGATCTTATAGGTCTGTGGGGAGAAGAGTCTGTGCAGGCACAGCTCCGATCCAACTGAAGAAATGTAGACATCAATGAAAAGATTGTGCATGGGGAAGAAGGGCTACACCAGGGACACACAGCCGTGCTGCATGAAAATCAAAGAACTTGACAGGTGTACCAGAAGACAAGGGAGGCGAACAGTCATTCTGATTCTGCACCACAGACATGCTGCTTCTACAATGAGCTTCATGTGATTCTCGGTGGTGACCCCACCACTACCCCCAAACGCAGTGTGGATTTCTCCCAGGTGTCTGAGTTCTGGGCCACCTCAGGCAACAATGAGGAGGACGTTCTGGGTGAGGAAGAGGAGGAGGAGAAAGGGAGACAGGCGAGAGGTGGATCCATTTTCTCCCAGAGCTATTTTTAACCCTGGAGCCCAGACAGTTGCGGGAAAGCATTGTGGCTGAGCATGATGCCAAGGAAGGCACTTCTGGTGAGTATGCAATTCCAATCAAACTGTAGGGCTTATATGGTTTTATATTTTATGTTTAATCTGAAGAAAAAGTGAGCTGCAGTGGGCATCTGCTTCCCAGTGGCTGCTCCAGCTAGGCAGGGGGTGCTCCCCGCCCCCCCCCTCCCCCGGGTAAAAGACTGTGCACAGGGATGGCCCGGGAATCCTCCATGGAGATCTCTAGGAAACTTTCATGGAGGTACTCTGTCATCCTTTGCAGATGGTTTCTGGGGAGGGCTGCCTTATTTCTTCCACTACAGTGGAACACTTTCCCATGCCACTCCAATATTAACTTTGCTGGCATCATTGTGGTACACAGCATAGCAGCATGAGGACCAAGTCTGTATCCAGACGCTTACAGCATCTGCTCCCTTGCCACCTCTGTTACCCTCAGAAAACTGATATCACACAGGGTCACCTAGGGGAGATGGTGGAAGTTTTCATTACAAGGGCTCGTACTGGAAACAATAGAGAATGTGATCCACCATGTATGGTGACTTCTGGGTCCCTCAGCCACACTTTCCCTAACATGCTAATGGTTTGGTTGGCAGGGGTCAGCACTGACCTCAGATTCTGCAAGTCCAGGGCGACTATTACCATCAACGTTAAGGGAAGGGGGGTGGGCTTCCTGTGTTCTCTCATGGCTGCAAACCATCCCTCCCCTGGAGCCACCTCAGATGAAGACCACAATTTGGAAGGCTTAATGCTGGTCCCAGGTCTCAGAGCAACATCCATGCTAGGGGTTATTGTCCATCTGCTCACCTGTTCTCCCGATGTGGGTTTTCCACAAGTTGCAGCCCAAGCTTCTGAGCCATGCTCACCATGACTGGAAAAGCAAACCAGTTTGTTGAATAGCTAGGGATTCTGATTATGTTCTGGTTTGCACTTGAGTGTAATAAGGGGAGTGTTTTTTAAATAGCAACGTTGTACAGCGAGTTGTCTGTAATGCTCACAACAAGAGTGCACAGCTGAGCGGGTCCATGCTTCTCAGGCTATGTTGTATGCATAGTTAAGCCGGGCTTTCGAAAAAAGGCATGAGAAAAGTATGGGTTGTTTGCCATTGATATCAGGGTAGGTAGGGAGGGAGAAAACTGCATCTTGGGAGGCCAAAGCCATGTTCCTATTCCCCCCGTGACAATGTTTTGGTCCCACGTGGCATTGCAAGCCCTTCCCAAAACCCCCCTGTTCCCCGCGGCTAGTTGCACTGTGGAATAGCTACCCATGGTGCAGTGCTCTATGCATCAATGCAAGTGCTGCTAGTGAGGATACACTCCACTGACACAATGAGTGTGGTGTTGACATGCACCACCGACTTCATTACTGTGGGGCAGGATGTCAACTTACATTAAGTCGATTTAACTTTGTAGTGTAGACATGCCCTTAGTTGCAGTAGAGAAAAATCAGAAGATCAGGGATCTGTTTTTTTATAACATTGATTACAAGAGAACTCTAGCTACATTTTCTGGAATTGAGGTGTTTCCTTGAAAAAAGCAGGCATAGTAGTTTTTCTTAATCAAGCAGCACAGGTTGCTTTTGCACAGATCTAGTGAAGTGGTTCTCAAACTTTTCCATACTGTGACCCTATGTTATAGCAGGAAAAAAGTTTTAGGACATTGTGCCCCCCCACTTCCATATAGCTATTAAATAGGGAGGCTGGTCACAACCCCCTGAAACTTGGTTGTGATTCTCCCTGATTGAGAACCGATAAGAACACAAGCACATAAGAATGGCCATACTGGGTGAGACCAAAGGTCCATCTATCCCAGTATCCTCGCTTCCGACAGTGGCCAATGCCAGGTGCCCCAGAGGGAATGAACAGAACAGGTAATCATCAAGTGATCTATCCCGTCACCCATTCCCTCTTGGACCAGATCCTGTGCTCAGCTTAGGACTAAATCAAGAATTGCCTCTCCTTTTGTGGGTTTCAGAACTAGCTGCTCCAAGAAGCAGTCATTTAACCCATGATCAACCCATGATCTAGTGTGTAGTAACTGATTAGCTGATTGGGATCACGAGTCTGCATCAGCTTTAACTTTGTGTCTTTATAAAACTTGAGTCACAGAATTTATATATGAGTCATATATATATGAAAGAATAGAGTAAGGTGAAATCAAAATTCTGTGGCTCAAGTTATATAAACTTAAAGCCTAAATCATCTTCACAAATTGGTGTAGAGGGTGGGAAGGTTGGTGACATAGGAGAAGGCTATGCTTGGAGCTTGACCAATCCATTTTAGGGAGTGAGTGTGAAGCTTTAATGGCAATTTTGTCAGAATCTGCTTTCATATCTATTAAGCTTTCAGCCCTGGAGGTTGCAAAGAAAACATTGCAAACACGAATCAAGGATGAACTGATGAAGTGCTGTTTCTCTAACTGTGCAGACTTGACTGTTCCAGCTCACCCTGATGCTTCGAGACTTGCCAAGCTACCCCAGAATGAGATGTGACCAGTCTCATCAGTTTTCAATACTGATATTCAGAATCTGAGGAGCCGTGAAACTGAGATGAATCAGGCTGGTTTCTCACTGCTGCTGCTTGGAAAAGCTGACAGCAACAGTGTCAGGCTCTGGAGATATGTATTAGGATGAAAAATAAGGTTGGTTGAAGTGTAAAGTAGTGCCAGCCCTCCTCTGCATCTTTGTAGCAGCCAGGAGGCTCTGTGATGAGTGGGTGGGTGGGTTCTTTTGACAGACTGAAGCTTCAGATTTCAACACACCTACTAGTTGGAGGCTGGCATGAAAGCTAAGCCCTAAGTATGGAAGGGAGACAACCCCTCTAACTGCCTTAGGACCCTTGGGATTTCACAAGAATCTGACTTAGCTTCAGGTACATATCAGATTTTTTTTCTCCAGAGATTAAGGGGATTTCTGACAGCCTCCAAGGCCATCACCAGGGTGTGAGAAGCTAATCCCACCCCCTGACCTTGGATAGTTCTATCTCGGACATCTCAAATTCTAAGATGCACGTGTGACTCTGATCTCCAATTACCAAACTGTGGTCAGTGGAGCACTTGCTGGTCACACAGTGCTGGCTTCTCTTTGTGATGATGCTCAGATACTATAGTGATACAAATAAATTGATTCATGTAACTTTGCTTTAATCTTATCTAGTCTTAAATAAGCTTTTGTTAAAAGTCTAAATAACTGTCCCAAATTTTGTTTAGTGAGTATGGAATGGGAAAGGTTGGTGATTGCCTTTCCCAGATTTTCCTCATTATATCAAGAGTGGTTCCACTTAAAGGACATAAATAAAAAAGATAAAATGGGTGGCGTGGGGAGGGAAGAGAAGGCTACCTAAAAGAAAGCAGAAGGAAACAATTAATATCCTAAATACCTAGATCATATGATGGCAAAGGGAGGAGAGATGCCCATAAAACAATCCTCTATTAAGTTGTGGCCCACAATATAGAAGAAGTTTGAGGTCCCCTGATCCAGTATAATAACATAGGTTCCTGGAACATCATTTTGGTGCCTTCATAGTTTGCAGACTCTGGAAATCAATACCTAAATCAATTAAATATCCCCTTTCTCAAAATATTTAATCAATTGCAGCCAAATACTCAGTGCAGCTATAAGCTTTTGCCCTTTAACTTCTGATTTTTTTTTTAGAAAAGCTTATGCTGTACTCTTACTCTCTTCCTTTTCTATCAGATAAACTGATTGTGTGATTGAATGACTTCAACAAATTATACATAGTGTTTACAACAATCTTATACAGTTTCATAATTATGTTTCAGAGTAAATGAAAACATTCTTTTGACTGAGTTATGAACTCTTATGGATGAAGATAACAGAAAACCTCATATATAGTTGCTATAGGATTAAAGGTGTCTTTAATTCTATTTAAGAAATTCAAACCCCTATAAACAGGAAATTAATATTTGTCTACAAATAAGCCAGAGTGGATGGATTAGGGAGTGGTCAGTACCGGACTCTGGTCCACTGGATTCTGTCCCTTTTTAGCTAAATTTCCAGATTTTTCTTCTTTATTATCTGAAGAATTTTTCTACTTACAAATGTAAACTCATACACTGCACAAGTTATATGTGAAGAGAAGGGAGTATGGTAGGAAAAGTGTTGCTAAAGAAGTGTAGAAAGAAACAGTATAGCAATTTCAACTTTTAGACCCTATGTATACTAGGTGTCTTTTGTACCAGTGCAGCTCCTTTGGTGTAAACCCCTCAATGTAGACAAGCTACAGCAGTTGAAACAAGATCTGTACTGGGAAATGTACCCTGGTAACATACTGGGGTTAGCTACACCAGTGCAACCCCATGTTGCTCTAGTCCATGGTGTCTACGATAGGAATTTGTGGTGTTATAGCTACACTGGCACAAACTTACCAAGCCCTTAGCATTGCTCCAAGTGGATGTGCTGGATGGAGTATGTCATCACAACTATAGCTCTGATCCATTTCAGTCTAGGCTTGTATAATGACGACTTCTAGTTTCTGCCATGTATTACCACGAGATCTGTAATGGCTATTATACACTTTCATACAAATCCACTAACATATTTACCTAAAGAATCTACTAGCGAGTCTGCAGAAAAACTTCTGCCTATTTATTCTTTCTCTTTGGATGTTATGTTCTGAAGCCCTTGTACTTTTTTTAAGGTACATCTTAAAATTGCTGCCCTTTTCCCCAAACCCACCCCCTCCCATGATGATCTAGCTACTCTCCCCTATGTTTCACTCCTGTGGATGGTCATCTTTAGATAGGAGGGCAGAAGTCATGCAGCTAACGTCTCTCTTCCATTCAGCAAAGCCCCTTTTGGGACAGCTTGGCAGCCTAGTCTTTCTCTCATGAACTTATTGCTATGGAAGCAGCTGAATGATAGGAAAGACCTTCAGACCAGATATGGGCCCTGAACTTTCATAAAGTTTGGATCTGAACATTGTGGCTTGGACCCTGCTTTCTCATAGTTAATGGGGAGAATTCAGGAAATCACAAGGGGGTGTTCTTATCACCTTGCCACGTATAAAGGTTGTTGCTCATCAAGGTCCATGTTAATATAAACCTTAACATTCTGCTTTATCCATATGCTGAGGTGCTGCCATAGGCTGAAGTAGTTAATGCCTGTGCTTTGTCATGGCAATTGATCAGCTACTGCGTCTTGAGGAGATCTCAGTTCTGCACATGTGTTGTGAGCTCAAGATATTTTTCTCAATGCAACATTGCTAGCTAGTGAACAGCAGTGATTCCAAGGATGCTGTGATGACAGTGGGTTGTGGTTTCTTTGTTGTGATGGTGAAATGCTACAGAATTACGAGAGGTCACCACCATTTTTTTTCATTCAATACACTCTTTATTGAACTCTCCCCATGATGCACCTGATTTCAAAGACTTCTTCAGAACAGAGGCTCAGTAAAAAGGAAAATCTGTGACTAAAACTTTTAAGAAACCGATTGGGGTTTTTTTTGTATTAAAGTTATTACAGTAACTTTTGGTTCTTCTAGAATGTGTTTAGAGAAAATGTTTAAATTGACGCAAGTTTATTTTTTTCACTCAAATATTACAGCAGCAAAAACCTCATTGTAATCTGAGTGGGACTTGTGTGTTATGAGACTCTGTATAGAATATATTCCAAATGTTAGTTAAGAATATTATAATTTTCTGTATAACTGTAATGCCTATGAGGCCCATTGCGCTAGGCACTGTGCAGACACATAGTGAAAGATAGCTCTGCCCTGAAGAGTAAATAGACAAGACAGCCATAGTGTGGGAGGGGAAACAGAGGCACAAAGAGGTGCTGTGACTTGGCCATCATCATGCAGTAGATCAGCAGCAGAGCCAGGGAATAGAACGCAGGTCTCCTGACTCCCAGTTCATAGCCATATCCACTGAATCACACTGCCTTTCTGCTTTAAAATGTCATTATAGTGCAAGCCTCAATTTGAAACTGCAGAATTCTGGCATGACTATATTTCTGTCAGTGGACGTGGAAAAGGGGGAGTGATTGTTGTGTCTGCTGTATAATTTCCACCCTGCTCTCCCATGTGTGCACACACTCTTCTTTTAACCCTGCAGAGGCTTTCTAGTGGTTACTCCAGAGAAATCTGGCTCAGCTTGTTTTTGGGGAGGCAGGAAGGAGAGGAGCTATATTTCTCCTCTCCTCAGGTATGGATATCATCTGTGCCTAATTCATCTGTGCTTCATTAACCATAGGTCTTGTCTGCAGTGCTCTCAGACAGTGGTTTTGTTCTTGGTGATTGCTAACTTGGGTCTTCTTAGAGCCACTCACCCTTGGGGAATATGAGAGAGGCAGAGGGGCATCCTGGAGAGCCTCTGGGGTTTCTTACTCTGGGGAATCCCCAGGGTACAAAGGTTTGGGAAGCTGAACTCTCTGCAGCTTCATAATTCTCCTAGCCCCTTTGTAGGAAACACTGACAACCTCATGTTTCCTGGTCTCTGGGAGGAGGGAGGGAGGGAACAGGAACTCCCAATTCTGTCACTTCCCCTCAGCAAGAATTTAGGTCCAACACAGTTCCCGGAATATGCCCCTCCTTTTTTCATACATGGACCAAAAAGGCAAAGTTTGGAAAAAACAGAAGTAGAAACTTAAGGAAAATTAAAAAACAAAATGAAAAGAAAGTGAAGGTAGAAAGAAGAGTTGATCTGAGTGACCTGGGCTGTTGAGTTTATCCCTGATTTTCCACATGTCCCAGGAGCTCTGCTTCCCACCTTACTACCTAGCTTTTACATAAGCTTTTCCGTCCTCTGTTTCTTCTTTCCCCACTGAACACTTCATAATTCACTCAGTGACACACTGTGAGTGAAATGGCCAAGGCGTTGGGCCCGATTCCGAGCTTCCTCCCTCTGGGGTAAATCCGGAGTGATTTTAGGGGAATTACACTAGCAGTAATACCAGTGTTAGTTAGATCAGAATGAGGCATGCTGTGTTCCTTGTAACTTTTAAATGGTGCTTCTGTGCATTATGTATTGCAGGGCTCTTGTAGTGTCAGACATGCTGAGATCCAACCAAAAAGGCTGAAAGCTGGGCAATGCTCTTAAATAAGAGTTGGAGTTCACTTGAGAACCCAAATTCTCATTTTCATTCTTTCCAGTTCTATTTCCATCAGACTCCTGGAAAAAAATCTAGCAGCCTCCAACTTCTATTTTACTTATGGTAAAGTTAGCAGCAGCATAAATACATGTAGGTCCCCCCCCCGCCAACTTTTGGAGAAGGATTGTAATGTGACCCTTCTAAACCTGAATCCTAAAACAGACTTGGTCTCACGTTGTTTTCTCTTAATAGCTTTCCAAGCAGCTACTAAGTGAAACTACTGCATGTTCGTCCTGGTGTAATCTGAGGCTCACTGGGTAAAATAACAGTCTGTGCTACTTAAACACACTCTGGAAGGCTTAAGGAGGAGAGGAAAGAAAATATTTGAGGAGATCAACTGGATGTGGTCGAATACAAGTAACGTCACCTGAGAAGGATTAGAGCTTGCCAAAGCTTGACCTGAATGAGAGACCTCCATTTAGGTCTTGTGTTCCTACCAGATCAGCTGCTGGTAGTCTTTCCATGGGCAGTTTTCTACCAGCAATCAAACAATGAAAGGGTCTAGTGATTTGCTTGGCCTCAATGTCTCAGCTGCAGTAAAGTAAAAAAAATAAAATAAAAAAAAATCCCAGTTTAACATTCTTCCTCCTTATTAGCTGCAGCTGGCTCTTTCTAATTAGAAAAGTCTTAACATTTTTTCATTTACACTCTGTGGCTTTTATCCTCACTTAGAGCTCAGTGTGTGCTCTCTAACTGATCAAGCACTACACGTGTAGTTCATATGTTTAGCTTTGAGTTGCCTCAGAAAATACTTGTATTAGCACTTTACACTTTAAAACTCCACTTTAGAGTCCAACTGAAAATGTAGAGTACAGTGGCTATTCAGAATGGTGCAATATCAATGGTTGTCTTCCCCCTCACCCCCTGTAATCTATCTGTAAGTGCTTCAAGCCCATGTGTTTAGTGTGTAGTCCCTATAAAGATGCCAACTCCTTAGTATAGACCTTGCACTTCTAGAGTGCCTTCTACTGGAGGATCTCAAAGTCTTTTTCCAGCACCCTTGTGATGGAGGGTGAGGATCAATTACAAAGGTGGAAGCTGAGGCTCAGGAAGCAGGGCCGGCTCCAGGCACCAGCTTTCCAAGCAGGTGCTTGGGGCGGCATTCAGAATGGGGTGGCAGTCCGTGTCCCGTGGCGGCAATTAGGTGGCAGCTCCGCCGCTCTGCCCACTGCGGAGGCTTTTGGGCGGCAGCTCTGCCACTCTTCCAGGCACGGCGGCAATTCGGCAGCAGCTCCGCTGCTGTTGTGGAGGCGGCAATTTGGTGGCGACTGCTTTGGGCAGCAAAATTGGTAGAGCCGCCCCTGTGAGGAAGGTAAAGGCCTGATTATTTTTTTCCCCATAGGTGCTGAGGAATGGGAACTGCAGATGCTCAGTCCCTCTGAAAAATCAAGTTGCAAGTGTCACTTAACTAGAGCAGGTCAAAAAACGGGAAATATTTGTATATAGCTATCAAGAAAATCTAGAGTTTTCATAATTAACTATGGCAGAACAGGAACGGCATACTACGGCCATTGGGAGCTGTGAGTGGCTGTACCTGCGGACGCTCAGGTAAACAAAGTGTCTTACGGCCTGACAGGAGCTTACCCTGAACAAGCCGCGAACTAAGTTTGGGAACCCTTGGACTAGATGGACTATAGGTCTGGTCCATTATGGCAATTCCTGTGTAATTGTTTTGTGAAAAAAGATCGAAATTAAGGAAACTTTAACCAACTCTAGATTTTGCCAATTTCAGCACATAATTACTTGCCACTTTAGAATGTGCTTGCAATCAGTGGCCAAACCTGAGAGAAATGACCCACGCTGTAGGAGGAAAGGACACACCATTTCAAATTTTAAAATGCTGTGGAGGAATCATTTATTTCTCCTAAAGGTTTATATTGAAACAATTTATTGTTGGAGCTATTTATTTGGTGATATCTTTCTTTCCTATTTATATCTTATTTCTAGCCAAATTTCCTGGCTTTTAGATTCTGGTAAACCATTTAGCTACTTCATTTAACCATACAGGGTCTGTCTACACTTGGAGCTGGGGGTGTGATTCTCCGCTGCAGGAGTCATACTTGTGCTAGATCTTGTTGAGCTAGCGCACTAAAAACAGAGTGTAGCTATGGCCATGCAAGCTGCAGGATGGGCTAGCTGCCCTGAGCATGAGCCTGTCAGACGGTAGGCACAGATCTGGGGCAGCTAGCACATTTTATCACACACTCTGCGGCAGCTACACTTGATTTTTAGTGCCCTGGCTTGACAAGAGTTAGCACGAGTATGTCTCCTCCAGCTGGGAATCAAACCCCCCAACTCCAAGTGTAGATGTACCCATAGTACAATGAAGGTTATTTTTTCTTTGCAAACTAAATATTAATTACAGTATTTAAAAACTACACTCCATCCCTCGCTACCCTCAGCAGTAACAATGTAATAATCCCTTAGATGTTCCATTGTATGGGATAACTTCTGATTGGTTTAGATACTAGTGTTTAACTAAAGGAGAAATTTAATTAGCTGAACAGTCTTGTTTATGTTCAAATATATCCTAGAGTGATTACTACATTTGTAATTTGATACTACAGTTTACAGCTTTACTTAAATATCTTGAGTGGTTTAGTGGTAACAGCATGACATTTGGAGTCAAGATGGAAAAAGCCAAAATTACCAGAAGAGCTGGTCATTAAATTCAGAATTTAAAAAATTTCCAACCCCTGAAAAAGCATGAATTTTCCATGAAATCTTTGTTTTTAAAAAAATACCTTTATTTTTTGACCAGCTCTGTTGAACAGATCTGCTGTTTACTTTTGCTCTGTGGCCTCGGACAAGTCAGAAAAGGGCCTGATTTTTCAGAAGTACTGAGAATTTGCAACGCCAGTGGAACTGCGGATGCTTTGCACATCTGTTAGGCTCTAAATCTCAGTGCCTCAGTTCTACATTTGTAAAATAAGGATGATAGTATGTGCCTCTCCCACAGTGGTAGTGTGAGGCTTAGTTAAACTATTGTAGTGTGCCTTGATTTCCTTGGATGAAGGGTACTATAGAATTAGGAAAGTATATTTATACTTCTGTTGTATAACTCCCTAAAAACTATGTGGATATCTTAATATTTTAAAACAGCATGTTAAAAGCAACTTACAGAGAGCCTCATTTCTCAGCACTACATTCTGGAAAAAGCAAGTGCCTGGTATCTGAAAACAAGGAACCAAGGAGGGTCAAAGTCTTTGCCCTTTATCTCAGAGATGTTTCATAGGAATGTTTTTCCTGCTCCCACCCATTTCCAGCTCTTCTGGTTCAGGGTGTATATACATTGATAATGCAGGATAGATTTTAAGGACACAAATGAGTTTCATATTTTCCATCTTGTCTCTAAAATTCACCTTTTCCCCTCCACGCTTACTGCTAAAACCATGGTGTCTCTCTCTTCTTGACTATTGTAATCTTTCTCAGTGCCACTCCCCTCCCCTCACAGTTTACCCAGGACTCTACGGCTAAAATCATCTTGGTCTTCTGCCACTCCAATCTCATTAGCTCCCTTTCCCCTCATGGAATCGTAACTGTCACTGGTTTTCTCTCTCCTCCTTTATCAAATTCAAGCTTCTTTCCTGAGACACTGTGCAGCTTCACCCCTACTTATCCCTTTCTCCTCATCCTGCTATGTCACTTCTCACTCCTTATTTTCTTCAGAGGAGTGCTCCATAGCTCTGAGGTTACAGCACTGGCCTGTAAAGCACAGGTCATGTGTAGACCTTGCTAAAATGCTATTTTGATGAAAAATGGCATTTTGTCAGGAAATTTTTATTTTGGTTAATGTTTTCCAGGCTTTTTTTGGTCAAAAAACTGTTTTTGTGTGGGGAGGGGGCGGGGGAGGGTGTGTATGTGTAAACTTCCAATTTTTGTCTTTTAAAAACTTTTGACACTTCGAAATTTCCCTCAAAAAAGCAAATTTGCTACTTTTTAATCAGCTCTAGTCTTGAGTTCTAATTTCACTGAGGACTTGTGAAATATTTCCAAAAATTTAGAATGGAAAAGTGAATTTGACAATAGGGCACTGCATACGGATGCAGAAGAGCTATATTTGTTTCCCAGCTCAGCCACAGACTTCCTGTGTGATCTTGGTTAAGTCACTGAGTCTACCTTGTAAAATGGGGATAAGACTTGCTTGCCTGAGAGGGCTGTCACAAGGATAATCTATTAATAATTGTGAGGCACTTGGACACTATGGTGATGAGTGCCATAGAAGACAGATGGACTAATACCCAAAAAGACACAATCCAACAACCAAGGAAGAAGTCCATTCTGTTTAAAAGATCAACCTCATTTAGAAGGGAAGCTGTAATTTAAAAAAAAAATACAATAAATGGAAGAAAGTAGAAGCTGATAGTAATTAATATTAATAAGAAGCTAAGACTTGTAGAAAATTGGTAAGGAAATCAAAGGGATGCAAGGAGTAATCCAGCAGAGTTAAGAACAATGGGAAAGATATTTTAAAGTATATAAGGAATAAAAAGTATCCTAAAAAGGGTATTGGTCTATTACTAGATGGATATGGTAGAATTATCAATAATAATGCAGAAAAGGAAGAACTGTTTGATAAGTAGTTCTGTTCTGTATTTGGGGAAAAAAGAGATGATGTAGTCATATAATATGGTAATACTTTCCATTCTGCTAGTATCACAGGAGGATGTTAAAGAGCAGCTACTAAAGTTAGACATTTTTAAATCTGCAGGTCCAGATAACTTGCCTCCAAGAGTTTTAAAAGGACTGCCTGGGGAGTTTGCTGGACTACTAATGTTGATTTTCAATAAATCTTGGAACACTGGGGATGTTCCAGACAACTAGAAGGCTAATGTTGTACGAATATTTAAAAAATGTAAGCGGGATGATCTGGGTAATTATAGGCATGTCAGTCTGAGCCCTGTTAATGACACGATGGATACAAGTTCCTAAGTCAGATAAAATTAACATCTGTTCTTTGTTTCTGCTTGCTTCTTCTTTGCACCTTCTTTCATACTGCTGTTTATGCCTAGAATGGTTTGTCTTTTACCCCTTACTACTCTCCTCCTTCAGTCTCTTCCATACAATGCACACAAAGACTTTTGTGAAGTCTTCCTTCACTGATCTCCTTGCCATCCATAAGTGCTGGAACTAGGGATTCTGGAGGTGCAGCAACACCCCCTGGCTTGAAGTGGTTTCCATCATATACAGGGTTTACAGTTTGGTTCAATGGCTCTCAGCACCCCCACTATTCAGATTGTTGCAGTACCCCTGTTGCCCTCTGTGTGATGGAGTGGGAAACTGGGCCTTCTGCCCCCATGCCTTTTGTTTATAGAACTAGTGTGCCATGCATTTGTCTAATTGGTCTGTGCGTTCTTCAGAGTAGAGACCTTGGAAGAAATTTTGACCCTATTGAAATCAAATCAATCAATCAAATCTCCCATTGACTTAAATGGGGGCAGAATGTTACCCCTTGTTCTCAAGTTCTTTGTAGATCATAGTAATGACTAATAAGAGACTTCAGTAACTTTACTCACATGAGTATGTTAATTAGTTCTCTTGGGAATATCAACATGAGTGAAGTTACTTGCTTGTAAAGCACACTCAGTATTTTATGCAGATTGTAAACTCCATTGGTTTTGGATAGCTGAGAAATAACGTAGGAAGGGTGGAGTAGGGATGGTGTCATTGTACAATTGTCTTGTACAATACCAAACACGTTTTTGGTGTTCTGTAAAATAAAATAAGAGAAATGGCTTTATTTGCATAGGTTCTTGAGTTTTGTTTAACCATCACATCAACAGAAGCTCAGCATATAAAATGAAGGGAGCATGGATGAGATTTAATAAATCAAATGTAGTCTTGTTTGAATTGTCTCAGATTTAGGGATATACTATAGAGTGCATTAATGTTATGAACTGTGCCCTTTCCAGCTTCTTAGTAGATAAGAACTACTTCATATTTTATTAGAACAATTTGGTTCCTGACATGAACCTGAGACCCATTAATCCTATAATATAGTGAATAGAATTGGAAAAATACAGGATGTAAATATGTTCTTCATTATGCACTTTAATCCTAACCAGACATATAGTGTGCATTCTATAATATGGTAGTCAGAATTGTAGTGAGCAGTTAGCAAATTGTTGACAAGGTTTGTCTGCTATTCATTTATTCAGAAGTCATGAGCAAAAAGTCTTAAGAAAGTTCAACTGTTTAATAGTATGCACTGATGCCTATCGCTATGGGCTTACCAAATTCACGGTCTATTTTGGTCAATTTCATGGTTATAGGATTTTAAAAATCGTAAATTTTCATTTCAGCTATTTAAACCTGAAATTTCAGTGTTGTAATTGTAGGGGTCCTGAGCCAAAAAGGAGTTGTGGTGCAAGGTTATTGTAGGGGGGGGTTGCAGTACAGCTACCCTTACTTTTGCACTGCTGCCAGCAGAGCTGGGCCCTCAGTCAGCAGCCACCAGTCTCTGGCCGTCAAGCTCTGAAATCAGCACAGAAGTAAGGGTGGCAATACCACAACCCCCTTAAACTAACTTAGTGACCCTCCTGCAAGTCCCTTTTGGGTCAGGACCCCATATTTGAGAAACGCTGGTCTCCCCCATGAGAGTCCAGCGAAGGGCAACAAAAATGATTAGGGGTCTGGAACACATGACTTATGAGGAGAGGCTGAGGGAACTGGGATTGTTTAGTCTGCAGAAGAGAAGAATGAGGGGGGATTTGATAGCTGCTTTCAACTACCTGAGAGGGGGTTCCAAAGAGGATGGTTCTAGACTATTCTCAGTGGTAGAAGATGACAGGACAAGGAGTAATGGTCTCAAGTTGCAGTGGGGGAGGTTTAGGTTGGATATTAGGAAAAACTTTTTCACTAGGAGGGTGGTGAAACACTGGAATGCGTTACCTAGGGAGGTGGTAGAATCTCCTTCCTTAGAAGTTTTTAAGGTCAGGCTTGACAAAGCCCTAGCTGGGATAATTTAATTGGGGATTGGTCCTGCTTTGAGCAGGGGGTTGGACTAGATGACCTCCTGAGGTCCCTTCCAACCCTGATATTCTATGATTCTATGATCTGTATAGTATAGGGTAAAAGCACACAAAAGACCAGATTTCACAGGGGGAGACCAGATTTCATGATCCATGATGCATTTTTTATGGCCTTGTATTTGGTAGGGCCCTACATATCGCCACTTGCACTACATACCTTAAACAGAAAGGGCTGGAGAATTTATTGCCTTGAGTTCCTGTGATGGATATAAAACTAAGAAGCAATAGAAGGTGTAAGTATATGTGAAGCAGCTCTACAATGATTCTTTCGGAAGAAAAGGATGGGGTTTCTCCATTTGACAGTAAAGCTAATTGCAAAACAAAAAAACAACCCAACAACAACCAGTCAATGAAGTATTAAATATTTCAGGTTCTGTTCCTATCTGACTACGAAATCTTTAATTTGAAATTGGACGTCTTTCTAAAAGAGATGCTCTAATTCATCCACAAGTTATTCAGCTCAGTAGTGCTAATTTATGAAGTAGGGAAGAATAATTCCCTTCACTGTAAGTATTACATGGGAAATTCCATGGCATTTATTATGCAGGAGGTTACAGAAGATGACCATAGTGGTCCTTGTGGTCTTAAATGCTATAAGATAGTCAACTCACATACATTGTTTAAGAGTAAATTGATACTTTAAAAATACTATGTAGCTTGTAGTAGATTTACATAACAAATTCACTGAGAAACTGCTTTGATCTGTTTTATTTAATATAAAAAAGTTAGTAAATCTGAACACCAAAGGCCTGATGTGGAAGGCCCTTTGCATGTAAGTAATTTTACTCATATGACTAGTCCCATCCAGTCAATGAAAATTAATTTACATGAAGTTATGTGCAAAGTATTTTTAGATCAGGGTGTCTCAACACACTAGATTGTAAATGGGGTTCGTTTATTCTAGCTAAAACCAGATTGTGTATCACTTTTATCTGCAGGACATACTACTTATAATAGAGAGTAGCATAGTCTGCAGAGATGGAACATGAATGATGTTTATCTTGAATACAATTTTCACTTTCATATTTCATGCTCTGTATTTTTCCTTTGTATTGTCACACAGACAAGCCATTAAATTTCATAGCTTTGTCTGTTAAAGCCAAATATTTGCAAATGATCTTTTAAAATGAGTGACAAATGCCACCATTTTTAAAGTCAGTGGAAGTTATGTGTAAATGAAGTTTATGGAATAGAGCCCATTGTACTTTGCTGAGTTTCTCATCGTCCAAGATGACTGCTGTTTAAATTTTGTGGGGAAGCTACTGTTTTTTTGGAGGAGGGAGTTTGTTTGTTTGTTTGTTTTTATTCCTGGGCTCTGCCTTGTGATGTGCAAGATCTGGCTTTCATGATGAACAGATCCCCAAATATATTTGAGTAGATGGAAATAAATTTTCTTTCTAACCTGCACAGTCATGACATTCTACTGGAACAGCCAAATGCAATGTCGCTATGTAATAAAGTGTCAACGTTCTTGTAGCTTGACAGTGTTCCACCATGTCAGTCTTTTTTCTCTTTTTAGAAGACAAGAGAGCAGAAATACCAATCCTATGATATTGATAGGAATGAGCAGTGAATTCCTTTGTGTAACTTATCAGTGCTAGGAAAAGATGAAGATTTAGCTTGGATTTAGGGTGACCAAATAGCAAGTATGAAAAATCGGGACAGGGAGTAGGGGGTAATAGGTGCCTATATAAGACAAAAGCCCTGAATATCGTGACTGTGCCTATAAAATTGGGACATTCAGTTACCCTATTTGGATTAGAGATACTGAAGAATTAAGTCTTAACAGACTTAAAGGCAAAGCCGGCTAGAAGACATTTCTGAGGCAGGTTGGAATTTTCATTATGTCATATTTAAAATGGATAGAGTTCTTAAAAGCCATTTACAGAATTATATATTTTTCATTTTTTCTCATAAAAAATTCAAGATAGAATTTTATAGGGAATACAATAACTACCTGCAATGGCTTTGCTATGTGTCTCCTAGACCTAGAATATGGTGTGAGGAATATATAGAGAGAGGAAGTAAGCATAAAAGATAAATTGAGCACGAGTATTGCACGGTTCTCTTCTCTCTCTTCCTTCTTCAAGTGAAGTGGTTCATCCATAAATGAGATATGCAAATGCCTAGATATGCACATTTCAATAGTTTAAGTCCTAGCAGCTCACCTTACCTTGGCTTTCCCCATAAATATCAAAGATCTGTTGTTTTTTGGCTTCCTCAAACAAAAACTTGGCTGTGGCTGAGTCTTCCGCATTGAAGGTTAAATTGTGCAGATTTGTTGCATGCTCCCATCTAGGAGGAGAGTGGTCTGTCAGAGTTGTGGAGGCAAAGATTCAAATGGGACAAGTGCAGATCACTGGCCTCAAGTATACTTGGTATCGTGCTTCCATCTCCTTGTGGTCTGCCCCAGGAGACTCTATCCCATGTATGCAAATCCCACCTTCCATGGTGTATAAAAAGAGTGGATGGCATGAGTCTTCTACCAGCAGTGATTTAAATGCTTTAGGCATTGTAATCAAATGACCATAAAGGGAAATGCATCATAAAATAGCTGTTTCCCCATATGCCTGACCTCACCATTCCCCTTATTGTCACAAAGAGCTGGGCTCCATCATATCAGTGACTGAGGTGAAGGAGGAAGGGGAACTTGCTTGTGTAGCCCTATTGTTTAACTCAGTATGGTCCTCACTGAACCATCTCTTTGGGATTGATACTTCTACGTGGAGACTGGGAGCATATGGCCTTCTGTGAAACTGAGCACAGATGACCAGTAAAGCAGGTGGAAAAATGTGTTCACTTCCCTGGAAACTTTTGACAAAAATGAAGGGAAAAAAGTTCTATTTTTGTAATGGAAAATTGAAATTTTGCACTTGAAGCATACATTTTTCACAAAATAAATAATTTAGTAAAAAAATAATTCTTCATCAAAGCAGTTTCAGTGGAAAAATTTCAGCCAGTCCTAATAAGTACCCTCTAGTTGGGTGGTCTACCATTTTGGGGTGCATGTTTTATTGACTCTGAGAGATCTTAGTCAGAGGCTACGTAGGAACATACTAGCAGGCTGTGCACAGATTCAGAAAACATTCCTGCATTTGAAGTGGTTTAGCAAAATTCATTTGTCCATTAAATCAAGAATTGTGTTTAGGCTGTGGGACCCGATGGCCCACATAATATGCACCCGGGCTTCTAGAAGTCATGTGTAAAGTGTCTAATCACTTTCAGCTGTGTTATAACAAATAATTGGAGACTTGATTTAATATCTGCCAGCACTAATAGCTACATCACTTGGGTTAACTCAAAATCGGGCAGTGCTGTAGGCTTTTCCATTATTGTTCTTAAAAAATGAGATTAGCCAGAAAAATTGTTTAGATTTCTTTAAATTCTTTTGCTGCTACTGTTATAAACTCCTATTCCATGTTGGCTGCCTCCTGTCTGTTTTGCATTGTTTTCTTTGAACAAAAGCCAGTCTCTTTTTGGCTAGTATATCTTACTAGACAAACAACTGTCAGTAGGGTGACTTGCATTTTTACTTTGAGGTAATGATGATTTTAACAGGTCACTAATACACTCAGTACAAACTGGGCCTGCTCCTACAAACTCTTCCAGGCACAGTGCTTTCTGCCACAAGCAGTCCCATTCAAATCCTGGAGCTTTGCCCAAGAGTAAACTCTATGGGTCTGATTCTCCCACTGCCTTGCTCCTGTGCAGTCATTTGTATCTGACCAAAGTGGGAGTAAAGTGCTTCCATTGATGTAAATGAGTGGACAATTCTTTTATGGTAGCATTTTATATTCACTCTACACTCACTTTGCACGGGTCTCAATGAGTACACAATGTGCAAAAGCAATGGAGAATTGGGCCCTGTTCCGTAACAAGCATTTGCAGATTGGCCCATTATTGTAATATAATCTAGCTGTTGTGCTTGTTTAAAAATTGAAATGAGGCCCCCAAAACTCCTCAAATGTATTATAAAATTCTGGAAAGGTGAGCTATGGTTATGACAGTTATGAGTGGATGACAGAGTTGTAGGATATTTTTGAAAGTAAAGTAGATTTCTAAGTGCAGGACATTAGATAAGGGCAGAACAAGAATTTGAGAGGATTTAAAAAACAAAACAAAACCCTGTCATTACACACTTTCATTTAAACTTGAATCTGAGGCTTGCAGCAGTAATGACAAATTACTCTTTTTCATAAATGTCCATATCCGTGCAGATGTAACGATTTCAGTGTTCTATAGTTAGCCCAGTAATCAGCATGATAATTGCTTGGAAAAGAATCCAATGAATCAAGAGCACAAAGAATATAGTGACTCATCTGAGACCATTTGCAGTATGTTATAGTTTGATTGTTAATTCCTAGTTTGTATGATTACTGTACGAAGCATGCAAGGTTTTGTGACTACAGAATAGAAGTTAAACATAAGAGCTGTTTTCCAAGAGTAAAAGGTCTGTTTCTCAAATGCCAGTATATGTTGATTAATGCTGGTACGATCTCACTCTTGTTCCTATTCAAAATTAAACCAGCAGCTCCAAAACTGGAAGGAAAAAGCTTCAGATTTTGTACTTAGCAACTTAACAGAAGCATGTTCACCATAACCCTTAATAATTGACTGGGAATCTTACTTTCATCATAGAATGGCATAATTCTGCACATATTATTTAGGACAGGTAATAATATATTATGTTCTGATATGGTATTATGCTGGCAGGTGCTAACACATGCAGCTTCGGGCTCCAAATCTGTCCTAATTCGTAGCTGGATCCATAGCCAATGTCTACTTGAAGAGCTCGCAGCCCATCACTGGTTTACATTCTCTGTGAGTGATTTTCATACTCACCTTATGTAGTGTTTCTCAATGTGGGTTTCTGTGACTGTTGTTGACATATGAAAAGGCAGTGTGCCCCAACATGGAGTGTCCTTTTCTCATCACTCCCCATTTGTCTTCCTGAGGTAAACAGTTTGTCTCCCTCTAGTGGCTGGTCTACATATGAAGAAATTTATTACAGCTATCGACTCTCAAACTCCTTTAGCTCAGGTGAGAGAGGTTCATGCTTTTATTGCTAAAGGTTCCCAGGTTCAAACACCACAGTCAGCCGAAGTGAAGTGGGTTATAAAGACTTGGGGCGAGAGGAGAGATTTTCAGATTCAAGGGAGTTAGTCCCTTAACTCAGTGGTTCTCAAAGCCGGTCCGCTGCTTGTTCAGGGAAAGCCCGTGGCGGGCCGGGCCGGTTTGTTTACCTGCTGCGTCCGCAGGTTCGGCCGATCGCGGCTCCCACTGGCCGCGGTTCGCTGCTCCAGGCCAATGGGGGCTGCGGGAAGGGTGGCCAGCAGCGCTTCCCGCAACCCCTGTTGGCCTGGAGCGGTGAACTGCAGCCAGTGGGAGCCGCAATTGGCTGAACCTGCGGACGTGGCAGGTAAATAAACCAGCCCGGCCTGCCACAGGCTTTCCCTGAACAAGCAGCGGACTGGCTTTGAGAACCTCTGCCTTAACTGACGTATCTTTTAAAATCTCTCTCCTCAGCCAAGTCCCTCAAAACCTCAAGAACATAGCTATGTTCACTTAGCCTTCCCATAATGTTAGCCAACAGTGCAGGGCTGACTAAAGACAGGCAGGGGCTTACTGTGAACTCCTTTTACCCATAGTTCACACAGGAAGCATTTCCGTGTGTGTTGCCATCTCAGAATTTCTTCCCTTATTAATGATTATTTATTTGTACAGCACCATAAATTTGTAGAAAGAAAAGGAGGACTTGTAGCACCTGTTAGGGGGCTTATTCCTTCACTCACTTACTTCTCTGGTCGTTCTCGCATGAACAGAGAGTAACAATACCCAAAGTCCAAAGGTGTAAACAATTCGATGTTTATTGGGGTGAACTTGCAGCAAGCATGATTCCAGTTTCCTTCCTTAGTGTCCCCCTTCCCAGCGCGGACACCACAGAGCCTTACCTGCGTCCCTGTTCCCATTCCTGCCCTTAGCTAAACATGATTCCAATTTCCCCACCCCCATTCCCTGTTCCCATTTCCCCCCCCCCCCGACCCCTCACTCACTTCCTGATTGACTGCAGATTATATAGTAAACCTTGAGTTCTGCTTAGCTATACCTTAACCAATCATTTTCCTGAAATTTAACTAACCAATCCTAACATATTGTAACATGATTATGTAACCAATTATATCCCACCACCTTAATTAGTTTACACCCAGCAAAATTAATTATACAGCAGACAGAAACAATCACAGAACCAGACAGAGATTATACAGACAAACAATAGGGAAATGGGGACTACAGTGATAGAACAACAAAGAAATGAGGATTTCACATCCCAGCTATTGATAAGTGAGTTCTTGCCAGACAGGATGCTATCAAACTAAGTTTCCTTTTACATCTTCTAGGCACTTCCCTTTCTCTGGAGGCGATAGGCATTATCAGGACAGGATTGTATTCCTAACAGCCCAATTGCACCTTATTTCAATGTGACTAGTTTGGAATGTGAGGATCTGACTATTCACTTCCCAGCTTATGGGTGCCTCTGCTGCTTAGCCAAAGATCTTAGCCTAAGCACAGGGCCTCAGACTGTCATAGTAAGAGAAGGACCTTACACCAGCAGACAGTGATTTTGATTCTTTCTTTTATACCTCTATAACTAGCCAAGTGATAAGAATACACCTAAATTCTTAGAGTGTAGGCCTTTACAGACAGGCCTGAATATCTATATCCTAACAGCACCTTAGAGACTAACAAATTCTCTGAAACCTGTCATAAATTTGTAGGGTGCTTTGCAAGAAGATAATGATTTGAGCCCTGATCCTTCAAGCACATCAGCACACATGTAACTTGGTCCTTGCCTCTTGGAGCTTACAATCTATGAATCCAATCCTGAAATGAGGTCTGCCTGAGGGTACCCCTGAGCCCACATGGAGCCCCTTTGACTGCAGTGCCTACCTAAAACTCATTGCAGGACTGGGGCCTAAATAATTAGGTAATCAAAAACATAGCAGGGTGGGGAAAGGAAGTGGGTGTAGACAACTATGAAGAGTAGTTCACTTTGGATATACACTGGTGTAAGTGGGATCAGAATCTGACCCAAGGAGGGGAGAACTGGGAGCAGTGAGGGTAGTTATTACTGTGGAAAGTAGATCCGTTGACTTGATTAGTTTCACATATTTGCCAGTTTCTTTAACAAAAATGTATAAAATAAAATTCTATATTTGGGTTACAGTTGACAGGCCTCATGGAAGCTGTAGGGTCTTGTGTTAAAGAAGGCTTTAAAAATCAGAGAGGATAACAAATTGCACACAAAGACAGGGAAACTGTTCCAGGTGTAAGGAGAGTTATGGTTCGGGCACTTCTACCCCAAGTTTGAGAGCAGTTAGAAAGTCTGCCTTTGACTTAATCAGTGACTAGGTTATGTGTCTCTCAGATTTCTTTTCTATCTCAGTTAATTTTGCTGAATTGTAACTTTCTAACAAGTTCATTTCTGTACAGAGTTTTAGTTTATAGATGCTGATGACAGAGTTTGTGCATCTTATAAAGCACATGCTATGTGTAGAATTTTAGTAATTGGTGGTGGAGGTTACAATCCATTTTTAAAATAAGTAGCATAAAACAACCATTCAGAATTACACCACAAAAAAAGGAGGTTTTTAATGGATTCCATATGTATGCCCTTAGAACTGGTTGAGTAAAATTTTGCTATGCCACATAATGGTAAACCATCAATGCTAGAACATCTTTGGGGTCTTTTTAAGTACCTACTTTATAGACACCCTTCTGACAAAGATTAATTCATTAATGGATTCAAGCCAGCAGTTTATATTCTTATAGTAAGTGGGCAGACGTTGGTTGTCTCGTAGTTTAAATCTCTGGAAATTGAAGTGAAATGTCCATACTCTTTCAAAAGCAACTCCTCAAATACAATGCCACTTACATTTTAAAGTCATTGTTTGAAACACAAAACTATGCCTCAAACCCCATCCACTTCAGAATGAAGTGTGGCATGTATGTGTATTTTGTGTGTGTGTCTGCATGTATGTATGTAATATGTGTATATATAGTATACAATCTTTCTGTATCAAATATGCTTCATTTCAAATTTTGCATTGCAAACATTTTGTATGATCCTTTGCTGCTCCAGATAGGACTGGTTATTAACTATTGGCACTTTCCTTAGAATTTCATAGAATTACTTTTATTTTGGACTTGTGTGACATTAATGCTTTGTGATTTTTAAAAATGGGCACCTAAAGTTGGGCTCCTAGAGCCATCTATAGGCCCCTATCTATGTGGTCTAATTTTGCAAAAGTGCCAAATGTTGGGAGAGTCATTGAACCAATTGAACCTTTTTGTTTGACAGACTAATCTACAGTTGTACCTCAATTCAGAGTTATAACCTATAAGCACAGCAGTCACATGCACAGGGCCTGGCCTAGGCAGTTCTATCAGACTTCTAGATTCTGGACAGTGTATATGAATATGAACTATAGAGCAGTTTTTAATATTTTAAAAAGTCCCAAGTCATCTTCAGAAGAAAAGCCGTTTTGAAGTTCACCCGGTTTGAACTCCAGGGTCTGGGGCAAGGGGGGGTTAAGGCAGCGTGCATAAGAACATTCACAGGAGAAGCTGCAGAAAACATTACCAGAGACTTGAGTCTGGAACTCTGGACCATCTGCTCATTAGCACAAATGGATCACTAATGAAATAGGGTTGTTTTGGAGGCAAACAAAGATGAGAACTTTGTTTAAAGCATCCAGTCTTGATTAAAAAATGTCAGCAATGGAGAATTCACCACGACCCTTGGTAAATTGTCCCAATGGTTAATTATCCTCACTGTTAAAAATGTATGCCTTATTTCCAGTTTGAATTTGGCTAGCTTCACCTCCAGACATTGAATCGTGTCATTAATAGGGCATAGGCAGGAACCTGATGCTCCAGTCTTTCACTAGATCTCCTAAACCTATTAGTGAACTTGGAGGGGGGAGGGGGACGGATATGAGGAGGGTATCACAAGCACTGCTGAAGCACCCAGACCTTAATTAAGGTCCTGTGGCCCTACTAGGAGGGTCAAAATAATAATAATAAGAATTTTTTTTTGCACCCCAATTGGCCTATTTCTAAACTGATACATTATGTGAAAAATTGTTGATGTTACTGAAACTTTTTTTGGGGGGGTTGGGTTTAAACTTTTTTGTTCTACATTTTTCAAATCAAAATTTTGATCCCATGAACTGTTCAGATTTGCCCAAAATGAAATGGCTCCATTTGGAATCCTGTGATTTTCCTTTTCCATTTTTTGACCAGAACTAGATCATGGCCTGACAGCTAAGCCCTGTGTAGCTAATCCTCCTTCCAGAATGAATAGGCTCAGTCATTCTTCAGGTGTATCACCCACCCCTTACAGACCATGTGTGTGTTCACACCTCCGCACATGAGTGCTACCCATTACCAACCTCCTCCCGGCTGTGTGAAGAGTTTTGAAGCTAACTATTACCCTTGAGGAGAAATTGGCTCTTGAGTTGGTTCTAGCCTTCATCATTTTGACCAGAGCAAATCTGAAGGAGTCTGTGGTTTTAGTTTGTGGCTATAGTTCTGCCCCTGATATTTGCAGTGATAGTGGCAAGGAGCTATCCTTCCCTCCTGGAGTGGCAACAGGCCCTCTTCACAAAAGTAGTGGGGGTAGCAGCGGAAAACAACTCTGCCCCACCCCTGATTCTGAAGTGTATCTGCTGGGGTTGGTGTTAGAGTTTCCCCCAAAATAGTGTGTCTTCTCATTAACACCCCACTGATGCGTGGGGCAATTCACACCCCTCAGAATTGCTAGATCAGGCTGACTCAAGCAGTTTTCACTGCATCAGGTCACATTTTCAAGCTTTTCTTCACAATTGGGAGGACTGGAAACTTAGTTTTCATTTAAAAAAAAAAAAGATTCTCACATCACATTAATCCTGGAGCCAGAGCTTTGAGAAAAAGGTAACATATTGCCAGACTCAGGATAAAATCGAGAGAGTTGACAACACTATCTCACATCTCACACTCAGCCCTTTAGCACTCATCCCCATTTGGATGGTAGCTGGAACTAATTAACCTATGAGGACCAATCCCAACATGCATCTTCTTAGAAAGCTTGTTTGCTACTGGAGGGATGGGAACCATACAGCCAACAGCCAGAAAAGGTAGATGGAGCTCTCTTCTTCTCTTGGTGGTAGTGGTGGTGGGGGGGGTTGGACCCCATTCCCCACCCCCCTTAGAAATCTGGTAATAAATTACTTAGTTGCTTCTCAACTCACATTTAGAAATAGGATAGGCATAGAACAAACATCCTTTCATTCTTTGAGATGTTGGAGTTTAATACATACTCCCAGCTACTTTGTACACATATGTAAAACATTCTACTGTCTTTATAACACTAATTACAAATAGCTCTGAAATAACTTCCATGCCTTTCAGCTATAAAGCCCTATAATTATTCATTATATCATCATTTTTATTACACTAAAAGTGAGTTTTCCCCCATGAATAACATTGTAGATGGGGTGTCCTTTGCCCCCATTATTTTAGGGTTGTACAATGCTGCTATGCAGTTAGATCATCTTTGTTTTAAGAGAAATGTGATGGAGTGAGACAACCATTCCATGAATGCCAGTAATTAGATTCATGTTTAAATAATGTGTGGGCAAAAAACCCCTCAGCTTCCTAGCTTAATTCTTTTTTATTATCTTCATGTAATCTGAGTAGATTCTAACTAGAAGTTCTCTGAGAATTTGGGTAGCTGGTTTTATAGCTATAATTTAGGCACAGCTATACATACCTCTGACAATTCACCACTTCCTGTTACATATTTGGGACATAAAAGACAAGGATGTTGGGATGATAATTTGTTTATCAAAACTAATTCTGGTTCTTCTCCCTACTCCCCTACCCCAATATTTAAAATAGAATAAAAAAAAATCTAAGGCAATTACACTAAACTAACAAAACACTTGTAATCTTGCAGTGCAGTTTAGGACCTAAATTTAGGTCGCTGCATATATTTAAATATTTATCTTGACTTTGTTCTTTTGATGAACTAATTAATCTTAAAAATGGACTACTATATTTATTTAACCTAAAGCATGCAAATATAATATGAACGTGCAGAGACATGTTTTTAGCTTCAAAGTGCACTCACTTTAACTGTTTTAGTTCCAGAGCATCTGATTTAGATACTTGTGTGTTCACTTCTTACCTAAAGTGAAAGCATATTGTTTCATACAAAATGCCATGTTTTAAAATTTTATTATCTGATCCTCATGCATTTGAACTTGGGCTTCCATGACAAAGATAGTTTTTTGTCTGCTGATTGACTTTAACAAGAAGCTGGTGTTGTCTGGGCAACACTGCCTCATTTCCTTTAATGTAACAGTACAGTAATGCTGAAATCACAAACATCCAAAAATGCACTAATAATACCGATATTCTGTTTTCAAGGGAAACTGCACTAAACATAAGTCTAAAAATAAGTCATTAACATTACTAAACATAATAATAAAGAGAAAAATGCAATAAAAAAGAAGCTATATGGTATGGGCAGCCTAAAGATGGACAGTAGGAATTCAGATGGATCGAGTGAGTGCAGTGCAGTTTCTTGCTGAATGTATGTCAAAATGGAAGACTTCCAAAGCTGTTGTAAAGTAATTAACAACTGTCCACATCCTCTACCCTGTATTTTACAGCAACTTTGAAAGTCTTCTGTTTTGTCAGGCATTCAAATGAAAGCTGTATTCTTTGTGCCATAACCTGCATAATTACTACTGGGATGTATCAGCAAGGACCTGCCTATGCTCAACTATAACCAGTTAGGGGAACTGGTTACAGTTTAATCAAGTTGTAGTGTGGACAGGATGCAAGGGTGCCATACATAAAGCTAAAACCTTACACTGTTGTGGATTTTAACCCAGCTATAGGAATATGGTTAGCATTTGAATTCAATCTCAGTCCAGGCAGCCACTGAAATCAGACTCTTCTATAAAAAAAGTATGTATTTTAAAGTAGTTTTGGAAAGTAAAATTCTCAAATGTACTACCTTCTAAATCTTGTTCTCTTCCTTCTAAATAGTGGGCAAAGTTATTAATTGGTTACAAGTTTAACAAGAAAAAAAAGCAATATTCTTTTTGTCCTGTTAAACCAAGTACCAGCTTCTAGCCCTGGCCCAAGTGCTCGAGGAAACCTTGTCGTTATTCTGTATTTCTACTTGACTTGGTTCAGAAAATGTGTGTGTGCGTGTTTTATAACAAGGGATACCTCTTTCAAGGGTCAAAATGTCTCCATGTAGTCCTTCATATTTCCAAATGTTTGACCAGTAAAAGCATGTCAAAGCTTTCATATCCTGCAAACTTTGACATTTGCAAAGATAACCCTGATCCCTTTTTCATACCAATCAGTGAGCAGCATTTATTTGACAGAAATGGTAACATACAATTTGAACATTTGTCTTTCTCCGCTAGAGTTAAAGCAGATCACTCTTTAAAGCCTTTTTTGTAAATCATGTTAGTTGAGATTCTGAACTCCAGAATTGCTTAAAAAACACTTAGATTAGAATGTTCTGCCAAAATCTTTAATCATCGTATTCCAATCTTTGTGCAGTGATATTAACCTCTTTATAATATTCTAAATGTGTGAATAAGTGACTTGTTCTGCTTGGATCTCCATCATTTTAAGATGTTTTATTTTGTTTTGAATCTTATTGATTTTGATATTTGCACCAGCTTATTGATTGACTCTTATCTCTTGTTTAATTTCCAGGTATTTTTTCTGTATGATTCTAATTGTTAATCTGTCTTACTGATCCTCATATTTGTGGCCATGGTATTCATTTTATAGTGCCCACACTGTGCTACATACTTATGTCATTTTGTTAAAAATGTTCTGTTATGGACTCAGAAAGGAAAGAGACAATACTGAAAAGTAAGAGCAGCCTAATATACTCCACATAAAATACAATACCAACACTATGGCAGTTTCTATAAACTCTCAAAGCCTACACCAGGGTAAAGTTTATATTTTCAGTAGGACTCAAGGGAATGTGCATTTTTCTATCAACACTAAAAGAGCTCGAAAATATGTTGAAATCTTGTATGTATTGTATTTGTTTTGTCTACATAGGAAAGTGCTTCTGTGTGGCCTATTCTTTCTTGATGTTCTCTAGAACTGACCCTCTTGGTAGTTTTAGGTCTCCTGTGTTGATCTAAAGAGGTTTTTGAAGTGTTGTTTAGGAGCTCTGGTCTGACTTGTGTTTCACAGGGTTGGGAGGATATACTGCAAAGAGTGGCTAAAACAAGAATCTTTTCTATGGGGAACCATAATTTTATGAGTATTTTATATCTTGGAGTATTAGTCTTTTTTTAAATAGAACAACAACAAAAAAGACAACTGTATAAAAGAGAGTTCATCTTTGAGTATGTCCCTATAAGTGCTCCACTTCAGGTATGCATACACCCCATGTGCCTTCGGTTGGAGATTTTACACAGCAGTGCCCATTTGGCCTGCGCATGCTCTCTACTCTGCCTTGTCCACTGCACTGTGGCTATACAGAGCTATGTGGGTGAACCAGCCTCAATTCCTTCTCAACTGCCTCAGCCCGAGACAGATCCTTAGCATATACCTCAACTGCAGTTTTTCTCATAATTTTACTTAGCTTAGTTAGTTATAGTAGTAGAAGTTAGTTATAATTAGTAGTAGTTTAATTAACAAGTTGTAAGGACCATTGCTCTTTCTGTTTTTCCCTGCTGGGAACTTTAGATTGCTGGGAGGGGGGTATGCCTGACTCTCAGTTTTAAATGTTACCTTTCATGCTGAGAGTCTATCCTGGTGAGCAACAGGCACTCCAGGTGCATCTGTTGCCTTGGGGAGTCACACATCCCCCAAAGGTGTAATTTTGCCTGGACTTAAAATTGAGATCCAGAAAGAACAAGGAGATTAAATTGCACCTCCTTATGAAGGAGAGCTCCTCCTGTCCAGCTTCTGATCTGGGCCATGGCACCCCCCACACCCCTGTATACTAGCCTTTGAACAAGTTGAATGCCTCACCCATTTTGGCATAACACTACCCTAGAGCTTCAAGAATCCTCTCAAAAAGACTCTAAGAAATGGAGCTTGGGTTCCCCCCAGGTAGGGAATCTACCTCAAAGAAACCCTGGTCGCCAGTTGAGACAACTTTGACACTTGCTCGTCCCCAGCTTGGTACCCATGAAGCTGCAGATTCCTCAGGTACTGTGAGCACCAGTAAGCCCAAAGAATCTAAGGGTTCCAGCTCAGAAAGATCTTTGGTACCTTCAGTGAATCGAGGTGACAAAGAGAAGAAGACTACCTCCTCTAAGTCAGTACCAGTAGAATCAGCCAGACCCTCAGTACCTAACATTTTGGTACCTCAGAAGACCAGACTAACATCCAGCAGACACTCTTTGGCGAACATAAAGCCTACCATCTGCTCCCTCTGCCACAATCACTTCTGCTTAGGTTTCTGCCTCAGTACCAACCACCATGTTGGTATCTCAGGAGTTTAGATTTTCAAGGAACCTTGTGCTAACAGAGATGACTGACTCCTCTTTTGTTCAGCACTAGTCCATTCTTGGTACTAAGGACCCCTAGGTCTCAGGACATTGACCTGATAGTGACAGAGTCACCACCTTTTTCTACCGGTGCTCCATATGCTTCAAAGTGAGTTTGAATATGATGATAGGATTTCCCATTGGTCTTTGAAATTTCACTTCAGGGCTCCGCTTTCCAGAGACTTCTAGAAAGATGGAACATATTTGTGAAAGACACCCTGAAGCTCCATCCTGGTAGTATGAGCACTCTTCAGTGCCTCCACCTATACCATATGGGACCTGTAGTGGTTCGTAGTGGTCCCTCCCTGTCACGCGCTGAGGGAGGCCACTCTGCCTCACTACAGGCCCCCTCATTGGCCATAGTAGGATTCATGAGTGGCATACTACCAACAATTCTATAGGACCCCTAGAATCACTCTTTCCCATGACCAGGGTAGACAGTCCTCCTCACCCTCGTTCTTTCTCTTAGAAAGGCCTCAACCTCAATAATATACTTTCAAGGAACAGGAGCTCAGAGTGGACAAAGAGGTCACCCCACCAACCAACATCTCTTCTTCAGCCCCTGATGAAGCAGTCATGCCTCCCCCACCATCCCTGGCTGATGACTCCAAACAGCTCCAGGACCTCATTAAAAGGCTAGCAGACTTCTTACAAATTCAACTTGAGGAGGTTAAGGAGTCACAATACAAACTGCTAGATATTCACTACCTATTAATGAGGCTCTGTTGGATCTTGCAAAAGTAAACTGGCATACCCCAGCAACAGTACTGTTCACATTATGTTCCATCTAAAGATCTAGAGATTCTGTTTTCTAATCCCTCTCCCAACTCCCTAGTTGTCGAGGCTGTAAATGAATGTGGAAAACACACTAAATCAACTCCGTATAATAAAGATCAGAAGTGTCTCGATTTATTTGGTCACAAATCATATTCATCTGTGACTGTGCAGTTTAGAATTGCCAACTATCAGGCATTGGTGGTGAAATGCAATCACACCAACTACTCAAAGTTTAGTTCATTTATTGAGAATCTACCATGAGAGCAGAGGGACCAGTTCCAGGCAATCATTACAGAGAGTCGGCTCCTTGCCAGAACATCTCTTCAGGCTTCTCTGGATGCCACTGACACAGCTGCTCACCCTATTCTATGGCGATGGTCATGAGAAGGGCCTCCAGGCTTCAACTCTGAGGATTTCTGATGGAGGTCCTTCCCTTCAATGGCTCCAAACTGTTCGCGGAGAATACAGATAAGTCTTCGCATACATTAAAAAATCCAAGGGCCACTTTGTGTTCTCTGAGAATTTACACACTGGTCCATAAAAGGAAATTTAGTTAATCCCAGACAGCACAGAGATCTCATTCTGCTCAATTCTCTGCTCCCAGAGGTCTTATGAACCCCAGTGAAAGAGGCAGAGGTTCCAGAAAAAGAGACCTGCTACACAGGCATTGACCTTACAACCCTCATCATCGAACCACCGATTTGGTAGCGTGGTCAAGGTTCTGAATTACCCCCTGCCTTCCTCTGACCAGCTGGAATGGTTCATGTACCTTCCTCACTTTGTGGACTGCCTTTCTCACTTCCATCAAGCTTGGCAGCATATCACTATGGACATATGGGTTTTGGAGATCATATCAGCAGGATACTCCATCTGTTTTACCTCCCTCCCTTCGTGCCACCTCCTTCTCTATCCCTTTTCAGGAACTCCTCTCATGACCATCTCCAAAAGCAGGAAATAGACTCCTTCCTGAACTTAGGCATTATAGAACCAGTTTCTGTACAACATAGAGGGAAGGGGTTTTATTGCAGGTACTTCCTGGTTTTAAAAAAGAATGGCGAGTGGAGCCCATTCTAGTTCTAAGGCTCCTCAACAGGTTTGTGAAGACACAGAAGTTCAAAATGGTAACACTTGCAGCAATAATACCATCATTGGACATAGGGGATTAGTTCTCAGCCCTCGACCTACAAGATTCATATTTCCATGTAGCGATCCACCCTTCCCACAAAAGGTTCTTCTGTTTCATTCTAGGTCAAAACAACTTTCAATACAGAGCACTTCCATTCGGTCGCTCTTCTGCTCCCAGAGTGTTTTCAAAGATTCTGTCAGTGGTAGCAGCTTACCTTTGCAGAAGAGGAATCCTAATATTCTCAAATCTTGACGATTGACTGCCAAAGGGATGCTCGTACCACGAGAACTCAGTGGCCACTCAGAAGTCCATAGAATGGGACTGCAGTTAAACATTCAGAAGTCCACCTTGACCCCGGTGCAAATATTGGAGGTCATAGGAGCTTACCTAGATGCGGTTGTGGCCAAAGCCTCCCTCCTAATGCACAGGTTTACAACCCTATTGAATTTAGTCACTACAGTCTAAATCAGCCCCAGACATTGGTCAAAAACTGTCTCCAGTTGTTGGGCCATACTGCAGCTGGGAATTTTATGATAAACCATGCAAGGCTGGTTGGTGCATGCAAAGTCATATCAACATCTCAGTGGCTTATCTTCCGGGCATTCAAAACTTCACTGCAGATACCCTCAGGAGGTGTTTCTTTCAGGATCACAAGTGGGAGCTAACTCCCATTATTCTTCACTTCATATTTCAGTGCTGGGGCATCCCTGAGATAGAACTGTTCACCACAGCCAGAAACAAGAAGTACCCCCAGTTCTGCTCAAGAGGTGGACTGGGTCTCCACTCCTTGGGAAATGGCTTTCTCCTTCACTGGATGTTGGGTCTGTATGCATTTGCTCCAGCTCCACTAATATCCGAAGTGCTGATCAAGATAAGGAAAGACAGGGCCAGAGTTATTCTGATGGTTCTGACATGACCAAGACAGACGGGGTTTCCTTGTTTCATCAAGTTGACTGCTTGTCAACTGATCATCCTCCAGATCATCCCTCATCTTCTCTCTCAGGATGTTTGTCAACTTCTTTACTCCAACCTTGGTGTTCTTCACCTCAAAGCATGGCTGATTGATGGTTCACAGGGTTAGAATCAACCTGTTCTGAGGAAGTAAGAAGAATATTGTTACATAGAGTAGTCTACCCATAATACTTACCTACAAAAATGGAGGAGATTCAGCCGCTGATGTGACCTAAGACACCTTTCATCTGTGTTCTCTTCATTGTCAGATACACTAGATTACACCCTAGAACTGAACAATTCAGGTTTGTCTTTTGAGTTCCATTAGGGTACATTTGGCAGCCATTACAGCTTTCCATTTCCTGATGGAGGGTTTTTCAGTGTTCGCTCATCCAATGATGGTGAGGTTTCTCAAGGGATTGGGAAATCTTTTCAAACATCCTACCCCAGTTTGGGACCTCAACTGGGTGCTTAGATGCCTTATGAGACCTCTTTTTGAGCCAATGGCAACCTGTCCCCTTCCTGACTTGTCTATGAAAATGGCCTTCTTGGTAGCCATTACTTTTACTCTAAGAGCTGGGGAGACAGGGCTCTGATGGCATATTCCACCCTTCACAGTATTCTTACTGAAGGTGTTCTTTGATTACCACATTAAACAGTCTATTCATTTCCCAGTTTTCTTTCCTAAACCACTCCTGAATAAGGAGGATGCAGTATTACATGCACTTGATGTCAGAAGGGCATTAGCCTTTTACTTGGACAGAACTGAGCCATTTAGAAAATCTCGATTGTTTATGTCTGTTGCAGACAGGTCTAAGGAATCTCCAGTTTCCAAAAAAAATTTCTCTAGATGGCTATCTGGCTGCATTACCTTTTGTTATCAGTCTCATGATCTCCAGCCTCCTTCTAGAGTCGTAACCTATTCAATGAGACCTTTTTCTACTTCAGTAGCCTTTCTTAAGAACGTTCCCATTGATGAAATATGTAGATCCTTAACTTGGACTTTCTGAATATTATGCAGTAATTCATGACTCAGCTTCTGGTGATGTGTATGGCTGTACTGTACTGTCTTCAATTTTGGTCTCCATTCTGAAGCTCCCCCTCCTTAGAGGGTACTGCTAGATAGTCACCTGTCGTGGAGCACCCATGGGGACACTACTTGAAGAAGGAGACGTTACTCACCATGTGTAGGAACAGTAGTTCTTTGAGATATGGTGCATCACTACACTCTCTCTTTCCCCTCTGCTTTGGAATTCTCTGCTATGGAGCTTTGTGGTAGAGAAGGAACTGTGGGCAGTTCTCCCATGCAGCTTTAGATAGCTATGGTGCAGAGCACGAGGTGGAGAAGAGTGCATATGCTGTCTGAACAGGCACTTCTACTTAAAATCTTCAATCAAAGGTGCCTGGGGAGCATATATTCCTGATGTGGAGCACCCATAGGAACACACATCTCTAAGAACTACAGTTATTGCACAGAGTGAGTATCCTCTCCTTTTTATTTGGAACTGATGTCTAGTTAAAATATAGAAAATGAAGGTTTTAAAAATTATTTAGGGCCTGAATGGGTGTATGCAAATACCATAATTGCATACGAAATTGTCATGTATAAGTGGCCAGCTAGAAGTATAACTGGCAATGTGCAGGTTTAAATAGCTGACTTGCATGCACTCATGTATAAGATCAGGTTCTAGAGTGGAGGATATGGTTGAATGACTATTCGATGTACTGAAAAGTTATTTCTTTTGCGTGTGTCCCCCTCCTGCTGAAGATGGTATAGCTGCTTGCTGTACTCCCACAAACAAAATTTTTACTTCCATTAGTATCACAGAGTCAATACAGCTATGATAGGATGAGTGGGATTCTCCCCACCACATGCGTTATCAAGAAGATTGTTGGTTGACAGATCTCTTGCTGTCTGATGAAAGAATAGGGCTTGGCTTTTAGGTCCCAACTTGAATTTACAAATTTTGAATTTGGAAACTTTTTGACTTACAAACCAAGCAAGTTTGATATGGAAGTCAAAAAAATTACTGGAATACAACCATGTCACTCTGAGAATCACTTTTCTGAATATAACCTAATTTTCCAGGTGGCTTTAAAAGCGCATACAGATGCAAATGATTTTAAAAAGCTTTTAAAATGCTGTTAATGTCAAACTTATGTGAAGGGCCAAATAATATTATACTGTTTTATATTTTCAGGGTGCTGTGCAACTCTTTCTTACAACACCCTTGTGTGAGGTTCAAGTGAGGAAGCCAATGACATGACTCTTACTTTACACTAGTGCAAATGAAACTGGAACTGAGTAGAGTTTGGCATTCTCTCCTTTTTAGCTGTCTCTCAGAAAAGATGTTTTGCTCCTTTTCCATGGAGTATGCTATAATACTACTGTATAGTATTTCGAGATGGGAGATTTGACTTGAACATGCTTGAATCTCAACTAAAATTTGGGTCCAAGAAGATTTAGTTACATTTTCTCAGTTGTATGCCAGTATTTCACATTGCACACGTCCACACTTTCTGGATTTGGCCAGAATTTGAAGTATCAGGGTAACATAAGACAGCCTGTTCTCAGTTGGATTTCAGCCTAATATTGATGCCAAAGAGTTCTGGATAAGTCCGGATGAGCATTTTAACTTCTGAATGCGTTATTTGTTTGTTTGTCTTGATACTATCGCTTTGTTGCTAGTGATATCATTAACAAGAGTGATGTGCCAAGACTGAGATGAAGCATAATCCTTAGTTTAAATGATTAAAGGATTAAATTGCCACAGTAATTACTTTTCGGGTCCCTAGATTGTTTTAATAGTAAGAATTTATTCAGCAGTTAATATATAGCTTAAGTACTGATCACCCACAACTAAGAAGGGGAAACGGAGAAACAGGTCAACTGACTTGTCCAAGGCCACAGAGGGAGTTGGTGTCAGAGTCAAGATTTCTGATTCCAAATCCCATGTCTAAAATTACTGGAGCACACTTCTTTCTTCTGTATAAAGACCATGTCCTATAAGGTTGATATCAAATGGAGAGTCTGTTTAAATACACTGATTTAGCTTATACAGCATTATTTCAAATTGTCTTTCCACTCCCAAGGGACACTAAGCCCTGTATAGACATACGGTGAAAAGACCGCACCTGTCCCAGACAGTTCAACTGCTTTCCATTAATGTGGGGACTTTAAATGCTTTCAGAACCAATATGGCAGTTCCCTACCTATAATTTTTCTCTCCTAAGTCCCTCTTATAGAGCAGGGCTTAAACATTTCCCATTGGGCAACAGGAAAAAAAGCAGATCTCTGTGGTGTAACTTCCCACCGTGAAGAGTGATTATTAGCTGGACCTACTGGGAGATTTTCCCATGGAATAACATTGTTTTTCCTACCTCTAGACTTCATTTTGTATAGTTACACAGAGCTCTCTTCACCATGCCTGTGTGTAGATGGTGCTTTTTCTTGCTTCGTGAACCTGGCAGAAAAAGTCATTTGGGGAGAGCTTTCTTGAGAACCATGGAAACAGAAAGTCTACCGGAGGAAATGATGCATGAACATACTCTCTACCTTTGCCCAATGGGAATCCAGATAGGATTTCTCTGCATGGAAGAGCTTGGCGCTTCCTCACTCCTCTGGCCAAGCACAAAGTCCCTGGAAACTATATTGTAAGTGTAAAGGACGTCTTTGGGACCTTTTTCTGCCCTCCTATTTCTTTATGTACCACCAGGTTGAGGATTCGCAGGGCAAAGTGAGAGTTGAGCTTCAGTTTAGCAGACAGTATTGGTAATTCATAAACACCTCAGGATCATTCCCCTAAAAAAGCATTCCATCTTGTTTCTTAAAGCCCTTAGAGATGACACTTGTATGCCTGGGGAGTTGATGTTCAGGCCTTTATCTAGTCCAGGGATTGGCAACCTTTGGCAAGCGGCCTGTTGGGAAAATCCACTGGTGGGTTGGGACGAGCCCCCATTGGCCTGGAACAGTGAACCGCGGCCAGTGGGAGCTGCAGATGCTGCAGGTAAACAAACCATCGTGGCCCACCAGTGTCACGTGCCAATGGTTGCTGATCCCTGATCTAGTCAATCCTGACAGAATGCAGAAGTGTCAAATATCAGCCAGGAGCTGGAAGGAGATTGTTAAGGGTTATGGAGTATATTTTAAAGCTTTTAAATACTTGATTGGATTTTTATGAAGTACAGGATTTATACAATAATCAATATTTAATTGTTGGAATCCTGCCAATTCTGCAGCTGTGAGCAAGATGTCTAGGACTTTGTTTTTCAGTACTGGCTGATTTTAAATATTAATAAAACCTCTCTTGTTAACCTTGGCTCACTGTTAATTTCCACCACTCCCTCCCAAAAGAGCTTTGTTATAAATCCCCTTCTCCCACGCACCACCATCACCAAGAACCTTTTCCTTGAGGGGTGCGGAAGTGGTTTCATATTGGATACAGATGCAAAAAAGCATCCCCGATATACAATGAGTCTAGCTTTCTCATTTGCAGTTTTGATGGTGATGGAAGCAGAAGAATTGTTAAAAACTAAATGGCAAGCCCCTAAATATTTAGAACTTCTATGTGCAAATTGACTAAATTAACCTAATACTGATTATGATTCTAGCTGCACAGTACAGAATAAAAAGTGAAACATAATGCTGCTCTGAAAACAACATTGTGATGTTAGAAATAAAGGAAAGTTGGGGATCACTGGTGGAGAAGAGTGATAGAAGATATGGAGATAAGTGTGTTAATTCTCAGAACAAAATAAGATTTCTCTGCCAATCAGAAATCAGTCATGGTCTGATACAAGGCTACAAAAATGACCATATTTTTCTTAGCGTATGGCATGAAGAGTTCCACCAGTACAAAATGCAGATGTAGCAACACAGAAGCTTCAATTAGATTCGAATTTTTGAGTACACCTATTTTATTTAGCAAGCAAACTTCTTTCTTCAGAACTTTAAGCAGATATAGCCCTACCTGGGTTCAGGTTGCTTTACAGTATCTTATCAGTTGTCTTTGACAAGAGAGTGGATGGGTGTGCAGATGGTCAGGTTGCAAGCAAACATGCAAGGTGTTCAGTTTCCTTTTCCACCCTCTTCTCTTCCTTGATTTTCCCCTATGCACACCTGTCAGATCCTCTTCTCCCTGCCAACATATTCTGAATCCCCATGTACACACTTTGGCAGATATGGCATTTTCCTGTATTATCCTGGACAAACCTTATTGAATTATGTTGAACCTAACTAAATTAAGTTTAAGTATCTTAGGGGTTCATTGTATTAAAAATTCAAATGTTTATGTATCATTGTAGGATTGTATGTAACATTGTGGGGAGGGCAGAACCACTGTCAACCCTGGGCAATATTATGAGCTTCAGAGGAGTTTTAAAACAATGGGCCAGACAACACCGAACTTGTCGCTTATTAGCAGGCATATAGGTTTTTTTATTGTTTTAATATGTTTTTGCTGTAATGCTTTTACTTTAAGAATAAATATGCTTGCTTAGGAAGAGCTGTGTGATACCTTATATCTGTGGGCAATTACGCCATTTATAGCCTCTGAGGAGAAGGAAAAGCAAGGCCTGCTTAGCCAGTCTGACTGGTTGGGCTCTCACACAACGTAGGCAGGGAACAGTGCCGCCTGGAATAACCTTCATCAGGAGGGAGAGAGATGAGTCTCTCCCTAAGAGAGGTGATGGCTGAGGAGCCAGGAGCCTAGACTGGGTTCCCTTGCTGGACCATAAGGGGGGGGGGGGAAACAGGTGCAATTGCCCTGAACTGTGGCACACTTGTTGGTTCTTCTCCAGTGTATCTCTTAAGCCAGCATCAGCCTCACACAAGCTTCTGTATTCCCATGCTAGATGATTGCTAGGGCACCCCCAAAAGATTTGCAGAAAGGTCCCGTAGAGTACGCATGAAGCTCAATTTGAGCTTTCAATTAAAGAAAAAGGAGGCATGAAATGGAGGAGTTGAGTTTCCTGAGCCATACTTTCCACTTAAGGTGAGTTTTGCCAGGTCTGAGAGTGTTAAAAGAGCTACATTTAAGGGAGTTTAACTTTGTCTTTACAACAGGCTCTGAAGATGTCTGTAGTATGTTGAACTTGCTCTTTCTGAAAACCAGAGTTGGAGCAGCCACACAAAAATGTGCCTATGGCACCAGGTTCAGACATCGTTTCACAGAGATCAATACCTGGAGACGTGCCTATGCTGTGGTTGCAGTTGACTGGGCCACAGAGGTGACTTTAGCCATATCTAAATTAAGATACTGTATACTACACCTAAAATAGGAAAAGGGAGACTTTGGCTTGATTATACCATAGTTGGATGATTCCAGAAAAACATGGCACCCAGCTCACTGTCAGGAGTGATACCTCTTGCCATTTGAGCCACATTTCCTGCACCACTCATCCAGCTATCTGTGGACAAGAAGTCCATCCTTCAAAAGAGCTGTGGTCAAAACCGCCACCAACTTCACCATGAGATATTGTTGGCTTGTAGGATGGTAACCAATGGCAGAACATGGTCCACTGTTTTCAGAAATTGCAGCAAAGAAACCTGATAGTCCAATACTATTCTCTCTGCCCTCACAGTTCAGGTATTTTTTTTAATATAGTAGGATAAATTCTGCCCCTAGATACAGCCCTGCAATCACACTGAGTTTATTAAATACCTCTCTAAATGACTAAAAGTAGCAAATGAATTAAGTATATTTATACCCGTTTTAACAATTAGTCATAGCTTTAACGAGACCCTAAACTGATGTTAAAAATTAGGTTACAAAATTATCCATTAAACTTCAAAAATAACAAGTAACACTGACAAGGAATAGAACATTGCAAAGTTCCCCAGTTTACATGCTGCTATGTTGTTTTACCAAACACCAAGTTTCTTTGTGTACCTTTTTGTATTTTACATATTGTGAAGTGGACCTTGATAGTTGATTTTCTATAGAACAGAACTTCACTAATTCATGTACTTTATGATCTATACAGAAAATGTGGCATGCTCTCCACCACTTAGCAAAAACTTAAAAGTGGAGGTAATCACTAGTTACAACGTTCCTAAAAATGTATGCTAGAGATCATTGACTAGTACAGGTTTCAGAGTGGTAGCTGTGTTAGTCTGTATCAGCAAATAGAACAATGAGTATTTGTGGCACCTTGGAGACTAACAAATTTATTTGAGCATAAACTTTCGTGGGCTAAAACCCACTTCATCGGATGCATGCAGTGGAAAATACAGTAGGAAGATATATATTGTGACAGGGTCGGGACAGATGGCTACAGGAGAGTAATAGAAGGCAGATGTATTAGCCCCAGGTTAAGTAGGTCCCCTTTCCCTGGGTAAGGTAACAGGGAAGGTTCCAGAACAATCAGGAACCTTCTGGAGACAATTAAGACAGACAGGCTGATTAGAACACCTGCAGCCAATCAAGAAGCTACTAGAATCAATTAAGGCAGGCTAATCAGGGCACATGGGTTTAAAAAGGAGCTCACTTCAGTTTGTGGTGCATATGAGGAGCTGGGAGCAAGAGGCACTAGAAGCTGAGAGTGAGAACATGGACTGTTGGAGGACTGAGAAGTACAAGCATTATCAGACACCAGGAGGAAGGTCCTATGGTGAGGATAAAGAAGGTGTTGGGAGGAGGCCATGGGGAAGTAGCCCAGGGAGTTGTAGCTGTCGCACAGCTGTTCCAGGAGGCACTCCAGACAGCTGCATTCCACAGGGCCCTGGGCTGGAACCTGGAGTAAAGTGTGGGCCCAGGTTCCCCCAAACCTCCCAATTCCTGGTCAGACACAGGAGGAGTTGACCTGGACTGTGGGTTCACAAAAACAGCCAAACTGAGGGCTGCCGTGAAGCTCCAAGGCGAGCAAATCCGCCAATAAGCGCAAGACCCACCAAGGTAGAGGAGGAACTTTGTCACAATATATATATACACACAGAGAACATGAAAAAATGGGTGTTGCCATACCCACTATAATGAGAGTGATCAGGTAAGGTGAGCTATTATCAGTAGGAGAAAAAAAACCTTTTGTAGTGATAATCAGGATAGCTCATTTCCAACGGTTGACAAGAAGGTGTGAGTAACAGTAGGGGGAAAAATAAGCATGGGAAAATAGTTTTACTTTGTTTACAGTACCTCAAGAAATATTATCAGAAATTACAGAGCGGGTTCTAATGATCAAAATAAATGAACAAAGTAAAGATGATGATGTTTTATCTTTGCTTTCTTGTTATGTTTGTTCATATACTCAAAATTCATGTACTTTTTCAGAATAGTAAATGTTTAAGACTCAAGGAAAAGTTGCAATTCTAGTTCAATACTTGGTTAAATCCTATAATTTTTGTTTCCTTCATGCCTAAAGTCTCACTTACTCACACAAGCTTTTTAGTAATAAGGGATCTGGCTGCCATTTTATTGCCAAATGTGTTTGGGGAAGGCATCGTAAATGAGAAATAATGCTTTAAAGTTTATTCATCTGGGACAAATCCAAGCACCATATTTACATTTTGGTCTGAAATTAACTTAATAAGCCTTTTAATAAGAATCAAAAAAGTGAGGTGTGCGTTTAGTGAAAGCAAAGTATCTATGCTTCTTGACAAAATTCTTAACTTTTTATATAGTTTTCATCTTTTGGAAAGGCACCATGTACTTCACCTAATTACTGGCAATAAAACTAAGTAAAGGATTTAAGACCTATGAATGTTACAGCTGGAGGAAACTATAATTAAGGCTGGCAAGACTCTTGTTTCCTTTAGGAAACAGGGACTTTAGATGGCTTTTAAAAGGGGACAGTAATTATTTTTCTTCCCATTTAGCTTATATGTATTGATAAATACATGTTCCTTAGTCTTGTACCTTGGAGTAAAGTAAATTACAAATAATAGTTCAATTAGATTTCTAAAACATGCTATTTTAGATCAAAAATACTTTTCTAATGATAATTATAATTTCTTCTGACTGTGAGACTCAACCGTCTTACATCCTTTAATTACATTTTACTGCTGGTGATCATGAGAGGTAAGTAGTGCATTCAAGTTGATAGATATGGTTAAAAAGCAAACTCATTCTAAGGAATGACACTTGTCTAGATGGTATTGTACTTCAAAGCAGTAATATTTGTTTTTTTAAGTGTGAAGGCTGGGATTTTCAAAAGCACTCACTGTTGGCCTAACTCTGCTCCCATTGACTGGACTTTCAACCTTCTGTTTTAGATACTTTATCATTCCCTTAATAAAACTGCAGCCTGAATAGATAGTAAGTATGAATAACAAGTTGGGAGGAGTTGCAAGTGCTTTGGAGGATAGGATTATCATTCAAAATGATCTTGACAAACTGGAGAAATAGTCTGAAGTAAATAGGATGAAATTCAATAAGGACAAATGCAAAGTACTCCACTTAGGAGGAAGGAACAATCAGTTCCACATATACAAAATGTGAGATGACTGTCTAGGAAGGAGTACTGCAGAAAGGGATCTGTGGTGTCATAGTGGACCACAAGCTAAATATAAGTCAACAGTGTAACACTGTTGCAAAAAAAGCAAACATCATTCTGGTATGTATTAGCAGGAGTGTTGTAAGCAAGACACGAGAAGTAATTATTTCGCTCTACTCTGCACTGATTAGACCTCAACTGGAGTATTGCGTCCCGTTCTGGGCGCCACATATCAGGAAAGATGTGGACAAATTAGAGAAAGTCCAGAGAAGAGCAACAAAAATGATTAAAGGTCTATAATACATGACCTATGAGGGAAGATTGAAAAAATTGGGTTTGTTTAGTCTGAAAAAGAGAAGTCTTAAGTACATAAAAGGTTGTTACAAGGAGGAGAAAAATTTTTCTTCTTAACCGCTGAAGATAGGACAAGAAGCAATGGGCTTAAATTGCAGGAGGGAGGTTTAAGTTGAACATTAGGAAAAACTTCCTGTCAGGGTGGTTAAGCACTGGAATAAACTGTGTAGGGAGTTTGTGGAATCTCCATCATTGGAGACTTTTAAGAGCACGTTAGACAAACACCTGTCAGTGATGATCTAGATAATACTTACTCCTGCCATGAGTGCAAGGGACTGGACTAGATGACCTCTCAAGATCCCTTCCAGTCCTATGATTCTATAATAGTGTGACTTCTATCAGTGAGACAGTCCATGAAAATCAGTTGGCTTTCCAGCATATAAACTGACAAGTTATTCTCTGTGTATCAGCTTTGTAATCCTATGAACTTGCTTCAGTTGTACCTAACTAGCATTATGTACAGATTCACCAGCAGTTAAAGTATGGTGAAAGTGAACTGTAACTTTTTCATGCACTTTCTTGCCTGTTCTCTCAGATAAATTTTCAATAAAGTGTCTAAAAAAACCAAACTAATAGGTTTTACGCTGCCTGAGGTGAAGCAATGGTTAAGCCTTGTGCAACCTTTTTTCTGTAGGTATGTGGCAGTCTGACATGTTTCCCCCTTCCTTTTGGAGGCAGCTTTTCAAGTAGGAGCATAGCAGAGAACAAAGGAGCTGCTGCTTGTTGGTTGGAGATTTGTGAATTTTGACACTTGGGTTACTTTTCACATTCAAATTATCTGTATTTTCCCCAAATAGCACACAAGTGTTTTGTAAAATGACTTTCTAGTCACAAGTTACATTTTCAACCAGACTTATATTGATGTGGCAACTGCCGAAGGTGACCAGATAGCAAGTGTAAAATATTGGGGCAGCGGGTGGGGGGTAATAGGTGCATATATAAGAAAAATTCCCCCAAAATCTGAACCATCTCTATAAAATTGGGACATCTGGTCACCCTAGTAATGCCTGTACAGTTAGCAGTCTGTCAGCATTTCCATTGGGAGTGGGCTGTAAAAAGTATGCTCCCAGCCAATACGTGGCATGCAAGGTTTGCATCCAAGAACAATGAAAACAACAACAACAAAAACCCCAAACACACTTGGCCCACTTGAAAGTAGAAGAACACCGACAAAATTGGGAAATTTGCTACTTTAAATATTCTGTGCTCCTGAAAGTCAGAACATTAACCAATTCAATGTGTAAGGTGGATATTTTGGTTTGGATTTTTATTGGTCACCGAATCTGCACTGTACCAAGTTCTAGAGCTACAGATGGATGTTTTTGGTTAACGTGGATGGTTTTATCTTTACTTCTTGGTTTTTTATTTATCTTTGACTATCCATTCAGCACTTCTGTGTTGTTATACATACCTTTATCCCTTTCTAAGCCTCTTGTTCAATAACTCTTATTCTCCTAATTTTCCTCATAACTTTTGGTAGCTCCAACACACTCTTCTATTTTGATACCTTCCTGACTTGCTGACTGGGCTCAGCACATCGTCCTAATGCACCAATAAGGCTTTGTATCAGGTGGGTCTGGGGTTAATGACTGTTGGGAGTGGGAGGTGACAGAAATCAGATGGTAATGGGAATTGTAGAGACTGAAGACTGAGTTTAATGGTTGCAGAAGGATGCTAAGTGGTGGGAAGCAGGGGTAAAGAGTGGGCACGGGGGAGGTGCCCTCATCTCATGTTAGCTCCTCCCATTAATGCCCTCTCTGTGAGACATCTCGTGTCTTCCTGTCAGTATCCCGGGCTGATGAATCTCCTCTGCACCATCAGACTGCTGTTCCTGTCTGGAGAACTATAGAGGGTTTGCTGGTGGGAGGAAGCTGTTTGAGCAGTAGGACTGGTGGATCTGCTCGCACTAGACCTTTCAGCACCCAGTCTCCCTGTCTCCTTGCCCCCTTATCAAAATAAGTCTGTGTGTATGTATGTTGATATACATATATAGCTGGATTGTATTCTAGCTCACGGATCAACAGAACAGTTTTCCACTGCAATCCAAATTCTGCCCTCGGGACCCCTGCATCACTACTGCAGGCAATGGGTTTTGAAGAAAATTGTTTATAAAGCACACTAGAAATTTTTCTTCACAGCCCCACCTCCTCAGTGCGTACACTTTCAAGACCCTATATAGTGAACCTTATTCGTTCCCAATCAAAGACCCATTTACATTTCTAAAAGCTTTAGGCTCAAATCCACTCCTCTCTGTCAGGGCTGGCTCTAGGATTTTTGCTGCCCTAAGCAAAAAAATTTTTGGCCACCCCCACTTTTTTTTTGTGCCCCCCCCAACTCCGCCCCTTCCCAGCCCCTTCCCCAAATCCCGGGCCCCGCCTCCTCCCCCGGGCGTGCTGCATTTCCCCCCCTCCATTGCTTCCTGCAGCTCCCCCTCACAACCCCCTGCCCTAGCTCACCTCCGCTCTGCCTACTCCCCCCTCCCTCTCAGGCGAGGGAGAGGCAGCGCGTTCAGGGGAGCAGGCGGAGTGGAGGTAGAGGAACTGCTCCCCGCCCCAGCTTGCCTCTGCTTCACTGCCGCCGCCTCCCCCGAGCGCGCCGCCACTTGGCTTCTCCTCCCTCCCAGGCTTGCTGCGCGCCTGGGAGGGAGCAGGGAGAAGCAGAGTGGCAGAGACGCACTTAGGGGAGTAGGCGTAGGCGATCTGGGGCAGCGGGGGCACATTTCTAGGGGCGGCATGGCCGGTGCCGGAATGCCACCCCTAGAAATGTGCCACCCCAATCACCTGGTGCTTGCTGGTGCCTAGAGCAGGCCCTGTCTCTGCAGGTGGAGGGACCTATGAGCACATCCTTTTGCACAATCATTAATGTATTTAGCGTCACAAAATGCCTGTGAAGTAGAGCAGTGCTATTATCCTCATTGTACAGTTGGGGACCTGAGGCACAGAAAGATTAGATGATTTGTCCAAGGTCACGGAGGAATTCTGTGGCAGAGCAGGGACTTGAACCCACATTTCCCAAGTCCTTAACCACTGGACCATCCACTCTCTCATGTGTAGCTTTTACTTTAAAATGGTTTATTTTTTATTGTAAACTGAATTTGTATGGGGATTTTTAAAAAAACTTTTTACCTGCTGGTTGTGAATTTTTCCACAAAACATTTTTTCATCAGCTGAAAGGCTGTATGAGAATGTTATGGTTTTGACAAACTTCCTTTGGAAACCTGCCTTACTTCCTGCCAGCTCACTGGGGACCCCAGGGCTGCCAGCAGGGACAGAGATTAGGAGAGTACGGGGGGACATTGCTTCCCCAAACCAGACGTGATGCATGGGGGGCACAAGGTGTCATGTACCCCCCAGATTTTTGCCTTCCATTTAGCACGCAGTTTTTCCACAAACTGTGTGGCGTGGCTGCCTAAGGCGATGCACCCCACAATTTGAAAACTGCCACCTCTTGCCAGGAGATGGTAGATTAGAAGTTGGTGGGAGCCACCCGGCCCTCTCGGGCCCCTGGCTCTCTGTGCTGAGGAAGCAGGGGCGATGGCTGGCTGGCCAGCAACCCTCCCTGCCACGTTCCCCCAGCCAGACCGCCTCTGCACAGTTGTGAGCTCCTCAGGCAGGGTGGGCGCCACAGCTCTGAGCTGCACCCCAATCCGCTCTTTCCTCTCCCCCAACGGAGCCTGCAGCACCTGGCTGCCATGAGATGCTCCGTGAGGTGCTTTTTCACCACTGCCCTGGCACTTCTGGCTCTGCTGCTGCTCCTGAGAAGCCAGGGCAGCAGTGAGTGAGTGCCTTGGGGGGCATCTTCATATAATTAAAATAAGGTTCCTGTGCAGAATCTTGTGTGGAATGACATCAACTCTTGAAGCAGACACACACAACTCTCCTTGGATTGCAGCAGGTAAAAAGTTCTCATTCAATGCACCTTTGTTTACTTTAATAATGATTGAAAAAACCTGACCAACACTACACATGCATCTTGTTAACATCTCATCATATATCACTAACAGCTTGGTATTTATGAACCACTGACAAGTGCGCCTAGTGCTGTACAATTGCGTGGTCTCTGCTCACAGGAGCTTACAAACTAAGTTAAGTATTTGTATATTTCCTTTATATGCCAGTAACTGTTTATATATATTATACAATAAAAATCTGATGGCACATAATGGCACACAATAGTTAAGAATGTGCTTATCATTTTAGTGATACCTAATATTTCTCTGGAAAATGCTGGGGGGTGTGTGTGTGTGTGTGAGAGTGAGAGAGAGAGATGCAACTTCAGATTCCAGAAGTGGGATCTATAAATTGTAAAATAGATCTTACTCAATCTTTCACTTCCCTGCACATATGTCAATACGTGCAGCTAACAAGAGGGAGGATGAAGTCCTTTCTTTCAGTTTATTTTTCTGTTCCTTGCTCTTTGCTATCTTTTTAGGCATTGCTTTGTAATAAAATTAAATGAGAGAGTGAAGAATCACACATCTCTTTGTATGTCATACTTTGTTTCTTTACCTGAGTGTCATGGATCTTCACCTTTTCAGTTTTAATGTTTCAGATAATGTTTTTATCTTCTGCAGTTTGGGTGGATATGGGTTTGGAGCTGTGTTTTTGTTGGAATGCTGTTACTTTGGATCCCTGCAGTTTTCAGGGCTTGGAAAAAGTTAAAACTTACAATAATAGACAAAGTAAACACACTATTAAAGGGGAAAACATTAAATCTCTGTTTGTTCACCTGCATGTTGGAGATGCATCTGTGCACAGCAGCAACAGAAATACTCTAGATATTAAATTGGACAAAAATAAATTTGTTTAAATGCCTGAGACTTTGTTCTGATGGGATTTATGCCCCAGATTGTTGCTGCAAATTAACTTACATTGTGGCACGTCGAATATACGTTGGGGGGGGGGGGGAAAGAGAGATAAACATAGATAATGACAGCTAGAATAGAGCTGTTAGTGCATGCGCCTGTGTGCGTGTAATTAAGAAATATGCTGTGACAGCCAGTGCATTTCTCAGTGATTATAGCATGTCTGTGATGTGGAAAGGCATGAGGCTGATGTCCAAGTGATTGTAACCACCCAAGAAGTGCAGTAATCCCCTAAAAATTACACAGCCTGCAGAGTCCTATGGACAGGCTCCCTCCCCATCTTTAGGATTTTTGGGTCAATGAGATGAGTTGTTGGAGGGTAGGGGGTTGTTGGTTCACCTCCAAGCAGTAACCATTGCTTTATTTAAGGCCCGAGTCTGAGGTGTGGTATATCTCTCTGGAAGGAGACCTGCTGTCTCTGCTGCACTATAAGTGGAGCCTGGCCACTTGCATCAGGGTCCATGTATACGTGACAAATCTAAATATAATGTCAAAGGACAGTTCTCTAAATGAACTGGGGAATCTGGGAACCACCATGTCATTAGCTTTCCCTCTCCCTCTGTTCCACGTTACTCTGCCTCTTTTTTTCTGCCCTCCCTTTTCCCCCAGCTGCTCTTAAGGGCTGGTGTTTTGTTAATAGGTTCCCCCTTTATTCCCTTTCTTTTGGCTGCCAGTAGGTAGCAGAGCAGGCTCCTCCCCTTGTGGCCATGTTGATTTCCCAGCAGAGGAACTAATGTGGCTGCATGAACTGTCAGTGGATGGGAGAAACCTCAGAGTGGCTCTATTACTTTCCTTGCCACAGAATGACTGATGACAACAGGCTTTGTGGGATATAGCATGGGTGTACGTGTGGGGGAGTGTGACTAACCTGGGAACACGGAACCTCTCTATAGCTAGCTTCCAACTTCAACAATTAGTGAAGGCAGCCCTCACAAAGACTAGGGCAGGAAACTTTATCAGTGTTGGCAATGCTTGTGATTTTTTCATATTTTTCTTTAAAACCCCAGCTCCTAGAGTCATGTCATTAAGTGAGAATCTGTTGTTTTTTTTAAAGGTACGTTTTTAGCCCAGAAAGGTGTCTAGAAAAGCTTGAAAATGAAACCTAAATCCCAGAAGCCAGAAGGCAAATAAAAAGAACCAGTGGCATTTAACTGAGATGTGGGAGAAGCTGGGAGTGTTCAAGTCCCTGGTCTGTATCAGGATAAATACCCTAACCACTGGGCTATTGGCTACGGTCTGGTTTTGATCAGAAATTCCATTCTGGACCTGAGAAACCTACCTGACTCATGTTTCCTCAAAACAAATACATTTATGCAAAAACGTATCTATTTAAAATATATCATCTCATGAGCTTTTTGAGGTCTGCCACATGATTTTTTTAAATGTTGGGGCACTCAACACTGTATGAATCGTTTTGGGCATTGAAAGGATACCTTTATATACGAATTCATGATTATGAAATCTTCCTTCTCACTGCAATATATACAGCATAATTTAGCAAGATAAGAGAAGGATATGACTCTACCCTCCTACTTAAAATTTTTTTTCCTGTCTGGCAAGTATTCTACCTTTCCCCTCTATATTGCCTCTTAATTCCCCCTTTTACTTGCCCCTCCTGTATAGCTGGTACAGGAACTCCTCACTTAACGTTGTAGTTATGTTCCTGAAAAATGCAACTTTAAGCGAAACGATGTTAAGCAAATCCAATTTCCCCATAAGAATTAATGTAAATGAGGGGGTTAGGTTCCAGGGAAATTTTTTTCACCAGACAAAAACTACACACACACACACACACACACAGAGTAAGTTTTAAACAAACACCCTGACATTAGCCCCCCCCCTTTTCTTCCCCTCCCTTGCAGAGGGCAAGAGCAGCACATGGCAGTTGGGGGGAGGGACAGCTGAACTGCCAGCAATTGATAGCCTGCTGGGCAGCTGTTGCACAGGGAACTTAGGGGAGCTTCTAGGGGGGAGCTGCTAGGGCGGCTGCCGGTCCACCCTGGTTCCAACCACCCACCCACTAGCTACAACGGGCTACTCTTTCTGCAAGCAGTGGACAAAACGAGCGACCGCAAAACAACATTACAAGGGAGTAATGCACAACTTTAAATAAGCATGTTCCTTAATTGATCAGCAATGTAACAACGTTAACCGGGACAGCTTTAAGTAAGGAGCTCTTGTACCTCCATTGATTCCCCCCCCCCCCCCGGGGCATCTCTGCCAGATCCAAATTAAAAGCTGATGACTATTTATATTGCAGTAACATCCAAAAAGGGGCAAGATCCCACTGTAGTAGTTGATGTACAAAAAACTTAGGAAGAAATGGTCCCACAATCCTTGCCCCCAAAGAGTTTTCTTTCTGAAAAAGACCAAAAACAAAGGTATAGGAATCAAGGATAAAACAAAGGGGTCAGGACGACGACAGGCGCATGTCGTGTGAGGTCTTTTTTGGTGGGGCACTGTCCAAAACCCTTACACACTGCTGATTCTCTCTGTTTTGAATGGTCATAACAGTCCTTTTCTAGTTATATTTTTAAGTACTTTGTTTGAATATATTTGGCACAGATATAGAATTAAAAATGTCGCTCCTTGGTGTCAGATCTAAGTAGAGATGGGTCCAAGCCATTACATTTAGACTTTGAGCACCCTCAAAGTTAAAGTATGTTTGGTTCTAGTGTGTGAGTACAGAACCACCTTTGCAATAGCTTTTCTTTAAATTGACATGCGAAGTACCCCCTCCTCTCCCCCCTGCAACTGAAAAACATGAGACAAATTTTTCAATGCTCTTTCATTTAAAACAGAGACTCGTGAGTACAGTCATAGAAATGATCTGTAAGAATAGAAAATACTTATCAAGTTGAAAGTAGGGAAGTGTGTGTATGTGTAAACTAACTTAAAGGAGAGGATGTTACTGCTGTGAGGAGCTTACAGTCTAAACCAGGGATCAGCAACCTTTGGCACGCGGCCCGTCCCGGAAATCCGCTGATGGGATGCAACAGCTTGTTTACCTGCAGCATCCGCAGGTTTCCCGCGGTTTGCCGTCCCCAGCCAATGGGGGCTAGGGGAAGTGGTGCGGGTCGAGGGATGTGCTGGTTGCTGCTTCCCGCAGCCTCCATTGGCCTGGAACGGCGAACCACGGCCAGTGGGAGCTGTGATCGGCCAAACCTGTGGATGCTGCAGGTAAGCAAACTGTCCTGGCCCACCAGTGAATTTCCCTGACAGGCCGCATGCCAAAGGTTACCAATCCCTGATCTAAACAGTAGGGTTGCCAACTTTCTAATGGCACAAAACTGAACACCTTTGCCCTGCCCTGCCTCTGCCCCAAGGCCCCACCCCTTCTCTGAGGCCCATCCCCCCTCCCTCCATCACTTGCTCTCTCCCCCCTCACTCACTTTCACCGGGCTGGGGCAGGGGGTTGGAGTGCAGGGGGTGGGTGAGGGCCCTGGTGGGGAGTACAGGCTCTGGAGTGGGGCTGGGGATGAGGGGTTTGCTGTGCAGGACAGGGCTACGGGCTGGGGCCAAGCTGCTTCCAGGATCTCATGGATCCTGGAAGCCGCTGGCATGTCTCTTCTCTGGCTCCTAGGTAGAGGGGCCAGGGGGCTCTGTGCGCTGCCATACCCGCATGTGCCACTCCTTTAGCTCCCATTGGCCGTGGTTCCCAGCCTATGGGAGCTGCAGAGTCAGTGCTGGGGATGGGGCAGCGCGCGGAGTCCCTGTGGCCGCCCCTGCATCTAGGAATTGGACATGCTTGAAAACCGGATGCCTGGCAACGTTACTAAACAGACAACCAGTGCGAGAATGCACTGAGAGACCCAGAAGATGGTATTAACTTAGATCATGTGTGAGTTTTAGTTTTGTTTTATGATTAGGTGCTTGGACCCTGGAGAGGATGCACATGTAAGGTGAGGTGGTGGCCTTGGCGGGGGCGGATTAGGAGGTAGATGGGAGGGGGCAGTGGGCTGAGAAGAGGGGTGGGGCAAATATGGGATGTGCAAGTCACGCCTGCGCAGCTCCACTAATTAGGTGGGTGGCTCTTCATTTTCTCATGCGCAGCCGTCCAGGCCGCACACCTTAGAGGGCGCTATCTGCGGACCACCTGAATGGAGCTCAGTTTGAGAACCTGTGGACTAGGGTATAATTGTGATTGTTATGTTTTATGGGGAGTTGAAAGGAGACAACAGATGCAGTAAGACTCAGTATTGTTTCCCAAGAAATTGCCGCCATGAGTAAAAATTCATCAGCAGTAGCAGCAACAAAAGTTGGTGAAAACAAGCTTTGTGACACACAAATCACAGTGCCCCATTGTATACAAAACACTTGTAAACTGTATTCAGTCACTTAACACCAAGGCAGGCATTCTGTTTAGGTCAGCAGTTCTTAAACACTTTCATAGAGTTAACTATCTCTTTGAATATAAAGATTATACCACATAACAATAAAAGAATGGCCATACTGGGTCAGACCAGTGGTCCACATAGCCCAGTATCCTGTCTTCCAACAGTGACCAATGCCAGATGCTTCAGAGGGAATGAAAAGATCAGGGCAATTATCGAGTGATCCATCCCATCATCCATTCCCAGCTTCTGGCAGTTAGAAGCTTAGGACACCCAGAGCATGTGGTTGCATCCTTGACCATCTTGGTTAATAGCCATTAATAAATCTATCCTCCATGAACTTATCCAGTTTTTTTGAACCCTGTTATAGTCCCAGCCTTCGCAACATCCTCTTGCAAAGAGTTCCACAGGTTGACTGTGCATTGTACTTCCTTTTGTTTGTTTCAAACCTGCTGCTTATTAATTTCATTGGGTGACCCCCCTGGTTCTTGTGTTATGTGAAGGGGTAAACAACACTTCCTTATTCACTTTCTCCACACCAGTCACAATTTCATAGACCTCTATCATATCCCCACTGAGTTGTCTCTTTTCCAAGCTGAAAAGTCCCAGTCTTATTAATTTCTCCTCATCTAGAAGCTGTTTCATAACCTTAATCATTTTTTTGCCTCTCTCTGTGCCTTTTCGAATTCTAATATATCTTTTTTTAGACCCCCATCATTGTGTATGTATAGTTGGGATTATATTTTCCAATGTGCATTACTTTGCATTTATCAACCTTGAATTTCATCTGCCATTTTGTTGCCCAGTCACCCAGTTTTGTGAGGTCCATTTGTAACTCTTCGCAGTCTGCTTTGGATTTAACTGTGTTGAGTAGTTTTGTATCATCTACAAATTTTGCAACCTCACTGTTTACCCCTTTCTCCAGATCATTTATGAAAGTGTTGAACAGGCCCCAGTGGGGGGCAACACCATTTACCTCTCTCCATTCTAAAAACTGGCCATTTATTTCTACCCTTTGTTTCCTATCTTTTAGCCAGTTACTGATCCATGAGAGGACTTTCCCTCTTATCCCATGATTGCTTACTTTGCTTAAGAGCCTTTGATGAGGGATCTTTTCAAAGGCTTTTCCAAGTACACTATATCCACAGGATCACTCTTGTCCACGTCTGTTGAATGCCTCAAAGAATTCTAATATATTGGTGAGGTATATTGGCGAGGCTTTCCCTTTACAAAAACCATGTCGACTCTTCCCCAACAAATTATGTTCATTTATGTGTCTGGTAATTGTTTACTGTAGTTTCACCCAATTTACCTGGCACTGAAGTTATACTTACTGGCCCATAATTGTCAGGATGTCCTCTGGAGCCTTTTTTAAAAATTGGCATCACATTAGCGATCCTCCAGTTCTCTGGTACAGAAGCTCATTTAAATGACAGGTTATGTTCCACAGTTATCAGAGTAGCCGTGTTAGTCTGTATCAGCAAAAACAATGAGAGTCCTTGTAGCACCTTAGAGACTAACATTTTTGTTAGTCTCTAAGGTGCCACAAGTACTCCTCGTTATTTATCCCACAGTTAGTAGTTCTGCAATTTCACATTTGAGTTCCTTCAGAATTTTTGGGTCAATACCATCTGGTCCTCGTGACTTAATTTTGTTTAATCCTTTCCACATAGGCTCCTCCTTTCCCCAAAAGTTCCCCAGTTCCTAATAAACCTAAACCCCTCTTCTTTACACCGTCATCTCATCCACGCATTGAGACCCTACAGTTCTGCCTGTCTAACTGGCCCTGCACGGGGAACTGGAAGCATTTCAGAGAATGCTACCACAGAGAACTTTAGTCTGGACTTCAGTCTCTTACCTAGCAGCCTAAATTTGTCCCCCTAGGACCTCTATCTTCGTACTTATGTGTACCACAACCACTGACTCCTTTTCAGCACTGCACGTAAGCCTGTCTAGTCACTCGGTGATCACAGTTCTCCTGGTGATCACAAAGCCAACTCTCTATATTTCTAATGATTGAATCTCCCATGACTATTGCCTATCTCTTCCTAATAACTGGGATTCACTCCCATGGAGAAGTATCCTCAGTCCAAGAGGATACAATGACATCATCTGGAAGGAGGGGTCCAACTATGGGATCATTTCCCTCCGCTCTTGTTTTATGTTCTCCTTTGCTGAGACTTTCATCCTCCTCAACAGCACAGAGGCTGTCAGACTGTGGGGCGGTGGGACCACTCTGCTGTGTCCTGGAAAGTCTTATCTCTGTCTCCCTTAGCTCTTGCAATTCAGCCACTCTGGTCTCCAGAACTTGTACTCTGCCTCTAAAGGTAGTGTAATCATACATGCTACATTCAGTGTAATAAACTGGATAGCCCCCACTCTGCGGCTGGACTTTTGCCTGCATTCTTTTTGCTCCTGGAGATTTTTTTTTGGGGGGGGGGGTGGCCTAAATTCAGAGAACATTAAACAGGTGTATCTGGCTCTCACAGTTCTCTAAAACTCCCTCTCAAAACCCTGTTAGCTTCTCCTGGCTGCTTGCGCCTCTGGTATCTTAGGAGCTGGCTTTTTAAACCCCTGTTCTCCCTAGGTAGCCCTGCCCCCTAGTTAACGGTTAATGGATACTAAAGGGATTAGGGATCAAAGTTTCCTTTAGCAGCTCTCAGCTGAGCCTAGCAGACTGCTTTCCTTCCCATTTACTGTTGTGTAGCCCTGCAGCAAAAGCTTATGTGGGGAAAAAGTTGGGAAAATATTTAAAATGTATCTTAATATAACCTAGAAGCTGAGAGCAAGAAGGAGACTGAGCACCATGTGACCTGCATACACTTCAAAGATCACCAAAAGTCCATGGACTAGTTTGATAATCATTGATTTAGGTGGTAACAAACATTTCATCTCTACAACATAGAATATCAGAGTTGGAAGGGAACTTAGGAGATCATCTAGTCCAACCCCCTGCTCAAAGCAGGACCAATACCCAACTAAATCATCCCAGCCAGGGCTTTGTGAAGCCTGACCTTAAAAACCTCTAAGGAAGGAGATTCTACCACCTCCCTAGGTAATGCATTCCAGTGCTTCACCACCCTCCTAGTGAAATTTTTTTCCCTAATATCCAACCTAAAACCTCCCCCACTGCAACTTAAGACCATTACTCCTTGTTCTGTCATCTGCTACCACTGAGAACAGTCTAGATCCATCCTCTTTGGAACCCCCTTTCAGGGAGTTGAAAGCAGCTATCAAATCCCCCCTCATTCTTCTCTTCTGCAGACTAAACAATCCCAGTTCCCTCAGCCTCTCCTCATAAATCATGTGTTCCAGTTCCCTAATCATTTTTGTTGCCCTCTGCTGGACACTTTCCAATTTTTCCACATCCTTCTTGTAGTGTGGGGCCCAAAACTGGACACAGTACTCCAGATGAGGCCTCACCAATGTCGAATAGAGGGGAATGATCACGTTCCTCGATCTCCTGGCAATGCCCCTACTTATACAGCCCAAAATGCCGTTAGCCTTCTTGGCAACAAGGGCACACTGTTGACTCATATCCAGCTTCTCATCCACTAACCCCTAGGTCCTTTTCTGCAGAACTGCTGCCTAGCCATTCGGTCCCTAGTCTGTAGTGGTGCATGGGATTCTTCCGTTGTAAGTGCAGGACTCTGCACTTGTCCTTGTTGAACCTCATCAGATTTCTTTTGGCCCAGTCCTCCAATTTGTCTAGGTCCCTCTGTATCCTATCCCTACCCTCCAGCGTATCTACCTCTCCTCCCAGTTTAGTGTCATCTGCAAACTTGCTGAGGGTGCAATCTCCACCATCCTCCAGATCATTAATGAAGATATTGAACAAAACCAGCCTGAGGACCGATCCTTGGGGCACTCCACTTGATACTGGCTGCCAACTAGACATGGAGCCATTGATCACTACCCGTTGAGCCCAACGATCTAGCCAGCTTTCTATCCACCTTATAGTCCATTCATCCAGCCCATACTATTTTAACTTGCTGGCAAGAATACTGTGGGAGTCTGTATCAAAGCTTTGCTAAAGTCAAGGAATAGCACATCCACTGCTTTCCCCTCATCCACAGAACCAGTTATCATAGAAGGCAATTAGATTAGTCAGGCATGACTTCCCCTTGGTGAATCCATGCTGACTGTTCCTGATCACTTTCCTCTCGTGTCAGTGCTTCAGGATTGATTCCTTGAGGACCTGCTCCATGATTTTTCCAGGGACTGAGGTGAGGCTGACTGGCCTGTAGTTCCGCAGATCCTCCTTCTTCCCTTTTTTAAAGATGGGCACCACAGTCACCTTTTTCCAGTCATCCAGGACCTCCCCCGATCACCATGAGTTTTCAGAGATAATGGCTAATGGCTCTGCAATCACATCTGTCAACTCCTTTAGCACTCTCAGATGCAGCGCATCCGGCCCCATGGACTTGTGCTCGTCCAGCTTTTCTAAATAGTCCTGAACCACTTCTTTCTCCACAGAGGGCTGGTAACCTCCTCCCCATGCTGTGGTGCCCAGTGCAGTAGTCTGGGAGCTGACCTTGTTCGTGAAGACAGAGGCAAAAAAAGCATTGAGTACATTAGCTTTTTCCACATCCTCTGTCACTAGGTTGCCTCCCTCATTCAGTAAGGGGCCCACACTTTCCTTGACTTTCTTCTTGTTGCTAACATACCTGAAGAAAACCTTCTTGTTACTCTTAACATCTCTTGCTAGCTGCAACTCCAGGTGTGATTTGGCCTTCCTGATTTCACTCCTGCATGCCTGAGCAATATTTTTGTACTCCTCCCTGGTCATTTGTCCAATCTTCCACTTCTTGTAAGCTTCTTTTTTGTGTTTAAGATCAGCAAGGATTTCACTGTTAAGCCAAGCTGGTCGCCTGCCATATTTACTATTCTTTCTATACATCGGGATGGTTTGTCCCTGTAACCTCAATAAGGATTCTTTAAAATACAGCCAGCTCTCCTGGACTCCTTTCCCCCTCATGTTATTCTCCCAGGGGATCCTGCCCATCAGATCCCTGAGGGAGTCAAAGTCTGCTTTTCTGAAGTCCAGGGTCCGTATTCTACTGCTCTTCCTTTCTTCCTTGTGTCACGATCCTGAACTCAACCATCTCGTGGTCACTGCCTCTCAGGTTCCCATCCACTTTTGCTTCCCCTACTAATTCTTCCTGATTTGTGAGCAGCAGGTCTGCCCCTAGTTGGGTCCTCCAGCACTCGCACCAGGAAATTGTCCCCTACATTTTCCAAAAACTTCCTGGGATTATCTGTGCACCACTGTATTGCTCTCCCAGCAGATATCAGGGTGATTGAAGTCTCCCATGAAAACCAGGGCCTGTGATCTAGTAACTTCCGTTAGTTGCTGGAAGAAAGCCTCATCCACCTCATCCCCCTGGTCCAGTGGTCTATAGCAGACTCCCACCACGACATCACCCTTGTTGCTCACACTTCCTAACTTAATCCAAAGACTCTCAGGTTTTTCTGCAGTTTCAAACTGGAGCTCTGAGTAGTCACACTGCTCTCTTACATACAGTGCAACTCCCCCACGTTTTCTGCCTTGCCTGTCCTTCCTGAACAGTTTATATCCATCCATGACAGTACTCCAGTCATGTGAGTCATCCCACCAAGTCTCTGTTATTCCAATCACATCATAATTCCTTGACTGTGCCAGGACTTCCAGTTCTCCCTGCTTGTTTCCCAGGCTTCTTGCATTTGTGTATAGGCACTTGAGATAACTTGCTGATCGTCCCTCTTTCTCAGTATGAGGCAGGAGCCCTCTCCTCTTGTGCTCTCCTGCTTGTGCTTCCTCCCGGTATCCCATGTCCCCACTTACCTCAGGGCTTTGGTCTCCTTCCCCCGGTGAACCTAGTTTAAAGCCCTCCTCACTAGGTTAGCCAGCCTGCTTGCAAAGATGCTCTTCCCTCTCTTCGTTAGGTGGAGCCCGTCTCTGCCTAGCAATCCTCCTTGAAACATCATCCCATGGTCAAAGAATCCAAAGCCTTCTCTCCAACACCACCTGCATAGCTATTCGTTGACTTCCATGATTTGATGGTCTCTACCCAGGGCTTTTCCTTTCACGGGGAGGATGGATGAGAACACCACTTGCGCCTCAAACTCCTTTATTATTCTTCCCAGAGCTGCGTAGTCTGCAGTGATCCGCTCAAGGTCATTCTTGGCAGTATCATTGGTGCCCACGTGGAGAAATAGGAAGGGGTAGCAATCAGAGGGCTTGATGAGTCTCGGCAGTCTCTCCGTCACATTGTGAATTGTAGCTCCTGGCAAGCAGCAGACTTCTCGGTTTTCCCAGTCAGGGCGGCAGATAGATGACTCAGTCCCTCAAGGAGAGAGTCCCCGACCACCACCACCCGCCTCCTTCTCTTGGGAGCAGTGGTCATGGAACTCCCTTCCCTAAGACAGTGTATCTCATGCCTTCCAATTGGCAGGAGTCTCCTTCTGCTCCCTTCCCTCAGATGTATCATCTAGTCCACTCTCCACAGTAGTACCTGTGGAGAGAACATGAAAACGAACATCTCCCATCTGAGGATCTCAATGCAGTTTACAAATGCTAATGAACTCAGCCTTACAACAATCCTGTGAGATAAGAAATATGAGCACAGAGAGTTGACTTGCCCTGCCCAGGGTCACTCATGACTGAAAGCCACGAGACCTGGCTCTGATCCTTTCTTTCCTGTCTCCTACCCACCAGATCACCTTAAAGAACCAAATGCTCTGCTAGTTGCCTTCTTGCAACTGTGTACAACATATGAGTGGAGTGCTGTGGTTCTGTCTGGTGCTATTTGGAAGTATGTGCGGGAGGGCAGAAGACAGCAAGGGGGGAATGTGGTGTGCAGATGTGGGAGAGTGAGAGTAAAGCTTATCAGCTACTGGTTCCAGGGCTATAGGGGTTTTTTCATCTGTTGGTGAAGTCCACCATTGAACAATTTCTATTAATCCTTCTCATAGGATAAAAGTACCTAAGCACATTATGGCTGGGTGTGGGTATTTTTCATTTTAGAAAATATGGCAATTTAATGTAACCCTCATGCTCCTGGCAAGTTGCCATTGTAGTCTGCTGTGCTGAAAAATGTTTGACACCCCAAAAATCTTTTCCTTCTTTTGCATAATGTTTCTCTTTGCTTTCAGTAAGCCAGGTTTGAACTGGCAAATTTCAGTTAAAGCCTGTGGCCAATTTAAGATTTAAAATAGACTTTTCAAGACATTCTCATTTCAGAAGCCTCTAAAGCCATCCTTCCTCTGCTAACCTGCTGTGTTGAATCAGTGCCTGGGAAATAATTTGACAGAGGGTGGTGTTTTTTGTGCAGCTGGAGAGAGGTAGTGATGAAAGCTGGCATGGAGGTAGGAATAATGCAATAAAGGCCTTTCAGAATCACTTCTCCTAAGTTGCGTAAGGCGTAGAGATTGAGAACAAGAGGAAGTAGACGTCCATTTGGTCATATGATGCCTTCTTTTGGCATTTAGGCAGGAACCTAGTTGCTAGATTTATTGCACCATCATTTTTATTGTAGAAAAAAGAACATAAATCTGACAAAGACACAGCGGTTGGTAGTGACCTAGAATTGTTACTCTCTGAAAGTTGTTTCCTGGCCCATGTGGAGATAAATTGGTTTCAGTCCACTCTGAATAGTAATTAGGAAGGCCAAAAAAGAATTTGAAGAACGGTGAGCCAAAGACTCAAAAAGTAACAGCAAAAATGTTTTTAAGTACATCAGAAGCAGGAAGCCTGCTAAATAATCAGTGGGGGCAGTGGACGATAAAGATGGTAAAGGAGCACTCAAGAGGGATAAGGCCATTGTGGAGAAACTAAATGAATTCTTTGCATTGGTCTGTGAGGGATGATTCCCCAACTTGAGCCATTCTTTTTTAGGAGGACAAATCTGAGAAACTGCCCCAGATTGAGATTTCATTAGAGGAGGTTTTGGAGCAATTTGATAAATTAAACAGTAATAAGTCACCAGGGCCAGATGGTATTGACCCAAGAGTTATGAAGGAACTCAAATACGAAATTGCAGAACTACTGACTGTGGTACATAACACGTAAATCAGCTTCAGATGACTAATGAGCTACTAATTAAAAAAAAACAAACAAACAACAACACTTCAGAGGCAATCCTGGCAATTACAGGCTGGTAAGCCTAACGTTAGTACCAGGCAAACTGGTCGAAACTATAGTAAAGAATGGAATCATCAGACACATAGATGAACATGATTTGTTGGGTAAGAGTTAACATGGTTTTTGTAAAGGGAAACCATGCCTCACCAATCTACTAGAATTCTTTGAGGGGGTCAACAAGCATGTGGACAAGGGGGATTGTGTGGATATAGTGTACTTAGATTTTCAGAAAGCCTTTGACAAGGTCCATCGCCAAAGGCTCTTAAGCAAAGAAAGCTGTCATGGGATAAGAGGGAAGGTCCTCTCATGGGTCAGTAACTGGCTAAAAGACAGGAAACAAAGGATAGGAATAAATTATCAGTTTTCAGAATGAAGAGAGGTAAATAGTGGTGTCTTCCAGGGGTCTTTACTGGACCAGTCCTATTCAACGTATTCATAAATGATCTGGAGAAAGGGGTAAACAGTGAGGTGGAAAAATCTGTAGATGATACAAAACTACTCAAGATAGTTAAATCCAAAGCAGACTGCAGTGAGTTACAAAGGCCCTCACAAAACAGGGTGACTGGGCAACAAAATGGGAGATGAAATTCAATGTTGATAAATGCAAAGTAATGCGCATAGAAAAACATAATCCCAACTGTACATATGAAATTATGGGGGTCTAAATTAGCTGTTACCACTCAAGAAAGAGATCTGGGAGTCATGGTGAATAGTTCCCTGAAAATACCCACTCAATGTGCAGTGGCAGTCAAAAAAGTAAACAATGTTGAGAATCATTAGGAAAGGGATAGATAATATGACACATAATATATGGCCTCTATATAAACGCATACTATGCTCACATCTTGAATACTGCATGCAGATTTGATTGCCCCATCTCAAAAGAGATATACTGGAATTGGAAAAGGTACAGAAAAGGGCAAAAAAAATGATTAGGGCTATGAGATGGCTGCCATATGGAGGAGAGATTAAGACTGGGACTGTTCAGCTTAAGGGGAGGATATAATAGAGGTCTATAAAATCATGACTGATGTGGATAAAGTAAATAAGGAAGTGTTATTTACTCCTTCGCATAACAGAAAAACTAGGGGTCACCAAATGAAATAAATAGGCAGCAGGTTTAAAACAAAAGGAAGTACAACTTCACACAGTGCAGTCAATCTGTGGAACTCTTTGCCAGAGGATGTTGTGAAGGCCAAGACTGTAACAGGGTTCAAAAAAGAACTAGGTAAGTTCATGGAGGATAGGTCCATCAATGCCTATTAACCAGGGTGGGCAGGGATGGTGTCCCCTGGCCTCTGTTTGCCAGAAGCTGGGAATGGGTGACAGGGGATGGATCACTTGATGATTACCTGTTCTGTTCATTCCCTCTGAAGCACCTGGCATTGGCCACTGTCGGAAGAGAGGCTATTGGGTTAGACTGACCTTTGGTCTGACCCAGTATGGCTGTTATGTTCTTAGATATTCATGTCTCAAAACTCCATCACAACTGGTCATGAATGCAACTATTGTTGAGATTTTCATCAGAGACACCAAGATATGACTACACAGAGACTGTGCTACCTTTGTACCCCAAGAGTTGGTCTCTTCAAGCAAGGCAGATGTGTGGGGAAGTTTGCACTGCCATTATCTGTACTGTACCTGTTGTCTAGATGGAGGATTTCAGTGCCCTCAATATGGACCTTTTCACGAGTCATATAAATGCATGTCAGAACACTGGCATCAGTGTCTTTTTTAAAAAATTGCATTGGCATTATAGAGGAAATGGCACTTGCAGAAGTCCAGCAGGATGAACTCTGTGTGTGTCTGTTTCAGGGTATTGGTCTTCTGCTGTGCACTGCTGCTCTCATGGGCTTGCATGCTCAGGTTGAAGCTAGATTGTGGTCCATGGATTTTACTTGTGCTACTGTGACTAATCCGATTTCTCTTGGGCTCTAGTTGCATGTATAATCATGCATTTCATTAATCTGGTGTGTAAGTTTATCAAATAGCATCACACACTAATGTAAAAAAAAAACGAGATTGCATTTCTAGTAAGTATAAGTTAGACAGACACTTCCTTTTCCACTGCAGATGTGTTAAAATCTGCACACCCTATTGTAAGTTTTTTCCTTCCCAAACTATTTGTATTGATGCAGTAGATAAACAACATTTTTGTGTGTTTTCTCCAGGAAAACCATTTCCAAAACTATTAAAATTTATTGTTTTATTTTGCAGCTAGCTATGGACCAAATCCAATTTGCAAAGGATGTTTGTCTTGCTCAAAGGATAATGGGTGCATCAGATGCCAGCATAAACTGTTTTTCTTTCTTCGACGAGAAGGAATGAGGCAATATGGAGAATGCTTGCATTCCTGCCCATCAGGGTACTACGGACTCAGAGCGCCAGATATGAACAGATGTTCAAGTAAGTTTTTGTTCTATCTTTATGGCTGTTTTATTGATATAGACAATAGTTCATTCATGGGTGACTCCATTTTTATGATGTATTGCAAAATATAACAATGATATTTTCACAGATGTCTCAAGATCATCATAAACATTCTTTCCTAAAGGAATCCCCAGTTAACTCATTCCAGGATGTACACCATTCAGCACAATCAGTGCACTGTTGCCCAGGGAATTATTACCTTTTTGTTCCCTTAGTTGGGGGATGCACAGAGAATGAGGTAATGTGGATCTAAACATTTCTCATTTTAATGAGCAACTTCTTATTAAATTAAAAAGGACTAAGAATTAATTTAGTAATGTCTCATGTACTTTCTAGCCTAGGATATGTACATGTATACTGGTGGGCAAAACAGATATCAGACTCGAAGGGACCTTAAGAGGTCATGTCATCCAGAGCTCTGAGCTGAGGCAAGACCAAATGTACCTAGATCATCCCTGACAGGTGTTTGTCTAACCTATTCTTAAACCTCCAATGATGGGGACTCCTCAACCTCCCTTGGAGTCCTGTCATAAGCCTAACTCTTATAGTTAGTTTTTTTCCTAATATCTAACGTAAATCTCCCTTGCTGCAGATTAAGCTGATTACTTTTTATCCTACCTTCACTGGACATAAAGAACAATTGATCCCCATCCTTTTTCTAACAGCCCTTAAAATATGTGAATACAGTTATCAGGTCCTCCCACAGTCTTCCTTTCTCTAGACTTAAGATGTCCAATTTTTTACACCTTTCCTCAGAAGTCAGGTTTTTTAAAACCTTTCCTCATTTTTCTTGTTTTCCTCTGGACTCTCTCCAATTTGTTAATATCTTTCTTAAAATGTGGCATATAGAACTGGTCACAGTACTCCAGCAGAGGCGTTATCAGTGCTAAGCAGAGCAGGACAATTAACTCTGACATCTTACATACAACACTGCTTTTAATACATCCTAGAATGATATTAGGCTTTTTGCAGCTGGATCATGTTGTTGACTCATTCTGTTTGTGGTCCACTATAAAACCCAGATCCTTTTCAGCATTACTACTGCCTACCCAGTTATCCCCCATTGTGTATTTGTGCATTTAGTTTTTTCTTCCTAAGTGTAGTACTTTGCACTTGTCTTTACTGAAGTTTTCATCTTGTTGATTTCAGACCAATTCTCTCATTTGCCAAGGTCATTTTGAATTTTAATTCTGTCCCACAAATTGCTAGCAACCCCTCCCAGCTTGGTTTCATCAGCAAATTTTATAAGCATACTCTCTACTCCATTATCCAAGTCAAGGAATGAAAATATTGTACTGGGCCCAGGACTGACCTGAACAGTACCCTATTAGATACATTCCCCCAGACTGATAGAAAACCACTGACAACTACTTTGAGTATAGTCTTTCAATCAGTTGTACATTCATCTTATAGTAATTTCATCTCATTCACATTTCCCAAGTTTGCTTATGAGACTGTTGATGTGGGACTGTGCCAAAACCAGTTTAATATATTGTTGGAACATTTGCCCATTTGTGCTAGTGGAGCAATAGAGCATATTTTTATAGAAAATGTTGATATGGTTTTAAAAGCGTCAGTAATGCCAAACATAACACTCTAAATACTACAGCCAAATGTAACAGCTCCAAAATTATGGAAATTGTGAATTTCAAGACTAATTTTCTTTGCTAGATGCAACTGATTTATGCATTTTGAACTTGGAAGGCTATTTTAAAAAGTTTTTCTGGTCATGGTGAGTCGTGTAATTCAAGGATGGTTTGTGTACAGGAATGGACACAGTTACTGGTGGGGCAGGAAGACCACTAATCTCACTTTAAATTAACATGAATTCTTTCTTGAATATTTGAGGTATGAATGAACAATATATTGAGGACATAAAGCTGAATGGTTCTGTGTAATCTTTGCTGTAGAAAAGGAAATACCCAGGAGAGGAACAATGTTTTGTTTTCCCCCTAACCTCTGAATAGAAGAATCTCAGAAGGAAATAAGCTCCCAGGAAAGTCTACTATTTCTACTGGGGAATAAAATGAAGCCCATCACCTCAGTGTATTGGTTCTACATTAGCTGACTAAGACAAGCCCCTCTTGAATCTTTCAGTTTAATATGTGCCTAAACTGACATTTGCCATTCCGCTTTGGGAATTTACAAGAGTGTGGTGACTCACTATTCTTTTCACCTTTGACTAGGTACTCAGACATTACATAACTCTTCTTTCCATCTCATACGTCAGGTCCCTTCTCACCAAGTTGCCAAATCGCAACATCCCCAAAGTCATCATTTCATCTCCATGGTTCACCAAAGACACACTGTAGGCTCCCAGTTCCTTAGCGGTCACCTCTCTTGGTTGGAAACCTGCATCTCTCTCTCCCTCCTGATGGGTTTTTCCCCTGGTGAACAGATCCTGGCCTACATTGTAATATCCCCAGCAAGCCAGACTGCCTGAACAGGCCACCATCTGCACTTCATTTTCTCTTTGAAGGCTATGAACAGCTTAATTGCCAGCAGTTATAAGTTACCACCCAGCTCTTTATAAGCAGGCACATTTAATCTTAAGGTGAAAGCATTACCAAGAAAACATTTTATATATGGATTTATAGTTCCTATATACATGATAAAAGCTTACCAGAGGTCCTCCATCAGTCTTATGGGCCTCAGTAGGCCAAAGGTCTTTCAGCCTCTACCAGGAAGCATTTCCCCCCTTGAACAGAAGGTCCTGTCCATTTGCCAGATCAGGAAGAAGGCCCTGAATCAGTTTAAAGTCAGGCTATTTATCCAAAAGTCCTTTCTTAGTCTGTTGGTTGTCTCTGGAGAATCCTGTTTGAACCGGTATGTGCACACCTCTCTAGGTGATGGTACTTCTCTGGAGCAGTTATAACCCGAGTGAATTTTTTGAATCACTTCCCCCCCCCCCCCACACACACACACTCCATTCTTAGCTCCTGGAGGACCTGAGCTCACTCTCCCTGTATAGGGTCTACTCACCCCTTGTGGCTGCATCTGGAGATTAGCTCTGCCCTGTCTGACACTCCCTTCCTTACCTCACTCACACAGCAGCCCCTCTTGCTCTCTAGGTGTAGCAGTACTTCCTCTTCATGGCCTGGCCCTCCAGCAAAGTCACTATACAGTTTTCCTCTTCTGGGGTAACAAAGTCTTCCCAGACCAGCTGTCTGGGTGCCATTCCAGGCAGTCTTCCAAGTCAAGACTGTACCACTTTCTCAGTGACTGGTAGGGGAAGCCAGACCCAACCTCTGCTCTGGATTCCAGCCCAGGGACCGTACAATCTGCAGCCAAGGTCTGCACTGTCTGAATCCCTTCTGCCATTTACCAGGGCTTCTTCCTACTTTGCCTTCTGCAGGCTTTCTTCTCCACCCCCACCAGGGGTAAACCCTTTCCTCAGGATCAGAATCACAGGGCTTCTTCTCCCCTGCCCCCTGGGTTTCCTCCTCTCCGCACTAGACCCAGAGATTTCAACCCTGCAGCCCCCTTCTGTTCTCACCTTCTGGCTTTACACAAGCCCTGCCCACTCCTACCCAGATGGGCTCCATCTTCAATTAGTGCTTGTCAGTCAATTCTACCTCTTCCCCAGATGCAGCCCACTAGGTTAATTACCCCTTCTGAGACACTTTAACCCATTCAGGGGTGGTGTGTGGTGAACACCCCATCATACCACCACCCTCCCCTCCCAGCCCCCCACATTGAATTACGTACAGTCCCTAGACCACAATGATACATACATTTAATACAGTCAGATCTCCCAAAGATATTGCAGGAAATGTCACAATCATCACCAGTCCCATCTGCCTTAAATAAAAATAATGTTTAGCACAGAGTAGACGTTAATGAGCAATTACAAAATAAACAAGTGTTTAATAAATATATCTAGTTAATTTACTATATTAAGAAATGCCTCCCAGTACAAGCTTGTGTTACAAAATATCTAAACTTTACTTCAAATAAACAGCTAAGTTTCTTGGCTAATACTCATATAGAATAACCTATGGAATGCTATACTAAATTCTCCTGAAATCTATATAGCAACTACAACTCATAGCAAGACATCAGCAGATACAGTGACCAGTTGGAGGAAACAGTCAACTTGAAATCAAATCAATTTTTTTTTAAGTTTGTAAAAAGTAGTTTTAGGTACTTCTGTTATTGTTTCCTTTAATTAAAAAAAATGGCTTTAATTTAAAAAATGAAAAGAGGTTAGTCTAGTATGTGGTCTAAAAAAGTATTTGGGATTTTGAAAATAAAATTTAACTGCCAGGAATCTGAGGTTTTAGATAAAATCTACTTTGCAGGCGCCTTATTTCCCCCCCCCCAACAAAAGCATGATAAGCATTTCGACACATCCTTCTTATTTTGTAACTTATTGGCCTAACTCTGTATCATTTCAGGAGGACTGCCATAGATCTGTCTGGAAGCTAAAAATCCTGGCAATGATTTTAATTAAGATTCCTGAATCTGGAGTCAATTTAGATTTAAGAAGACAATTGTATATTTGTAAAATACTAATTTATGTCTGAAAAGATACTTCTTGTGGCTTGACAAGTATTTAAAAGATGGCTGTTAATAATGAATCCATGTTTTCACATAATTGAGCTATATTACTAAGTGTTTATTAAAGAATTCTCACAATGGCAAAATTCTCATTCTTCTAAAGCGGCTCCCAGTGAAGCAGTAGGTTCATTTTAACTCCCAGACACTGATGTATCCACTGGGTTTGCAGACTCTTCAATAAGAGACTGCCGTAAGCCGCTGTCAATGGCCCATAGGGTGTTTACATTTGTATCTTGAAGAATGAGCTGCAGGTGCCTAGGCCATTTTTACTAAGGAGTTTAGATAGACCCCCGGCTTTTAAATTTTTTTGCCTGAAGTTTTAAGTTAAGCTGGGGGAGGAGGGGGAGGCTTCAGTCTCTGACCTCCTTTCTGGTCACCAAACTTTCTAGTTCTCATTTTGCTCCTTGCTCTTCACAGTTTATTTTTCATTCATTTCCCTCTCTCTCCAAAACCAGCCAAAGCTCACAGCATTCCTCCTTTTCTTGTCCTCTCTCCCTTCCCAAAGGGACACTACTTAATCCTTCTCCATCCCCCTCATCAGCTTCTCCTTCATTCCCCAATTTCTTGTCAGTCTAGGCTAGTCTACATTACAAGCACAACATCGGCACAACTGCGCCGATGCAGCTGCGCTGCTGTAGCATGTCTGGTAAAGACACTCTATGCTGATGGGAGAGAGCTGTCCCATCGGCATAATTACTCCACCCCCACAAAAGGCAGAAGCTATGTAGGGGGGAGACCGTCTCCTGCTGACATAGCACCGATGTGGACAGTGCTTAGGTTGCTGTATCTTGCATCACTCGGGGGAGGGGGTATTTTTCACACCCCTGAGTGACATGAATTTTATTGACATAAGCTGTAGTGTAGACCTGCCCCTTGTCTCCCACTTGCTATTCTTGCCTCTCTCCCTCCTTCTGCTGCATATACAGTAGATTTCTCCCCACTCTCTTTCCTCCCTGCCTTCCATCAAACAGTCCTCAATGTTGTCCCTTCCACACATGCAACTCCCCTCACACACGCACTCTTTCACCTCCCTGTCTCCCTTCTCTCCCCCGCCTCAAATTCTCCCTACTTTTGTCTGTCTCCCACATGCAGCTGTGGGCTAATACCATGTTAGCTATGAATAGCTTTTAATAACGTTGGTGGTGATTGGCCAGCAGCTGTTTTTTTTTGCCTTCTCATCACACATTTCTTTAAAGTAACCTTGTTATGAAGAGAGGGTAGGATTGACTATTCAATGACACTATGTACATTTAAAAACAAAACAACACAACAACAGCCGTCCCCCAGAAGCTAGATTTTTCATGAAAAAAGGTAGAGGCAGTATGATTGTTTACAAGTAGCCTTTTTTTAGAATTGAAATAGCATTTTCTGATCTTAAAATTCATTATGCTGTGCTTATTAGAACGGAAACCTACATTTGCAGGCCTTTCTTTCTCTAAACCTAAATGCAAATATAGATTAAAGCATTTGGAATTTAGGCCTCTCAAGTACTCTGTATTATGTAGAGCACTTTGGATTCCGCTGTGGGTTCTAAACATATTCCAGCATGACCTTTGCTTATTCCATGTTTTTTGTAAGCGCAATTCAGCTAATTTTGTATTACCAAACTAGCTGTAAATTGACCACGGAATGATTGTTCTCGCATCAGGTGACCCTTCCCCCATTCACTGTGGGTATTTCTACACAGCACACTAAGCCCAGGCTCTGGCTCAGGTTTAACCCAAACACACCTTCTGTCCACACAGATATTAGTCTGAGTCATGTCCAGAGGGGTTCCTGGCATGATAGGGGGTGGGTCAGAGCTTGTGTTCCACTGTAACACAAGTCAAAGCCCACACATTTTGCAGCGTGCACATAGCTAGGGTTGCCAACTTTCTGACTGCAGAAAACCGAACACCCTGGCCCCACCCCTGCCCCTTCTCTGAAGCCCCGCCCCTGATCACTCCATTGCTCGCTCTCCCTCACCCTCACTCACTTTCACTGGGCTGGGGCAGGGGGTTGGGGTGTGGGAGGTGGTGAGGGCTCTGGTGTGGGGCTGAGAATGAGGGGTTTGGGGTACAGGAGGGGGCTCTGGCTTGGCGGTTCAGAGCCCAGGAAGGGGTGTGGTCTCAGAGAGGGAGTCAGGGCATGTGTGGGGGACTCTGGGCTGGGGTTGAGGTGCAGAAGCAGGCTCCAGTTGGGGGTGCGGGCTCTGCGGGGGGCGGGGATGAGGGGTTTGGGGTATGGGAGGGGGGTCAGAGTTGGGGGGCATGAGGCCCCCTGCTGGGGGGTGCGGGATCTGGGGTGGGGCTGGGGATGAGGGTTTTGGGATGGAGGTGGGGATCTGGGCTGGGGCCAGGGGGTGTGGGGTGCAGGCTCTGGGAGGGAGTTTGGGTGAGGGAGGGGGCGCAGAGCTGGAGTAGGGGGTTGTGGTGTGGGAGGGGGTGAGGGGTGCGGGCTCCGGGTGGCGCTTACCTCAGGTGGCTCCCAGAAGCAGCTGGCATGTCCCGCTGGCTCCTAGGCAGAAGCGTGGCCACCCCCGCCTGCGGGCACCACCCCCACAGCTCCCGTTGGCTATGGTTCCCGGCCAGTGGGAGCTGTGATGCCACCACTTGAGGCAGATGCAGCATGTGGTGCCCCTGTGGACACCCCTGTGCCTAGTAGCCGGACATCCCAGCTGCTTCCAGGAGCTGCACAGAGCCAAGACAGGCAGGGAGTCTGCCTTAGCTCTGCTGCGCCACCGACCAGACTTGTAACAGCCCGGTCAGCAGTGCTGACTGGAGCCGCCAGGGTTCCTTTTTGACCGGGCGTTCCAGTCAAAAACCAGACACCTGGGAACTTTAGATACAGCTCAAGTACAGGCCACCAGACTTTGATCTGGAGAGTCTGCACACAGTATCCCACAATCCTCTGAGCTGTACTTCCCAGCCCTTCAATTCCAAAACTTATCACTTGCTTCCCAGGAACAGGAAGCAATCTCTTGGTTGAAATGCAGCTGCTTGGCATTTAGCCCTTCATTTCCACATGGCCTACTCAAATTGGAAAAATAATCAGCACTAGGAATTAAGTTAGAGAAAATGATCACCAAAACACAGGCTCCATGCACTGGGATCTGGAATTAACTTAAGATCTGAATTTGTAGTTTGAATGTGTCCACTCTTGATTCAGTCTTAAAAAATGACAAACGTAACAGTCCCTTAATGCCTGTTGTCTTTTAAAAGCAGACTTAGCATTTTACTATTAGAGACAAGAAGACAAAACAGATCAGAAAAATTTATTAATATCACTTTGGTTCCTCTGTTTATTACCCTTGAATGCCACTGTAATTTGAGCATGATTTGCTAGTACAGCCTTTGTTCACCACAATTTTTTAATGCCCCATTTATGTAATTGTCTATAAATATTAATTTTATTCCCCGAGGATTTATTTTCTGGCCTTCGAATAAACTGGCACTGAAAATTTAGGTCAGTGTTAATGGGATTATTAAGGCTGAACTCTAATATTTTATAACTGGGATCTAAGGATATTTCTCATGGCAGATGATCAATTTGACCTTAAGCAGTCCTATTTGGAACAGAATGAAACTTGTCAGGAAACACTATCACCTGTGAAAAAATTGATGAATTTTGATATGCAAAGCATTGTGGATAAAATTTTCAAAAACACCGTAGTCCCATTTTCAAAAGTGACTTGGGCACTTGGAGCATAAATCTCATTGAAAGCCAGGACTTAGGTTCCTAAATCATGTAGCTGTTTTTGAATTTCTCCCTTGTGACAATACTACAAAGTTAGACCGTCTTAAGTTTCCGTATACAGGCTCTTCCCTGATTATGATTTTGTCTTCCCCTCTGCTGCTTCTTCCCTTTTGAAAAAGGAGAAAATTCTGACCTAAGGAGATGAGTTAGAGTCCAATCAGCAGTCTTCTGTTAGTCATTTGACCCTACTGAGTCAGTGGGTATAGCTTCTGGTGGTTGGGTATTAACAGCAATTCCCTTATCATGAGCCAGTGCAGTGGATAAAGCTCATGCTTGGTGGGCCTGGGTTCAAGATCTCTAGTAGCCAACTTGTGTAGCGGGTGTGCTGTGGCTGCATCAAGGATGAGGAATGTCACTGTGTACTACTCTCTAGTGATCCTTGGCTGCTGATGGCCCTTTTGGGGCTATTATAAATTATGGTGAGGATTGCCCCCCAGCAATCCTAAGGCTCATGGGAGTGTACTGTGCTGAGTGGCAGTGTGATACAGCTGAGTATCTGGGTATTAGAACTCTTAAAATAGTGCATAAATGGTTTTTCATTATTCTCCTCTTCCCCTCTCAAATTGAATCTGGACTAGGTTACATGGTAAGAGTCTGGTAATCAGAATCAGCCATCTTCATTAGGAAAAAAAAAAGAAAGAAAGAAAGAAAGAAAGTGAACTGGAGCCGCTCTAAGTGGAAATCTCAATTAAACCTTAACTATGGAGCTGCTACCAGTGCCTCCATAATAGAATTATAACATTGGGGACTTTGCGGTAATACAATAAAACAAAAACTCAAACCAAACCAAAAAAAAAAAAAACCACCACCACTCTCAAAAAACTCTGAACTGCCAAAAAAGGCAAAGTAAAGGATGGAAATAAGATAGGAGTTTTGAATTATGATCAAGAAACTGAAATGGAATAGAATGATTAATTTAATTTTTAAACATGCTCTTTGCAAATGTTCTGTTAAACCAAACCAGGGAAGGTTTTAAGCGAGTTTCCATAAAATCAGGCGAAGTGAAAATTCATCTAGCAAGAATATAATACTTTTATCAAAGGGTGCTTTTAGCAAGTGATTTTTCATTTAAAACAACAGTACACAAATGAGTCATAAGTTTAAGGCCAGAAGGAACCACCAGATCTAGAAATGAAATCAACTTCAAAACATGTTATTCCCTCCTCATTTTGTAAGTAATAGTTAATGCATTATTTCAAGTGTACATTTGCGTCACTTGGATGTGAGGGAGGGTCACATGATGCTAATTTTTCTTTTCATGTTCTGTTCTGCACCTCACCATTGGACTAAATTATTTGGAAAGACCTTGATGTCCTTTCAAACTGTCTTGTGTATGTGGGCAAGAAGCAAATGTTTTTATGAATATTTAAACATACTGGACATTTGATTCAAGCATTGCAATTAATGAAATATTTGCAATGCATGTTGAATATAACAAAAGTGCATTGCAATTAACTGTTACAGGACTGTCATCAGAGCAAGTCACTTTATGGCCTCATCTTGAAAGTGCTCGTTAACCTGGGAGAGGCTCTGCAGGGTCAGGCTCTTAATTTGCAGTACACGTGCATTGTAGATTAAGTATTAAGAGCATAGTCCTTAACCCAGACAAAATTCCTGCCATTATTAGTTATAATAATAAATATTTCTGTTATCTTCCAACCAAGGATCTCAGTTTATTTTGTGGACATGAAGCAATTTAGGTTGACTTTAACAGGAGTTTTGTCTGAGTAAGGACTGTGGAAATCTATTTCCTGCAGGGAGTAGCTAACTCAGGATCAGGGTTGATGGGTGGAAGCTGATAGCCAGTGAGAACATGTATCACTTCCTAGCCTTCTCCCCATACACAGATGCTAGGCCCCTAGATATCCATTCAGGCATAAAAGTAGAGGAAATGATACAGCAGTGCAGCTGACTATCCCCTTTTTGGCAACTAAATTTTGGGTAAGCACCCAAACCTTTGGGCATTTATCTAAACAGAGGATCTGAATGTCATTTTGAGGCTCCCCTGGGACTAATGCTAACAGCAGACTACGCACATAGAAAGACTGAATGGTCATGGGTTAGGGGATTAGCCTGGGATCCGGAAGACCTATGTTCAATTTCCTGTTCTGCCACAGATTCCCTGTGTGACCTTGGGAAAATAACTTAGTCTCTTGGGGTTCCAGCTGTACAATGGAGAGATGCACTTCCTTACTTCACAAGGAGTTTGTGAGGATAAATACATTAAAAGATTTTGAGCGTCTCAGATACTACAGTAATGGGAGCCATGAGGCTATGTCTGCACTGAGTTATGGGTGTGATTCCTCTGCCCGTGTACACATACTCACGCTAGCTCTAATTTAGCTAGTTTGAGTATAAGTAGCAGTGCAGCCAGGGTAGCACGGGAAGTGGCAGTGGATGCACGGCTTAGCTGTGCTAAGTACATACCCACGGGGTTTCCGGCAGGTTTGTACTTGTTATGGCTCAGCCGTACCTCCACTACCACCACCAATGCTACCCTAACTACACTTTATGAAAGCTAGCATGAGTATGTGCACACAAACAGAGAATCACACCCCTAGCTCACAGTGTAGACGTAGCCTAAGATAGATAGATCTGTAAAAGGGAGGTAGAGCCTGAAGAGCCATTGCTTCCACGTGGCAGCTGTATTATTACATATTGTATGTTGAAGACCTCTCAGTAAGCTAATTTTGAGCTCTGCATATGTAACCTTTGGATGGGCTAGAGTTCACTTCTTTTCCTGTCTCCAGTGCCCTAAAAAAACCAACCCAACTCCCACAGAAAGTAGCTGGAGACCCAGAGATCAGTCTCTAAGGATTTTCAGCAAGGATTGCACAGGGTGAACCTCTCCACATTCAAGTCCCAAAAGGAACTAAAGAAATGAATTTAATTAAATAACTTTATAAAATCTTATGAAAAAGAAACAACTAATAATCACACTTTTACAGCATGACATGGCTATTTTATAATCCCCAGACATTACTTTTACAGTTATATATAAACACAAATAAAGAAAACAAATTAAAATCTGAACAGTTCAGTCCCCACAGAAATACAGGGAGAAGACATTGAGAGTTCCCAAAAGCTTAGGTTTTGTTCACCTAAGTCTCAGTTACAGTCTTTGATCACCAAATCTATAGAGTCTGCTGAGTCTAAAACATCTTCCCTCCACTTGCTTGTAGGAATCTTTAGATGGAATCCATGCAGACTCTTCCTCCGCTGATATCCCTGCTAGCCAGTCAACTAACTCATTAACCAATCACTCAGTTAAGTGTATAGATTTAAAGAAAACCGTGTTACAAGAAGATACAAAACTTTCCCTATTACTACATTTAAAGAAAAGTTGGTGAATCAGACTAGTTGAGACAATTTAACTAGAACAGTTTGGCTAAAATCAATCAAAGCATACAATTAAAATAAAGTTATTTTTCCCTCCCAATTTCCCCTTGCTATAATTAGCATTGTCCATGCTTCCCTGTTAGAGGGTTAACAATATCACTAACCTGCTGCAAAATGCTTCAGAGTTAGGAACAACAGCCTGCCTGCTCCTGCTCCTAGGCTCAGCTTCTCCCAAACCACACAGGGCACTTGGTCTTCTGCAAAACAGCTGCCCTGACTGCTTGCCCTCATGGAGTCTGACCCCAGCAACCGGGAACCTATTGGAGCCGACCCAAAACTGTCACACCCAATTCCAATACGCCTAGCAACAATGACCCAGACACAACTCACTCCTACCTCCTCCCAATGGGTCTCTCAGAGATATCTCCCTATTAGGCACATGGGTTACACATAATCACAAAGGGGTCCCAAAGTTCAAATTACTTTTCCTGTGCAAACTGCTTAACTTATAGTCCAACATCACAGTAAGAGTTGCTGTAAAATGCCTTCTGTTTCCCTAGCTGCTGCAGAAGATAAAACGTGCCATCAATTTAAGTGGCCCTATTGTAACTTTTGGCCCTCTAAGGTTCAAGAATAAATACTAAAGTCCTTGTATTTAAAGAATTTATAAACTTGCATAGTTCTTAGAGGAATTTACAAATAGCTATTTCAGAAGAAGCACACTGGATCAACTAGCTCCTTTGGATATATTGATGCAGTTTATGTATTTTAAAAAGGAGTAAAATATTTCAAATAGTATACATGATTTATAATGTGTGTGTGACTCTTATTTTATCAATGGATTTTTCCGTTAGCTTTTGGACATTTTGCCCTGGCAGTTTTGTGTGTGTGTGTGTGTGTGTGTGTGTAGACTGCTAACCAAAACCTTGCAGAAAGAGCAATACTATTTTATTTAATTATTCCATAAAATAGCCTTTTAAGTATCCCTAGTTTTCAGACCTCTCTGTGTGTATATATCTAAATTTCTCTCTCTCTAAATCACCTGTTCCCCTTTTCATGTGTGATGGCTCATTTATAAACCAGGAAGTTATATTCCTGTTTTATATACTAACTCAATGTCTGACATGTCTATCTTAAAGGTTTTCATGGTTACTGATTTCTGAGTGTTTACCTTTTTTCAAGTAATAAACACCCTTAATCATCTTTTTAGTAATAGCTCTAATATCTGTATCAGAAAGCTAATATCCTAGAGGTCCAGTGAAAGTTTAGGAAGCACAAGACGAGGAGGATTGGTCCCTAGATGTGTTGCTTTGGGGAAGCAGAAGCCTCTTCCCTGCCAGCATCCTACTTTGTGCATAGGACCAGATCAGAGTCCTTGGGATGAGGGAGAGCCTATACTTTGTCTTAGCTTATATATCCTCAGCAAAATTAGATTTAGTTACCTTTTTCCTATTTAAAACAGAGTGGGTGACCCATATATAAACTGGGTCATATGATGTCTTGTACACAGAAGGTTGAGAAGCAATTTCTTGAGACCTTAACAGATTGCTCCTTGAATATTGCTTCTGGGACACACATGAGCAGCAGCGATGTAGACTTAAGTAACACAAAGGCATCAGCTTGATATGTAACTATAGCTGGGCAGTCGGTAAAAGCAACCAGTCTATAATAGTTTCAGCACCCTCAGCACAGCTAGCACTGTGACTATATATTTTAGAAATGGGGAGAGAAAGCTAGTCAACAACCGAGGAAGGAAATCAAAATCCTGAGATGCAGCATGGAAGCTACTTACATGTGCTGTAAAAGAGATGTATGGCATGTATATTTCTAACAAAAAGAGAAGCAGAAAGTCAGGTTACTGGGTGCTAAATGCTATTTGCAAATAAAATCTGGAAGAACTGTGTATCTGTACCATAGCATATGGATTCATATGTGAGTTTAGAAATCAAAAATAGCATAAGAAAACATTCTCAAGTGGCTGCTAATAGTCTGTTCATGGTCAACTAATGGAAATGATTTGGACCCTGTGTGCAACGATAGGCAACAATGATATACGTTAGCACATTATCGATTCCTCTTTCTCCAAATATCTCACTCTTCCCCCACAAATGTGTTTAAATACAAGTGGGGGGTAGGAGGAGGAAACCACAACAAAATATAGTTCTATTAAACCCAATGTTACCCCACACAGGAGGATAGTCAACTCAAAAGTTTCACTTTTTAAAAATGTTCTTGTACCTACTGTTTAAAATCTAAGGCAAGACAAAAAATAGACATTTTAACTTCTTTATGCGTTTGGCAGCACTTTGTGCATAGTCAACTTCACAATTTCCACTATTGAGTCAGTTTCTGTTGTTTGGGTGTATTTTTAATATAGCAACCAGGAAGAGAAAAAAATATATGTTTTAAAAATAGGAAAATGTAGTTCTAAAATCACAGAAAATAGCATGAGGATTCTGGGGCAAATGTGGTAGCTAAAGGTAATTTTTTAAAAAAATACTGGGTGGATTTCAGGGTGACGGCATCCCTTTTTAAAATTCTTCTATTTTTGCTATTTCATTGCTTTACAACTTGTGTTTTCATGTTTGGCCTTATTCTAACTGAAAACTTTTAAAATATATCTCAGGATGCAGAATAGAAAACTGCGACTCTTGCTTTAGCAGAGACTTTTGCACCAAATGCAAAGCTGGCTTTTACTTACACAGAGGCCGTTGTTTTGGAGAATGCCCGGATGGATTTGCATCCTTAGAGGAAACTATGGAATGTGTGGGTGAGTGTCTTTGTACAACTCTATCATAGTAGTTATTTTAACACCTGTATCTTTATGAAATGCCTGCTGGATTTATTCTGCACTTCTGATTTCAAAATGCCCTATTAATTGGGACTGAAATTTATAATAGTCTTGTGCTGACATTTTGAATTCTCTAGATATTAAAGGGGACAAGTTCAAGTAATTACATCACACAATTTTTTTTTCTTACTAACGTTGGTATATATATACTAGATGAAACTACTAATGTCATCTCTTTTTTATTTCAATAAATTAGTCACTGTTCTCAAAAAACCTCTCTCTCTCTCTAACATTGTGACTTTCTCTAGATTTTTAAATAGCACACTATGGGGTGCTCTGCCCTACCCCTACATCAGAGTTTGGTCAATTTTGTTATAAGTCACCATCCTCAGGGTCTTATACCTTGGCTTTTTAAAAACCTCATCGTCCTGAAAACTTATAAATCAGGCATTTACATATAATATATATAATTATGGGGTTGGTGCACTCCTGCTGGCTGAGTTCATACTGAGCAGGGAATTTTAACTCTGCCTTTATTCAGCTTTTTCTGAAGCCCTCTTCTCTTTTCCACATCACATGTGTAGAGGGCAGGATGGGAGCAGAGAGAGGATTTGTATTTCCAGTTCCTGGTCCTTGCTGGGTGGCCCTAATAGTGCTGCTAATCCCAATGTGTTCTCTCTGCCTCTCCCCTGTATCCCCAAGCTGTTGGAGGGAAAAATAGGAGCCCATGAAACCTGGCGGGGGTTACTCCTTGGGAGGCCCAACAGCCAAGAGGAAAAGTACATGTGCTTCCACATCCACACACACCGGGCCCATGGGGTAGAATTAAAGGACGGAGATAGGGAAACTGAATTCACCTCACCACCTCCCAATGTTCGAATCGCTCCCATATGCAAAAGTATGGTGAGTACTAATTGCAGATTCTGTAAAAGCTACTGAACTGAATTCCTGCCATGGCTTTGGATTTACTTCAGAAAAGGAGCGACTCCCAGTTTAAAGCATATAAAGTTTAAAGTTTATAAAACTGAGCCAGCGTTGCTGACTCTGAGTGAGTCTCATGATACTTGATATTTTTGTTAAAGTTCCAGCTCGTAATGTGACGCGCTGTCTCCTGATAGCCTAGTGGTCAGGGCAGGCCTGGGCTGAGGGTAGCGCTGGGACTGAGATTCGAGGACAGGCTGGGGTCAGAACCAAGATCATAGTCTGTAGACAAGCCAGAAGTAGTACTGTAGCCAAAGCCCAGCTTCAGGCCAGAGGTTGAAGCTGGGTGGTTAGAAACCAAATCAGAACTGTAGCTGGAGTCCAGATACAGGCCAAAGCTGGGTAGTCAGAGTCCCATGAGGTCAGGAGGTGGAGGCAAGGCCTGGAGCAAGGTCAGAGCAGGGCAAGGACAAGACTGGAACAGGGCTTGGGCAAGGCTGGGACAGGAGCAGGCTGAGAGAATCTGATACACTGGGAGACAGCAAGAGAGTTCCTGGACAGGTAATGCTATCGTACAGACTGCTCTACAGCTCTGACCGGGCTGGGAAAATATCAGAGCCTGGGGGGTCATCTGACCCAGGCTCCACTCAGGGATAGATTGCTGCCACATGCTTGATGGCTGAGTCACAGCAGGCGCTGGGAAAGGTAAGTCAGTACAGCTGGGTTTTTGCTCCATATCTGCATGCTCACTGCAGTTCTGTTGGAGGGGGATCCATTGAGGCTTTGGGGATGGGACTCTGTGGGCCTGCCTTTACTAAAGGCTCTCCCATGCAGCATCAGAGGGAGGGGGAAGCAGACCCAGGCATCAACTAATGACTAGGGACAACAAAAGAAAAAACAGGGATGGGAGTGAAGGTCACAGGGATAAAATCTGGGATCCAAAGGGAAACACTGAGCAGAGAACCTTGGACACTGCTTCTCCAGGGAGCCAGTGGACACAGCCCAGAAGAACTTTGCCTGGAGATGTGACTTGAAAAGGGATCAGAAATAGGCTCCCAGTCGCAACCCCTCCTGCCCCTGCATCCAGCTTCTGCTTCCGGGTATGGTAGAGGACCACCTTGGCCAGCACCAGGAGGAGGTTGACGAGGAGGTCTCGTGACTTCATAGAACCACAGATGGGGTGTGTATAGATCAAGATGTGTGGGGGAAAAGTGCAGCCAGAACTTAAGGTTTTGGAGGCGCTGGACGAAGGGCTTCTCCAGTCTCATGTACCCTATATAAATGCACCAGGGTCTTCCCCTCACTGCAGAAGGGGCAGGTGTCAGGGGAGGTGGTGAACCATTCCAGGTATACATTTGTGCTCACAGCTTCATGAAGGAGCCAACAACTAATATCCCCAGCAGGCCATGGGATCAGAGTGGAATACTTACCCTCCAATTGGTGTCAGGGTGGAACATGAGGGCAAGGAAATGCAGGATGTGGCGCACTAGTGCATACAGATGTTTCCTGGGGGTGATTCAGAAGCAGATCAGCTGCATGTTGTGCAGCTGGTTCAGGTGGTATGTCAGGAGTGGCTGGGGAGGCTTGCAGGGCAGGGGCCCGATGGTGGGGTCCAGAGGGCCAGGTGCAGGTGGGGAGTATCCTCCTGCAGGACTCGAGGAAAGTGCAATAGGTGGGCAATAAGGCTGCCCTCACCTCCTGGAGCACACGATAGGGAACACGAGGGTGGTGAGTCCCATGCACTGGCTGAGCACTATGGAGTCCACCCAATCCCTTCAATCATAGTCTAGGAGGTCTCTGATCCTGGTGGCACTAGCCAGGACCAATCTCCGGTGCACCGAGGGGGATTCCACCACCTGCACACCAAACAGGATGTTGTGGAGCAGGGGCTCTGCAAGGAAGTCCTCCTCCTCAGCAGCTGCCACAGACCTATCATGGATCTGTTGGAGAGGCAGCTGAGTGAGCAGCCCTGGTTTGATTGTGGATTTGCCTCACATCTGGAATCATGTCATGTGAGACTCTGTTTTCATTTTTATAAAAACTGAGCCTTTATGTGAACAACAGTCTCAGAATATGCCCACCAATCAAAGTTTCAAAAGACCATTCTTTTTGGTACAAAAACTACTTTGTACACTGCTTGAGTAGAAGACACAGATTGTAACTTCTGGATGAACATTTTTAGTTTCAAAGGATAGACAACCTAAAAATACAAGCTAGAATCTTCTTGTTACAATAGTGTCAAATATAAAACAGGCACCATTTGATGAGAGAATTGTTACAAAACCATGAAAATAATGAAAGTCATGAAGAGGGAATTGTTACAGAGAATCTGTGGTTGGGTAGTTGTTGTCTGTGTCAGCTTTTAGGATAATTCAGGTTTCTGATACAATTACCTTGTAAAAACTGCAAACTAAAATCATAATCTGAGATTTCACCGAACAATAAATTTTACAAGCAATAACTTCTAATTTAATACTCTTGCTAGTTAGAGTTGCCATGTATTGTGAAAGAAAGACACGGATACAGACAAAGCCCACTAATTTATGACCTGTTTTGCTTTATCAGAAGGCTGTGAAGTGGGTCCATGGAGTGAATGGGGAACTTGCAGCAGAAATAACAAAACCTGTGGATTTAAATGGGGTCTGGAAACAAGAACAAGGCAAATTGTGAAAAAGCCAGCAAAGGACACAATACCTTGCCCAACCATTGCAGAGTCCAGAAGATGTAAAATGGCTGTGAGGCACTGTCCAGGAGGTAAGAACACTCCCCACTAAACAATTTTTTGAGCCTTTTCTAATTTAAGTCCCATTTATAACTAGGAAAACAGAGCTATATAGTCCAAGCAAGAGAGAAAATGCTGCCCTTACTCTACCTTGTGCAGTTATGCATGGGCAAAAAGGCAGCAGAACCACACTACTGCACACAGAGCCAGTCCACTGGGGAGTGGGGGGCAGGAGGGGGGGCAATGCCTAATGGCACTTTTTCTTCTCCCCCTACACTCCTACCTATCTCATCCTAATGGTTTAAAATTTCTCTCTCTCAATGCAGCATCTTCATTTATTGTATGTACAACACATACAATATGTTTATGTGCTGGGTAAAAATGTTCAGCCCTTTAAACCACATTAAACAAAACTACTAGCTACCCTACGTCTTTTTTAAAAAGACAGGGCATACTGAATAAGTCAAGCATTATTGCTTAGATTTAGCTAATTTTATCTTTTACCACTTTCATTTATAGATTGTTAACCTAGTAAACCATAAAACTCAATATGTTGGATCTATGGATGATGACAGTGCTTTATGTGATCCAAATTTTGAATAGCTGGAAATACATATACTACTTGCAACTCTACTTTGTCTGCAAATCTAAACGCTATTCTTACACAAAGTGAAAACATGGGAATTTTAATCCTTGTTTACAGAGAGGAAATGTGAGGCAAATCATTTTTACTTTTAATGTAACAAATCAGCAATATTTGACTAGATTGATAGCCAATGAATATTGTTGTCACATCAATACAATATTTTATTCCGTATATATCTGTTTATCATGTGGTTAAAAACTTGTCAGCCTGTAGTGTTCATTCGAAACCGCTAAAGTTTTGTTTACAAAACCAGCAGCAGAACACACTCTCCTTTGAAAAATAATTTGATACCATTTTGTCAGCAATTTAAATGAGCCCAAACAAGAAGCTACCATACAGACTCCTGATACTGCTTTAAAATTAGTTGTACTACACTTTAACATACATCCAGTATTAATCTTTTTTATTATTTATGTGTTTATTTACAATTTGTAAAGCCCTGCTCTTGTTTCAGAGTTGGGCTTTCCATTTTTTATGACTTTTTCAAGGGTAATTAGCTGACACATTAAGAAAGGGGAAAACTTTGTCTGAATATCAGGAAAAAAACATCCTGGGAGTAAGATCTGTTATGGTGTGGAAGAATTGCCCAAGGGGAGTGATGAGAGCCCTGCCTCCTGAGACATTTAAACTAAACAGGGGGAAAACCACACTAGGAAATGCACTGGGAGAGCAGTCCTGCATTGATGGATATTTGTGGGGGGAAGAGAGGAGGCAGGCAGGAAAGGGCAGAATTGGAGGTTGAACTGGGCTGATTCGTGGTAGCTCAGTGAGCTGGTATTTTTTCCAGGAGGCTACCATCTTGTGCCCCAGAGTCTATGCTTGCTAAATCTTTAGTGCTCCTCAATAACTTTCAGAATGCAAATAACATGTAAACCAATGTAATCATGTTTGCTTCCGTTTGCTGACAGCCTGAACTGATAGCTGATATATGTAAATTGGCCTGTTGATTTCAGTAGTGTGCTAATTCTGCAGTCCAAAAGTGATAATGATGAGATCTGATTTGTTAACTGTTTTTCTGCTGGTACAAAATAAAGGAAGGGGATTATCACATTATGAAGATCTATACAAGGTACTTTGAATTACTTCTTGTTTTGAGGCCTTCTTTTGGTGTTTCTGGTGCATGGAGGTTAGTTTATGGGGTGGAGTTTGGGAGAATACCAGATTTTTTTTTTTCTCCAGTTCAAACTCTAGATAGGACAGATACAACCATATAGGTTTCCACCCCAACCCCTTCCCCCTTGTGATTTGAGACACATGGGTGAAGTTGTGTATTCAAACAGGAATTCATGCATGTAATGGCCAGTTATGCAGGGGTGCTGGAACAATTTGTATAGTGGAGGTGCTGAGAACCATTGAACCAAACTGTGAACCCTGGATATGATGGAAAGCACTTCAAGCCCCGGGGGTGCGGCAGTTCCATCACCTTTGCAGTCATGTTGAGAGTTCCCTGAAAATGGCTTTTTACAGGTGATTTTCAGTCAAAGTCCTGATAATTTGCTTCACAGAATCTGCTATTGGCCCACAGTATTCATGTGGGTGCTTCAGTGCAGAAGCAACACTGTTTCAGAAACGTTTAATATCTGGGGTCTATAATTCTTATCTGTCTGAGTTTTAAAAGAAGGGGAAAAACCTTGTCTACCCATCCAGCCCATGGATTAGATCCTTCATCTCCTCTGTGTGACAGGAATCCTGAGGCAGGAGCTGACCCAGTACCCTGTCACTCAAATCCCCACTAATAAAGGTTAATTGGGACCTAATTAGAGGATCAATTAACAGGTGGAGCCACAGTTGAATGGCTAATTAGAGGGAGAAGCAGCCCCAGCAGCTAGGAGCAGATAAATAGAGAGGAAGGAAGCCCTGGAAAGGGGTAGAGACCCTGAAGGAAGGCAGAGCTGGCTGCTGCCGCCACCTTTCCCCCAGACGCAAGAGGGGGAGCTGGCTGGGATGTGTAAATATGTAGACAGCACTACATGCAATGGCCTGCTAGAACAGTATAATAAAGCACAATGATGATGGAAGTGGCCTGGAGTGAGCGTGGTCTGTATCTAAGGCAAGAAAGACTCACAGAGGACCCCCTATGGCACTGTTTTAATTGTAAGGCAGCTATGGTAAGCCTTCTCATATTGAGTCAAGAAATTCATGGGTCATGCCCAAGTTAAGTTCTTTGACCATATATTAAAGATTTTATTCAGTAGGTCAGTGGTTCTAAACCTTTCCAGATTACTGTACCCCTGAAGCCTGTGCTCCACCACGCAGAGCTGAAACATGTAACTTGGCTTTGTGGAGCCTCCTGTGGTGTGGCTGCCACCCCCTTATGCCAGACCTGCACATGTGACCTCCCCTCCCAGGTCGCAAACCCCAGGTTGAGAAACATTGATCTGGATGAGTTGGTGTACCCCCTGGAAGACTTCTGCGTGCCCCAAGGGCTACACATACCCCTTGGTTGAGAACCCCCCCACTAGATGACCAAGAAAATATGTTGTAGGCAAATGTAAGAGTTCCATTCAGTGTGGAAGGCCTGCAGTATTGACTGTAGTTGTGGAACCCTACTATTTCCAAGCATCTTATAGCTACTCAATATAGCAGCTATCTCTGGGCGTCCCACTTCATGGAGATTCCTGCTTGTCTTTCCGGAGTCTCAGGATTAAGGGCTCATCCTGAATAGTTTTGTACAGAGTACTTATGATAAGCAAATCCTGGTGTGTGATCCTGTAGAACTCTGGACACCATTTAAAGGTACCCTCTCTCTCAAGAGACATTGGCTGGAAGGAGGTGGCCTTTTCTCTGTCCAATATGAGTTCAGCTCCAAAGCTGAAGCTGACTCTTTGCTGTATCTTTTATATTTTAACTGTTTGCACAATAGTGGTCTCAGCGTTTGTCTACATGGCAAGTTACTGTGCAGCAAGCTCATGCACTATAGTTTCACACCCTGACTTGCTGCACAGTAATGTCCCATTTAGACATTGCTGCATCACACTGAAAGTCCCAGAGTGGGCATACTGTACCTTCAAGTAGTAATATGCTAAGCTTCACTATGGACTTTTACTGAGCTGCAGCAGTGTTCACATGGAACTTTACTGAGTGGTAGGCTGGTCCACTGTAGATTCACACCCTGACTTGTCATGCAGTAACTTGCCATGGAGATAAGTCCTAAGATACCATTATTTGATCATATTTTAGTTTGTTAAATGATTGGTCACCAGAAATGTTTAGTTCAATTGTAATATTTTGGGAAGCAAGAAATCAAGTACAATCTGGCTCGGAGAGAATAGAGTCAGTGCTCTTTACAAATATGGCATTGTCCTAATATTACATGTTCTGAGTTTTTAACTTGGGAAAATAAAGGAAACTGGAAGGGAAATAATATTTAGTGACTTTAAGAATCATAATCTCTGTAAATATCTGTTAAGAGGGTATGATAATAAAACTTTTCTTCTGATGTTCTGAGTGTATATACTCACAGCAACATGTGGGATATGTATTAGATTATATAACTAAAGATGATTGTAGATTGTGATGAATTAAACTGCGAACAGGAAATAAGGATATTTTTGGTGGAATAGGGTCAAGTAAATGTGCTTTTGACATATGTTTTCTATTTCTGTACATTTAGTTTACATTTCAGTTACTATTTATGTGGTCTGCATTGTACATGATAACTTCAGAAGCATTTTTTTTTCTGATTTCATAAATCCTTGCAGGAGAAGGAGTAGAGTTGCATTTACCTTCCATATTATTTGCTTCAGTTCCATATTTATGATGGACTGGGATGTTACCCATCTGTCTGTATGGCTGTGCATCACATATAACTTCTGAAGAGGAACCCTTCATCTCTTCCTCAGTGCTTACAGATGTAGCCTGGGCTGCAAGTAAAAGATGGTTTCACATAGGGCCTCAGTTTTTTCCTGCTTTAAAGTAGGTTGACACACTAATGACTTCAAACAGGTTACCTGACAATATTTTGATTGTCAGTTCTATAGATTAAACTATTATTTCCAATTGGAAATGTCACGTTTGTATTCTGCTAAATGTTATATATATTGCCCTGTTGCATTGGTGTAACATGTCTCATAGGATCACAGGAGTTACAGATGGAAAAGACTATTTAGTTTATCCAGTCCATCCTCCTGCCAATGCCAAGCTGTTGTCTACAGTAAACTTTTTAGTGTTTCATCTAGTCTAATTATTAAGGGTCCCAAGTGCTGTGACTTGCATAGATCCCTAGCCAGAAATATTCCACTGGCAAATATTTGGAAGTTCTCTCTCAAATTCAGCATAAATGTTCCCTTTCATCTCATTAGTCATACTTCTGTCCCCTGTGTACCTCTGTAAATTATTATTCTCCTTCCTTAATGTTTACACCCTCCATCTATTTGTAGACTGTTCTCACATCCCCCATTAATCATTGCTTGGCAAGCTATACATCCCTGGCCCTTTTAATCTTTCATTGTAAGTCAGTCCCTCCAGCCTTTGAACATGTTTGTTGTTCTTCTCAGAACTCCCTCCAGTTTGTCTGTATCATTATAGAAACAATGATTGCCATTTTGTGACTAATTATTTTGTAGGCGAGAAAGGAGGTGGGCCCAAGAGATGAGTGTCACATTAAACTCCTCAGCTTCAAGGGGAAAAGTCCTAAGTTTGAAGGGGAAGGGAGTTGTCTCTGTGACACAGATGTGTAACTGGAGGGAGGAGGACTTCAAATTCTGTGCTGTTTGAGTTGGATTTTGGAAATTGGTTTTCCAGTACTCTTAAATTTCTCTGCAGCACTAGGAGCAGAGACTTCCTATCTATCAGGAACTGAAGGAACAGCAGGGTAAAGCTTCAGTTATTGCCTCTGTCCCTGTGTCAGTTAACTCCAACTGCTAACCATTGGGGAAACTTTTCTGTAAAATTTTAAAATGAAAAAGTAAATATTTATTTTGTTGGACATGTTATATTTAGGAGAGATGAGCATTTGTTTTCTAACATAATTTCAAAAAGTGTGTTAAAGGAGACACTTACATGCACTTTTATTCTGAAAAGCATCAGAAGGCCGCTGTGTATTCAACAACTTTGTGCTCTGGGTATATTCAGAGATCTGTTCCCTGTCTTTGGTAATTAAAGTATATTTGAACTGTTTATTTTACCTCTTGTTAACCCTACTAAGTGAGACCAAGCTGGATTCTGTTCCTCCATCATCATCCACAAAATAATTCAGTAAGTTCCAAGCTTTCTCACCTGTGCAAACATACTGAAGGCAAGGGTACTGCACCAGTGGCACCGAGGGCAGAATTTCAAAGACAATGGGATAGTATGGTTATAACTTGAGGGTATCTGGCCTGCAGAACCTTCGTTATTGACTGTGACGCATTAGGAGGTAAAAACCCACCTTGACTTTCAAAGCTCAGGTTGCATTTTCACAGCTGATAGGAAAAAAGTCGCTTGTAAAGTTGCATGCTTTATATGGCAAGTATCAAGAACTAACAAACAGACCGCTCATGATTCTATGTTTACAAAGGTAATTTTCAGAGGAGAACTATATATTGGTGTCTGTGAAGATACTGTCTCTATATTTAACAGTTTCTAATTATCCTACAATAATAATATGTCTTATAGAAACAACTCCATTTCTTCCATGAGTACAAATCTAGATGTCTTTGTTTTCATATTTGCAGTAATATTTTATGTGGGAAAGTTTGTGGTAAAATAATTTGACTTCCACCCAACAAATTAGTCATGGGTAGAGCTGGTCAGATTTTTCTTCCATAGAAAATTTCAATGCAAAAAATGGAAAATTCATTTTCTTTGAAAAATTTCCAGGAAGTTGACTTCATCAAAAATTGGAAATGTTCCATTGGGCAAATCCAAATGAAATATTTCAGTTTGTTGAACCAAATACAGGTTTTGTGTCAGGGCAGTTTGACATTAATCTGTCTGCCTGAACTTCTGCGGTGCCTCCTAGGAATTGTTTCTTGTGTCTCATGCCCCCATTCTCTCACAAGGACGGCCCTCCTTTTTCATTACCCACTATTCACCACAGTCTCCCTTGTTGCTGACTCACTGCAATGCATCGTGGCTGTGGTGCATCGTAAGAGATTTAGTCTAGGCCAGTGAGCCCCAGGCACATAGAGTGGAACAGAATTCTGAGGCACCAGAACTACGTCTGTCATGAGGCACTGGCAGTTCAGGAGAACACAGTTCAATGTTGAACTGAGCAGAAATGAAACATTTCAATTCAGGAAAGTCAGATCGCTTAGTTTCAATTGAAAACATCAACATGAAATGTTTTGTCTGTCAAATCCATTTTCCTTCAATAATAGTTTATGGAAATTTTTTTGATCAGCCCTATTCAGAAATGTCTTTAAATGATATTGATAAAAAGATAACTGGCTGTTTAGCTGATTTAGAGTTAAATACCTTTCCAGCTACTCTGGAACCTTGAGAGCTAATGGTCTGGGATGTCATCCAGTATCAGATTTTTTCTTGGGAAGAAAACATTTTGACAGGATTAACAACCTCAGCTAAACAGGGCTATAGCTCTGGCTATAATAGAGCTCCCAGGTGGTTCTGTTCTGGCTACATCATGAAATAAGAGTTCTGATGTGTCTTTGCCAACAGATGACTGAGTGTAACTGAAGCCCAACCATTTCTCAGGTGGCAGAGTATATATGATGATTAAAGTTTAATATATGCAGATAAGGCATTTTATTGTGGTTTCATTACTTAACATGTAAAATTAACAATTTTTAAAGGTTTACTATTTACCTTATTCTAAAATCAGATATTTAGAAAAATATTGCTGTTTGATTAAGTATATTTTATCGGGACAGCTGTAACAAATATTTGGAAACTTCTGTAACATGTTCAGCCACATTTTGATTATTTGAGTGGTTAGTTCTTAAGGAGAAATAGTTAGTAGCATTTATTTAACTCACATTATTGGAATGTGGAATTGCTGCTTTAGGTTCACTTTTCAGTTAAATATGTTCCTGTTATTTAGGAAAATAGTTTCAACAGTGTGGGTTTCAACAGTTTTGTAGTATGGATCTGCACCTTCCTAGGTAGAGACAGAGTTACATCAAATGTTAATTGTACATCAACACTTACTGTTACCCCAAGAACACACTCAAGGATCCCAGAGTAGCCTTCCTATTGCTTACTTCTGGGTTCCCAAGATGTTGATCTATTAATTTGTTCCTGCAAGGTGAAATGAGGGGGCTGCCCGAGTAGAATTGCCAGGGTTTACCAAGGATTTCCCTATGTCCTTCAGGAAACTCTGATGAAGTGAGCTGTAGCTCATGAAAGCTTATGCTCAAATAAATTTGTTAGTCTCTAAGGTGCCACAAGTACTCCTTTTCTTTTTGCGAATACAGACTAACATGGCTGCTACTCTGAAACCAGAACAGACTAGATCTGTTCACCCTGGGAGGACCTGGATACAGCCATCTGCTCAAAGGACTGACACCAATGCAGTACTTTTCCAAAACAAAGTATTTTCTTTATTTAGTGTAACCAACCTTTCCTAATACAATTAATCTAAGCCTAAATTAAAACATAAATCCCTTAGCACAGGTATACAAATTAAACTATCCAAGACCATAATGTCATAGGTGGAATGGCTTAAGGGATTATATTCTGCAGATATCAATCCTATGCAGGACACTGACAGCAATCTTAGTAAACTCTAAACTTTATATATAGTAATATAAACATACACACCACAAACACTCATTTTTATTATCCACAGCATACACATTCATTAACCCTATCACCATGGGTTCTCAAACTTCACTGCACCGTGATCCCCTTCTGACAACAAAGATTACATAACCCCAGGAGGATGGACTGAAGCCTGAGCCTGCCCACGCCCTGCTGCCCAAGGAGGGTGGGCCAAAGCAGAAGCCCCATGGCTTCAGCCCCAGTTGGGGGGGACCTGTAAACTGAGCCACAGGGCCGTGGAGCTCAGGCTTTGGCCCAGTGTGGTAGGACTTTGGCTTTGGCCTGAGGCCCCAGCAAGTCTAACCACCAGCTCTGGTGACCCCATTAAAACGGGGTTGTGACCCACTTTCGAGTCCTGACCCACAGTTTGAGAACCATTGTTCTATACTATAGATAACATGTTTACTCTCTGTAGGCTTCTCTTTGCTCTAAGGATCCTTCTACTCTGCCTCAGCAGCATTGCTTCTGTCAACCTGCGGTTGTTTCTGCTGCTACTTCTGATTCCTTTGCTCTTTTAGGTTTCTTCTGGTTCTCCTGCTCCTGACTTGACTGACTTTTGCGTGCTTGCTCTCTGTCTTTTATACAATTTTTGGCCTGTTCTGATTGGCTTGTTTGCCAATCCTAGTATTAGCATACCTGTTGTCCAATCACCTTCAGACCCTCTCTGATTGGTCTATGAGTATGGACCAATCATAAATGCTAAGTCTAACTGTCAAACAAAGACTTAGTATTATGGGATGTTTACTACTGTGGTTTGGGGACCCTCACCTAGTTTTGGACTGAGCATGTCTGACTGACCCCCTCGCTTCAGTTTTGGAGTGACCTTTACCTAACCTCAGTCCTTACTCTCCCTCCCAACACACCAGCCATAGGCCAAACTGCTTGAAACTGCCAATTCACTGTCCTTGGCTATGTGCCAACATTGTACACACACTTAAATTACCAAACTTTTAAACTATAACCCATCACCTTATTTCTTTTAGCATATGCTTAATTGTTAACTTATGCACTGTAATGTCACAGTCTACTGCTGCCACTCCATTTTTTTTTTTTTACTAATTTTATTTCAATTCTTCCCCTATTTTCAGTTAATGGTGGAAGAGCAATGTTTTCAGTACTGTGCTTAAGAAACAAAACAGAGCAGCTCAAAATCCTTTCATATGATTACAGGGTCTCCTACTCTCCCCATTTCCCCCAAAGTATCCAATAGCATTGTTGGGTGATGGTTTATCAACAAGAGAAGAGAGCATATCTTCTCTTGGTTTTTTGGATGAATAGCTTACTGTATTGCTGCACCTCTGACAAGTGATAGTAGATGTCTAGGGTCTTTCAGACTTGCTTCCGGTGGAGGAGGAAATGGTGACACTTATATTCTTAGGGCTTGTCTGGACTTAAAACAGTACAGCTGCACTGCTGCACCACTTCCGTGGAGATGCTAATTAGGCTGATGGCAGGGCTTCTCCTGTCAGCATTGGTATTCCACCTCCCCAAGACGTGGTAGATGGGAGAACATTCCTGTTTATACTGGGGATTAGGTTGGTTTATCTTGGTCACTTAGGCTATGGAGTTTTCATTCCCCTGAGTGATGTAGTTATACTGAATTAATTTCCTACTGTAGGCCAGGCCTAAGAGTAACTAGTTTTATTTACACGACATACATCAGTCCAGGATCAGAGGTGGGTAGACAGCATATAGGGCAATTCCTTCTTTCGGGAATCTCAGCACAACACCAATACCCAGTTCCCAGTGGGTAACTCTGCCTCAAGAATCAACCAAGATCGAGAACAAAAACTCTCCTGCTGCTTGCACACCTTGGTCTCAAAGATCTTTGAAGACTATGTGTAAATATCTGCCATATGGTTACATCTGTGGTAATACAAAAAGCTTTCAAGAAGGTTGCAAGTGCAGTGGTGTAGGCTAGTAAATGATGTGTGAAAGAACCCTCCAATTTTAATGAGAAATGCAAAGGTTTTCGTCATTTTAGTGTCTGACCAGGAATTGTGACCAATATTGTATCTTGCACATTAAGTTAAATTTTACTGCACATGGCTAGATGCTCCTCTGAAAACTGTGGCAGCATTGCAGAGAGGAGGGCTCCCCTGGACACTGCAACCAGGTCCTAATTGGTCACAAGAGTTTAGAGGGAAATTCTGACAAGTCTAATTGCAGTGAGCATCTCTTTATGCTGTTTTTATATTCCCCCTTCCTGGAGAATGGATTTGGGAGATCCTTATAGTGGAAAATCAGTCACCCTGACGTGTTCCAATCTATAGTGTGTGCTGGAGAAAGCTCTGTTATTTGTGTGCATTCTAGGCTGAAAGAAGCCTGAAGCTTTTCTGTGTTGAGAACCGCCTTTCTGTGTTGAGAACTTCTGCTGATGTCTAATAGCTTATGCTTTCTGTTTAGAACTCTGGCTACAGAAACTTTGGCTGGGGAAAGCCTGATAAGAGAACTATCTATCCAGATTCCTTCTGTTCTGGCCATTCTGTCATACTGATGCTAGACAGTAAAGAACAGAAATATGTTTAACACTTCTTGTGTAAAGCTAAACTCCAAAAATGCACAAAATACCAATTAGCAGCTAGGCCTCCACTAATGAGAATCAAAACTTGAATTTAAAAAGAAAAAGTCTAAATTTACTGTGTATATGATCAATTATTTGGTTTATTCATTTAATGATCTCTGGTGAAGGCCACAAATGTGTAGTTCCAAAATCCTTGTATAATAGCTGAAGAGTATGTACCCTAAACATCTCTATCTTACAATACTTTATGGACTAAGAAAATATTTTAAAAAACAGTTTAGATACTGTAGAGATACAGGTCATAAATTGTATATTAATTTTAAAGTTGCTTTGATTTATTTTAAAAAAATCCAACCTCAGACAGGAATCCAGTCTAACTTGTTCAGAACTTTAGAAACATAAGGGTTCCATTCCATTATTTAAACCATGCTTTAGATGTACATGGCACATTGTAGACAAAAGACAATGATCCCGCTTTCAGGAGATTACCATATAAGTTGAGATATGTGTTAATGGTGTGGGTTGTGAGAGAGTTAAGGGTTACAGCAATAAAGTTATGCTTTTGCTTTGGTTGGTAATGCATGTGTTCTGAAGTATTTCAAAACATTTTTCTGGTGCTGTTACTAAGAAGTTAAAACTAAGTTTATGGGTCTCATCAGCATTGTAAATGGAACTACGTACATGAAGTTGCAATAACCTAGCCTAGGTGTCTACTATAGTTTCAGTATTGGAATGTGGGAGCAGTGTACCAAGTCTGGACATTTTCTGAGTTTTTTTTTTTAAATGCCTCTGAACACAAATCTGATTTGTGGGATAAGTTCTCATAATGGTGGCTTCCCTCTTCCAGGTATGAGCCATGTACACATTTATACCTATAACTAGTTAGAGGGTGAAAACAGAGAATGCAGCTCTGAGTAATAGCGATTCAGAGTAGTTGATTTGTGTATGTAGAGGTATCACTTCTCAGACTTGCCCACATAACTTTATGGGTGCCAGCTGCATCCACAAAGAGGGAGACCTGCCTTTAGCATGGCTGAAAATATACCCCATAATGTTCAAATACAGAGCATGATGCAAAGAAGCACACTGGTTTTTAAGAGGCAGAAAGGAAGTACCAATTCAGCAGCAGCAGATAGTCTTCAAGAAGTAGACTCCACCAAAGACACTTGGCATTTTACAAATGAATTCAGATTGGCTGGGAAGGAAATTATAATGAGCAAATAAATATTTGGCTATTTTAGCCAATGCTCATTCTGAACAGTCTGAGCAGGAATTAATAAGTGGGAGCAAGAAGGGACAAAATTAGGCTATCCTGGAGAGCTTCCAGAATACAAGATTTTTTTAGTATGGCTTAACCAGTGAAGCCTGGCATGCTTGTTAGTGCATTTAGTTCAGGAACAAGCTTTTCTCAGATGCTAAATCTGATTATCTGGACTATCAGCATATCAACATCTGCTTTAAATGGAGAACGTTGTACTAAGTTTTAAAATGTGTTTCTTCTCTTTGCTAAAAGATAAAGTTTAGGAATGATAATAGTGCTGACTGCTACAGAGAAACAGCCACTTAAAAAAAAAAGTCTACAGTTTCTCCTCCTGGCACGGGAAATGCCTGCCCTTGGATTGTGAGGGTTTTGATTTAAGTCACAAATAAAGACTATACAGTTATGTTGTTTGTAGTCTCCACCTCAGCATTCAGCTTCAAAAAAGAGTATACATATTTCTATTTCTGTAGGATCACAATGGGCAATCTGTAGCGTCACTCTACCAGTCTCCAACACTGAAATATTTTCCTGTGTATTATTCACAGGATTAATCCCTTATTCTACATACATACCAGTTTAATGTGTGCCCCATTTGTAAAAAGCTAACAGCTAAATTATAGGGAAAATAATGTTTTTCTTCACTTTTGCATCAAGGTAGCAAAGTGCACAGTAAATTATAAGCCTCATTTTCATGACTGTGGTGTGAATTGTGGAAGGGGCTTTGAACTCTGCAAACTTAATATTTGAGTTTAATATTTTTTCTTGAAATACTTCACTGCATTTGAAGAGCAATATTGGAGCAAACTGAACACCTTACAGCATTGATCAATAAAGTGATCAACATTGCAGTGCTGAATTTTTAGGCAACAGGCCACCTTGAGGAATCCATAGCCCTAAGTTGTGTGCATGGAGAGATGTAGGTATCTTATGGGTCCTGAGAAGCCAGCAAATTTAGTGGAGAGCTGTCTAACCTAGATGGTAGGAAATGCTGAGGAGATGGGTGTGGCCTAAGCCCTGCCCCCTCAAGGATTTAGGTGCCTAAATCCAGGCCAAAGGGAGGCGCCTCCCCTCACTCAGGATTCAGAGCTGTGAGCTTTCTCCTGGAATTAGGCGCCTAAGCCAGGTCAGCCTTTTCTCACAATAGATGGTGGCATTGGTGCTGCCACCCCACCTTTCTTATACCCAATAGCCCAGGGCTGGAGTTCTTACCCACGCTGTGAGAGACTCATGTTCAAATCTCCACTCTGCCTAATAAAGAGCAGGGACATGAACCTAGATCTTTCACCTCCCTGTTGAGTGCCCTAACTACTGGGCTATTTATAGTGAAGGTGGGCTCTGTGAACCTCGCCTGTTAAAGCTGTTCTACTTGCTATAAATAAATATTCAGTGGAAGAGGGACTTGAACATGGGTCTCCTACGTGCGTATCCTCACCACTGACCTATAGAGTCAGGGTCGTGGCCCAATGACTATTTCAGACAGGGGAACAAGTCTCTCACATGCTGGATGTTCCTTTTGCTGCCCACAGCAGGACTAGAAAAAATTAATAAGATGATCTTTCCTCTATGCTTTCACATGGAGGAAACAAAGAAAACTGAGGAAGGTGGACAGCCATACTCCCTCTTTCCTTAGGGCTAATGAATGACCAGTTGTGTTGCCTCCTGCATCCTGGAAGGTGGTGTCACACAGCCTGATGTATTGCAGTTTTCACTTCCAGTTCAAGGAGAGGCGAGACTTCTGATAGATAGTATTTTGCCTAGTTTTTTATTCAGTCTTGTTTGCACATATCTCCTGCAACCAGATGAATGAGGAAGTATGTGGTTGAATGGAATATCTTCAATGTCCTATTCTAAAGTTGCCTTTGCACTTAACATGTTTCTGTTGAATCTGGATAACAGTGGTTCTGGAGCTAATCTCAGGCACAGATTAACAAGTGTGCCTGCAACGCACTTGAACAGGGCCTGCAATGTCAGGGGGACCCCTGAACACCTGGCTGATTTATAGCCAGCCTAGCTGTTTTTTCCCATGTGATGCCAGTTGTAATGTGTCAGGATGGTTTTCACTGGTAAGTTACAACAGGAACTCCTCTCCTCCCATCCCCCGGCACATTGCAAGTGACAGCCATTGCTGTGTGCAGGGGCACTGGTGGCTGCTTCCACTACTGTGTGATGGCCACTGGGAGCACTGCTGCACGGCACCCAGGTCTCATTCCGTGTGCCAGATCCTCAGCATGCTGTTGCAGTGGTGGAGACTCCTATCCTTCTCTGCACTGGAAAGCTGGATGGACCTGAGCCTTACCAGCAGGGAGGAGTAAGGAGCAGGAACCAAGGTGGAGAGGGGCTCCCAGGAGGCTCCTGGGAGGGGATGGCTGTAGGGAGTTATGGCCCAGGGGAGAGGTCAGGCTGGTGGGGAGGCAATGGCCAGTTTCTCTATCTCTTGGAGGTGGCAATCCTACTTGGGTCCTGACGAAGTTTGGCTTGGCGACTATCCTGAGTCGTGACTTATGATGAGGGAGCTTGGCGGGCCAAACTTCAGAGAGTAGCACTGCAACCTGGCACACGGGGTCACAGCGTCGCTCAGGTTTGGCACCCTCGGCAGATGCACAGGCAGGTTTGGCGCCCTGGGCATATGGGCCTTTGCTCGGTGCTCTCCTGGATGGCCACGGCAGTCAGAGCCATGTAAGAACAGGGGGGCTTCTAGAATGTGTCTGGTTTCTCAGGTCACTTTTCATGGTTCAGCTCATGCTTGGCTCATTCTGCCTCCTCTCTGGGATTGGTGTCATTAGCTATTGGAGCCAGAGTGTTCTCTTCAGGGTCCAGGTAGCTGGTCAATATGATACAAATGCACAAAGCTTTGGAAACAAGCAGGGAGAACTGGAGGTCCTGGTGAAGTCAAGGAATTATGACGTGATTGGAATAACAGAGACTTGGTGGGATAACTCACATGACTGGAGTACTGTCATGGATGGTTATAAACTGTTCAGGAAGGACAGGCAGGGCAGAAAAGGTGGGGGAGTAGCACTGTATGTAAGGGAGCAGTATGACTGCTCAGAGCTCCGGTATGAAACTGCAGAAAAACCTGAGTGTCTCTGGATTAAGTTTAGAAGTGTGAGCAACAAGAGTGATGTAGTGGTGGGAGTCTGCTATAGACCACCGGACCAGGGGGATGAGGTGGATGAGGCTTTCTTCTGGCAACTCGCAGAAGCTACTAGATCGCATGCCCTGGTTCTCCTGGGCAACTTTAATCATCCTGATATCTGCTGGGAGAGCACTACAGCGGTGCACAGACAATCTAGGAAGTTTTTGAAAAATGTAGGGGACAATTTCTTGGTGCAAGTGCTGGAGGAGCCAACTAGGGGGAGAGCTTTTCTTGACCTGCTGCTCACAAACCGGGAAGAATTAGTAGGGGAAGCAAAAGTGGATGGGAATCTGGGAGGCAGTGACCATGAGTTGGTCGAGTTCAGGATCCTGACACAGGGAAGAAAGGTAAGCAGCAGAATACGGACCCTGGACTTCAGGAAAGCAGACTTTGACTCCCTCAGGGAACTGATGGGTAGGATCCCCTGGGGGAATAACATGAGGGGGAAAGGAGTCCAGGAGAGCTGGCTGTATTTCAAAGAATCCCTATTGAGGTTACAGGGACAAACCATCCCGATGTGTCGAAAGAATAGTAAATATGGCAGGTGACCAGCTTGGCTTAACAGTGAAATCCTTGCGGATCTTAAACATAAAAAAGAAGCTTACAAGAAGTGGAAGATTGGACAAATGACCAGGGAAGAGTATAAAAATATTGCTCGGGCATGTAGGAATGAAATCAGGAGGGCCAAATCGCACCTGGAGCTGCAGCTAGCAAGAGATGTTAAGAGTAACAAGAAGGGTTTCTTCAGGTATGTTGGCAACAAGAAGAAAGCCAAGGAAAGTGTGGGCCCCTTACTGAATGAGGGAGGCAACCTAGTGACAGAGGATGTGGAAAAAGCTAATGTACTCAATGCTTTTTTTGCCTCTGTCTTCACGAACAAGGTCAGCTCCCAGACTGCTGCGCTGGGCAACACAGCATGGGGAGTAGGTGGCCAGCCCTCTGTGGAGAAAGAAGTGGTTAGGGACTATTTAGAAAAGCTGGACGTGCACAAGTCCATGGGGCCGGATGTGTTGCATCCGAGAGTGCTAAAGGAGTTGGTGGCTGTGATTGCAGAGCCATTGGCCGTTATCTTTGAAAACTCATGGCGATTGGGGGAAGTCCCGGACGACTGGAAAAAGGCTAATATATTGCCAATCTTTAAAAAAGGGAAGGAGGAGGATCCTGGGAACTACAGGCCAGTCAGCCTCAGCTCAGTCCCCGGAAAAATTATGGAGCAGGTCCTCAAGGAATCAATCCTGAAGCACTTACACGAGAGGAAAGTGATCAGGAACAGTCAGCATGGATTCACCAAGGGAAGGTCATGCCTGACTAATCTAATCACCTTCTATGATGAGATTACTGGTTCTGTAGATGAAAGGAAAGCAGTGGATGTATTGTTTCTTGACTTTAGCAAAGCTTTTGACACGGTCTCCCGCAGTATTCTTGTCAGCAAGTTAAAGAAGTATGGGCTGGATGAATGCACTATAAGGTGGGTAGAAAGTTGGGTAGATTGTCGGGCTCAACGGGTAGTGATCAATGGCTCCATGTCTAGTTGGCAGCCGGTATCAAGTGGAGTGCCCCAAGGGTCGGTCCTCAGGCCGGTTTTGTTCAATATCTGCATAAATGATCTGGAGGATGGTGTGGATTGCACTCTCAGCAAATTTGCGGATGATACTAAACTAGGAGGAGTGGTAGATACGGTGGCAGGTAGGGTTGGATACAGAGGGACCTAGACAAATTGGAGGATTGGGCTAAAAGAAATCTGATGAGGTTCAACAAGGATAAGTGCAGGGTCCTGCACTGAGGACGGAAGAATCCAATGCACCGCTACAGACTAGGGACCGAATGGCTAGGCAGCAGTTCTGCGGAAAAGGACCTAGGGGTTACAGTGGATGAGAAGCTGGATATGAGTCAACAGTGTGCCCTTGTTGCCAAGAAGGCCAATGGCATTTTGGGATGTATAAGTAGGGGCATAGCCAGCAGATCGAGGGACGTGATCGTTCCCCTCTATTCGACATTGGTGAGGCCTCATCTGGAGTACTGTGTCCAGTTTTGGGCCCCACACTACAAGAAGGATGTGGAAAAATTGGAGAGAGTCCAGCGAAGGGCAACAAAAATGATTAGGGGTCTGGAACACATGACTTATGAGGAGAGGCTGAGGGAACTGGGATTGTTTAGTCTGCAGAAGAGAAGAATGAGGGGGGATTTGATAGCTGCTTTCAACTACCTGAGAGGGGGTTCCAAAGAGGATGGTTCTAGACTATTCTCAGTGGTAGAAGATGACAGGACAAGGAGTAATGGTCTCAAGTTGCAGTGGGGGAGGTTTAGGTTGGATATTAGGAAAAACTTTTTCACTAGGAGGGTGGTGAAACACTGGAATGCGTTACCTAGGGAGGTGGTGGAATCTCCTTCCTTAGAAGTTTTTAAGGTCAGGCTTCACAAAGCCCTGGCTGGGATGATTTAATTGGGGATTGGTCCTGCTTTGAGCAGGGAGTTGGACTAGATGACCCCCTGAGATCCCTTCCAACCCTGATATTCTATGATTCTATGAAATACACCCTTCTTCCCAGGGGAAAAAAGAACCAGCTTTCCTGCTTTCTTGGCTTCTGAAGTTCAATCTCACAATCAGCGTCTCAGAGCCAATCCCTTATTTGTATTGGTCTGGATCAAACTTGTGTCCAGAGCAAGCTGAGACTCAGTGGCCCTTTGTCAGTGTCCTTGTGCGGGGCTTGAGGTCAAATTTATGGGCCCAGGTCAGTGCCAGAGGTCAGAACATGTGTCAGGGTTCCAGGTCCTGATCGAGGCTCAGAATCCAAGGTAGAACCAAAGTCAATGCTGGGTGTTCAGGAGAAGAGAAGCAGAGTTGGTTGTGGCAGCTCACAAGGGATCTGCATTGTTGCCTAGACATTTCTTGGTATGCCTTGTGAGCTTATATGGGGCGAACAGTCCAATCAAGAACCTCCAAGGCACTGCTAATAAGGTCTCTTGGGCAAGACTTCTTGTAGTCAGCTGAAGTTTGCAGGTGACAGAGAGTGGCCAGCCACCAAGTGAGGGTAGCCATCTCTCGGTGGCGCTACCGACCCAGATTTGAGTCCTGCCAATCATTTCATCTATTCCCTCAGGAGCTGGTAAAGTTCCTCTCTCAGCCCTGCCTATTTTTCAAGAGGCAGCAAAGAGTTTCTGGCTCGGATATCCAATGCACTAATGTACTTCCTCTATTTGTATGGTCTCTGGCAGGTTCTGCTTTTATCAGGAACCATTTCCCCTATAGCTGGGGAGCCAGCTGGGCATGGTCAAATTCGTTTCTAAGTCACATTTCATAAATCTATCCAAACAATTAGCTTACTTAGCAAATATTTTCCAGAGCAAAAGGAGACAGAGTGTGCGTGTATGGGGGAATTCGATTTTTTTAAAAAAATCAAATTGCCGTGTTTGTTAAAGATATTAAATATTAGATGTTTAAAGTCTTCGCTCATCTATTAATAATCAATAAATTGAGATTTTCTTGTTCTCATATTTTGCAGACTGTATACCACATACTCTGAGTTTAAGGAAGGTGCCTCCCCCAATTTCCATAGTACATGGGGCCCCAAAATTCTTTAATCTGGCCCTGGCTAATCTAACACATCTAGAAGTGAAAATGGATGATACTCACAGACCAAGTGACCTTGTGGACTAAATGTCTGCTTCATATTCTTAAGGCTGAGTTAAAGTACAAACTTAACAGGATTTGTGTTAAAATATCTATTAATCGCTCATCATGTTGTTGGGAAGCAGCCAATTCTTATCACTTTGCTAAAGAAAAATAATGCAATCTGATAAGAATCAGTTTTAAAAAAATAGTTAGAAGTAATTGTTCAGCCACAATATAAACAAAGGATGACAATTTAAAGAGCTAGCTCAACTGTCCAATAGTTAGGCGTGACCTAGGCTTCCCCCTCCTACAGTTGAGGGTAACACTCCCAATTCATATTGTATGTGTGAGCTAATTGCTATGTTAGATCATCCAAATCATACTTTTTCTAAAGCGGCTGTTTTTACAGCTATCACAACTTTGTTGTGACCAGACTGTTCTTTATAACATTTTTTTATGGATGAGAAATATTTGAGACAAGACTCGATAAAATAGGAAGTGAACCAGAGAAGATTAGAAACACCCACTTAGTATTTTGAGAGGCAAACTCATGCTCTGTGCCTAGCCCAAGTAGCTGGGCATTCTGTAGGGGGAAGTGACCACATTTTCAACGTCCAAGACTAACCACAGGGCAGACTCAAGTAGGGTGCAAAAGTCCATGAAGTTTACTGAAGTAGTTCCCCCTTCCCCCCCCCCCCCCCCCCGGTTCCCTGGAACAGTTTCAGTAGGCCCTATCAGGGCCTGTCTCAGGCACTGCATACCACTCAGTAGTTTTTGTTTTTTTTTGGTAGTAAGGCAAATAAATAGTCCCCAAAACAAACTCCGTAGTTCTGTGCTAGTCCTACCTTCCTCCAGAGGGCTCTGGCAGTAAGCAGTTTCTGCAGAGGTTCTAGGCTGGCCCTTTCCAGCTTGGAGCAAAGAATAGGAAGCCTGTTCTCCTTCCCTCTGAGATGTTCTCTTCCCTTTTTAACTGCCCCCAATACCAGACAGCGAGTGCAGGTGGACCAGGGTGGGGCTGAGTGGGCCTACAGCAGCGAGTTAGCCCTTGCTGGCTTAGTGTGGAGTTGGCATACCCCATCACAGGGTAGTGTTGCCAACTTTCTGATTGCAGAAAACTGAACACTCTTACCCCGCCCCTGTCCTGCCCCTTCTCCGAGGCCCTGCCCCTGCATACTTCATCCCTCCTCCCTCAGTCACTCGCCTCCCCCACCCTCACTCATTTTCACTGGACTGGGGCAGAGGTCTGAGGGGGGGCAGAGGGGGTGAGGGCTCCGGCTGGGGGTGCAGGATCTGGTGTGGGATCAGAGATAAGGGGTTTGGGGTGCAGAAGGGGGCTCAGGCTGGGGCCGAGGGGTTTGGAGTGTGGCAGGGGATATGTGCTCTGGGAGGGAGTTTGGATACAGGAGGGGGTTCCAAGCTGGGGCAGGAGGTTGGGGTGCAGAGTGGGGTGAGGGCTCAGGCTGGGGGTGTGGGCTCTGGGGCTGGGGATGAGGGGTTTCAAGTGCAGGAGGAGGATCTGGGCTGGGGCGGGGGGTTGGGGCGCAGAAGGGGGTGTGGGCTCTGGAAGTGAATTTGGGTGCGGGGGGAGCTGGGGCAGAGGGTGGGGGTGTGGGCTTCGGGCAGGGCTTACCTCAGGCAGATTCTGGAAGCTGCCGGCATGTCCCTGCACCTCCTTTATGTAAGTGGGGGAATAGTCCCGCTATTATGGGGAACTTTCCTGGCTTCTGCACTACCCCGGTGAAGTGGGCTAGCGAAAGGATCTGAGTCCTCGCTCCCACTTCCTTTACCCAGTGTCCTCCCTGCCCTTGAGGACTCCCCTTCCACTCTCCTGTCTGGCAGAGTCCTCGTAACCCCAACAAGGCTGGGCCCAAGATTCCTGGGGGGCTTGACCCCCAACCCTGCTGTGGTCACCTAGGACAGGGGCTAGGGTGTCCCCACTCCGGGGTACTCTCTCTGCACTGGACACCTCTCTGACCCACTGACCATTACATACAAGTTAAAGCAAATGCAAGTTATTTAATCAACAATTAATTTTAAAAAGAATAAGGAAAAACGGGAAAGGTTAAAGGAAACTCATCAACCCGCCCTGTGGCAGGGAACATCACAAACAGTGTCTCTGGAATGTCAGGGCAGTTCACAGTCTGTTCCTTGTAAGTCCCAGGCCTTCCTCTCAGGCCCTGGCTGTGCTGCAGGGATGCTGTGGGTTGGACACTTGCTCTGGTGGTGGCCACACGCACTCAGGCTCTAAGTGGTAGGACCCTTCTTCCCAGTGTCGCCCCCGCCCTGTCGGGGTTATGATCCACGCCTGGCCTGCAGAGCCTCTTGGCTGAGGCGTCTCCCTGTGCTGGGCCCGCTGCCAAGGGTCCCCCTCGCTCTTCCCAGCTGCTCACCACACCCAGCTCCAGACTGCTCCAGCCCCAGCTGCACCACTCTGTCTCTGCTGCTCTGCCTCTAGCTCCTTGGGCTGCTTCTTTGGCCCCTCTGCCTCTGGTTGCTGCAGCTCTGCTCCCAGGACTGGTCTGCTCTGCAGGCTGCTTCTGTGACTCTGCTCCCAGCACTGACCTGCTTCCTGGGCTGCTCTTCTGGCCCCTCTGTCTCTGGTTGCTGCAGCTCTGCTCCCAGGACAGGGTCTGCTCTCTCTGGGCTGTGCCTCTGGCTTTGGGGCTGCAGCTCTGCTCCCAGCACAGAGTCTGCTCTCTCTGGGTCTGGCACAGCTCTGCTCCCCAGCTCAGCTCGGGCCCCTGCTTTTTCCTCAGCTCGGCCCCACTCTGTCTGACCCAGGCAATTCCAGCTCACACAGCAGACGGGACCTCCCTGGCCTCCTGACTCCCTGATTAGCCTGCTCGTCCTGTCATTCAGGCTGACCTGCAGCATTGCCCTCTCCCCACTGTTCCTGGGGGCTGTCAGTCTCAGGGTCCTGATTCCCCATCGACCCGTCCCCCTTTTTAGTACTGGGAGCTAGCCAAGCAAAACACCCCCACTGAATGTTAGTAAGGGGGCAACAGTCCCCTTACATTCCCCCTTGCTAAAATTCTGCCACAGCCACAATATTCACACCAGTACATCCGGGCCCCATAGTAACAACATATACCCACATTGTATCATATCAAAAACCCATTAACAATTATCAAAAGAACATTTAACATATTTAACATTTCACATCTACTTCTTCATACTATACATAACAATATTCATTAAAACACTTCATAGAACCAATAACATAATCATCTCTAAGTCTAATCATCTCTAAGTCTAACAGGAAGTACACCCTTATTAGCCCTTTGGGACCTTCTTAAAACTGGTGGTTCATTACTCTTATTTTCTACTTCCCTGTTCTCGAGTAATACTGCGTCAGCTTGAGGGATTTGGCCATTTTCATTAGGGTTTGTGTTTGCCCCACTCTGTTCCCCTCTGTATTCAGTTTGTGGGACTAGAACCATCCCCCAATTGGTTTCTGTCTCCTCAGGGCACGCTGATCTGTGCCTCCTATGGTCTCTGACTGGACCAAGAGTGCATTGTTTTAGCTGGTCCCTATGTACTACTCTCTCAGGACCTCCTCGTTCAGGCTGGATGGTGTAAACTGGTAGCTCGGGATTGTTGTGAGCGACTACAATGTGGGGATTTGACTCCCACTTGTCCTGAATTTTATTATGCCCCCGGTATCTATGGTTACGAACTAGCACATGGTTACCAGGCCTGATGAGAGCCCTACTGGACTTGTGATCATAAGTCCTTTTCCTACTTTGGGCTGTGTCTTTAGTTGTATTGAGAGCAACTTCACAGGCTATTTTCAGCCTGTCATGGTGACCTTTGACCCAGTCATCCAAATTGGTCACCTCATCCTCCTCAGGGCCCTCTCTGTCCAGAATATCCAACAGCAACCTGGGATCCCTCCCAAACATGAGATAAAAAGGAGCGTAACCTGTCGACAAATGGACATGGCTGTTATAGGCCAACACCAGCTCAGGGAGATGTTCCTGCCAGACTCGCTTCTTTTCAGGTGGGAGTGTTCTTAGCATGTCATGCATTGTCGGTTAAACCTCTCACACTGAGCTTTTCCCTGCGGGTGATAGGGTGTTGTTTGGCTTTTGGCTATGCCATAGAGCTCACACAATTCAGATATCACCTCCAATTCGAAATTCCTCCCCTGATCCAAGTGTAACCATGCTGGATAACCATAGCACACAAACCAGTGTTTTATGAGGGCTTTAGCCATTGTCCGCGCTGCCTGGTTTCTAGTTGGAACTGCGACAGTGAATCGGGTGAACATGTCTGTGAGAATCAGTACATTCTCATACCCCTCTGAAGATCTCTCTAACTGTGTGTAGTCCATTGCTAGGACCTCCATTGGGGCAGTTACGTTAGTACAGGTCAAAGGGGCACGGTTGGGAGGAAACACATCCTTGGCTAGGGCACACCATTTGCACTGGCGGACCCATGCTTGCACGTCACTACCCATCGTGGGCCAGTAATAGTTTCTCCTCATCACCTCAAGAGTGCTCCTGTCTCCAGAATGCCCCCCATGATCATGCCTGGCTTCATAAACTTGATGGCGTAGTGACACAGGCACCACTAACTGCCACACTTCTTCGCCATCTTGGAGATGATATGTTACCTGGAACAGCACTCCACGGTGAAATCTAAGTCGTTCCCACTTTCTGGCTAGCTTCTTAGACTGGGGGTATCTGGCCCCAAATCTCCAGTCTGGCCTCCTTTGGCTCGTGACTGCCACTAAGACAGGTCCAACGTCACCTTCTCGTTGCAGAGTCTGAATCTCCTCCCATGAGTATCCCGAGATCATTGCACTCTCCCCTTTTACCAGGTTTTGTACTGCATCCTTTACCATCACTTTGTCCTCGGGCGTTGGATTCTCTAGCCACAAACACGTCCGCACAACATCTGCAGGAATGACTAGGAAGTCTTTCTCCAGATCCTCACCCTCTTCTGATTCCTCTTCCAGATATTTTTTGTCTGCCACTGCCATGAACTTTACTATGGCCTTGGCCTGGCCCTTGAGGTGCTCCTCTGTGAAGTCCACATGATCTTCTTCATGTACTCTTAGCACACGCAGAGCCGCCTTCACAGACTTGACCCACTCCTATACTGTAATGTCTCCTTTCTAGTCAGGAAGCCACCAAACTCCGTGACCTTCCGCTCCCATGGGACATAAATAGTAGGGGCTTTCTTAGCTTCTGCTGCCTGTTTGGTCTATTACCGCCTTAGCCAGTGATAAGGCTTCTCTCTGTTCTGTCCTAGCTCGTTGTAATGTCTCCGCTTGGTCTGATAATCTGCGCTGAAGTTCAGCAAACTGGGTCCGTAGTTCTTCAGTTCCAGCCATGGTAGCGTTCTGGACCAGGCCTGGACAGTGCTACCAGAACTCAACCAGTAAACCAATGGGGTGGACCCTGCGGATAGGATCCAGTTTGTGACGCCAATTATGTAAGCGGGGGAATAGTCCCACTCTTGTGGGGAGCTTTCCTGGCTTGGCCCCACTCTGTCTGACCCAGGCAAATCCAGCTCACACAGCGGACGGGACCTCCCTGGCCTCCTGACTCCCTGATTAGCCTGCTCGCCTTGTCATTCAGGCTGACCTGCAGCATTGGCCTCTCTCCATTGTTCCTGGGGGCTGTCAGTCTCAGGGTCCTGATTCCCCATCGACCCTTTCCCCTTTTTAGTACTGGGAGCTAGCCAACCAAAACACCCACACTGAATGTTAGTAAGGGGGCAACAGTCCCCTTACATTTAGCTCATCTGGCATGTAAATATCTTGCAACTCCAGCTACAAAAATGCCATGCAAATACCTGTTCTCACTTTCAGGTGACATTGTAAACAAGAAGTGGGCAGCATTATCTCCTGAAAATGTAAAAAAACTTATTTGTCTAGGTGATTGGTTGAACAAGAAGTAGGACTGAATAGACTTGTAGGCCTTAAAGTTTTACGTTGTTTTATTTTTGAATGCAGTTATTTTTCATACAAAATTCTACATTTGTAAGTTCAACTTTCGTGATAAAGAGATTGCACTACAGTACTTTTATTAGGTGAATTGAAAAATACTATTTCTTTTGTTTGGGTTAGCTGTGCTCCTAGTGTGCTGTATATTTTGTTTGGCAATAGACTTGTGGGATTTTACCTTTACGATCTAACTTCCTCTTCAGGTCAAAGCTGGAAAAGACTGTAATAAATGCCAGTCGGCAGAGCTATAATTCCTCTCCAAGTTCTTACTTGCAAGCTAAGATGAGTGACGCTTCTTTTATAGGAAAGAATAAGTATAGCTAGTGGTTGGATCACATCTAAATGATAAGGCTATAGGGAAAAGAAGGATCTGTTCTTGCACGACAGTCTATCCACCACGTGTTTTTTTGTGTGTGTTGATGACCCTTATTAATGGGATAATCTACCATAGGATTGATTAATCACAGACCAGATGATGACTGCTACATGAATGAATTCCCAATAATTGATCTGCATTTAATTATTTGATGTTATGGGGCTTCATGAAGAAATAGCAATGTTAGAATGTTAATAAACTGAATGGCCTCTTTAAAGAGAAATAGCTGTGACCATGTTGCTTGTTCTACTAGATTTGTTTTGAGGGCTTTGTGTATTACAAGTCAGCCTCAATTACTGTAGTTATTCATTAGAAAGGAATATGTCTATTCAGCGTATGTCTTGATGGGCAGAATCCTGCCCTCTGAGAGAGGAAGGGAGCCAAGCCAGAAGTAAGGTGTGTCCCTGAGCCATCCTGTTTATTCAGGGCAGGTTTTTGTTATTGTCATTAATTATTTGTATTACTGTAACACTTAGGAGCCCTAGTCATAGACCAAGACCCCATTATTCTAGATGCCATACAAACACAGCACAAAAAGATGGTCCCTGCCTTAAAGAACTCACAATCTAAGTATAAGACAAGACATGACAGGTGGATACAGACCGACAAATGGGGGAGCACAAAAAAACCCCCAATGAGACAATATTCATCACCATGGTAGGCAGGCTGTGGTCTTAGCACACCAGCAATCTAACCATTGTCAATTTTTTTCTAGGCATAATTGAAAATGAGCATTTTAAGGAGGGTTTTGAAGGAGAATAATGTATTAGTTTTGAAGATGTTTATGGGAAGCCCTTCCCAAGAATGAGGGACGGGATGTGAGAAAGCGCAAAGCTGTTTGCTGGAAAATTTAAAGCATGGGCAATGGAGACTAGTATTACAGGCCGATTGGAGTTGGCCTCTCAAATAGTGAATGAGAGATGTAAGGTAGGTAGGGTGGGGACAGGCCGTGAAAGTGAAGATGCAATAAAGAAGGGAGAACATGTGGAGAAATGCAAAAAGAGAGATGATGTGGTCAAAGTGATGGGCAAGGCGAAAGATCTTTGCAGCAGCCTTCTAAATGGATATGAGTAGGGGAAGATTGCATTTGTTAGGAGCAGAGAAAAGGATGTTGCAGTAATTGAGACATGAGATGAGATTACACAGAGATAGGTATAGAAGAGAAAAAATGGGAACCAAGGACAGAGTGTGGAACCCCCAATGAAAGCTGGAGGGGGATTGAGGCACATCCATTGAAGGACATGCTGAAGGAGTGATTGTAGAGGTAGGAGATGACAAAGTCATGGAAGCCAGGAGGACAAGATTTTAAGAAGAAGAGCATGGTTGACGGGGTTAAAGGCAATGGATAGGTCAAGGAGGATGAGGATGGAGTACTGGTTGAGTTTTGGCCAGGAAGAGATCAGAGACTTTGGAGAGAGACATTTTAGTGGAGCACAAGAGACAGAAGCCAGACTGGAGAGTGTCTAGAATACAAATGGAGGGGATAAACTCCAGACAGTGATTGTAAACAGCATGTTTAATGATCTTAGAAATAAAAGGGAGAAGGGAAATGGGGTGCTAGTTGGAGAGGCAATGGGATCCAGGGTGGGATTTTTTTTTTTAAGATAGGAGTGACTAAAGCATGTTTGTATTGGGATAGAACGGTTAAGGAGAAGAGTAAGGGAGGGGATGAGTGCGGGAGCAAGGGAGATTAGCACATAAAATAAAACCTTTAAGTCTAAGATCATATCTGCCACTTTTACCCAAACTCCTCCTTCTCCTGGAGAGATTTCAAGCCTCAATGGATTATTTCAGCCCTCCTCCTGATTATATGAGTTACGTATGCCCATTCAGGAGATAATCAATTATCAGCAAGGGTTTAGGGCTTGTCTACACAAATATTTAGTTTGTGGTGTGCTGGTGTGTGCACATACCCTGCACTAGCTTATTGCACACTAACTATCTGTGTGGACCCTGTTGATTCTCATTAGCAGTTCATTAGTGTGTTTTAAGCTAATCTGTTTCAAACTGGGGGAGATCAAAATTCACTAATGCATGGCAATAGGGCCCACATGGACAGTTAGTGAATGGCAAGCTAAGATTCATACCCCAACTTGCCACAAACTAAATGTTAATGTAGACAAGCCCATAGTTTCAAATAGCAAATATTGGATAATTGCAGTTCACTGTTTTTAATCAATCCGTTCTCTTCTGCTCCTTCTTACTCCATCCCTCCATTCCACCCCCAAATCAGAATAATTTCAAATAGTGAATGAATTCATCACAATCACTCCTGGTCATGAACTTTCTGCAGGCAGAAAGAGATTAAGGTCTTATTTACACTTACATTTTGCAGCTTTAACTATGCTGGCACAGTAAAATGGCAAGACTCCCTAGTATAGATGCAGTTATACCAGAAGTGCTTACACTGGTGTAGGTTATTCCAGTTCAGTGAAGTGAAATAAACTATACCTTCACAAACACTTTTATACTGGTATTACTGCCTCTAATGTAGGGCTTTTACAGGCAAAAAAATCACACACCTAACAAACATAGCTATGGCAGTAAAACTTGTTAAATGTAGACCAGGCCTGAGTTTCCTGAATAAATCAGTTGGTTAGCCCTAGTAGATACTCAGGAGTTGTAAATATCTAACTCCAGTGATTATTCCTTTCTAGGTCCAATGATTATGTAACTGAATTTTGTGCAAAGAGTATGGTTATAATGAATTCATTGACTCAACCCCATCAAATTTTTACATTACTTACTTACAAGGCAGCGAAGGTTCTGACCTCTAGAGTACACCCTGAAAAATATCTATGGATGTACTTTTGCAGCAAGTGGTAGTGGTCTTCTGAATGACTTTTTGTTGTTTTTTCTTCAGTGGTAACTGCCTCCCAAAAAGTTTCTTGACAATATGGGAGCAGACTGTAGCCATATGATCAAACACTATTGCTATTATTTACGCTATCAGGATGATTCAGCAGCTGCAATTTATGTGCCATTTTATTTCATTTCAGCGTGATAAACCTTCAATTTTGCTATTGTCAAAGGAGCAGCAATGAAATACGAGCAGTAAAAAAAAGTACCAACCCAGTATATATACGCACATCTTTTCCTTCCTTCCTTCCTTCCTTCCTTCTGTCCCCTTATTTAATTAAAAAAATTAAGTAATAAATATTTTGTTGGGAGAATTGTCACACAACTACTTAAAAAATTAAAAAGCTATCTGTGTTATTAAGAACATATGTTGCCATTACTGTATACTGGTACTGTACTGTACCAGATAACTTCTCTTCCCATGTGTGGTTCTTTAAGTGTACTGTATTTCAGAAGTAGAGTGAGTATCATGTGATGCAGGGGTTGTTATGGGAGTTATCTGTTTTTAATAAATAACTGGATAACGTACCACAACGAAATCCTCAAATGACCAGAGCGCGAGTTAGAGCCATCTTGGGCAATTATGCAGTTTAGGATCATTTAAAAATGTTGAAAGAGAGCCAGGCGCTAGTCCTCATTGAAATATTAGTACTGAAAACAGTTGTAGTTGATCTTTGTGTGAATTATACTTCAGTAGAAAGGATCTGCATGTATTTTACTGAATGTAACCTTTCTCGGTACCTTCAGGTAGTGTCACCTTTTGACCACTCTGTACTAGTAGGTCCCTCTAGGTAAGGAAAGCATGCACTCATTTCTGATTCACAACCAGCTAGTTACTCGCATCAGTTTTACATGCCTCGGACAAGAAGATGGAGGTGAAGTTTTCTCTGAAAGTGTCAGATGGTTCCTCCCCCACCCCAACTAGAACAGTCATTTCAGAGAAACCAGCAAACATACAGAAAAATATAGATTAGTCCTAGATTTCTCCCTTTTGAAAAGGTCTGTCAACCACAGTGCAATGTACGTATAATTTATCAGCACATGACTCAAGTTCAAAACTGCCTTCTTTCGGACCACAGGACTGTGGCACATCACCCTCTTGGAAGGAATGTTGTCCCTTTTCCCAGAGCCTGGGTTCGCTGTACCTAATTGTCTTTAAAGATTTGGAACATGCACAAAGATCCTGATTAAGAGGAATATACATGTTGCAGCCCCAGTTTTTAAACAGATACTATTCATTATCCTAGATTTAGTACAGTGGCAACTTCCAAGTACATTGACAATATGCAAAAAACAATTAGCCCTAAATAATTGGCCCACTCCGAACACAGCATCTGAATGTCAGACCTCTCCAAATTTCCTTCACTATCCCCTGGCTGTTTGGTCCTGGAACTCTTATCTTTTTAATGACTTTTCTCTCACTGGCCATCTCCTGAAATTAAGAAATACCACCTAGATCCAGCTAGGACTGGTCTGGCCAATTATGGACAAAAGGGCATCTTCAAAGTAGGTGGCATTTGTATAGTTAATCTTGCAGCGTTATATGAGGTAAGGGAATGCTACAGGCACTAAAAAAGAGAGTGCTCATTCACAGAAAAAACATTGTCACACCAATAAAAAATAAATATGGCTGAATTATGACAACTTTACCTTAACATATTCTTTATGTCAGTGGTGTCCATTATGTAGCCCTCAAGGGTGACTGTTAAGAAGAATATGCTTATGAATTGAGAATATGTTCCCTGAACAGCTTTTAAACTGAACATGACTCCCCAGTTACTTCCCAGATCACCCTAAGCCAGTCCTGATCTGAACTGAAAGCACTCAGAGTAGCAACACTTCTTCCTCCCTGGCAATGCAGCAGGGGAGGACCAGTAGTTCTGGTTTCTCCATTGCCTGCTTTCCTACTGGGCAGCGGGAGCCCCAGAGAAACCAGGACAGGAGCTTCACTCGCTCTGATGGAGTTTAGAGGAGCATCTAGCAAAGGATGGCTCCCGCCCTCTCCCCCGCCAACCACCCGTGGCAATTCAAGTGAATAGGATAAGAGAAGCTGAGAACCAGCAATCAGTCATGGCTCCTGTTGTGTCTTTAGCTCTTTACACAACATTAGTAATATGAAGAAGCCACCCAGGCACAGCTGGGTCCCAAATAACCATGTTCACTTGCTGTAAACAAATATGCAAGGCCTAGCTATACACATACTTCTGCTCTGACTGATTTCTGACAGCTTCTAAACCATAGAACACAGTGAGCACCACTAGGGGGCTCTCAAACTATTTAAAAGGCTATTACCCTTTCCTATACACTACAGCTCCCCAGTTCTCTGCTCCAGCCCAAGTTAAATCAGCCTGGGGGATGCTCTAACTTGTGTCAGCCAGCTATGGTTCCCAAGGGACTTTACACCAGCTGGGGATAGCTGGAGCAAAGGTTACCCCCCATTCTCCCCTCCCCCCCCCCCCCCGGTCAGAGGCTGCAGAGAAGGAGGAAGAGGAGTCAGCAGTGCTGGCCCTGCGCCCACTGGGGACTCCCACATGCTGGGGTATGCCCGGCAAGGGGTTTGCAGATGGTTTCTGTTCCCATTTCACCTCCTGAGCAGCACAAAGGGAGTGGAACCAGGTAGAGAATCTGCTCCTAAGTATCCGTTGTGGCCCCTTGACCTTTCTAAAATAATATGTTCATCCCTCACATTCAAAAGGTTGGACACCACTCATTTATATAGTATCATAGTTGTGCCTGGTACTTCAGAGGTGAGCAAAAGCATGACCTTTCCCTGACATGCTCAAATTCCAAGTTAAACCCAAAGCCTTACAAACACAACTGCAGATGATGGTAGTGAAGGAGTAGGGATGTGGCTTGTGAGGGGCGGCAGTGGGAAGAATACCATTCATGAATAATGTAGTTTGTTTGCTGACTGCTGATCATGTGCATTGTTTAATCAGTATATCTCTTGATTTTCAGCTTCTCATTAAAAATAGACATGTTTTAATAACTTTCTGGGGCATGACCTTTGAAAAGCTTCATTTAACTTCAGCTCCTAAAGATACAGTGCCAAAATTAGTGCTAATGTGTAAGGTGATATAACTTAGACCTTTGCACTCAGTCCTCCCTCTACTTACTCTACTCTATGGATATTCACTCTGTTGATGTGTAAGAGTCTAAATAGGTGCTCAGAAAAGGTATAAACTAAAGTCACTCCATCCTATTTTAACTTATGCTATATTACATCTTCTTTTGCCGTCTTGGCTTTAGCTAAATCAACTCAGACTTTTTTGCATACAGTGACTTGGCTGCTCCATGCAAATTCATTTGTGAATGTTTTACCTTTTTCCTTGAGGTGCAATGTATTGGTTTCTTGATAACATACTTTGACATGCTTAACTATCAGAAACATAAGACTCATAAATCCTGAGACCCCCATGTGAAGTCAGACTGTTGGATGGCAGACACACATGCAGATATCTAGTTGCAAAGCTGCAGCAACAGTAGGACACTAATGTGAGTAGTTGTGTTACGGAGTGTCAGATTTATTGAGAACTTTGTTTAAGAAGTTCAAACAAGGGGCATGACTTTAAAGCATCCATGTTTGAGCTGTTTCACCATGTGGCATAAAGATCACTGATATTTACATGCTCATTAATACCATATGATAATATCATGGATATTACAGCAAATGCGCTATAAAAATGATGGCCAATTTAAATTGTTCTACTTATCCTTCAGATATAGATGTGTACATTTTGAACTTGATGTTAACAGTGCTTTATATTTACAAGCATGTTCATTATTGTTTCAGCACAATTGAAACAATTCTGTGGCTATCAAACTTTTGTTTGTTTCATTGCTTCTTAAACTGCCTGATGAAATCTAGTCTGCTGACAGACTGTAAATTTCTATGCAAGTGTCAAGTAGCTTTGATGAGATCTATCATAATTATTATTAAACTAGACTTTATTTGGTTTTAATACTATAGTATCTTCCATATTGAGAAAATTACAACATTTAGCTGCTGCTGGAGATGACATGCCTAAAGAGCTTCTAAAACAAAGATGGTTAAAATACAGGTTTCAGAGTAACAGCCGTGTTAGTCTGTATTCGTAAAAAGAAAAAAGAAAAAGGAGTACTTGTGGCACCTTAGAGACTAACCAGTTTATTTGAGCATGAGCTTTCGTGAGCTACAGCTCACTTCATCGGATGCATAGCATATCGTGGAAACTGCAGAAGACATTATATACACACAGAGACCATGAAACAAAACTTCCTCCCACCCCACTCTCCTGCTGGTAACAGCTTATCTAAAGTGATCATCAAGTAGGGCCATTTCCAGCACAAATCCAGGTTTTCTCACCCTTCCCCCCCCCCCCCACACACACATACAAACTCACTCTCCTGCTGGTAATAGCCCATCCCTCTTTGAAACCTCTCTTTATAATGCGCATGATAATCAAGGTGGGTCATTTCCAGCACTAATCCAGGTTTTCTCACCCCCCCCCCACACACCCCCCCCTCCAAAAAACACACACACAAACTCACTCTCCTGCTGGCAATAGCTCATCTTACAATGTGCACAGCAATAATCCAAGTTTAACCAGAACGTCTTGGGGGGGGGGGGTTTGTAGGAAAAAAACAAGGGGAGATAGGCTACCTTGCATAATGACTTAGCCACTCCCAGTCTCTATTCAAGCCCAAATTAATAGTATCCAATTTGCAAATGAATTCCAATTCAGCAGTTTCTCGCTGGAGTCTGGATTTGAAGTTTTTTTGCTTTAAGATAGCGACCCTCATGTCTGTGATTGCGTGACCAGAGAGATTGAAGTGTTCTCCGACTGGTTTATGAATGTTATAATTCTTAACATCTGATTTGTGTCCATTTATTCTTTTACGTAGAGACTGTCCAGTTTGACCAATGTACATGGCAGAGGGGCATTGCTGGCACATGATGGCATATATCACATTGGTGGATGTGCAGGTGAACGAGCCTCTGATAGTGTGGCTGATGTTGTTAGGCCCTGTGATGGTGTCCCCTGAATAGATATGTGGGCACAGTTGGCAACGGGCTTTGTTGCAAGGATAGGTTCCTGGGTTAGTGGTTCTGTTGTGTGGTATGTGGTTGTTGGTGAGTATTCGCTTCAGGTTGGGGGGCTGTCTGTAGGCAAGGACTGGCCTTTCTCCCAAGATTTGTGCCACAATTATGGTTAAATTCCATATTTATATTCTTGCTCTGAATTTATGGATCAGATTGTTTTTCTACCTTCTGTTTTACCATCTGTTCCTTATAATACTTAAACAGGGAGACACTACTTTCATGCACCCTAGCAAAAGAAAATCCACAATTGGAGAAAAAACAGGGAGTGAATTTTAATAACTGATTAAGTATATGAAAGAGGCAAGTGCTCAGACTAAGGTTTTACAACACTGTCATATTGATAGGACTGTTAAATGGATCAAAATCTTAGTTACAACAGAAGAAAGGAGAGTGATTGTCTTTGATCATTGCTGCCCTGCAGAGAAGCTTCTTGGTCATATGGTATGATTTTTGTTAGAAAAGATGTGCTGAGAAAGATCCTGTAGAGATAACAGAAACCCAGCATACCATGGATAAGGTGAATGCAAGACTTTATTTCTTGTTTATGCAGATTCTTATCTCCTTGTTCTGTGCCCCCTAGTGGCAGCTATAAACATTCACAACTAACAAGGACAGATACAATGTCAGTTGCCTAAAAGAATTATACTAGTTACACATCCAGAGTGGATGATTGAAGGTTTCAGGTCCAAAGAAAGAAAACATGAGAGAGCAGATTTTGAAACAAAAGGAGCTAATCTGAAAAACAACAAATGGCTGAATTTCCAGTGAAATGGCCAGTGAAATAAAGATTCAATTTCTGATAACAGTTGAGAATGATTCATAGAGATATGTGATCCCCATGCAATACCAATCAACAGGCCCTATAAGTTTCAGTACTCGGGTTTCAGTTCATGACCATCTCTCCACAGCATTTTTCCAGACTGTTCTGCCATGCCATGCCAGTTTGCGTGAGGGTAGTAATATCTTTCTGCAGTGGGGTGAAGCTGAGGGATGGAGGAAGGTCAGAGAAGAATGGATAGAAAAATTCCTGTGAAACAAGAGGAACAGGAAGCTTTCAACTTTCTCCAGCTGAAACCATGTAAAGGGGAGAAGAGTTTATCACTTCTGCAGAGCTTTGTCAGCAGTAGACCCAGTCCAAAAAGGAGAAGCATGTTGCATGCAAAATTTCAACACCTAACAAAATTTAATTTCCCTTGAGATTTTAATTAAAATTATTTTTCTTTTTCTGTGGAAAAAATTGAAAAAGAAAAATCTGGAATTGTTTACAAAATTGGTTTGAAAATTTTCATTTTAATAGGGGACCCCTTTCCCCACCACCACATTTTTTAATTCCTCAAATCTTTTTCCAGTGGGGAAAAAGGTGTGTGTGTGTGGGTAGGGGGAAGTTTAAAGTGAGAGAGAGAGAGAGAGAGAGCGCGCGCACCTCTCTCATTCTTATCCAAAATGTTGCTGAAAAGTTTCAAGAAAATAAATAAGTTTTAACTTTTTTTAAATGCTCATGATAGATACTTACCCTTTTTCGATTGGCTCAGATGACACAGCTGTGCAGAAGAAAAAGGGTGTTCTGTAGATGTAAGAAGAGCCATTCACTTTGACCAAAGTTGCCGTAGGTCCAACGATGCATGTAACCACATGGTCAACAGCAGTGGATGATCAGTAGTCCAAGCACCTTGCCTAAATGTGGGTGAAGCCAGACTAATAATGGTTACACCAAAAAAGTTCCGCAAGACCAAGGGTATTTACTTCCATTTTGCCCAAAAGTTTCTATTGTGAACTTTGGTCACTATTTGTTCTATTCTAGATTAGATCTTTACTTTTCTAGCACAGACCTTTTTTTGAATGTCTTTATCAAAAGGAGATAAATGATTTATAATTCATTTTACAGTGCGATAATTATGCCCCAAATTATCAAATCAGCCAAAGTTTATAAAATGTTCACAGTGTTCCAGGAGCCATAGGCCAGTTCCTCAGCTGTTGTACATCAACATAGTTCCATGGACCTATATGTTGTACAGAGTTAGTGAGCCTGCTTCCCTTCTTGTGTATACTGTGGTAAATCAGGAGTAAACCTATGGGTCATTGAAGGTATACACATGTGAAAAATGATGTGGTTGATGTGAGTGAGCCCAGTACTCAGTGCTGAATTTTCACAAAGCAGCTTGGTCACATTTTAGTTATTTATTTGTTTTTTGGTCAAAAACATGTGGTTCTTAGAAATTGTTAAATTTTGGCTCCTACCTGGAAGTCCATAATCTTAACTACAAACCTTTCACTTTACTGATCTGATTCTGGAACCTCTTCCTTTTCCGGAGAAGATCTTTGAAGAAGAAATGATGAGCATATCAACTCTCTTTTAATACCTCCATTGGCTGCCTCTTCTCTATCATATCAAACAAACTACTTCACCATCAAGGCCCTCATGACCTATCCCCACCCTACCTATAATCTCTCATTAAGAAAGGATGGTCAACTCCAGCCTCTGATCACCCAATGATACCAACCTCTATCTCCCACTTCTTAAATTTTCAAATAAGCACCTTCATGTTCTCTCACATGCTACCCCTGATGCTTAAAAGAAGCCTCCTGTAAAGTTTTACAAAATTACCTCATTATCTTCTTTCAGATCCCTCCATAAAACTCTCCTTTGCCACAAAGACTTCAAAACACTTGACAACTGTTAGACTTCTGCAGTGCTGAGATCACCTCTTGTCAGGCTGACCAATATTGTCCTATTATTTCCTTGTGCTCCCACATCTGTCTGCCTGTATCCATCCGTTGTCTCTTGTCTTGTACTTAGATTCTAAGCTCCTTGGGGCAGGGACTATCATTTTGTTCTGTGTTTGTACAGCACCTAACATAATGGGGTCCTGGTCCATGGCTGGGGCTCTTAGGTGTGACAATAATACAAATAAGTAATCAAGGCTCAGCCATCACATTGATGAGTGTGGAATAAGGACCTAAATGGAATAGAATTGCTGGGCTTACAGTATAATCGACTATATGAAGGAGTATGCTTTGGGGTTGGAAGGTGATTTATTTTAAAGGGAACATATTTTGTTATTAGAAAATTACCCAAGTCATCACCTCCACATTGTCTTTCAAAACTCTTAAAACAGGATGTGGAATTTGTCACGATGTATATGTGGTTTTTTGGGGGTTTTTTTTGGTTTTGGTGTGTTTTTTGCATTCAGTAAAACTTAATCCAATTATGCAGTTAATTACACAGACTTTCTAGAACTGTCTAGTATGTGATAAGGATGTCATGCCTTATACACCAAGCATATATAGATAAAAGAGGGTGATGGGGGACAATTTAACTCTTTTGTATATATTACCCACCAGCAAGCCTCATTTTCCACTAATTGCCTAGATCTAAGAAGAAACTAGTCAGGGTGTGGCACTTAGCACTAATCCCATATTGTCCTATGTGAAAAGTTTGTGCAACTAGCCAGAATATAAATGATTTATTATAGAGACACTGTTTGCCTGGATATGCAAAACCCAAACATCGTCATAGTCACACTGCTTTATCTACTACAGCAGGGGGCAAATTTTGTAGCTCTTTGTGAAACTTTGTTTTTGTGAAATTTCATTTTGGCTTTGTAGCTAAAGTAAATAAGGCTGGGCCTGGCCAGCTTCATAAACCTAGACTGGAGAAAATAGGAGGAAAACTTGGAGGTGAGCCCTCTACAAACACTCATAGAATGACTGAACCACTTATTTTAAAATGCCTTTAGACTTCTGGGTATTACTATGGCCCAGATCCATAAAGGGACTTAAGTGTTGCAAGACCCAACTTTTAGGTACCTAGAAAAATCAATGGAATCCACCAAATCTGGGCTAGGTTCCCTATACCCTATCCCTATCCTCTCTGGGGAGAGATCAGCACCTTAGAATGCAATCAGCAAAAGCCAGCACATGAGGTGGGAAGCTGCCTACGTTAGCCATTGGCAATACCAATGAGAGGGGTGTCCTAAGCCCCACCCCTTTCACAGAGTTAGGCAACTTTAGTCTGGGGTGGAAGGAGGCACTTATAAATATAAAAATATTTATTCTTTTTAAAAGTCTCATGATTTTCGAGACAATCTCATCATGTTTGAATTCTTGGGGTTGTCAGTACTGTACTCTGATATCCAACTCTAAAGGATGGCTTATTTAAATATGCTCTGGTATACAGCCTTCAAGGTTTGCCAGACTTCCATGTCTCAGTTAGGTACATGCTTAACTTTACACATGCAAAACTCCTATTAACTTCAGTGTGTGGGAACATGCTTTAAGTGTTTTGTGGAGAAGAGAATTTCATCTTGTAGCATTGTCACTTTGGCATGATTCCTAAAAACTAAAAATTATGATGTGTTTTTTAAAGTTATAACTATAGCTACAGTCAGCAGCAGAAAATCAAGAGTTATTAGTGAAAGAAGAACATTTCAATGGAACAATATAGCATGCTGTAGAGGGGTTCGGCCAGAGCTCGTCCCTCTCCGGGGCAGCGGGGAACCACACTGCCTCGCTAAATCTGTCTGGTTCTGTCGGGGAACTAGTTTGCCGCGGGGTCTCGCACCGCGGCAGAGGCAAAACAAGGGCTACGCACGTCCAGTTGGCAGGCAGTAGCGAGCCTCACGCTCCGGTCCTTGGACAGGGATGGAGCAAACCGTTAAGCAATAAGCCGAGGCCCTGGGCTAGGACAGGCGGCAAAGAGTCCGTGGCTCAGGCCCTCAGGCAGGGGCTGAGCAAACAAACGAGTTCCGGAGCCCCAGGCCCTGGGTCAGGGCGGGGCAGTACAGAGTCACTGGCTCAGGCCCTCAGGCAGGGGCTGAGCAAACAGGTAAGCAACAACAAGCCCAGGCCCTGGGTCAGGGCATGGCAGTACAAAGTGTGCGGCTCAGGCCCTCAGGCAGGGGCTGAGCAAACAAATGATTTTGGGAGGCCCAGGCCTAGGCCACGTTGGGTGGCAGGGGGGACGCAGGCCCACCCCTCCACTGCGTCCCAGCCCGGGGCCCCAGCAGCGGCAGAAGGCCTGCTGCTTTGTCAATGGGGATCCTGGCCGCAACACACTGACATATACTCTGGGTGTGCTGCATCCAGACTAGGGTCTGCTGCCCCCAGGCTATTTCCTACCTGCCCCTCTAGAGATACCTGTGTTGGGACTGTGTCCTCCAAGGCATCAAGCACCATGGGCTCCTCAGGGTACCCAGCGAGCGGTAGGCTTGACAGCTCCTCTGGGTAACTTGCCACAGGTAGGCTTAACAGCTTCTCTGGGGTCTGGTCGGCATCATGCCTCGGCTGGTCCGGCCAGTCTTCAAGTTGGTCGCCAGTTGCAGGAGTCTCCCAACCGGGAGCTAGGCTACAGGCATCTGGCTTCTCCAGCAGCTGAGGCTCTAGTGAGCTCTGGGGTGGGGCTTTTGTACTTCCTGTCCTGAGCCTTGATCTCTGGGGGGTGGGTGCAGGCTCCGCTGGCTCTGCCCACTTTGGCGTCCAGAGGGGCTCATCCCTCTCTGGGGCGGCAGGGAACCACACCACCTCGCTACACATGCTAATTTGACAAGATTAGAAATTCATATTCTATCATAGACTCTGGGGATGTGATAACACAGTGCATTGTGACAAGCTAAATGGTTGGTAGTTTACTTAGTCAGTTCCTGTCAGCAGTTTCATCTGTGTTGAATAGGTATAATTGTGTCTTAGAGAAGGCCCCCAATGCAGTTAGGACAGAGCCAAACTTTCCCAAATCCATCATTAGCTACAATTTCCTGCTACGGATAAAAATGCTTCTGCCTCCAGTATATATTTGTGTTCTGCTAATAGAAAAGTAACTTGCTGTAAAAACATATTAAGTATAGTCCCAGTCTTCAAAGTTAATTTGATTTAAATTGTGACACTACATAGTTATCCCATTAGATTTGTGTGTGCACGAATGTGGCATTCAATCGAGCAATGTTAATATGAAAACATTCACACTGTAAAAGGCCCTTCAATACTCAGCTGTGCCACCCAGCCACCAAGTGTATTGGATTTTGAAAGCAAACGCTTCATGAATGTTTAACGATCCAGAGTATTTTCATGGGGAAAGTGTGGGAGGTTTAAAGTTTCTGAACCATTTTGCAGAAAATGAAGTGAAAACCATTACTCCTGTTGGCCATATGACTCAATAATAACTTGGAGACAAAAATTGTTTATGTTTGGCAGAAGTTAATACCAAACAAGATCTATAATCTTATTTTTGCTCACAAACATATTTCCCTTTAAAAGAGGAGCTAAAATGTCCTTACTATGATCCTACACTTTTAAAGATAAGGTACTTTGTCTAGGTTGGAATTTTGTTGTGTTTTCCTGCCAAATCTCTTTAAATAATAATAATAATAATAATTAATAATAATCAGATCTGGATCCCTCCAGCTTAAAGCTTCATACAGTGTTTATTATGGCCTTGCTTTATTTTGAAGAGGAAAAACAGCAGGAAATTGAGTATTTAATCATGTATATAATGTTAAAAATTGGAAACTTTTTTGTTTGAATTACTATAGTTTAGGAGCCAGCATTTATTACAATGTTTTGATTTTTATAACTTTCAACACATTTGGCTCAGACTTGTGAACTTAGATTTTTTGTTTGTGTTTAAATTCTTTCCAATTAGGTTTGCTGACTCCTACAGTTTTCTTTTTAGTTTATACCTAAGCCTATCATTGTGTCATCTTCAGAGTTAGTGTTTCATTTGGGAGAGGTTGGAACAACAGTTGTTAGATGTATTCCCAGATCTGCAAATGTTCAGCACTGTTTTCTAGATCAGAAAGATACTTATATCTAAAATAATGTGAACTTTCTGATTTATTTGATTATTATTATTGTTGTTATATTTTGGTAGTGCCAGATTTTCAACAGTGCTCTGCAGTTCCTATTGCTCAAAATGGGAGCTAGTGGGTGCTTAGCACTTCTGAAAATCTGGCCAAAAAACTCTTGCAATAAATTATTTTTTTCTGTGTTTTAACCTTTAGCATTGAAAGTGAATCCTTTTCAAGTAAAATCTCAAGGGGACATTTTCCAAAGTGCCCAATTGCTGTTAGTGAGTCTAGTGCTCCTAAATCCCTCAGGAACATTTGAAAATCTTCCCCTTAGTCTTTCCCCTATTCTCTCCAAAATCATAGAACTTTGTAGCTCTGCTTCTCTCCATATGTTTTATGCAGAATAATAGCCTGAAGGTTAATTAAGGTCTCATGGTTGCAATCACTTACTTACTATGAGTACTCCCACTTAATCAGGCTCTAAATTTGTACTGAATTTGAGGCATTCTGTTAGGTATTGTTAAACCTTAATCTACAGTTACACTCATTAATCCAAATGATACAGGCTAATCCTGTGGTCATTCATGATGAGTGACTCAAATTATCTATTAGAATAAACTCTCCACATTTGGGATGTTTATCCAAAAGTCTTTGGTATAGAAGATAGACTGGAAACCACTTGAGAACAAACTTTATTACACAATTGCTGATACTTCCTGGATCAGTGAAAACATACTTGTTTTTTTAGTTTTATTTTTAGATGTGTTTCTCACCAAATATAGATGGGAGTGAGGTAGGAGAGAAAGAAAGGTTCTGCGCATTGCAGCCATCTGTGACTTCCATAGCAGCTGGGAACCCAGAAGCGCTCCCTGGAGACTAACCTCAGTGAGGGTCTCAGTCATGGAGATTAGCCATCTTCCCTTTGACACATTCTCAGAAAGAACCAGAGGTTGGCACTGAGGAGAAACATAATGGAAGTGAGTGGGGAGAGACGAAAGAAGCAATCAGATTAAGAAAAGGGAGGATAAATTGGTTTGATGCCATCTACCTCTGTGAGGGACTGTGTTTCAGACAAATTTTAATGGTCAGTGGTAGAGATAGTCAGGAAGTGGGGATGGGAGGGAAGGGATCTGCAAAAGTTATGTCCTGTTTTCAGTTGGGGGAAAAAATTTCAACAGATTTTCTGAACATAATTAACCAGTGGTAGCCAACACTCTCTATAGACCTAAGTGAATTGGTAGCACGAATCCTTGATTTTTTCAGGAGAAAGTCAAAGTCTCTGTATCTGTATCTAATTATATTACTCAGTATGCAGCTATTTTTCTAAATGTCAAAATGTGACTAGTAAATAACCCTAAAACTCAATTTTAACGTTAATACAATAAAATAGTTTTAAAAGAGAATAATGTCGGCTGGAGAAGAGACAGCTCTGTTGTGCACACCGAGCATTTTTGTGAGGATATTTCTCTCTCCCCTTACCCTTCAGCCCCCCCACCTCCATTTTTTGACCTAGTTCTCTAACATAGCCACAGAAGCATACAGTATGTTGTTTAAAGTCACTTAAGGGGGAAAAAAGGCATAGCAATATTTCTTAATGTCTCCTTATGCTCAGTTTGTCATTGTTATATTAAGACATGTTCTGGTATTCTTGTTTTTATAATCTATGCTACGTTTAGAACATCTGTACAGGGAGAGACTAGTTGGAGACTCTTTTTAAGGGAATTATTTACAGTACATGCTACAAATGGGACTTGCAGGTAAAGCACCACATTCCAATAGCTTTACCAATAACTGCCGAATGCCTCCAATAGCTGTGCTTAGCAAGATATTTCCAAAATCCTTACTGTACCTTTATCTTCTAAACAAGTGGGCTAAATAGATTTCAGGCTATTGTCTTTTTAAGGGGGTGACAGAAAAGGTAACCTAAATTCACCACATCATAAACAACCTATAGCCCTCCCCCTCTTCATTTCCCCCATATGGCTTTCAGACTCCTAGCATATTTTTAAAAAATTGTATCTAGAAATCCCTACATCCCCATGAGCCTTCTCTTTCCTACTCCTCTGAAGTATCTCTCCCTATGTCTCCCCATCTGCATCTGTGTCTCTCCCATCTCTGCTCCTTTTTCTGCTTCCTATGTATGTCAACTCTTTTCTATCCTAATGACTTCCGATTCTGTCTGCCTCAGACTCTGGCTATTAGTGACACTGGAATTCAGTGCTTTCCCTTTTCAGGTCATCTTTCAACTTTTACTATTTGCCTCTGGACTATGTGAAATACATTTATTAGTATAGCTCATTTAGAACAAATAATATCCATTGCTGCAGCCAGGTGCCTTTGTTTGGTAGGTGGATGTAGCTATATCATTTTGTGAATCTTTGACTGATCCTTTGTATAATTCTCTTTGACATCCCTAGAGATTTTACAGTGTGAAATGTATTGATTTGTATAGACTTTCAATGCCTTGGATTCCAAATTCAATTTTAAATGACCGCAAATTAACTATAGAGTGTGTTTTATTACACATATTAGCCAGGAGGAGTGCTGATGGGGATAGGAAGTTAATAGTTTATTAATACATTTCTTCATCATACATTCAGGTAATAAGATTATTTGTAACTCCAAGGGTATGTCTTTGTGGGGAGTTAAGACAAATTGTTTCATTTGGAGATCTCTTTTTTACAGCCAATCTCAGCATGGCTTTTACTCCTGGCTCAGCCAAATGGAGGCTTTCTTGTGGCTCACCTGATGGAGCAGTTGCCGGTGCAAGTTTGCTTATATCGATGTGCAAAACTCATGAACAGCATGTTCAGCCACTGGATGGGGAGATTCTGTTAGTAATTACTGAAGTCTGATCTACTGTCTGACTATTTGAACTGCTGAAACCTTCACTTCCTCAGCTTTTGACAGAGAGCGAGAATAAATCAGCATTTTAAAAATGGTAACACATTTTTGTTGCCAAATGAAATGTGATAACTGAATCCCTTGTAAAATAATATTTTTGGAGAAAAAATGAGATCAGGGCCAGATAAAAACAAGTTATTTACAATTCAGATCATGGATTAATATCAGTCCAGTATAGTACTATTAACAATAAAACATAAAAACAAACCTTTATAATCTATTGCCTTGTTTAAATAGTTCTAGCTAGTTCAGTGATAGTTTTAGCTTCTGTTCCTAGCATATTTCTAGATCTACAGTCCCATTACAGTGGCGCCACTTAGCACAAATACAGTGATGGTTTTGCCAGTTTTTCTACGATAAACCTTTTTTCCAGGAATTCATACATAATCATAAAAATTCCCTCAGAGTTGAAACTTGGCATGTGAGGAATTCACAAGGATTTTCTTGTGATTTCCTTCTGTGTACAAATGTACAAAAATAAATCAGGCTGGTCATTTAAATGAGAATTATTTCAAAATAATATATTGGTAAAGTTCGTAGAATTGTGTTAGATGGAGATGGATAAGACCACAGCCGTCTAATATAAGCACACACATTCCCTGCCAATGAGTGATTGTTCTGAAGACGATGGTTTGTTGCTTTTCTATCACAAAGGCTCCAAATTGCATGTGTGTGTGTGTGTGTGTGTGTGTGTGTGTTGGGTGGAATCATGAGATTTGGAAAGCAATTAGTAATTTAATAAGGTCGAATTTCTTTTGGTATTCTGAAAAATATACAAATGGCCAAGACATTTTCCTTTGAAAAGCAGGTTCTATATCTATAAAGCTTTAACTGGCTTAAATAACTAATAACTTAAAAATAGATATGACATATTTTAGGCTTATTAAAATTTATTCTGGTATATTGTATGTGTATTTCATATTTATTGAAACCAAGTATTTTTCAGAGCTTTATAATTTGACATCAATAACTATTGCAGTATTGTTTTGAAAGGATGCCCAATACTAATAGGTGCAAACCCCAATCTATTTTGTTTTTCGTAATAGTTTGCATATGCTAGTTTTAATATCAGATGTTTCAGTGAAAAGAAAAATGTGAATCTGAATAACTAGTAACCCTTTAATAACAGACCAGTGGGAAAAAAAATAATTGAAGGAAGTTATTTTAATGAAACAGAGATTTCCACAATTTTAACAAAGAAAAAGTGTAATATTGAGAGTCACCAAGTACAAATAGTCTTACAGGTTATGTTGAACTGACTGTATAGACAGTTAGTCCTTGGGAGGAATGCTTATTTTTAGCTGTGGTACAATTTTTTATTAAAGTTGTGTATTTCACATGTAAAATATGTCAACTGCTTTAGCCTCACTGACTGAATCATTACTTAGGTACAGAGCTACTGCCTACAGGGTATGCATACACAAGGTAAAATAAAAGACCTGTGAGTGCAGCAAAAGCCTAAGACAATAATTGGCTAGGAGTAAGTTAGAATCTAGCTGCCCAGAATGAAAACTGGGAAGATATGAACCTTCCTGAGGAGTGGAAGAAATTCATGCAGGACATAGAGGTCATTTTCAAGGGTCTCCTGAAGTCCACAGATGATGAGGGGAAAATGCTGTTATCTACCAATCCAGATTGGATAGAAAAGAAAGAGGCATTAATAATATTTGGTAAAGTATTTCAGCAGAAGAGAAAGAAGACTCAAGTGCATACTACAATTAATTTGTTGAATATGTCACCCAAAAACTGACCCAGCGGTCACACAATATTAATTTGATAAGAAGGTCCAAGTGAGCACACAAACCACTTTTGATAAAATTAAAGATGCTGGATAAGAATTATGCATTTACCAACATGATGAAATGATTAGAGTTTAGTACAAATTCATTATAAGTCTGTAAGTAGCTGATAATCACAGAGCTGAGCTCGATTTAAATAAAGCATTCAACTTTGCTCAAACACACAAAATGGCATACACCCAGCTAGAATCTATGGCCAGTGTTTTTACATTTGGGTACCTAATTTAGACTGCTAAGTCCATATCTTATTTCAAAGGTTCTGAGCACCCATGGCTTCCACCAGAGTCATAAAAAACCTACTCAACTCATTTTTTTCAAGCCGGCCTCATCCCTTAGAACTCAATTAAACTTACAGAGCAAGCTATGTTTAATGTTTCTACAGTCAGCTTTTGAGCTTATGCAAGGGCACCATTTCTGACTGGAACAGTGTGTGGTCAGTAGGAACCATGACACCTTTGAATCTAGGACCTAAATATAAATTCAGAGGCGTAACTGTAGTTTGAACATTTTGGCCAATGTCTAAAAGGAAGCAGTATACGGAGTTGCAAAACCTCACCAACCTGACAGCCAACCACAAAACAGAAAATATTTGATGCTCAAAGAAGACTACAAACCTGTAACCAAAGGGAGAACATGAGAATAATACACAAGTCCGATGACTATTCAGCTGAAGAGTAGATATGTTTCAAAAGTAAAAGAAAGAGAAATCCTTATGCAAACAATGTGCATCCCAAAGTGTACCGTGTGAGTGAGAGGCCACGCTATAGGACAGAGGTTGTTTTGGCAGAAGCAGTCATCCATGCAAGGGCAAGAGTAGCAACAGTTCCATTGTCCATGACGAAGTGTTCAAAGAAACTGGGAAGAAATCTCTCCAGGTTAAGATGAAATGGATAATGGTGCATAAGAGAATGTAATCTCCACAAAAGTTAAAGCCCTCAACCTCCTCACTCCAGTATGCAGTAGTTGTATGCTTATGAATATGACCCAGTGGATGTGTAAAGTACATGCACACCAGTATGTAAAGGCAACAAGAATATAAAATATAGCATAACATTTTTAGATGTACAAGTGCCTGGGTTCAGATCTTTAACTGATCAAATTGGAGCTGGCATGTTCCCCACTGACATTACCAATATCAAAATAGCACCTGCTAAGACCTAATGAAATAATACAAAGATATATCTAATACATTTTGTTCCTATGGAACAAAAGATGAATGTGGCAGCCACTATAGGTCCCATAGTAAGTTTTAGCACCTTCTCCATGAGAATGTCAGTAGCAGTTGACACGAGATTTTGAGATTGGAAAATGCAGGTATAGTTGTCTCTGTAGATGATCCTAGAGAATGGATAAATTCCATAGTGGAAAAACCACATACAGGACAGGAGGGATTGTGCCGAGAACCATGAGACCCAATTAGGCAAGCAAGCAATAACTTTTGATGGTGTAATTAATAGTGTTCTCTCAGTGGACACTGTGTTAATTCATGAAATGTCAGTGCCACTGCCTTACTCTTATAAATCTATTCTCCTTAGCCCTGTGTGACATCACCTCAAACATTATGTAGTACATTTTTTCCTCTAGGACTTTTAAGCAAGTTCAACTGGCAGTTTACCTTCATCCCTCCAAATATGGCAATTCAGTGTTCTGGCTGGCCACCAGAACTACAGGATTTTTTTTTATATGTGTGTATATATAAAACCGACATGATTTTCCCTACATGCCTGGGCCGCTTTGATTCAACCTCTGCTTGTTTTCATTGTGAGGGATCGTCTCGTTTTCCTAGATTTAGTTTCCTTTCTGTGTTCATGGTAAAATAAACATGTACGGCTTGATTAGTCTTAGTCCCAGCACGTATCAGGCAGCTGCATTACTGGAACCATTTGCCATCGGGGGAGATCAGGCAGCGGCAGTGGTACTGCCCACCTTCAGATGTTCCACTGTGGAGAGCAGTGTCAGAGCTAGATTTTCTGCTGGTGTAAACTGGCATTGCTTCACTGAAGTCAGTGGAGTTACATCAATTTATGCTAGTTGAGGATCTGATGTAAACCTCTGGAGCCCTGGTGTACCTCCAGCACAGCTCTATAGGTGCCAGGGCCTCACTGCAGAGCCTGCAAATCTACTTGTAGATTGCCTCTGGCCCACAGAATGGAGTGTCCTGTTAACTGTTGGTGTCAGGACTATGGCATGCAAACTGGGTTGGTATCAGTGCTTCACTTTAATAGATGCTGTAGACTCTAACTGTTCTTCAGTTTTATGCTGATGTCACCATGAAATACAGAAGTCCACCAGAACTCTCCCAAAGTCAGGGGCTGCTGTCTTCATTAGAATGTGACTGTATCCAGGGGAGGAGAAGGGAAAGGTGTGTATTGTTCAAAGAAGGTTCCCCAGGGAATTTTTTAATCTGGGTTCTTAAGGCCTAGGAACAGTGATACAAAGCATAGCAGATGCTGAATCAGTGTATAAAACCTACGGTTTCACTGTTATAAGAATAAAGATATTACTAGGTTTTCTATTGAGTGATATAACAAACTGATAATTACCCTCCTCTGTGTTTCTAATTTTGAATTTCGTATCTGCATCAGGTTTTTAAGTACATCTGTACTTCCAGTGGGGAAGATCCTTTTATGGCAAGTGGCCTTTTTAGCTGCGTGTCCTGTTTATTTCATTTTTTTTTCTTGGTCTTTTAAATCTCCATGAAATCTTTTCAGTGTTATAAGTTCAGAAATATTTTTAAATGTTTATACAGAAAAAGTCTTAGCATTTCACTTGTTTAATTTAGACTGAATGTTTGGTTCAGGGCTAGAGGTGAAAGTACCACATTTCTTACGGATTTATATTGGGAAATTAGAAAACAATAAAATAAACTTGTCCACCACGGAATTATTATTAGATACCATGTTATGTATGCTGTCATGCTAACCCTATCAAAAGCACTTTTACTATGTCTCTTGTCACATATCTATGACATCATTCTTGCTTCTAAGGACTGATCTAAACACACAAGTAGTACAGACAACTAAAATTGGTTTAAAAACTGAGGTGCAGATGCCTGTGCAAACCATCTTAAATGAGTTTCCAAATGGTTTATATTATTTTACTTCATGTTGGTAACTTTCTCCACTGAGGTTTGTACCAGTTTAATTGTATCAGTTTAAAATAATACCTTTAGTAAAATCAGTGAAAGTTTCTGTGTAGGTGAGGCCTTAGTTCATTGTAATGTAGAAGCTCCTCTCTGGAAATACAAACTATTCGCCCTTCACACTTCACGTTCTAGACCTCAGCTTTTGTGGATAAAGGGAATAACAAGTCTAGTTTCTGTACCTTTGTTCTGTAAGCTCAAATTTCAGACAGGTTTTTGTTTGCATAACATTTCGAATGTACAATTTGTTACAGCATATACAGGTAGTACATTAGAGTAATATGTAGTTAATGCATGCTGTAGATAAAGTGGAGTTTCACTCTGTTCTACCACCTTTTTTGTCAGTGGCCCCCAATGTACCCAAACAAAATTTCTTTTGGGCTAAATTATCCACGCTGGGTTTCAACACACTCATACGTTTATTTCATGCAAAAGCATAGGCAAAATCAATTGAGTTACTTCTGAATTAATATTGGCCTATTGTTGGGGGCGGGGTGGCTGTGTGCCCCAGGTCAGCAGTACCGCTTAGTGGCGATATTCCGGACTGTATCGCCTAATGGCAAGAGTCCAGGGCCACTTTGCCTAGCAGCTATGATACACAATAGTGTCACCCAGGGGTGAGAGCACAGGGGCCACTCTGCCTACCGGCTGCAGTCTACGATAACGTCACCCAAAGGCAAGAGTCCAAGGCCCCTTTACCTAGTGGCTGCAGTCCACAATAGTGTCACCCAATGGCAAGTCAGTGGCCACCCTGCTTATTGGCTATAGTGCAAGGTGGGTAATGAAACTTGGAGTCACCCTACTCCACTGGGCTCCAGCCCAGGACCTTTCAAAACAGTGGTCCATATATGTGGTCTAGGGTCTATTACTCTTATTCGTGTTCCCTAGGTATCTTCCTGACCTTGTTTCAGTACTTCTGTTGGCATCACAGCTCTGTCTTGTGATCCCTCCTGGCTTCCTCCCAAGTTCGTCTCCAGACTCCCTTCCCCTGGTGATAGCAAATTGTCACCCTCGGTTCCCACAGTCAAAGGGCTCCCAGTGGCTCGGTATGAGGCTCAGCCCCGGGCGGTTGGAGTCCAAGTGGTTTATCAGCAGGAGGCTGCTGCATCCAATTGCTTTTCTCCCCAGTCAGCCCACACTGAGCTGAGCTGCTCCCTTTGAATGCTCCCTCCAGTGGAAGCGGCTTCTTACCCCTCGCCTCACAAAAGCAGAGCCAATACACCCTGTCACACCTATATATATGAAAAATGGCTTCTTCCAATAATTCTGTGCAAAAAACACTAAAATTTAATTCAGATCTAGCTTTTTAAAATAGATCTACAAAAGATTATTTTTTGTCTTTACCACTATTTCAATAGTAGTACAATATTACAATATTAATAACATACACAAAGTATTTGGTTTTCAGTGTATTAGGTGTTTGTTGTTTAATCAACAAACTTTGAAAATACCCAAAGATTTTAGATAATATGGGTACAGTGAGCCTCAGATAAGGACAACCTGGTTTCAGCTGATTTCAAGGCAAATAGTGCCAGATCAAGGAACTCAAAGGTATTAGTGCAAATATAAAGTTTGAAAAATCAAGCATTCGTTATAGAGTTAAGGCTGGAAAGCTTAGACATAACTCTATGCAACACGCTTATGCCTTAAAATATGATCCCTTAACACAAAAGCAGCAGTCTGGCCTGCCACCCTCAGCAAGTGTCAATGCTTACAAGTAAAACACTTGCTAATGGATCAGTTTGGCCCAAATACTGTAGGACTGTCAGAGGCCCCAGAATTACTGGGAACATTGGAAATGCTTCATAAACTCCCCAGGCCCATTTCCACTATGTATGTGTTATTAATGAAAAGGAGCTCCATTGGCCATTATCTTTGAAAATTCGTGGTGATCATTTCGGGGGAGGTCCTGGACGATTGGAAAAAGGCAAATATAGTGCCCATATTTAAAAAAGGGAAAAAAGAGAACCCGGAGAACTACAGACCCGTCAGCCTCACTTCTGCCCCCGGCAAAATCATGGAGCCGGTCCTCAAGGAATCCATTTTGAAGCACTTGGAGGAGAGGAAGGTGATCAGGAACAGTCAACATGGATTCACCAAGGGCAAGTCATGCCTGACCAACCTGATTGCCTTCTATGATGAGATAACTGGCTCTGTGGATATGGGGAAAGTGGTGGATGTGATATATCTTGACATTAGCAAAGCTTTTGATACGGTCTCCCACAGTATTCTTGCCAGCAAGTTAAAGAAGTATGGATTGGATGAATGGACTATAAGGTAGATAGAAAGCTGGCTAGATTGTCGGGCTCAACGAGTAGTGATCAATGGCTCGATGTCTAGTTGGCAGCCGGTATCAAGCAGAGTGCCCAGGGGTCGGTCCTGGGGCCGATTTTCTTCAACATCTTTATTAATGATCTGGATGATGGGATGGATTGCACCCTCAGCAAGTTCACAGATGACACTAAGCTAGGGGGAGAGGTAGATATGATAGAGGGCAGGGATAGGGTCTAGAGTGACCTAGACAAATTGGACGATTGGGCCAAAAGAAATCTTATGAGGTTCAATAAGGACAAGTGCAGAGTTCTGCACTTAGGAAGGAAGAATCCCATGCACCTCTACAGGTTGGGGACCAACTGGCTAAGCAGCAGTTCTGCAGAAAAGGACCTGAGGATTACAGTGGATGAGAAGCTGGATATGAGTCAGCAGTGTGCCCTTGTTGCCAAGGCGGCCAATGGTATATTGAGCTGTATTAGCAGGAGCATTGCCAGCAGATTGAGGGAAGTGATTATTCCCCTCTATTCAGCACTGGTGAGGCCACACCTTGAGTATTGAGTCCAGTTTTGGTCCCCCCACTATAGAAGGGATGTAGACAAATTGAAGGGAGTCCAGCAAAGGGCAACAAAAATGATTAGGGGGCTGGGGCACATGACTTACGAGGAGAGGCTGAGGGAATTAGGGTTATTTACTCTGCAGAAGAGAAGAGTGAGGGGGGATTTGACAGCAGCCTTCAACTACCTGAAGGGGGGTTCCAAAGAGGATGAAGCTAGGCTGTTCTCAGTGGTGACAGATGACAGAACAAGAAGCAATGGTCTCAAGTTGCAGTGGGGGAGGTCTAGGTTGGATATTGGGAAACACTATTTCACTAGGAGGGTGGTGAAGCACTGGAATGGGTTACCTAGGGAGGTGGTGGAATCTCCATTCTTAGAGATTTTTAAGGCCTGGCTTGACAAAGCCTTGGCTGGGATGATTTAATTGGTGTTGGTCCTGCTTTGAGCAGGGGATTGGACTAGATGGCCTCCTGAGGTCTCTTCCAACCCTAATATTCTATGATTCTATGGTCTGGAGTTCCTTGTGAAAGCATGGGAAGGGGAGTTACCACAGCTATTAAAAGAGCCCCAAATGTAGAGCATGTTATGGAAAATTAAAATGCTTCTGATGCAGCAAAAGATTCTATTCAGAGGGTATTTGACACCACAGAGTCTTTTCAAAATGTGGGCCTTGTCCTCTTATGTTTGTTGGTGCTGTAATAAAGAAAAAAGAACCCGGATGCATCAGCTTTGGGAATGTCCAACAGGCAGGCAGCAGTGGAAGGGGGTGAACCCAAGAGTGAAAACAGTGCTTGACGTCAGCAACCAAACCTCAGCTGAACATTATATCCGAGGTTATGTACCACAAAACCCACAAAAACTTTCATTTTTGAGGATTGTAGTGACTTGGAGTGGTTCCTCCCTGTCTGCATCAGAGGGAGGCTACTCCGCCTTGCTATGCCACCTAACTGCTGAGGGCAGATCAACAAGGGATTAGGACTATAAATCAGTAAGGAGTCTATTGCCAACCCTCTGGCTGGGGTAAGAAGCAAACAAAGCCAGTCTCAGCCCTCTGGGCTGGGCCAAGTAATACTAAGCAATCAGGCTCAAGTCCTCTGGGTGGGGCAGAACAGAGGCAGCTTGTGGCCCCGGTCCCCTGGGACAAGCAGCAAACGAATGCAGGCTGTCCAGCTTAAGGTGGGTAGGCTGTCACTCCAGTGGTGGGGTTGGCAGCGGGGGGTAGGGGTCCCAGGCCCAACTTATTCCACTGGGTCCCAGCCCAGGGTCCTAACAGTGTTGGGGAATCCCACCACTGGGTCAGCGGGGATCCTGCCAAAACACACTGACCGTGGCTTCAGCAAACGCAACTGGACTAATGTCTGGTTTCCCTGGGCTACTTCATACGCCTACCTGGTCATAGGGCTTTGTCGCTCACGGGCCCTTGGGCTCTTTGGGGTACCTGGCAGCCGGCAGTTCCAGCAGCCCTTCGGGGTATTTGCCGTGGGACAGCTCCTCCAGATGCTTGCAGGTGGCAAGCTCCTTCAGGTGTTCCTCCAAAGGCAGGGTTTGATACAGCGCAGTCACTAGTTCAGGGGACAGCAGCATCTGACTCTTTTGCTGGCTCTCCCTAAACTGTTGGAGTAGGCATACACCCAGAGTAGAGCAGTGGTATCTGGACCTGTCTGAGTCTGCAGAGAAAGAAAGAATAGCTTCATTGATGTAGAGAGCAATGGTATGACTTCGAATAAATTTTATCTAATTTCTTGATATATTTGGATAAAAAATGTTGAGATAGCTCAAATAATGCCAGACTTTCATCCCACCTGACCTCTCTGCTTTTTCCTTCCCACTCCCCCCCGCCCCCGGTCCCCTCCTTCCCTTTTTTGCTTATGTTTTTTATTGTTACCCCAACCCTAACATGTTATATCTGTGTAATATTGTCTGATTTTGTATTGTTTAGCCTTGCTGCTTTGACAAGTTGTAAAGTAGCATAATTGCATGGTTTTTATTGGCTATCCTGTGAAATGTGTGGTATTTGGTAACATATACTAGCTGTAAGTCGTTTACCTTTTAATTTTTTTTATTGCTTGTTTCTTTATGAAAATTAATTAATATTACTCATAAAAATAGGATCCCTTCATTAAGATATTATTTCAAATATTACTACTATATACAGATTAGAATTCATTGAGACTCTACAATAATTAAAAGAAAGTACAGCACAATTTTACTGCACATACATGGGACTTCTTACTTTAAATGGTTATAACCTTATAACTACTCAATTGATTTCTTTCAAATGTGGCTCACGTTATCAAGTTCTGCAAAAATCTGCCAAAGTTACGTCTGATGTTTCTTCTTTTCAGTTTCTGTTACCCTATGTTGCAGCAAAAAATGTTGCACACAGATGTTCATTTAGCAGCCGTGTTAGTTTGTATTCGCAAAAAGAAAAGGAGGACTTGTGGCTCTTTAGAGACTAACCAATTTATTTGATCATAAGCTTTCGTGAGCTACAGCTCACTTCATCGGATGCATAAATCTCCTCACTGTATTTTCCACTGAATGCATCCGATGAAGTGAGCTGTAGCTCACGAAAGCTTATGCTCAAATAAATTGGTTAGTCTCTAAGGTGCTACTAGTACTCCTTTTCTTTTTACAGATGTTCATGTTGCTTTTGTTGTTCGTGTGTAAATTAGGAAAATAGGTGGTGTTTTAAAATATGCTAAAACATGTCAATTAAAACCTATTAGCTAACATATTTTTAGGGCCACTACAGCTAGGGTGAAATCCTAGGCAAAACTCCCCTTGACTTAAATGGAGCTAGGATTATACCTCTAGTGTACACAGGGTTTAAAACCTTTGGGGAAAAAAAAACAAAAAACAAAACAGAGCTGGTTCTACAGTCTGCCCTATTTGACGGTCAGTTATTGTGGGCCTCAAACGTAGGCCCATGGGGTTACTAAGTAAGAGCCCTACTGTCAGTGCCGCAAGTGCAGAAGAGGGAACTGCAGCTAATACCCCACCACTGGAGGTTACACCAGCAGATTCAGTGGGGTCAGATGACTAGCAGCAGACTGTGACTGGACACCACCAAGTATAAAGATTCCTGTTCCTGGCCTACCCCTTGTCTGAGCAACTAGTTGTTAGGCCTAAACCATGCAGTCCAAGTCTCTTCCTCCTTGCCTGATTCCTGCTGCTTCACCTTGCTCCCTTTTCCCAGGACCACATATTGTCCCACTCACATTACCATGCCTTGTTCCTGGTTTTAGCTTTCTCACCCTGAACCAAGTTGCTGACTGTGGCTTGACTCTTGTAGTGATTTCTGATTCTGTTTGCCTTAATAGTTAGTGTGACTTCTGACTCTGCCCCTACTCTTGTCCCTTGATTTGATTTCTGACTCTGGCTTGACTCATGGCATTTACCTCTGAACTCTGACCCTGATGCCACACCCAGCTCTGCCCACTAGGAAAGACTGCCCTGTTACAGACCTTGATGTTGACTATGACAAATGGACACAAGTTTTAGAGGTAGTTAAATCCTACCTATAGCAAGTCCCTGATCCAGTCCCACTGAAGTCAACAGGAGCTTTACCATTGACTTCAGTGGGCACAGAATCAAGTCCTAGGTGCCAAGTGGTGAATTCAACATTAGCTAACAATAATTATTTTCATCATTGAGATTTGACCATACAAGAAACAGATTGTAGGGTGTTTTTTCTATGCAAACAGCTCAACCAAATATTGTTCAAATATTAAATACAAAAATCCATAAGCAAGTTTGAAGAAAATTGGTTTAGTAGTTTTAGAGTTATGACAAATGTTTTAACATGATGATTAATGTTTTTAAAGTTGAATGGGCCAGACGTTGAAGTGGCCTCCACAGACATTGTCTCAGTGCCAGATGCACTCATGGACTGAGGGCCAGAAGTACAGCAAAGCTCTAGGCTCAGGGCATATGAAAATACAAATAGGCTTAATGCTACTTCTTTTTAAAGTAAAGCAAAATAGCTGCTGGCTATACAAACTCTTTTCCTTTTCCTGTTCTAGCCTAATCTGTAGTGCAACATCAGTCACTGTCCAATATGTTAACCATAAAATGTACCTCTGTGTTGTTTAAAACAGAAGTTATGTGATGTTTTAATACGCACTGAAATGGAGTCATGTATTGATTCAGCTTTTATGCAGTGTTGTTGTAGCTGTGTTTGGTCCTAGGATATCAGAGAGAAAAGATGGGTGAAGTAATATCTTTTATTGGACCAACTTCTGTTGGTGAGAGAGAGAAGCTTTTCAGGTCCTGAAGAAAAGCTCTGTGTAGCTCAAAGCTTATCTCTCTCACCAACAGAGGTTGATCTAATAAAAGATATTTCCTCACCCACCTTCTCTCTCTAATATTCAGATTTTAGTGAAGCAATGTGTTTTGGGTAAGGAGAATTAGTTTTTTAAACAATTCCCTGTGGTACTGGAACTCACCCCCCCTGCCCAGTCACTCCTTCCCCTGTACCTCTCCACAGTGTATGTGTGTAGGGTGGAGAGATAGCATCGCCGAGGCAACTAACAGCCCCTCTTCCACACATAGAAGGTTCCCCTCCACACAAAGATCTGAGGCAATAATGGGGCTTTCATGATCCAGTAAAGCGCGTAAGCATTTGCACAGTTTTAAGCATGTGAGTGACCATTCAGCTTGGAAAAGAGATGACTAAAGGGGAATATGATAGAGGTCTATAAAATCATGACTGGTGCGGAGAAAGTAAATAAGGAAGTGTTATTTACTCCTTCTCATAACACAAGAACCAAAGGCCACCAAATGAAATTAATAGGCAGCAGGTTTAAAACAAACAAAAGGAAGATTTTTTTTACACAATGCACAGTGAACCTGTGGAACTCCTTGCCAGAGGATGTTGTGAATGCCAAGACATTAACAGGGCTCAAAAAAGAACTTGATGAATTCACGGAGGATAGGTCCATCAATGGCTATTAATCAGGATGGGCAGGGATGGTGTCCCTAGACTCTGTTTGCCAGAAGTTGGCAATGGGGGACAGGGGATGGATCACTTGATGATTACCTGTTCTGTTCATTCCCTCTGGGGCACCTGGCATTGGCCACTGTCGAGACAGGATACTGGCCTAGATGGACGTTTGGTCTGACCCGGTATGGCTGCTCTTATGTTCTTACATGCTTAAGGACTTTGCTGGATCAGGACATATGTCAGCAGGATCATGGGACAACTGTGCTGGCACTAGCTCACTGCACACGCTATGCCCCCTCCAAGATGCAAAGCAGAGTTAGTATGTCAGCATCGACTGTCCCCAGATGTCATGAGAAGGGTTCCAAGAATAGCGCCTGTCCCCCACAGTTCCTCCCTCCCCCACTTCCTCCTCTCTTATGCCCCCTCATGTGTTTTGTGTTTACATGTATTTCATGGCAAAAAAACAGAGCCTGTAAAGCTGGCCCAGACAGAGTTAATGGGACACAGTCAAGTAGTATATGCTCCTAACTTAACTGAATTTAAACTAGTTTAACAGGGATATAGTATGTCTTACAGTCAGACTGTTTAAATAATCCATGTCTCGCTGTGGAGAGTTTTGAAGAGAGCTCAGTATCCATACTTTATTATTATTATTTCTTTGGGATCTCTTTGCTGGCTGTACTGCAGCAGATAACAAAGCTATTCCCAAAGCTGTGCTAGTATTATTGATTATACGAGTGCACAAACAAATGTTTTGGCAAGATAAAATGCTGCATACGTTTCAGTAGGGGTTTTTTGTTTGTTTTTTTGTTAAACTGTCCGTGTGATCTTTAGCTTAATTTGAAATAGTGAAAAATCAACACTTGCCACTGGAGAGAAAAAGAGAAAGCTGTAGGGACAGAAATGTCGTATTCCAGCTTCTGAGTGGGAGAGAGAGAGAGAGTATACATTTCTGTAACTTTAGTGATGTGATTAGAAGCAAGTATAACAGCACTAGTCAGAATATGGAATGCCATGAGTACTAATATGGCCAGCCATATAGTAGCTCATAGCTCCCTCAAAGAAGTTTGTCCAAGTGAAGTACCTCACTTGTAAGTAGGAGAGAGAGCGCTCTGCTAATACACTGGACAACAAAGCCATATAGCATCTAATTTTTGAGTTATCATCTTATCCTTTAAATCCAAGCTGACAGCGGCCCCAGATAATTTATCACCTGGGTGTTCACTAATCATTATTGTCAGAATGAGGTAAAATATTCAGGTTTCAGAGTAGCAGCCGTGTTAGTCTGTATCCGCAAAAAGAAAAGGAGGACTTGTGGCACCTTAGAGACTAACAAATTTATTTGAGCATAAGCTTTCGTGAGCTGTAGTCACAAAAGCTTATGCTCAGATAAATTTGTTAGTCTCTAAGGTGCCACAAGTCCTCCTTTTCTTTTTGTAAAATATTCAAATACTCCATATTGTGTGCAATATTTTGGTGTTAGAAGACTTTCTAGTTTTGTAGAAACTCCAAAGGCATTTTACTACTGGCAGCATGAGACCCCCAGCATATATCCTCTAGGCTGGAAAACCCAGGGAATTTTTTTTTTTTTTTTTTTTTTTTTTTTACATTATAGACAGATGCTTAAGGAGCAGCTCATCCTTTTTTTCTAATCTGATGTCATAGTCAGTAACATCCTTATTATCCTGGATCAATACCCTGTCACGTGATTGATCAGTTAGAAGTTTGATCTTTAAATATTTCATGTCTTGTGCTTCTGAATTGCCAATGAGACTAAAACAGATAATGGTATCTTTGATTTAGTGTGCCAGCCAGTCAAATTGTGCCAACTCTGTTCTTCAGACATATTTTGTAACCAGTGATTTAACATTCGAGTTGTATGAATCCACTCACCGGTTTTATTGAAAACTGGTGAGTGGATTCATATAACTATGTCATTTTTACTCATACATGAGCTCTTCTGATTCCTTCTGTTTATTACCCAAGCTCCAAGCGCTGGTAAATAGGCAATTAACTTTTCTCTTCATGTTTTATGATTCTTTGATTCATTATATTCATAACACCTTGAGTGTGAGTTATATTTCTGTGTTTGCCCCCTTAAACTAACAACAAAGGGGGAAGATGTTAATGTCTTTCTGACTAGTTTAACTAGTTGGTCATCTAGAAAATCTCTTGCTTTTGACATAGATGCCATCTACACTGTACAGCCCCATCTCCTGTAGAAGAAGGTGGTCCAATATTACACAGAACCAAACCTCTCTATTTTACATCAACCTAACCAACCATTCTCCTCTGCTACTTTCTGTCAGCTCTCTTCCCTTGCTCAGGTGACACAAAGGATCTGCAAATTGAAGACCCAGACATTCCTCTCCTCCATTTCGCTTCTGGCATCCTGGAAGTCTTCACTAATCTGTGAAATATCACTTGAAGCTGTGTCGTTAGTATCATCATCCATGGTGTCTCACTTGTTTTGTCTTTAGAATCCCACCAACCTTGTAGCCAAGCCCCTTGTTGGAGCTCCAGGAAGAAAGCATGCCATGCTGCTGCCTTTTTGGCCATTGTAGAGTGTTCTATCCACTCTCCTTAGTACATAGGCCTTGCTGAGGATTGTCTCTCTTCTTTATTACAACCTGTCTCTTGATCACACTTGAGGTCCTTGTGGAATGAGCTGAGCAGCTAGGTTTAGGTATGACCCCTGAAGTTCTCTGTTGCTTTTCTTCATTTGAGGCCTAACAGACATTATCTGTGGCTGCCATGCTGAGTAGTAGATTTGTTACCTCTGGCTGTGTAGAATTCCTCATGGTGCTCTCTGTCCTGGGGGTCCCAGACTACCCATAATCATCTCTATTTCTTAGAGGATTTGATTATTAGAGATGTCAGTAGGTGGGTATCTGATGACCTACCTACAACGTACGAAGGTGGCAAATCCCACGCAATATCTATACAAACTTCTAATAAGTTCTGGGGATGAGCTGGTGGCTGTAGCATATGTGGATACCAATAACCTAGAGATGGGTAGGAGAGGGATCCTGGAAACTAAATTAAGATTACTAGGATAAAAAGCTTAGCCCTCGAGCTCCTATACTAGCTTTCTCTGAAAAGCTGCTAGTTTCATGAGCAGGGTCAGCTAGATGGGAGGAGCTTGGGTCTCAATAAATGGATAAAAGATGGTATAAAGAGGTGTGTTTTAAATTTTATTAGGCACAGGGAAAATTTGAGGGGAGAGAATCTGTACAGATATATGGGTTCCAACTTAACCATAGTGCTGATAGACTAATGTTCTGACTGGAAGTTCATTATATCCATCAGTGACATTTTAACCAGGAAAAAATCTTTAATGTGTTTCATCTGACATTACTGAAAGATAAATTTGTGCATCCTCAGATACGATCCATGTCACCTATATGAACAATTTAAAAAAGACTGGGTGATGCTGTGCACCAATATTCTTGATGAAGTTAATAATAATTTAACTCCTAGCTGAGCTAAAGAAGTGGCCTTCAACATTAGATAATTGGTAAATATTAAGTGTACCATTGTTACAACAGCAGCATTCCTGATGGATAATACTTTGTTTTTGTTTCCAAGGACTTGATTCTGCCACCCTGACTCACACTGAATTTTAATGGAATTACTTGTGTATTAAGGTGCTAGTCACTGTAAGGGTGGCTGAATTGATCCCTGAACATTTCTGCTGTTTCAATAGTAAAGTTGTGGGAATAAAGCAAGTGTGTTTATTGTGTTCTTGATTAAAGTTCTTAAAAGGAATTTTAAAAATTTGCAACTAAATAGCACTTTGGAAAATAAAAATTGGCTGCAAAATAGTACCTTCCCAACATAATGTATATGTGAGGCCCTTAATGGAACATAATCCAATTTCTAGTGCCAGAATTAAATCTTGCAGGTGCCACAAATCATTGGTATCTTAATAGAAAAATTGTTTTTCTTTGCAATTTATAAAGAAATGAAAAGTAATGTCAGTAAAATAGGTAAGGAGAAGGGGAGATGGAAGAGAAGTGGAGAACATGTTTTGAAATACTAAGCAGAATTCTAAGTCAGAACACCAGATCAGAGTCCACTCCAGTTTTGGGGAAGTTCACAACCAAACTTCAGTACATTATCAAATAAAGCCATGATCTCTAAGCATAGGTAATGTGTATATAGACATAGTTATAATCTGTGCATGAACATATTGTTAATTACAGTACTTTCAAATTTGTTTTTATACTTGTATTATGTATAGGCTTAATGATAGGAAATTGACTTTTGACTATTGTAAATTGTTGTCTTGGTTTCCATGATCTCCCCTCTGAAACTGAATGGTCAATACAAATTGTTGTTAAAGTGATTATTCTTTTTGTGTTAGGGGAACTATTGTGGTCAGCCCCGTCATTTAGCTGCTTGTAAGTATCTTAATAGATACATAACGGTAGATGCAACAGCAGACCCCTCACGGTTCAACAGCTCTGTCTCACATCCTGTAAAACTTTCATTTTAGCACTGAACCATTTTGTTACATAACAACATTCATATGTAATTTCTTAGGTGTCAATTTGATCATCAGTTTGTGGGGAAACAGACACAGGAGCTAAGGCCAAAGTTTTGCATTGGAGTTACCTAAACTGGGCACATAAATCCACCTGTGAGCACCTAAGGAAAAGTGTCCTGATTTTCAGATCGGTAGAGCCTACAGTTCTTTTAAAAATCAGAACATTTTGTTAGGCGCCTAACTCTATGCACCCAAACTAGAGAATTTTGTCTAGGGCCCCAACCCTGCAAATGTTTTACTTTAAGAGTAGTCCCAATTGACTTAAGTGGAATTTCTCATATGAATAAATGTAAACATGTGAATGAATGTTTGTAGAGGCCTATATGACTTGCATTGGGAGGCATTGTATTTTAGTGGATTAGACCTAGAACTGGTCACTGGAGACTTGGATTCCAGACCTGGTTCCGACTTGCTGTGTAACACCGGGCATGTTACTTGAATTCTGAAAACACCTGTAAATTGTGGATACTGATTTGACAAATGTTGTAAAGTGCTGTATGAAGTGGCAGTATTAAGGCTTGTTAGTAGCAATCAGGGATAGAATTCTGGACATCCTGGTTCTTAGTGCTTAATCCTCTAGACCATATGTCTTTAGGGGCAGCATCGTTTCCTCCTCCAGCTTTTAAGTATTCACAAGTGTGGAATTTTTTTAAGCAAAAGTGGATTTTTTTAATTTAAAAAATAACCCTCTCAGACAGTGACAAATACGTTACAAAAACTAACATTGAGAAGTGTTATAAGATCACCCCAAACTCAAAACCAGACAAATTTAAAAAGGAAAAAAAACTTCGCATTACAAATGTCTTGCCTAGCTCTACCTATGGAGGGCCTGATCTTACATTGTGCTGAGTGCCCTCACTAAGTGAGCTGAGTGTGACCAGCACCTTGCAGGATCAGGTTGAGCCCTCAGCACCTAGCACATGATGATATCCATAATACAGGAAGTTTAAGTCTGATTGAACCTGCAACAGAGACCTATATTGACTGCAATGGAGTTACTCCTGATTTTACACCACCATCAGGGAAAGGAGAATCAGGCTCAACATTTCTCAGATTATCTTGCTTCTCAGTTAAACACCTACCTTGACTGTGATTTTTCTGAGAAGTTTTGTAGCACTTTACAGCTGACAGACTCTCTCCCTCAGAAGTTCTTTCTGCTTCTTCCATTATCCTCTTTGTGTGAGGTCCTTATTTTTTATCTTATTTTGTAAAATGAGTCAGTTGGCTTATATTCAAGGCAGAGTAAGTGGCTTTTTCTGCAAAGAAAATTAATATTCTTGTTTGGAAGAGTGAAAGTAAATTAATAACTGGAAGGGGAGGCAAGCCTGCAATTAGTATCGCCGTTGCCCTCTACTGTGCATGGTGCAAAACACATCGAAAGCTCATGCTCAAATAAATTGGTTAGTCTCTAAGGTGCCACAAGTACTCCTTTTCTTTTTGCGAATACAGACTAACACGGCTGTTACTCTGAAACCTGTCATTGTGTATAAAGTGTCCCTTAAGCTCTCCCTACCAAAACTCTTATTGTCAGTGAACTTTGTACAGCTTTGGTTTCCTTATCTTGCTGTAAACTCAACAAGAGAAAATCCACTGAGATATCTTTTGTTTGCTGTTTTTTGTTTTTGCTACTTGTAAACTATATTATTTCTGTAGGACTCAATATTCCCTAAACAGACATCCTCCTGAAGATTTTTCAGTGTCAGCCAGAAGGGAAGTTTCAATGATAGATTTTTATAGGTCTTGCTTCCAGTTTCATGTAGATGGTTCTTTCTATATAGGTTTTCATGGGCCAAAAGGAAAGTGGATGCCTACTTTGAGAGGAGCAGGAAATGGCAAAAGTCTGTCTTCAATTTACTTCTTCCCTTTTCCCCTTAGATAAAAAAATCAATATTTTATTTTTTACTGGATGTGGCTCAAAGTAAAAAGAATCCCTTACCCAGTCCATAGGGCTGGTATGCAGAAATTTGGAACAGCTGGAATATTTCTTTCACCTGATAATTCTTTGTTCTTCTATATCACCTTTAATCAGAGTAGCTGTGACCTGGGCTATATAAACACCTTAGCTAGAATGAGAGATAGTAGCTCAGAGTATTAACAGATATATGATTAAGTCTGTCAGTGTTCCTGTTCACTATACCATTATTATACTTTATATTTATATAATATTTATATATTATACTTTTCGTAAGTAAAATGTAGTCATTTGGCCAAGTCATGCAATGAGTCCCTAAGGGTATATCTACACAGTAGAGAAAACCCCGCAGCTGGCCTGTGCCAGCTGACTAGGGCTCTCAGAGCTCAAGCTGTGGGGCTGTTTCATTGCTGTGCAGACTTCCAGGTCTGGAATCCTCCCATCTTTTTTGTGGGTGTGAGGGAGATCTTGGTGTAATTTAAACCAGCAAAAAACCCCCCAAAAATCCATCATACAGTTTCATATTGACACTCACATGGATTATCAGCAGGGTTGGAACCTTTAGATCCACCACACAGACATCTGCCACTTCAGCTAATGGAGTACCTGATAGCAGTAGTCGGTTGTCATCATGTGTGAACCATCATTGGAGGGGTTTCAGACACATACTTTGCCAGAGGGTTTTACAGATACTTTGTGTCAGCATCAGAATGGTGAGACTCAGAAATCTTGGGATCCATTCCAGGCTCTGAAGGGAGTGTTCTCTAGCAGGTGCAGACTGTTATGTCCATTTCCCCCAATCCCCTCTGATCTGTTCCTATGCCAGCTCCATTCTCCTTGCCTACCCAGTCTCTACTCCTCAGGTTTCTCATCCCAGTTCCCTTTCCCAGCCAGTCCCTATTCCCCCTGCCAGCTCCTCATCTGATCTGTCTCTCTGCCACGTACACGCTGGATCTTAGAGTCCTTCTCTGAGCTCCTCATCCAATCTCATTCTCACCCCCTCTCCCTCCTTCCCCCAGTACACCCATTTAGGTTTTTCCCAGGAGTGGTGGGTGAAATTCTGTGGCCTGCGTTGTGCAGGAGGTCAGACTAGATGATCATAATGGTCCCTTCTGACCTAAATATCTATGGAAAAAAACCCCCTCTGTCTCCCAGCTTTCTCAGATCTGTCTCCCTATCCTCTCATAGGTTCCTAGTCCCAATTTCCTTGTCTCCCCAGTCTGAGTCCTTTTTTCTCCGATCGTCATCCAATTTCAGTGTCTCCCTTCCCAGCCAACTGGCTC